>NC_064640.1:506516255-508916255 GCF_023864345.2 Schistocerca serialis cubense
GAATTTGAGTAATGTTTCTACCGTTTTGTTTGCAGATGCAGTACACAGGTGCTAGCATGAATCCGGCTCGCTCACTTGGGCCTGCAATGGTGACTGGTGTGTGGCACAATCACTGGGTAAGTATTGGTTGTGATAATGCTAAAAGTCGACTGAGGGTCAGCTCTAATAGGCAAAAATAACAAACTGCAGAATATTCCGCTATTATCTTTACCCAACGTAGATGTTGCCTAATCAAACCTATAGTCAACGCATACATTAACATGTTAAACATTATACTTAGCTGACTGTTGAAGATCTACCTGAAATTAGCCGTGCTGTACTGTCATTCTTATTTCCTCACTTCAGATTCTAAAAAATAAAATGCCATTTGTCTTAAACCAAGAGTTTTTGTTAATTTTCTCATCTTTTCTGACCTAGATCATAGAAACTTTACTTGTTCCAAAGATTACTTCAAAATAGTTTGTAAACTGCGCATATAGATTTTGCTGTAATATGTACTTAAACTATGTAGTAAGTATTAATAAATTGTCCATTTCCGACTGTGCAGATATTTCAAAGTTCCAGGAAATAGTCACTTTCCTTCTCGTAATTCCTATGTGGAGTAGCTTACGCCATGTTATTCCTGTACATTGCATACTTGGATTGTTTGGTAACTGTTGTATAAGACATCGGTGACGGTCTTCTGCTGAAACTTCTGATACAAAAATCATTCTGTGATCAGAAAAGGGGGCACATAGTGCACACAGCTTAACTATGAATGCCTCATTATGCCCACAGATATTGTTTCTATTTTGGTAGAAGTGTGTGTGTGTGTGTGTGTGTGTGTGTGTGTGTGTGTGTGTGTGTGTGTGCGCACACGTACTATTGACACTAATGATGAAACTAATTTTTTCAGGTGTACTGGATGGGACCACTCGCAGGAGGCATTGCAGCTGGCGCCATGTCCAGTTGTCTCTTCAGACCAAGCGTCCCTAAAGCACCAGTCAGACCAACTAGAGACTCTGAACACAGGCCCCTACTTTCATAAAATAGCATTTGTCTTACACTGCTAAGGCTATTGATAAAGAAATTATCTGTAGAATGTTCCCTGTTGAGAATCTGAAATATATGGTGATCCAAAGTTAGTGTTCAATTTTAACTACTTGACTTTGTTACTAGCCAAAGGATTGTAATTTACAACATATATCTTCAAAATTCAACTATTGATGATACGCAGCTAGTTTACGAACTCTCGAGATAAGAGGCAACGCAATTCTTCATAGGTAAGTTTCACTGCTGTATTTCTACGCTTCAGATTGGGTGAAAATATGGAGACAGTGAGAAATGGATGCTTGAACACAAGGGAAGATGCTAGATTGCGCTGCCGTATTTTATAACAAGCGGCACAGTACGGTGTTCCAATATGTTGAAAGAGCCAGTCGTGTGGAAGTGTTCTGTGTAATATGGTGTATTTTAGCAGAGCTACGTGAATTCGAATGTGGGCAAATTGTTGTTATTCAATAGGTGCTTTCATAACCAGGGGACTCGAAGAGGTCGATGTTTAAAGATTCACTGTATTGAAGATTTATACCGCATACAAGGAAATCAGAAAAATCCGGTAAGTTAAAACAGGCACCAATCACTATATCTAAATACTGAGCCACTCTGATCTACTATCAAGACACGCGTGTGTGTGATCGTTATCCATCTCCATAACCTTTAGCTGAACTACTTCACAGGAAGAATGGGAGAAAATTGTCTTTAAAACCATGAAGGATCTGTATTCATCCATTTTGAAACAGGAAGCTGTTTCCAGAGCCAGCAGGCTTCCTGCACCATATTAGGCAGTGTAATGTTCTATTTTTTGTTTTCCCATATTTTATCCAGTCCCTCCACACCATTGACTCGTAGGTTCCTATAGATACGGCTTAGCACTGAAATTGTTAAACTGAAAGAAGCGGCAGACCTGCATTGTACATAAATACTATTTTATATTGAAGTTGGAAACATACAGGTACAGTATGTGGAATTCACCTGCCGCAGAATGAAATGCATATTCGTCTCCAGTATTAACGATAATTCGTTAGTATGGGGCTAGTGTATGCCCTAAGATTTAAATAAGTAAGATGATCTGAGCACCAGGCTATAGACAGACAAATATGCTAGCGTGTGCATAAATTTCTCGAAGGTAGTCTGTGGAAGGCATGTACATAGATGAAAACACTGGAAATTAGTATAATCAACCTAACAAAAACCACACAATGCATTACTGAGAAAAAGAATACGCATTGGTCTGAGAATAAAGCAAAATATTCCCAAAGCATTTTGCATTGTTAAAACTATACGTTAAGAGATTGAAAGTTCTTGTTCATAGCGTTAATGAGCTTGTCATTGCAACGCAACAGATGTCTGTAGAATCAAAATTCCTGACTCATCACATCTGTAATACAAAAACTGGCCAAATGACGTGTCTAGTGCGAATTAAATGAGACTATTATTGAAACAGTTGAGCCCATATACTTCGCTTCTGTGTATTAATTACCGAGATGCAGCATACTGTGGATAAATGTACACCAGACTAAACTTTCCTGATAAATAAAAAGCAGATAAAATACACAAGCAGCACCAAACACTATAAATAGCAAAATTTGTGTATTACAGTTACGCATGTTGATGTCTCACGGAAAGAAAACTTCACTCAGTTCTCAATGACAATAGTACCAATCATTAAAACTTTCTAAGAAATGTCGTACAGGTAAAACACTGAAATTGTACACACATTTCTTTGAGCTACGTTTTTAAAATTACTTCCTACACGCTGCAGAAACTTCTTTCACCGTCTCCCAGTACTTAATGCTTAAAAATGAGTAATTTATCCATTAATTATACAAATTAGCAAGTATAAAATACATGTAAAAATCCTTCGTAAGTTTGTAACTAATGCAGTATCGCATTTTTATAAAATTTTTAAAAAGTATGTTGTCGAAAGTGTGAAACTCTTGTTCCGGAAACGAATTTACAGGATCTAAATAAATATTACCAGAGGCTGACGGGCTGACCATATAGGTACTACAAGCAGACCTCCGTGGTACTGTTAGAAGTTACTAGGCAGAATTCTTAGTATGCCTTTGAGCCTGAAACTGTCCACTTGAACACAGGGAATATCCGTCTTTGGAGGACGACTGCGGTAGAGTAGACTAAATGCACTTAAGATAATGCAGAGGAAGTTTACAGGAACCTGTCCCTAGGACACTTGGAAACGAAACGAGAAAATGCCGATCACAACGTTTCTGTATGAATTCTGTCAATTAAGTGGTAACTAGTGCAAGCGACGAGTTAACACCAAACCACTGCTTGGAGAAATACACAAATGACACTATGGGGGCAAAGAATAGGGGCAAGAAAATGCTGATAAATAAAGCTACCCAAGCAATATACTTAAATTTTGATCGGCTTTGAATATGTTGCAATGTAGTGTAAGATAATTAAGATATGAAGAGTGAAAGCACCCCCTTGGAAAAAAGTTCGTTTCCGAATGAATACTGTTGAAACGATATCAGATACTTCAAATAATTTCTGTCGTTTATATGCATTACAACGGAGCATTCAGATTTGTCCAAAAAGTATTTTGTTACATCCTGCGTGCTTGGTGCGCAAAACGAGTGCACTCAGCGTATTTTACCCCAACATTTCTACACCACCTCATTGCTGTATAGCTAAAATAATGTTAAAACGTAAAAAATTTCAAATGAAAATAACTAAATCTGAATCTTACAGCTAGACAACAAAATATAGCAGATGTAAAAAAACATTCAATAAAAGATGAAAAGAAAATCATTAAAAATATAGAAGTTACGTATCGGGTGATAAGTCAGTATAAATTTGAAAACTTAATAAATAACGGAATAATGTGGATAGAGGTAAAAATGCTTGGAATGACATGGGGTTTTATTAGAACAAAAAACAGTTCAGAAAATGTCCGACAGATGGCGCTGGACAGCAAAACGTCAGTGACTGCGCATGACAATCGTGTACTCCTATAAAAGGAGCTGTAATGAGAGGAGGATCAGATGCGCCAGTAGTCGCAGCATGTTGACGTTACCTGAAAAGGCGCTTTCAGTGAAGCTGTATTATCAGAATGGGGAATTTGCTAGTTCAGCGTTACGATCCTATCGCCATATGAAGGGGATTCGAACGGGTAAAGGTCCGTCAACAAATGCAGCTGTAGCGAGAATGATTTCGAAGTTCGAAGCCAAGGCTTGTTTAGACGATAGAGCCCGTAGTGACCGACCGAGCACAAGGCGTAATGCTGCGGAGACAGTTCAGGAAGAAATGGATACTGTAGCGGGGTCGTCTATGCACGGGAAGTCAGCGCTCGTGCAGTCGCACGTCGCACCGGCATTCCATACACTACTGTTTGGTTTGCCCTCCGATGCTATCCGTACAAAATCCATCGGCATCATGAACTGTTACCTGGCGATTTAGTGAAGCAGAGGGCATTTGCGGTGTGGGCGTTTCAGAAGATGGCGGAAGATGACGATTGGTTGAATAACGTTGTGGACCGACGAAGCTCATTTCACGCTCAGAGGGTCTGTCAACGTCCACAACTGCAGAATTTGGGCTACAGAAAATCCTAAAACTGTCGTGGAAACTCTATTGCACGACGAGAAAGTCACGGTAGGGGTTGGATTTACATCTACCGTTATCGGGCCTTTTTTTTTCTTCGAGGAAATGCGTGATTCTGGTTTTGTAACTGCTACCGTGACGGGTGAGAGGTACGGCGATATGTTACAGAATCGCATCATCCCCAGCCTCGCTGGTAAACACCTGCTGGAACGTAAGATGTTGATGCAGGATGGCGCTCCACCCCATATTGCTAGACGTGTGAAAGATCTCTTGCGCGCGTCGTTTGGTGATGATCGTGTGCTCAGCCGCCATTTTCGTCATGCTTGGCCTCCCAGGTCCCCAGACCTCAGTCCGTGCGATTATTGGCTTTGGGGTTACCTGAAGTCGCAAGTGTATCGTGATCAACCGACATCTCTTGGGATGCCGACAGAAAACATCCGACGCCAATGCCTCACCATAACTCCGGACGTGCTTTACAGTGCTGTTCACAACATTCCTCGACTACAGCTATTGTTGAGGAATGATGGACATATTGAGCATTTCCTGTAAAGAACATGATCTTTGCTTAGTCTTACTTCATGCTAATTATTGCTATTATGATCAGATGAAGCGCCATGTGTCGGACATTTTTGAACTTCGGTATTTTTTGGTTCTAATAAAACTCCGTCATTCCTCGCATGTCAATTTGTACCTCTCTATCTATATTATTCCGTGATTTATTCCGTTTTCAAATTCATACTGACTGATCACCCAGTATATAGCATATTTATCTGGAAAATACTTACTAAACAACTCAGCATGACAAACGGCGTCCATGTGGACATGTTTCTGGCTTTTTACTGACAAATGCGTGTTTGGAATACCACTTCACATAACGCTGAATCTGGTATTAACGATGTTTCTGCCTATGTACGTGGGTGTAAGCAAAGGACTTCAGCTTTCGGAGGAGAACGTTGGAGATTGAAATTTCGTGAACAGATCACACAACTAAAAACGCCCTTGTTTTAACGATTTTCATTCCAACTATCTTGTCATATCCGTGATGCTCCGCCCTATTTCACCATACTAATAAACTCTGTTCTCCTTCTTTACTTTCTGGTAAGGATCCCATGTAGCATAGCAGTGCTCCAGTAGACGCTGAACAAGGGTAGTGTGGGCTCTCTCTTTAGTAAACCAGTTGCATCTTCTAAGTGGTCAACCAATAAAATGTAGTATTAGATTTGCTTTCCTTGCGACATCATCATGATCATTTCAATTTAAGTTGTTCGTAATTCTAATTTCTAGGCATGTATTTGAATTGTCAGCCTTTAGATTTGCCTGATGCATCGTGTAACGGAAATTTAACGGATTCCTTTCAAAATCAAGTTGGTGACCTAGCACTTGCCATTTTTCGCACAATACAGATATCTTGTCTTAATCATTTTGCACTTGTTTTTGATCTTCTGATGACTTTACTACATGATAAATCACAGCATCAGCTCCAAACAATCTGAAGATTGTCTCTTAAGCTCTTGTCACTCCACCCACCAGATTCCTCCAGAAACACGTTACGATCAAAATTTTCACCTTTCCTTTTCATGTGCTTCTGGCCATTAGATCCCATTTGGGAGATGGAAGTTCGCGTAAACTGTTTCGCAATTCTATCTTCATTGCATTTGGTCCGCTCTGCCACAGCAGTCACCCAGTGAGGGACATTTCCGATGTTAAAATGGACAGCTTAGGTCTCAAAGGCATACCAAGACATCTGCCTATTAACAGCTAACCATCAGTCCCAAGATCTGCTTGTAATGACGGTATGCATCCGATGTTTTTGCTGAAACTCTAAAACCATCAAAATGAACTTGCTGTAGACCAGGACGTACATTTCCCCTGGGAACACCAGACATCACTTCAGTTTTACTCAGTGACTTTCCGTCAGTACGAATAGTGACCTTTGACAGGAAATTAAACAGCACTATCTCGACTTATTCCCAACGCTCGAACAGAACTGTGTTCAGAATTTTCTTGCGCTCCTGTTCTTTATCCCCCCCCCCCCCCCCCCATAGTTAAGTCAATGGTTCATTCGTATAAATCTCCAGACATTGGTTTGGCATCTTTTAATGGCTTTTATTTCCTGAAAAGTTAAGACACTGACATGTGTGTGTGTGTGTGTGTGTGTGTGTGTGTGTGTGTGTGTGTACACGCACGCACGCGCGTATACTCCACATCTTTGGTTAGTGCTACCTCCACGTCCTCTATCACGAATGGTTCTTGGCAAGATGGAATAGTATGGACCTTCTCATCTGTCGAACTCTTAAGCGTTCATTCTATGACATAAAAAGACAAGTACTCATACAAAATATACACAGATGAGATCTGAAATGAAATCTTTGTCACGCAATATCTTTCTTATAAATTTTCTAAGTAAGCTCCTGAAATCTAAAACTACTTACAAATATCGATCAGGGATATATTCCTATATACACTGAAGAGCCAAAGAAACTTGTACATCTGCCTAATATCATGTAGGGCCCCCTCGGGCACGCAGAAGTGCCGCAACACGACGTGGCATGGACTCTACTAATGTCTGAAGTAGTTGTGGAGGGAACCGACACCATGAATCCTGCAGGGCTGTCCATAAATCCGTAAGAGTACAAGGGGGGTGGAGATCTCTTCTGAACAGCACGTTGCAGGTCCTCCCAGATACGCACAGTATGTTCATGTCTGGGGAGTTTGGTGGCCACCGGAAGTTTTTAAACTTGCAGTGATTCTGGTGCTGCAGTGTAGCACTGTTCTGCTGGAATTGCCCAAGTCCGTCGGAATGCAAAATGGACATGAATGGATGCAGGTGATCAGAAAGGACGCTTAAGTACATGTAACCTGTCACTCGTGTCTAGACGTATCAGTGGTCCCATAACACTCTAACTGCACACGCCCTCATATTAGAGCCTCCACAAGCTTGAACAATCCCCTGCTGACACGCAGGATCCATGGATTCATGAGGTTGTCTCAAAACCCATACACGCCCATCCGCTCGATACGATTTGAAACGAGACACGTCCGACTAGGAAACATGTTTCCAGTCATCAACAGCCCAAAGTCTGTGTTTATGAGCCCAGGTGAGGCGTAGAGCTTCGTGATCTACAATCATAAAGGGTACACCAGTGGGCATCTAGCTCCGAAAGCACATATCGATGGTGTTTCGTCGGATGGTTTGCGCGTTGACGTTTGTTGATGGCCCAGCATTGAAATCTACAGCAATTTGCAGAAGGGCTGCACTTCTGTCACTCTGAATGTTCCCTTCAGTCGTCGTTGGTCCCATTCTTGCAGGATTTTATTATTAATATTTTTTTTTCGGCCACAGCACTGTCGGAGATTTGATGTTTCGCCGGATTCGTGATATTCATGATACACTCGTGAAACTGTCGTAGAGGAAAATCCCCACTTCATTGGAGATGGTATCTCATCGCTCGTGCGCCGACTAAAACACCACGTACAAACTCACTTAAATCTTGATAACCTGTCATTGCAGCAGCAGTAACCGGTCTAACAATTGCGCCAGACACTTATATTACGTAGGCGTTGCCGACGGCAGCGCCGTATTCTGCCTGTTTACATATCTCCACATTTGAATACGCATGCCTATGTGTTTCTTTTGCACATCAGTGTATTTCTCCCTTTATAAGAGAATTTCTCGCTCTTCGTATTACAACAAATTACAACTATGTGCTATGTTTTGACCTCATTTAGTCCAGTGTACAGATGGAAGAACTGGAAGGCATAAGTTTTCTATGCATAAGGAGTCTGGGACTGTGTATGAGTTCTGACCCACGACACATTATACTCCTTTCGTGGCCTTTCCCATCAAGAATTCGCGAACTCCATCAATTCTTTCATGTACAGGCTGCTGTTATGTAGTGGATGATCATAATATTATCTCCAAATAACTGGTCAGCATTCTGTGCTACAATGGACCACTTCATTAAGTCATCTTTAAACTTTGAGCATGTGCATTACTCTCATGTTATGACTCTCGGACACAAGAATATGAAAGTTGGTCAACAACTGTTTCATGTATCTCTCTCTCTGATGTTCAATAGCGGGTACCTTATCGAAGACAGGCTCACATTCATACCTGCCTTTTATAGTCCTCCCATTCAACGTGAAGCAAATACTGCCTGATAAAATAAGTGAAACATCGAGGACGAGAGGAGGAAATGAATTGAAACTCCAAAACTTGGGAAGGTATGTGATACTATTCCATTGACAAGATAGTCAAATATATAAAGAATTTGTCAATATGAGCCCACTTATCAGTATGGCATTAAGGCCCCTCTGGCCTTGATACATGCAGCGATTTGCTTGGGAAGGGTTTCAAGCATCCTTTGCACTCTCTCCTGAGGCCAGTTGACTCTCAACGGATATAGCAGCTACTTTATATCCTCCATAATGGCAGTGTGACACGGTTGACGTCCAAACTAGTTTCATGTATCTCCTATTGGGGATCTTGCTGACCATAGGAGTACCTCAACATTACGCAGACATTTCATACACACACATGGAAAAACTGTACTCTGGTACTGTCGCATGAGGACTCAGGGTGTCAACACTCTATTGTTGTGCTGTCAGTTCCCTCACTCAGTACTGACTGTGACCTGAAGGTGTATGTGATGTTTCTCCACACCATGACTCCAGGAGTAGCACTGCCCACTGCCATGTCGCTCCAACACCTGGAAAATGGGACCTCCTCAGGCTGCCGCCACACTCGCATACTATGGTCATTTGGGGCAGTGCAGAATCTCAATTCATTACACAGAACACAATGGGACCTATTCATTAGTTCAAGCTTCATGGTCAACACACCACTTCAAAACATCTGTTTCTGTCGTGGTGTTAACGGCAGCTTATGCACGGGGCTCTAATTCCCTACTCTGGCTGCTGCTAACTGCCGTCCAGTGGTGCAAGATAATACAGGATGTTACAGGGAGTCCATTGCGTGTTCTTGGATTCCAAGTGCACATGTGAAGGAGTTAAGATGGTCTTGGTGCACAATAGGGCGATCTTTCCTTGTGGTGATCAGATGTGATCGACTGGAGAATTGACAAGTACTCCTGCCCTTACTTTCCCTTGCAGTCCGTCATCAGGCCATTGTCACATAGGAATGCCCAATAAGTCTGGATATTGCAAGATCATAGTAGATGGTCTCATGGAGACCCACAATGATGCCCGTATCAAACTCTGTAATGTGCTGATAATGCTGTGTCACACAATTACCAGGCATACTCGTGTCTTTCACGGCGATAACCTCTTAAGTCCCATTTGAGAGGACGACTGATTTGGATCCACATCCAATCATCCAGATTTAGGTTGTCCATGATTTCCCTAAATTAACCCAGGCTAATGCTGGGAAGGCTTCTTTGAAAGGGCACCGGCGATTTTCTTCTCCATGCTTACAATAATCAGAGCTTGTGCTCCGCCTCTGACCTCTGTCTACTGGACATTAAACTCTGATCTTTATCCCTTCACATTTTCAACATCTGAAGCTATTCACTTGCATTATATACCAGTGTGACCCAAGCTGGGGTCGTATTATTGTCAGGAAGTCGAGCGAAGAGTGGGTGTGAATTTAATACCTTATTTTTTGGGCCATAAAAAATTAGATAAATTTAGTTGCTACCCATGTACGAGGCTAGGAGGGTAGTAACCTTCAAGCAAATTTTCATCCCTCACCCCAGTTTTCTTTTACCAGTAACAAGCGTACCATTATGAAGTATTAATGCGATAATAAGGGACAAAATATATCAGCGTGAAACCATGAACTCACCCATACATGACGAATGAAAAGAAAATCGAAAAATACTTGTTTCCAAATTTTCATAACAAAATTAAGGGTGCGTCCTATCCTCTTAAAGTTCTCTGCCTTGTGGTCTGAAAAATATACGAGGGTCACTCCAAAAGAAGTGCACACTTTTCTGTAAAAAAGTTTTCATTCTGCATGTGTGAAAGTTTTACAGTGTGCAAGTACATCCTTCCCGCTTGTCTTCAAACTTAGTTCAACCTGTGCTCCCGTGAGTGGCGCCATCACAACATGTCTTCAAGATGGCTGCTACTCTTGACGTTCGTCAGAAGCAACGTGCTGTCATAGAATTTCTGTGCTGTGAAAACGAGAAGTGGGAAACATCCACAAGAGGTTGAAAAAGGTGTATGAAGATGCTGCTGACAATCGCAGCACAGTTAGTCGGTGGGCAAGCAGGTTACGAGATGAAAGCGGGTACGGCAATATTGAGGATTGTCCTCGCAGCGGCAGGCCTCATACTGCACACACTCCAGACAATGTGCAGAATGTTAACGAATTGGTGACTGCTGACAGATGCATCACAGTGAACAAATTGTCACGCTGCGTAGGGATAGGGGAAGGAAGTGTTTGCAGAATACTGAAAGTGTTGGCGTTAAAAAAGGTTTGTGCCAGGTGGGTTCCCAGGATGTTGACAGTGGCTCACAAAGAAACAAGAAAAACGGTATGCAGCGAACTTTTGGAACAGTACAAGAATGGTGGAGATGAATTCATTGGAAGAATTGTGACAGGTGATGAAACATGGCTCCATCATTTTTCACCAGAGATGAAGAGGCAATCAATGGAGTGGCATCATGCAAATTCAACCAAGGAAAAAATAATTCAAAACCACACCTTCTGCTGGAAAAGTTATGGCTATGGTGTTTTTCAGTTCCGAAGGACTCTTGTTTGTGGACGTCATGCCAAGTGGAACCACCATAAATTCTGATGCATATGTGACAACACTGAAGAAAGTTCAAGCTAGACTGAGTCGCATTCGACCACATCGGAAAAAGCAGGATGTTTTGCTGTTGCACGACAATGCACGGCCACATGTCAGTCAAAAAGCCATATAAGCGATCACAAAACTCGGATGGACAACACTGAAACATCCGCCTTACAGTCCTGACCTGGCTCCATGTGACGATCATCTCTTTGGGAAACTGAAAGACTCTCTTCATCGAACAAGGTTTTGAAGATGAGGACTCCCTTGTGCACGCTGCCAAACAGTGGCTTCAACAGGTTGGTCCAGAATTTTACTGTGCGGGTATACAGGCGCTGTTTCCAAGATGGCGTAAGGCAGTTGAGAGGGGTGGAAATTATGTGGAGAAATGAAAATATTGTTCCTAAAGGATGCATCTACACCCTAAAACTTTCAAACATGTAGAATATCAGGTGGATTTTAAAGAAAGTGTACATTTCTTTTGGAGTGACCCTCGTAGTTAAAATACTATTCTTAACCAATTATTTACGCATATGTAGCTACTGCAATAATGCATTTTTTTCATCATAATACTGTTGAGCTATTCTCAGCAGATTAGGACAGACGGAACATATGATCAGTGAATATCAGGCAGGCTTCCGCCCACATCGATCCTGCGCACAACAATCTGGAACCAGAAGATGATACTGCAACACCGTCAGTCGAACTGCACAGTAGTCGGCTTCATAGATTTCTAGAAAGCATACGACTCCATTCATAGCACCAGTCTGTTCAATACACTTCGTGAATATGGCGTAGATAAAAAACTACTTCATTATTTGAGCAGACTTTAACAGACACAACCGCAAAAGTAAAACTCATGGAAGAAGTTTCTGAACCTTTTTATTTGTTGCAGGGACAACCCTACAAAGGAAATGGAAGAGCTTACAGGCCAGTTACACCAGAAAGTAATTAAGACAAAAGACCGAAAAAAGGTATGTTTGTGCAGCAACTGGTAGGAAGAAGTAAATCTCCTTCGATTGGATGCGATTCTTAACAACTGACTGTAAGAGCACTATCTCTAGTACTGAGTATGATGATTAGCAATATTTCCTTTGCAGATTTTCTCTTATCTATTTGCACCAAGGATTTTGCAGTATTTCCACTAGATTTAATGCCCAATAATTCCAAAACATCAAGTTTTCTAATTAAACCATCATTGAAGCATAAAATAGCATCATAAACCCCAAATTTGAGGTTTGTAAGCTGATCAAATACAGTTTTCAGTAACTGGTTCCAAATGACAGAATTTACACATTCATTTAAATTTTGGGTTTTCCAATGAAGACAATACTTCATCAAGGTATCTTTACAAAGGTCTGTAAATATGGTTTTAATTTCATTCATTACTGAAGCAGGTAAAGAATGTTCGTGCTCATATCGGGAATACAGAAGTGTCCGATTCCACCCATCTCCTTTGACCCATGATGTCACCAATATGCCGGAAGCGACCATTCTCAACGTCTCCAATATGGCGCCTATGACGTCATTACATAAACATGAGAACAAACACCTCCCTTTAAAAATATAATCAAACTAACGGGACCAGCACTTGGAAATTGGGGGTATTTGGGTGGGCACAAAGTAAATATAAACACATACACACAATATGATCCCAAACCATACAAAATGACGACATGAAAACGCCACAAAATTCCCAAATTCCGCTAGACTTACAATATCGGCCACTTCCCTTCACCTTCACAGCTCAACCGCAACTGTCGATACCACAAAACCAACATCTAAAACAAGAAAAATTGGAATCACACTTCCCTTCACCTATATAGGTAAATAACATCCCACGATACCAAAACAAACATACCTATGATGACAAATTGGAATCGGTCACTTACACACACACACACACACACACACACACACACACACACACACACACTCAAAGAAAAACACAACCAAAACAAACCACCAATTCGCATATTCCACTTTCATGCGCCGCATTTCACTATCTCCGCCACAAGCCCAAAACGTTGCAGAAACTTCATGACGGACAACATGTCGTCCACCATTTCAGCCTGCAGACGTGCACAATTAAACTTAGAAGTCATATCCATACCTAACAAAAGAAGCTACAAATTGAATTAGAAGAATTACTGCAAGACAAACAGCAAACGAATAACATCAAACGACACCGCAATATCATAAACACAACGGAAACTTAATTCTTAACTCACTGCAACTAATTTCCGTTCTTCTACAACAGTCGCAACCGATAAACGCACACTTCAAGCATCGACACCCAAATGAACCCAATATACCACATAACATGCGGATCATACATGCACACACCACTAGACGACACCACCAACTGCAACAAGATGACGTCTACAAACACAACACACTTATAGACTAAACTCCGCACTGTCATGACATCACACACAACACCCTTACATCACAGGACAAAGCCGATGGGTTGGATCGGGTGCCTCCATTGACCCATCTTCTCCTGTACGTGCACCAAGTGTCAGGATCATTAGGGCAAAGACCGTGCACTGGATTTTCATTTGTGAAAAGCTTATGGAAAAAGATAGCCCATACAGCTTTTCTCATGTTTTCTAAATTCCCTACGTTTATTCTTATGGCCAAGCCATAATAATTCTGTAATCTATCTATTTCAAGATTTGTCAGCCGACCTTTACCACCTATCTCCTTACCATCTTCCGATACTATTTTTTATTTTTCTTTCAATAATCTTCTCAACCTGGACCTCATTCTCTTGTGGACATGCCCAATGCACTTTAATTTAGAAATTGTGACATTAGAAGCATAGGGTTTTTCTGCACACACCCAGTCACAAGCCTTGCTGTCACCATCCCCTAAATACTGTGTGTATCTGACACCTCTGTTTGCCACTGAACGATTAAAAATCCTGAGAACTCCTGCTACTTTCATTCCACCACTTGGAACAGTATAATTCATCTAACAGTTATGTTCATGCTCTTTCTCAGTTCCACTGCCACAAGTTTTACAGTACTTATTTGGAAGGTATACACCAATTACCTTGCCGGTATCAAATGATGTAGCTGCCACGACACCATTTAGTGAAGTGCGTCCACGTTTCTGCCAGCTGCCATCAAAACATGCACAAATATCACCACTTTCACTGTCATCACTTTCCTTGAGTGCTTCTTCAGCTGATTCCTTCACTGAGATGTTACAAACATCAGCAAAAGCAATACCAGTAATATTATTGCAAGTCATAAATTTTGCAAGAGGATTTGGAATGTCAAGTAATGCGCATAAGACTTTTCCTGGCTCCATCCCTTTACCAACTGATCCGAGACCATAAACTATCCTTACGTTGTTTTCATATAAATTATTATTTGCTATTTTTGATGTCATTGTTGTAGCAACTACACCACATTTTGTACGAGTCAATGTCAGGTTTGACACAATCACTTTACGAAGATGCTGATTCTCACCCAAAGAAACGTCACCACCATATATTCTGCACACAGTATTTTTGGAAATGAAATCACACAGTATGATAAGGTGTCCATCTCGCCACAAGGTGACTGGGAGGATATGCCTTGAAGACACTGAAGTTTCTTTCTTGATGTGCTGATTTTCTTTATGCCTAACATACTTGTGTCCTTTCACCCACTAACCCCATTTACCGTTACGTATTTATTTCCTCTGAATTTAAATTTAGGCGAGAATTTCTTTATTTGCGGCATTTTTATGAAAACACGCGGAACCAAAAAAAAATACAAATCAACACGTATTTCACTCACAACAAAAATCACTAAGTACAACCATTATCGCTCGAAAACAATAACAAACACGATCGGAAAAACGAGTATCGATGGTAGATATAACAATCTAACATAACAGTCGCGACACTCACTGCTGTAAAAGTTGTTACCGTTCGACAGATGGAGCGACACTAGCGCTCCAAGCGGCGAGTAAGGTGAACATCAGAGGCGTCGTAAGGATAATGCCTGTTTTGCATCCACTTCCTACGTAATTTACGAAATATTTGAGTTATTTTCTTGCCTCCAAGGGTTTGTGTAGTATCAGAAGGCATATATGTGTCTAAAAATGATTCTAAAATAAACACAAGTAGTGACAAAAACCATGAATCGAGTGGCAAGCTACAACACATTCGTGAAGAAACACTTGTGACGTTGGAGAGAATTGCAGCTTACCTCGTTGATATAAAAAGAATATAAACACACAGATTCACACGTAAGAAGCACAGACATGTACCTCTACATGCAAAAGCGATCAACTGTTCATTTATCATTCTGTAGGCCTACTGTGTTTGTCATGGTCGCCTGTTGCCACAAGTACGACCTTCATCTTTATATTATTCTAAGTGGGACAAGCAACTGCAAAATAGTGGGTGAAATATGTTGAAAACATTATGAGCTGATTACATTAATTTCATGCAAAACCAAATATTTGAATAATTTTCAAAAAATCTGTCGGTGAACAAGGTCCTAACAAAATAATGTCATCACACGAAGGAAGCAAGGAAAATAAGTGACTAACAACAGAAGTGAATGAAATACATACCAAACATTACGCTTTTGTAAGACACGAATAACTGCATTTAATAACCACTTCATCGACAAAGCAGGCCTGTGTTGACGATTCACACGAATCTGGCACTGATACATCGAGAGATGAACTGGCTGCTTCTGTCATAGGACTGTTTCACAGCTTTAGATGGATTGTCGAATCTTTGTGGCAGTTTCCTCTTCGTCAGTTGAGGTGGCTTATTTGGGATGTCAAACAGTGTGGGTACTGCATTCCACACGAGTTCATTATTGTCTGCGTTCATGAACTGGTTTTGTTCGAAATGTAGCGAACAAAACCTAATATTATTATACAGTTAAACTGGGTGTTTTGTCATAAGGTCTTACTGGCCGCTTGGGGCGCTGCTGGCGCGGTAGGCAACAAAATCGAGGCGAAGTGTCGCGACTGTTATGTTAGACTGTTGTAGATATAGGGTAGGGAACATTGGAGCGATAAAACAATAAAAGCATGAAATAATATACAAGGAGTAAAAGAATGCTGTGCATTATACCTGCATGGCGCAAAAACGAGGGCGTGGCATTTAAATGCCAGATTGCAGAAAGCGTCATGAAAACCATCATATCTCACGAAAAAGTTGTCGTATTTATATAAAACAAAAACTGTTTCACGCAGGAAAGACCTGGCATTTCAAATATGCTAAAATTTAAAAATCGAATTTTTGAAGCCCACTTGCCTTCCGACTCCCCTTAATGTGACAACAAGTTTTTCCTTTGCTTCTTTTCACTTGTCCTAGCAGTTCATCAAACGAAGTTTCCGACATTCGAAAATACTGAAAAAAACTGCTTCTCATCTTGTCTCAGGTCGACATAAAGAGTAGAAAACAATCCTTTCTCCAGCAAATCACGTAGCAGTGGATGTACGTGTAATGAACGGTTGTCTTCACTCTCCTCCTCCTCCTGCTTACAAGTATTGGCTCTGAGCACTATGCGACTTAACTTCTGAGGTCATCAGTCCCCTAGAACTTAGAACTAATTAAACCTAACCAACCTAAGGACATCACACACATCCATACCCGAGGCACAATTCGAACCTGCGGCCGTAGCGGTCGCTCGGCTCCAGACTGTAGCGCCTAAAACCGCACGTTACAAGTATTAACAAAAGTTCCTCCTCGCTCGAGTCCATTTCACTAACTAATCAGCTGGCAATATCTGCAGTGTCCAACACCGGTGATCCAGGAGTCTTCACCACAATTACCAGTGACCGTCACCAGTGTGTGAAACAGACCTTACTCAGCCATTAAAACATGGCTGTTTGCCACAAAGCACACTGGGAACAGTCAAGTCAGAACTTGCGCCTACGCGATGACACAGAGGTGCGGGGAGACAGGCTATTGTCAATGATGGCAACTCACTCTTGCTGAACTAGTGAACTGTGAACTCATTGCGCCATACCGATCAGCCTGATTTCGTTCGCAGCTACGTTTTCCGATCGCTAATTGTCAGTAAGCTTCACTGCATATTTAGTTACAATTTCCTTACATAATTGGTGAACAGCCCATGTTGGAGTCAGTTTAGATTGAACAAGGTGATAAAACGTATATTTAACTCAGCTATTACTGTGTCTAGTCCATTTTTCAAAGTAGTAACATTAAATTGTAGACTGGCAATGGCAAGGAAAGCGTTTCTGAAGAAGAGAAATTTGTTAACATCGAGTATAGATTTGTCGGGAAGTCGTTTCTGAAAGTATTTGTATAGAGTGTAGCCATGTATGGAAGTGAAACATGGACGATAAATAGTTTGGACAAGAAGAGAATAGAAGCTTTCGAAATGTGGTGCTACAGAAGAAAACTGAAGATTTCATGGGTAGATCACATAATTAATGAGGAGGTATTGAATAGAATTGGGGAGAAGAGGAGTTTAGGGCACAACTTGCCAAGAAGAAGGGACCGGTTGGTAGGACATGTTCTGAGGCATCAAGGGATCACAAATTTAGCATTGGAGGGCAGCGTGGAGGGTAAAAATCGTAGACGGAGACCAAGAGATGAATACACTAAGCAGATTCAGAAGGATGTAGGTTGCAGTAAGTACTGGGAGATGAAGAACCTTGCACAGGATAGAGTAGCATGGAGAGCTGCATCAAACCAGTCTCAGGACTGAAGACGACGACGACGACGACAACGACTGCAACAAGAACAACAACAACAAAATTAAATATTTCTTTCCTGTATCGAAATGGGTGGTCAGAAGCTAGTTTATCAAAATGTTTTTTTTTAATTTCTCTTCCCGTTTTGAGATGTTGTGGCTTGGTTTGAGCGCCCTGTACATCTCTCTACAGATCTCTTCAGCCATACTGGATGGTGGCGTGTTGTTCGCTTGCCCAACTGCACTGATGAAAGCTGTGACAGGCACGTTCCTGGGTGTCACTGCAAAGTTGAGACCTTTTCTGAGTACTTTTAAGGTTGCCTCGTCGAGCTGCTTGTCACTCATGTTGATCACCATACACATGTCCTCATTCTGATGCTCCTTGTAGTTGAGGTGCTCAAACTTGGCTAGTTGGTACGCCGTTGACTTCTTCCTGATGCATTCTGCTTGAGACCAGGAGGCGCCATCGACCTGGTCCCATTCTTGTTTGGTCAGGGAAGCTGCTGTGGAAACATGGATATACAGCAACTCCCCGGGCGTCACATCTAGTCGATGGTGCGTTTCATGCACTCTCTTCCTTACCAGCGCGAGTCTAGCTCATTGTTTGATCTTGTTCGCCATTCTGGAATTCACATGATGTTTGATCCTGGAAAATACTGGAACTAACTCTCCCTCTCGGCAACTCAGCAGAAAACTGAGACAACTCAGTATTCTCCCTTTCCTTTCATGAAGCATGTCCAGTGTCTTGATGTTGCGGTACATCTCTTCCCCATAGAGTCTTCTGATGTGATTCTTCAAGCTTTCCCAGCGATCTGTTGACATTTTGAAAACCAGGACTTCTGCCAGATGTTCGCGTCGATCTCACACGAAATTTCCGTGGTGCAAATCACTGTCTTCTTCAGGTGCTACCCGAGAAGGGTTCTTGGGAGGATCGAGTCCGGTACTGTAAGGTGCTGGGCGCTCCCTAGTCGGTCCGCTCCGCATCGGGTGTTCGCTCCGATGTCCGCGCCCGCCAGACGCGACTTCCACGGTCCTCTCTGGTTGCTAGTGTTCCCTCTGCCGTTCGCGACCTCGTCCGCACTCTAGTGTCGCGGTCGTCATCTGTAGTGTCTGGTGCTCTGTATCCTGGCTATCCCCTTGGTCTCCACTTCTATTTCTTGCTGGTCTGCGACGTGTCAGTGTCCCGTTCGCGGTCCACACGAACCAGGCCCAGCTCCCATGATCCCATCTGGTCGCTGCTGTTCCGACTGCCATCCGCACCCGACTTGGTCGTCCTCTAGGTTCGTGGTCGTCATCTCGGGAGTGTCAGGATAAATCTGTAGTGTCTGGTGCTCTGTCTCCTGGCTGCTTTCAAGGTCCCCACTCCTGTTTCTTGTGAAATTTCAATGTGTTTTGCGTTGAGCTTTGAGAAGTTCATGAGCCAGATCCCAGGCCGTACTGAACTGGTATCCAGCGTCATGGTTCATGAGATTCTCCATGATCTTCATCTCGATGGACTCTTTAATGTCACTGTCCCAATATCTAGGGTCTGTGTGACTATGTTGGTGCCATTGTAGTTCATCAAGTGACCAAGCTTAGACAGTGTTCTGCTATCTTTGGTTTCTTATCTGAGTCTGTGTGCCTCTGGTATTCTTTACACCTGATGTCCACAGTCCTAGTGGTCTGGCCGATGTATGACACCCCACAAAGCGCCAGTACCACCTAGGTTGTATTGACTCCTGAAAGTTCACAAGAATGGGGTTCCTCTTCGACCTTATGTCAACAATATCGACACTGCCACCTATCCTACTGCCAAATACTTAAAGAAGATGCTGACATCACATGTGGGGCAAATGTGTGCACCACATTCAGAATTCGGAGGACTTCCTACAATGGCTGAGGCAACTACACATTGTGGACTCTGACATAATAGTCTGTTTCTATGTGGTGTCTACTTCACCCATGTACCACTGAATGACACTCGATCTTATTGGAGATAAGTTCAATGGAGCTCTCTTCGACTTATTCAGGCATATATTAACCTTGACATACTTCCTATATGGCGGTCAATTTTATGAGCAAAAGGAAGGAGTGGCAATGGGCAGCCTCTATCACCAGTGATTGCCAACCTATTCACGGAAAGATTTGAAGAGGAGGCACTTACATTGGCAACATATCAACCCACGTTCTTTTTAGATATGTGGATGATACCTTTGTCATTTGGACCCATGGCAGAGAGAAACTATATGCTTTTCAGGAACATCAAAATTCACGCCACCCAAATATAACATTCACAATGGAACTAGAGAAGGATGGACAACTCCCATTCCTGGAGGTATTAGTCAAGAGGAAGGCTGATGGCACATTTGGGCACAATATGTAGCGCAGACACACACACACTGGCTTATACCTGCAAGCCAACAGTTGCCACCATCCGGCACTGAAGAACAGAGTGCTCAAAACTCTAGTCCACAGAGCACGTACTCTGTCAGACCCCAACAGTTTGGCGATGAAAATAGGTTGATGGACATAAACCACACCTCGTTGCATCAGTGGAGCTCACGCCGGCGAAGGTGCATCAGTGAATCGTTTGCTGGCAGGGGCTTCTGATGACAGGATTCCCAGCTCGTCTTGTTTTGGTATTGAGAAGAGGTAATCCTCTTTGGTGTCGGCTGGCATCTTTGTGTTTCTGACATGTACGGTAACTTGCTGGGAGACTGCCTCCACAGAGTAGGTCCTTCTTTGGGTAGAGGATATTGGTGACTGTCATGTGGTCCTCCACACTTCACACACAAAAATGGCATAGTGCAGAGGCGGGTCACATGATTAAATCCTTGGCAGCAGAAACATTGAGCCACGCCTCTGGATTTCTGAAGCTTCTCGACAGAAACAGCCAATGCAAAGATTCTGCTGATTTTAAAGATGTCTCGATTCTCAGGTGGGTCTGGTAAGACCACCGCACGAAGTCCTGATTTTTGCTGCATGCTAGGCATTCGATGAAAAGTCCACAACAGTTGCCGCAAATCCAAGTGACTGCAGTTCACTCTTCAGGGTGTTGTTCAGTAAAGAGTCGACGCCACCTTAAATTACCACTTCAGAGATGGTGGTTGAACGATGGGAAACATGTAGCAAGGTATGTCCCCTGCTCCCATCATGTCCATAACGCTCACGTAATCATCAGTAGCCATCACAGTTAGTTTCAGCTTATCTCCTCAAGCCTGTTTAAAGCACTGATTTAAATTTTTTGTCAGCCAATCGTATAGCTTTCGATAAGTGACTGGGTATTGCATCACTATTGGTGGAATCTTGTGCTGCTGTTGCTGCTGTTGTGCTGCTGTGGTGCCGCAGTATCCGTTTGCGCCGCCCCACCATCTTGTATGACGTCATAGCGGTTGCTGACAGGCGCGACCGGTGCTTCAACCTTGGCCTGCTTCTTCGCCTACTTCTTCTTCAGCAGATGAATAAAACTTTCATCGGTGGCCGCCACATGGTGTTGTCCAGGCCCAGGGTCGCTTCGTTCCGTCGAAACTGTGCTGTTGACACAGTTGATTGGTGAGCAGCGTCGTCTTAGACCAACGCGTCTGTATAATAATCCATTGCCATGTCCGCGTCCCTTGCCGTTGTCATCAACAGATCGTTTTCCTTCCACCTTTGCCGAGTCGTCATCGGTGGAGCAACTGACGGGGCCAGCATGTCCGCACGCTGTGACATACCACACTCAAATGCGTCTGCCATGCGCAGACCGACTAGGGAACGCCCAGCACCTTACAGGCATAAATACCAGACTCGATTCAGCCAAGGACCCCAGGGAAGTAAGGGGTAAAGCGCCTGGTAGACTGTGCTTACTATATACCCCTTACTCAACCCAGCGACGACCCTGCCCCCACACTGCGGTATTACTCTGTACCTGACACTAATCAGGCAAGTGTTAGAGTACACTGCTGTGATGTGGGTCAACACGGCCGACTCGTCAATTGCAAAGCTGCAGACGGTCCAAAACAAGGAGTTTAGTTTAGCGCTTCACCTGCCACGAGACTTCAGCACCGGAAAACTCCACAAAATGGCAGGAATCCCGCTGCTAAAACACCGATTGCGGCAAGCAGCGCAACGTTTTTACGCGGCCGCCTGGACGTGGGAGAACGCCCTCATCTGCGACTTGGGCAACCAACTGCACTGGCGCCAGACCACAAGATGGCCAGACCAGTTGCTGGTATAAGGGAACGCCGCAACGCGAGCAAAGAAGACCTCTGAGCAGCCATGCAAATAAGATGAAGATCCCAAATGAGAGACCACATAATACACCCCCAGGGAAAAGTACGAAGAAAGGCGTGATCCGCCCATCCTACAACGTATCAGAGCATGAAGTTTCGCGAATTTGCCATGCGAAGCCCAAGGACCATTCTCGGGTAGCACCTGAAGAAGACAGCGAGTTACACTCTCGAAATATCGTGAAAGAACGACTCGAACATCCGGCAGAAGTCCAGTTTTTCAAAATATTCTTAATCTGTTTTTGTACACAATTATAAACATCACTCTTCATACTGGCTCCATCATAACCTTGCCCACAGCCTTTTTTAAATCATTAATTTTGTCAATAAAAATAATTTAGTCATCTGCTTGATTAAAACTGCTGCACCATGTTTGATGACTGCATTAAAACCTAGAAATAATTATTTTACATCTATATCGATTGGTTCTCCATTTTCTGATCTGGTTATTACTGCATATCTCAGAACAATGCTTAGCTGATCTACCTTCGATATATCCTGTATTATGTTCATTATGATAGCGAAAAACAGTGATGCTCTAATTTGTTCTAGCAGCTTATTTTCAAGTTTGTTTCCTAAGCACACAGTCATTTCATTTTGAATTTTTGGACTCACATACCTTACAGATTCTAAAAACAAAAAGATGTGGTTTTGAAAATGTTTTCAAATGTAACAAGTCGAAAAAATAACCAGAAATCATTTTTCAAAATAATTCTTTGAAGTGAAAACGGTGAACTTTGGGCATAGCCAAAATTTGCCGCAAAATGTGATCACGCCGGGAGACAAGCACTGCAATGGACAGAAAATTGCGTAGTATCCTTCCTTCTGACTTAAGTTCTCTCGATGTCATCTCAAAGCCGATGAACTTTTTGATAGAGTAAGTATGATATCGAATAACCTTGTAAGAACCATTTTCCAAAGTAACTCTTCTTTACGAATATCATTTTCTACTTTCTTGTCAACAGTGTCATTTTTTTTCCAAACTTCGTACACAGCACATGCTTCCATATGGCCACTCAAGAACCTGTGTTCTTTAATTCTTTCTGAAAAGTGCTTCCAGTCCCAGTTACCCGTACACCGTACATTATTCCTTTTCTACGAAAACAGCACCAAGAATTTTGGAATAACACAACAAAAACCATTAACTGATCCATACTTAGAAAATGAAACATAATACGACGTTGAAAAACACCTGTTGTTCTGGTGGGAATCTTTGGGAAATAGTCGTGAGAGCTGTAACGGCACCATATCAAGAATAAGACGTTTATCTTTATCACTCAGTGTCTGGTTTGTGAAGTTTCCCATGTCATACGAAGTTTTATTTACCTTCTCGAAGATCGTGTGGGTTGACATTTCTTTCCCTGTTTCGTATGCCATGCAGATGTCGTAGACATGATCGGTGGCGTCGTCGTGGCCGGTGTTTCTAACTGCAGATACTGTCGGATCGTTTTCAGTGGGCTTCTCAACAGATACCACACTATCTGAGTCACAGTCAACACAAATGTTTGCGCCAAAAGTACTTGTAAAAGTTTGAGTAAAACATTTGTCAAGTTTTGTTTACTCACTTCTTTTTCATGGCGTTGCTTTCGCTTAAACGCACCACTGAGTCGACTTTTTTTATGCATGATTTTAGTTCACTTCAACGGAAACCCTGCAAACCAAACAAACAGTCCTAATGCTTGGTTACACGTATGTGCTCGAATCGAATACTTACTGCACTGCGTTGACTTTATACATTGTTAAGAATAAACCCGAAGAAAACATTGCACATGTATACTTCCGCGTTTGCTTGTGCCTGAATGGCCCGTTGTTTTACCTTGAGCTTAAAGAACACGCCCGCTAGAGTACACTAAAGTAATATGATAATAAGAAAAATTGTGCTGTAATGTCACTGATAAGACCGAAATATCTCACAACCGCTCAAATACTACCAGCACATTTGCACTGGCTGGCCATATCAAGAATCGTTAGATAGGTTACTGCTGCTAAAATTGCAGGTTATCAAGATTTCAGTGAGTTTGAACGTGGTGTTAATAGTCGGCACATCAGCGATGGGACACAGCATCTCCGAGGCAGCGATAAAGTGGGTATTTTGCCGTACAACCATATCACAAGTGTACCGTAAATATCAGGAATCAGGTAAAGCATAAAATCTCCAACATTGCTGTGGCCGGAGAAAGATCCTGCAAGAACGGGACCATCAACAACTGAAAAGAATCATTCAACGTTCCAGAAGTGCAACCCTTCCGCAAATTGCTGCAGATTTCAATGCTGGGCCATCAACAAATATCAACCATTCAACGAAACATAAAATATCAGTATGGGCTTTCAGTACCAAAGATACACTAGTGTATGCTTCATGACTGTACAACACAAAGCTTTACCCTCGCATTGACCTGTCAACACCAGCATTGGACTGTTGATGACTGGAAATGTGTTGCCTGTTCGGACGAGTCTCCTTTTAAATTGAATCAAGTGGATGGATGTGTACAGGTATGGAGACAATGTAATGAATCTGTGGACCCTGCGTGTCAACGGAAGACTACTCAGGCTGCTGGAGGCTCTGTAATGGTGTGTGGCATGTGCAGTTGGAGTGATGTGGGACCCCTGATACCTCTAGATATGATTCTGACAGATGATATGTACATAAGCATCCTGCCTGATCACCTGCATCCATCCATGTCCATTGTGCATTCCGATTGACTTGGGCAATTCTAGCAGGACAATGTGACATCGCAAACGCCCAGAATTGCTACAGAATGGCTCCAGGAACACTTTTCTGAGTTTAAACACTTCCAATGCCACCATATTCCCCAGACTTGAACATTATTGAGCATATCTGGGATACCTTGCAACATGCTGTTCAGAAGAGATCTCCACGCCTTCGTACTCTTATGGATTTATGGACAGCTCTGCAGGATTCATGGTATCAGTTCCCTCCACCACTATTTCAGACATTAGTTGAGTCCATGCCATGTTGTGTTGCAGCACTTCTACATGTTCGTGGGGGACCTACACGATATTAGGCAGGTGTACCAGTTTCTTTAGCATGTCAACATCTATTCATAGTGGCTCATTTTTCTGCTAAATGTAATGTTTTCATATTGCTTTCATTGTTATCACTGAATGGTTTTCCTCTGCAATGTGGGCTGCAAATGTAGATTTATTCACATTTCCAAGCCTTAAGGCATCAAGGTGCTCTTTGTACCTATCCTGCAAACTTCTGCCTGTCTGGCCAATGTAGAATTTTCTGCATGAATCACATTGGAGCTTGTATATTCTTGATTTACTGTAGGAATCCTTGGAAAGATTTACAGAATGGATCACTTTTTCCAGTAATTTATTGTTAGTAGAGAAGCTAATATTAATATTCTCCTTTTCAAATAAGTTTGCAATTTGGTATGCTATTGGGTCTGTGAATAGTATAACAGTATATTTAGGTTCGGCTTCTACAGAAGGCTGATTTGTTTTTGATTGAATGCTGTGTGAACTGCTGTTCTCTGGAGCTGTGGCATTTGTTTTTATTTTGTTGTGGAGTTTGTATATTATTATGTGGTCATAGATATTATTGTGGGCAACTGTTTTAATTACACTGATTTCATTTTGTTGATCTGTGTGATTCATAGAAACTTTCTGCATTTGGATATCATGGCTCTGAAGTATGCCATTTTGTGTTGGCTGGGATGACATGAGGAGTTGCCAAAGGTGACGTCTGTGATGGTGGGTTCCCTGTAGATGATAAACTGATTGATGTTTATGGTCAACATTACAGTTTTTTAGATCAAGAAAATTTATGCTCTTATTTGTTTCAAGCTCAAATGTGAATTTAATATTTTTATGCATTTTGCTGAGTTCTGTTGCCAATGTATCAGTTTCAATGTTTGTACCATCAACAATCAGGATTGTATCATCAATATGCCTTTTGTAGTATATTATTTTGTTTGTGATTAGGTGAGAAGTATTTTTGTTCTACATGGTTGATGTAAATGTCTGCTAATATACCAGCTAAGCCAATGTGTAATATGTATTGATGAAAGCATGAAAAACCCATCTGATGATGTATCATAAAAAATTTAAAATCATTAATGGCACTTTTGAATAAAGTAACCTGAAACCAGTATGTGGCTGGTTACTGTACACTATCAACAATTTATTTATATAACAGCCATATGACAAAATTGCACATGTTGAATGGCTTCATATTACCTTTTGTGGGGATACATTAAAAGGAATGGCATCAGATGCCGGTGATACATAAGGAATGTCAAACGTATGGTGCACATCTTCAAGTTTATTCTTTCATTTATCAAAAACTTAATCCCACACCTGTACATTAGGACCTTATCATATTTATATATGCTCCAAATGATGTGTTTGTGTGAGGTGTCACCTGACCCATGTGCTGCAGTGACCACCACACTGCTCTTGTTCCACTTCATACCATACACAAGGGAGAATACTGCTAGTGGACATTAGTAAAAAAACAAGGTGGACATCTTCTTTACTGTCCATCTGTCCTCAATGATTAAATATATCTTTTAATATTAGCTGCAGTGCCAAAAAAAGTTTATTTTATTTTAAAAAATTTGCAGTACCTGAATTTCCTATACTGTAGAGTTAACTTAGTCAGATCACACTGCAGTAACTAAAACTATTGTTACAGAAAAAAGCCATTCAAATATCATGCACACAGTGCATGCTTGAATTACTAAATGGGGGAAATGCAGTTGGCGAATTTACTCTCCATCCTCAAGCATGATACAGTATGGATAGCTTTCCAAAAGCAAGTTGTGTACCTGCTCCCACAGCAACAGCAACCACATCACATTACTTTCACATCAACGCATAGTTTTCTATGACAAAATCTTTCCATAGCAGATCACAAAGGCTCAGAATGGCATTGCTGACAGTCATGCACCTGCTTGAATTGAATATCTTAGGTGCTGTGGCACTCATGTATGGTACCTTGCCAGGACTGCTGTATGACTGTCTCTCAGAGGCAAGGCAGCAGTTTGCATATGTCTAAATTCCTACACAGGAAAGAAACATGACATTAACTATATATACAATTACACTATTCCACATGACTGCTTCTCTTACAATGGAGTGACCATTTCCTTCTCTTCAGGAACAGCATAGGTGAATCCACTTCCTTATACTATTCCATATGTGATGCAGATGGATTCACTCTCAAGCCAAATGTGGGTGAATCCATCTAGATATAGTATTATGGATGTGAAGTTGGTGGATTCCCATCCACACCAAATGTAAGTGAATCCAAATCTGCATGATATACTGGATGTAATATTTATGGATTCGCTTCAGAACCCTAAACTCTGATGTTGGGTGTCCCCCACAGGTAAAGTAGACACATGGAATAGCATAACTCTATATATGATTAATGTGCTATGTGTTTTTTGTAGTTACATACTTGGACATCTGCCGCCTTCTTCCCAGGCTCTGTCACATGTGCTCACACAGCAGCTTTGGTGGGGTACCACATGTGCCAGAGTGCCTATGATATTTATTTATTGTCAATTATAACATCACTTTTAATGTTTCAAATAGATCATCGTAGTAACATGCCCATATTATGTCATTATAATAAAGTTACCCACTGAAATTCATTTACCATAAATAAATCATACCCATAGAAACTATGCCATAAAATTATAAACATAACTACAAATGAAATTACCACAATAGATAGAACAGAGTCACTTTACTCATTCCCCAAACCCACATACAGTATTCTGTCACAAAAGCGCATAAACAAAATATGTTTATGTAGTCCTCACTTAACTCTATGAACATTACCAATGCTATAGCTATCAAATTGTCTCACTAGTACTTCAGATCTTATCACAATACCCATATTTACCAGCTGTTTGCAATCACAATTAAAAAAACAGTAAAATTTTAAATTTGACTTCACATCTTGTGAAAACCAAATTTCTTCTGAAAATTGCACAGAAGTCCTCCAACAGCAGTTAAAATTCATAACCATTTACTTTTACATGTTTCAAGATAACCTAAATATAATGTACCTCAGTTTTGTCTAAATAAACCAGACCAAATGTAAGTTTCGTTTGAAAGGAGTATAAAAATTTTCAACAAACAATGAAGTTTTCTTCACATAAACTTCATGAAATTCAAAATGCAATAAATGGTATTTCATATCCCAAAAGTTTTGAACATAGGCAGTAACATACAATATTTATTTCAAAACCTCAGAATTTTTTTTCCACTTCCGTCAGAAATATTTTTTTTTTTCGCTTCTGACAATTGTGAGGTTAACAACACATTAGCTCTGCACTTTTACTGAATCATTTCTTACCTACTAAAGAGAGGGTGGCAGATTGATAGTGCAAGATGATTTGAAAGCTTAAATAGATGAGTTGAAGAAATCATGTGCCACGGCAAAAAGAAATTTCAGAGTTAATACTGACTGAGCATGGAGGCCCTGGGTTCACCAAATCCAGATCACAAACAGAACTCATGTCCCTCTGGGGATATCTTCATTAGTGTCCCTATCTTTGTCATTTGATTGGACCTCATATGGTTCACACACTATCATGGCTATATGTTTTAACACTTTCCTGTTCAGTACCTTCACCACATATTTCCAAGAAAGACATATACTTTTCTTTAACTAGACCTACTGTGAATCTGCAGATGACTACATTATTAGCAACACTGTCTTTGCACATACTTTTCCATCTTGTACTTTTTCAATTTAGTCAAATCATTATTAAAGTCAAAATTCTCACAAAAATCTACTGCAGGCAAAGTCTTATTATCGTGAGTCTCATTCCTCATAAACATACTATTATCATTTGTCCTACATACAGTTTCAATATACAGTTCTGCTTTGACGACTATTACTTTGTAATATTTCTGTATGTGTAATCTGAAGTTTTGCTATTTTGAACAATAGATAGGTTTATGGTTGGTGAAGTTATGTCAACATAAGCACTGTTCAGTTCTAGTGTCACTTAAAAATTTAAGCTCCATTGGAACAGGCCTTGGAAATCCCAATGGTACCAATTGACCACTGTGTCATCATCAGCCCAAAGGCACCACAGGATACTGATGAAGAGGGGCATGTAGTCAGCACATTGCATGCTCTGGCTGTTGTCAGTTTACATGACCAGAGCTCCTGCTCCTCAGTCAAGCAGCTCTTCCACCGGTCTCACAAGGGCTGAGTGCACCCCACTTGCCTACAGAACTTGGCAGACTGATTGGTCACCCATCTAAGTGCAAGCCCAGTCCAACAACACTTAACTTCAGTGATCTGATGGGAACCTGTGTTATCATTGCAGCAAGGCCATGTAGTGTCACACTATGGTTTATATCCTTATGTTGTAGAAGAATATAATAGGTTACCTCAATTTAATGCTTTTCTTCGACAAAAAGACTATGTTCAATATAATTCACATTTATTCTAGTCTTCAAATAGGTTTTCGTTTCTGTAATATGATTAGTGCCAATGGCCTTGACGCAGTTGTAACACCGGTTTCCGTAAGATCACCGAAGTTAAGCGCTGTCAGGCTAGGCTAGCGCTTGGATGGGTGACTGTCCAGTCTGCGAAGCACTTTTGGCCAGCAGGGTGCACTCAGCTCTTTTGAGGCAAATTGAGGAGCTACTTGATTGAGAACCAGCAGCTTCGGTGTCGGAAACTGACATACGGCAGGGAGAGTGGTGTGCTGACCACATGCCCCTCCATATACGAATCCGGTGACACCTATGGGCTGTAGATGACACAATGGCCAGTCTGTACCTTTGGGCCTTCATGGCCTGTGCGCGAAGAGTTTAGTTTAATGTGATTAGTATTGGCCCATATTTTACCTTTAATTGTTTTCAGTTGTTCCCCATTTCCCTCTAACTGTTTTCTGATGTTATCTTTAAGTACTTGTAGGTGCTTGTTAGCATTTGACACTAATCTGGTGTCTAGTTGTTGGTGGAACTCCCATTTGTTCACTTATTAGGAATGAAAATGTTTTTATCCCCCACCCTCACTTCACCCCCACCCCCTGCTTGATTTCGTGTTTTTCCAGACTCCCCAATTTTCTTGCAAAACAGTTCAAGCAAAATTACCAAATTCTGATATTTCAATGATATTTATCATGATACTTCTTCTGAAACTCAATTTGACTGTCTTCTGTTGGTTTTTAACTTACTTTAAGTGCCAGTGATTACTCTCAATACACACTTAAACCATACTGTAATCCCCCATGTTATTTCCAAGTTACTTCCAGTCCATTCGTTCTCTGCAGCCAATTTTCACATAAATTTTAAAACATGTATATTTTTTTCCTTTATTCATTTTAAAAAGAGTATTCTACTAGCTTCTTAAGATATTTTTAACTGACCCTGACTGAGCATTCATGTATGATGTTCCACTTTCCTTCTTCTTTTACAAAATAATTGCTCTTGTAGTTATGAATCTGAAATATGAACTCTTCTAGCATCAGACAGTACATGTTAAATTATAGGAGAGGATGACATTAACTGAAGTTTATAAAAGAATTAGAACTTGAGTAATTTTTTTTACTCATCTGTATAGTAGTTTCAAATATGAGATCCATTGTCTTCTTTGTTGAGAGATAAAATAGAAATCCTGGGTTTCATACTTCACACTAAAAAAACTTTTTTACAATGACACTGCACAATGGTCTTTTGACTTTTCTGTTTCTTGTTAGAACATCAAACTTTCACAGTAAAGAGTCTTGTTATACCAAAGAGGGCTTCTCTGCAAGTGCAAATTTTGCATGATAAACATGTTTTACACAGTACACATATCAACACAATTTGCACATACATGTTGCCAACTACTGACTGAGACAAAGAACGAGTGCTTCATGGACAAGTTACATGCTAGATGCCCACTCAAAAATAACTGTAAACCAACTTACTGAATTGGCACAGATTGTATTTCTATATATTATATCATGATCTTTTGGAAAGTTCTAGAAGCAGTAATGGTTCAGATTAATATTTGTATTACTTTTCTGTTTTTCAATAGTGAATCATTTAATCAAAGTTACATCTTATGAAGTTTGCAAATACCTAAGGATAAAATTAGTAACATAGATTGTTTTACATAATTATGACATACATTCTTTGAAATTTTCAAGTCGGTTTTGTATGTAAGACAATAAATACTTCACTTTTTCTACCATGTGGATGTATTTATGAAAACTTAGATATGATTTTGAAACATAACAGTTATTTCTGTTTATTGAATAAATAAATTTTGGGAACAATTATGTGAATAACATTCTGGCAAATATATGAAACACATGGTGTTTTTGATAACTCATGTAAATTGAAATCTATAGGATAACTAATTTTTGTAGTGCAACATTAATACACAGAAATATGCAAAGTTATTATTATGTTGTGTGCAAATTTCTGACAGTAAACGGTTCAGAAAATGCACCAGTATATATTGTAAACGTTTGGGAAGCAAGAACCTCATAATCTGTAGCTGAAAATCAGGTAAATGTTACTGGAAAGGTGTTGCAGTGAATCTTGGTTCATTATAACAGAGAGATGATAGATGAGGAGATGGACAGATAGAGGGAGTGGGAAGAGGAGATGGATACAAAGAGGGTGGCATGTGGAGGAGATGGACATAAATATAGGGGGCAGGAGGAGATGGAAATTGGAGGAGGACATTGACAGAGAGAGAGAGGAGAGAAGACAAAGATGCACATAGAGAGAGGGAAGAGGAGGAGATGCACATAAAGAGATGGGGAGGAAGAAATGAACATAGAAAGACAGATAGGAGGAGGACATGAACAGAGGGAGAGGGGAAAGAAGAGAGGGGGAGAAGGAACAGATAAACAGGAGATGGACAGTGAAAGGGAGGGAAGGAAGGGGAGATGGACAGAGAGTATAATGAATTTCCTTGAGAGGTGGAAGCTTCTGTCCACAAATCAGCATGGTTTTAGAAAGCATCACTTGCGTGACACTCAGCTTGTGCTTCTCTTACATGATATCCTGCAAACTATGGATGGAGGGCTAACAGGTAGATTTCATATTTCTAGATTTCTAAACAGTGTTTCAAACAGTATTCTACTGCAGACTGTTAACAAAGTATAAGCCTATGGAATAGTTTTCCAGATGTGTGAGTGGCTCAATGACTTCTTAAGTAACAGGACCCAGTATGTTGTCCTCAATGGCAAGCGTTCATCACAGACAAGGTCATTGTCAAGAATGATCAGGAGAATTGTGTCCCCCAGTATTGTGATTGGCTAGAAGACTTGTTAACTAACAGGACACAGTATTTTGTCCATAACGGTTAGTGTTCATCAGAGACAAGGGTATTGTCAGGAATACCCCAGGGAGGTGTGATAGGACTGCTGTTATTCTTCAATTTAGGAAAATGATCTGGCAGAAAGGGTCAGTGGCAATCTGTGGCTGTTTGCTGATGATGTTGTGGTGTATGGGAAGTTGTCATTATTGAGTGACTGTAGAAGGATACAAGATGACTTAGACAAAATTTCTAGTTAGTGTGTTGAATGATAGTGAGCTATAAATGCAGGAAAACGTAAGTTCATGCAGATGAGTAGGAAAATCCAAGGACCTTGCTGTCGGTGGGTGGCTTGCATGCTTCAGTGATACAGATAGCTGTACCACAGGTGCAACCATAGCACAGGGGTACCTGCTGGGAGGCCAGACAAATGTGTGTTCCTGAAGAGGGGCAGCAGCTTTTCCAGTTGTTGCAGGGGCAACAGTCTGGATGATTGACTGATCTGGCCTCTTAACATAACCAAAATGGCCTTGCTGTGCTGGTACTGTGAACAGCTGAAAGCAAGGGAAAACTACAGCCATAATTATTCCTGAGGGTGTGCAGCTCTTCTGTATGCTTAAATGATGATGGTGTCCTCTCGGGTAAAATATTCAAGAGGTAAAATAGTCCCCCATTTGGATCTCCAAGTGGAGCGTTCTCAGGACAATGTCATTATCAAGAGAAACAAAACTGGTGTTTCACAGATTGGATCATGATGTTAGATCCCTTAGTTGAGCAGGTTGATTAGAAAATTTAAAAATGAAAATGGATAAGTTGTAGTTAGATATAGTGGGAACTAGTGAAGTTCGGTGTCAGGAGAAACAGTTCATCTACTCAGGGAATACCGGATTATAATACAAAATCAAATAGGGGTGATGCAGGAGTGGGTTTGATAATGAATGAGGAAGCCCATGGCAGTACAAGTTTATATGCCAATTATCTCCATAGATGATCAAGACTTTGAAGAAATTTATAATGAGATACATGAAATCATTCAGATTGTTAAGGGAGATGAAAATTTCATTGTGGTGGGGTACTCAAATTCAAAAATAGGAAAATAAAGAGAAGGAAAAATAGTGAGTGGGTATGGACTCAGGGAAGAGGATGAAAGAGGAAGCTGCCTGGTAGAATTTTGCACTGATCATAATTTAATCGTTGCTAACACTTGGTTTACGAATCATAAAAGAAAGTTGTGTGTATGGAAGAGACCTGAAGACACTGGAAGATTTAAAATTGATTACATATTGGTAAGGCAGAGATTTAGGAACCAGATTTTGAATTGTAAGACATTTCCAGGGGCAGATGTGGACTCTGACCACAACATATGGGTTATGAACTGTAGATTAAAACTGAAAAAATTGGGAAAAGGTAGGAAACCTGGATGAACTGAAAGAACCAGAGGTTGCTGAGGGTTTCAGAGGGAGCATTAGGCAATGGTTAACTAGGACACTGGGAAAGGAATACAGTAGAAGATGAATGGGTAGCTTTAAGAGATAAAATAGTGAAGGTAGCAGAGGATCAAATAGAGAAAAAGACAAGGCCTAGTAGAAATCTTTGGATAACAAAAGAGATATTCAATTTATTTTATGAAAGGAGAAAATATAAAAATGCAGTAAACAAAGTACGCAATAAGAAATACAAGCGTTTAAAATACGTGATGACAGGAAATGCAAAATGGCTAGGCAATAATGGCTAGAAGACAAATATAATGATTTAGAAGCATATTTCACTAGGGGAAAGATAGATATGAACTACAGGAAAATTAAAGAGGTGTTTTAGAAAAGAGAATCAGTTGCATGAATATCAAGAACTTAGATGGAGAATGAGTTCAAAGCAAATAAGGGAAAGTGTAAAGTTGGAAGGAGTATGTAAAAGATCTACACAAGAGAGATGGACTTGAAGGCAGTATTATAGAAAGGGAACTGGATGTAATGAAGATGAGATAGCAGATATGATACTGTCAGAAGAATCTGACAGAGCTCTGGAATATGTAAGTTGAAACAAGACACTGAGAGTAGTCAATATTTTCTCAGAACCACTGATAGCCTTGGAAGAGCCACCCATGACAAAACTCTTTCAGCTGATGTGCAAGATGTATGAGACAGGCAAAATACCTTAGACTTAAAGAACAACATAATAATTCCAATTCCAAAGAAATCAGTTGCTGAGAAGTGTGAAAATGACCAAACTATCAGTTTAATAAGTCAAGCTTGCAAAATACTAACAGAAATTCTTTACAGAAGAATGGAAAAAGTAGTAGAAGCCAACCTCAGGATCAATCAGCTTGGATTCCAGAAAAATGTAGGAATACACAAAGTACTGCAGAGCTTATGACTTATCTTAGAAGATAGGTTAAGGAAAGATAAACCTAAGTTTGTGGCATTTGTGGACTTACAGAAAGCTTTTGATAATGTTGACTGGAATATTCTCATTGAAATTATGAAGGTAGAAGGATAAAATACAGGGAACAGAAGGCTATTTACAACTTGTACAGAAACCAGGGGCATGAAAGAGAAGCAGAGGTTGAGAAGGGAGTGAAACAGGATTGTAGCCTTTTCCCAAAGTCACTGAATCTTTACACTGAACAAGCAGTATAGGAAACCAAATAAATATTTGGAGTGGGAATTATAGTCCAAGGAGAAGACATAAAAGCTTTGAAGTTTGTGTCAGAAACAGCAAAGGACCTGGAAGGGCAGTTGAATGCAATGGACAGCGTCTTGAAAGGATATAAGATGAATATCAATAAAAGCAAAACAAGGAAAATGGCCTGTAGTTGAGTTAAACCAATTGATCTTAATAGAATTAGATTAGGAACTGAGACACTGAAAGTAGAAGATGACTTTTGCAGTTTGGGCTGCAAAATAACTGATGATGACCAATGTAGAGAGGATGTAAAATGTAGACTGGCAACAGCAAGAAAAGCCTTTCTGAATGAGGGAAACTTTTTAACACCGAATATAGATTTAAGTGTAACAAAATCTTTTCTGAAGATATTTGCCTCGAGCATGGAAGTGAAACATGGATGACAAACAGTTTAGACAAAAATGGAATAGAAACTTTTGAAATGTGGCACTACAGAAGTGTGTTGGAGATGAGATGGGTAGATAATGTAAGTAATAAGTAAGTAATGAATAGAATTGGGAGACAAGAAATCTGTGGCTCAATTTGACTAAAATAAGGATTCAATTGATAGGATACATCCTGATACTTCAGGGGCTCACCAGTTTAGTGTGGGGAGTAAAAATCAGAGGAACACCAAGAGATGAATACAGCAAGTAGATGCATAAGGATGTGGGTTGAAGTAGTTATTCACAGATGAAGAGGCTCACACAGGATAGAGTAGCAGGGAAAACTGCATCAAATCAGTCTTCAGACTAAAGACATCAACATCAACATCATCATCAACAACAACAACCACAACAGTGTTTGAATACAGCATTAATTGTGTGTTATTTGACACAGTCAGGTTGATTTATCTCTAGGCATTATGTTGCAAAGGGATATGACATGGAATGAACATGTAAGAATTGAAGAGTGAATGCAAATGGTCAACTTCAGTTTACTGGGAGAGTTTTAAGAAATTGTTGTTCATTTGTAAACGAGACCTCACATGGCACACTAGTGCACACCATTCTTGAATACTGCTCAAGTGTTTGGGATCCCCACCAGGTTGAATTAAAGGAGAACATCAAAAGAATTCAGTGTCAGGCTCCTAGATATGTTACCAATAGGTTCAACTAACACATAAGTATTACAGAGATGCTTTGGAAACTCAAATAGGAATCCCTGGAGGGAAGGTGATGTTCTTTTCAAGAAATGCTATTGATAAAATATAGAGAACTGGTATTTGAAGTTGACTGCAGAATGGTCCTAATGCACTAATGTACATTTTTCATAAGGACCACATACATGAAATAAGAGAAATTAGGCCTCATATAGGGCTACACAGGCAGTAGTTTTTTCATTGCTCTGTTTGCGAGTGGAACAGGAAGGGAAATGACTAGTAGTGGTGCAACATACCCTCCACCACACACTTGAGAAGTATGTATGTAGATATAGATGTAGAAGTGAGAGACAGAGAAGGGCAGAGGAGAAGAAGGGCACAGAAAGAGGGTGGACAGAATGAGCAACCAGTGTATTCTAAAAAACATAATTATTTTAATGTGATTTATATGATCTTATGTTGTCACTCAGGTAAATATTATGGATTTTTCCATTCACACATCATTAGTGATGAAGTTAGTTGCACCAGAAAAGGTAGATTTTTTTGTTTTGTTTAAAAAACATTATAGTAGACGTTAAGTTTTTGATGTAATGAGATTAGTATTCTTCTTACTGAAGTTACTTGTAAAGATACTCCAGGGCAGGATTTAGTGAGCCTGACAACCACATCCCATCAATGCATCACATAAAATGCCTGTTAAGGACTTCATCTCATCACACACAGGTTTTATCTGTGAATCATTTCCTGTCAATGCTACCTACTCTTTTACATATCCGATTTTAATAATTTTGTCCTTCACTATATTGTAATTTGTCTTTATTTAGTGGTCTTATGTGGTTTTCCTTCTGTCATAAGTCCTTTGCTTTGAGGTCTGGATTATGTCTTCCAGTATTTTGCAGTACAACTTGTTCTGCAGAGCTACAGTATCAACTGTCAGATATATTTTCCTTTTTCTGCTGAAATATATTTTTGTGTCTTGTGTAATCTATTTGTTTCCATTTTTGTTCAGTCTCAACTCTATTGGCATAAGTGAAATCAGTTTTCATATAAGATGAAAGCTTCATTAAAATGTGTTGTATTTCTCAGGCAGTACATAAGCATTGTAAACATCTCAGCAGTTCATGTTTTTTAACAGTTTCCCAAAATATTCAATTTTTGTCTTATTTCTGGCCCTCTTATGTATTAGTCTAAAATACAGTGAAATATCCTCATATGTGAGACTATTAATATCTTAATGATCTACGTGAAGCATTCACAACAAAGTCGCAAAGGTTGCAGTACTCTTAAAAAGTAGTAGAGCCCACATAATACCAAATACAGAGACTTTTCCTGTAAATCCAAGTGTATAATAAAAGGGTATGCTCTTGGGAAACAAAGCTAGTTTTCAGTAGACAAGGAACTTAAATTGACCAAAATAGAAACTGAAGCTCATGTTAGATTGTGTGGGCAATACTCAGTTTTAAATGTGGACATAAGCTTCTAAGTGGGTATTTTTATCCATCACCAGACTCACACCACTGATTTAACCAAAAAGTTCAGTCTGTTTGTATGAATATCCCCCCCTGTCAGACTATCATTGTTGCAGGAGTCTTAAATCACATTACAGTTATTAAAATTTTGTTAATGGTGAGCATGCTAAGACATCCTGTGAACATTCTCTAAAGCTTCAGTCAGTGAATATCACTGCAATTTCTTCAAAGCCCAGTTGTGCAGATTACCAGTCTCAAAATAAGCATGCAGATGAACACTGTTGCATCAGAGACTGTTGAATACAAGCAATTATGAATTGTTAGGTGAGCCTGAGTTCTAAAAGTCACAAGTAACATTTTCTGGGTATGGTGAACATGACGTTCCTGTGCTAGATATTTTCAGCATACATATCACTGTTTGTATTATTACCAAGACAGTTTTGTTCATGATTTTGTGCTCATATGAAAATAGCTGAACTGTGTGAGGAACTTAAAAGGAGACTTATCCAAGTGTCGATAAATGATCTTCACAAATGTTGGTGGGTGTGTAGAAGGTGCAAAATAGTGCAATAAATGTTTTTTTATTGAGCCTAGTGTAATATATTAGGAGTAAAACACACCCCAAAAGACAGTTTGGCATTTTAGGTTTAGAGGGAATATCTTCTAAATGATGATATATAAAAAATGTTTTTCGTACAAAAGTTGATGTGTAATTACACTCCTGGAAATGGAAAAAAGAACACATTGACACCGGTGTGTCAGACCCACCATACTTGCTCCGGACACTGCGAGAGGGCTGTACAAGCAATGATCACACGCACGGCACAGCGGACACACCAGGAACTGCGGTGTTGGCCGTCGAATGGCGCTAGCTGCGCAGCATTTGTGCACCGCCGCCGTCAGTGTCAGCCAGTTTGCCATGGCATACGGAGCTCCATCGCAGTCTTTAACACTGGTAGCATGCCGCGACAGCGTGGACTTGAACTGTATGTGCAGTTGACGGACTTTGAGCGAGGGCGTATAGTGGGCATGCGGGAGGCCGGGTGGATGTACCGCCGAATTGCTCAACACGTGGGGCATGAGGTCTCCACAGTACATCGATGTTGTCGCCAGTGGTCGGCGGAAGGTGCACGTGCCCGTCGACCTGGGACCGGACCGCAGCGACGCACGGATGCACGCCAAGACCGTAGGATCCTACGCAGTGCTGTAGGGGACCGCACCGCCACTTCCCAGCAAATTAGGGACACTGTTGCTCCTGGGGTATCGGCGAGGACCATTCGCAACCGTCTCCATGAAGCTGGGCTACGGTCCCGCACACCGTTAGGCCGTCTTCCGCTCACGCCCCAACATCGTGCAGCCCGCCTCCAGTGGTGTCGCGACAGGCGTGAATGGAGGGACGAATGGAGACGTGTCGTCTTCAGCGATGAGAGTCGCTTCTGCCTTGGTGCCAATGATGGTCGTATGCGTGTTTGGCGCCATGCAGGTGAGCGCCACAATCAGGACTGCATACGACCGAGGCACACAGGGCCAACACCCGGCATCATAGTGTGGGGAGCGATCTCCTACACTAGCCGTACACCACTGGTGATCGTCGAGGGGACACTGAATAGTGCACGGTACATCCAAACCGTCATCGAACCCATCGTTCTACCATTCCTAGACCGGCAAGGGAACTTGCTGTTCCAACAGGACAATGCACGTCCGCATGTATCCCGTGCCACCCAACGTGCTCTAGAAGGTGTAAGTCAACTACCCTGGCCAGCAAGATCTCCGGATCTGTCCCCCATTGAGCATGTTTGGGACTGGATGAAGCGTCGTCTCACACGGTCTGCACGTCCAGCACGAACGCTGGTCCAACTGAGGCGCCAGGTGGAAATGGCATGGCAAGCCGTTCCACAAGACTACATCCAGCATCTCTACGATCGTCTCCATGGGAGAATAGCAGCCTGCATTGCTGCGAAAGGTGGATATACACTGTACTAGTGCCGACATTGTGCATGCTCTGTTGCCTGTGTCTATGTGCCTGTGGTTCTGTCAGTGTGATCATGTGATGTATCTGACCCCAGGAATATGTCAATAAAGTTTCCCCTTCCTGGGACAATGAATTCACGGTGTTCTTATTTCAATTTCCAGGAGTGCATATAAAAAATGTTTTTCGGACAAAAGTTGGTATGTAATTAATGTTCTTGGAAAATGCATAATCACAATTTTTGCAAAATACCCCACCTTCATTTGTAGGTTTAGAAAAATGAGAACTTTTGTTACAACATAAATAAAAGAAGCTTTCAAGCCATGTACATCCCTGTGTAATGAAACTGGTTCCTGAAATACTGTTTTTGGAAAATAAGCTGTTCACAATGTGTTGCTGGAGTATTTTCAACAAAGCTAATTAAAATACCTAAACATTCATTGCTGTTATTTATTCTGGAATTTCACATATGTGTATTTTGTTAACTGAAAGTAATAAGTAACTCATTATTATGAAGGTAAGTAATCACAATAATGATAATCTGTAAGGAAACGCTTAAAATGTAACTTTTTTATGCCATGCACTTAAAATGAATGAAATTTCTTCATGTAATATACATGATGTGAAAGACAATGTAAAACAAAATTTGTCAAGATTTTAAACTGTCACAGGTGACCTTCTAAATATCCTAACTTGTATCAGGCTTATTTCAGTATGTTTGTAAGCCTTGGCAAACAGAACTGATTATGTTGCTTCTCAAGTGGAGATTGACATCATAGCCATTCAAAAGAAGTAGATCTGAAAGTCTTCACACAAAATTCTTCCCTCATTGAAAGTGGTATACATCCAATGACTGTACCTGTGCTATTGAGCCCTTTGGGATAACCAGATGAACAAGTTCCTCATCCTCAGGTGCAATGCTCTCAATAGTTTTTTTCACATTGACCACCACAAGAATTTAACAATAACAGATATTTCTTTCACTGGGAGAGAAAACATTTTTCAAATATCTTTTGACCTGTTCAATTACTTGTTTATCAGATTTCAAGAATCACTTTGAAAAGAGATTCTTGAATTCTCAGCCCAAACTCACCAATAGTTTCTTTCAAAACTATGAAAATGAAGGTGGTCAATGTGAAAAAAAAAAGAAAATGGTTCTGAGCAACATAGCCAAGGACAAGAAATATCTGGTCATCCCAAAGGGCTCAGTGGCACAGGTATAGCCATGGAACACATATGACTTTCAATGTTGGAAGAACTTTCTGAGAAGATTTTTAGCTGTAACCCTGTTGAATGATTATGATTTCAGTCCTCACTTGAGAAACAATACAACCTAACTGCAGTCACTCACACATAAACAATTCTCTTTTCCAAGGCTTACCAATGTACTAAAATTTGCTTCATACACATCAGGATATTTAGAGAGTGACCCATGACATCATATTGTCTCCTCTGTTGTGTATATTACACAAATAATTGTCATTCATTTCATGTGCATGGTGTAAAAAAGTTATGTTATTTTTTAAGTGTTTCCTTGCAGATCATCATGATCTTAATTATATTGTATCATACTAATGAGTTACTTATCTTTTTCAGTCAACAAAATACAATTATGTGAAATGGTAAGTACACTCCTGGAAATTGAAATAAGAACACCGTGAATTCATTGTCCCAGGAAGGGGAAACTTTATTGACACATTCCTGGGGTCAGATACATCACATGATCACACTGACAGAACCACAGGCACATAGACACAGGCAACAGAGCATGCACAATGTCGGCACTAGTACAGTGTATATCCACCTTTCGCAGCAATGCAGGCTGCTATTCTCCCATGGAGACTATCGTAGAGATGCTGGATGTAGTCCTGTGGAACGGCTTGCCATGCCATTTCCACCAGCGTTCGTGTTGGACGTGCAGACCGCGTGAGACGACGCTTCATCCAGTCCCAAACATGCTCAATGGGGGACAGATCCGGAGATCTTGCTGGCCAGGGTAGTTGACTTACACCTTCTAGAGCACGTTGGGTGGCACGGGATACATGCGGACGTGCATTGTCCTGTTGGAACAGCAAGTTCCCTTGCCGGTCTAGGAATGGTAGAACGATGGGTTCGATGACGGTTTGGATGTACCGTGCACTATTCAGTGTCCCCTCGACGATCACCAGTGGTGTACGGCCAGTGTAGGAGATCGCTCCCCACACCGTGATGCCGGGTGTTGGCCCTGTGTGCCTCGGTCGTATGCAGTCCTGATTGTGGCGCTCACCTGCACGGCGCCAAACACGCATACGACCATCATTGGCACCAAGGCAGAAGCGACTCTCATCGCTGAAGACGACACGTCTCCATTCGTCCCTCCATTCACGCCTGTCGCGACACCACTGGAGGCGGGCTGCACGATGTTGGGGCGTGAGCGGAAGACGGCCTAACGGTGTGCGGGACCGTAGCCCAGCTTCATGGAGACGGTTGCGAATGGTCCTCGCCGATACCCCAGGAGCAACAGTGTCCCTAATTTGCTGGGAAGTGGCGGTGCGGTCCCCTACGGCACTGCGTAGGATCCTACGGTCTTGGCGTGCATCTGTGCGTCGCTGCGGTCCGGTCCCAGGTCGACGGGCACGTGCACCTTCCGCTGACCACTGGCGACAACATGGATGTACTGTGGAGACCTCACGCCCCACGTGTTGAGCAATTCGGCGGTACGTCCACCCGGCCTCCCGCATGCCCACTATACGCCCTCGCTCAAAGTCCGTCAACTGCACATACGGTTCACGTCCACGCTGTCGCGGCATGCTACCAGTGTTAAAGACTGCGATGGAGCTCCGTATGCCACGGCAAACTGGCTGACACTGACGGCGGCGGTGCACAAATGCTGCGCAGCTAGCGCCATTCGACGGCCAACACCGCGGTTCCTGGCGTGTCCGCTGTGCCGTGCGTGTGATCATTGCTTGTACAGCCCTCTCGCAGTGTCCGGAGCAAGTATGGTGGGCTTGACACACCCGTGTCAATGTGTTCTTTTTTCCATTTCCAGGAGTGTATATACAGTTCCACACAGTAAATGGAATGACCTCATTGATAAATATAGACTTTGATCAGAAATCGGTAGCTAAGGTAGAATATTCAAAATTTCTAGGTGTATGCATTGATGAGGGGTTGAACTGGAAAAAAACACACTGAGGATCTGCTGAAATTTTTGAGTTCAGCTACTTATGCAATTAGGGTCATTGCAAATTTTGGCAATATACATCTGAGTAAATTAGCTTACCATGCCTATTTTCATTCTCAGCATCATATTCTGGGGTAACTCATCATTGAGTAAAAGAGTGTTCATTGCACAAAAGTGTGTAATCAGAATAATTGCTCCTGCAGACACTTATTTAAAGAGCTAGAAATCTTCACTGTAGCCTCCCAATATATATATATATATATATATATATATATATATATATATATATATATATATATATATATTCACTTATGAAATTTGTTATTAACAATCGGAACAAATTCAAAAGTAATAGCAGTGTACATGGGTACAATACTAGGAGAAAGGATGATCTTCACTACTCAAGGTTAAATCTAACTTTGGCTCAGAAGGAGGTAGATTATGCTGCCACAAGTCTTACCTAATAGCATCAAAAGTCTGACAGATAGCCGTATAGTATTTAAAAGGAAATTAAAAGAATTTCTTAATGGCAACTCCTTCTACTCATTAGATGAACTTGGGATATAGTAAGTGGGTAATTTCCCAATTCCAAAAAAAAAAAAAAAATTATTGAGTGTCATGTAATATTTTGTCTAATGTAATATCTTGTATAGACACCTTTTATTAACCTGACACATTCCACATCATTACGAAGTGTCGTATTCATGATCTATGGAACAAGTACTAATCTAATCTAATCTAATCTCTAAACTAAAAAAACACAAAAGCCATGAATGTAAAATGTGAAATAAGAATTTAAAATGTAAAACAAATGTGAGTAAAATAAAGAATTATTATGTTTTTGAATTTTACATATTTTAATTAGGTATGTTGAAAATACTCTGACAGCACATTGTGTATTGCTTATTTTCCAGAACAGTATTTCAGAAACCAGATGTATTACACAATGATGTATGTGGTTGAAAGCATCTTTAATTTATGTTGTAACAAAAGTTTCTATTTTTCAAAATTAATTAATAGTGGTGGGATATTTTTTGTAAATTTTCAAATTATTACAAAAAGTTGATTATACAGTTTTCAAGAACATTAGTTACATATCAACTGTTATTTGAAAAAAAAAACACATTTTTCATGTATCACCATTTTGAAGATATTCCTTCTAAATCTAAAATTCCAAATTACATTTCATGGTGTGTTTTATCCCTTAAAAGTGAAACTGAGCACAGACAAAAAAATGTTTTGTAATATTTTGCCCCTCTATACACCCCCCCCCCCCCCCCCCAACTTTCACCAAGATTGTTTATTGACACCTGGGAATGTTCCCTTGTTAGTGACTTTTCCAAGATGGCCTAGGCAAAGCTTACAATTTTGAGGCTTACTTTGACACACAAGACAATGCAGAACAATGGAATTACCAAGCATGACCTGTCCTTCACACTATCAGAGATCAGGTGGCACAGGAATCATTATCTTGGCTGGACAATAGTGTGACTCCCCCCCTAGTAGCTAGTCAGTGGGCATAACCTTTAGTAATTATACAGAAATCTTCAGGAAAGTTATGCTTTAGTACAGATTTTAAGGTAGCAGTAAATTCACAGGCTGTGATTGACTCCTTTCCCTTGTCACAGCCTGAGGAAAACTGGGAACAGGTAATTCCTCTTCCGAAGCTGATCTCCGTAATACTTATTAGCATATTTCCTTTGATGAGCAGTCATGACAAGTTTCTTTAATGAACACCAACATGGTGTTATTTAAGTATTTGAGGTTACAGTTCCTTATTGTTCGAATTATTTGGATGACATAGTCATTTTGGGTCATACTCCCAACCAACATATTTCCAATTTCAGGAAATTATTTGAAGTGCTCTCAGATGCCGCATCAAAGTGTAATGAAGACAAGTGCTCCTACTTCTAGACTGAGATTAAGTATTTAGGACATGTTATTAACAGTCATGGTCATTTGGTTCATTCCAAATGCTGTGCAGATTGCAGCTCCATTGTATCATCTTCAATGAGAGAATGTTCCATTTGTGTGGACTAGAGACTACAAGTCATATTTCAGAAAATAAAAATTGTTTTACTGAGCAGCATTTTGATCATGGTAAGCCTGTTGTGCTGGCAGCTGACATATCAACTTATAGGAATGGCACTGTTCACTCACACATAGCTGGATGATTGGAGAGGCCAATTACCTTTGCATCTGAACTCCTCAACAAAACACAGAGCTACTATTTGCAGATTGAGAAGGAAGTTCTTGCTATTGTATATGGAGTGGCCAGATTCCATCAATACTTTTGTGGCAGAAAATATTCCAATTAATAATGGATCCCAAGCCTCTCACCTCATTGTTCGCCTCTTCAAAGCACAGTCCCTCCAAGCACAGTGCAAATGTTGTGGTGTTGGACTCTGCTCCTTTCAAATTATCAGTACAAAATCATGCACAGGCCAACAGCTAAGTGTTCAAATATGGACACTCTTTCTCACCTATCAGTCAGCACAGACTCAGGGTTCGATGCCTCAGAGGATTCTTACTTCTACATTAATATTCAGGACACTGAAACACCTGATGGTTTTCCCATTGACCACCAACAGACAGTTCAGGCAATGGTTGTGGATACCAGTCTCAAAATTCTGTTGTAGTCCTCTGCACCAGTTGGCCACATTCAATTAAGCAGCCTTGTAATCCAGTGGGATGCTATTATTTTGCACGTCCGTACACATTATTTGTTCAACAGGGTGTTATCCTATTACATATAGAAAAATACCAATCACTTGTGGTTGTGCTACAATTGCTTCAGAAGGGAATTCTTCACCTTCTCCATCAGGAGTGTTGGGGCATTGTATTTACTAAGCAGTTCACCTGACACCATTGCTCATCAATCAGCAGGACACACAAATAGAAAATTTGACTGCGCAATGTCTGGCAAGTGCAGCACTCCCAGCTGCTCCACAACAGAAGTTTTATGATTGGCCCAAGCCCAGTGTCCTTTGGAAATGTCTGCATATTGACTTTTTGGATCATTACTGGAATTCTCATTGTCTTATTGTGTTAGATGCCTTTAGCAATTTTCTGTTTGTGGTGCTTGTCCAATCCACCACAACAGCTATTCCTGTTAAGACTCTGATTTCTATTTTTTGTGTTGAGGGTCTACGAGAAGTGTTGGTTTTGGGAAATGGGCTGCAGTTCACATCAACAGTATTTCAGCAGTCTTGTGATGTCAATGGCATCAGCCATGTGATGACAGAATCTTTCCACACTCAATCTAGTGTTAAAGCAGAAAGTTTTGTCAGAACATTTTTCAAGCAATATATCAACAATTTATAACCCCCCGCCCCTTCCACATTAATGGGATAGGCTTTAGTGCTCTTCTTCTCATCCTACAATTCCCAGCCAAGCAACGGCAAATCATCAGTGGAACTTTTGCATGGCCACTGACATTGGAAACCGCATGAGTTGCTGCATCCTTTGCAGTCATTGGCCAATCCTCCACAGTATTCTAAGTTTAAGGTGAATGATTTAGTCTTTTTCAGAGTTATTGGGAGAGGCACTGGGAATGAGGTGGTATTACAGAAATCTTGGGCCACTTTTTGTATGTCTTACAGGGTACCACCAGACTGCAGAAGTGTCATCAGTATCAGCTTCTTTTGTATGGGCTGAGTGATCATGCTGTTGGTTTTTAATTTGCAGATTTGGGGCCCAGAAGGACACAGCAGCTTCAGCTGCCTTCACCTCCCTTAGATCCCATGCCGCCAGCACAGGACGGGGAGCTGATGGGCACTGACGCAGAGCCATTGCCATCGCCACAGTGCCAGCAGCCCTAACCACAAGTGGTGCTGCCTTCCAGTGGGCCACTGTGGACCCTACACTCACTGGTGCACCTCCACCAATGGAAGAAAATGTTCCAACCCTAGGTGGAGGTGTGCACCCTGTGGATGGTTTTATGGACGATTTTTCTGGCCATTTGCAAGATGACTGCCAGGGTGCAGGAGAAAACTTGTCACTGGCTGCAGTTTCAGCTTCTGCCTCCTCAGGGGCACCTTCACCCAGACTCCTCTAGCACTGTCAACTCAGGCAGTAAAGGTACATGACAATGGCAAGGGATTTTTTGGTGATGGGGAAGGGAATGTGATGTCATACACTATTACACTGTCAAAACCATGCCAAGTAGCCCACACCTAGAAGTTACTAGTAACTAATGTGACAGCCTCGCTAATCTGCAGCTGGCCCCAAGGCACACCCTCTGCAGCATGCACAGCTAGCACCACCACAGAGCCAACTTATGAAAATGCAGCACTGACACCAGCCTAGTCAGTTCATGAAGTTCTGTCTGTGCATTTGAACCCTTAGTAGTTAGCCTCTGTTTTTATTGTATACGATGAATTTGCCTGTCTCACAGAACTGATGGAATATAATTGGACTTACTGAACTAAAGTTAAGTAAACCAGAGTTACATATGTATTACATGTGCTTCTCATTATTTCTGCTCTCTGTCTCAGCACCCACCTACTCCTTGGTATACAACCTAGGCCAGCCCAACAATACCAAGTGTTTATTATGTGTTACTGATATGCAATTTGAATTACCTTTATATGATTTGAATTAGTCACACAATAGAAACACAATACAGACATGCATTCTCTCATTTATAAAAGATTTGATAGGCTATCATATTTTTATAATGTGGTGAATAATAGGTGGGATTATTCAAGTGTGAGAATGACATTCTAATGAGAGTTGTTTTAATTTCAGCCAATTAGTATACCACTAAAATTATTGCAAAGTATTTTTTATGAAAATCAAAGCAATGAACCCTGAGATGGATTTTTATATTGACCTCACTGTGTGCTGTCTGATGCAACACCAAGCGAGGTGGCGCAGTGGTTAGCACACTGGATTTGCATTTGGGAGGACAACAGTTCAAACCCATGTCTGGCCATCCTGATTTAGGTTTTCCGTGATTTCCCTAAATTGCTCCAGGCAAATGCCATAATGGTCCCTTTGAAAGGGCATGGCCAACTTCTTTCTCCGTCCTGCCCTAATCTGATGAGACCGATGACCTCGCTGTTTGGTCTCTTCCCTCAAACAACCCAACCCCCCTCTGCTGTAAAAATACAATTGGTGGACTGGAATGATGATGCAACAGTGAGTGGGGCTACAGATAAGTACAATTTTAACATTTTATTGTGATTCTGGGCAGTAACTTTAGGACTCATGAAATATTTCTTTATTATTGAACTAAAAAAAATCACACCAAAATGATTAAAGAAGGGCTAATTTCAAAGAATGTGGTGAGGGACAATTCAGGGTTCTAATAATGTTTCACAAGTTCCCAGAGGAAATGTGATGCTCGAATAGATTATGAAAATGTTATACACTACAATAGGTGAACTGAGCGAAAGAAAAATCAAAACTTGAATAAAGGGATGAACTAAGTAACAGTGTTCAGCAGGTACTGAAACCAAAAGTCAAGTGAAAAAACGATTATGTAACCAAATACCACAATCAATTAGTGAACTGATAATTAAAATTGCTGAGTCTAACAGTGAACTGAACTGTAAGGCAGCAGAAATAAATCAATAACAAAATTCAGCAAGTGACTACTAATGAATTAAAAAACTGAGCTGCAAAATAACGGTGCTCAGGTCATGGAATTAAAAGAGAAACTTAACAAATTAAAATTACGCTGTAGAGTTGTGGTAAGAATGCCTTAATGCTCAAGTGAATGTAGTTGAGTGTAAAATTGTAAATGTGAGATCAAATCTTTTGTATGAAATTGCAAAAACCAAAAAGAATTTTGAAATAGTTCACAATGCCATGAAACTGTAAAATCAAATTTTTAAATCAGAATTAACTTTTATTCAACAGAATCTTGAAGAGAAAATTGATGCTTTAGAGTTTAAAACAAATAGTCTGATTTACATAATCAGTATTAAAGTTGTAGACCTAGAGAGAATAGTTACTAGTGATGTAGATGCATTAAAAATTGTGGGAGATGTTGGTAAGAAGCTTTGTTTCATTGTGAGAAAATACTTCTGTAAATAGTTTTGTCAGTAACCCTGATGGCAAGTGGGCTAGTATACCTATAAATAGCTTTCCTGGAGAATATAAACTGCACCCAGTTGATTTTATAAAATTCTAATGTGGCAATTTTGATTCTGAAATTACTTATAAAATTAAAGTTGTAAAAATGTTTATGGATGATAAGGGACTTCCATGGGCAAATCAGAATACCCATACAGATACATCCTGCAGTGAATTTTAAAAAAATGTTATAAACAAATTGTGGTCAAAATCAGAACAAGCTAGAATCAAAAGTGAGTTTTGGGGTGGCCGAAGCTGTAGGGAGCAAAATGGTAGTATGAAGGAATTTTTGTGAGAGCTAGGAACTTTGATGAGCCAACCAAAATTATCTCTTTAATGGAGATTATTTGAGAAAATTTGGTGGGTTAAGTTCACAGAGCAGGTGACTCAACAGAACAGTTTTAAAATATGTTGACATATTGGATTGAGCCTTAGAGAAAAAAAAGAGACAGAATTTTAATTATGGAGGGGTAATTAGTTATCAGCATAGGGATGGACTCAAAAATGTAATAGAGAAAATTATGAGAGTAGGGATGTAGGGAACTACAGGAATGAAACTAACAGAGTTGGAAAAAGAAGACAATAGTAATGGGACCAGTGTATTTGAAATCAAAGGCAGGTCATAATAGATTGTAGGATACAAGAAGACAAGATAACGGGGAAAAATTTCAGGGAAACTGATGGTCATCCGTTGGTAGCCTGTCTGATTGGAGAAAAATCTATGACCAAAATCAGGCTAATAATTACAGGAAAACATTTCAGAGGAGGAGAAATTCTAGATCTTAAGGGCAGAACAACCAAGGAGCATACCAGATGAACTGATTATAATTTGACACAGAATTTTGAAAAGCACTGAATATTAATCTGTCTGATGGCAAAATGCACAATAGAACATATTATGGGGAGTTATAGATGAATGCAGAGGTGCTGATAAGTTTATATATTCAGTCAGGAAATAATATTTATGAATTGGAGGAAGTGACAGACACTAGTTTTGATGAGTGTGGTGTAAATAAGATACTGAGTAACAAGGGAGTAAACTGATCTCACTGATCATTATGTTCTCAGGTGGGTTTAGTGATCATGTACTGCGGGGATAAAGGGACTTTACCATATAATTTTAATGTGACTGATGTTGAAGTTGTTGATAAAACTAATGTGTGGTGGTGAGATTAACTATGATGAAGAAATTGATGGATGATGGGATGGTTTATGTTGAAGTCAAAGAAAAAGCAGTGAATATAGTGATTTAGATAATAATGAAGGTAGCTGGGGAAATGAGGTTACTGATCAAGGGATCCATGAGAATTAGATTTTGCCAGTCTGTATTAGCGCATCATTAATCATCAGTGAGTGTAAGGGAGAATATGAGAAGAATGTAAGACTTGCAGATTTGAGGGTGGTTTGGAATAATTATCATGACAACAACAATAAAATTTGACCTTGTTTAAAAGAAGTTTGTGATAAGATACATCGAGACTGGTGGATTGAAATGAATACTAGTTTGAATAATTTGAGAAAACACAAATGCATTATCAATAAGGACAGTTACAATAAAAGGGAATCTGATATGCCTGTGAATGAACTACACGCAATAAATGAAGCACTCATAGAAACTGGGGGTGTAAAATAAGGGTTTTAGTAAAACAAGATGATCTGTTTCACAAAGAGGGCAATAAAAATGAATTCAGGATGCAGGGAAGTGCCTACATTTACATTCAAACAGGTACATAGGCATATAACTCTTAGTGGATACTGACAGTCCATCAGTGAGTTTTCTGAAAAATCAAGACACAAAATTAAACTTGTTCCAGAATTCATTAACATGAATACAATAGACATTGAAACAAGGGGAACTACTGGGACACATTGTAAACATGTGAAAAATCAGGTGCTCCTTTCATTTAAAAAGGGGAAAATAAAATTTATATAGGCATGAGTTGTAATACTGGGTTTGAGAGAAAGTATCTTTATTGATATTGACTGGATTGTAAATGGTAAAGTGGGATTTGGTTTGTTGAACAAAGAATTAGTATTTACCAGCCCCAAAAGCAAAATTTCATTAAAGGCCAAATTGATTGCTCTGAATTGTGTTCACAATAACGACCAAATCAGCAGAGTGACTTATGCAAAGAAGAGCAGATATTTTGAAGATGAAGGTGATTATACCGAAGAGGGCTTAGTCATTAAATAATAGCACAATAAGGTAGAGACAAAATTGGAGGCAGAAAAGCTAAATCTTGAACAGAAAGAAAAATTTGGAACTATTGTGGGAATATTATGACATTTACAATGCAAAATTTGGAAAACTAAGTAATTACTTGTTTAAATTATAATTGAAACAACATAAACAAGTTTTCAATAAGCCAGTGCTGTATTATTCAAAAAATTGGGAAGCTGTAGACAAGGATTTACATAAAATTGAAACTTGTGATATAATTGATACAGGTAGTATTGAGTGAGACACTCCTCTTATTGTTGTGGAGACACATTTATGACAGGAGAAGATGTGGATGGGAAAATGAAACACAAATCCGTGGTTTTTTCCACTAGAACTTCAAAAAAATATTAGAATTTGTGGAGTTACAAAAAAAGAACTATGCTTTGGGAATTCAGAAAATTTCAGAATTACTTAGTTCATCATAAAATTACATTCCATTTTCACCACAAAGCTTTATGTTATTTTCAGGAGGGCAAACAGATTAGCCAGGCGAGTATTATTTCTTCGGCAATTTTATTATACCATTAAATAAATGAGAGGAATGTGGAACTTAATATGCCAGTGCTCTGTCAGGACTAGCAGTGGAAGTTGATTCTGAACTTATCAGTGTGTAGTGTGAAAAGGAATTTAAGATAATGTGTTTTAAAGGAATCAGAGAGGAAAAGGTGGTGCAAAGATAAGAAGGAACCAAAATCATTATCAAACTTGAAGGCTTTGTCTGGATTGCAATTGATTGTATTGCACAGATTTGTAAATCTTAGAAATGACATATCGCATTATCAAATAAATTGGCAAAGAATTATTATTATGACTAGTATTATCTTCTAATATTGTCTCTCTTAGGAGAGACACCCTGTATGTATTCCATTCAAACTGTTGGTTCAAAATTAAATTTGGATCTTTAACATAATGCAAAAAAATCTAACTCTTCCATTACATCCTATCTTCAGGATTATCTGCTACATACTTTTGTCCTCTAAATGTGAAGCAAATTTGGATAGATTGCTTTTGTTGGTATTGCTATAATACATAATTCAGAGAAAGATAAATATATGGATGTAACAGAAGGGAAAGAAATTTTTTCACACTATGCTCAACATCCAAATTTCATTTTGGAAGAACAATTTCAACTGGAAAAAAAATATATTGACAATTTTTGTGATTAAAAAGAGAATACTAATGATAATGGCAGTGCTTTGCCATTTTATGTTACATATTCTTTGGATAATTGTGTAACTGACATTCCATGCATCTACCTTTGCACAACAAAAAATATTATTGATAAATATATATTTTGTCATTTGTTTTATATACATACAGAGGTGACAAAAGTTATGGGATACCTCCTAATATCATGTCAGACCCCCTTTGGCCTGGTGTAGTCCAGTAACTCTACATGGCATGGACTCAACAAGTCATTGGGAGTGCTGTGCAGAAATATTGATACATGCTGCCTCCATGGCTGTCCATAATTGTCAAACTATTGCCAGTGCAGGATTTCGTGCAAGAACTGACCTCTTCATTATGTCCCATAAATGTTCAATGGGATTCATGATGAGCAATATGTGTGGTCAAATCACTCACTCAAATTGTCAAGAATGCTCTTCAAGACAGTCACAAACAGTTGTAGTCTGGTGACATGGCACATTGTTATCCATACAAATTTCATTATTCTTTGGGAACATGAAGTCCACAAATGGCTGAAAATGGTCTCCAAGTAGCAGAACATGACTATTCCCAGTCAATAGTCAGTTCAGTTGGACCAGAGGACCCAGTCCATTCAATGCAAACACTGCCCACCCACTACGGAGCCACTACCATCTTGCACAGTGCCTTGTTGAAAACTTGGATCCATAGCTTTATGGGGTCTGTGATACACTTGAAGCCTACCATCAGCTCTTGCTGACTGAAACTGGGGTTCATTTGACCAGTTACAGTTTTCCAATTATCTAGCGTCCATACAATATGGTCAAAGCCCAGGAGAGACACTGCATGCAATGTTGTGCTGTGAGCAAAGGCACTCGTGTCAGTCATTTGCGACCCAAGGCCCATTAAAGTCAAGTTTCACTGCACTGTCTTAACACATATGTTTGTCATATGTCCAACATTGATTTCTGTGGTTATTCACACAGTACTGCTTGTCTGTTAGCACTGACAACTTTACACAAATTCCACTGCCCTTGTATGTTATGTGAAGGCAATTGGCCATTGCATTGTCTGTGGTAAAAGGTAATGCCTGAAATTTGTGTTTCCCGGCACCCTCTTGACACTTTTGATCACAGAATGTTGAATTTCTTAATGATTTACAAAATGGAATGTCCCTTGTGTCTAGTTCCAACTACCATTCTAAGCTACAGGTCTGTTGACATTTCCACATGAATCACTTGAGTGCAAATGACAGCTCTGCCAATTTTGAAACATCCTCTTTGCATGAAAATTGTCCTGTGTTCATAATGTATCACAACAGGTACTGGAAAATTATCTTTGACCAAAACTGGTCACACAACTAAAAATAAATTATGCAGCTGCTTCATGTGTTAAAATATGTCATTTCTGCACTTTTTAAAGAGTTGTTTATGTAATAAGGGAGACAAAATGTTGAACAATAAGGGCCTACTGTTAAGAAGAAATAGGCCTGACACTAACAATTGGAAAGTATGACTGATGTAGCAATTTATTGATGTATTAATAAAACATGTATTAATAAAAAATGTCTGGTACCACACGCCATGGAATTTCTATCCCCGTCAGATGTCATAGACGTTGAAGACCCCTAGAGGTCTCTGCACCATCGCACCGTAAGCTGTGGTGGCGCCTGCCTCCTGGCCTGCTTTTAGTGTGACGGTGCCACTGTGGAACACGTGGTTCCAGCGGCCAATAGCAGGGCCCTGATAGAGTATTTAAGTGCCTGCCTCTCACTCAGCCAGCTAGTCTAACCTTGCGTACGTCTCTGGACACATCGCCTCGTCTTAGACAGCTTATTCACTTTCTTGTTCTGTGTACGAGTGGATGTGGTTGTTAGGTTTTCTTGTGACTCCGTTGTTTCGATCTTCTTGTTGTTCATTCTGTCCTTCATTGGTTGTGTCCATCCTCTCCTGTTGTGTTGTTATTCACAGGCCGCTCTGCGGGTCCCACCGCACTTTCCGTCACTTCAACCCTGCGACCATTCCAGTCGCCATTACAACAGAATGTTTCAGTCATCGTATGGGTCAAAACTACATTTGGAAAAGACAGGAGAATAAATATTTCTACAATCGTAATGGAAGAGTTAGAAAGAAACTAGCAATGTGTGACAGATGCCATAGAGCGAAAGTCAGCAAAGATGTAGGGGGCGTATGCAGAACATGATATCTAAGAAACAGATGGACCTAGTGAGTGTACAAGTTATTGGACTGTTACCAAATGCAAAAAGGGATGTCTTGTTATATTTTTGTTGTGGTAGATCTATTCTCAAAATTTACAACATTATATCCACTTACAAAAGAAATCAGTAAAAATATAATTTGAAGAATTATTTTCTGAATGTGGATACTCCCAAAAGAATTCTTTCTGACAATAGGGTGTGATTCACTTCAATAACTTGGAAAAAATTTCAAGAGGGGAAAGAGGAAAATCATATATTAATTTTGGTACATCACCCTTGAAGCAATCCTGCCAGATATATATGAGGAAAATTGGGAGGGTATGCAGAACATATTGGAACAAAAACTATTCAGACAGGATGGAGTGTGTTAACAGTTTTAAGGATGTTTGAAATTGTTTACAACAAATCTCCGTTGGTTTCTCACATCATGAAATTTTATGTGACAAGTAATCTGACAACCATATAATCAAATTAATAGAGTATCCTGCTTGCAAAAGGCCCATAGCACAGAAGAGCGAAGAAATGGTTAGCAAGCTATGGAGAAGCGTGGAGAAAAGAGAAAGCAGGGGCACTATAAGAAATTAAAAGTAACACTGTTTGTAGTGGATGATTTGGTTTTAGTGAAGACTAATGAAAAATCAAAATATATCTGTGGTGAGCTTAAGAAAGTTTTGGCATTTTGCCTGGGAATTTTGAGGTGCTCAAGAATCCACATACAAATGCTTATAGGACAGCTCTCAACACACGGAGTACTCTCTCCTTCAGCATGGTAATGTCTTACACACACACGTGCTGTGACATCTACAATAGTCATAGATCATTCTCCATACATTCCCAATTTGGCCCTATCTGATTTCCATATGTTTCCAAAACTTAAAGAACACCTTCAAGAATGTCACTTTGATAGTGATTAAGGAGAGCAAGCAGAGGCATGGTTGTAATGTCATAAAAAAAAATCAAGTATTCTATGATGATGGTATCAACAAACTGGTCTCTCCTTGGAGAAATGAGTTCATCACCAGAATGACTATGTGGGGAAATAAATATGTAAACACGAAGATTAAAGATATAAATTGTTAATAAATTTTATTTCATTTAAATAACTTTTAGAGTTTTCACAGAAAAATTTGGAGGCATTACTTTTCAGCATGTGCCCATAGTTTGATACACACAAATTGAGACTAACTTTTAGGTTTGAGAAGTGTAGCTAAACTAACAACATTTTGCATCCAGGTGACTGACCTGGTTAAGTAATATGTGTGTACATTTCATGGTAATCTCAAGTCAAAATTCTATTCTGTGATTTGTTTTCTAGCATGAAACTCTCGTATTTGACTTTGAAATAGCTAAATAAGCATTTAACAAGCAGTGACTTAATTATTAGAAGTTGCTTACTTAGCTATGTTCCTTTCTTTATAGTCAGGGTGACTGCTAAAACTTGCTTTACTGCCGTTCTGATAAGATTGATTCTATATGCATGTAGGACATTGGATACACACTCTAATGAAAATAATGTACTCTGAGTTTTGATCAATTTCCACTCGTTCCCATAACTTTTCACCAATACACCAGTTCTGATAAACAAACTTGTATTGCATGCTGCCGTAACAGTTAGCTGAACTGATTTGAACCAACAGCCATAATAAGCTTCAGTAACTCAATCCCACTCAGGCACCCTGTTGTTTGTAACAGGTGACAATGACAGTTTTTGTACGGCAATATTGATGTGATTGATAACAAATTTACAGTTAACTTTTGCAACTATATAATAATCAAGATATAGCATTTTGTTCTTTATAACATACTATCATATTTCATGTGAACCAAATTTTAACAGATGCACATTTGTAACATGAAGTTCAATAAAATACCTATTTGAAACCATCAGCATAGAAAAGTTGTGATTTCTGTTTCAATTACAATATAATTCTTTATGCTATCATATTCATGGACTCATATTTTGGTAACAGACACTATATAAATGTTGTTACTGAAATAAACATTTTGGAAGTCCTATAAAAGGAACTACTATTAATCCAGTTTTCTTAGATATTTCAACAAATTAGTTTTATTTAAAATAGTGATGATTTGATACCCAGCAGTCAGCCTTTTTTAAGTGTAATGACAACAGTAAGCTAACATACTGGTGAAATTAAGACTGTCAATGTTAACGGTAATTTGTAAGACATATATTGTATTCACAACTTGTGTATCTGGTTGTGCTTCAGTTTTGCCATCAATCACTTCACTATAGTGTTTCCTGGGCTGCCTCATTATAATGGCATATGTTAATATGGCCTTACATTAGTTAAAAGATTTTGCAAGCATTATGTCACACATACTACTGTCATCTACTGAGTGAATCAGGAGGAAATGTACATGTTGTGAGGGATGATAGTATTAGCAACTGTGAACAAAAACCATCATATGAACATATGTCCTGTTCTTAATAGTTTCTGAGGAAACTAATGAAAACAGGGGGAAACAGGCTAAATGTGTGTGATAGTAAATGAATGATTGTGTTCTAATGTTCTGTTTAATTTTGTACATTTTCTCACAAAAATGTTCAGTAAATATACCATGAACTGCAATGCACCCAGCAGCCTTGCAGACAGCTGTTGTGTTGCTGATCTGAACTCATCTGTATGGTCCTTAACTTGAGCACAAGCATGTAAAATAAGAGTGAGAAGATCATTTCACAATAAGGCATTTTTGCTACAATAACACATACAGTTTTGACTGTACATGTAAAAACACTGTATTACACTGGCGCAACCAGTGTAGTACTGAACTGTGAGGTAAATAGCTTGTGCACTTGCGGGACCCGTCACCTCACTATGCACATATGAAGTGCATAGTAAGTGGTTGGTAAAGATCATACTATGTAGCCTAATGTTGCTTCGGTTGCATTCCCATGTTAGTGCTAGTGATAAAGGACATGCAGCTGATGCCTATGTTTTCAAACAGCTGTACATCAGATAGAAGGAGGCATATGATCTTTTGAAGTTTTTTATTCAGAATCACCAGTACTGTCACCCCTCAAATTATGTAGCTTTCACTCACCCTGTGTAATGCCCTATCAGTCATTTTTCATGTAATATGAAATTACTTGGTACCTTTTTTGACATTATTCCTGATAAGTGTCTATATTACATTTTGCAGATCATCGAGTTGTCGAATAGGACATAATACGTTACACTACTGGTGATAGAATTTATAGTATTCTGTGAATATTAATGGACTGACTAAAGATTATTCAATGATATATTACTAATTTTTACCTAAACTATTTAGTTATTTGCCTTTTTTGCAAAATGATTGATGTTACATTATGATTATTTAATTCTTTTCCCTTACTTATTACATATACTGAAAAATATGTAGGATCTTAAGTTGTGTGATAGTTTCAAGAAATGTGATGATTATGATGAACTGATAATGATTTCTGTAATGTAATGATTAATATTAGGTAATGTGAACTGGCATGTCATGGCAATTTTGGTAATCATCAAAACTGTCACTAACACAAGTGCAAGTAAAGACTATAAAGAAAGTAATATGCATGTGATACACTGTTTAAAGAATGATGGCTGCCATGTAACAGTTGACATTCATGAAGAATCAGCTCTGTATACACTGCACTTCATGACCATAATGGAATCATAGCAGGGTGGTGGATATTAGGAAGGATCTTGAAGCTCAAGTCCAAATATGTTACAGATATCTGCAAAGGCCTGGTCTCTGTTCAAGTATCTGCAAGAGTGAGTACCTTGAAAGGATTTCATGAACTGACTAATGATTATTCAATGATTTATTGCTATTCCATATCCCAGAACTATAAAAATCAATGAAGCTCCTGTCACCAAGGTAGATACATTCAGTGCCTATGTTTTTGACTACAGAGTGTTAGCTACATGAATGAAGATGTGAGAGTAAGAATCAGAGCAACCTGGATGCAGTTCAGAGACTTCCTTGGTGTTCTTTGTGATAAGTAGATGCCAGTCCACCTAAAATCAAAGATATACTGTACAATGAGGAGGCCAGTGGTATTATATAGTACAGAGTGTTGGCCTGCACCTATAAGTGCTGAGCAGGTCATGGATATGACAATGGGATCATTAGGCATTTCTCTGTGTGACCATACCAACAGTTTAACATTTCAACAACTAGCAGGAGAGACTACAATCAATGGAAGATGGAAGAATGTAAACTTCATTGATATGGATACTTCATGAGGGAGCTGCCCCATTCAGTCAACAACTCAGCCGTTTACTTCACTGTCAAAGACCAGGGACAGTGTAGAAGACATAAACTGGTGAACAATGTAAACGCAGATCTCTGATCAAGAAACCTAAATCCACGTAAAGCATTAGATTGTAAGAAATGGCTTGTGTTGACCAAAAAACCAGACTCTGTTCTGATGGAAAGGTGCCAGTAAGAAGATAAAGGCATTGGAGGAAGACAGTTAATATGAATATGCCTCTGTGATGATTGTAAGGAAATACATACATAAATTAGTGTGCATAAGGAACAAAGTACATTTGTGTAAATTAAAGACAGGCAATGTAGGAGCATAAATTTTTTTAGAGCTGTTTAAGAAACAGAGTGGGAAAGAGTGTTAGCTTTTGTGAAGTTTTGATGTAATGAATGTGTATACTACTATCAAATTATAGCAATAAAGTGAGAAGTAATTATGATGTACTGCAGTGAAACATTCATTTGAAATGAAGGTTTTTGTGAAATGAGGTAATGATGAAGCTGAGTTACAGTTTTTAGTGAGTAGCATTGATTATAATGATACTATTTATTTATTTAGCCATCCATGGCCATTTTAAAATGTATGTTGTTGTTGTTGTTGTTGTTGTTGATGATGATGATGATGATGTTGATGATGATGATGATGATGATGATGATGATGATGTGAAGTACTGTATCATCTTGGTTTCAAGCAAAGGCAGACCACATAACAAATAATTGTGTGCTAAGTTAACTAGTCTGATTATGGGACTGTGATAATTTTAAACATTAGTAAGAAAGAAAGTGAAATATGTATAAACATGTCATTATAATTAATAATTACTTGGAAATTGCATATAAGAATGTACAAAAGAAATTGAAAACTGGTGCTATAAGAAAAGTGGAGAATCCTGTTTGTAATCAAGCTAATGCAAGTAATTTTGTAACCACTTCCCATTTAAAATAGCCTGCAGATGTTTATATCAGATTGTATATGATAGAATCAAGTTACTTAATATTAAGAACAAAGGATATATGCTCTTGATTATGTATTATCCATTTAAATCCTTTCAGTTCTGTGGTCGTTAGTGTAGTGCTGAAATCCTTATTAATTTACTGTTTTGTAAATATCTAAAGAAATTTGTCCTTTTTCTATTTATATGTATAGTGTTGTGACACATTATTTCATATTTGTTTCTTTCTAGTATCTATGCACCTACAATACCACATAAATTTGCACAAATTCTGTGCGGTGGTTAGTACACTGGACTCACATTCGGGAGGACAATGGTTCAATCCCGCGTCTGGCCATCTTGATTTAGGTTTTCCGTGATTTCCCTAAATCGCTCCAGGCAAATGGTTCCTTTGAAAGGGTATGGCTGACTTACTTCCTTCCTTGTCCTTTCCTAATCCGATGAGACTGATGACCTCACTGTTTGGCCTCTTCCCCCAAACAACCCAACCCACAAATACTGTATATTTTATGTGCTTAGGAATATATGTGACGGGCTTATGTTCTAATAGCAGTACATGATGAAAAGTTGTTTAGTGTTAAATGATAATTTTAGTTTCCTTTAGACAAGTTTTTGTACTTATAGCCTGCTTGACCCTTGACTTGCTGCTTACACAGTTTTTGCCCTATCAATTAACTTGAAAATTTTTTGAGGATTTCTTTTATGAGAAACTTCAGAAAGGCATAAACACATTTTACAGTTTTTTGTGAACGTTAGTGATGTTTCAATTGATTGTTAGGTGAATCATTATGATGCTGTAATTTCACTATTTGTAGTCTTCTATTTTTGTAACAACAAGAATATTGTGGTAAAAATATGATTACAAATTGTCAGTACAAGAGACTACTTTACATAATGGTGCCCCAATATTTAATATGTTGTGTAATATTTTGCAGAATATATTTTGCTCTGATGAAGTCGAAAACTATTTTAATGCTTAACTAATAATTTTCTTCTGTATTATAGCTAGGTCATTTAGTAATTTCTCCATTGTGTAATAAGTTTTAATTCTTGCTGTCAGTCGTTAATCCCTTTTCTTAAAGTGCAGCATGGAATGGGAATCACTCTTGTTGCAAAATACAAACAAAAAAAAAAGGAAGGAAAGAAAGAAAGAAAGAAAGAAAGAAAGAAGATTAGGGTTTAATGTTCTGTTGACATTGAGGTCATTACAGAAGAAGCACAATCTCAGCTTTTTTCAGGGATGAGGAAGGAAATTAGTAATAATCTTTCAAAGGAGCATGGAATGGTTTAGGGGAAATAATAGCAAACCTAACATCCTCCTGAATGCAAGATCATTTTCATTTTCATTTTATTATCTTCCTGTAAATCATTTACATGATCAGTGTGCTAAACACTTCACCTCTCTTGGTACAAACAAGAGTCCTTGCTATGAAATACTTGGAAGAAATTGTTTCTATGTTTTTTTTAATTGTTACACTTTGTGCCTTTTCCCCATTCATGCTCAAGGATAATTCTTACGCAAGATTTTTTATGGGGCGAGGATGGGGGATGAGAGTTGGGGGAGGGGGGCTGCAAGGGGGGAGTGCAATGTGGCAGACCAAGACACACTATACAGAAGTGACTGATGCCACATATAGCATACACTCTAATCCAAATTTTTGTCTCATTACACAAGTGTTAACATTCTTGGATATGCTTATGCATACGCCTTATTTACTAGTACGTTTTCTACAAATTTATGCCATATAACATAATTGTTTTTATTTGATTTACAAGAATTAATGTTGTCAGTCATGTAAATAATATTGTTTTTTCCATCCACACATAATCTGTGGTGAAGCTAGTTACATTAGCAGAGCTCGCATAATTATATAATACACAAAAGTCTTACCATTTTTGATCATAAATTAATTAATTCATTAATCAAAACCTAACAACCACACATTGTTAGTACTGTCTATTCTATACATTTCAGATATAATTCTTAAATGTTTTCATGGTTATAGTAGTCCACCTGTTCTCATATTTTGTGGAACTGGATGGATAAAAAATCTACTCACCAAGCAGTGGTAGGAGAACTCATACATATAAAGGTCAATGTAATTTGAAAGCTTTTGGAGGCAGAGGTTCCTTCTTCTTGCAGAAGAGGTGAAAGGGAAGGAAAAAACATGAAGATAAAAAATTAGCAAGCCTTAGGAAATGTGGAGATTTTGGAAACGTTACCCAGAACCATGGATCAGGGAATATTGCCAGATGGAATGAGAAGGAAAGACATTGTTGGGGATTGCAGACACCATTTGAAAACCAGAGACGTTGGAGTTGGAAGATAGGGTAATAAGCAAACCAGAGATTACTGACAAAACATCATGCAAAAGTTAAGAGCAGATAGTTAAGTGCATTGTACATTGCAGAGGTGGGGTTGTGGGAGAAATAGACTGGCGAGAAAATAAAAGATGTAGAAAACTAAAAGGGACTGATGAAATGAGTAGTTAATGGGAAGAAATGCTGGCATACAAGACAATAACAAATTAAGGGCATGGGGGGTGACAAGAACCAAGGACATATTGTAATGCCATTTCTCACTTTGAGAACTCAAACTCTAGTGCCTGGGAAAGAATCCAGACCCATGTGCTGAAACAGGCACCGAACTGAGATCATAAATGTTATATTGTAGAGCATGCTCTGCAACAGGATATTGTGTATTACCAGTTTACACCCTCTGTTCATGTCCATTCACCTGACTGATAAGTTGGTGGTAGTTGTACCAATGTAAAAGGCTGAACATTGTTTACCTAACAGCTGGTACATGAGATTTCATTTTGCAGGTGGCCCTCCCTTTGATAGCGTATATTCTGCCAGTTACAGGGGTGGTATAGATGGAGGAGGAAGATGCATAGGGCAAGTCTTTCAGAGAGGATGGTCACACGGGTAGAAGTCATAGCTCAGGGAAATTACAGCAAAAGAAGTTTAGGGTCTGACCAGTATATGACAGATTGGGAGGGAGGAGGGTGTGGCGAGGAGACAATGAAAAATTATTCTAGGTTTGGTGCACAAAATATGGGGCATAATGGCCCTCATTTCAGAGCATGATTTTAATGAATTTTGGAAGTCATAGTCATGTCAAAGTAGCTGATTAATTCACTCAAGATGCACATTTTAATTGTTATGATGTTTGTTGTGGCATTGGTTCAAGCAGGCCACAAGTTCACAAGCTGGCAGCTAGTTACAAAAATCCAGTGGCAGGCACTAGAATACTGCTTCTTCAGCATCCTGCACTCCACAACCTGCCTTACAACAGGCCACTAGCCTGCTCCACATACAACGTCTCAGATAGCACTTGTCAGGTGGGCATGACAAGTGGCTATATATATATCACAGGTGACTGACAGGTGGCACTTAAGCATCCTGTCGCAGGGACCCTACACAATTTTAGGCAGGTGTTCCAGTTTCTCTGGTTGGTTGGTCTAGGGAAGGGGACCACCAGTGAGGTCACCGGTCCCATCGGATTGTGAACGGCTGTCGGCCGTGCCCTTGCAAAGGAACCATCTCGGCACTTGCCTGAAGCGAATTAGGGAAATCACAAGAAACCTAAAACGGGATGATGGCCAGGGCGCAGGTTTGAACCGACGTCCTTCCGAATGCGAGTCTAGTGTACTAACCACTGCACCACCTCGCTCTGGATTTTCTCTGGTATATGGGCTGTGTAGCCTACGTATCATTTCTGCTCCACAAGTTATCCCCCCGTCATACTTAAACAGCATTTAAAGCGGGTTTCATTTGAAACTCGCTTTGTAACTTGACAGAGGTGCTTTAATAAAAAAAATTCCTCATCTAACGCTATGATGCGCAATTTCCTGAAATTTGTTTACGTTTATAAAAACGCAAGACAACGTATCAAACATCGCTTCAATAAATCGTCAACTTTACATGAGACTAGTTTGTTATTCATAAATTAGTTTCGTACTTAATAATAGGAAACTCTTGCCTTTGACGTGATTAACCTATTGCGACATAACAATAGCAATATAGATTTTATATGTTGGTGCATATAATCTGTACTTGCATCAAAAGTAACTGCAGTGTTATATAAAAACAAGTTAAGCGATCGACTAATTTTTATTAGTTCTAAAATTCAGTTTACAGTTTGTAAGGGTACGGAACAGACTACACAATGGACTAATAGATATGCAGTTCTAATTACGTGCAAAAACAAAGGGAAGTCGTCGCCTCGGTTTCTCTCGCACTTTCCATTAGTTATTTTCTACCAGTCCTGTCAATACCGACGGCAAGCGTATCATTTCCTACCTTATCTATTTACTGTACCAAGAAGACCAGACGATAGTTTTGGTACAGCACCACTAAATGTAGCCCACGACGCGAGAATACCCATAATTTAGTCGTCAAGTATTTGAGAATGGCAACACTTGGATACTTGCAACAAACGGTACACATAATTTCCAACTTCTAAGCTTATCCCTTATTACATTTATCCTGTCCATGGATTAAGACTGCCACATGAAGCATGATTTAATGTATTACCCCTCTACTAGTAACTACGCGCAACATTTCGTAGAAGTACCCACGTATAATGCTGACTACTTAGAAACCTGTATCGTTTTAAGGTACATAGCTCAGGAGACATGACACCACTGACAGATGCATGAGAAACTGATGCATAACTCATTACGTTTTAACTTTACTAGTAACTGTATTCATAATAGATTTTGCAGACAGTCACATATACCACTGGATGTACGTGCAAAAATATGTCATTGTACTGAACATGGTTCAGGACATGCGACGTAATAAACATTAAGATGCAGGGAAAAAGAAGCTACAGGTGAAATATGTACAAACAGTCGTAAAATACAATTAAATATCTTTGAAATATATTTTACATGTGCATATGCTGGAAAAGCCACGGGTAGAAAGCTCATAGTAAACGGCTGTAAGCATTTCAGCCAAATTGGTACATATATTAATTACAATTGGGAAAGAAATACTGTAGGAGTAGGAATCAAGCCTTCTATTGGGGTATTACTGCGTGGAGAGCGAAGGGAGGACTAGGGGAAAGGAGGAGATAGGCAACGGTAAGAGGAGCAGGACATGCACAGAGATACGGGAGGGGAAGGTAGAGAAAGAGATATCGGAAAAAGGAGGGGAGGGAGAGGCACGTGGAGAGATGGGGGAAGAGAACATGACAAGCAGGAGGAGGAAAAACAGGGAAGAAGAATGGACAGAGACAGGGGCGAGGAGGAGATGGACAAAAATTGAATGGGGGGAAGATGAACAGGGTGAGGGAGGAAATGTGTAAAGAATGGGGAGTTGAGGAGGTGGCAAGAGAGGAGGCTGTAAAGATGAAGAGGTTGAAGGAGGCGATGGACTAGAAGACTGGAATAAATGCATACTCAGGCAATGCTGTGTACTCTGCTAGTTGTGAATAAACCTGGTAGCACTGCAAAATTATTCCAAGTGCAAGTATTCAGTCCCGTAATACCGGTATTATCAGTTCTAACTGGCTTTGCTCGAGAGAGTAAGACTACCACTCGACGAAATTAAGTTTCGATGGAAGCCAATTTTCTGAGTCAGTTCTGAACAGCCATATTGAAGGACAAGTTTTTGCGTCTACAGTTGCGAAATCTAACTTCACGAAATATTATGGATACATCACTGTCCAGAGAATTACAAATCTTTGTAATTCAGCAATGTCTGGACTACACACACACACACACACACACACACACACACACACACACACACACACACACACACACACACACACACACACGTTAATGACCGGTGGACCTAACCTGGAATTTCTACGAATTTACGTCATTCAGCAAGTGAGATTACAGCAGTGTGAAATTAAACTTGATTTATGCGTACTATCTTAGAACTCAAGGTTTCAGAAGCCACGCGCAAAACTCCATCTAAATTTTCATTGCAACTGGAGTAAATTACTGGCATCCCTAAAAATTTTACGTACTAATTACTGGAAAGTAGACTTGCACGTTCCTGCAACAGTTTCACGACGCTGCCTGATTTGCAAGAAGGGCTCAGCCTTACGATGCGAGCTAACAGAACTTTGTTCGTGTGGGCCTGACGGCTCCACGTCCACCTTCAGGACTCACGTGAAATGTTACAATCAGCCCCACCCCACGTCTGCATGTAAATAGGCTTGTGTGTTCACTGTGATTCGTTTTTTTCTTCTGGTGGGGTTTAAGGGCGCTCAACTACAGAGGTCATTAGCGCCCAGTCACAAGTGTTAGATCTAGTAAAGCTCAAGGGGGGGGGGGGGGGGACACCAGAAACTCCATACAAAGATGCTAAGTAAAAAGGTTAGATGTCTTTGGACAAGCCAGTCAAAGTTATAAAACGCAGAACACGAGCAGCTGCTCGAGCGTCATCAGCTAAAATATCCAGTAAAGTAGATGGCAGGGACAGGACAACACGAGATTGACTAAAACGGGGACACGACAATACAACATGGCGCACTGTTAATGCTTGACCACAGGGGCACTGCGGGTCTGGGTCACCGGAGAGCAGGTAGCGGTGACTAAACCGGCAATGCCCAATCCGCAACCTGGTCAGAAAGACCTCTTCTCGTCGAGACGGTCGGGAGGAGGTCGCCCAAGCAGTAGAGAGCGGTTTTACTGCCCGGAGCTTGTTTCCTTGGAGGGATGACCAAGCATCCCACCACAACGACGGAAGCCTCTTACAAACAACCCCACGAACGTCAGATGACGGGACAATGGGAGGCTGGCCGAGACAGCAGGACTGCAGCCTTGGTTGCATCAGCAGCCACATTCCCAGGCACTCCTACATGTCCGGGAACCCACAGAAAGCTGACAAGAGAACCATTATCAGTGAAAGAATGGAGGGACTGCTGGATCCGTTGTACCAAGGCATGGGACCAGATAGGGAGCTCCAAGGCTCTGAAGAGCACCGAGTGAATCAGAGCAAAGTACATACGATGAATGGCGGTGGCGGCGGGCATACTGAACGGCCTGATGGAGAGCAAAAAGCTCGGCCATAAAGCTGGAACATAGGTCGAGGAGCCGGTATTTAAAGGTGACGGCTGCGACGACAAATTCACAGCCGACACCATTGTCAGTTTCGGAGCCATCGGTGTAAATAAAGGTGTGACCGGCAAGTTGAGCACGAAGTTCGTCAAACCGTGAGCAATACACTGCAGCCGGAGTACCCGCCTTCGGGAGTGAGCTGAGGTCGAGATAAATATGAACCGGAGCCTGGAGCCAAGGTGGTGTCGGGCTCTCACCCTCTCTGAAGGTGGTAGGGAGGGCAAAACCCAATTGTCGAAGCAGGCGACGGAAGCGGACTCCAGGGGGCAGCAGGGCAGACACATACAACCCGTACTGACGGTCGAGAGAATCGGCAAAGAAGGACTGATAAGGGGGGTGGTCGGGCATTGACAACAGCCAGCAGGCATACCGACAGCAGTACGTTGCGTCGGTAGGTCAATGGTAATTCGGCAGCTTCAGTATAAAGACTCTCGACGGGACTAGTGTAGAAGGCTCCGGTCGCAAGACGTAACCCCCGATGGTGGATGGAGTTGAGACGGCGTAAGAGGGATGGCAGAGCAGACGAGTAGATGGAGCTCCCATAATCCAGCTTCGATCGGACTATGGACCGATACAAGCGAAGCAGGACAGTGTGATCTGCTCCCCAAGATGAACCACTAAGAACTGAGGATATTAAGGGAATGTGTACAACGGGCCGCCAAATAGGAGACGTACGGAGACCAACAAAGTTTCCTGTGCAATGTGAGCCCTAGAAACCTAGTTGTTTCCATGAATGGGAGAACAACGGGACCGAGATGTAAGGATGGCGGAAGGAACGTTTTATATCGCCAAAAGTTGATGCAAACCATCTTCTCTTGAGAGAACTGGAAGCCATTTGCCACGCTCCACGAGTATAGGCTGTCTAGACAACGCTGAAGGCAGCGCTCCAGGAGGCATCTTCTCCGGGCACTGCAATAGATTGCGAAGTCATCGACAAAAAGAGAGCCTGAGACATTAGGTGGAATGCAATCCATAATTTAATCGATCGCGATGGCAAAAAGGTCTACGCTCAAGATGGAGCCCTGAGGCACTCCATTCTCCTGGATGAAGACGTCTGACATTACGGAACCCACACGTACCCTAAACTTTCGATCCGTTAAAAAGGAATCAAAAAGGGGCAGGCGACCGAGTAGGCCCCACCTGTGCATAGTGCGGAGGATACCTCCTCTCCAACAGGTATCGTAAGCCTTCTCCAAATCGAAGAACACGGCTACCGTTCGGCGCTTTCGCAAAAAGCTGTTCATGATGAATATCGACAAGGTCACAAGGTGGTCAACAGCGGAGCGGCGGCGACGAAAGCCGCATTGGACATTGGTAAGTAGCCGTCGAGATTCAAGAATCCAGACTAACCGAGCTTTAACCATGCGCTCCATCACCTTACAGACAGCTTTTAAGAGAAATGGGGCGGTAACTAGAAGGAAGGTGTCTATCCTTCCCGGGTTTGGGTATAGGAACAACGACAGCGTCACGCCAACGCATGGGGACCTGACCTTCGGGCCAGACGCGATTGTAGGTACGAAGAAGGAAGCTTTTGCCCGCCGTAGAAAGGTGTGCCCGCATCTGAACGTGAATGGCATCTGGCCCCGGAGCAGAGGACCGGGACAGTGCAAGCGCACGTTCGAGTTCCGCATAGTAAAGGGGGCATTATAAGTTTCCAGATTCAGCGAGTGGAAGGAAGGTCGCCGAGCCTCTTCTGCCTCTTTCCTAGGAAGGAAGGCAGGGTGGTAATGGGCGGAGATTGAAACCTCCACGAAAAAGCGGCTGAAGGCGGAGACAGCCACAGGATCAACAAGGACCTCATTACCTGAGGTGAGGTCAGGCCAGGTACCGAGGAGTGGGCCTTAATGCCCGACAGCCGGCGCAGGCCACCCCAAACGACAGAAGAGGGAGTAAAACTGTTAAAGGAGCCGGTGAAAGAGGCCCAACAAGCTTTTTTGCTGTCTTCGATGACTCTGCGGCATTGCACTCTGAGTCGTTTGTATCCAATACAATTCGCCAACGTAGGATGGCGGCGAAAGGTGCGTAACGCACGTCGTCGAGCACGGATAGCATCTCTACAAGCTTCATTCCACCAGGGGACGGAAACGCGACGTGAAGAAGAGGTAGTACGAGGAATGGAACGTTCGGCAGCATTGATGATAAGAGCCATGAGGTATTCGACCTGAATGTCACAACTGAGAAAATCGTGGTCCGGAAATGTCGCCAGGGAGGAGTAAAGTCCCCAGTCAGCTTGCGGTATGTTCCAGCTCTAAGGACATGGGGATGGGGGTGTGGTGCAGGAGACGAACGACACAGGGGAAATGGTCGCTCGAATAGGTGTCAGAAAGGACATACCACTCGAACCGATGGGCAAGAGTGATGGAACAGATCGAGAGGTCCAAGCGGGAGTAGGTAGGAGTAGAGTCCGAGAGGAAAGTCGGGGCGCCAGTATTGAGGCAGACAAGATTGAGATGGTTGAAGACATCCACCAAGAGGGATCCTCGTTGACAGGATGCAGGATCCCCAAAGGGGATGATGGGCATTGAAGTCGCCGAACAATAAGAACGGCGGGGGAAGCTGAACGATCAGGTGCATCATGTCAGCCCGACTAACGGCAGATGACGGTGGAGTGTACATGGTACAAACTGAAAAAGCAAAAGCAGAAAGAGTAATGCGGACAGCTATTGCTTGGAGTGGGGTGGTCAATGGGATGGGATGGTAAGACATCATCCCGAACGAGCAACATGACCCCACCATGAGCTGGGATACCGTCCACAGGGGTGAGGTCATACCGCTCCGAGGTATAATGGGTAAAGGCAATACGGTCAGTTGGGCGCAACTTGGTTTCCTGGAGATCAAGGACGAGCTGACAGTGCAGGCGGAGGAGCAGTTGTAATTCCTCCCGATTAGATTGAATACCTCTTATGTTCCAATGTAACAAGGCCATCGCTAGTCAAAAAAGAGGGGGAACGAGACGGGGGAAGAGCTGGTCACCTCGACGGCTGCGGAGGGCCAGGTTTCGAGGGAACAACGCTACAACCGGCGGGAGGCGGATCCTGTTCCATTGAGTCTTCGCCAGGTGCGGCCGCTGTCCCAGGTTGCGAAGGAGGGGCAGCATCATTTGCCGACGAGAGGCCAGCTGAGCGCCTGGCAGCAGAGCGTCCCGGCGAAACTGAGGACGGCCGCGAGCAGCGACTCACGGATGGAGCGTCTGACGAAACGCGCCGGGGTGGAGAGGGGGATAGAGACTACTTCTTGGAAGTCCGAGGAGGCACAGGGATTGTGGGCTGGACCCGAAGAAGGTTCTCACGCGCGGGGTCCGTTTTGGAACGCCAGACCTCGGAAGCCGGGGTCCGGAAGCCGGGGTCCGGAACGTTTCACCAATGGACGCCTGAGAAGATAGCTTCTCAGGCGGTGGGGGGCGGGGGCCGAGGGATTCGGGAGGGAGGGATTCGGGAGTGAGGGATTCGGGAGTGAGGGATTCGGGAGTGAGGGATTCGGGAGTGAGGGATTCGGGAGTGAGGGATTCGGGAGTGAGGGATTCGGGAGTGAGGGATTCGGGAGTGAGGGATTCGGGAGTGAGGGATTCGGGAGTGAGGGATTCGGGAGTGAGGGATTCGGGAGTGAGGGATTCGGGAGGGAGGGATTCGGGAGGGAGGGATTCGGGAGGGAGGGATTCGGGAGGGAGGGATTCGGGAGGCGGAGGCATAGACCCCGGATGGGGGGAGGAGGAGAGGGGGGACAGGATAGGGTCACTGATTATTCGTTATATACATTGAAGAGAACTACTTACCTGCCAATAGCTAAATTGCAGTTGGATGAGTGGCGGGTATACCTAGAGACCTTTCACAACTCTCGATGGCAAGTAAGTGGAAAGTGCTGCTCTGAGAAATTTGTAGAGGGTTTGTTTCTGTTTGAAAGTTGATGAACAGTACGGTAAACGAGCTTCGTCCATAGAAATCTATCAACTTGTCACCTGTTGATTTCAGTCATCCTGGGTTGAACAGCCGCGATTGTCTCAATACAGTAGCCGCCAAGCCAGCAAGTGGACAGCAGATCGCAGGTAACTGGACAATTTTCCAAGAACGACCTAATGTGTTCCACTGCCTCTTGTTGAGCAGGTATCGAAATTTAAGTTTACTTACACTTAACGATAATTACGACGCTACGAGTAAGCAAGTTACAATACAACCAACACTATCCCAGACTTTCACTTATTACAGAACTCGGGGCTTTTAAGTACGACGCATAATATACTCTACCGTTGTGCAGTTAAACATGGCCTAACTGGGCTGGCGACCGCTAAATAATTTGTTAGATTGCTGAATAGGCACTATGTGACGCCTACTGTACATGTGAAATCCGTCTGTCACATGTGAATGGTAATCGTGACAGACGACCCAGGTTCAGATCCCAGCACTGCCAGTAACTTTTCCCCTTGGTGGGAGGGCTAGAACGGTGTCCACTCAGCCTCGTGATGCCAGTTGAGGTGCCACTTTCGAAGTAGTGGAGCCAAGCTCTGCAAAGACGGCCACTGCCGAGAGCAGTGTGGTAGCGCCACGCGCCTTTACAATACATTCAAAACGCCACTGGCTAATGCCAGAATTGGCCAGTACGGTCCAGCCTGGCCAAGTTTACCTTACTGTAGGTGTGTCGTACTTTCACTTAACTTGAGCTTTCCGTTGAATATTTTCACGATTGATTTCAGTGGATTTGCGTGTGGCACTTCACGAAATTGTGTCGTGTTAATTCGAATTATTTGGGAATGAATAAGGCTAGGGCATTTCACACATTGCCACGTACGTGGGTGTGTACTGCGCACAGTGGACCCCACTCCATTGATGCGTCACGTCATTGCAGGAATTATTGGCTTGAAGTTCAGCCATACTTTGAACTATTGCTGAGGCGACACCTATATTGAGAGCTGTTGCCGGAGATGTATACGTATATGTATGTGTGTGTGTGTGTGTGTGTGTGTGTGTGTGTGTGTGTGTGTGTGTGTGTGTGTGTGTGTGTGTGTGTGTGTGTGTGTGTGTGTGTGCGCACGCGCGCGCTCTTCCAATATCAACGACTCATCGAGCGTTGTTAGTAAGATCAAATTTGACTAACGTGTCATACGTTTATGTCTTTCAGTATTTAGGATTCATTTCTGATTTGTATGGTTGTGGAGTGAACTGCGAATTTAAATGCCCTAACTGGATCTTTCAGAGCGAGCGACCGCCTGCCTGCTTGCCTTATCACGTCGGCAGCCAGGACGCCTTGAGATTGGCACCTACGACAAGCTTACGTCGTAATGAAGTAACTGAAGTGAAAATGATATGTCAACCTATAGTAGCAAGGGCGGAGAACCACGGAAATTATTGAACTAGTGATACGCCAATGATTTAAATTTGTCTTATTCCAAGCACGCAGAAAATTTCTTTTACTGAAGCAGCGCCCTCTGGAAAAGAATTGTGAAACAGCCCAGCTGAAGAACGGTATGTACCTGAAACTTAACTGCACGTTAAGAATATTCACTTATGTTATATGAATACGAAAAGGGGGGGTGTTGTGCCCAAGTACTGTGATTTCGAAGGGTCGGGTGAGACCTTTTTCTTGTGCCTATCCTAGCTTTAAGAGCATCTAATCCCACTAGTCAGCAGATACTAGCTTTCGACATGCTGAATTTATTGAACGTGGACAACATTTAAAAATACACTGGAGCATAAAATCTCAGTACATTGTAAATGTTTCACATTACTAAAATTTTACATCCATTATATGTCCTTGCCATGCCTAGCGAAATAGGCGAGTTCTAGTATGCATTCTCTTAACATCAGGCTTAATTAGGTTTACACACTCGTCCACAAAGTTCAGGCAGAAATTGGACAATGCCATGTTGTCAAGAGCATTACATTTTTGTTCCGTGCTTATACATTCCGTTCCGCTATCCCTGAGGCCATGCCAGAAGCTTGGCCTGGAGAAGCCCTACTCTCTGATGCATCCACAGGCTCTTCTCGTCTGAAGTATTGGTAGACGATACCCGCAGCAACACCGCCTACGCACGGTCCCACCCAGTACACCTGCAAAAGACGGCCGAACCAATACTAAACAAAGCTTTGTTGACAACTCACTCTCATAATGCATTTCACAATTTTCATTTGATACATACCCAATGGTTTGTCCAAGATTCAGTAACGAAAGCAGGTCCGAAAGAGCGAGCCGGATTCATACCAGCACCAGTGTACTGCATCTGCGAAAAATGAAGGTCATTTAGTCTTGCACGATACCTCAGATATTTCCGCGTTACATTTGAATCCATCTGAATAGTGACCTACGAAGTGAATTTTCTATCGTTGTCAATTTCTGGGTAGCGTTCTACGAAACCGTAAATTCAACTGATACATCGCAAAGTAGTTTTATCTTCCCGAAACCTAAGTTATGAAGGTGCGCACACATCTTAACTACGTGTTATTGCGTTTGGGACAATACCTTCACGTTTAGTTGGGCATATACTTGACGTAAATGATCCACTTTCATTGTAGCAGTGCTTCTGGTGTGTGAAGATCTCTTTACCACTCACTGATGACAGTCACCTTACGTCTGGACAAGGTCGAGCCATAAGCTTTCTATAGGGCGTTAGTCCACACTCCAAATTTAAATCCATAGGTCACCGATTACTTTTATACGAGGGTAGACCAAGAAGTAGTGCCTTGTATCAAGTTTAGTGGTTGAGAGAACAGCGGAATCGGTAGATTACAGCTTTAACTGTCCTCTACACACCTCCCTTTCTGCACTGTCGCCGATGCATCGTGCCTACCTGCGACATTAATGAGCCAAGCCTTGCTTTTTCTTATGTTTCAGCCGTTACGTTCACGCAAGTCATTTGATCTTTAACAGCCTATGTTGCTTTCTTGAGACCTAACAGTCAGATGGGCTGTAGTGTGCAAGATTCACCACTGACCAGTTTCATTTTACGATCGCTTGATGCGAAGAACAACGTTTGGGGGCGTGCGTTATTGGCTCCCTAAGGCTCTTAACTCTGGTTACAGAAGCGTCGCTGTTTATCGTGAACTAAAGCGTATTTCTTGTTTATCATTACCAGTATGTCTTCGATCCCAATCTAATCAATGTCTGCCGGCAGACATGCGGAATTTCCGAAGTTTTTCACCCAACGCCACACATTGTCCATACGCATTACAGCATACCCACACACTAACATCTTTGAATTCCTGTCAGGAAGAAGGACCCCGTGTTATTCCAAGCTTGTTCTGATACCTAGGATTAATTGGACAAAATTTATAGAAATGTATGGTGAGTTTTTAACGGTCGTGTTGGGTGGTGAACAGTTCAGGCTGTGGTATGCATGAACTTCGCTGCTGTATTTTTATTGAAATTTTTTGAACACAGGAGGAGTTATTGTTTGTCCAACACTGAATTCAGATCTGAAGGGCTCCTTCAGCAATATGATGAAATTGTGTTCCCGCGTCGCATTACAGATTTCCAGGTAAGAAACCTGGCTCAGGAAAAACTTGTCGAGGCCAGAGAAAAGAACGGGTTTTGTACACTGGCCAGAAACTGCCGGAAGTCGCTTCGGTCCGCTCCTACTCCTTTGAACGACCCTGATTCTCCACTTAGCTTGCCTTCGCTGTTGGGTAGCTACTATCAGGCTTGGGTATTTACTTCGAAGATCTTTAATGTAGCGTGCAAAGAAGGAAGTGCCGTATATTGATATTTACCGGATGGGAGTATACCGAAATGACCACGTTCTAACCCCACCGTGAGAACTAATCACAGAAGTTCCGTTTACCGTCCGCATACCCAACAGACACTTCACATGCTTAATAACCATACCTACAGCTTTAGTTATGGGCAGTTCTTGCCTAAAACCGAAAGGTAGGTTATTCTGACTTTCTCGAACTAGCTGCGAAGCTGTGTCATTATGCAATTCGAAATTTGAAGGTGGTAACCGAAGATCCAGTTTCAGAACGCTGAAAAAGTAACTACTCATGACGTCATATTAGGACGGATTATTATCGAAGGTGGGGTGTGGGCACTATGGTACTTACTTCACTACATGGCGCTGTAAGACGCAGAATTTGTTAAACAGAAGACACGGGGTACACAGCTGTGAGACGCTCGGTATGACTATACACGCGGGATGGCGCGCTGGTGGTGGAAGTGTCTTGCAAGATCGGTGACTCAGATCTGCTAAAGTTCCTGACGCTTAAAGATAAGAAAAAAAATTGGGCGCTGGCCCATTGTGAAGGGTCTGGAGGAAGGTATAATTTCGTTAAGACAGGTTTTTTGAAGGAAGAGAGCAATTGGTCCGACTTCAGCACATGTTGCTACAGCATTACAGGAAGGAGTGCCAATATGCAGTGGACGGCGATTTAAGTGAACCTTAGAGTTGTGAGGACTGCAGAAAGTTCTGCGGAAACTTCCAGCATTGCTCTCCAAAATTAATCATGTTCAAGAGTTGCTTCATGTTGACCTTCTAGCAAGGCAAACGTTTCGTCTAGCATTTCTTGGCAGCATCGAACATGCGAAGCCTATTTTTCCATCTTCGAAGACACGCCACTACGCAGAATTGCGGAATGTGCCATTCAAATTCTGCTCTTACATCAACCGGTGCCGTGGTGGATCGGCCTACCTGACAGTGCCTTAACTATTTAATGCCGAAGTCGAGCAATCACATTGCCGTTGGTTTTTTATGAGGGACCGTTAACACTGTTGGCGCTGTTTGTGTCGCTTATGAAACTATCATAATTCTTCCTTAAAACCCAACTGATGCAATACGTTAATTGTTAATTTCCTGAACTAGATGCGTTGGAAAAAACGGGAGTTTTGAATATTTAGGGACGTATCAATGTATTTACCAAGTTGATAATGAAGTTGGTGTGCCGACTTGTACGCTGCCTATTCTGCACCTAGGTCGCTTAAATCAGGCACCTCCACAACCAAGTCTGCGGCTGTATTAGCCTGGGTCTCAACGTCCGCACAGCAGCTACAGCCTTATCAGTCATTGAAATTAAACCTCAGAGCACCCATGATCAGGGACCTTGGGCCCCTGGGAAACATACCGCGAACAAGTGGCAGGCTGTTATAGACATGCCGACAGTGAAGGGTCCTGCTGCCGCCCCTGTGGCAGCGCTGTACACGGCCATCACAAGCATGAATGATATGACCATCTCGACGAAGCAGCCCTGCGTCGGCGTCACGTGCCGATTCAAGGCATTAACGCCTAGTGTTGCGACCGTCTCGTTGGGTGTCAGGGCCTGCAACAACCACAACAAAGCTGCAAAGGTACCTTCCATCTCACTGGTACTACATTTACATTTACATTTAAAAACATTTTGTGGAAAGAGCGAACAAATTTACTACAATTAACACAGCTGGACGAAGTTTACAGTCCCTCTTCACTAATATGGCTGTTTTTCAGTTCTTCGACTACGAAGATTTGAAAGCCTTAGTCGCTGCTCTCTGACAGTTGCTATACAACTCTGCGTTCTGTACTATTTGCTGCTTTAAGGCGTCATTTTTTGGCAATTAGTTGCCATGTACAGTTATTGTCAGATTATAACTCGTCAAAATTCCAGACTTTACTGAACAGTCTACCGCGTAGGTTTGAAACCATGTCCTTTTTACCATTTAACTAACAATTGTTAGAACGAAATAACCACTTCAACAGGCCAGCTACGAGTACCTGGAGCACTAATGAGCCAGCGGTGGCTCCCACGCACTGCGCCGTCACGTACAGCAGAGCCTTCAGCGGGCCCAGGAAGCCGCCCACCACCAGGCCCACAGTCACTGCCGGGTTCACGTGAGCGCCACTTACGTAGCCCAGCGTCTGAAAGCAAACATTTTGGTCAATCACATTCATCTACTTCCACATACAAATATTTCGGTGCAACTACCCCGAGTTCAAGTTGAGTGGAAATGGATACGCTTAAGTTCGTCATATTCTTGCAATGCCTCTTCACTCTCGTTTATTGGATATCCCAGGTGCCAAACCATACAGAATTTTTCGAAAATTGCCTCAGGAAGACTTGCATCGTCTTCGTACCAAGACGTGCTTACCTCTGGTGTTAAGAATTTGAATCGTGTGAAGTCGTTTTCGTTGACTGCTTTTCTACCAGTGAAGAACCTAATCCGTTCTCTACCAGCTTTATCACAAATGAAATCGTGCCTCAGTATTAATGGTACTTCCGACAAAAACTGTTCCGCTGTTTTGCCGCAAATGGATATTGCGACTGCTCATCTGTTTAGTAACTTTAGTTTGCTAACAACGAATTTCATATAAATTTAAGCAACCGATTGTTGACTGTCTGTTTGAAACCTGTCATCGCGCTATTTGTGCGAATAGCGTTTTAGTAGCCAACTGCCGCGTGCTCTTTAGGAGAACTTGTAGCATTGGCACGTTGAACCTATTTGTTCGAGTGGCACTGACCATTACTTCTACCCTCCACTTTTTTTTCAGACACTCAATGGCACCTTTCTAGCCATTCCTGCAGCGGATGTGTGAAATGCTTGCATTACAGCAAGGGGAATGAGTTACAAACCAGCCATTAAGCTATTCTGACATAGAACTGCATTAAGAAAGGTCAATACGAGTGAGCCTGATGAGTTAAGATGCTGACATTTATCTCATCAAATTTTCGTTTCCTAGGGACCGAACAGTTCAATACTGTGCGCAGGCGAGCACCTCTAGTTGCTACCGCCATACACAACCTTCATCACATTTAAGCAATGAGATTCATTAGGGGTTTATTTTCACATTCTAATTGTTAAGTCACTGCGAATCCTATCTTGTCCCGTATCTTATAACCAGTTTAAGACCATTCTCAATGCCGTGAACATCATGCGCATAATACGGATCACAACGTCTCTGCCGCGAACTTAGTAATACTGACAATTATAGTTGAAGTGTCTGGCCTTAACCCTAATATGGAGCGAATGTTCTACTGCCCACAGCCGTTACATGGCCTGCGAGCTTCCACATCTTGTCTAACGTGTTTTCCACGAACGAGACACTAAGAAAGAACAGACAGCCAGCACACACCGTTTTCCAACTGCACTTTGCGCCCCTACTATCTATGTACGCCGCTGAAAGAGCGGCCCCAACACGCCATGACCAGGTACTTTCTAGTCAGTAGCAGTTGAATCTACTGCAATTCCATTTGCGATACGCAGCTCACTACACTTTTACTACACTCCTGGAAATTGAAATAAGAACACCGTGAATTCATTGTCCCAGGAAGGGGAAACTTTATTGACACATTCCTGGGGTCAGATACATCACGTGATCACACTGACAGAACCACAGGCACATAGACACAGGCAACAGAGCATGCACAATGTCGGCACTAGTACCGTGTATATCCACCTTTCGCAGCAATGCAGGCTGCTATTCTCCCATGGAGACGATTGTAGAGATGCTGGATGTAGTCCTGTGGAACGGCTTGCCATGCCATTTCCACCTGTCGCCTCAGTTGGACCAGCGTTCGTGCTGGACGTGCAGACCGCGTGAGACGACGCTTCATCCAGTCCCAAACATGCTCAATGGGGGACAGATCCGGAGATCTTGCTGGCCAGGGTAGTTGACTTAAACCTTCTAGAGCACGTTGGGTGGCACGGGATACATGCGGACGTGCATTGTCCTGTTGGAACAGCAAGTTCCCTTGCCGGTCTAGGAATGGTAGAACGATGGGTTCGATGACGGTTTGGATGTACCGTGCACTATTCAGTGTCCCCTCGACGATCACCAGTGGTGTACGGCCAGTGTAGGAGATCGCTCCCCACACCATGATGCCGGGTGTTGGCCCTGTGTGCCTCGGACGTATGCAGTCCTGATTGTGGCGCTCACCTGCACGGCGCCAAACACGCATACGACCATCATTGGCACCAAGGCAGAAGCGACTCTCATCGCTGAAGACGACACGTCTCCATTCGTCCCTCCATTCAAGCCTGTCGCGACACCACTGGAGGCGGGCTGCACGATGTTGGGGCGTGAGCGGAAGACGGCCTAACGGTGTGCGGGACCGTAGCCCAGCTTCATGGAGACGGTTGCGAATGGTCCTCGCCGATACCCCAGGAGCAACAGTGTCCCTCATTTGCTGGGAAGTGGCGGTGCGGTCCCCTACGGCACTGCGTAGGATCCTACGGTCTTGGCGTGCATCCGTGCGTCGCTGCGGTCCGGTCCCAGGTCGACGGGCACGTGCACCTTCCGCCGACCACTGGCGACAACATCGATGTACTGTGGAGACCTCACGCCCCACGTGTTGAGCAATTCGGCGGTACGTCCACCCGGCCTCCCGCATGCCCACTATACGCCCTCGCTCAAAGTCCGTCAACTGCACATACGGTTCACGTCCACGCTGCCGCAGCATGCTACCAGTGTTAAAGACTGCGATGGAGCTCCGTATGCCACGGCAAACTGGCTGACACTGACGGCGGCGGTGCACAAATGCTGCGCAGCTAGCGCCATTCGACGGCCAACACCGCGGTTCCTGATGTGTCCGCTGTGCCGTGCGTGTGATCATTGCTTGTACAGCCCTCTCGCAGTGTCCGGAGCAAGTATGGTGGGTCTGACACACCGGTGTCAATGTGTTCTTTCTATTTCCAGGAGTGTATTATTTCCCCCGTTACTAGCAAGCTTAACGAGTGACCATTTCTTGCTCTCTAGAATGCGACCAATATTGCGATACCTACCTGCACGATGCATGCGACAGTAAGTCCAAATGTCAGGGCCACCTGAACAGTCGTCGGCTGGTAGCCTTCCGACCACGCCGTTGTAGTCGAGCCACACCCGACGACCACCAGCAGGAACGTGCCGAGGAGCTCAGCAGCCAGCTGTACCACCACTGTTTTGCAGGGCTTCATCTCGTCTAACCTTATCAGGTCCAGGACGCCTAGAACATAAGCACAGTGTCACTTCCGAGACATGGCATTGCAAGTTTCAAGAATCGAGGTGAATTTGCAATGGTCTTGTGGGAACACTAGGTAAACCATACTGTCCGCCGCTTCAACGGCTGTCGTGCTGAGGCACCCTCCGTCCTCAACCATGCCGTTTCTTCTAGCTGAACTGCCACCTGTTTTCATACTGCAACTGTCGCAGCACTATACTATGTCTCCTATCTACAAATTAAGACGGCGCCCCTATTCAAACGCAAGGAGTATTTACAGGATTTATCACAGTAATAAATTTTAGTTCCTCTTAGGCTAGAGTTCCTCTATCTACATTATCCTTTCATACACCTTTTACTTTATCTCGTTTCGTATCTTTTCCCCTTGTGTCAAAGAAGCACAGTATGCGCAATCATTTTGTATTTCGTTTCAAAATGTCATTTGTGCCTCGTCCGCGGCATATACATCCTGTTTATGCTTGCCGCTTACCTGAACTAGCGAGTGACTTCGTTTCCTGTGCGGTCAGTAAGCTGTTTACACACACTAACTGCGAGGAACTAGCTTCTCACCCCTCTGAAGAAATGTTAGCTAACATGGGAAAGAAATCTTGAAATTAGGAGAACATATAGTCATTTCAGACGCAGAAAGTCAAGAACTATCCTTTACGCTCTAAGGATAAGGGTCCGAACCCTTTCATAAGGTTTATTAATGCAACCTTGTGCAGGGTGGCGCAGGAGGAATGAATGACATTACGATCATTTGAATCAAAAACCTGGGAAACAAGCTGCATAATTCACACCTTAAGGGCTGTTAATACCTGTTCAGTAGAAGCGATTTGTGCCAGTAGCTATGATCTACTACCTCTGAAGTTTTATTTCAACTGCAATTTCTTCAAATCACGAAGTGATTCGAATATTGACCCTTTCTCCTAGGACACATTGTCTACCAGACCTGTGTGACAGGCTACTGAAGAAAGTGACAGGCTTCTTCAAAGTATCGATTAATGGAAAACCTCAGCTGCGTTTTTACACATCTGTTATGACCAGTTTCGTTTCTTTGATTATCTACAGGTCGCCAAGCTGTGCTGACGTCAGGAACTAGATGGTCTGGTATGTAATGTTGCAGATCCCATCTACGTCACTTCAGCCCAATTTGGCAACCTGGATGTACTCTAAGAAATTAAACTTGTTTTATCGAATGAGGATTAATACAGCCGAGATTGGTTTTAGTCACTAGCAGTGAGCTCAACATGATAAACATTAAGCTCTGCTTTGTTCTCACACTGGGGCTTGTTTCTCATGACGTACGAAGCTGTACAATGAAGATTTATGCCGCGAAGCCTCGTTAATTCCACCTAAATTTGAAGACGGCTGGAATGTTTTACCAATATGTGGCGTGACGGAATCGCTCATTCCAACAATAGTGGATATGTAGAAAATAATAAAAAGCGGAGGGTTGGTGGCGACGATCATGTCTCATCGTGTTTCCTATAATAACGAGAAAATTTAACTCCCAATCTTTCAGAGACTGCTTGGAGGTATTCTTAAATTGGGATGTTATTGCGCATTTTAGCAGAGATGGGACGGCGGTCAGCAGCTTTTTCCATGGGGTTTTACGGGTTACTTGTGGCCGCAAAAGCGAGAAGTTGTACATGTGACAGACGGACGCACCCTTACATTGCCAAACTGACCTGGCATATTTTGATAAACTTAAGCCCTGATACTGCACTCTAGCGTTCATTTCTTTGCCCTAGCCTTTATTTCAAAGTACAGGATTTCTGAGGACAATCTGAATTTCCCTCAAAGCAGACGATCAAGTATTTTCAATTTTTAACTATTCGTAAAGGAAAAACTTCCATCACAACTTGATATTTGCTCTTCGAAGACAGGCACGTTTTGATTTTCTATTTCAGATAATTTTCGTCGTTAAATTTCTGAAAGGAAAACATGATAACTGCCGATTACGTATCAAAATTAAATAACGAGGTAACCTGTCGTTATAAATTTATAGAAACGTACGCGGTGAAGACACGTAATTAACTGTGGGGCTATACGTTTATGAAGTTTCGTATGAAGGATCTTTTAGTGCAGGCAGATAAAGGTAACAGCCTTCTGAGACGCTAAATCCGAAGACGAAGTTCAGAAATCACATGCGGAAACACCTCTAGTACATGTTTTAAACTGTTCCATCTGACAACGCGCTTATCTATTTTAATTTATTCCCCATGTTTCCTAGAGTACAGCGCGTGGAAATTAACGATTAGTGTTATGACCGAAACGACGGTCACGTTGACTTACTTGGTCGGAACCCACGGAAGTTTCCGCTGTGGGAGTTAACGAGTGAAGTAGGAAGAGGTTGATTCCCACTACTATTTTGAAACAGTGATAGCGTAATGTCTTCGTTGCGTTCCCGAAATAGCCACCTTTAGTGGCTATTTCCCACCCTCATCACAGTTCTGACAAAGCCGCTATCTGGTCAACCGCTTACAGAACAGAGTAAATATGAAGCCAGCAACATGGAGCTTTTTTTATCGAAGCAGCTGCCGCACGATGTCGCTTGATTTGGCATGCAACGTATCTACGCTATACGCTCTCCGTAATCCCATGTAGATTTACCATTCCTAGCTGATTGTGGCACCCGCCGCACAGTTTTAAGCTGTGAAGAAACTTCACTGTCAAAAATGCTCATCACGGACCTGCAGGACGGGAAGGTAATCGATTAATGAGCAACAGCCGTCTGAGACATTACGAAGCACTGAGGTGGCAGTCTGGACTCGTTTGTACCATTCGCGAACAGCCATTCGTTTCTAGCGTTTAGCCTGACGGCCACTTACTGTCTCGGGTGCAGCACCAAGGAATACATTTATGGAAAGAGCTCGCCCTTTCCAAACTGCCGTAATACATGCTACAGTTAACATGCTGATTTTCTGCTGCTTACCCCTTGCAAGACAAATAGGTGAATAAGCTCAAGCAACATTAGTACGTGTACGGCAGCAATGACATCGACAGTTTACGAACCAAGTAATTCGGAACTTATTAGAACGTAACATTCCCACCCACACCGCTAGTACTGGGAAATTGTGACAAATTTTTTATAGCTATGCTAATAGCTAAGCCGGAAGACAGAATACGTGGTTCGCGTGCAATATGTAACAGAACGAGCGGAAAGGGGTGGTGGGCATTCTTAAGTAAATTACGTGTTTCATACGCCCACCTTACTTCATTTTTAATGTTTAAGGTGTTGACTTAGCTACAAATGTTTATCACAAAATTTTGTTGGTTTGGGAGGATGGAAATGCTATTGAAAGTTTTCTGCATTTTTTTACTCTCGCGTGGGAAATTTTTCAGCCAGTTTGGATCAGAAGCCTACAGCGGCCATGGAAAATTTCAGTTCCTCCACACGTTAGTTAATACATTGGTTCCCAAAGTATTTCCCGAAAATACTGCGAAGTTCAAAATTAGATTAGAGCTTACATGGAGGCTTACTAGAAATTGTTCTCCCGTGAACCAATTTGTCCCTAACAAGGGAAGAGACAAACGGCAGTGATACACAAGGTGGCCACCACCTAACTGACGAAGCGTGTTATATTGAATGGTCACCCATCTCTGAACTACGCTGGGAGGTTCTAGCACCCAACTCTCACCGAAGTTTAAAATAGATTACCAAATTTGTACCGAACAGATAAAGCGACCCAATAAGCGTCCACTCTTATAGTATGGAATTATTTACGCAAATGAAGAACTCATAAACCGACGTAGCCATTATGTTAAAAATGGTATGAGACTTTATTTAGAAAGTTCTAGCTTCAGTTGATGAAGTTTCTGAAGTAACTCTATTGGACAGCTACAGAATAGTGCACCACAGTCTGCAACATGGCGAGTGCGTTCAGTTACTACTTACGTAGCCTTAGCTCCCTGCTTCCCTATACAGCATTGACCGGACACCTCAATCCGTTGCAACGAAAGTTCGCGAACAGTGATGACAAAATCGTCATGGATAAAGCAGAATGACGTAATTAAGACATAAAAATTTGATCGGTATGCGTTCCTCTATCTACCACGAAATCTTACCTTTTATAAGGCAACTAGTTTAATTACTACTGGATCTTGAAGCATCAAGCATCAAGAACTAGAAATTACGTGGAAGATACACAAACACATCGACGTTCACAAATTCAGACAATTAAAAACAAGCCTAAACTGTATTAGACTTTAAAGCTATCGGTATTATACTCATGCAATAGCTCTTCCAACCTACATTGCGGAGTAAATGGATGCTTCAGTGCAGACAGACACATGGCTGTGACGCTCCACAATATCAACAAGACCGGCGCTGTTGGCAGACTCGCACTACAAATGGGCAGGGTGGCTAGTCTCACATAAACCTCTAGTAGACCAAACACTGTCGCAGCAAAGACGGCACACTTCAAGACAGCAGTCACCGAAGAACACGCTACACTACAGTCTCTGTCCAATCTATGTATTACAATTTCTTTATTTTTTGACATAACGTCAAGTCTACAGTACTTAAGACATTACGATAATCTTACAGAGATCCTGTAACACTTCATGGAATTTAGTTTTAAAGTCATGCTTTACTAGTTTACTTTTCCGTGTACCAATGAGATGTGTAGCCTTCGAATTTCAACATTTCAATTAACAGTAGAATCTGCGAGCAACTCCTCGTCCAGCGATAGCGTACAAAATTCTAGAAAAATAACATCATATGATTTAACAAACTTGCACTGAATGGTCGAACTGAATTTAACGTTGATGGCATCTAGGCAGTAACATCAAAACACAACGTGTTAACTGTTCTTTCGCTACTGCTTGTGGTTCTGTGTGTAACATCTGATAGAGGAGAAAGAGTGGACGGCAATTTTTTGGAATTTTATGGTAACGTCGGACACCGTACTGATTACATTTGTCTGTAGTCAGTTTGCTTTTGCAAAGCGTGGAAAATTTTAGCAACTACCACGAACGTTGCATAGTTCTCTACACCCTCGTCTTTACAGCTTCTTCCTTAACTGTGAATCAAGAAGTTTAATCCAAAGTGTCCTTAGCTGATGCCAACGAAACTGTTTGTTCTGCAGATGTTACTGACAGCAGAACTGATTTATATTCCTGGCAGGAGTCTAACGCCTAGGATTGTTTTACTCTATACCTCAGCACGTACACCCAAAGTAACATTGATATGTAACACAGATATGTCACTTCACTTCTTATCAGTAGTCCATCCGCACATTTCGTTCCATTACAACTCTATTACTCATATCTTCACTTGGCCACTCAGCCATGGGAAAAGCAGATAAATCGCACGGGAAAATTAAAATCGTTTTTGGAGAAAAGGAAAGAAGCTACACGAATATCAAGGGCGCAGATGGGAAACCAGTAGTAAGCAAAGAAGGGAAAGCTAAGAAGTGGAACGAGTATATAGAAGGACAGTGCAAGGAAAAACTACTTGAAGGCAATATAAAAAGAAAAGATAACCTAGGTGAAGATGAGAAAGGATGTAAGATACTGCGAGAAGAATATGGCAGGCCACTGAAAGACGTAAGTTGAAACAAGGCCCTGGGGTAGACGACATTCACTCAGAAATACATATATTCTTGGTTGAGCCAGCCATAACAGAACTAATCCACCTCGTGTACAAGGTGTAGGAGACAAGCGAAATATCCTTAGACTTTAAGAAGAATGTAATAATTCCATTTCCAAAGAAAGCAGCTGTAGATAGATGTGAATATTACGGCACTACCAGTTCAATACGTCATGGTTGCAAAATATTGACACAAATTGTTTACAGAAGAATGGAAAAACTGGTAGAAGCATACATCAGGAAGATCAGTTTGGATTCCAGAGAAATGTAGTGACACGCGAGGTTATACTGACCCTACGACGTCGGTTAGAAGATAGATTAAGGAAAGGCAAACGTAATTTATAGCTTTTGTAGATTTGGATAAATGTTTCCACAATGTCGACTGCAATACGCTCTCCTAAATTATGAGGGTAGCAAGCGTAAAATACAGGGAGCGAAAGAATATATACGAGTTGTACAGAAACCAGAACGCAGTTATGTGTCGAGGTGCAAGAAAGAAAGCAGTGGCTGGGAATGGAGTGACACAAGGTTGTAGCTTGGGTGATTCAATCTGTACACTGAGCAAGCAGCAAATGAAACAAAAGAAAAATTTGGAGAAGGATCTAAGGTTCATGGAGCAAAAATAAAAAATGTGGACTATCATTGGCAAGAAAAGCGTTTCTGAACAGGAGGAAGTTGTTAACATAGGCTATAGATTAAGTGTTAGGAATCCCTTTGTGAAGGTATTTGTATGGAGTGCAGCCTTGTACGGAAGTGAAACGTGGACGATAAACATTTCAGTCAAGAATAAAACAGAAGCTTTTGGAATGTGGTGCTACAGAAGAACCCTAACGATTAGACTGGTGTATTATGTAACCAATGTTGCAGTGCTAAATAGAACTGGGCAGAAAAGTAATTACTGACGTCGCTTGAGCAAAGGCAGGGATCGGTTGTAGGATTCTAAAACATAAAACATACTGTGATCACCAATTTAGTGTTGGAGTAAGGCGTGGAGGGTGAAAATCGTAGAGGGAGACCAATAGATGAATAAAGCAAGCGAGTTGAAAAGGATGTTGGCTGTAGGCTTGAACAGGATCGAGTAGCGTGGAAAGATGCATAAAACGAGTCTTCGGACTGAAGACCACAATAACAAACAACCTTTATAATCTCAATCTATCCTTTGCGCCTGCGATTCCTTCATGTTAGTGCTGTGAAGTGAAATCATTCTTTCTTATTTTAATGACTACCAACGATATTTGTGTTTGAAAATACACCTAATGGTTTTTAGCACCTTAAATGTACAAATGTACATTTTAACTGGTAAAGAAGAAGCATAGATATTCTAAAATTGTTTTCGTAAATGCTCTCTGCTGATAAACCGCAATTGTATCGCTGCCGTTCCACTCCCGTTCTTACGGGTAGGGGAATAAAATTACAGTCAAGAAAAAAAAATCTGTAGTCAGTGTACTAATTACGGGAAATAAGAAGAATGCATGCTTTCTGGGCTATAGGTGATGGTACTCTGAGGAATGTCACAGATTCAGATACGTTCCTCATTGCCTGTCCCAACACACAATAGCTCCCTCAATATGGTCGATAATCGGAAGAAATGTTTTCATATTACTTTCGAAAATGGAAATTCAGCGTAAACGTTTCCCTTTTTTACGCCAAACTGAAGATTAATTTTTAACCCCATAATACCGAATGTGGCGAATTTCCATCATACCAATGCTGTGCTAATAATTGGAAGGGTAACTGTTTTAGAGTGCCATTGCCTGTAGGTGTTGATTCAGCATGAAGCTACCAACGCATGTGACAAGTGCGACATTCTTCTAAGCGATTCGGGACCTCTAAAGCACCACGATTTTTGTATTTCGTCTAGAAATTTATTCCATTTTTAAGTGATTAATTTTCCTTTTGATAACGAGGTCATTAGGACGAAGCACACACCTGGAATTGGAAGGGATCTGACTATGTCTTTTCCAAATGAACCGTTCTCACATTTGCCTCGAGTGATTCGAGCTAGCTGCTGGCCGGATGGGGATCTGAACAGCCACCCTTTCGAATTCGTGTCTGGTGTCTTACCTCTTATGCGTCCTCGCTTGGTCCAAACTAAAGACAAATAAAAATGTTCGATAACTTATAAAACCTAACATTTGCTTTATAGAATACCGTTTCCAAAACGGGGTCGTATAGGTTATCGAGTTTTGCAACGAATTTTACATTCTAGCGTAATCAGAATTGAAATATTTATTGCTTAAAGATTAAAATAGTGGGCTTTACCAACTCAGTTAATCGACTTCGTCCACAAAAGGCGACGATCTTCGTTAGCACATAACTTTAATTCGACAGTTATATTGACTATCTGAAATCGTCATCATCATCATCATCATCATCATCATTATTATTATCATCTACATCATATTTTAGGTCCTTGGACCAGTTACAGTGATACAGCTCATTACCCAGAATTTACACAGATCAGAAGTCACAAAAATGTTTTGAATAGTTTCCTGAGAAATGATCTGATTCGTTCATAACTTCTGGGTAGTGTGACGTTACCCACCCTCCATAATTTGTAAGTATGGAACTAACGCTTTTATCTTCTACTCAACGAATGAATGAGCCATTATTTTTTCTCAACTATTCTCCCTATAAATAAGCAGTACTTTTTCCTTATCCTCGCATTTGGTATAATCGAATCGTCACTTAAAAGGGAAAATGCAGAAAATATTAAGGATTTCAAACTTTTTGTCAGATACTTGCGAGATGACGAAGAGATATTATGAACTGCCTTGAAGCTTGCAACATTTTCTTTCATAGGGAATAGTTTGACACAATATTTATGGCATTACACACATTCTTTCAACATATTGCACATTTTCCGTGTTTGTTCTAAAAACCACTTCCATGAATGGTCGATTCCATTCTGCTTCATTTATCAGTTTGCTTTATAGCCAATTTATTATCTCTCCGCTGTTCAGGGAACGCTAATACCCACTAGAAAAACGATACGTTAATCCTACTTCGTTTGTGAGGTCTCAGGCTGAACTTCATATCTCCGTATTTATTATAAATATTTCTACGTTAAATGTCTAAAAGCAGCAGCGAGGCACCGTGATTATATTTTTGAATACGTTATTGAAATGTTTTACTACATGATATCAAATGTCTATGAAATTTGTGACCCGACGCTCTCTTGTACTCTACTGTTAGTAGTGTTTCTCCCATTTCTTGCTTTATTCATCATTGTTCTCAAAATTATATCACTATTATGTAATTGCCGCTGTCAGGAAATAGGAAAGTCAGGATTTTATGTCCTGTCGATGAGGATGAAGAAGCAAACCGATCGCGTCCCTTTCGAAGGAGGTATCCGAGCCTTAGATGTAAGTGATGTTGGGTAAACTATACAAAAGTTAATTTTGTATTTCTTATTGACATTTTAACCCTATTCTTCACGAATATGAGCCATTTTCTGTCAAGAAGTGATACATGAACGTAAATTGTGAGCTATTTCACACTGATGATCTCGACAATGGTCCACCACTCCGTTCTTCAATTGCTCAAAAGTTACATACGGTTGAAGGAAACCATTCTGGGAAAGCACAGCCACAAGTACGAGGCCTAAACGTGTAGACTCACTGTGTTGTTTCGGGATCGTTAAAAAAGCTAGTTTAACCCATAATTAAAAGCTGTGTCGAAAATATATATTTTCATTTGATAAAGCAATTCTCCAGATGATTAGTACGATTTCTCGTGTAAGATACGTGATCTATTGATTATTAGCATGTACTGCTGGCAGAATCATTAGGAAGAATAGGGTAAATGTATCGAACAGTGTGCAGTCCCAAAGAGAGCGCAGCTCCTGACAGTTGACTAAAGCGATCAGCTCGCAACTGACGTAGCTGTGTTCAGAGTGGTATCAGAAAAGCCTCGCAGAAGCTGTGTGAAGAAATCCTATCCTTCCGAGGTAAAACAGGTAAGAATCACTCTTGAGCATTCTTGATGTAATTCTGGTACTCTATTGCATAATTATACACAGAATACACGAACAACAGCCTTTAATTCCTAATTATATTTTGAAACTATTGCTTTATATCTACCATACTGTGTCCAGATGTCTTGTAAATGTGACGTGTGCTGTCATCTGTTGACTTCCCTTGGAATCATTGTTTCAGTACGAAAGAGCGCGCATATAACGCCCCCAAAGAGTGCGTGCGTTCTCTTTAGGGTTGGTTGGTTGGTTGGTTGATTTTGGGATAGGTGACCAAACAGCAAGGTCATCGGTCCGATCGGATTAGGGAAGAATGGAGAAGGAAGTTGGCCATGCCCTTTCAAACGAACCATCTCGGCATTTGCCTGAAGCGATTTAGGGAAATCATGGGAAACCTAAATCAGGATGGCCGACACGGGTTTGAATCTTCGTCTTCTCGAATGAGAGTCCAGTGTCCTAACCACTGCACCGCCTCTCTCGGTCTCTGTTTAGGGCACAACTGCAAATTTGTACCTCTTGAGTGCGTTGTGGAGTCCAAAGGATAGGTTTGGTTTCTGAATGACTTCGAATTAAGTGCGAAAATCGGACGTGAAGCTCATCTAAACTGAAGAGCTGTTCCATGAAGCCAGACAACGAATTGAAAATGGAGACAGTAAACAAAGGTTGCCGCTGCTCTTGGTATGAAGGAGTCTGCTTTAAGGAAAAGACTGAAAGCAGCTACTAGGGAACGTAGATTCTGGCGTTTCCAGAAGACTGTATCCAGTGGATTAAGTGAAGGAAATGGTGCCACGAGCAGTGCTCTTCATTTGAGGGTGATCATGCGTTCGTTTGTGACATTTGCTAAATACGCACTCTTTGGGGCATGTTTTGCTTACTCTTAAGCGTAGGTGAACGAAAGAGTGCGCATTCCCTTTTTTTGTATTTTTGAAAAGTTCGATAAAGGTATTACCTCTCTGCTGTTGCAGTTTTCTGAACATGTAGATTTTTTATTCATTAATATAAACCTAAAATATTTTGTTTTCCTATTGATAATAACCCAGATATTTAAGGTTATACCTCAACTGCGCACTCTGAAGTATGGTTCCCCTATGTTTTAGTCAATATTATTCACAGTCTGTAGTTTATTTATTGTGTGCTACTCACTAAAGCTTACGACCGCTGCAGCCAAAAACTTACTTACTTGTAAATTTATTGGGTGAGATATATAAATTATTGTGTAAAAGACTTCAAGATCTTTGTAAGCTGAAAAACACGAGTCCCTGTCAATTCTGATTTATTAAAGAGCTATCATAGATGAAGGTATCTCTGTAATCCGCATGTAATGATAGTTATTGCTGTCGCATACGGTAACAGATGGTGACTAGATGTGCTCCTTAATATTTTAACTATTCTGGGTAGGCGTGTATGACCCTAGTTGTTTTTGCGCTCTAAAACAAAAAAAAAAAAAACAACTATACTGGTCACAGTTTGTAGAAATTTCGTGACTACCTTTCCATTACACTTTGTGTTTCTTATAGTCTTCGTAGAGTTCTTTCCAATAAACCAGAATAGACAGGGACTCATGCCTTTCAGCTTGCAATGATCATTAAATATACACTGAAGGCCCAAGAAACTGCCTAATATCGTGTAGGGCCCCCGCGAGCAAGCATAAGTGCCGCAACACAACGTGGCATAGACTCGACTAATGTCTGAAGTAGTGCTGGAGGAAACTGACACCATGAATCCTACGGGGATGGAGATCTCTTCTGAACAGAACGTTGCAAGGCATACCAGATATGTTCAATGATGTTCATGTCTGGGGAGTTTGGTGGCCAGCGGAAATGTTTAAACTCAGAAGAGTGTTCCTGAAGCCACTCTGTAGCCATTCTGGACGTGTGAGGTGTCGCATTGTCCTGCTCGAATTACCGAAGTCCGCAGAATGCACAATGGTCATGAATGGACTCAGGTGATCAGACATGATGCTTACATACGTGTCATCTGTCAGAGTCGTATCTAGACGTCTCAGGGGTCCGATACCACTCCAACTGCACACGCCCCACAGCATTACAGAACCTCCACCAACTTGAACAGTCCCCTGTTGACATGCAGGATCCATGGAATCATGAGGTTTTCTACATACCCGTACACGTCCATCTGCTCCATACAATTTGAAACAAGACTCGTCCGACTAGGCAACATGTTTCCAGTCATCAACAGTCCAATGTCGTTGTTGGCGGGCCCAGGTGAGGCGTAAAGCTTTGTGTCGTGCAGTCATCATGGGTACACGAGTGGGCCTTTGGCTCCAAAAGCCCATATTGATTATGTTTTGTTGAATGGTTCACACGCTGACTCTTCACTGAAATATGCAGCAATTTGCGGAAGGGCTGCACTTCTGTCACGTTGAAAGATTCTCTACAGTCACCGTTGGTCCCGTTCTTGCAGGATCATTTTCCGGCCGCAGCGATGACTGGGATTTGATGTTTTACCGAATTCCTGATATTTACGGTACACTCGTGAAATGGTCGTACGGGAAAATCTCCACTTCATCGCTACCTGGAAGATGCTGTCTCCCATAGCTCGTGCGCCGACTATAACACGTTCAAACTCACTCAAATCTTGTTAACCTGCCATTGTAGCAGCAGTAACCGATCTAACAGTTGCGCCAGACACATGTCTGGACCGTTGCGGACCGTAGCGCCGCATTTTGCCTGTTTACCTATCTCCGCATTTGAATACGTATACTTATACCAGTTTCTTTGGCTCTTCAGTGTATTGCACACTAATTTCTGGAAGACCTTACACAGTGCATGCATACACTTACTGGTCTTTACGTTTTGATTACAGTGGATAGTCAGTTTTGGAGAGTGGAACACAATAAATGATCTGTATACAGTGTAGCATCTTCTGAATCAGTCATATTCTTCCTGGCGATACTACCAAAAGCGCATGCTAATAGTATATTGATCACGCATCTCACCTGAGAAATTGTACTAATCATTTGGAGACATTCATATATCAGATATCGAAAGAAATTGAATCGCAATCGTGAGAAATAGAGTTAAAATCTCCACTCGGCAATCCTAATTTAGATTTTATGTGGCTTCCTACTAATTGTACTAATCATTTGGAGAACTGCTTTATAAAATGAAAATATAAATTTTGCACACAGCTTTAGATTATGGGTTAAACTAGCACTTTTTACGATCCTACGAACAATATAGCGAGTATAGGCCAGGTTCATCTGGATGGACGTTCCCAGAATGAACTCTTTGCACGGTATGTAACTTCTGCATAGTCGAAGGCTGGACAGGTGGACCATCGTTGAGGGCATCAGTATTCCACAGCTAAGAATTTACATTCATATATCAGATATCGACAGAAATTGAATCGTAATCGTGAGAAATAGTGTTAAAGTCTCCACTCGGCATCCTAATTTAGATTTAATGTGGTTTCCTCAAATCTAAGTCTGAAGTGGCAAGATTTACTTTGAAAATGACACGGTCACTTTCCTTCCTCATACTTGTCAGATTCATGACTTCCTCCTCGATTGGAAGTTAAATCCTGATCTCCCTCCTTTGACAACAAGAAGCTTAAAACCGGTGGAAAGGCCTATACCTTTTCCGTAGCACAAAAAAGCGCTTTATAAATACATTTATAAGCTTTATCCAATATCTAATGCGACATATAACCATTCACATAGAAAACTGACCAGGTTGATGGTAAATATCCTTGTGGCAATACAAGTACTCAAGCTCATAGAATTTACATCTGCTCCTTAACGTCAAGAAAGGCCACGTCCGGAAATGGTGTCAAAAGTCTTGAGCTAGAGAGTGTATTTACAAACGATGGTACGTTTGATATCCTGCAAAACATCTCCAGGACGATTGTTTTTTCCGTCAGGAACTTCACTCCAAGACCATGTATGTGGCGGCTGTCAGTTGGTGATTGAGTACTAATAGTGTCACTCTGAGTTATTGTTGCACTGGTTCTTTCTTTTGTACTATATGAAATGAACATATATATCCGTATCTAAACAGGTGAATCGTCAGTAGCAGTAAGTTATAACTGACCCTAACAGAAACAGTATCAACAGTACTGCATATCCAGTTTAGTTTCCATCATAATATTTTAAAAACAGTTCTTAAATATAGTTAAGTGACGCATATGTGCATTGCTTGATAACTACGTACTACATACCAGGAAGCCCTTGGATCATACACCTAGCAAACGTCTGTAAACTGTTCTGAAAGAATCGTTGACGGAGGTCATACTCACTAAGAATATAAGTTACGCAAAAATTAAGAAAATATATACCGAGATAGGGTAGCTAGTGATAAAATAATTAGCTCGTATTCAGGGAAGGCTGGATCCAAGTATCTGCGCTCCCATTATGATTTAGGGTTTAGTGGTTCTCTAAAAGCATTTCTGGCGGAAGTTCAGATATTTACTGTAACAAAGCCACAGCCGATCTCGATGTTTGTATAATATGAGCTTGCGTAGGATACCTCTGCCCGCCAGGTTGGCCGTCCGGTCTAACGCCGGGCCGATTTGTGTCGAGGTCCGTCACCGGCCAGTGTGTGGATGGTTTTTAGGCGGTTTTCCATCTGCCTCGACGAATGCGGGCTGGTTCCCCTTATTCCGCCTCAGTTACACTATGTCGGCGATTGCTCCACAAACAAGTTCTCCACGTACGCGTACACCACCGTTACTCTACCACGCAAACACTCGTCTGATGTGAGACGTTCCCTGGGGGGTCCACCGGGGGCCGAAGCCCACAGTAACCCTGGGTTCGGTGTGGGGCGGCGGAGGGGTGAAGTGGACTGCGGTAGTCGTCGTGGGGTTGTGGACCACTGCGGCTGCGGCGGGGACGGAGTCTCTCCGTCGTTTCTAGGTCCCCGGTTAACATACAATACAGTATATCTCTAATGACTTCGTCTTAACGAGGTGTGAGAGTAGAACCTTCCTTAATTTAGAGTGTTAAAGGGCAAAGAATTTTGGGCTTTGAAGCCGATCAACACTGTTTATGGTTAGAACCATTTGACTGTTGTACACCTGTCTAAGAGTTTCAAAAGAATACAGGTTAATTGAAAATACAATCTGCACCCAAGGCGGAGTTGAGATGCATCCAGAATGCAACTGTGGAATACTAATTTAAGCACACCAGAGAGGAATGTGACCTACAGTCCAATCATCCCAGGTGAGTGAACTTCATAAAAGCAGAACTAGCGCGCTGAAATAGACACAGAGTCCGAATACTATTGTTTAACTTTTCCTTTGCTCTTAATTGCGCTGGCCTTGTGAGTGATGTGCTTTAACTTAATAACGTAACGCCATTCTTGTTTTGCGATGGTATAAACATTTGACTCTTAGCATACAAGGAAAATTGGAATTAAAGAAAGGAGAGGATAAAATAATCCTATGCTAGCATTTCGTATACAGGCTTCGAGAGGCTACTAGAAGCCGCCAAGTTTCACCCCATCCACCGGGCGAATTCGACAGTATTTTGCATCCTGTTTCTATATGACTGTGTGCAGATATCTGTAATTTAATCCAGTCAGTGTGTAAACAATCCTAGATGTTCCTATTTCTACGATATCTCATGTTTGCCTGCGAAATGAAGACCATGAACAGTTCCTCTAACCCGATGTAGTACCACAGAGTCAATTAGATGAACCAATGTCCACCACGAAGACAGATTAAAGCACTGTAAAAGACAGTTTACTGCAATTTATTTCTTATGGTTTATCACACTAATAGGTAGGGAGGCAACACGTAAAAAGTATTGGCACCTGCTGCTTATTTATGCAATAAATTCATTCCAATATATTACAGTGTATTCATGCAGTAATGTTCTTAGGTTTGTCGGTATTTAGTTTAGATTCGAAGATTCGGAGTAAGCATTCACAGAGCATATCTGAAAAAAATCACCTGAAGTATACTTGTCACTGTCGCCTTAATGTGAAACACGAAGGATGCCTATCAGGAAACATGCTGAACATTTGTATGTTCATCCAACAATTATTTTTCATTGCTGAGCATAAAATTCAGCATGCAGATTGGCTCTCTATACATTAAAGAAAACTTGAGAGTTTCAAACGTGGACTGATGGTAGAAGTGTATAGTCTTTGCCGTGAAAATGTTTGCGCCAATGCGGTACTAGTTGACTAGTACGGATATGATTTCCCGTTCAGTCGAGCGAGGACATCTTATTGGTCAGTGTGCAGCTGTTTCCAGTCATGCCGTGCTATGCGAATATGAAGGAAGGTCAGTGTTAATGCAAATCAGCTGCGTTAGAATGTGGAGTGTGGAATAGTGTGTAGTAAGGATGATTTGATACGGAGGTTAGAAAAGTGTGCAGTTTTCTTTCGTACAGATTGGATCCCTATCCCTTTAATCAGTATTTTATTTCACTTGTATTGTTATGCATGTGAAAAGCTTGGCATGTTAGCTTTAATTTTTCAAATATATTGAACTTTAAAACAATGAAATTTCCTGCCAAAGGATATCGAAGAGAGTCATTCACGGGCCATGGAATTCTCTAATTTCAGAATTACCGTTTTAACCCATGAAACATCTCAAAATGAAATACTGTCACAGATTCACGTTACCAAAATCCCACATTTGTTCCAGATATCTGCTAGAGATAGCCTGTGGCTGCTATTTGTAAGTAACAGCTTTCGCTGCTTGGTAGCAGTAACCACCTGACGTGAGGCAGCTGGAAGAATGTTACGGTATTTACTTTCTCTGGCAGCACCTAGGAGAGGCTTCTAAACGGATCTGTCACGGAAGTCTCAAGAGTAAAATTAAACTCGAATACGTTTGAGAGAACCGTTAGTAAGTGGGTTAAAGATTTGGCTGCTTCTGCGTCATAAAGTGTAAAACACGTTATAAGAATATAGTCTAGGGCTATTAATTTCTCCATAATGTATCTAGTCTTCTGTAGACAGCTGTAGTTAAGTGAAATTGATAACTTTGGTTCTGAAAAAGTTCTCTTCAAGTAACGCCATTCGACTGAAGTGATACGTACTACGTAGAGTGAAATCTCTAGAACCCACTTCTTTGCAATACAAGGGTGCGGTCGAAACTGCGAAGCTCCACCTAGTCTTTTCTCTTGAAGCAGTCTACCCTACAAAAATAGCAGTTAAAGGAAACTACCCTTAGTTCAGTGTACTGCCTGGCGGTAATCCTAATGTTGCTGAAATAGTTCACAAAGTATTCTAACCAACGGCTGATGGTCTTCTTAGTGATAGGTAAAAACTTATGACTGAACGGCGTACTGTTAATCAGATCTTGGTTGAAAGCAAAATCGTTAAGGGGGAAGAAAGTCAATTGTAGTTGTCGATAGTAGGACCTTAAATTCTCGTCGCTTGTCTGCTGACATTAGCTTTGTGCATATCGTCTGAAACTGAATATTAAAGTTTCCAGCACATGCTAATGATGCTGGAAACGTTGACAGAACCCACAAAACTCTTCTGAAGTTACTGGTATCTTAAGTCGAGGAACTTCTCGGAGTTCCGACTTCTAACGCGGAAAGTAAATGTTACGGTTTTACGAATAACAACCCGTAGCTTTACAAATGTTTCGAAGGAGTTTACTATAATTTCTTATAGCTGCTGAAAGATTCACGGTATCCAAATACCTAAAATAGTTAAGCGGAAAAACAAATTATTTTTCGGCGTTGGTATCACTGGTTGCACATGACGTAAATTTCCTTCTCAATGATTTGAGATTGTGCAAATAAGATGGTTACAGCTTAAGTTCGCAGAAATCATTGACAAGGAAATTGGCGACGTGCAGGCATACGGTAGGAACTGTGGTGCATCATTATTAATCACTGCAGGCTCTTCAGACGCCTCCAGTGCGATTGCTTGGAACCTAAGCAGGCTAATAGGTTCGAACGCTCCACTGATACAAACGCTGGAAAATTAGTTTTCCCGCTTAACTATTTCCAAGTTTTGGATACCGTCAGTGTTTCAGCAGCTTTAAGAAATTATAGTAAAATACGTTGAAATATTCATAAAGCTACGGTTTGTTATTCGTAAAACGTTAGCGTTACTTTTGCAACAAGTGGTTCAGAGACTAGGCAAACTTAAATCTGCCGTTATGGCATAGTGATACTGTGAGATTTATGAGCATTTCATTAACAATATCCAAAGAAGCAACTTCGTAAAATAGCTCTGGTGTATTTCATACAATACAGTTAATCTTTTGTATCTGTATAACAGTAACTGTAAAACATCGTTAGTAGCTTTGATATGAAAGTCACATGTAAGACACATGCTCTGGGATTCTGTGGAACTACTGCAAAATACTTCCTCCATAGGCGCTTGGGCTGCAGCAGGTTTGCACGAGGTCGAAGTGTACAGCACTACTTGGCGAAAGTTTGCAGCGGAGTTCATAGGAACATTCCTGTTGGTCCTCGTAGGATGTGGCTCTACCACTGTAGCTTGGTCTGAAGGATACAAGCCAACGACTGTTCAAATTTCACTGGCCTTCGGGCTGATTGTTGCATGTGTTGTTCAGGTGAGTAACAGGTTTTTATTAATATATTTAAATCCAGTTGCTATATCCAGTGCAGTGAATGTACTGTTCAGAGATTTGTAATGGCAATGTCACTGGAAAAGTGTGCATTCTTGAGCTTAGCTATCATTTGATGCTATTATGCAAGAATATAGACGTAATGGGTATATTGCGAAGCTTTAGTTCAAAAATTACATTTATCCTCACTGAAACTAGCGGACAAATTAGCTTGTCGGAAAATTTGCCGTAACTGCTTGCTTTTGGGACAGCTACGTTCTTTTCATGCTAATTCTGAAGTCTTCGGCAGTTACCTTAGCCATTTTATTTACCAGCTCCCGATTTGGCAGTTATTTTGCCTTTCGGAATAAATGTTATTGGTGGTAAGACCTTAGGGGACCAAACTGCTTAGGTCATCGGTCCTACTTAATCCAACTTACTCTAACTTACTCTATGCACAACATGCACACGCGTGTGCGCAAGGGAGGACTCGAACCTCCGACGGGGAGATAAGAAGCCCTACACCGCGCGGCTACCCCGCGTGGCTATTATCAGTTAAGATCGTCAAAATAGGTGAATGCATAACAGTAAACTGAACTAACATTTACAGAATTGTCAGAATGAAAGTTATGCACTTGTAATATTTCATACACAAAATACCTAATCTTGGTTTGGGACAGTGCTGTCAACTGAAATAAAACGTTTTGACTTAGAGTGGTCTAACAGCCCCTATTAAGGTATTTATCTATAGTGGGAGGAATTGCCCATCAGTCTTTCAGTTTTAAAGTGTGGTTTTTCTGAAACAGTTACATCGCCAATTTGTCTAAGTGAATGCCCTAAACAATCAAATGTTTGCCAGAAGGTTTTACGTAAGCTGAAATACGTAAGCAAAATAACTGAAAGTCTCTTCCTGAATTTAGTCTTATTACTTTCGGATTTTACTTCAATGAATGTATACCAGGCAAAACTATTTAAAGTGTAAACTGATCCGTTAATGTGGTCAGTACTTCCGCTTGGATTCTTTCTTCTCTAACGTGAAGACGTCACTATTAAAGTATGAGCTATTTTCTCAAAGTATTTGAAATACCAGAGGTATTAAGAGCTATGGTGACAATATTACGTAATTGACCTCTAACTTTAGGCCTTAAATACATTACATCAAGGGGACTGACTACTGTTCATTCTGATATACACATTTATACTACTACTGTATAGTTCGTGTAGAGCTGGACGGTGTTTCACCACTCCTTGTAATTATTTCTTGTCTTCCGCGTTAAAATCAGTAACTTTCAAAGTCAATGTAACGTCAGGATATATGCTCCTGTTCCACTTACATAGTATACTCAGCATGCACTTAGACATCAGCGCCCGAAGCTGAAATAGCCTATGTTTTGGAGGAACCTATCATTTGTTATATAGTTCTGATAGTAACACTTGCAATTCAGTGTGAATGATCAGTCACATTCATCGTAATGGTGCACCCTCTAAGAATACAAAACTGCCACGTCAGGGGATTAGACGAATGAATCGCAGTCCTTAGACAACGGGCGAAATAAACGGTTGTGAGCAGGGGCCTACTCGAAACGAGCCGTGTGGTCATAAAATTTAGCCAATAAAAGCTTTTACTGAGTGTTTACTAAATATTTAAATTTTTCCGGAATCATAACTCACTTCTAAGGACCTTCCGTAACATTGCACTAGGTGCAATCCATCTGCATAGACTAGAAATTGAAACACACTATGGTTGTTTCATGCTCAAATCGTAGTCGGGCAAGCTATAGTTCAGTGTACGGAGAGATGATAGTTGCTGCGCAAGAGGTCATACCAGCAAATTGGGTGGTCGAAAAGTTACCAGCGAAAATACCGAAACTTACTGGTATTCTTAGCAGCTGTCCTCACGCTTGCTGTTATGGGCTATCCTGAACAAAAATTTCCCTGGCAGTCAAATTTGGATCAGTTTGTGAGCGTTACACGGTAAAAGTCAGTTGTAAGTGTTGACCCACGTTCATCTTAAGTCAGTGAATCATTGTACAGCACTCGGTGGAGGGTAAATAGAACCAATATGGTGTTACTCCCATACCATTTGTGTACAGAGAAAATTAGCTTAAGACACCGCACATACTTACCTATTTCTCATTATTTTAGTGAAAATTTGTTTTGACCCGGAAAGTTGTGGAAAGGTTTTGATTTCAATTGTTTTCTGGGGTGCTAAACCGGAATGAATTTTGCCTGCAAAATTTCATGACCTTGAAAAAATGCAAAAACATTTTTGGCTGTTTCTTGCTTGTAACTAGTAAGTCATATCTTCGTAAATAACCTCCCTATTCGAAATGAGTGCATAAAATTTCCTAGAAATGCCGCTATTAAGGATTTTTCACCCACGAGCCGTCGTGCCCAAGCGTTAGTTAAAAACAGACGTATTTGTTCTGCCCTCTGAAGAAACTCACTTTTCCGCTCCACAACTCGAATTTATTTTTAAAGGCTGTCAGTGAATTCCTCCAATTGTCTTCATATACCAACATTATATCGCATATGCAAAGGTGTCATTATTTCACAAATTACATAATGTAAAAGTTACACAAATCAGACCCTGTATTAGCTGTGACAAGAAATTTGGAGTTTCAACGAAAAATCGTTGAAAATTATTCATATTAAGTTACATGATTACGTAAAAATAATTTGGGCAGAAATGGACCGTCGTTTAGAGGGTCCTAGCTGAGGTCCTTCGAAGGCAGTGGGTCTTGGTAAATGTTCGGGTTGTTGCATCAGCATCGGGACTTCTTATTCCAGGGAGTAAGAGACAGTAAGAAAAGCTTGATCATCTCAAGGAGGGAGGATTACGAAAAAGATGACGTATCTTCCGCTTCGTGCAAGTGTCTCTACTCACACTTGGCCTCCTTTAGTCACTTAAGCTAGACCAGTGCTGTCTTACTGGGGCTGGACGTTCATTCCGCTCTTCGCACGATGTGAAAATCGGGGAGCAATGTGTTAGCTTTCCTGCCTCCACAAGTGCATTGACAGCCGTCTTTAACAATTACAAGTAATGGCTAGAGTCTAGTCTAGTCCAGTGCAGGGCTCAGTTGCACTGGCAAGAGACCACTACTTGTTTTCCATGCAGCTCGTTTTGTTCAGTGTTGTTCGACCGGATAACAACTGCTCCACGTGAAAGTAAACTGAATGTTGTCATGCAGTAGCTTCGGTCAGAAGTGGTGAGGCAATATTGGTTTCACTTTAGTGCGTTGAAGATACGTATTGCCTGCATTCCAAATGACTCGCTTTAGTCGCATGACCTTTCCCATACAGAGCCATGAGAAACAAATTTCCTCCTCCGGCAATCTCGTTCTGGTATGCCGCTCGGGGCGCCAAAGTGAGAGTGGCGCTAAGTGCTAGACGTGTATCGTACTTTTCAGTTATCAGCGAAAACTGACAGGGGTAAAAGTGTAAGAAAAGTCGTTTGTGTGGAAAAGTTCTCTAACCAGCCATGTTGAAGGTATGGAATATAAAATGAAGACGTAGACGGAATCACATTTGCTTAGAATTTAAATACAAAGTGACTTTAGAAACGGTTCTTCTCGTCTTACTGGAGCTTCCATAAAGGATAACACATTCTACATTGTATTCAACGTAAAACTAGGAGGAATTCACAAAGTTACAGCTGATAATAGATTTGGAATGGAAAGTGTTTTAAGGAGACAGTCGACACACGTCAGTTCTCAATTAGCGCTTGAGCCCTAAGTTTGTCGGAGATATAAAGGTAGTGAAATAGGTAGGAAATTTTGTACACTTCCATTCTGAATAGAAGTTACTTACCAGAAGTTGGTACTTTGAGTTAGATGCAACAAGTGCCCAAAATGGTACTGTAACGTGCGCGTGGGGCACACAATACTCATTAAAGCCTGTACTATGGTAAGTGAGCGGGGTTCACCTTACGAGACAGGATTTTCGTATAGCTATTGACCGCGTGTACCTGAATAGTGGCAAATCAGACTTACACCCACTTTGTAATAACAATGATCCGTCAAGTAAGTTCGAAATGCAATTACACGTCAGGATGGACCAAAAGCAACACTGAAGATGCTACCAATTTAATAATACGGTCGCCAGCCTAATTAGGCATTAACTGAGTTTCTTCCCTGTACAAGTTGATGTATATTCATGCAAAACACGTAGTAACACTGCGCAACATAGTAAAATTTTAGAACCAGAAAATCTATTGAACTGACAGTTTCACGTTCAGTACTGATATGGAAAAACCATGAATACATAACACTACACTATAATGTATACTACAAAGCTTCGTACTGTCTATTGATCTGATTAAAATCGGGCGTAGGTTACCCTAGAAATAGCACTTTTGAGCCACACACAAAATGTCAATTTCGATGAAGATAAAACACTGATAAGTTTTGACTTTAACTTTTGCTGGTCAAACCAATGTGGAACACTTCAGAATTCAAATGAATAAAAGGGGGGGGGGGGGCCTGTAACTGTTATGATCACTATATTTAAAAAATTGATTACTGAAATTATCATGCGTTCAAGATTTCCAGTATGAGTTACTACTCTTTTCATCTTATTTACTTCTCATTTAAATACCTTTATATCTGTCCCGAAATAATTAAACTTCATTACTATATCAATATTAGTTACCTTTCAACTTCATTAGACCTTCGTTATTCATTTACTGGTTCATTAACAAAACAGTTCTTTAAACACCATTCTAACATAACTAGGTCTGCAAGTAATTATTATTAACAATATTTAATTTTTCATTTCGGGACACTCGGATTGCACAACATTTGGAAAGGACCCTGTCTAGGTTAGCTGTGAGGATAATTAAATGAGGGGAAAGTTCTGGTAAAATTTAGGTTATTATTGAACAGTTCACGCTATGGTCCATACGAATACAGTACTAAAAGTTTCAACCTGCTTTTATCGATGCGGCGGTTGGCGAGCGGGGAGATGGCGAGGCACAGAGCACACGTACAACCACAGGTATGGCTCTTGACGTATCGGCACTTCAATTCTTCTTAACGTCGCAATACTTTTCCATTTAGTGCCTATGGAATTTTGCCATGCTGTGTGGGCGTTGGAACAGCATACCCGAGGCTCAGTGAAACTACGTCTTCCTGGAGAGCCTCCTCGCTCCAGAAGGTGTTGCTCAGACCAATGCCAAACTCCAACTATCACTGCTGAGCCCGTTGTGCCGTGCAGTGCCCGCGTGCATTTTCCCGCGCTCGCCTGCCATCCACCTTTCACCGCTCCCTTACAGACAGCGTATTCACCCGAGGTTTTACATTAAACATATCCTAACACATTGCCTGCGTATGGACCAGACGCACAGTTAAGATTTTAAACATCTTGCAACAGTTTCAACATTTGTTACATTTCAATTCTATTCAAATACTGCTTGACATTTGACATAAACATTAATATTCACATTCAAACTTGTTTACAGTTTTAACACAATGACATGAAACAAAAAGAAATGAAATCAGAACATCAATTACACTAGTTTATCGAAAAATCAGATGGTAAAAAATTTACTTAACTGTACAATAGCACAGCGTCGTTGTTGTTACAGTACCTTTTGCATTTTTCAGTGTTGCATCACGAAATTTTTTGGCAAACATATTCGGATGCAGCGCCTAAAAATAGAAAAAGAAACTTTGCCACTTGGTGCCGTTTTTAACAAAAATTTACTGTTTCCTTGATATGCACGATGGTGACAGCAGTCTTTCGTGAATACAGGTTCTTTGAATTTATCTAAAAAGGTTTAGCATGAGCTATGTGGTTCTAAGGAGTCCAATTTAAATTCGCAAGAAAGTTACTCCCCCTCACATTGTTGTGCCTTTAGACGCTCTTGTGCCCGATTCTGTCTGGGTTGCTTTTACCTTTACCTGTCGGCTTTACTGTCACGACCATTTCTAACTCTGACTTGCCTGTGTAGTTGCTTTCTACCTTTTTGCGTGTCATGAAATGGGCTGACTCAGTAGAAAGTCCCTTTAAACATACAATAACCTTTCCATGGTTTACAAATATCTCCTGTGAAAGTGTGGTGCATTTCTCGTCACACCATAGCCCATGCTGACGCCTGCTTTCTGACTCAGAACAAGGATGTGGTTGCAGTCCTATTCTGGGAAGTGACCACCTTAAAGGTTTACTTTTATGCAACATGTGGCTACTAAAAACTAGCTTCATGCAGAAGCTTGACCCCATTTACTTGTCAACATCTTTAGTTGTAAATCACTCTTCCATACATACAGGGCCATAGTCTTGCTGGATTCTATGGTTGATAATTTATGGCTCGGCTCCACCTTGTTGAGAATTGCTGTACCATTCCTGTAGTATCCCAGCCGAAGTTAGGTTCTTACTTCGTCAGAGGGTACAAAGTATTGATCATGTAAGCGATCATCCATCAGTTTCCTCACACGCCAACTTTTTTTTGTGTAAACGGTGCATCGCCTCGCTGACACCCTCCAGCAGAATCACCAGCTGAAATGCACCTCTAACTTCTGCCAGGAGCTTCACATAACCTGCTGTTCCGCATATCCTGTTCAGTACACTACCCAGATAACGAATTAATCTGGTTCAAGATCATATAGTTACTCCCATGACCATTCAGTGTCCAATTGTTTTGCAAGAGTATCAGGGTGCTACTGCTACTTACACTGATCAGCCAGAACATTGACGATCTACCTAATAGTATGTCCACATTTGGTACAAATAACGGCAGTGCCGCTTCGTGGCATAGCAGTGAGGCCCTAGCAAATCGCTGGAGGAAGTTGGCACCACATCTGTGCACATACCATTCCCGTGAATTATAGGGAAGCGGGGCACATTAAATAACATAATATGGGTTAGTGGGTTCAGATCTGGCGAGCTGGGGAGGGCGTCAGCACATTAGAGCTCACCACTGTTCTGTGAACCACTCAATCACAATCCTGCCTTTGTGATATGGCGCATTATTCCGCTAAAACTGCACTGCCATCGGGAAACATGATCATCATGAACGGATGTACGTGGGCTGCAACCAGTGTACACGGCTGCTCAGCTGTCATGGTGTCTTGCACGAACTCCACTGGACCCATGGATGCCCACGTGAATGTTCCCCAGAGCATAATAGAGCTGCTGCCAGCTTGTTTCCATCCCACAGTACAGGAGTGAAAGAGCTGTTCCCCCCAGAAGACGATGGATTCGTGCCCTCGTATCAGCATGATAAAGGTATCTGGATTGATCAGACCATATAATGCTCTACCATTGCGCCAACATCCAGTGCGGATGGTCATGTCCATTTCAGTCGCAGTTGCAGATGTGGTGTCAACATTGGCACATGAGTGGGTCGTTAGCTGTGGAGGCTCATCATTAGGAGTGTTAGTTGCGCTTTATGCTCACACATACTTGTCTGCTCCCCCACTCTGTCCCCACTGCTCTCAGCTGTGGACGGTCAGACACCTTTTAATTGAATGCCCCTATTTTAATCCGTTACGCTCCCGTCTACAGCTATCGCCTGATCTATCGTCGATTTTAGCAGATGACACGCGCTCAGCTGACCGCGTTCTACAGTTTATTAGAGACAGTGAAATGACGTCAGTCATTTGAAGTTTTTTTTTGGGGGACAACCAACCCCTTTCTATAGTGGACTTTTAAGCATTCCTTCTGCCTTTAGTTTCTCAAATTTTCTGACTTTGTTTCCATTGCTGCTGATTTTAAATTTCGTTTTTTTCCTGTTTTCTACGTCACGGGCTGGGCGCTAATGACCATAGAAGTTTTGCGCCCTAAAACCACAAACAAAAAAAAAAAAAAAAAATACTTGTCTGCTGACCGGCATTAGTCTGACGTTACTAGGCACCCAGTCCGGAACCGCGCGACTGCTACGGTCGCAGGTTCGAATCCTGCCTCGGGCATGGATGTGTGTGATGTCCTTTGGTTAGTTAGGTTTAAGTAGTTCTAAGTTCTAGGGGACTGATGACAACAGCTGTTAAGTCCCATAGTGCTCAGAGCCATTTGAACCATTTTTTTCTGACGTTAGGACCGCCACAGTTCTACGCCTCGCCTGTTTAACCAGTCTGGCCAGCCTATGGCCTCAGACATCTGTAATGAGGGTTAGCCATGCTATCACACGTCTGGACATGGTTTCACATCGGCATCAGACTATTCAGTTACAGAAGTGAACACTCGGTCAACATTCACTTTGACGATCCAGCTTATTCACATATGAACATCTGGTTGGTTATTGCCCCTCTAATAAACTCAATGTCAAAGAGACCACTGCGGCACAACACTTCATACGTGCCTCAAAGAAGCAATCCACCGTCTTTGCAGACAGTAGCTCATGTCCTGGTGGAATGGTTCCTCCTCCTGCCTATCCATGCTAAGACTGGTCTTCTGAACACTTTACCTCTAATGTTGGACAACTCATTGAGTGGAACTAGTTCTGTTTTGACAGTGGTTTTTGTCACAGTTTTAAACGCCATTCTGGGTAGGTGAGGGTTGGTTGGAACTGGTCACATGATAGGTGGGGGTGACCCTAAACTGTATTGCCTTTACCAGTCGCCTGTCATCCACTTGCTCTTAGATGTGGTCAGCCCTCCTTCCGCTACACCCCATTTTTTCGTGTCAGCGATAGCTCTCAAATTAATAGTGGGTGTTGTTCCTCTTGTCACCACTTTGATAACGGATCGGAGCTGACTTCTGTCGCATGCAGGGGCGTGGGCGACATTCGCCTGGCCCCACCCACCTGCTGACTTGATTTTTCGCCTTTTTGTTATTGATTGTCCACCTTATGTCCATTACATTTTAGCCTTCTCACTTTCACTATTAAGCATCACATAGATAAGATTCTTTACTATGCAGTTTTCTTAACATTTAATAGGGTTAGTGAGGGATGAAATGCGACCTTTTGTCCGTTCTGTCTTATGTATAGGTCCGATCAATATACCCTCTGGAAATTCTTAGCTCTGACGTCAGTCTTACCTTCAATGCATGGTTTAAAGCTCCTACCTTCAATAATCTTTTCAAATTTGTGGCGGTCACCAACTCAGGATGAACTTTCTAGGCCTATGGACTGACGAACACGCTGTTCAGTCCCGTAACAAGCAAACAAGTGTCCAACCAACCGTTTCGCACGCAAATAGTTACAGGGGGGTGTGCATTAGTAGTTTCATTGATTTTGTTTCATAGTAAAGTGTATTCTTTCGGTTCAGGATTTCTCATATGGAAGGACTGAGTTTACACATTAGTTCAATCCATTTAACATAACGAGATAAGGTCACCACTTGATTAGTCATTTTTAAAGTTCAAATTTAGGGTGACCATCCTGTTCTAATGGCACGTAGAGCTCTTCAAAACAAGCTGACACAACGCTCGTCGTGAGGCATTTGTAATGGGTAGTTAGCATTATCTAACAAATGCTTGATATTTGAAGTCGCCTGAAGCATTTTGTACAGGGGCTCGTGCAACAAGTCTGCTCACAGTAGAGCTAGTACTGCTGTTAACATATATTCTAATTATGCAGATACTGAAATAAAGGTAAACAGACTATTTCATTATTCACATGTTTGTGACACGAGGCAGATGAAATGACTTGGAAAATTTTGTACAAAGAACAGCACAAACTCAGATGCCTTGCATCCTCGCGTACGTTAATACCATCAGAAAATTACAAAATAAGGTATCAGCGAGCGATGGATGGTATATGGTGTTTCAGTGCCTGGGCCATGTGAGCGGCGCGCACGTAAACCCAGCAGTAACGGTGGGCCTGTTGTCAGCCGGCCACGTTTTCCTCCTGAGGGCCGTGATGTACATAGCGGCCCAGTGTGCTGGCGCAATAGCTGCTGCTGTTGTCCTCAAGGTAAGAAAACAGCTGTCGGGATATTAACATAAAGTTTTATTAGTTTAATTAGTACTTCCATAGATCATGAATACCACACTTCGTAATGGTGTGGAACGTGTCAGGTTAATGAAAGCTGTCTATACATGATATTAAATTACACAAGATATTACATGACACTTAATATTTTTTTGGGGTGGAGGATGGGGAAATTACCCACTTACTATATCCAAATGTCATCTGAGTAGGAGTTGCCATTCAGAAATTTTTTAATTTCCTTTTAAATGCTATATGGCTGTCACTTTTGATGCTATTAGGTAAGTGACCAGAAACTTCTGTGGCAGCGTAATTTACCCCTTTGAGCCAAAGTTAGATTTAACCTTGAGTAGTGAAGATTATCCTTTCTCCTAGTGTTGTAGCCATGTACACTGCTATTACTTTAGAGTTCGTTCGATCTGTTAATAACAAATTTCATATATATATATATATATCCCTAGCTCTTTAAATAAGTGTCTGCAGGATGATCTTGGATGAGCTCCAGCAATTATTCTAATTAAACGCTTTTGTGCAATGAACACTTTTACTCAGTTACCCCAGAATGACGCCATACGAAAGCAGAGAATGAAAATAGGCGTGGTAAGCTAATTTACTGAGATGTATATCGCCAAAAATTTGCAATGACTTTTAATAGCGTAAGTATCTGGAATCAAACGTTTCAGCAGATCTTCAGTGTGTTTTTCCCAGTTCAACCCCTCATCAATGCATACACTTAGAAATTGTGAATATTCTACCTTAGCTACCTATTTCTGACCGAAGTCTATATTTACAGCTCAGTTGTTAGAGCGCTTGCCCGTGAAAGGCAAAGGTCCCGAGTTCGAGTCTCGGTCTGGCACGCAGTTTTAATCTGCCAGGAAGTTTCTATATTTGTTAATGGTGTCATTCCATTTACTGTGTACAACTGTATATGTTTTGTCAAAGTTTGAGAGCCTATTTGCAGAGAACAACTTAATGATTTTCTGAAAAAACATCGCTCACAATTTCATTAGTTAATTCTTGTCTGTTGGGTGTGACAGCTATACTTCTATCATTGGCAAAAAGTACCAGCTTTCTATCTTCGTGAATACAGAAAGGCAAGTCATTAATATATTAAGACAGCAGAGGCCCCAAGACCGAACCTTGTGTGTCTCCCCCCCCCCCCCTCCCCCATTCTTCGTTGTTCCCCAGTCTGAGAAATCACAAGTTTTTTGGCTCTTATGTGAACTGCGTATTTAAACTTTCTGCACTCTTCCAGTTAGGTCTGATGTAAACCATTTAAGCACTGTCCCATTCAGCTCACAGTACTTCAGCTTATCTAAAAGTATTCTATGATTTACACAATCAAAAGCTTTTGAGAGATCACAAAAATCCCAACGGGTGACTTCTGGTTACGCAGAGCTTTTAGTATTTCATTAGTGAAAGTATACACAGCATTTTCCGTTGAAAAACCTTTCTGGAAACCAAACTGACATTTCGTTAAAACTTTATTTCTTACAAAGGTGTGAAGGTATTGTAAAATACATTACTTCTCAAGAATTTTGGAGAAAGCAGTCAGAAGGGAGGTTGGGCGGTAGTTGACATCAATGTATCCCCCTTTCTATGCAGTGTTTCACCAATGACATACTTCAGTCTATCTGGGAAAATACCCTTCAGAGAGCTATTATGTATGTGGCTAAGAAACCCAATTACCTCTTGGGAACAAACTTTTACTACAGTGCTGGAAATTCAATCAATTCCATGTGAGCTTTTATTCTTGAGTTTATCGTCTTCCTAATTTGAGGTGGAGAGGTGGGTGGAATTTCAGTTATATCAAATGGTGTGGGTAGGGCCTCTTCCATTAACTGCCTTGCTTCTTCTAATGAAAATTTAGATACTATTTTCTCTACAACATTTAAAAAATGATTATTCAAAATGTTTTCGACTTCTGGCTTGTTAAGTTTCTATTCGCTTCGATGGTAATGCCGTCATCCTGTACTCTTGGTTGCCCTGACTCCTTTGTAATAATATTTCAAATTGTTTTGATTTTTATCAGGTATTAATCTGACATGATGCACATGTTTCTGGACTTCTTAATAACCTTTCTTAATGTAGCACAGTAGTTTTAATATTTGGCTGTTTCTGGGTCGTTAAGAACAAGAGTAGACAGTTCCCTTTTGAGGTTAAGATATTTTTATTCCTTTAGTAAGCCAAGGTTTTTTGCATGGTTTCTTATAATTAGATTTAACTATTTTCTTGGGGAAACAGTTTTCAGGTTCTCTTAAGAGTATCATGAAATAAGTTATATTTTAAATTAGCATCAGGTTCCTTGTACTCTTCATCCTAGTCAAATCGCAGAAGATTTTCCCTGACATTTCTAATTGAGTTATTAACTGAACGCACAACTGTGGAGGGTAGTTTTCCATTACTGAATGGATCTGTCATAAACTGTAACTAGTTGGGCACCATGATCAGAAAGGCCATTCTCAACAGCACAAAGATCTGTTTTTAAACTTACCTTGCTCTATAAGTGTTATCAATGTGCTGCTGTCCTTTACTACCCGAGTAGGAAAATAACTGACGGATGTCAAATTGAAAACTGAGCAAGACTTCCAGGTCATTCTTCCTATTGCATTCTTTCAGTGAATCAACATTGAAGTCCTCACAAATAATTTGCTTGCCCCTATTTGACAGAAAGCACAACAAGGTATCAAAGTTTTCCAGAAGTAAATGAGTTTCCTGAAGGGGACCTTTATATACTGTTAAAATAAGAGCCCTCCTTCAGTTTAAGTTGAGAGGCACATGCTTCTGTATGTTGCTCTAGACAAATTTTTTGTATCTAAGCTTTTTACACAGTGATAACTTTTGACGTATATGGCAACTCTTCCTCTCACCTTATTCTCTCTACTCATATGTGTAGCTAGTTTATAACCACTGATATTTACCTTTTCCGTATCAGACACAACGTGATTCTCATACAGGCATAGTATATCTACTACATTATCAGATTCAATGTCACCTAAACAAACCAGGAGTTCAGCTACTTTATTCAATTCTGGAATAATTTGGTGAAAAATGGTAACATTATTTTTTACTTTGAGAATCTTTTTCTTTAATCCGGCAATATTGTGGTAAATATAGTAACATTATTATTTACTTTACTGTTGTGAGAGTCTTGGGAGTTCTGGACCTCGTCAGTACCTGCCTGCCTGAACTTCCCATTGGACACTGATATTAGTCTAAAAAAGATACATCCATGAGTACTAGTGTCCCCTTATGGATTTCGCTAACAACCCTGCCAGTTTACCCTTCCCTTCCCTATTGAGGTATAAGCCATGCCTTACGAAATCCCCCCCCCCTCCACTATCAATAGCATCTACAGGAACCAGTCCAATGTCTGACAGTGGCCACCCTATGCAACTGATCAAACTCCATATTTACCCTGCTGACAGAGCTGTTAAACTGGTGCTGATCATGCCACACGAAAGCAGGCACCAGCCCAACATTGGTGGGGGTCGTGCAGAGGCTGTTTCCTCAAGGTCACACTCAATACTGTAGCCCTGGTCACTATCAATGTTGTTTCCCACTCCACCCACCATCACATGATCCTGCTTTGAGAAACCCTTGCACAAGGAACCTGTATCATCTACCACCTGGCTAAGACATGCACTTGGATTGAATGTTTGTGACCTGGTACCTGTCACCTAATTTTTCTTGCAAAATCTGGCCCACACCTTCCATGGCTGCTACCTAGCAACAGAACTTGCCTCTTACTACTTCTCTTGAAACAGTTGGTTTCCTAATGAGATTCTGTTGCATCTTAACATCTAATACTGGAGCCTCTTCCTTAACTGTGGTAGCAAGACAAATCTATTGGTTGTGCCAATTGGGAAACTCACTGTTCTCTCTTCAGCCCCTGTTCCCAGCTACCGCTTCCTACCGCTGTTTACCCTCCTCCCCCTTAATCTCTTCAGTTCCTCCCTCGCTCTGTCCAAATCAGCCTGAAGGGCTCTTATTTGCTCCTTCTGTTCAGCTATAATCCTATCTCTTGAGCAAACCTCTGCAAAAGAATTGGAGAGTCTAGTTTGCTTGCGCAATTCCCACGCCACTAAAATTTCACCAATGAAACCACCTGTCACAACAGCTGCACAAAACTCCTGAACTAACTTTCCTACTGCAGCTCACACACTTAGTATCCATGGTAGTTTGGAAATTAGTAAATCTCTTATCTAAGTGATGACGATAATATATTAAATGCAGATGTAAAAGGACACTAAATGTTTTGGAAACTAATATGTAAGTAAACTATTAGCAAATGCACTTCAATTTGTGGTATAACGCTAAATATGCACGTTCAAAAATTAGGCCTAAACAGTCGAATGTAACCAAAACAAACTTTTTTCGATCACTGGAAGAATACACAAATCTTTACTGGCAAGCTTGAAGAGCACACTAATGAACGTATTTGTGTTCAACTACAATTAATTACAACCTAAATTACTTACCTTTCACGAGAGCTCTGTCTCCGTACGTGCGGCCTTGTGCAAGACATTCATACATCTCGGACGATGTGAGTCGGTCACCTGAGTTCGCTAATTTCAAACTAACCTTTCTTCAGAATGGTTAGCGACAGATAAGGCGCCCATAGATCTGTTGGCAAACCGCGGATCGGATGAGTGACGAAAATGAAATGGCAAATAATACAGTTCTCGTCTTTAGAAGGTAGAATTTAAAATAGTATTGGTCTTATTATGGGGAGACATGTAAAATATGCTTTTCGTCTAAGATTAGGGTACTCTCAGGACCTGTTAAAGATGATGCAGGTTTGAGTAAATAAGCTCTAGAATATCCCGTGATGTTAGGGCTTGTCATACATTGGTTTGACCAATGGGACAATGTGTTAAGCATAGCACCGTACACACAGCTGAGCAAATCTTTCAGAGCATTCCCTTGGTACTGGTCATCCTAAGGAATAGTTAATGACGTGCGATGTCGGTTACTGGGATAATGCTGAGAAAGCCGTTCAGATTAAATTAACATAGGTCAAAACGTATTATTAGTTGATAATTACATGTCGCGCAATCACTACGAATTAGTGACAGAATGGATGTCAAATTAAACTAGACGTTAAGTACCAGTGTGTAATTATTCAAATGCACAATCACCCTGTGTAGATAATCTCAACGATGTTGTATTAGCAGGTTACTTGATGGGGGCAGTAAAAACGAGTTATTGTAAAGAGTATTAAACTTACTGCAGGTAGTCTGGACCTGCTCTTCTCAAAATGCTATTACGTATAGTATGACATGCGAGCACGACAGGTGACTCGGCTGTATTCACGTAATTTGTTTGAATATATCTGTTCCCTATAATCAAAATTACTTTCCTTATAGTGGACGACAATGTATTGCAGGACTACTATAATAATATCAAAGATATTAGTACCTTGCGAAGAACATAGTTCTCGACAACCGTTAAGGAATTGCGCAATGTGCCAAGGCTTAGGTCCTTCATGCAAATAGCTGCTTCGGCAACTACAGTTCCTAGAAGCTTGTTTTTCATAGCTTAACACAGTCGTGTGCATGGAGGCTCCCATACCTTTTCATTGCTTGGCTATTCAGTGAACACTTCCTGACATGGCTGTAAATGTAGTTCCACTGCAACGAAGCTCACGCCAGGATACGGTTTAGCGAAAGCGTTTGACGCAATGCCGAGCTAAAGTATTTACAGGTGAGTTCTGATATGTTCCTAGATAAAATTGAAGTTAATAAACCTTACAGAACAAGGTTAGCGTAAAACTGGCTGAAGCTAGCACAATCATGCCGTATCTGGGACCAGCTGCCTGCAACAGAATGTCGCCGTGGCTGCCTTGCCACTGCAGAGTCTGGATGCCGTATGGCAGATTCCCGTGCCTGCCTGTAGCTCTGCATTATCCACACAGCAGCAGCAGCAGCAGCCGCCTATAGGCATTACAAGTGGCAGCGACGATAAAACGCGAACTATCGACATTGGCATACTTAGGAGGTCGATCGTTAAAAGGACTCGGCTACTACTGGTGGGTATGTGCACAATGCACTTTCCTCTTGCCATGCACGCGCTAGTCAGGCAGAACTTACCGACTTTACTAACTCTGGAAGTCATTGGGTTAACTTCTGTAACTTGCGTAGTAATTAAAATAGTTACTGGTACCTGGTATGGCGAAAGTAATGAAATGAGGTATGGTCAACTTTCATTAACCTCTTTTCACATCTGCCATGAACCAACTTAGCAATTACAAATATTAAGACCATACGTAATACTCATTATTCATTTCCATGTCAACATCGTAAAAGGCACACGAAGCATTTCGGGGCGTCAACAATGAGCTGAACGAAGTGTTTCGAACTGAGTTGTTCGAACGTGGGACGTGAACGGATGAGCTTGCGTTAGGCAGCAGTTACGGGTCTCGTTGTAAGTGAGCAAATAGGATCTTAACCTCTCGGTAGCGCCAAGTATGTAAACAGTAATGGCCCGCTACTGTGCACAACGCAGGGCGGAATCTGTAAGGTTAATTTACTGCATGTTTCGTAGTTATGCAACATTAAACATTACCTGCACAATGACTATGTAGCCGAACATACTGTATACCTGTTGAAAGGGGATTACAGCTTAGTCGACAAATTTAATTCAAGCTGCTTGTATGCCTGAACTAAGAGCTTGACAATTTGTTCTCTAGCTGGTGAGCTTTCGTAACTTCCATTACCACCTCAATCTAGAAAGCCACACACAGAACTGAGTACTGCTAGTGTGCAGCGGCATACAGCAGGTTCATGGACTGTTCTGTTTAGACAGGGTGAAAAAGATACGGCCACTAGCATGTTCTGTATTAAAGATCACTTAATTCAAAGTGCTTCATTGCATAAATACTGTCAAATGCCGGCCGGAGATGAGTGGCCACCTACATGGGCAATGTTACGTGTCACAGGAACAGTGGATTTGACAGTGTTTTGGCTTGCTGTCGCAGTGATACTGCCGTACTGTAGGTGCATTCGTAACAGAACGCTCTCAGACCAAACATGCTTTGCTGTGCTGGTACTGCAAACAGCTGAATGCAACAGGAAACTACAACGTTAGTACGGTTACATGACGGCATCTTCTTCGGAAGTAAGTCACCCTCTCCCCCATCCGGATCTCTGGATGTGGACTACCCAGGAGGACGTCACCAGGAAAAACTCATTGTCAGAATGTGAAATGCTAAAAGACGTATTCGGGCAGGAAGGTTAAAAATTTACAAATCAAATAGAAGTTAGTGGTGTCGGGAGGTGTGACTTGAGGTGTGAACAATCACCTAAGGTGGGAGTGCCCTCAGAGAGGGTCCCCACAAGGGAGGAGCGCGCCATCGGAGACGCCGGTAATCATGCGGGATTCTTCCGCAATGGTTTCCTCGCCTTCCACTATGTCAGCTCACAAGTGTAAGTTCACTGAGTCTCAGCCACAGACAGTTCTTCCATCGTTGCCACAGTTCCTTGTTTCTCGGTCTGACGGTCACGATTTCTCCACGGTCAACCCTTTCATTATTCAGAAAGGTGTCGACGCAATTGCAAGTCCTGTAAAGTCTTGTTCCAGATTACGGAATGGCACCTTGTTAGAAACAGTCAGTGCCCTCCAGGCACAAAAATTGCTGCGTACTTAACTGCTCCACACCTTCCCTGTCCGGGTTGAAGCGCACCACACATTAAATTCCTTGTGTGGAGTCGTTTATACACGCTCCCTCGATGGGTTGTCTGACGACGAAATTCAGCACTACCTGTCTGACCAGGGCGTAACGGCTGTTCATAGTTATGAAAAGGGTTGACACGAACATCATTCCAACCCGCACTGTCTTCTTGACATTTGACAAAGTTCAACTCCCATCGAAAATCAAAGCAGGCCATGAGCTAATTTCCGTTCGCCCTTACGTCCCAAACCCTACGCGTTGCTATCGGTGTCAGCTGTTCAATCACACCAGCCAGTCCTGTTCCAATCCGGCCAAATGTGTTACGTGTCGCAAGGATGCCAATGAGGGTGCTTGTCCACCTCCATCCCCTCGTTGCATCAACTGTATGGGTGACCACGCTGCTTCCTCTCGAGATTGCCCCATTTTTAAAGACGAAAAGCTCATTCAGGAAATCAGAGTGAAGGAAAAGGTGTCGACCTTTGCTGCTCGAAAATTATTCGCCAGTCGAAAGCCCACTGAGCCTCACAGGTAAACACAGCACTGTCCTTGTCTCTCCTCGGCCAACAAAGGAGGCGGCCACGCAGACTTGCGATTTCACCTTTAGTGCCACAGTCGTCAGATCGGCCAGCGCAAAGATCGCCAGTTCAACGTCCCCACTTTCGCCTGCCCACTCTATGGCTCACCCTTCATCGGGTTCTGCTAAATCTCGAGCCCAAAAGTCAGGCACGAAGACTTCCAAAACAGAGCATACTCGTGAAGATTTTTTACGTACCCCAACTTCACAACCATCGGTTCCTCCTTCATTTAAACATCCTGTATCCAAGAAGGCTAATAAGAAACCCAGTTCCTCTCCTCCTCCGCACGGCGTGTCTCGCCTACAGCAGCAGCTGGTGGTGGTCGCCCTCGGCCGTCTTCTGTGTCGCCAAGGCGCACTGCTGGCGGCCAATCAACCGGCCGATCGCTGGTGGCAGGAGCTGCTCCTGAACAGCCTATGGATCAGGATCTTCTACCTTCGGCTGACTGCCGTTCCACGCTGTCAGTCGCAAGCTCTGAGCTGTCGTTGAGTTGAGGGCACTTTGGTCACATTCTTCCATTTTCTGTCCACCCTATGTCCATTATACATTGGAATATACGCGGCATTCGAGCCAATCGGTATGAATTGTCGATCCTCTAAGGATCCTACTCGCCGGTCACCTTCTGTCTTCAGGAAACCAAGCTGCGTCCCCACGACCGCTTGTTCTCCCCATTTTCAGTCCGTCCGATTTGATCTCCCCCTCTGTTGAAGGCAATCCAGCACATGGACTCATGATTCTTCTCCATGATACTCTCCATCACCTAATCCCCTTAAACACTTAATTCCAAGCTGTCGCTGTCCGTCTTTCCCTTTCTGGATACACCTTCTCTCTTTGTACTGTATACATTCCATTGTCCACACCAATGGCACTAACTGATCTCCATCTTCTTTGTCAGCTTCCACCCCCTATTTGCTGGTTGGGGACTTCAATGCCCACCACCCAATTTGGGGATCTCCACATACTTGTCCGTGTGGCTCACTGTTGATAGAAGTCTTCCACCAAGTGGATCTTCTTTGCCTCAACACTGGGGACCCTACATTTTTGTCTGCCTCCACGACAAATTTCTCTAATTTGGACATTTCGGTCGGTACTGTTCCGCTAGCTCGGCGCTTCGAATGGTTCGCCTTTGCTGATAGTCGAGTGACCACTTTCCATGTGTCCTTAGATTGCAGCCACACCTACCATATATGCGCCCGCAACACTGGTAGTTTGCCCAAGCCGATACGACACTTTTTTCGTCTCTAGCGACGTTCGATGACCGTCACTTTCCTAGCGTCGACGATGAGGTCACTCATATTACAGACGTTATTCTTTCAGCTGCGGAACGTTAAATACCTCGCACCTCCGAATTGCCTCGGCGCCCACCCAGTTCCTTGGTGGAACGAGGCATGCCGTGACTCAATACGTGAGCGGCGACGTGCTCTTCGCGTTTTCCGCCACCCTCCTACTTTGGCCAACTGTATCCGCTATAAGCAGTTCCGTGCGCGATGCCGTCGCGTCATCCGCGATAGCAAGAAGGCAAGCTGGGACTTCTTCACTAGCTTATTTAACACCTTCACTCCCACCTCGGAAGTTTGGAGTCTGATTCGACGGATATCTGGCGCGCCTAGTTTCTCCCCGGCCTCTGGGCTCACTGTAGCGCATGATACGTTAGTGGACCCTGTCGCAATTTCTAACTCATTGGGTCAACACTTTGCTGAGATTTCGAGAGCTTCAAATTACCCGCCCGCGTTTCTCCCGAAGAAACGTGCAGCGGAAGTGCAACCTCTTACTTTCTCCTCTCAAAAGCTATAATACTGTTTTCTCCATGCGGGAACTCCAACATGCACTCTTCTCGCTCCTCCGCCCCAGGACCGGATGGTATCCACATCCAAATGTCACTGCATTTATCAACCATAATCTGCGTTACCTCCTTCGCGTTACCTTCTTCACGAATTTCTGGCAGAGCGCACATTTAGAGTTTGAGTGAACAATACTCTCCCGTTCTTTCTCCCAAGAAAACGGCGTACCCCAGGGCTCTGTGCTAAGTGTTGTACTGTTTGCCGTTGCCAAAAATCCTATTATGGACCGTCTCCTTCCCGATGTCTCGGGCTCCCTCTTTGTGGACGATTTTGCGGTCTACGACAGCTCTCAACGAACCAGCCTCCTTGAACGCCGTCTTCAAGGATGTCTCGGTCGCCTCCACTCTTGGAGCATCGCAACAGGCTTCCGCTTTTCTTCCAGTAAGACCGTTTGTGTTAATTTTTGACGTTGTACGGAGTTTGTTGCACCTTCCTTACATCTATAACCTGTCAACCTTCCGTTTTCGGTCGTCGCTAAATTCTTGGGTCTTATGTTTGACAGAAAACTGTACTGGTCGTCCCACGTTTCATATCTTTCGGCTCGGTGTCTGCGATCCCTCAACACCCTCCGTGTCCTGAATCGTACCTCCTGTGGAGCGGACCGAGTGGTCCTCCTCCGCCTCTATTGCGCCTTAGTGCGCTCGAAATTGGACTATGGAAGCATAGTTTACTCCTCTGCTCGGCCGTCTATTCTTCGGCGTCTCGACTCTATCCACCACCGTGGATTACGTTTAGTGTCTGGAGCTTTTTACATCAGCCCTGTGGAAAGCCTTAATGCTGAGACTGCTGAACCTCCGCTGTCCAATCGTCGAGCTGTCCTCCTGAGTCGTTATGTTAGCCATCTGTCTTCCATGCCTGCTAATCCGGCCCATGACATTTTTTCGACGCCTCCTTGGATTTAGGGTATGCAGGCCGCCCTTCTTCCCTACTACCATTGGGAGTCCGCTTCCGTCAACTGCTCCATTCTCTTTCCTTCTGCTTTCCTAAAACCATCTTGAAAACTTGGGGTACAGCGCTGCCTTGGCTCCGTCCCTGGACCTGCCCACTCTGTGACCTTTGTTTCCCAAGGATGGTACCTCTTCACTTGTTTATCGTCAGGCATTTGCTGCTCTATGTGCACAAATGAAGGAAGCCACATTTATTTACACTGATGCCTCGGAAACATCGTTAGGTGTAGGGAGTGCCTATATTGTTGGCGACACCTCAAATCGATTTCAGCTTCCCGATCAGTGTTCGGTTTATACTGCGGAGCTTTACGCTGTTCTCCAGGCTGTCCAATACATCCGTCGCCGTCAGCGGATACAGTATGTTATCTGTTCAGATTCTCTCAGCTCTCCTCAGTCTCCAAGCTCTCTACCCTGTTCACCCTCTGGTCCACCGGATTCAGGACTGCCTCCACTTGCTCCACTTAGGGGGCGTCTCTGTGGCGTTCCTCTGGCTCCCAGGACACGATGGTATCTGTGGAAATGAGGCGGCCGATATAGCGGCCAAGGCTGCAGTCTCTCTTCTTTAGCCAGCTATTCGCATGATTCCCTTCACCGATCTACGGAGTGTTTTGTCGTTGTGTTGCTCTTTTATGGCACGCACATTGGTCGACACTTCCCAATAATAAATTGCGGGACGTGAAAGCTCTTCCCTGTGCTTGGACCTCTTCCTCCCGAACGCGTCGTCGGGAGGAGGTAATTTTAACTCGACTCCGGATAGGGCACTGTCGTTTTAGCCATCGACATCTTTTAAGCGGCGATCCTCCCCCACTCTGTCCCCACTGCTCTCAGCTGTGGACGGTAAGACACCTTTTGAGTGCCCCTATTTTACTCCGTTACGCGCCCGTCTACAGCTGTCGCCTGATATATCTTCCATTTTAGCAGATGACACGCGCTCAGCCGATCGCGTTCTCGAGTTTATTAGTGCCAGTGAGATGACGTCAGTCATTTGAAGCTCTTTTTGGTGGCAACGAACCCTCTTCTATAGTGGTTTTTTTAAAGCTTTCCTTCTTTTAGTTTCTCCAATTTTTTGAGTTCCCATTGCTGCTGGTTTCCCGTTTCGTTTACCTTTTCCTAAGTCAGACCGGGCGCTAATGACTGTAGCAGTTTTGCGCCCTAAATCCATGACAAAAAAACTTCGTTGGAGTTGCGAAAGAGGGTTGCATAAGTGGTAAAGACCTGGACACCAGGGTAAATTTGATTACATGGTAGATCTGTATACCAGATTTTGAACTGTGAGATTTCCTGGGGCATTGTTGGACTCTGACAAAAATTTGTTTATAAACCATATATTAAAACTGAAGGTATGAAACTACAGAGAGGAATCTGGGTAACATGGAACAACTAGAGGTGGAGGTAGAGGAGTATTAAGCAACGAGTAACTAAAACGTGGCGAAGGAATATAGTAGAAACTGATTGTTTTGAGATGAAATAGTAAAGACAGCAGAGGATAAAACACGTAAAAATATAAGGCCTCGTAGACAGCCACGGATATCAGAAATACTGAACTGACGAAAGGAGACAATATAAAATGCAGCAAATGAAGCAGGCGAAAGGAAACACATCTAAAAAAAATTTACAAGTGCAAAATGGCTAAACGGGAGTGGCTAGAAGACATGTAGTGATACAGAAGCATAACGACTACTTGGATAGATACCGTCTATAGGAAAAAGACCTTTAGAGAACCAATTGCAGGCTCGGGATTAGAATAGGCCTGTGAGGTATTCTTGCCTGTCGCAAGAGGAGACTAAAAGGCGTCTCACACCTTTCAGCCTTTAGGTGATGGCCCCCTGTAGGGTTTGACATCCATTTTTCAAAATTTTCCCGAAGAGAGCCAATTGGAGAAGGGGCACCTTACATGGTGCATCGTGGCCATCGTGCAGAGATCTTTAGCCCGCTTTCTCTTCGTCACTTTCAGTCCCACTCACTCTCCGTCTCTTTGGCGAGGATACATTCCTGGGAGCAGTTTCTGCCATCCACTATGCTGTCGCTTTCTGCGCCGACGACCACCAGGGGCTTCTTCGCACCTGATATCCAGCACAGTAGCCAGTTTATGGTGGGGTTGCCATGTACCCTGTTTGTTGTAGCCCCTTGACAACACAGGGTTCGCTCTGCTGATGCCTGCGCCGTTAACTCCCCATGTATGCCAAGGAGTAGAAGCGTATCTCCCCAGGGCATCAGCACTCACGGGAATGGTCATCCTGCCACGTGGACCTTGATATGGCTGGGTGGGCTCGTGTGAGGACCCTTAGTCGGAATTGGTGGCATCAGGGTGGATGACACGCAATGAAGTGTGGCACATCTTCTCATATCTTCTCTGGCTGGTGGCCAGCCACCAGCAGTCAGTGTTCCTGGGCTCAATTTAATGCAAACACGTATGACCCCAAATCTTTAACCTCTATGGCCACAACATGGGAGGAACAAAAGGCTAAGAATGGCAGCAAAGCTTATTCGTCCCACTACCTAGTATGTAAAAGAGCTGATGAGGAATCTTTTGTCTGTGAAGCCTCAGTTCTTCATAGAGCACTTACAGGAAAAGTCAGGGGAGGTGGAGGGCTTGTCCAAAATGCGCTCTGGGTCAGTTTTGATAAAATGAGCACCCTGTGCACACCGCTGGGCATACTCGCTTGTGACAAGTTAGGGGATGTTTCAGCTACTATCACGCCTCACAAGAGTTGAAATATGGTCCAGGGTATTATATTTCACAACGACCTTCTTTTGCACTTTAGTGGCCAGGTGTTCATTTTGTCTGGCGCATTCATTGGGGTCAGAGCAACGGTGCCTTCATCTTGGCATTCGACGGTGATACATTGCCTGAGAAGGTAAAGGGGATGGTCTACCACTGTGACGTCAAGCCCCATACCCCTCGCCTCATGCCGTGCTTAAAGTGCTGGAAGTTCAGCCTTGTCTTCCTGCTGTACGTCCAGCGTCACACCTCGATATTGCGGACGCACATCAGATAACAATACACCCCCCCTCCCCTGTGGGTCTGGGGTAAGAATGGGCCCGAGGTATTCTTACCTGTCGTAAGAGGGGACTAAAAGGAGTTTCAACTGTTTCGGCCTTCCATGTGATGGTCCCCCTTGGGGTTTGACCTCCATTTTTCCAAATTCTACAGAAGTAAGTCTTTTGGGGAAGGACGCCTTACGTGGTATCTCATTGGTCCTCAGTGCACTAAGACCTTGGCACTCAGCATCGTAACGGCGTTGTAACCACACCCACTATTTCTCAAATTGGGCCTAAACGCCTGATGGGTTGCACAAGTTACGCCCATAGTGCGTCCCCATCTGCACCTACAATCATGATTGACTTTGCATGGCACCCGAAATCCAGCACGGTAGCCAGCCCGTTGTGGTGGGGTCGTCATGTACCCTCTAGGTTGTAGCCCCCTGACAACACAGGGATCGTACTGCCGATACCTAAGCTGCACCCTCCCCACGTCGGCCAAGGAGTAGATGCCCATCTCCTTGGGGCATCAGGACTCCCGGCAACGGTCATCCTGCCAGGTGGCCCTTTCTGAGGCTGGGTGGCGCCCGTGGGGAGAGCCCCTGGTTGGAGTGGGTGGTATCGGGGCGGACGTTCCGCAGATGAAATGTCAACATGTATCGGGTCGCTCTGTGGCAGAGTCTTTTAAAAAGAAAGGTACTGTCTCTGGTTCTGGTTCTCCTGCCCCTTCCCCCTTGGCCACTCCCTGGGAGGTAGGACAGGCCCGCCGACTTGGGGCGAAGTACTTCCCCCGCTATTTAGTCTGTTCTCGGACTGATGGGGGGCCGTTCGCCACGTCCAAGCCCATGTTCTTTGTCCAGCACATCGAGGCCATCTTCGGGGAAATCGAGGCCCTCAGTAAAATGAGTTCGGGGTCCGTTCTTACAAAGACCACCTCTCCCACGCTCCAGGCGTGCGACTGACTAGGGGACATCCCAGTGTCCATTGTCCCGCATCTGGCACTGAATAGGACGCAGGGGGTTATTTTTCATCGGGACCTCCTGCTGCAATCTGATGAGGAGCTCAAGGCCAACCTGGAGCTCCGAGGCGTGCATTTCATCCAGCAAGTCCCCAAAGACGGTTGCATCGACACCGGGGCCTTTATCCTCGCCTTCGAGGGGGACGTTCTCCCGGAGAAGGAAAGGTGATGTGCTACCGGTGCGACGTGCGACCTTACGTCCCGCCTCCTATGCGCTGCTTTCGGTGTTTGCACTTTGGGCACATGTCGTCACGGTGTGAGGCTGAGCCCCTTTCTGGCGATTGTGGACGTCCTCTTCGTGAGGACCGTACATGCACCCCACCACCTCAGTGCGTCAATTGTCCTGGCATCCACTCGCCTAGATCTTTAGACTGCCCTGCGTATCAGATGGAGAAGAAGATCAAAGAATTAAAAACATTTCATCGCCTCTCTTATTCTGAGGCCAGGAAAAAGTATGACGACCTCCATCCCGTGACGTTGACAACTTCGTTTGCCTCAGTCGTGTCCACTCCTTCAACAGTATCCTCACCCCTATCCCGTCCCCCCTCCACCTCCTCTCCCCATCCGTGGTCTATGCCTCCGCCTCCCAAATCCCTCCCTTCCAAATCCTCCTCCCTCGCGGCCCCTGCCCCAGGGGCCACCCTTCCTCCTCCCCATCCACCACCTGAAAGCGATCCTCTTCTCAGGCGTCCATCGGGGCAACGTTCCGACCCCAGCTTCCGAGGTCCGGCGTTCCAAAACGGACCCCGTGCGTGAGGACCTTCTTCGGGTCCAGCCCACCACCCCTGTGCCTCCTCGGACTTCCAAGAAGGCCCCCAAGAAGAAGTCTCTATCCCCCTCTCCACCCCAGCGCGTTTCGTCTGACGCTCCATCCGTGAGTCGCTGCTCCCGGCCGTCCTCAGTTTCGCCGGGACGCTCTGCTGCCAGGCGCTCAGCTGGCCTCTCGTTGGTGAATGATGCTGCCCCTCCTACGCAACCCGGGAAAGTGGCCGCAGCTGGCGACGACTCGATGGAACAGGATCCGCCTCCTGCCAGTTACAGCATTGTTCCCTCGAAACCTGGCCCCCTGCGGCCGTCGAGGTGACCAGCTCTTCACCCGTTTCGTTCCCCCTTTTTTCTGACTAGCGATGGCTTTGTTACATTGGAATATAATAGGTATTCAATCTAATCGGGAGGAATTACAACTGCTCCTCCGCCTGCACTGTCCGCTCGTCCTTTGTCTCCAGGAGACAAAGTTGCGCCCAACTGACCATATTGCTTTTACCCATTATACCTCAGAGCAGTCTGACCTCACCCCTGTGGACGGTATTCCAGCTCATGGTGGGGTCATGTTGCTTATTCGGGACGATGTCTATTACCATCCCATCCCATTGACCACCCCACTCGAAGCAATAGCTGCCCGTATTACTCTTCCTGCCTTTACTTTTGCCGTTGGTACCGTCTACACTCCGTCATCTGCTGTTAGTCGGGCTGACATGATGCACCTGATCGCTCAGCTTCCTCCGCCGTTTTTATTGTTTGGTGACTTCAATGCCCATCATCCCCTTTGGGGCTCTCGAGCGTTCTGTCAGAGAGGCTCCCTCTTGGCGGATGTCTTCAACCATCTCAATCTTGTCTGCCTCAATACTGGCCCCTACTTTCCTCTCGGACTCTACTCATACCTACTCCCACTTGGACCTCTCGATCTGTTCTACCACTCTTGCCCGTCGGTTCCAGTGGTATGTCCTTTCTGACACCTATTCGAGCGACCACTTCCCCTGTGTCGTTCGTCTCCTACACCACACCCCATCCCCACGTCCTTAGAGCTGGACCATACCGCAAGCTGACTGGGGACTTTACTCCTCCCTGGCGACCTTTCCGGACCACGATTTTCTCAGTTGTGACAGTCAGGTCGAATACCTCACGGCTGTTATCATAAATGCTGCCGAACGTTCCATTCCTCGTACTACCTCTTCTTCACGTCGCGTTTCCGTCCCCTGGAGGAATGAGACTTGTAGAGACGCTATCCGTGCTCGACGACGTGCTTCACGCACCTTTCGCCGCAATCCTACGTTGGCGAATTGTATTAGATACAAACGACTCAGAGTGCAATGCCGTAGTCATCAAAGACAGCAAAAAAGCTTGTTGGGCCTCTTACACCAGCTCCTTTAACAGTTTTACTCCCTCTTCTGTCGTCTGGGGTGGCCTGCGCCGGCTGTTGGGCATTAAGGTCCACTCCTCGGTACCTGGCCTGACCTCAGGTACTGAGGTCCTTGTTGATCCTGTGGATGTCTCCAACGCCTTCGGCCACTTTTTCGCGGAGGTTTCAAGCTCCGCCCATTACCACCCTGCCTTCCTTCCCAGGAAAGAGGCAGAGGAGGCTCGCCGACCTTCCTTCCACTCGCTGAATCTGGAAACTTATAATGGCCCCCTTTACTATGCGGGAACTCGAATATGCACTTGCACTGTCCCGGTCCTCTGCTCCGGGGCCAGATGCCATTCACGTTCAGCTGCTGGCCCACCTTTCTCCGGAAGGCAAAAGCTTCCTTCTTCGTATCTACAATCGCGTCTGGACCGAAGGTCAAGTCCCCATGCGTTGACGTGACGCTGTCGTTGTTCCTATACCCAAACCCGGGAAGGATAGACACCTTCCTTCCAGTTACCGCCCCATTTCTTTTACAAGCTGTGTCTGTAAGGTGATGGAGCGCATAGTTAAAACTCGGTTAGTTTGGATTCTTGAATGTCGATGGCTACTTACCAATGTTCAATGCAGGTTTCGTCGCCACCGCTCCGCTGTTGACGACCTTGTGACCTTGTCGAGATTGACCATGAACAACTTTTTGCGAAAGCGCCAAACGGTAGCCGTGTTCTTCGATTTGGAGAAGGCTTATGATACCTGTTGGAGAGGAGGTATCCTCCGCGCTATGCACACGTGGGGCCTACGCGGTCAACTGCCCCTTTATATTGATTCCTTTTTAACAGACCGAAAGTTTAGGGTACGTGTGCGTTCCGCCTTGTCCAACGTCTTCCTCCAGGAGAACAGAGTGCCTCAGGGCTCCGTCTTGAGCGTAGCCTTTTTTGCCATAGCGAGCAATCCAATTATGGATTGCATTCCACCTAATGTCTCAGGCTCTCTCTTTGTCGATGACTTCGCGATCTACTGCAGTGCCCAGCGAACATGCCTCCTGGAGCACTGCTTTCAGCGTTGTCTAGACAGCCCATACTCATGGAGTGCGGCAAATGGCTTCCGGTTCTCTGAAGAGAAGACGGTTTGCATCAACTTTTGGCGATACATAGCGTTCCTTCCGCCATCCTTACATCTCGGTCCCGTTGTTCTCCCATTCGTGGAAACAACTAAGTTTCTAGGGCTCACGTTGGACAGGAAATTGTGTTGGTCTCCACATGTCTCTTATTTGGCGGTCCGTTGTACACGTTCCCTTAATGTCCTCAGTTCTTAGCGGTTCATCTTGGGGAGCGGATCACACTGTCCTGCTTCGCTTGTATCGGTCCATAGTCCGGTCGAAGCTGGATTATGGGAGCTTCGTCTACTCGTCCGCTCGGCCATCCCTCTTACGCCGGCTCAACTCCATCCACCATTGGGGGTTACGTCTTGCGACCGGAGCTTTCTACACTAGTCCCGTCGAGAGTCTTTATGCTGAAGCTGCCGAATTACCATTGACCTACTGGCGCGACGTACTGCTTTGTCGGTATGCCTGCTGGCTGTTGTCAATGCCCGACCACCCCTGCTATCAGTCCTTCTTCGCCGATTCTCTCGACCGTCAGTATGGGTTGTATGTGTCTGCCCTGCTGCCCCCTGGAGTCCGCTTTCGTCGCCTGCTTCGACAATTGGACTTTGCCCTCCCTCCACTTCCAGAGAGGGTGAGAGCCCGACACCACCGTGGCTCCAGGCTCCGGTTCATATTTATCGCTACCTCAGCTCGCTCCCGAAGGAGGGTACTCCGGCGGCAGTGTATTGCTCACGGTTTGTCGAACTTCGTGCGCGACTTGCCAGTCACACCTTTATTTACACTGATGGCTCCAAAACTGACGATGGGGTCTGCTGTGCCTTTGTCGTCGGGCCCAGCACCTTTGAATACCGGCTCCTAGACCAGTGTTCCAGCTTTATGGCCGAGCTTTTTGCTCTCCATCAGGCCATTCAGTATGCCCGCTGCCATCGCCATTCATTGTATGTACTCTGCTCTGATTCACTCAGTGCTCTACAGAGCCTTGGAGCTCCATATCCAGTCCATCCCTTGGTGCAACGGATCCAGCAGTCCCTCCATTCTTCTGCTGCTGATGGCTCTCCTGTCAGCTTTCTGTGGGTTCCCGGGCATGTAGGAGTGCCTGGGAATGAGGCTGCTGATGCTGCAGCCAAGGCAGCAGTCCTCCTGCCTCGGCCATCCTCCCATTGTGTGCTGTCATCTGACATTAGTGGGGTTGTTTGTAGGAGGCTTGTGTCTTTGTGGTGGGATACTTGGTCACCACTTCAAGGAAACAAGCTCCAGGCAGTAAAACCGTTCCCAACTGCTTGGACAGCCTCCTCCCGACCATCTCGGCGAGAAGAGGTCCTTCTGACCAGGTTGCGGATTGGGCATTGCCGGTTTAGCCACCGCTACCTGCTCTCCGGTGACCCAGCCCCGCAGTGCCCTTGTGGTCATGCATTAACAGTGCACCATGTTTTATTGTGTCCCCGTTTCATTACTTTGACTGGCTTGTCCAAAGACATCTAACTCCTGTGGCAGGCACACCCATGAGGGTGGCTGTCCACCTGTCCCCTTCTTGCATCAACTGTATCATGCTGCCTCCTCTCGCGACTGCCCCGTCTACAAAGATGAGAAACGTATACAGGAAATTAGAGCGAAAGAGATGTCGACCTCGGCTGCTCGCAAGTTATTAAATAGCAGAAAACCCACTGTGCTTCTGACAGGTACATACAGTACCGTTCTCGCTTCTTCTCGGCCTACCAGTGAGATAGCTACACAGACATGTAATCTAACATTTAGCGATTCGGTCGTCAGATCGGCCAGTGCTAAGATCGCCCCATCAACGTCTCCTCTTCCTCCCACCAACCCTAAGGCTCAAACATCATCTGCTACTGCTAAGACGAGTACCCCTAAATCAGATGCTCGGACCTTCAAAAAAGAACCGACACGTGAAGATATCTTGCGTACACAAACTTCACAGCCATCAACTGTTCTTTCGACAAAACGTAATTCTTCAAAGAAGGCTCATAGAAAAGTGTTCTCCATCTCCGCAGAGGCGCGTTTCTTCTCCTGCACCACCCAGCAGTTGCCGTCCCCGACCATCTTCAGTTTCGTCAGGCCGCACTGCTTGTAGCCGATCATCTGGCCTTTCACTGGTGGAGGAAGCTGCCCCTCCTGACCGGCTCAGGAAGGTGGCAGACGCAACTGTTGAGTTGATGGACCATGACTCACCACCTACCGATTGCAGCAGCAGTGCTCACTCGAAGACAGGCGCTCAGCGGCCATCGAGGTGACCCTTTCTTGTTTCTTCTTTTTTTCGTTTTCATAATGGCACTTAATGGAATGTTCGTGGCATTAGGTCCAACCTAGAGGAACTAAAATTGCTCCTTCGAATGCACTGCCCGCTTGTTGTAGGTCTCTAAGAAACGAAGTTACACCCATGCGATTGTATTGACCTGGCGCACTATCTCCGTGCATTTTGACCTACCACCTGTGGCAGGTATTCCAGCTCATGGAGGGGTCATGTTGCTGGTTTGGGATGATGTCTACTACGATCCAATCACATTGCATACAGATCTTCAGGCACTTGCCGTCCGAATTACTCTCCCCACTTCCACATTTTCCATTTGTAATGATGACACTCCATAGTCTGCCTTTACTAGGGCATACATGATAAAACTGATTGCTCAGCTTCCTACACCATTTTTTTTTTTTTGGAGACTTTAACGCCCACCATACCCTTTGGGGCTCTCAAGCATCTTGTCTGAGAGGCTCCCTCTTCGCAGACCTTTTCAACCACATCAATCTAGTCTGCTTAAATACCGGTGCACCTACCTTTCGGACGCAACGCGTATTTAGTCCCACTTGGACTTCTCAATATCCACTATCCAACTTGCATGTCGGTTCGAGTGGTATGCTCTGTCTGACACATACTCGAGCGACCATATCCCCTGCGTAATCCATCTCCTGCAACACAACCCTTCTCCACGTTCCACGAGCTGGAACCTCTCCAAAGCCGACTGAGGGCTTTTCAGCTCCCTGGCGACCTTCCATGATCAAAACTTCTCCAGCTGCGATAGTCAGGTAGCATACCGCACGGACGTTATTTTCACTGCTGCTGAATATTCCATCCCTCGTACGCCCTCTTCTCCACGTCGAGCCCCAGTCCCCTGGTGGACTACAGCATGCAGCGACGCTATTCGTGCTCGGCGACGTGCTTCACGCGCCTTCCAACGCCACCCTACGATGGCGAACTATATTTTACAAACTACTCCGTGCACAATGTCGTCGTATTATCAAAGAAAGCAAAAAGGCTTGCTGGGTGGCGTTCACCAGCTCATTCAACAGTTTTACTCCTCCTTTGGTTGTCTGGGGTGGCCTGCGCCAGCTATCTGGCACCAAGGTCCACTCCCCGATTTCTGACCTGACTGTCGCGAATGAAGTCCTTGTGGATCCTGATGTCTCAAATGCCTTCGACCGCTTTTTCGCGGAGGTTTCGAGCTCTGCCCATTACCACCCTGCCTTTCTCCCCCGAAAACAGAGGAGGCACCGCCACCTTCTATCCAGTCTTTGAATCGTGAATGTTACAATGCCACCTTCACCGTGTGGGAACTCGAAAGTGCACTCGCCCAGTAACGATCCTCTGCTCCGGAGCCCGATAGCCTCCATATTCAGATGCTGAAGAACCTTTCTCCTGCAGGTAAAGGCTTTCTTCTTCGCGCCTATAATCGCATGTGGACTGAAGGTCATGTCCCCACACGCTGGCGTGAAGCAATTGTTCCCATACCCAAACCAGGAAAGGACAAACACCATCCTTCCAGTTATCGCCCCACCTCCCTTACCACTGCGTCTGCAAGGTGATGGAGCGCATGGTAAATTCTCGATTGGTTTGGCTCCTTGAATCTCGACGCCTCCTTACCAATGTCCAATGTGGCTTTCGTTGACGCCGCTCTGCTGTCAACTTAGTTACCTTGTCGACCTTCATAATGAACAAATTTTTGCGTAAGCGCCAGACGGGGGCTGTGTTCTTCGATTTGGAGAAGGCTTAAGACACCTGTTGGAGGGCGGGCATTCTCGGCACTATGCACACTTAGGGCCTTCGCGGTCGCCTCCCGCTTTTTTATTAATGCATTTTTAATGGATAGAATGTTCAGGGTGCATGTGGGTTCTGTTTTATCAGATGCCTTTCGCCAGGAGAATGGGGTGCCCAGGGCTCCGTTTTTGAGCGTGGCCCTTTCTGCCATAGCTATCAATCCAATAATGGATTGCCTTGCAGCTGACGTTTAAGGCTCCCTTTTCGTGGACGACTTTACGATCTACTGCAGCGCTCAGGGAACATGTCTCCTGGAGCGCTGTCTTCAGGAATAAAGATGGTCTAGACAACGCTGGAGTGTCCCTAACGGTTTGTTTCTCTGGTGAGAAAAGGGTCTGTATGAACTTCCGGCGTTAGTTTCTTCCACCATCCTTACATCTCGGTCCTGTTGCTCTCCCAATCGTGGAGACAAAATTTTTGTCTTACATTTTACAGGAAACTTTGCTGGTCTCCACATGTCTTACTTGGCTGCTCGTTGTACCTGTTCCCTAAATGTCCATGTTCTTAGCGGTATGTCATGGGGAGCAGATCGAATCGCCCTGCTTCCCTTATATCGGTCCATTGTCTGATCAAAGCTGGATTATGGGAGCTTTGTCTAGTCTTCTGCCCGACCGTCTTACGCCGTCTAAACTTTATCTACCATCAGGGGTTACGTCTGACGACTGGAGCATTCTAAACCAGCCCTGTTGAGTATGTATACCGAAGCTGCCGAATTACTGCTAAACTACCGGCGCGATATGTTGATTTGTCGGTACGCCTGCCGACTGAAGTCATTGCCCGACCATCTGTCATATTTCTCCTTCTTTGACGACTCTCTCGACCGCCAATACTGGCTGTATGTCTCTGCGCTGTTACCCCCTGGAGTTCGCTTTCGTCGCCTCCTTCAACACCTTAATTTTTCACTCCCTGCAACCTTTCGAGTGGGCGAGAGCCGCACGCCACCTTGGCTCCAGGCTCAGGTCCGCGATCACCTTGACCTCAGCTCGCTCCCAAAAGAGGTCACCCCCGGTTCGGTCTACCACTCCCGTTTTTTGGAACTTCGTTCGAAGTTCATCAACATGACTTTCATTTATACAGATGGCTCTAAGACCAATGACGGGGTCGGGTGTTCCTTTATTGTCGGGGCACAAAGTTTCAGATACCGGCTCCATGGCCATTGTTCGGTCTTCACAGCTGAGCTCTTTGCCCTCTACCAGGCTGTTCTTTACATCTGCCGCCACCGACATTCTGCTTATGTCATCTGCTCAGATTCCCTGAGCGCCATCCAGAGCCTCAGTGATCCGTACAGGGTTCACCCTTTCGTACACTGGATCCAACGCTCTCTTCAGCAGCTGGTGGACGTCGGTTCTCCAGTTAGCTTTATGTGGGTTCCTGGCCATGTCGGTATCCCTGGGAACGAAGCTGCAGATGCCGCAGCCAAGGCTGCGGTCTTCCAGCCTCGGACAGCTTCTTGTTGTGTCCCTTCGTCCGATTTTAGCAGGGTCATTTGTCGGCGCATCTTATCGCTGTGGCATGCCGATTGGGCTGCACTTACCGACAACAAGCTTCGGGCCTTAAAACCTCTTCCCGTGGCTTGGACGTCCTCCTCACGCCCTTCTCGGCGGGAGGAGGTCGTTTTAGCCCGGTTAAGAATTGGACACTGCCGGTTCAGCCATCGCCATCTGCTGACGGCTGCGCCGGCGCCGTTCTGCCCATGTGGGCACTTGCTGACGGTTAGACACATTTTAATGTCCTGTCCAGATCTTAACACACTGCGCCTCGATCTTAACCTGCCAAATACTTTCGATGCCATTTTAGCGGATGACCCACGAGCAGCTGCTCGTGTTCTTCTTTTTATCAATTTGACAAACGTCGCTAAGGACATTTGATGATGCTGTTTTTTAATCCTATGCCTGTCAGTCTGTCTTTTGTCGTGTTTTCCCTTTTAGTTGTTGTGGTCAACTTGTGCCTCGCGGTGCATTCTTAGAGTAGTCAGGGCGCTAATGACCATTGAAGTTGTGCGCCCTAAAACCACAAAAAAAAGACTGCTGCTGGCGTCGGATGTGCCTTTGTCGTTGGGAATGATACCTTTCAATACTGGCCACTTGACCAGTGTTCAAGCTTTACAGCTGAGCTTTCTGCTCTCTATCAGGCTGTTCACAATATCCGCCACCATCGACGTTCTCCTTATGCCATCTGCTCTGATTCTTTGAGCGCCATTCAGTCTGAGACCCATATTCGGACAACCCTCTCGTGCAACGAATTTAACGGTCCCTTCAGTCGCTAGCTGATACCAGTGCTCATGTCTTTGTTTTATTCCTGGCCGCGTTGGTGTGCCTGGGAACGAAGCTGCTGATGCTGCGGCCAAGGCTGCTGTCCTCCTGCCTCGGACAACTGCCTTTTGTGTCCCATCAACTGATGTTAGTGGGGTTCTTTGTCGGTGCGTTTCATCATTATGGCATGAAAATAAGCTTAGGCCCAGCAAACCGCTCCCGACGGCTTGGGCGACCTCCTCACGTCCTTCCCGGCGAGAGGTGGTCATTTTGGACAGGTTGTGGATTGCGCATTGGCGATTTAGCCACCGCTACCTGTTGTTCGGTGACCCTGCCCTGCAGTGCCCCTGTGGTCACCCATTGACGGTGCGCAGTTTTATTGTCCTGTCCCCATTGTATTAGCTCTCGTGTTGTCCTGTCTGCTGTCTACCTTACAGGAACTGTCAGCAGATGACGCTCGAGCAGCTGCTCGTATCCTTAGTTTTATTACATTGACGAACTTGTCCAGAGAGATCTTATTTTATCTGCTTCTTTGTAAGTCCTTTCTGGTGTTGCCCCCTTGCGTTTTTCCACGCTATTAGTGCACTAACGTTTGTGACTGGGCGCTAATGTCCTTAGTAGTTGAGCGCCCTAAACAAAACAAAACTCGGCAAAAGCTTCGTCTGGACCTTTTGCAAGACCCTAAGGACTGTTAACCCTACCCCTCTGCTGTCACTTTCCTTCGATTCTTGGCGTTCTGGGGCTCTGAAGTTTACACAGACGACTCGATGGCTGATGGTAATGTTGGTTTCTCCTATGTCCAGAGAGGACATATTGAAAAGCATTCTTTGCCTGCTTGCTGCAATGTATTCACTGCAGATCTTGTGGCCATATCTTGTGCACCTCGGTACATCCATTCCTGTTCTGGTGAGTCGTTTCTTTGTTGTGACCCCGTGAGCAGCTTGCAAGCTATCGACCAGTGCTACCCTCGCCATCCATTGGTAGCGAACATCCAGGAACCCCTCACTGCCCTGGAATGATCCAGTCGTTCAGTGGCGTGTGGACTCCAGGACACGTCGGAATTCCAGGCAACGAACTTGTTGACCGGCTGACCAAACAAGCTACGTGGAAACCGCTCCTGGAGATGGACATCTCTGAAACTGACCTGCGTTCTGTCTTACGCCGCAAGTGTTTCCGGCTTTGGAAGATTGAGTGGCATAACAGTATGCACAAGAAGCTGCATGTCATTAAGGAGACTGCAGATACTTGGAAGTCTCCCTCGCGGCCTTCTCGCAGGGAATCAGTTGACCTTTGTGGACTCCGCATTGGCCATACGTGTCACACATGGTTACCGCCTCCATTGCGAGGACCCACCGCAGTGTCGCTGTGGCGTGGCTCCTAAATGACAGTCGTCCACCTCTTGCTGGACTGGCCACTTTTATCCGCTCTTCGGGGACTTCTAACTTTCCAGCACACTACCTTCGGTGTTGGGCGACAATGTCTCAACAGAAGTTTTAATTTCAGGTTTTATCCGTGAGGGTGGGTTTTATTAATCTGAGTTTTAGTGCATGTCCATTGTCCCTCTGTCCTCAACCCTATGGTTTTTGGGTGTTTTAATGTGCTGCCGAGTGGCTGGCTTCTCCTTTTTTATTCTCATGGTCGACCAGCCATGGTAATCTTTCTTTATTTTAGTCTCTTCTTGTTTCTTGCGTCTCTGGTTGTCTTGTGCTGTTTCGTCCATTGTAGTTTGTTGTCCTGTCATTCTTCTGGTTCTTCCTTTCTCCTGTTACTGTGCTGTAAGTCTTTCTTCTTTCCCTTGGGTAATTGTTCTGTTGGCAGCAAGGGACCAATGACTTCACAGTTCGGTCCCTTTCCCCCGTTTTTAAACCAACCACCCCATCGACCTTTAGAGAAGAGAGTTGTATGAATATAAAGATCTGATAATCAGTACTGTGCAAAAAAGGGACATACGAAAGGTGGAAATACATATAGGATCCATATAAAGGAAATAAACTCGTTGGAAACATAAGAGAAATATATGGGAGAATATTACGAAAATAATTGAAGACAACACTGAAAGACCTAAGCCAAAACAAAGCCCTTGGAGTAAGACATTCCGTCACAACTGATATCGTTGGGAGAATTAGGCATAACGGAACTAATATCCCTGGTATGCAAAAGGTAAGGCAGGCGAAATACCGTCAAACTTAAAGATTGTTAGAATTAAAATTCCAAAGAAAGCAGGTGCAGACGCGTGTGAATATTGCCGCGCTATCAATTTAGTACGTCGTATCTGCAAATTGCACATTATTTGCAGATGAATCGTAAGAACTGGTAGATACAGACCTCGGGGAAGATCAATATGGATTCCGGAGAATTGTAGGAACTCTCGAAGTAATACTGACTCAACAACTACGCTTTGAAGGCAGGTCGGTGAAAGACAAACGTAAGTTTTTTAGCTTTTGTAGATTTTGAGAAAGCTCTTGACAATATCTACTGGAGTACTCTTTGGAATTCTGAAGGTGGTGGGTGGTTGGGGTAAAATACAGGAAGTGTTAAGTTGTATATAGTTTCTACAGAAACCAGACAGAATACGAGTTGAGACGTGAAAGGGAAGCAGTGGTAGAAGAGTGAGACAAGGTTGTAGCCTGTCCGCATTATTAATCTGTACAGTAATCAAACAGGGAAGCATAGAAAAATTTGGACACGGCATTACCAAGTTTCGAGAAATAAAAACTGAGGCTTCCCAGTGACACTAATTGTCAAAAACAAAAGAGTAGGAAGAGCAGTTAAACGGAATGGAGAGTGTCTTGAAAGGATGTAACAAAAACATGAGTAAAACCAAAATATTGGTAGTGGAATGTTGTCGAATTAAATCTAGCGAGTCTGAGGAATTTACATTAGGAAACTAAAGTCTAAAAGTAGATTAGTTTTGAAACTTCCTGGCAGATGGAAACTGTGTGCTGGATCGATACTCTCAGGAACTTTCTTTTTGTGGGAAAGTACGACTGAGGTACCCAGGCGCGACGCATGACCCGTCCTCACGGCTTTACTTCCACCAGTACCTCGTCTCCTACCTTCCAAAATTCACAGCAGCTCTCCTGCGAACCTTGCAAGCCCAGCACTCCTGAAGGGAAGGATATTGCGGAGACATGGCTTAGAAACAGCCTGGCGATATTTCCGGACGAGTGCTGGTCTTGAAAGATTAGCAGGAGAGCTGTGAAGTTTAGAAGTTAAAAGACAAGATACTTGTGAAAGTAATACTGCTAGGACAGGTCCAGAGTCGTGCCTGGGTAGTTCAACCGGTAGAGCCCTTCCCCGCAAAACGCAAAGTCCCGAGTGAGGTTCTCGGTTCGGCACAATTTTAATCCACCAAGAAGTTTCAGTGTACACTCTGCTTCAGAATGAAAATACCTTTCTAGAAAAGTTTTGCTGTTCGGCCAGTGAAATAAGATGTAGTGAGAATATAAAATGGACTGTCAATGGCAAAAAGTTGTCTTTCGACTAAAGCATCACATACTGCATTGTATGGCAGGCACAGCAAGAAATAATGCATTCCTTCTGAAACAGTTTGAGCGCTCCTTACAGAAAAGTAGCAACTTCCCTCGATTACAAGAGTTAAAGTATAACATGAAGAATCCGCGACCCACCGACATCTTCTACAGAGAGAAGGAAAAGTCTTCAAAAGGCGCCAGGTAGGAGAAATAAGAGGTCGGCATGATTTAGTTAATTTGACAATGTTCGTGCACACTGTGACAAGCAGGTACTGGGGCCCATCACTAATGAACTGAAGGCGGCGGTGAACTGTGTACAGCTCTTGGCGAATTTGATCTGTGGCTCCAGACACGGGCATAACCACTCTCATAAACGCCGTAAACTCACTGGTTTGTGTGTACGTATAGTTTCGCAATATTTTTCACATTCAATACACATCGCCTAAAAGCAAAAGTTCTATTTTCGTCAAAATATAATACCTATCGTATTTAATCGTAAAGTTAGTACACGTCTCAGGCAATTCAGCTCATTGAAACATGTAACTAGTTCTTGTTTCTCGTTAATTCTTCAGACAGACCTGGAAGATTATTTTTGAGTAACCTGATGGAACCCAAGTTACTGATATTCTTAGATACAGATTGCACAATGTAGGTAAAGGATTGTCCATTCTAGTCCGGTTAAACTAATACTGTAGCAACATGCGCCTATGAACAGCAGCAACAGCCAACAGTTGTGCAGCCGATACTAAGCACCACAGACACAAGATAGCGCGTGGTACTAACGCTTTCTCCTAATATGAACGGTGATGCATATTAACATCTTTAAAAGTTTAAAAACCTTCACGAAGATGGAGGTTACATTTCATACGTCGTAATGTGTGGTCTAAAACGTAGTGGACGTAAACGCTATCACATATTTACAATAAATTTGTGAATAAAGTGCCCGTTCTACTTTGATGCTCTGCTCTCTTGAAAACTTAGATTCCGTTCGGCTTACCTTAACAGCTCTTAGCCAACCGACAACTGTTGCCGATGCCAAACTGTCAATAACCCCAGCACAGAGCAGTTCGTCCCACGGAAGAAATCATTGCGTGTGAAGCAGGCCTAATTGTGCAGTACTCACTGCTCTGTGCCGCGATTATACCGCTTTGGTTTCTGAGAACTTCATTTAGCCCAAATCGGTCCATTCCAGGAAAATTTTGAAAGAACGCTTTCAGATACCTTCTGTTTCGGTCGGAACAGCTACATAACTTTCAGTAAAGTTTTTGACATTGAGGCAATGGGTGTTCCATAATAAAGGCCAGTTCACTTCGTCCTTCCTGTCCCTCTTAATGTTCTCGGTAAGTACAGTTCAGTTTGACTAACATTTAAATTAGAATGTGATTCACTCACGTTCTGCCCGAACATATAAATTGTTAATGATTCGAGTTTGTATGGGGATAAAGCAAGTTAGCACATTCACCATTGCTTGTTAATTGATTAGTTTCGAAATAGCGTGCAGTTTCAGGCATCTTCTCACATTAGAGGGGCAGCAGATTGATAAATGCCTTTTTCCAACTTGAACAGGAATTCACCTTTGCCCCACTGCGGAATAGAAAAGTCTTCGTCGTTGAGACGAGTGATAGTAGTCATTGAGCTGTACAATAGTTACTGAAGGGCTAAATGTTCAGTCTGTTGTTTATTCCAGGCGCTGACACCAGAGGAGTCCGAGTCGACATTAGGTGTGACGGCAGTCAGCCCACATTTGACGCTGACGCAGGCGGTCTTCGTGGAGGCTTTCATAACATTCTTCTTGGTGATGACGGTGTTTGGCGCCAGGTCTGCCAGGGGCAGTGCTGGATTTGCCATTGGCTTATCCATCACGACATGCCACCTGTTCGCGGTATGTATACTCTTCGTACTTACTAAATAGCCGTAATGGAGCAAAGCCAGTAGCAATAAACAAACGTTCCATGAAGCTGTTGAGGTAGCGTGGCACAGGATAATGAGAAGTGGATGCTCTTCGCCATAGCTCTTACCATTTGTAGCCGTGGTCTTCTCCCCTCTGTTGGAGAGCCCAACATGACACGTGATAGTGGTCTTTACCGAAAGTTGTCAGACAGCACCAATCATCTGGACATACAGAGATAGTCAGTTAGGAATTGTAACTGGAATTACTTTGCCGCTGCCACCGCCTTTAGCACCCTGACACACTGACTCGATGCAGCTGTCCAGAATCACGTCCATTCTATCGGCTGTCGGATGACAGTAATCTTGGTAGACTTCAGAAATTACTGTCGCCATTTCAGATCAGATGAGCTCGCCAATGCTGTGAGACATCAATTGATGGAGCACCTCATTGCATTTACACTGACTGTATTGTGCCTGTATGTGTGGGAATTCCTCAACGTGCCAGCACTTTTTCTAACATAGCTTGAGGGGCAGATTGCATGCACAGCCAAAAACTCAAACGCCTGCTGGTGACTGCCAGCGTCGTGTCCTTGCCATATTCAACTATATTTGGAGCGAGGGTGAGAGCTCGTCTTCGTGGTGAGAGCGAGAGCATCGTGGTACTGAAACACCACATTGAGAATGACAGCTATAACTTAGTCTCGCTAATGTTACCTGCAAGTTACTCGAGTATATGTTTGTATCAGTAACTAGATGGTCGATATTTTGGTTATCAGACCAGTTTCCGTCAAGGGCGCTCTACTGACAATTTCGTCTGTGAGGTGTGTGATAAGGGGAGATCCACTAATGCAACGGACATCCAGCATTGGAGTCAAAATTGTAGTTCATAGTGTCCCTGCTATGAACTCCAAATTCACTACTGCCTCTTGTCAGGAAGCTCTCAATGGTGTGTACTCGGTCATCAGATTTCTCGACCTATCCTTGGGACTGAAATAGTGACCCAGTGGTTCTCCTGTGTCTGTTCCTGGCTATCCTTCATGCATTTCTCGGTTAAGAAGTGATACGCACTGTCTTCTACAGTCAACAGATCAACCAGCCCCCCCTGCAGGTCCGGGGATTAGAATAGGCCCGAGGTATTCCTGCCTGTCGTAAGAGGCGACTAAAAGGAGTCCCGCCCCCTCAAGGGGGTAGTTAGCGCCTGCATCCGGAGATGGACGGTTCCACGACCTCTATTTGTGGTCATTTTGCTTTTTCACTTCTCGTTTCTTCCTTCCCTTGGTTGGTTCCCTTCTTTGCTCTTCTCCATCTCACTGTCTTCCTTCCTCTTTCCCTTGCCTTCCTCTTTCCCTTGCCTTCCTCTTTCCCTTGCCTTCCTCTTTCCCTTGCCTTCCTCTTTCCCTTGCCTTCCTCTTTCCCTTGCCTTCCTCTTTCCCTTGCCTTCCTCTTCTTCTCCTTGCCTTCCTCTTCTTCTCCTTGCCTTCCTCTTCTTCTCCTTGCCTTCCTCTTCTTCTCCTTGCCTTCCTCTTCTTCTCCTTGCCTTCCTCTTCTTCTCCTTGCCTTCCTCTTCTTCTCCTTGCCTTCCTCTTCTTCTCCTTGCCTTCCTCTTCTTCTCCTTGCCTTCCTCTTCTTCTCCTTGCCTTCCTCTTCTTCTCCTTGCCTTCCTCTTCTTCTCCTTGCCTTCCTCTTCTTCTCCTTGCCTTCCTCTTCTTCTCCTTGCCTTCCTCTTCTTCTCCTTGCCTTCTTCTTCTTCTCCTTGCCTTCTTCTTCTTCTCCTTGCCTTCTTCTTCTTCTCCTTGCCTTCTTCTTCTTCTCCTTGCCTTCTTCTTCTTCTCCTTGCCTTCTTCTTCTTCTCCTTGCCTTCTTCTTCTTCTCCTTGCCTTCTTCTTCTTCTCCTTGCCTTCTTCTTCTTCTCCTTGCCTTCTTCTTCTTCTCCTTGCCTTCTTCTTCTTCTCCTTGCCTTCTTCTTCTTCTCCTTGCCTTCTTCTTCTTCTCCTTGCCTCCTTCTTCTTCTCCTTGCCTCCTTCTTCTTCTCCTTGCCTCCTTCTTCTTCTCCTTGCCTTCTTCTTCTTCTCCTTGCCTTCTTCTTCTTCTCCTTGCCTTCTTCTTCTTCTCCTTGCCTTCTTCTTCTTCTCCTTGCCTTCTTCTCCTCCTCCTCCTCCTTGCCTTCTTCTTCTTCTTCTCCTCCTCCTCCTCCTCCTCCTCCTCCTCCTCCTCCTTGCCTTCTCCTCCTGTCTCCGCATTTGAGACAGTCTGTCCTTTCTCTTCTTTTTCCTCTTCTTCCTTCCTCCATGTGCGCGCCTGAAGGCCGACCCACGCGTTCGCACGTGTAGCCGGTGACAGGGTAACGCGTAATTCCCCGCCCTGGGTAGACAAGTAAGGCACGCACATACCCCCTGGTAAAGGCCAGGCCCTGGGAGGGGTGATTGCCTGAGCTGATACCTTCTGACCATGCCGATTGGTCCCTCCGTCTGTTTCTCGGGAGGTGGCCTGAGGTGTAAGCATTCACCTATGGCGGGAGTGCCCTCTGAGAGGGTCCCCACAAGGAAGGAGCGCGCCATCGGAGATGCTGGCAATCATGGGGGATTCCTTCGCAATGGATTTCTCTTCTTCTCTCTCGACTTCTGCCCATAAACGAAACTTGACCAGCCACCAGTGACATAAGTACTACCGCCTGCCCCACAGTTCCTCGTAGTTTCTCGATCTGAAGACAAGGATTTTTCCTCTGTCAACCCTTTCGTTATCCAGAAGGGCGTAGATGCCATAGCCGGATCTGTCAAGCCGTGTACCAGGTTGCGTAATGGTACCATGTTACTAGAAACTGAGAGCGCCTTTCAGGCACAAAAATTGCTTCAGACCACACTCCTGTACACGTTCCCAGTCCGGGTGGAGGCTCACCGCACTTTGAAGTCGTCCCGTGGTGTGGTATATACTCGATCACTTGACGGATTGACTGACGAGGAGATTCAGTCGTTCCTCGCTAAGCAGGGCGTGACGGCTGTCCATAGGGTCATAAAAAGGTCAACAATGACCTTGTACCGACTCGGACACTTCTTGACCTTCGATAGTGTTCAGCTGCCGTCGAGTATCAAAGCGGGCTACGAGGTTATTTCTGTTCGCCCCTATGTCCCGACACCTATGCGCTGCTACCAGTGTCAGCGTTTTAATCACACTCGCCAGTCTTGTTCCAATGCGGCTAAATGTGTCACTTGGGGCAGGGATGCCCATGATGGTGACTGTCCACCTCCGTCTACTCGTTGTGTGAACTGTCTTGGTGACCATGCAGCGTCCTCCCGCGACTGTCCCATCTACAAGGAAGAACGCTGTATCCAAGAAATTCGGGTCAAAGAGAAAGTGTTCACCTCGGCTGCTCGCAAGCTATTTGCTAGAAGGAAGTCCACACTGTTCCCAGCGGGAAAGTACAGTACAGTACTGTCCTCGGACTACCAGGGAGGTGGCGACGCAGACATGCGATCTGACCTTCGGCACCACGGTCGTCCGTTCGGCCAGTGCTAAGATCGCGCGGTCGACGTCTCCTCTTCCTTCCGTCACGCCTCCAACACAAGCACCTTCATCAGCTTCTGCCAAGACGAAGACCCAGAAATCAGATGCACAGGCCTTAAAGAAGGAACCGTCCCGTGCAGACTTCCTACGTACCTCGCACTCCCAGCCGTCTACCAGTACTTCCACTAAAAGACCTTCCAAGAAGGCTCATAGGAAGCACAGTTCTCCTTCTCCTCCACGGCGCATTTCTTCTCCTGCGCCACCCAGCGGTTGCCGCCCCAGGCCGTCATCCGTTTCGCCTGGCCGCACTGCTGGCGGCCGAACATCTGGCTGTCCACCGGCGAAGGAAGCTGCTCCTCCCGGCCATCTTAACGAGATGTCCGATGAACCTATAGAACCAATGGACGATGACTGTCCGCCTACTGATAGCGGCGGCAGTACTCGCTCGAAGCCAGGCCCTCAGCGTCCTTCGAGGTGACCCATTCTTTCATCTTACTTTCCTTCTCACGATGGCACTTATTCACTGGAATATTCGCAGCATTCGCTCCAACCGAGAGGACTTGAAGTTGCTGCCCCGCTTGCACCGTCTGCTCGTCGTAGCCCTCCAGGAAACTAAGCTAAGCCCATGCGATCACATTGCCTTGGCACACTACACCTCTGTGCGTTTTGACCTACCCCCTGTGGTAGGTCTTCCGGCTCATGGAGGGGTTATGTTGCTCGTCCGGGATGATATTTACTACGATCCCATCAAATTGCACGCCGGCCTGCAGGCAGTTGCCGTCCGAATTACTCTCCCCACTTTTACATTTTCTATTTGTACCGTTTACACTCCATCGTCGTCTGCTGTTACCAGGGCAGACATGATTCAACTTATTGCTCAGCTACCTGCACCATTTTTGTTGACTGGAGACTTCAATGCCCACCATCCCCTTTGGGGCTCTCCAGCATCCTGCCCGAGGGGCTCCCTGTTAGCACACGTTTTCAACCAGCTCAATCTTGTCTGCCTCAATACTGGCGCCCCTACTTTTCTTTCGGACACATCTCACACCTATTCCCATTTAGACCTCTCTATATGTACTACCCAACTTGCACGCCGGTTTGAGTGGTATGCCCTTTCTGATACATATTCGAGCGACCACTTCCCGTGTGTCATCCATCTCCTGCATCATACCCCCTCTCTGTGCTCAGCTAGTTGGAACATCTCCAAAGCCGACTGGGGGCTCTTCTCTTCCAGGGCGACCTTTCAGGATCAAACCTTCACAAGCTGCGATTGTCAGGTCGCACACCTCACGGAAGTCATTCTCACTGCTGCTGAATATTACATCCCCCACACCACTTCTTCTCCACGTCGCGTACCAGTCCCCTGGTGGACCGCAGCATGTAGAGACGCTTTACGTGCTCGTCGACGTGCTTTACGCACCTTTAAACGCCACCCTACAGTGGCGAATTGTATCACTTACAAACGATTACGTACGCAGTGCCGTCCTATTATTAAAGAAAGCAAGAAAGCCAGCTGGGCTGCTTTCACAAGCACCTTCAATAGTTTTACTCCTTCTGTTATCTGGGGTAGCCTGCGCCGTCTATCTGGCACTAAGATCCACTCACCAGTTTCTGGCTTGACGGTCGCGAATGACGTCCTTGTGGCCCCTGAGGATTTCTCCAATGCCTTCGGCCGCTTTTTCGCAGAGGTTTCGAGCTCCGCTCATTACCGCCCTGCCTTCCTCCCCCGAAAACAGGCAGAGGCGGCTAGGCCACCTGACTTCCGCTACTCGAATCGTGAAAGTTATAATGCCCCTTTCACCATGCGGGAACTCTAAAATGAACTTGCCCAGTCACGGTCCTCCGCTCCAGGGCCTGATTCTATTCATCGTCAGATGCTGAAGAACCTTTCTCCTGCGGGTAAAGGTTTCCTTCTTCGTACTTATAATCGCATCTGGATTGAGGGACATGTTCCCGCATGCTGGCGCGAGTCTATTGTTGTACCGATTCCTAAGCCTGGGAAGGACAAGCACTTGCCTTCCAGTTATCGACCCATCTCGCTTACCAGCTGTGTCTGTAAGGTGATGGAGCGAATGGTTAACTCTCGTTTGGTTTGGCTGCTCGAATCTCGGCGCCTACTTACTAATGTACAATGTGGATTTCGTAGGCGCCGCTCTGCTGTTGACCATCTGGTTACCTTGTCGACCTTCATTATGAATAACTTCTTGCGGAAGTGCCCGACCGCGGTTATGTTCTTTGATTGGGAGACGGCTTATGACACCTGTTGGAGGGCGGGCATTCTCTGCACCATGCATACATGGGGCCTTAGCGGTCGCCTCCCTCTTTTTATTCGTTTCTTTTTAATGGATCGACAGTTCAGGGTACGTGTGGGTTCTGTCCTGTCAGACACCTTTCGCCAGGAGAATGGGGTGCCACAGGGCTCAGTTTTGAGCGTCGCTCTCTTCGCCATAGCGATCAATCCACTAATGGATTGCCTCCCAGCTGATGTATCAGGCTCCCTTTTCGTGGACGATTTTACTATCTATTGCAGCGCACAGCGTGCATGTTTCCTGGAGCGCTGTCTTCAGCGTTCTCTTGACCGTCTTTACTGCTGGAGTGTTGCCAATGGCTTCCGTTTTTCTGCCGAGAAGATGTTCTGTATTAACTTCTGGCGCTACAAAGAGTTTCTCCCACCGTCCTTACGACTCGGTCCCGTTGCTCTCCCATTCGTGGAGACAACAAAATTTTTAGGTCTTGCATTTGACAGGAAACTTAGCTGGTCTCCACATGTCTTATTTGGCTGCCCATTGTACCCATTCACTAAATGTCCTCCGTGTTCTCAGTGGTATGTCGTGGGGAGCGGATCGAACCGTCCTACTTCGCCTATATCGGTCGATCGTCCGCTCAAAGCTGGATTATGGGAGCTTCGTATAATCCTCTGCACGGCCGTCCATCTTACGCCGCCTCAACTCCATACAACATCGGGGTTTACATCTTATGATCGGAGCATTTTATACTAGTTCCGTCGAGAGTCTTCATGCTGAAGCCGGTGAATTGCCACTGCCCTACTGGCGCGATTTACTGCTTTGTCGGTATGCCTGTCGGCTACTGTCAATGCCCGACGACCCGTCTTATCGTTCATTTTCTGACGACTCCCTCGATCGTCAATACGGGTTGTATGTCTCTGCCCTGCTACCCCCTGGAGTTCGCTTTCGTCGCCTCCTTAAACACCTTGATTTTTCACTCCCTGCAACCTTTAGAGTGGGCGAGAGCCACACACCACCTTGCCTTCAGGCTCAGGTTCATGTTCACCTTGACCTCAGCTCGCTCCCAAAGGTGGTTACCCCCAGTTCGGTATACCGCTCCCGTTTTGTCGAACTTCGTTCGAAGTTCATTAATATGACCTTCATTTATACAGATGGCTCTAAGACCAATGACGGGGTCGGTTGTTCTTTTATTGTTTGGGCACAAAGTTTCAAATACCAGCTCCATGGCCATTGTTCGGTCTTCACAGCTGAGCTCTTTGCCCTCTACCAGGCTGTTCTTTACATCTGCCGCCACAGTCATTCTGCTTATGTCATCTGCTCCGATTCCCTGAGCGCCATCCAGAGCCTCAGTGATCCGTATCCGGTTCACCCTTTCATGCACCGGATCCAACGCTCTCTTCAGCAGCTGGTGGACGACGGTTCTCCGGTTAGCTTTATGTGGGTTCCTGGCCATGTCGGTATCCCTGGGAACGAAGCTGCAGGTGCCGCGGCCAAGGCTGCGGTCCTCCAGCCTCGGACAGCTTCTTGTTGTGTCCCTTCATCAGATTGTAGCAGGGTCATTTGTCGGCGCATTTTATAGCTGTGGCATACCAATTGGGCTGCACTTACGGACAACAAGCTTTGGGCCTTGAAACCTCTTCCCGCGGCTTGGACGTCGTCCTCACGCCCCTCTCGGCGAGAGGAGGTAGTTTTGGCCCGGTAACGAATTGGACACTGCCGGTTCAGCCATCGCCATCTGCTGACGGCTGCGCCGGCGCCGTTCTGCCCATGTGGGCACTTGCTGACGGTCCGCCACATTTTATCGTCCTGTCTGGATTTTACTATACTGAGTCTTGATCTTGGCCTGCCATGTACTCTCGATGCCATTTTAGCAGATGACCCAGGAGCAGCTGCTCGCATTCTTCATTTCATCAAATTGACCAACCTGTCTACAGACATTTGATTATGCTGTTTTTTTAATCCTATGCCTGTAGATATTTTATCGTGTTTTACCTTTTAGTTGCTGTCTTAAACTTGTGCCTCGCGGTGCATTCCTAACGTAGTCTGGGCGCTAATGACTGTTGAAGTTGTGCGCCCTAAAATCACAAAAAAAAATCAACCACTTTCGCCTACACACAGGCAGTGTGCAGTTAACTACTTACTGCCAAATGGATGCAGTTTACTCGTTCCTGCACTGGTGAGAAGTCAGGTCAGCATGGACTGAGTAACCGTCAGGCTACTAACCAGTTGTATCCTCACAACCCATTGGTTATGATAATCTCAGATCTCTTGACCTGTTAGGCTGGACATAGTTACCTGGTCAGCCATGGGGCTGAAAACTACTTGGTGAGTTTGTGCTTGGGTACCATGGGGCCACAGCCTTGACAGCCCCCCCCCCCCCCCCCCCCCCTGTGGGCCCGGGGTAAGAATCGGCCCGAGGTATTCCTGCCTGTCGTAAGAGGGGACTAAAAGGAGTTTCAACTGTTTCGGCCTTCCATGTGATGGTCCCCCTTGGGGTTTGATCTCCATTTTTCAAAGTTCTACAGAAGTACGAGCCTTTTGGGGAAGGACACCTTACATGGGGTACCACTGGTCCTAAGTGCACTAAGACCTTGGCACTCAGCATTGTACCGGCGTTGTAACCATACCCACTATTCCTCAAATTGGGCCTAAACGCCTGATGGGTTGTACAAGTTACGCCCATAGTGCGTCCCCATCTGCACAAGCGATCATGATGGACTTTCCATGGCACCAGAAATCCAGCACGGTAGCCAGCCCGTTGTGGTGGGGTCGTCATGTACCCTCTAGGTTGTAGCCCCCTGACAACACAGGGATCGTACTGCCGATACCTGAGCTGCACCCTCCCCACGTCAGCCAAGGAGTAGATGCCCGTCTCCTTGGGGCATCAGGACTCCCAGCAACGGTCATCCTGCCAGGTGGCCCTTGCTGAGGCTGGGTGGCGCTCGTGGGGAGAGCCCCTGGTCGGAGTAGGTGGTATCGGGGCGGACGTTTCGCAGATGAAACGTGTGGTGTCACCGCCAGCCACCACACTTGCTAGGTGGTAGCTTAAATCGGCCGCGGTCCATTCAGTACATGTCGGACCAGCGTGTCGCCACTGTGTGATCGCAGACCGAGCGCCACCACAAGGCAGGTCTCGAGATACGGACTAGCACTCGCCCCAGTTGTACGACGACTTTGCTAGCGACTACACTGACGAAACCTTTCTCTCATTTGCCGAGAGACAGTTAGAATAGCCTTCAGCTAAGTCAATGGCTACGACCTAGCAAGGCGCCATTAACCATTTTAAGATAGTCTCACTTGTATCATCAAGGAATGCTGTAACCAAATCATGCATTAAAAGTTAAGTATTATAGCAGCTACGTACTTTCCTTGCTACCATTCGTTACGTATCCTGTTTCAGACCTCTATCTAGCCTACGTGAGATTACGCGTGCCTTTCGGCTACTTCAGTGTGGCGTAGCTGTCTTGTTGCGCCACAACAAAACGTCAACACGTATCAGGTCGCTCTGCGGCCGAGTCTTTCAAAAGAAAAGGTACCGTTTTTAGTTATGGTTCTCCTGCCCTTTTCCCCTTGGCCACTCCCTGGGAGGAGGGACAGGCCCGCCGGCTTGGGGCGAAGTACTACCGCCGCTATTTGGCCTGTTCTCGAACCGATGGGGGGACGTTCGCCACGTCCAAGCCCATGTTCTTTGTTCAGCACATTGAGGACATCTTCGGGGAAATCGAGGCTCTCAGCAAGATGCGTTCAGGGTCCGTTCTTATCAAGTCCACCTCCGCCACACAGTCGGCGGCGCTCCAGGCGTGCGACCGCCAGGGGGGCATCAGTGTGTCCATTGTCCCGCATCTGGCACTAAATAGGACGCAGGGGGTTACTTTTCATCGTGACCTCCTGCTACAATCTGATGAGGAGCTCAGGGACAACCTGGAGCGCCGAGGCGTGCATTTCGTCCGGCGAGTCCAGCACGGCCCCAAAGACCATCGCATCGACACCGGGGCCTTTATCCTCGCCCTCGAGGGGGACGTTCTCCCGGAGAAGGTCAGGGTGAAGTGCTATGGGTGCGACATGCGACCTTACATCCTGCCTCCTATTTGCTGTTTTCGGTGTTTGCGCTTTGGGCACATGTCGTCACGGTGTGAGGCTGAGCCCCGTTGTGGCGATTGTGGACGTCCTCTTCGTGAGGAACATACATGCACCCCACCACCTCGGGGCATTAATTGTCCTGGCATCCACTCGCCTAGATCCTCAGTCTGCCCCATATACCAAAAGGAGAAGATACAAGAACTCAAAACTTTGGATTGGCTCTCTCATTCTGAGGCCCGGAAGAAGTATGACCGCCTCCATCCCGTGCCATTGACCACTTCGTTTGCCTCAGTTGTGTCCCCTCCTTCCGCGGTATCCTCACCCCTATCCTGTCCCCCCTCCACCTCCTCCGCCAATCAGGGGGCTCTGCCTCCGCCTCCCAAGTCCCTCCCTTCCAAATCCTCCTCCCCCGTGGCCCCCGCGCCCTCTGCCCCAGGGGCCACCCTTCTCCTCCTCTCCCCCCGCCACCTGAGAAGCGATCCTCTTCTCAGGCGTCCATCGGGGAAACGTTCCGGACCCCAGCTTCAGAGGTCCGCAGTTCCAAAACGGACCCCGCGCGTGTGGACCTCCTTCGCGTCCAGCCCACCATCCCTGTGCCTCCTTGGACTTCCAAGAAGGCCTCCAAGAAGTAGTCTCTCTTCCCCTCTCCACCCCGGCGCGTTTCATCTGACGCTCCATCCGTGAGTCGCTGCTCCCGGCCGTCCTCAGTTTCGCCGGGACGCTCTGCTGCCAGGCGCTCAGCTGGCCTCTGGTCGGCAAATGATGCTGCCCCTCCTACACAACCAGGGACAGCGGCTGCAGCTGGCGACGACTCGATGGAACCGGATCCGTCTCCCGCCGGTTGTAGCGTTGTTCCCTCGAAACCTGGCCCTCCGCGGCCGTCGAGGTGACCAGCTCTTCCCCCGTCTCGTTCCCCCTCTTTTTTGACTAGCGATGGCCTTGTTACATTGGAACATGAGGTATTCGATCTAATCGGGAGGAATTACAACTGCTCCTCCGCCTGCACTGTCCGCTCGTCCTTGGTCTCCAGGAAACCAAGTTGCGCCCAACTGACCGTATTGCCTTTACCCACTATACCTCGGAGTGGTATGACCTCACCCCTGTGGACGGTATCCCAGCTCATGGTGGGGTCATGTTGCTCGTTCGGGACGATGTCTATTACCATCCCATCCCATTGACCACCCCACTCCAAGCAATAGCTGTCCGCATTACTCTTTCTGCTTTTGCTTTTTCAGTTTGTACCATCTACACTCCACCGTCATCTGCCGTTAGTCGGGCTGACATGATGCACCTGATCGTTCAGCTTCCCCCGCCGTTCTTATTGTTCGGCGACTTCAATGCCCATCATCCCCTTTGGGGCTCTCCTGCATCCTGTCAAAGAGGCTCACTCTTGGCGGATGTCTTCAACCATCTCAATCTTGTCTGCCTCAATACCGGCGCCCCGACTTTCCTCTCGGACTCCACTCAAACCTACTCCCACTTGGACCTCTCGATCTGTTCTACCACTCTTGCCCGTCGGTTTGAGTGGTATGTCCTTTCTGACACCTATTCGAGCAACCACTTCCCCTGTGTCGTTCGTCTCTTGCACCACACCCCATCCCCACGTCCTTCGAGCTGGAACATACTGAAAGCTGACTGGGGACTTTACTCCTCCCTGGCGACCTTTCCAGACCACGATTTTCCCAGTTGTGACAGTCAGGTCGAATACCTCACGGCTGTTATTATCAATGCTGCCGAACGTTCCATTCCTCGTACTACTTCTTCTTCTTCTTCTTCTTCTTCACGTCGCGTTTCCGTCCCCTGGTGGAACGAGGCTTGTAGGGACGCTACCCGTGCTCGACGACGTGCTTTACGCACCTTTCGCCGCCGTCCTACATCGGTGAATTGTATTGAATACAAACAACTCCGAGCGCAATGCCGTAGAATCATCAAAGACAGCAAAAAAGCTTGTTGGGCCTCTTTCACCAGCTCCTTTAACACTTTTACTCCCTCTTCCGTCGTTTTGGGTAGCCTGCGCCGGCTGTCGGGCATTAAGGCCCACTCCTCAGTACCTGGCCTGACCTCAGGTAATGAGGTCCTTGTTGATCCTGTGGCTGTCTCCAACGCCTTTGGCCGCTTTTTCGCGGAGGTTTCAAGCTCCGCCCATTACCACCCTGCCTTCCTTCCCAGGAAAGAGGCAGAAGAGGCTCGGCGACCTTCCTTCCACTCGCTGAATCAAGAAGCTTGTAATGCCCCCTTTACTATGCGGGAACTCGAACGTGCGCTTGCACTGTCCCGATCCTCTGCTCCGGGGCCAGATGCCATTCACGTTAAGATGCTGGCACACCTTTCTCCGGCGGGCAAAAGCTTCCTTCTTCGTACCTACAATCGCGTCTGGACCGACGGTCAAGTCCCCAGGCGTTGGCGTGACGCCGTTGTTGTTCCTATACCCAAACCCGGGAAGGATAGACACCTTCCTTCTAGTTACCGCCCCATTTCTCTTACCAGCTGTGTCTGTAAGGTGATGGAGCGCATGGTTAATGCTTGGTTAGTCTGGATTCTTGAATCTCGACGGCTACTTACCAATGTCCAATGCGGCTTTCGTCGCCACCGCTCCGTTGTTGACCACCTTGTGACCTTGTCGACATTCATCATGAACAACTTTTTGCGAAGGCGCCAAACGGTAGCCGTGTTCTTCGACTTGGAGAAGGCTTATGATACCTGTTGGAGAGGAGGTATCCTCCGCACTATGCACAGGTGGGGCCTACGCGGTCGCCTGCCCCTTTTTATTAATTCCTTTTTAACGGATCGGAAGTTTAGGGTACGTGTGGGTTCCGTATTGTCCGACGTCTTCCTCCAGGAGAACGGAGTGCCTCAGGGCTCCGTCTTGAGCGTAGCCCTTTTTGCCATCGCGATCAATCCAATTATGGATTTCATTCCAACTAATGTCTCAGGCTCTCTCTTTGTCGATGACTTCGCGATCTACTGCAGTGCCCAGCGAACATACCTCCTGGAGCGCTGCCTTCAGCATTGTCTAGACAGCCTCTACTCATGGAGCGTGGCAAATGGCTCCCGGTTCTCTGAAGAGAAGACGGTTTGTATCAACTTTTGGCGATATAAAGCATTCCTTCCGCCATCCTTACATCTCGGTCCTGTTGTTCTCCCATTCGTGGACACAACTAAGTTTCTAGGGCTCACGTTGGACAGGAAACTGTGTTGGTCTCCACATGTCTCTCGTTTGGCGGCCCGTTGTACACGTTCCCTTAATTCCTAAGAGTTCTTAGCGGTTCATCTTGGGGAGCGGATCGCACTCTCCTGCTTCGCTTGTATCGGTCCATAGTCCGGTCGAAGCTGGATTATGGGAGCTTCGTCTACTCGTCCGCTCGGCCATCCCTCTTACGCCGGCTCAATTCCATCCACCATCGGGGGATACGTCTTGCGACCGGAGCCTTCTACACTAGTCCTGTCGAGAGTCTTTATGCTGAAGCTGCCGAATTACCATTGACCTACCGGCGCGACGTACTGCTTTGTCGGTATGCCTGCCGGCTGTTGTCTATGCCCGAACACCCCTCTTACAAGTCCTTCTTCGCCGATTCTCTCGACCGTCAGTACGGGTTGTATGTGTCTGCCCTGCTGCCCCCCGGAGTCCGCTTCCGTCGCCTGCTTCGACAATTGGATTTTGCCCTCCCTACCACCTTCAGAGAGGGTGAGAGCCCGACACCACCTTGGCTCCAGGCTCCGGTTCATATTTATCTCGACCTCAGCTCACTCCCGAAAGAGGGTAGTCTGGCTGCAGTGTACTGCTCACAGTTTGTCGAACTTCGTGCTCGACTTGCCGGTCACACGTTTATTTACACCGATGGCTCCAAAACTGACGATGGTGTCGGCTGTGCCTTTGTCGTCGGGGCCGCCACCTTTAAATACCGGCTTCTCAACCTATGTTCGAGCTTTACGGCCGAGCTTTTTGCTCTCCATCAGGCCGTTCAGTATGCCCGCCGCCACCGCCATTCATCGTACATACTCTGCTGACTCAGTGCTATTCAGAGCCTTGGAGCTCCCTATCCGGTCCATCCCTTGATTCAACAGATACAGCAGTCCCTCCATTCTTTCGCTGATAATGGTGGTTCTGTCAGCTTTCTGTGGGTTCCCGGACATGTAGGAGTGCCTGGGAATGAGGCTGCGGATGCTGCAGCCAAGGCTGCAGTCTTCCTGCCTCGGCCAGCCTCCCACTGTGTCCCGTCATCTGACGTTTGTGGGGATGTATGTAAGAGGCTTGTGTCGTTGTGGTGGGATGCTTGGTCATCCCTCCAAGGAAACAAGCTCCGGGCAGTAAAACCGCTCCCAACTGCTTGGACAACATCCTCCCGACCATCTCGGCGCGAGGAGGTCCTTCTGACCAGGTTGCGGATTGGGCATTGCCGGTTTAGCCACCGCTACCTGCTCTCCGGTGACCCAGCCCCGCAGTGCCCTTGTGGTCAGGCATTAACAGTGCGCCATGTTTTATTGTCGTGTCCCCGTTTTAGTCAATTTCGTTTTGTCCTGTCCCTGCCATCTACTTTACCGGATGTTTTAGCTGATGACGCTCGAGCAGTTGCTCGTATTCTGCGTTTTATAACTTTAACTGGCTTGTCCAAAGACATTTAACCTTTTTACTTATTTTATCTGCATCTTTGTCAGGTCCTTCTGGTGTCCCCCCATCCCCTTGAATTTTAACAGATTCCATGTGCTCTAACAACAGTGACTAGGCGCTAATGACCTCAGCAGTTGAGCGCCCTTAAACCCAACCAAAAAAAAAATCCGTCATTATCGTGCTCTAGTTCTGTCTCGCTTGGACTGTGGTTGTCAAGTTTATGGTTCAGCTGCTCCTTCCACACTGCACGTGCTGGATCCAGTCCACCATCATGGTATCTGTTAGGCCACTGGTGCCTTCCCTACTAGCCCTGTTGATAGTCTCGTGGTTGAAGCTGGGATCCCCCCCCCCTTTCCGCCCACGGGCGGGTTTACCAGTTGGGCTCCACCTTGCATCTCCTTGCCGTGATTTTCAGCCTCCTTCTTTGTCCTACCTACCTTGCTTCCTCCCCTCTACCCCTCCTTGGTTAGTTCCTCGGCCTCGACTTCGGATGGATCTCCGCCGCGGTCCGAAGGATTACATCCCCCCGGTGGTGTTCCGTTCCTTTTTCCGCCAAATTTTATGGGAGTTTCGGAATGCTGTTGTTTTTTACACTGATGGCTCTAAATCTGCTGATCGTGTTGGGTATGCCTTCACGTCATCTGTTGGAACGGAAAGTCATCTGCTGCCACCTACATGTGCGGTGTTTACTGCAGAATTGAGGGCAATCCCCCAGGCCCTTACCTTTATTAAACAGTCCCAACACAACCGCGTTTTGTTATGCACGGACTCGATGAGTGGCCTTCTTGCTATTGACCGGTGTTTTTCGCGCCATCCCTTGGTCTCTGCCATCCATGACCATCTCGCTGATATTCACCGTGCTGCTTGTTCCACTGACTTCCTTTGGGTCCCTGGCCGTGTGGGTATCCCGGGTAATGAGCTCACTGATCGTTTGGCTGGGGGAGCAGTTACTTACCCCCCGTTTTCTGTAACCCCTCCTGCAGCGGATTTACGGCTTCACATCAAATCCCACTTCGCACAGTCATGGGCCAATTCTTGGGAGGCTACTCCCCTGTCTAATAAACTTCGTGCAATTAAGGTGACACCAGGCCCGTGGCGTTCTTCCTTTCACATCTCCCGAAAGGACTCGACCACACTGTGTCTTCTCCGCATTGGCCGTACTCGGTTGACCCAAGGCTTTCTTTTGCGTGAGGAGCCGTCCCCACTATGTGGTTGTGGAGCCTTCCAGTCGGTAGCCCACATTTTGGTTGAATGCCCCCTTCTTTTGGCTCTGCGTGCTAAGTACATGCTCCCCCACACTTTACCTTTGATGTTGGCTGACGATTCCCGGATGGTCTCTCTTGTTCTCGGTTTCCTCCGGGAAAGTGGTTTTTATTCTTAGTTTTAAGGTTTTTAATCTCTCTCTGGTGTTGGGGCAGGGCGATGAGTGTTTGGGTGTCTCCCACTGTAAGCAGTGTTGGGAGATTCCTGATTCACCTCCCTGACTGAAATCCTCTTTTCTTTTCCTTTTACTCTGTTTTTACCCTTTCTTTTAAAGCTTGGTTAGTCTTTCTATTCCCATACGTACTTTCTACATTATAGCAGTTGTACCTTTTAAGTCACAGGTGGTCTTGCCTATGCTGCTTCCGCATAGTGTTGGGTTCGTTCACTTGCCGACTTCCCTCATTTTTTTACCAATGACAACATGACTGCCTTTTTACGTTTTTTCCCTTTTTCCGTTTTAGTGTTCTGACTTTACTGAGTTGTCCCATTAGCGGAATGGCGCATATTTGAAACAAGGGACTGATGACCTTGCTGTTTGGTCCCTTAAACCTCAAACAACAAAATTTTTAGGTCCTACATTTTACAGGAGACTTTGCTAGTCTCCACATGTCTTACTTGGCTGCTCGTTGTACCTGTTCCCTAAATGTCAGTGTTCTCAGCGGTACGTCATGGGGAGCAAATCGAATGGTCCTGCTTCGCTTATATCGTTCCATTGTCTGATCAAAGCTGGATTATGGGAGTTTTGTCTAGTCTTCTGCTCGGCCGTCCATCTTACGCAGTCTACACTCTATCCACCATCGCGAGGGTTATGTCTGGCGACTGGAGCATTCTACACCAGCCCTGTTGAATATGTATGCCGAAGCTGCCGAATTACTGCTAAACTACTGGCGCGGTATGTTGCTTTGTCGGTACGCCTGCCGACTGAAGTCATTGCCCGACCATCTGTCATATTTCTCCTTCTTTGACGACTCTCGCGACCGCCAATACGGACTGTATGTCTCTGCCCTGTTATCTCCTGGAGTTCGCTTTCGTCGCCTGCTTCATCAACTTGATTTTACCCTCTCTACCACTTTTCGAGTGGGTGAGAGCCCAACGCCACCTTGGCTCCAGGTTCAGGTTCGTGTTCACCTTGAACTCCACTCGCTCCCAAAGGAGAGGACCACGGATTCGTTATACCACTAGAGGTTTGTCGAACTTCCTTCGAGGCTCGCTAATTGATTTATTTACACATATGGCTCACACTGCTGCTGGCGTCGGATGTGCCTTTGTCGTTGGGGATGATACCTTTCAATACCGGCTCCTTGACCATTGTTCAAGCTTTACAGCTGAGCTTTCTGCTCTCTATCAGGCTGTTCACTATATCCGCCGCCATCGACGTTCTCCCTATGCCATCTGCTCTGATTCTTTCAGCGCCATTCAGTCTCCATGACCCATATTCGGACCACCCTCTCGTGCAACGAATTCAACAGCCCCTTCAGTCACTAGCTGCTACCGGGGCTCGTGTTTTTTGTGTGTGTTTTTTGTGTGTGTGTTTTTTGTGTGTGTGTGTTTTTTGTGTGTGTGTGTTTTTTGTGTGTGTGTGTGTTTTTTGTGTGTGTGTGTGTTTTTTGTGTGTGTGTGTGTGTGTGTTTTTTTTGTGTGTGTGTGTGTGTTTTTTGTGTGTGTGTGTGTGTGTGTTTTTTGTGTGTGTGTGTGTTTTTTGTGTGTGTGTGTGTGTGTGTGTGTGTGTTTTTTGTGTGTGTGTGTGTGTGTGTGTGTGTGTGTGTGTGTGTGTGTGTGTGTGTGTGTGTGTGTGTGTGTGTTTTTTTGTGTGTGTTGATTCCTAGCCACGTTGGGCGTGAATACAAACGAAGCTGTTGATGCTGCGGCCAAGGCTCATGTCGTCCTGCCTTGGACGGCTTCCGTGTCCCATCAACTGATGTTAGTGGGGTTCTTTGTTGGCACGTTTCATCATTGTGGCACGAGGCTTGGTCCTCTCCATGAAAGGAAGCTTAGGGCCATCAAACTGATCCCAACGGCTTGGACGACCTCCTCACTCCCTTCCCGGCGAGAGGTGGTCATTTTGGCCAGGTTGCAGATTGGGCATAGCCGATTTAGCCACCGTTACCTGTTGTCCTGTGACCACGCCCTGCAGTGCCCCTGTGGTCATCCATTGATGGTGCGCCATATTTTATTGTCCTGTCCCCATTTTATTGACTCGTGTTGTCTTTTAGCTGATGACGCTCGAGCAGCTGCTCGTATCCTTAGTTTTAGTACATTGACGGACTTTTCCCAAAGATCTGCAATGTATATCTTCATCCAGATGGTGCAGTACTCCTGAATGTATTAGCTGCACTGATCGATAAAATCTCCCAGCATTAGGAAAGGTTTAGGCAGTTTAATGCCCATAACCCCTTGTGGGGTGGTACCATGCTTACTGGCTAAGGCAGAGCTGTCGAAACTTTACTGGGGGCGTTGCACTATCCCGCCATCTTGAATATCGGTATTTTGGGCCAGAAAACGTCTAGTGGTTGGGTAACGTCACGGCTGCAGTTTTGGGTGGCGCCACCCATTGGTTGTCCCAATACTACTGAGGACACTGACTGACTGGTGTCAGGTATACCTTCATTGGCACAGACGATTTTCGGTATTGGCTTCTGAAACACTGCTCAGTATTTACATGGGGCTCTTTGCTGTGTCAGGCCATGCAGTTCATTTGATGACACAGGCTTTCCACTTATTTGCTCCAACACTCGGCCCTTCAGAGCCTCTGTGCTGCACACAATCAATCCCTTAATGTAACATGTCCAAGAAAGCTTGCACTTGTTTACTCTTGATGTTTGTAGGTCCCTGCTCACTTCAATCAGATGGCAAACAAAGCTGCTGATGCTACTGCCAAGGCTGCAGTCCTATCTTGGCCTACTGGTTCCTCTATTCCTTCTAGTCTGTGTGTTGCCATCTTCAGCAGGTGGTGTCACTCTATCACCAGTGGTCTTCCCTTCACAGGGGCAAGCTCTGAGCAATTAAACCTCTCCCAGTGGCTTGGCTGACCACCTCTCAGCTCTCATGCTTCCTAAACATTTTAGCTAGGTTGCATATTGGCCACTGTCGTTTTAGCCATCGCCATTTGTGATCCCCACAATTATGTGCTCATCAACCTTTGACAGTTCAGTGTACTGATTGAATGCCCTTTTTTAACCACTTGAGTTGTAATTTGCTGTCTGAATTATTGGCCGTTTTAGTGAATGATACATGGTCTGTTGACTGCGTTTTACTTTTTATGCGACATACAGCAGTTTTTGCGCCGTAGAAGTCTTTTTTGGCCCTCCAGGTCTCGCTGGGATTCCAGAGAACGAACATGCTGTCTTTGCCATGTTGGCTACCATCACGCCGATTTTTGGAGAAGGGTATACTGGAATTGGACATTCAATCGACTCTTTCTTAGAGGCTTGTAAAGCAAAATTGGTATACCCTGGTTTCTCTTAATAATAAAAGCACTAAAAGGAACCTGACAATGTGCATGCAACAAAGTTGAGTAGACTTCACATAGGCCACAATTGGCAGAGACATTGCCACATACGTTGTCAGGATCTACCCCACTGTTGCTGTGGTGCTCATCTGATGGTTGCCTGTACCCCATCAGATGGCCCTATTTTGCCCACCTTATGGCAAAACCTTAAACTTGACACATTGTTTTGTGCTAGTGGATGATGCCAAAGAAGCTGATGGATTTGTTTTACCTGTGACGGTGGATTCTACTGTGGTAGGTAGGGTACATTGCTGATGTCAGCTGCTAGAGAGATAGGACTGCCCTACTGATTGCTGATGCAGGGTCCCCATGGCTGTCATTGTTCAATGGTGTGGCCCAGCTCCTGCCCTTCCTACGTTTTTAATTATTTTAAATCTAATGCTGATTTGCTGCCTCTTTGTTTCCTAAGAGTTTATCAACTTGCTGCTGTTGCTAGTTATCTTGTGGTGATAAAGGATGAGAAAAATCTGCTCTGATGCAGAGGGTGCATCTCCCATAACTTGTGCAGAGGGTCGCGAACTGCCAGTACAGCTCTCACCTTCACCCTCTTACTCCTCCATTTCTGCTTCTTTTATTTTGGCTTTATTGATTTTCTGTAACAGTTGGGTTTCTCAGGATTTGTCTGTCACCTTCCTCTCTGAGGACTCTTCCCAGCCTGATGTGTTGCAGGGATTGATGGCCTTGTAGTTGAGTCCCTTTAATCCACTCAAAGCATTCCAAATCTTTGGTCAGGAAGAGCTTAACATTTAGTTAAACAGAATTTGAGTAATGTTTCTACCGTTTTGTTTGCAGATGCAGTACACAGGTGCTAGCATGAATCCGGCTCGCTCACTTGGGCCTGCAATGGTGACTGGTGTGTGGCACAATCACTGGGTAAGTATTGGTTGTGATAATGCTAAAAGTCGACTGAGGGTCAGCTCTAATAGGCAAAAATAACAAACTGCAGAATATTCCGCTATTATCTTTACCCAACGTAGATGTTGCCTAATCAAACCTATAGTCAACGCATACATTAACATGTTAAACATTATACTTAGCTGACTGTTGAAGATCTACCTGAAATTAGCCGTGCTGTACTGTCATTCTTATTTCCTCACTTCAGATTCTAAAAAATAAAATGCCATTTGTCTTAAACCAAGAGTTTTTGTTAATTTTCTCATCTTTTCTGACCTAGATCATAGAAACTTTACTTGTTCCAAAGATTACTTCAAAATAGTTTGTAAACTGCGCATATAGATTTTGCTGTAATATGTACTTAAACTATGTAGTAAGTATTAATAAATTGTCCATTTCCGACTGTGCAGATATTTCAAAGTTCCAGGAAATAGTCACTTTCCTTCTCGTAATTCCTATGTGGAGTAGCTTACGCCATGTTATTCCTGTACATTGCATACTTGGATTGTTTGGTAACTGTTGTATAAGACATCGGTGACGGTCTTCTGCTGAAACTTCTGATACAAAAATCATTCTGTGATCAGAAAAGGGGGCACATAGTGCACACAGCTTAACTATGAATGCCTCATTATGCCCACAGATATTGTTTCTATTTTGGTAGAAGTGTGTGTGTGTGTGTGTGTGTGTGTGTGTGTGTGTGTGTGTGTGTGTGTGCGCACACGTACTATTGACACTAATGATGAAACTAATTTTTTCAGGTGTACTGGATGGGACCACTCGCAGGAGGCATTGCAGCTGGCGCCATGTCCAGTTGTCTCTTCAGACCAAGCGTCCCTAAAGCACCAGTCAGACCAACTAGAGACTCTGAACACAGGCCCCTACTTTCATAAAATAGCATTTGTCTTACACTGCTAAGGCTATTGATAAAGAAATTATCTGTAGAATGTTCCCTGTTGAGAATCTGAAATATATGGTGATCCAAAGTTAGTGTTCAATTTTAACTACTTGACTTTGTTACTAGCCAAAGGATTGTAATTTACAACATATATCTTCAAAATTCAACTATTGATGATACGCAGCTAGTTTACGAACTCTCGAGATAAGAGGCAACGCAATTCTTCATAGGTAAGTTTCACTGCTGTATTTCTACGCTTCAGATTGGGTGAAAATATGGAGACAGTGAGAAATGGATGCTTGAACACAAGGGAAGATGCTAGATTGCGCTGCCGTATTTTATAACAAGCGGCACAGTACGGTGTTCCAATATGTTGAAAGAGCCAGTCGTGTGGAAGTGTTCTGTGTAATATGGTGTATTTTAGCAGAGCTACGTGAATTCGAATGTGGGCAAATTGTTGTTATTCAATAGGTGCTTTCATAACCAGGGGACTCGAAGAGGTCGATGTTTAAAGATTCACTGTATTGAAGATTTATACCGCATACAAGGAAATCAGAAAAATCCGGTAAGTTAAAACAGGCACCAATCACTATATCTAAATACTGAGCCACTCTGATCTACTATCAAGACACGCGTGTGTGTGATCGTTATCCATCTCCATAACCTTTAGCTGAACTACTTCACAGGAAGAATGGGAGAAAATTGTCTTTAAAACCATGAAGGATCTGTATTCATCCATTTTGAAACAGGAAGCTGTTTCCAGAGCCAGCAGGCTTCCTGCACCATATTAGGCAGTGTAATGTTCTATTTTTTGTTTTCCCATATTTTATCCAGTCCCTCCACACCATTGACTCGTAGGTTCCTATAGATACGGCTTAGCACTGAAATTGTTAAACTGAAAGAAGCGGCAGACCTGCATTGTACATAAATACTATTTTATATTGAAGTTGGAAACATACAGGTACAGTATGTGGAATTCACCTGCCGCAGAATGAAATGCATATTCGTCTCCAGTATTAACGATAATTCGTTAGTATGGGGCTAGTGTATGCCCTAAGATTTAAATAAGTAAGATGATCTGAGCACCAGGCTATAGACAGACAAATATGCTAGCGTGTGCATAAATTTCTCGAAGGTAGTCTGTGGAAGGCATGTACATAGATGAAAACACTGGAAATTAGTATAATCAACCTAACAAAAACCACACAATGCATTACTGAGAAAAAGAATACGCATTGGTCTGAGAATAAAGCAAAATATTCCCAAAGCATTTTGCATTGTTAAAACTATACGTTAAGAGATTGAAAGTTCTTGTTCATAGCGTTAATGAGCTTGTCATTGCAACGCAACAGATGTCTGTAGAATCAAAATTCCTGACTCATCACATCTGTAATACAAAAACTGGCCAAATGACGTGTCTAGTGCGAATTAAATGAGACTATTATTGAAACAGTTGAGCCCATATACTTCGCTTCTGTGTATTAATTACCGAGATGCAGCATACTGTGGATAAATGTACACCAGACTAAACTTTCCTGATAAATAAAAAGCAGATAAAATACACAAGCAGCACCAAACACTATAAATAGCAAAATTTGTGTATTACAGTTACGCATGTTGATGTCTCACGGAAAGAAAACTTCACTCAGTTCTCAATGACAATAGTACCAATCATTAAAACTTTCTAAGAAATGTCGTACAGGTAAAACACTGAAATTGTACACACATTTCTTTGAGCTACGTTTTTAAAATTACTTCCTACACGCTGCAGAAACTTCTTTCACCGTCTCCCAGTACTTAATGCTTAAAAATGAGTAATTTATCCATTAATTATACAAATTAGCAAGTATAAAATACATGTAAAAATCCTTCGTAAGTTTGTAACTAATGCAGTATCGCATTTTTATAAAATTTTTAAAAAGTATGTTGTCGAAAGTGTGAAACTCTTGTTCCGGAAACGAATTTACAGGATCTAAATAAATATTACCAGAGGCTGACGGGCTGACCATATAGGTACTACAAGCAGACCTCCGTGGTACTGTTAGAAGTTACTAGGCAGAATTCTTAGTATGCCTTTGAGCCTGAAACTGTCCACTTGAACACAGGGAATATCCGTCTTTGGAGGACGACTGCGGTAGAGTAGACTAAATGCACTTAAGATAATGCAGAGGAAGTTTACAGGAACCTGTCCCTAGGACACTTGGAAACGAAACGAGAAAATGCCGATCACAACGTTTCTGTATGAATTCTGTCAATTAAGTGGTAACTAGTGCAAGCGACGAGTTAACACCAAACCACTGCTTGGAGAAATACACAAATGACACTATGGGGGCAAAGAATAGGGGCAAGAAAATGCTGATAAATAAAGCTACCCAAGCAATATACTTAAATTTTGATCGGCTTTGAATATGTTGCAATGTAGTGTAAGATAATTAAGATATGAAGAGTGAAAGCACCCCCTTGGAAAAAAGTTCGTTTCCGAATGAATACTGTTGAAACGATATCAGATACTTCAAATAATTTCTGTCGTTTATATGCATTACAACGGAGCATTCAGATTTGTCCAAAAAGTATTTTGTTACATCCTGCGTGCTTGGTGCGCAAAACGAGTGCACTCAGCGTATTTTACCCCAACATTTCTACACCACCTCATTGCTGTATAGCTAAAATAATGTTAAAACGTAAAAAATTTCAAATGAAAATAACTAAATCTGAATCTTACAGCTAGACAACAAAATATAGCAGATGTAAAAAAACATTCAATAAAAGATGAAAAGAAAATCATTAAAAATATAGAAGTTACGTATCGGGTGATAAGTCAGTATAAATTTGAAAACTTAATAAATAACGGAATAATGTGGATAGAGGTAAAAATGCTTGGAATGACATGGGGTTTTATTAGAACAAAAAACAGTTCAGAAAATGTCCGACAGATGGCGCTGGACAGCAAAACGTCAGTGACTGCGCATGACAATCGTGTACTCCTATAAAAGGAGCTGTAATGAGAGGAGGATCAGATGCGCCAGTAGTCGCAGCATGTTGACGTTACCTGAAAAGGCGCTTTCAGTGAAGCTGTATTATCAGAATGGGGAATTTGCTAGTTCAGCGTTACGATCCTATCGCCATATGAAGGGGATTCGAACGGGTAAAGGTCCGTCAACAAATGCAGCTGTAGCGAGAATGATTTCGAAGTTCGAAGCCAAGGCTTGTTTAGACGATAGAGCCCGTAGTGACCGACCGAGCACAAGGCGTAATGCTGCGGAGACAGTTCAGGAAGAAATGGATACTGTAGCGGGGTCGTCTATGCACGGGAAGTCAGCGCTCGTGCAGTCGCACGTCGCACCGGCATTCCATACACTACTGTTTGGTTTGCCCTCTGATGCTATCCGTACAAAATCCATCGGCATCATGAACTGTTACCTGGCGATTTAGTGAAGCAGAGGGCATTTGCGGTGTGGGCGTTTCAGAAGATGGCGGAAGATGACGATTGGTTGAATAACGTTGTGGACCGACGAAGCTCATTTCACGCTCAGAGGGTCTGTCAACGTCCACAACTGCAGAATTTGGGCTACAGAAAATCCTAAAACTGTCGTGGAAACTCTATTGCACGACGAGAAAGTCACGGTAGGGGTTGGATTTACATCTACCGTTATCGGGCCTTTTTTTTTCTTCGAGGAAATGCGTGATTCTGGTTTTGTAACTGCTACCGTGACGGGTGAGAGGTACGGCGATATGTTACAGAATCGCATCATCCCCAGCCTCGCTGGTAAACACCTGCTGGAACGTAAGATGTTGATGCAGGATGGCGCTCCACCCCATATTGCTAGACGTGTGAAAGATCTCTTGCGCGCGTCGTTTGGTGATGATCGTGTGCTCAGCCGCCATTTTCGTCATGCTTGGCCTCCCAGGTCCCCAGACCTCAGTCCGTGCGATTATTGGCTTTGGGGTTACCTGAAGTCGCAAGTGTATCGTGATCAACCGACATCTCTTGGGATGCCGACAGAAAACATCCGACGCCAATGCCTCACCATAACTCCGGACGTGCTTTACAGTGCTGTTCACAACATTCCTCGACTACAGCTATTGTTGAGGAATGATGGACATATTGAGCATTTCCTGTAAAGAACATGATCTTTGCTTAGTCTTACTTCATGCTAATTATTGCTATTATGATCAGATGAAGCGCCATGTGTCGGACATTTTTGAACTTCGGTATTTTTTGGTTCTAATAAAACTCCGTCATTCCTCGCATGTCAATTTGTACCTCTCTATCTATATTATTCCGTGATTTATTCCGTTTTCAAATTCATACTGACTGATCACCCAGTATATAGCATATTTATCTGGAAAATACTTACTAAACAACTCAGCATGACAAACGGCGTCCATGTGGACATGTTTCTGGCTTTTTACTGACAAATGCGTGTTTGGAATACCACTTCACATAACGCTGAATCTGGTATTAACGATGTTTCTGCCTATGTACGTGGGTGTAAGCAAAGGACTTCAGCTTTCGGAGGAGAACGTTGGAGATTGAAATTTCGTGAACAGATCACACAACTAAAAACGCCCTTGTTTTAACGATTTTCATTCCAACTATCTTGTCATATCCGTGATGCTCCGCCCTATTTCACCATACTAATAAACTCTGTTCTCCTTCTTTACTTTCTGGTAAGGATCCCATGTAGCATAGCAGTGCTCCAGTAGACGCTGAACAAGGGTAGTGTGGGCTCTCTCTTTAGTAAACCAGTTGCATCTTCTAAGTGGTCAACCAATAAAATGTAGTATTAGATTTGCTTTCCTTGCGACATCATCATGATCATTTCAATTTAAGTTGTTCGTAATTCTAATTTCTAGGCATGTATTTGAATTGTCAGCCTTTAGATTTGCCTGATGCATCGTGTAACGGAAATTTAACGGATTCCTTTCAAAATCAAGTTGGTGACCTAGCACTTGCCATTTTTCGCACAATACAGATATCTTGTCTTAATCATTTTGCACTTGTTTTTGATCTTCTGATGACTTTACTACATGATAAATCACAGCATCAGCTCCAAACAATCTGAAGATTGTCTCTTAAGCTCTTGTCACTCCACCCACCAGATTCCTCCAGAAACACGTTACGATCAAAATTTTCACCTTTCCTTTTCATGTGCTTCTGGCCATTAGATCCCATTTGGGAGATGGAAGTTCGCGTAAACTGTTTCGCAATTCTATCTTCATTGCATTTGGTCCGCTCTGCCACAGCAGTCACCCAGTGAGGGACATTTCCGATGTTAAAATGGACAGCTTAGGTCTCAAAGGCATACCAAGACATCTGCCTATTAACAGCTAACCATCAGTCCCAAGATCTGCTTGTAATGACGGTATGCATCCGATGTTTTTGCTGAAACTCTAAAACCATCAAAATGAACTTGCTGTAGACCAGGACGTACATTTCCCCTGGGAACACCAGACATCACTTCAGTTTTACTCAGTGACTTTCCGTCAGTACGAATAGTGACCTTTGACAGGAAATTAAACAGCACTATCTCGACTTATTCCCAACGCTCGAACAGAACTGTGTTCAGAATTTTCTTGCGCTCCTGTTCTTTATCCCCCCCCCCCCCCCCCCCCATAGTTAAGTCAATGGTTCATTCGTATAAATCTCCAGACATTGGTTTGGCATCTTTTAATGGCTTTTATTTCCTGAAAAGTTAAGACACTGACATGTGTGTGTGTGTGTGTGTGTGTGTGTGTGTGTGTGTACACGCACGCACGCGCGTATACTCCACATCTTTGGTTAGTGCTACCTCCACGTCCTCTATCACGAATGGTTCTTGGCAAGATGGAATAGTATGGACCTTCTCATCTGTCGAACTCTTAAGCGTTCATTCTATGACATAAAAAGACAAGTACTCATACAAAATATACACAGATGAGATCTGAAATGAAATCTTTGTCACGCAATATCTTTCTTATAAATTTTCTAAGTAAGCTCCTGAAATCTAAAACTACTTACAAATATCGATCAGGGATATATTCCTATATACACTGAAGAGCCAAAGAAACTTGTACATCTGCCTAATATCATGTAGGGCCCCCTCGGGCACGCAGAAGTGCCGCAACACGACGTGGCATGGACTCTACTAATGTCTGAAGTAGTTGTGGAGGGAACCGACACCATGAATCCTGCAGGGCTGTCCATAAATCCGTAAGAGTACAAGGGGGGTGGAGATCTCTTCTGAACAGCACGTTGCAGGTCCTCCCAGATACGCACAGTATGTTCATGTCTGGGGAGTTTGGTGGCCACCGGAAGTTTTTAAACTTGCAGTGATTCTGGTGCTGCAGTGTAGCACTGTTCTGCTGGAATTGCCCAAGTCCGTCGGAATGCAAAATGGACATGAATGGATGCAGGTGATCAGAAAGGACGCTTAAGTACATGTAACCTGTCACTCGTGTCTAGACGTATCAGTGGTCCCATAACACTCTAACTGCACACGCCCTCATATTAGAGCCTCCACAAGCTTGAACAATCCCCTGCTGACACGCAGGATCCATGGATTCATGAGGTTGTCTCAAAACCCATACACGCCCATCCGCTCGATACGATTTGAAACGAGACACGTCCGACTAGGAAACATGTTTCCAGTCATCAACAGCCCAAAGTCTGTGTTTATGAGCCCAGGTGAGGCGTAGAGCTTCGTGATCTACAATCATAAAGGGTACACCAGTGGGCATCTAGCTCCGAAAGCACATATCGATGGTGTTTCGTCGGATGGTTTGCGCGTTGACGTTTGTTGATGGCCCAGCATTGAAATCTACAGCAATTTGCAGAAGGGCTGCACTTCTGTCACTCTGAATGTTCCCTTCAGTCGTCGTTGGTCCCATTCTTGCAGGATTTTATTATTAATATTTTTTTTTCGGCCACAGCACTGTCGGAGATTTGATGTTTCGCCGGATTCGTGATATTCATGATACACTCGTGAAACTGTCGTAGAGGAAAATCCCCACTTCATTGGAGATGGTATCTCATCGCTCGTGCGCCGACTAAAACACCACGTACAAACTCACTTAAATCTTGATAACCTGTCATTGCAGCAGCAGTAACCGGTCTAACAATTGCGCCAGACACTTATATTACGTAGGCGTTGCCGACGGCAGCGCCGTATTCTGCCTGTTTACATATCTCCACATTTGAATACGCATGCCTATGTGTTTCTTTTGCACATCAGTGTATTTCTCCCTTTATAAGAGAATTTCTCGCTCTTCGTATTACAACAAATTACAACTATGTGCTATGTTTTGACCTCATTTAGTCCAGTGTACAGATGGAAGAACTGGAAGGCATAAGTTTTCTATGCATAAGGAGTCTGGGACTGTGTATGAGTTCTGACCCACGACACATTATACTCCTTTCGTGGCCTTTCCCATCAAGAATTCGCGAACTCCATCAATTCTTTCATGTACAGGCTGCTGTTATGTAGTGGATGATCATAATATTATCTCCAAATAACTGGTCAGCATTCTGTGCTACAATGGACCACTTCATTAAGTCATCTTTAAACTTTGAGCATGTGCATTACTCTCATGTTATGACTCTCGGACACAAGAATATGAAAGTTGGTCAACAACTGTTTCATGTATCTCTCTCTCTGATGTTCAATAGCGGGTACCTTATCGAAGACAGGCTCACATTCATACCTGCCTTTTATAGTCCTCCCATTCAACGTGAAGCAAATACTGCCTGATAAAATAAGTGAAACATCGAGGACGAGAGGAGGAAATGAATTGAAACTCCAAAACTTGGGAAGGTATGTGATACTATTCCATTGACAAGATAGTCAAATATATAAAGAATTTGTCAATATGAGCCCACTTATCAGTATGGCATTAAGGCCCCTCTGGCCTTGATACATGCAGCGATTTGCTTGGGAAGGGTTTCAAGCATCCTTTGCACTCTCTCCTGAGGCCAGTTGACTCTCAACGGATATAGCAGCTACTTTATATCCTCCATAATGGCAGTGTGACACGGTTGACGTCCAAACTAGTTTCATGTATCTCCTATTGGGGATCTTGCTGACCATAGGAGTACCTCAACATTACGCAGACATTTCATACACACACATGGAAAAACTGTACTCTGGTACTGTCGCATGAGGACTCAGGGTGTCAACACTCTATTGTTGTGCTGTCAGTTCCCTCACTCAGTACTGACTGTGACCTGAAGGTGTATGTGATGTTTCTCCACACCATGACTCCAGGAGTAGCACTGCCCACTGCCATGTCGCTCCAACACCTGGAAAATGGGACCTCCTCAGGCTGCCGCCACACTCGCATACTATGGTCATTTGGGGCAGTGCAGAATCTCAATTCATTACACAGAACACAATGGGACCTATTCATTAGTTCAAGCTTCATGGTCAACACACCACTTCAAAACATCTGTTTCTGTCGTGGTGTTAACGGCAGCTTATGCACGGGGCTCTAATTCCCTACTCTGGCTGCTGCTAACTGCCGTCCAGTGGTGCAAGATAATACAGGATGTTACAGGGAGTCCATTGCGTGTTCTTGGATTCCAAGTGCACATGTGAAGGAGTTAAGATGGTCTTGGTGCACAATAGGGCGATCTTTCCTTGTGGTGATCAGATGTGATCGACTGGAGAATTGACAAGTACTCCTGCCCTTACTTTCCCTTGCAGTCCGTCATCAGGCCATTGTCACATAGGAATGCCCAATAAGTCTGGATATTGCAAGATCATAGTAGATGGTCTCATGGAGACCCACAATGATGCCCGTATCAAACTCTGTAATGTGCTGATAATGCTGTGTCACACAATTACCAGGCATACTCGTGTCTTTCACGGCGATAACCTCTTAAGTCCCATTTGAGAGGACGACTGATTTGGATCCACATCCAATCATCCAGATTTAGGTTGTCCATGATTTCCCTAAATTAACCCAGGCTAATGCTGGGAAGGCTTCTTTGAAAGGGCACCGGCGATTTTCTTCTCCATGCTTACAATAATCAGAGCTTGTGCTCCGCCTCTGACCTCTGTCTACTGGACATTAAACTCTGATCTTTATCCCTTCACATTTTCAACATCTGAAGCTATTCACTTGCATTATATACCAGTGTGACCCAAGCTGGGGTCGTATTATTGTCAGGAAGTCGAGCGAAGAGTGGGTGTGAATTTAATACCTTATTTTTTGGGCCATAAAAAATTAGATAAATTTAGTTGCTACCCATGTACGAGGCTAGGAGGGTAGTAACCTTCAAGCAAATTTTCATCCCTCACCCCAGTTTTCTTTTACCAGTAACAAGCGTACCATTATGAAGTATTAATGCGATAATAAGGGACAAAATATATGAGCGTGAAACCATGAACTCACCCATACATGACGAATGAAAAGAAAATCGAAAAATACTTGTTTCCAAATTTTCATAACAAAATTAAGGGTGCGTCTTATCCTCTTAAAGTTCTCTGCCTTGTGGTCTGAAAAATATACGAGGGTCACTCCAAAAGAAGTGCACACTTTTCTGTAAAAAAGTTTTCATTCTGCATGTGTGAAAGTTTTACAGTGTGCAAGTACATCCTTCCCGCTTGTCTTCAAACTTAGTTCAACCTGTGCTCCCGTGAGTGGCGCCATCACAACATGTCTTCAAGATGGCTGCTACTCTTGACGTTCGTCAGAAGCAACGTGCTGTCATAGAATTTCTGTGCTGTGAAAACGAGAAGTGGGAAACATCCACAAGAGGTTGAAAAAGGTGTATGAAGATGCTGCTGACAATCGCAGCACAGTTAGTCGGTGGGCAAGCAGGTTACGAGATGAAAGCGGGTACGGCAATATTGAGGATTGTCCTCGCAGCGGCAGGCCTCATACTGCACACACTCCAGACAATGTGCAGAATGTTAACGAATTGGTGACTGCTGACAGATGCATCACAGTGAACAAATTGTCACGCTGCGTAGGGATAGGGGAAGGAAGTGTTTGCAGAATACTGAAAGTGTTGGCGTTAAAAAAGGTTTGTGCCAGGTGGGTTCCCAGGATGTTGACAGTGGCTCACAAAGAAACAAGAAAAACGGTATGCAGCGAACTTTTGGAACAGTACAAGAATGGTGGAGATGAATTCATTGGAAGAATTGTGACAGGTGATGAAACATGGCTCCATCATTTTTCACCAGAGATGAAGAGGCAATCAATGGAGTGGCATCATGCAAATTCAACCAAGGAAAAAATAATTCAAAACCACACCTTCTGCTGGAAAAGTTATGGCTATGGTGTTTTTCAGTTCCGAAGGACTCTTGTTTGTGGACGTCATGCCAAGTGGAACCACCATAAATTCTGATGCATATGTGACAACACTGAAGAAAGTTCAAGCTAGACTGAGTCGCATTCGACCACATCGGAAAAAGCAGGATGTTTTGCTGTTGCACGACAATGCACGGCCACATGTCAGTCAAAAAGCCATATAAGCGATCACAAAACTCGGATGGACAACACTGAAACATCCGCCTTACAGTCCTGACCTGGCTCCATGTGACGATCATCTCTTTGGGAAACTGAAAGACTCTCTTCATCGAACAAGGTTTTGAAGATGAGGACTCCCTTGTGCACGCTGCCAAACAGTGGCTTCAACAGGTTGGTCCAGAATTTTACTGTGCGGGTATACAGGCGCTGTTTCCAAGATGGCGTAAGGCAGTTGAGAGGGGTGGAAATTATGTGGAGAAATGAAAATATTGTTCCTAAAGGATGCATCTACACCCTAAAACTTTCAAACATGTAGAATATCAGGTGGATTTTAAAGAAAGTGTACATTTCTTTTGGAGTGACCCTCGTAGTTAAAATACTATTCTTAACCAATTATTTACGCATATGTAGCTACTGCAATAATGCATTTTTTTCATCATAATACTGTTGAGCTATTCTCAGCAGATTAGGACAGACGGAACATATGATCAGTGAATATCAGGCAGGCTTCCGCCCACATCGATCCTGCGCACAACAATCTGGAACCAGAAGATGATACTGCAACACCGTCAGTCGAACTGCACAGTAGTCGGCTTCATAGATTTCTAGAAAGCATACGACTCCATTCATAGCACCAGTCTGTTCAATACACTTCGTGAATATGGCGTAGATAAAAAACTACTTCATTATTTGAGCAGACTTTAACAGACACAACCGCAAAAGTAAAACTCATGGAAGAAGTTTCTGAACCTTTTTATTTGTTGCAGGGACAACCCTACAAAGGAAATGGAAGAGCTTACAGGCCAGTTACACCAGAAAGTAATTAAGACAAAAGACCGAAAAAAGGTATGTTTGTGCAGCAACTGGTAGGAAGAAGTAAATCTCCTTCGATTGGATGCGATTCTTAACAACTGACTGTAAGAGCACTATCTCTAGTACTGAGTATGATGATTAGCAATATTTCCTTTGCAGATTTTCTCTTATCTATTTGCACCAAGGATTTTGCAGTATTTCCACTAGATTTAATGCCCAATAATTCCAAAACATCAAGTTTTCTAATTAAACCATCATTGAAGCATAAAATAGCATCATAAACCCCAAATTTGAGGTTTGTAAGCTGATCAAATACAGTTTTCAGTAACTGGTTCCAAATGACAGAATTTACACATTCATTTAAATTTTGGGTTTTCCAATGAAGACAATACTTCATCAAGGTATCTTTACAAAGGTCTGTAAATATGGTTTTAATTTCATTCATTACTGAAGCAGGTAAAGAATGTTCGTGCTCATATCGGGAATACAGAAGTGTCCGATTCCACCCATCTCCTTTGACCCATGATGTCACCAATATGCCGGAAGCGACCATTCTCAACGTCTCCAATATGGCGCCTATGACGTCATTACATAAACATGAGAACAAACACCTCCCTTTAAAAATATAATCAAACTAACGGGACCAGCACTTGGAAATTGGGGGTATTTGGGTGGGCACAAAGTAAATATAAACACATACACACAATATGATCCCAAACCATACAAAATGACGACATGAAAACGCCACAAAATTCCCAAATTCCGCTAGACTTACAATATCGGCCACTTCCCTTCACCTTCACAGCTCAACCGCAACTGTCGATACCACAAAACCAACATCTAAAACAAGAAAAATTGGAATCACACTTCCCTTCACCTATATAGGTAAATAACATCCCACGATACCAAAACAAACATACCTATGATGACAAATTGGAATCGGTCACTTACACACACACACACACACACACACACACACACACACACACACTCAAAGAAAAACACAACCAAAACAAACCACCAATTCGCATATTCCACTTTCATGCGCCGCATTTCACTATCTCCGCCACAAGCCCAAAACGTTGCAGAAACTTCATGACGGACAACATGTCGTCCACCATTTCAGCCTGCAGACGTGCACAATTAAACTTAGAAGTCATATCCATACCTAACAAAAGAAGCTACAAATTGAATTAGAAGAATTACTGCAAGACAAACAGCAAACGAATAACATCAAACGACACCGCAATATCATAAACACAACGGAAACTTAATTCTTAACTCACTGCAACTAATTTCCGTTCTTCTACAACAGTCGCAACCGATAAACGCACACTTCAAGCATCGACACCCAAATGAACCCAATATACCACATAACATGCGGATCATACATGCACACACCACTAGACGACACCACCAACTGCAACAAGATGACGTCTACAAACACAACACACTTATAGACTAAACTCCGCACTGTCATGACATCACACACAACACCCTTACATCACAGGACAAAGCCGATGGGTTGGATCGGGTGCCTCCATTGACCCATCTTCTCCTGTACGTGCACCAAGTGTCAGGATCATTAGGGCAAAGACCGTGCACTGGATTTTCATTTGTGAAAAGCTTATGGAAAAAGATAGCCCATACAGCTTTTCTCATGTTTTCTAAATTCCCTACGTTTATTCTTATGGCCAAGCCATAATAATTCTGTAATCTATCTATTTCAAGATTTGTCAGCCGACCTTTACCACCTATCTCCTTACCATCTTCCGATACTATTTTTTTTATTTTTCTTTCAATAATCTTCTCAACCTTGACCTCATTCTCTTCTGGACATGCCCAATGCACTTTAATTTAGAAATTGTGACATTAGAACCATAGGGTTTTTCTGCAAACACCCAGTCACAAGCTTTGCTGTCACCATCCCCTAAATACTGTGTGTATCTGACACCTCTGTTTGCCACTGAACGATTAAAAATCCTGAGAACTCCTGCTACTTTCATTCCACCACTTGGAACAGTATAATTCATCTAACAGTTATGTTCATGCTCTTTCTCAGTTCCACTGCCACAAGTTTTACAGTACTTATTTGGAATGTATACATCAATTACCTTGCCGGTATCAAATAATGTAGCTGCCACGACACCATTTAGTGAAGTGCGTCCACGTTTCTGCCAGCTGCCATCAAAACATGCACAAATATCACCACTTTCACTGTCATCACTTTCCTTGAGTGCTTCTTCAGCTGATTCCTTCACTGAGATGTTACAAACATCAGCAAAAGCAATACCAGTAATATTATTGTAAGTCATAAATTTTGCAAGAGGATTTGGAATGTCAAGTAATGCGCATAAGACTTTTCCTGGCTCCATCCCTTTACCAACTGATCCGAGACCATAAACTATCCTTATGTTGTTTTCATATAAATTATTATTTGCTATTTTTGATGTCATTGTTGTAGCAACTACACCACATTTTATACGAGTCAATGTCAGGTTTGACACAATCACTTTACGAAGATGCTGATTCTCACCCAAAGAAACGTCACCACCATATATTCTGCACACAGTATTTTTGGAAATGAAATCACACAGTATGATAAGGTGTCCATCTCGCCACAAGGTGACTGGGAGGATATGCCTTGAAGACACTGAAGTTTCTTTCTTGATGTGCTGATTTTCTTTATGCCTAACATTCTTGTGTCCTTTCACCCACTAACCCCATTTACCGTTACGTATTTATTTCCTCTGAATTTTAATTTAGGCGAGAATTTCTTTATTTGCGGCATTTTTATGAAAACACGCAGAACCAAAAAAAATACAAATCAACACGTATTTCACTCACAACAAAAATCACTAAGTACAACCATTATTGCTCGAAAACAATAACAAAAACGATCGGAAAAACGAGTATCGATGGTAGATATAACAATCTAACACAACAGTCGCGACACTCACTGCTGTAAAAGTTGTTACCGTTCGACAGATGGAGCGACACTAGCGCTCCAAGCGGCGAGTAAGGTGAACATCAGAGGCGTCGTAAGGATAATGCCTGTTTTGCATCCACTTCCTACGTAATTTACGAAATATTTGAGTTATTTTCTTGCCTCCAAGGGTTTGTGTAGTATCAGAAGGCATATATGTGTCTAAAAATGATTCTAAAATAAACACAAGTAGTGACAAAAACCATGAATCGAGTGGCAAGCTACAACACATTCGTGAAGAAACACTTGTGACGTTGGAGAGAATTGCAGCTTACCTCGTTGATATAAAAAGAATATAAACACACAGATTCACACGTAAGAAGCACAGACATGTACCTCTACATGCAAAAGCGATCAACTGTTCATTTATCATTCTGTAGGCCTACTGTGTTTGTCATGGTCGCCTGTTGCCACAAGTACGACCTTCATCTTTATATTATTCTAAGTGGGACAAGCAACTGCAAAATAGTGGGTGAAATATGTTGAAAACATTATGAGCTGATTACATTACATTTCATGCAATACCAAATATTTGAATAATTTTCAAAAAATCTGTCGGTGAACAAGGTCCTAACAAAATAATGTCATCACACGAAGGAAGCAAGGAAAATAAGTGACTAACAACAGAAGTGAATGAAATACATACCAAACATTACGCTTTTGTAAGACACGAATAACTGCATTTAATAACCACTTCATCGTCAAAGCAGGCCTGTGTTGACGATTCACACGAATCTGGCACTGATACATCGAGAGATGAACTGGCTGCTTCTGTCATAGGACTGTTTCACAGCTTTAGATGGATTGTCGAATCTTTGTGGCAGTTTCCTCTTCGTCAGTTGAGGTGGCTTATTTGGGATGTCAAACAGTGTGGGTACTGCATTCCACACGAGTTCATTATTGTCTGCGTTCATGAACTGGTTTTGTTCGAAATGTAGCGAACAAAACCTAATATTATTATACAGTTAAACTGGGTCTTTTGTCATAAGGTCTTACTGGCCGCTTGGGGCGCTGCTGGCGCGGTAGGCAACAAAATCGAGGCGAAGTGTCGCGACTGTTATGTTAGACTGTTGTAGATATAGGGTAGGGAACATTGGAGCGATAAAACAATAAAAGCATGAAATAATATACAAGGAGTAAAAGAATGCTGTGCATTATACCTGCATGGCGCAAAAACGAGGGCATGGCATTTAAATGCCAGATTGCAGAAAGCGTCATGAAAACCATCATATCTCACGAAAAAGTTGTCGTATTTATATAAAACAAAAACTGTTTCACGCAGGAAAGACCTGGCATTTCAAATATGCTAAAATTTAAAAATCGAATTTTTGAAGCCCACTTGCCTTCCGACTCCCCTTAATGTGACAACAAGTTTTTCCTTTGCTTCTTTTCACTTGTCCTAGCAGTTCATCAAACGAAGTTTCCGACATTCGAAAATACTGAAAAAAACTGCTTCTCATCTTGTCTCAGGTCGACATAAAGAGTAGAAAACAATCCTTTCTCCAGCAAATCACGTAGCAGTGGATGTACGTGTAATGAACGGTTGTCTTCACTCTCCTCCTCCTCCTGCTTACAAGTATTGGCTCTGAGCACTATGCGACTTAACTTCTGAGGTCATCAGTCCCCTAGAACTTAGAACTAATTAAACCTAACCAACCTTAGGACATCACACACATCCATGCCCGAGGCACAATTCGAACCTGCGGCCGTAGCGGTCGCTCGGCTCCAGACTGTAGCGCCTAAAACCGCACGTTACAAGTATTAACAAAAGTTCCTCCTCGCTCGAGTCCATTTCACTAACTAATCAGCTGGCAATATCTGCAGTGTCCAACACCGGTGATCCAGGAGTCTTCACCACAATTACCAGTGACCGTCACCAGTGTGTGAAACAGACCTTACTCAGCCATTAAAACATGGCTGTTTGCCACAAAGCACACTGGGAACAGTCAAGTCAGAACTTGCGCCTACGCGATGACACAGAGGTGCGGGGAGACAGGCTATTGTCAATGATGGCAACTCACTCTTGCTGAACTAGTGAACTGTGAACTCATTGCGCCATGCCGATCAGCCTGATTTCGTTCGCAGCTACGTTTTCCGATCGCTAATTGTCAGTAAGCTTCACTGCATATTTAGTTACAATTTCCTTACATAATTGGTGAACAGCCCATGTTGGAGTCAGTTTAGATTGAACAAGGTGATAAAACGTATATTTAACTCAGCTATTACTGTGTCTAGTCCATTTTTCAAAATAGTAACATTAAATTGTAGACTGGCAATGGCAAGGAAAGCGTTTCTGAAGAAGAGAAATTTGTTAACATCGAGTATAGATTTGTCGGGAAGTCGTTTCTGAAAGTATTTGTATAGAGTGTAGCCATGTATGGAAGTGAAACATGGACGATAAATAGTTTGGACAAGAAGAGAATAGAAGCTTTCGAAATGTGGTGCTACAGAAGAAAACTGAAGATTACATGGGTAGATCACATAATTAATGAGGAGGTATTGAATAGAATTGGGGAGAAGAGGAGTTTAGGGCACAACTTGCCAAGAAGAAGGGACCGGTTGGTAGGACATGTTCTGTGGCATCAAGGGATCACAAATTTAGTATTGGAGGGCAGCGTGGAGGGTAAAAATCGTAGACGGAGACCAAGAGATGAATACACTAAGCAGATTCAGAAGGATGTAGGTTGCAGTAAGTACTGGGAGATGAAGAACCTTGCACAGGCTAGAGTAGCATGGAGAGCTGCATCAAACCAGTCTCAGGACTGAAGACGACGACGACGACGACAACGACTGCAACAAGAACAACAACAACAACATTAAATATTTCTTTCCTGTTTCGAAATGGGTGGTCAGAAGCTAGTTTATCAAAATGTTTTTTTTTTTAATTTCTCTTCCCGTTTTTGATGAAAACTGGGATCTATGCCATTTGTTTTTGCAGTTTCACTGGCTTTGCACTTGAATGATTCGAAATCATTTCTATAAAACATCAATTTTTCCAAACTTCCGCTGAAGCTCTACTTCCCTTGTCCAAATCGATATCACGATTTGTTAAATTTTTGATGCATAACTGATGTCATTCAATAGCATGAATTCGCAAAGTAATACGAACTCGAAATTTAGCATTTCTGTTTTAATACATTCTCCTTCTTTACAATCATCTTTACTGAAACTCTTCAGTACTTTTTCTGATAACGCATTTCTTTTATCAAAGGATGTTTTATTGTACATGTCATATTAACTTCACTAGACCATGTAATTGGATTAAATTTTTTTCGAGTGGCTTCTCATTCGCCAGTGAACTTCGACAGTAGATCCCAACGCTTAATGTTATTCCCGAAAAAATTACACAAGATTCGCATTGTTGCGAAAAAAATTCGTACATCCACACAAATGCTAATGACATCATTTATCACTAAATTCAAATTATGACTGGCGCAATGTACATACTTCGCATTTGGCCGAATATTCTTAATCTGATGTAATTCTTCAGGCTTTCCCAGCGATCTGTTGACATTTTGAAAAACGGGACTTCTGCCGGATGTTCGCGTCGTTCTCGCACAATATTTCGATGGCGTAACTCTGTCTTCTTCAGACGCTACCCGAGAATGGTCCTTGGGCGGATCGAGTCTAGTATTTATGCCTGTAAGGTGCTGGGCGTTCCCTAGTTGGTCCGTGCGGCATCGGGTGTTCCCTCAGCGGTTCCCGCCCGCATGACGCGGCTCCCATGGTCCTCTCTGGTCGCTGGTGTTCCGACTGCCGTCCGCGACCGGCTCGGCTGCTCTCTGGGGACGCGGTCGTCATCTGCAGTGTTTGGTGCTCTGTATCCTGGCTATTTCCTTGGTCTCAACTTCTATTTCTTGCTAGGCACTGCGTAACTGGTCCGCGCCGCATCGATTGCGTGCACGCACGCCAGACCCGACTACCATGGACCCCTCTGGTCACTGGTGTTCCGACCGTTGTCCGCGCAGGACTTGGACGTCCTCTAGGGTAGCAGTTGTCATATCGGGAGTGTCAGAACAAATCTGTAGTGTCTGGTGCTCTGTCTCGTGGCTGTTTTATCGGACCCACGCCTGTTTCTTGTGAAATCTCGCTGTGTTTTGCATTGAGCTTTCAGAAGTTCAAGCCTCAAATCCCAGGCCATGCTGAGCTGGTATCCAGTGTCACAGGTGACGAAATTCTCCGTTATCTTGATCTTGATGGACTCTTTTATGACATTGTCCCAATATCTAGGGGTCAGTGTGACAATCTTGGTGTCATTGTAGTTCATCGAGTGAACAAGCTCTAGACAGTGTTCTGCTATGGTTAATTTGGTTGCCTGTCTGAGTCTGCTCTGCCTGTGGTGTTCTTTATACCTGATGTCTACAGTCCTGGTGGTCTGTCCGATGTATGACATCCCACACTCGCATGGTATGTTGTAAATGCCTGGCTTCCATGACCCCATCCTATACATCCCCCAATATTGTCCCAATCTCAGTGGGTGGACAAAATACGCTCTTGAAGTAATGTTTCATGAGAATTCTGTTGATCTTAGCAGAGATCAGTCCGGCATATGGCAAGTATGCCACCCTCATCGCATCTTCTGGTTCTTCTACTAGATCCTGTGGTTGAGTAGAAGGTCAAAGTGCCTTCTGGATGTCTCTAGATGAGAATCCATTCTTACTGAACACGAACTGTAAGTGTTCTATTTTCATCGCCAAACTGTTGGGGTCTGACAGAGTACGTGCTCTGTGGACTAGAGTTTTGAGCACTCTGTTCTTCAGTGCCGGATGGTGGCAGCTGTTGGCTTGCAGGTATAAGCCAGTGTGTGCTGTTTGCGCTACACATTGTGCCCAAATGTGCCATCAGCCTTCCTCTTGACTAATACCTCCAGGAATGGGAGTTGTCCATCCTTCTCTAGTTCCATTGTGAATGTTATATTTGGGTGGCGTGAATTTTGATGTTCCTGAAAAGCATTTAGTTTCTCTCTGCCATGGGTCCAAATGACAAAGGTATCATCCACATATCTAAAACAGCACGTGGGTTGATATGTTGCCAATGTAAGTGCCTCCTCTTCAAATCTTTCCATGAATAGGTTGGCAATCACTGGTGATAGAGGCGGCCCATTGCCACTCCTTCCGTTTGCTCACAAAATTGACCACCATATAGGAAGTGTGTCGAGGTTAATATACGCCTGAATAAGTCGAGGAGAGCTCCATTGAACTCCTCTCCAATAAGATCGAGTGAGTCATTCAGTGGTACATGGGTGAAGTGAGACACCACATCAAAACTGACCATTATGTCAGAGTACACAATGTGTAGTTGCCTCAGAGTAGGATTGGTGGCAGCGTCGATATTGTTGACAATAGCTCGAAGAGGAACCCCATTCTTGTGAACTTTCGGGATTCCATAAAGCCTAGGTGGTACCAGCGCTTTGGAACGCAGCAGTTTGATGACTTGTTCAGGCAGGTCTGTCTACTTCTGCAGAGGCCTGGTCTTTCTGTCCACTTTGTCCATGGGCTGACTTCCTATTGGCTTGTATGTAGGATCCTCCAGAAGTTGTTGCACTTTTCTGTCATAATCTGTCTTCTTTAGCATGAGTGTGGAGTTCCCCTTGTGTGCTGTCATCACAACAATGCTGTCATCCTCACAGAGTTGCCTGAGTGCCAACCTTTCATCGCTTGAGATGTTGTGGCTTGGTTTTGGTGAGCGCCCTGTACATCTCTCTACAGATCTCTTCAGCCATACTGGATGGTGGCGTGTTGTTCGCTTGCCCAACTGCACTGATGAAAGCTGTGACAGGCACGTTCCTGGGTGTCACTGCAAAGTTGAGACCTTTTCTGAGTACTTTTAAGGTTGCCTCGTCGAGCTGCTTGTCACTCATGTTGATCACCATACACATGTCCTCATTCTGATGCTCCTTGTAGTTGAGGTGCTCAAACTTGGCTAGTTGGCACGCCGTTGACTTCTTCCTGATGCATTCTGCTTGAGACCAGGAGGCGCCATCGACCTGGTCCCATTCTTGTTTGGTCAGGGAAGCTGCTGTGGAAACATGGATATACAGCAACTCACCGGGCGTCACATCTAGTCGATGGTGCGTTTCATGCACTCTCTTCCTTACCAGTGCGAGTCTAGCTCATTGTTTGATCTTGTTCGCCATTCTGGAATTCACATGGTGTTTGATCCTGGAAAATACTGGAACTAACTCTCCCTCTCGGCAACTCAGCAGAAAACTGAGAGAACTCAGTATTCTCCCTTTCCTTTCATGAAGCATGTCCAGTGTCTTGATGTTGCGGTACATCTCTTCCCCATAGAGTCTTCTGATGTGATTCTTCAAGCTTTCCCAGCGATCTGTTGACATTTTGAAAACCAGGACTTCTGCCAGATGTTCGCGTCGATCTCACACGAAATTTCCGTGGTGCAAATCACTGTCTTCTTCAGGTGCTACCCGAGAAGGGTTCTTGGGAGGATCGAGTCCGGTACTGTAAGGTGCTGGGCGCTCCCTAGTCGGTCCGCGCCGCATCGGGTGTTCGCTCCGATGTCCGCGCCCGCCAGACGCGGCTCCCATGGTCCTCTCTGGTTGCTAGTGTTCCCTCTGCCGTTCGCGCCCTCGTCCGCACTCTAGTGTCGCGGTCGTCATCTGTAGTGTCTGGTGCTCTGTATCCTGGCTATCCCCTTGGTCTCCACTTCTATTTCTTGCTGGTCTGCGACGTGTCAGTGTCCCGTTCGCGGTCCACACGAGCCAGACCCAGCTCCCATGATCCCATCTGCCATTGTAGTTCATCAAGTGACCAAGCTTAGACAGTTTTCTGCTATCTTTGGTTTCTTATCTGAGTCTGTGTGCCTCTGGTATTCTTTACACCTGATGCCCACAGTCCTAGTGGTCTGGCCGATGTATGACACCCCACAAAGCGCCAGTACCACCTAGGTTGTATTGACTCCCGAAAGTTCACAAGAATGGGGTTCCTCTTCGACCTTATGTCAACAATATCGACACTGCCACCTATCCTACTGCCAAATACTTAAAGAAGATGCTGACATCACATGTGGGGCAAATGTGTGCACCACATTCAGAATTCGGAGGACTTCCTACAATGGCTGAGGCAACTACACATTGTGGACTCTGACATAATAGTCTGTTTATATGTGGTGTCTCACTTCACCCAAGTACCACTGAATGACACTCGATCTTATTGGAGATAAGTTCAATGGAGCTCTCTTCGACTTATTCAGGCATATATTAACCTTGACATACTTCCTATATGGCGGTCAATTTTATGAGCAAAAGGAAGGAGTGGCAATGGGCAGCCTCTATCACCAGTGATTGCCAACCTGTTCACGGAAAGATTTGAAGAGGAGGCACTTACATTGGCAACATATCAACCCATGCGCTTTTTAGATATGTGGATGATACCTTTGTCATTTGGACCCATGGCAGAGAGAAACTAAATGCTTTTCAGGAACATCAAAATTCACGCCACCCAAATATAACATTCACAATGGAACTAGAGAAGGATGGACAACTCCCATTCCTGGAGGTATTAGTCAAGAGGAAGGCTGATGGCACTTTTGGGCACAATATGTAGCGCAGACACACACACACTGGCTTATACCTGCAAGCCAACAGTTGCCACCATCCGGCACTGAAGAACAGAGTGCTCAAAACTCTAGTCCACAGAGCACGTACTCTGTCAGACCCCAACAGTTTGGCGATGAAAATAGGTTGATGGACATAAACCACACCTCGTTGCATCAATGGAGCTCACGCCGGCGAAGGTGCATCAGTGAATCGTTTGCTGGCAGGTATGCTTCTGATGACAGGATTCCCAGCTCGTCTTGTTTTGGTATTGAGAAGAGGTAATCCTCTTTGGTGTCGGCTGGCATCTTTGTGTTTCTGACATGTACGGTAACTTGCTGGGAGACTGCCTCCACAGAGTAGGTCCTTCTTTGGGTAGAGGATATTGGTGACTGTCATGTGGTCCTCCACACTTCACACACAAAAATGACATAGTGCAGAGGCGGGTCACATGATTAAATCCTTGGCAGCAGAAACATTGAGCCACGCCTCTGGATTTCTGAAGCTTCTCGACAGAAACAGCCAATGCAAAGATTCTGCTGATTTTAAAGATGTCTCGATTCTCAGGTGGGTCTGGTAAGACCACCGCACGAAGTCCTGATTTTTGCTGCATGCTAGGCATTCGATGAAAAGTCCACAACAGTTGCCGCAAATCCAAGTGACTGCAGTTCACTCTTCAGGGTGTTGTTCAGTAAAGAGTCGACGCCACCTTAAATTACCACTTCAGAGATGGTGGTTGAACGATGGGAAACGTGTAGCAAGGTATGTCCCCTGCTCCCATCATGTCCATAACCTTCACGTAATCATCAGCAGCCATCACAGTTAGTTTCAGCTTATCTCCTCAAGCCTGTTTAAAGCACTGATTTAATTTTTTTGTCAGCCAATCGTATAGCTTTCGATAAGTGACTGGGTATTGCATCACTATTGGTGGAATCTTGTGCTGCTGTTGCTGCTGTTGTGCTGCTGTGGTGCCGCAGTATCCGTTTGCGCCGCCCCACCATCTGTATGACGTCATAGCGGTTGCTGACAGGCACGACCGGTGCTTGAACCTTGGCCTGCTTCTTCGCCTACTTCTTCTTCAGCAGATGAATGAAACTTTCATCGGTGGCCGCCACATGGTGTTGTCCAGGCCCAGGGTCGCTTCGTTCCGTCGAAACTGTGCTGTTGACACAGTTGATTGGTGAGCAGCGTCGTCTTAGACCAACGCGCCTGTATAATAATCCATTGCCATGTCCGCGTCCCTTGCTATTGTCATCAACAGATCGTTTTCCTTCCACCTTTGCCGAGTCGTCATCGGTGGAGCAACTGATGGGGCCAGCATGTCCGCATGCTGTGACATACCACACTCAAATGCGTCTGCCATGCGCAGACCGACTAGGGAACGCCCAGCACCTTACAGGCATAAATACCAGACTCGATTCAGCCAAGGACCCCAGGGAAGTAAGGGGTAAAGCGCCTGGTAGACTGTGCTTACTATATACCCCTTACTCAACCCAGCAACGACCCTGCCCCCACACTGCGGCATTACTCTGTACCTGACACTAATCAGGCAAGTGTTAGAGTACACTGCTGTGATGTGGGTCAACACGGCCGACTCGTCAATTGCAAAGCTGCAGACGGTCCAAAACAAGGAGTTTAGTTTAGCGCTTCACCTGCCACGAGACTTCAGCACCGGAAAACTCCACAAAATGGCAGGAATCCCGCTGCTAAAACACCGATTGCGGCAAGCAGCGCAACGTTTTTACGCGGCCGCCTGGGCGTGGGAGAACGCCCTCATCTGCGACTTGGGAAACCAACTGCACTGGCGCCAGACCACAAGATGGCCAGACCAGTTGCTGGTATAAGGGAACGCCGCAACGCGAGCAAAGAAGACCTCTGAGCAGCCATGCAAATAAGATGAAGATCCCAAATGAGAGACCACATAATACACCCCCAGGGAAAAGTACGAAGAAAGGCGTGATCCGCCCATCCTACAACGTATCAGAGCATGAAGTTTCGCGAATTTGCCATGCGAAGCCCAAGGACCATTCTCTGGTAGCACCTGAAGAAGACAGCGAGTTACACTCTCGAAATATCGTGAAAGAACGACTCGAACATCCGGCAGAAGTCCAGTTTTTCAAAATATTCTTAATCTGTTTTTGTACACAATTATAAACATCACTCTTCATACTGGCTCCATCATAACCTTGCCCACAGCCTTTTTTAAATCATTAATTTTGTCAATAAAAAATAATTTAGTCATCTGCTTGATTAAAACTGCTGCACCATGTTTGATGACTGCATTAAAACCTAGAAATAATTATTTTACATCTATATCGATTGGTTCTCCATTTTCTGATCTGGTTATTACTGCATATCTCAGAACAATGCTTAGCTGATCTACCTTCGATATATCCAGTATTATGTTCATTATGATAGCGAAAAACAGTGATGCTCTAATTTGTTCTAGCAGCTTATTTTCAAGTTTGTTTCTTAAGCACACAGTCATTTCATTTTGAATTTTTGGACTCACATACCTTACAGATTCTAAAAACAAAAAGGTGTGGTTTTGAAAATGTTTTAAAATGTGACAAGTCGAAAAAATAACCAGAAATCATTTTTTAAAATAATTCTTTGAAGTGAAAACGGTGAACTTTGGGCATAGCCAAAATTTGCCGCAAAATGTGATCACGCCGGGAGACAAGCACTGCAATGGACAGAAAATTGCGTAGTATCCTTCCTTCTGACTTAAGTTCTCTCGATGTCATCTCAAAGCCGATGAACTTTTTGATAGAGTAAGTATGATATCGAATAACCTTGTAAGAACCATTTTCCAAAGTAACTCTTCTTTACGAATATCATTTTCTACTTTCTTGTCAACAGTGTCATTTTTTTTCCAAACTTCGTACACAGCACATGCTTCCATATGGCCACTCAAGAACCTGTGTTCTTTAATTCTTTCTGAAAAGTGCTTCCAGTCCCAGTTACCCGTACACCGTACATTATTCCTTTTCTAAGAAAACAGCACCAAGAATTTTGGAATAACACAACAAAAACCATTAACTGATCCATACTTAGAAAATGAAACATAATACGACGTTGAAAAACACCTGTTGTTCTGGTGGGGATCTTTGGGAAATAGTCGCGAGAGCTGTAACGGCACCATATCAAGAATTAGACGTTTTTCTTTATCACTCAGTGTCTGGTTTGTGAAGTTTCCCATGTCATATGAAGTTTTATTTACCTTCTCGAAGATCGTGTAGGTTGACATTTCTTTCCCTGTTTCGTATGCCATTCAGATGTCGTAGACATGATCGGTGGCGTCGTCGTGGCCGGTGTTTCTAACTGCAGATACTGTCGGATCGTTTTCAGTGGGCTTCTCAACAGATACCACACTATCTGAGTCACAGTCAACACAAATGTTTGCGCCAAAAGTACTTGTAAAAGTTTGAGTAAAACATTTGTCAAGTTTTGTTTACTCACTTCTTTTTCATGACGTTGCTTTCGCTTAAACGCACCACTAAGTCGACTTTTTTTATGCATGATTTTAGTTCACTTCAACGGAAACCCTGCAAACCAAACAAACAGTCCTAATGCTTGGTTACACGTATGTGCTCGAATCGAATACTTACTGCACTGCGTTGACTTTATACGTTGTTAAGAATAAACCCGAAGAAAACATTGCACATGTATACTTCCGCGTTTGCTGGTACCTGAATGGCCCGTTGTTTTACCTTGAGCTTAAAGAACATGCCCGCTAGAGTACACTAAAGTAATATGATAATAAGAAAAATTGTGCTGTAATGTCACTGATAAGACCGAAATATCTCACAACCGCTCAAATACTACCAGCACATTTGCACTGGCTGGCCATATCAAGAATCGTAGATAGGTTACTGCTGCTAAAATTGCAGGTTATCAAGATTTCAGTGAGTTTGAACGTGGTGTTAATAGTCGGCACATCAGCGATGGGACACAGCATCTCCGAGGTAGCGATAAATTGGGTATTTTGCCATACAACCATATCACAAGTGTACCGTAAATATCAGGAATCAGGTAAAGCATAAAATCTCCAACATCGCTGTGGCCGGAGAAAGATCCTGCAAGAACGGGACCATCAACAACTGAAAAGAATCATTCAACGTTCCAGAAGTGCAACCCTTCCGCAAATTGCTGCAGATTTCAATGCTGGGCCATCAACAAATATCAACCATTCAACGAAACATAAAATATCAGTATGGGCTTTCAGTACCAAAGATACACTAGTGTATGCTTCATGACTGTACAACGCAAAGCTTTACCATCGCATTGACCTGTCAACACCAGCATTGGACTGTTGATGACTGGAAATGTGTTGCCTGTTCGGACGAGTCTCCTTTTAAATTGAATCAAGTGGATGGATGTGTACAGGTATGGAGACAATGTAATGAATCTATGGACCCTGCGTGTCAACGGAAGACTACTCAGGCTGCTGGCGGCTCTGTAATGGTGTGTGGCATGTGCAGTTGGAGTGATGTGGGACCCCTGATACCTCTAGATATGATTCTGACAGATGATATGTACATAAGCATCCTGCCTGATCACCTGCATCCATCCATGTCCATTGTGCATTCCGATTGACTTGGGCAATTCTAGCAGGACAATGTGACATCGCAAACGCCCAGAATTGCTACAGAATGGCTCCAGGAACACTTTTCTGAGTTTAAACACTTCCAACGCCACCAAACTCCCCAGACTTGAACATTATTGAGCATATCTGGGATACCTTACAACATGCTGTTCAGAAGAGATCTCCACGCCTTCGTACTCTTATGGATTTATGGACAGCTCTGCAGGATTCATGGTATCAGTTCCCTCCACCACTATTTCAGACATTAGTTGAGTCCATGCCATGTTGTGTTGCAGCACTTCTACATGTTCGTGGGGCACCTAAACGATATTAGGCAGGTGTACCAGTTTCTTTAGCATGTCAACATCTATTCATAGTGGCTCATTTTTCTGCTAAATGTAATGTTTTCATATTGCTTTCATTGTTATCACTGAATGGATTTCCTCTGCAATGTGGGCTGCAAATGTAGATTTATTCACATTTCCAAGCCTTAAGGCATGAAGGTGCTCTTTGTACCTATCCTGCAAACTTCTGCCTGTCTGGCCAATGTAGAATTTTCTGCATGAATCACATTGGAGCTTGTATATTCTTAATTTACTGTAGGAATCCTTGGAAAGATTTACAGAATGGATCACTTTTTCCAGTAATTTATTGTTAGTAGAGAAGCTAATATTAATATTCTCCTTTTCAAATAAGTTTGCAATTTGGTATGCTATTGGGTCTGTGAATAGTATAACAGTATATTTAGGTTCGGCTTCTACAGAAGGCTGATTTGTTTTTGATTGAATGCTGTGTGAACTGCTGTTCTCTGGAGCTGTGGCATTTGTTTTTATTTTGTTGTGGAGTTTGTATATTATTATGTGGTCATAGATATTATTGTGGGCAACTGTTTTAATTATACTGATTTCATTTTGTTGATCTGTGTGATTCATAGAAACTTTCTGCATTTGGATATCATGACTCTGAAGTATGCCATTTTGTGTTGGCTGGGATGACATGAGGAGTTGCCAAAGGTGATGTCTGTGATGGTGGGTTCCCTGTAGATGATAAACTGATTGATGTTTATGGTCAACATTACAGTTTTTTAGATCAAGAAAATTTATGCTCTTATTTGTTTCAAGCTCAAATGTGAATTTAATATTTTTATGCATTTTGCTGAGTTCTGTTGCCAATGTATCAGTTTCAATGTTTGTACCATCAAAAATCAGGATTGTATCATCAATATGCCTTTTGTAGTATATTATTTTGTTTGTGATTAGTTGAGAAGTATTTTTGTTCTACATGGTTGATGTAAATGTCTGCTAATATACCAGCTAAGCCAATGTGTAATATGTATTGATGAAAGCATGAAAAACCCATCTGATGATGTATCGTAAAATATTTAAAATCATTAATGGCACTTTTGAATAAAGTAACCTGAAACCAGTATGTGGCTGGTTACTGTACACTATCAACAATTTATTTATATAACAGCCATATGACAAAATTGCACATGTTGAATGGCTTCATATTACCTTTTGTGGGGATACATTAAAAAGAATGGCATCAGATGCCGGTGATACATAAGGAATGTCAAACGTATGGTGCTCATCTTCAAGTTTATTCTTTCATTTATCACAAACCGCAAATTTATAAAATAAATATTGACAATTGTACAAAGACTTAATCCCACACCTGTACATTAGGACCTTATCATATTTATATATGCTCCAAATGATGTGTTTGTGTGAGGTGTCACCTGACCCATGTGCTGCAGTGACCACCACACTGCTCTTGTTCCACTTCATACCATACACAAGGGAGAATACTGCTAGTGGACATTAGTAAAAAAACAAGGTGGACATCTTCTTTACTGTCCATCTGTCCTCAATGATTAAATATATCTTTTAATATTAGCTGCAGTGCCAAAAAAAGTTTATTTTATTTTAAAAAATTTGCAGTACCTGAATTTCCTATACTGTAGAGTTAACTTAGTCAGATCACACTGCAGTAACTAAAACTATTGTTACAGAAAAAAGCCATTCAAATATCATGCACACAGTGCATGCTTGAATTACTAAATGGGGGAAATGCAGTTGGCGAATTTACTCTCCATCCTCAAGCATGATACAGTATGGATAGCTTTCCAAAAGCAAGTTGTGTACCTGCTCCCACAGCAACAGCAACCACATCACATTACTTTCACATCAACGCATAGTTTTCTATGACAAAATCTTTCCATAGCAGATCACAAAGGCTCAGAATGGCATTGCTGACAGTCATGCACCTGCTTGAATTGAATATCTTAGGTGCTGTGGCACTCATGTATGGTACCTTGCCAGGACTGCTGTATGACTGTCTCTCAGAGGCAAGGCAGCAGTTTGCATATGTCTAAATTCCTACACAGGAAAGAAACATGACATTAACTATATATACAATTACACTATTCCACATGACTGCTTCTCTTACAATGGAGTGACCATTTCCTTCTCTTCAGGAACAGCATAGGTGAATCCACTTCCTTATACTATTCCATATGTGATGCAGATGGATTCACTCTCAAGCCAAATGTGGGTGAATCCATCTAGATATAGTATTATGGATGTGAAGTTGGTGGATTCCCATCCACACCAAATGTAAGTGAATCCAAATCTGCATGATATACTGGATGTAATATTTATGGATTCGCTTCAGAACCCTAACTCTGATGTTGGGTGTCCCCCACAGGTAAAGTAGACACATGGAATAGCATAACTCTATATATGATTAATGTGCTATGTGTTTTTTGTAGTTACATACTTGGACATCTGCTGCCTTCTTCCCAGGCTCTGTCACATGTGCTCACACAGCAGCTTTGGTGGGGTACCACATGTGCCAGAGTGCCTATGATATTTATTTATTGTCAATTATAACATCACTTTTAATGTTTCAAATAGATCATCGTAGTAACATGCCCATATTATGTCATTATAATAAAGTTACCCACTGAAATTCATTTACCATAAATAAATCATAGCCATAGAAACTATGCCATAAAATTATAAACATAACTACAAATGAAATTACCACAATAGATAGAACAGAGTCACTTTACTCATTCCCCAAACCCACATACAGTATTCTGTCACAAAAGCACATAAACAAAATATGTTTATGTAGTCCTCACTTAACTCTATGAACATTACCAATGTACTTCAAGTATAAAAGTTAAAAAAAGGACGATCATTCCACTTGGGACCTGTGGAAGGTACATTAGCTTATTTGTTTTAGTTGTAAATATCTGTCATGTATTATTGTTTTTCTGACATGCTCTACATCCTGGAGGACCTCCTCACTATAGATCAATTGGAATGAAAGTTAATCTAATCTAATAGTGACTTAAGCTTCAAATATCTCACAGTATTCACATAGCTTTTAATTTCCATAATTTGTTTACTCTTATGGTCTAACCAGCCTCTTTCTCTACTAGACTTTCCTCCCACCATAACACAAGGTTAGAAACAAAGTTGGAAAAATTTGCAGCAAATTTAACATCACTTTTAATGTTTCAAATAGATCATCGTAGTAACATGCCCATATTATGTCATTATAATAAAGTTACCCACTGAAATTCATTTACAATAAATAAATCATACCCATAGAAACTATGCCATAAAATTATAAACATAACTACAAATGAAATTACCACAATAGATAGAACAGAGTCACTTTACTCATTCCCCAAACCCACATACAGTATTCTGTCACAAAAGCGCATAAACAAAATATGTTTATGTAGTCCTCACTTAACTCTATGAACATTACCAATGCTATAGCTATCAAATTGTCTCACTAGTACTTCAGATCTTATCACAATACCCATATTTACCAGCTGTTTGCAATCACAATTAAAAAAACAGTAAAATTTTAAATTTGACTTCACATCTTGTGAAAACCAAATTTCTTCTGAAAATTGCACAGAAGTCCTCCAACAGCAGTTAAAATTCATAACCATTTACTTTTACATGTTTCAAGATAACCTAAATATAATGTACCTCAGTTTTGTCTAAATAAACCAGACCAAATGTAAGTTTCGTTTGAAAGGAGTATAAAAATTTTCAACAAACAATGAAGTTTTCTTCCCATAAACTTCATGAAATTCAAAATGCAATAAATGGTATTTCATATCCCAAAAGTTTTGAACATAGGCAGTAACAGACAATATTTATTTCAAAACCTCAGAATTTTTTTTCCACTTCCGTCAGAAATATTTTTTTTTCGCTTCTGACAATTGTGAGGTTAACAACACATTAGCTCTGCACTTTTACTGAATCATTTCTTACCTACTAAAGAGAGGGTGGCAGATTGATAGTGTAAGATGATTTGAAAGCTTAAATAGATGAGTTGAAGAAATCATGTGCCACGGCAAAAAGAAATTTCAGAGTTAATACTGATTGAGCATCGAGGCCCTGGGTTCACCAAATCCAGATCACAAACAGAACTCATGTCCCTCTGGGGATATCTTCAAGAGTGTCCCTATCTTTGTCATTTGATTGGACCTCATATGGTTCACACAATATCATGGCTATATGTTTTAACACTTTCCTGTTCAGTACCTTCACCACATATTTCCAAGAAAGACATATACTTTTCTTTAACTAGACCTACTGTGAATCTGCAGATGACTACATTATTAGCAACACTGTCTTTGCACATACTTTTCCATCTTGTACTTTTTCAATTTAGTCAAATCATTATTAAAATCAAAATTCTCACAAAAATCTACTGCAGGCAAAGTCTTATTATCGTGAGTCTCATTCCTCATAAACATACTATTATCATTTGTCCTACATACAGTTTCAATATACAGTTCTGCTTTGACGACTATTACTTTGTAATATTTCTGTATGTGTAATCTGAAGTTTTGCTATTTTGAAGAATAGATAGGTTTATGGTTGGTGAAGTTATGTCAACATAAGCACTGTTCAGTTCTAGTGTCACTTAAAAATTTAAGCTCCATTGGAACAGGCCTTGGAAATCCCAATGGTACCAATTGACCACTGTGTCATCATCAGCCCAAAGGCACCACAGGATACTGATGAAGAGGGGCATGTAGTCAGCACATTGCATGCTCTGGCTGTTGTCAGTTTACATGACCAGAGCTCCTGCTCCTCAGTCAAGCAGCTCTTCCACCGGTCTCACAAGGGCTGAGTGCACCCCACTTGCCTACAGAACTTGGCAGACTGATTGGTCACCCATCCAAGTGCAAGCCAAGTCCAACAACACTTAACTTCAGTGATCTGATGGGAACCTGTGTTATCATTGCAGCAAGGCCATGTAGTGTCACACTATGGTTTATATCCTTATGTTGTAGAAGAATATAATAGGTTACCTCAATTTAATGCTTTTCTTCAACAAAAAGACTATGTCCAATATCATTCACATTTATTCTAGTCTTCAAATAGGTTTTCGTTTCTGTAATATGATTAGTGCCAATGGCCTTGACGCAGTTGTAACACCGGTTTCCGTAAGATCACCGAAGTTAAGCGCTGTCAGGCTAGGCTAGCGCTTGGATGGGTGACTGTCCAGTCTGCCAAGCACTTTTGGCAAGCAGGGTGCACTCAGCTCTTTTGAGGCAAATTGAGGAGCTACTTGATTGAGAACCAGCAGCTTCGGTGTCGGAAACTGACATACGGCAGGGAGAGTGGTGTGCTGACCACATGCCCCTCCATATACGAATCCGGTGACACCTATGGGCTGAAGATGACACGATGGCCAGTCTGTACCTTTGGGCCTTCATGGCCTGTGCACGAAGAGTTTAGTTTAATGTGATTAGTATTGGCCCATATTTTACCTTTAATTGTTTTCAGTTGTTCCCCATTTCCCTCTAACTGTTTTCTGATGTTATCTTTAAGTACTTGTAGGTGCTTGTTAGCATTTGACACTAATCTGGTGTCTAGTTGTTGGTGGAACTCCCATTTGTTCACTTATTAGGAATGAAAATGTTTTTATCCCCCACCCTCACTTCACCCCCACCCCCTGCTTGATTTCGTGTTTTTCCAGACTCCCCAATTTTCTTGCAAAACAGTTCAAGCAAAATTACCAAATTCTGATATTTCAATGATATTTATCATGATACTTCTTCTGAAACTCAACTTGACTGTCTTCTGTTGGTTTTTAACTTACTTTAAGTACCAGTGATTACTCTCAATACACACTTAAACCATACTGTAATCCCCCATGTTATTTCCAAGTTACTTCCAGTCCATTCGTTCTCTGCAGCCAATTTTCACATAAATTTTAAAACATGTATATTTTTTTCCTTTATTCATTTTAAAAAGAGTGTTCTACTAGCTTCTTAAGATATTTTAACTGACCCTGACTGAGCATTCATGTATGATGTTCCACTTTCCTTCTTCTTTTACAAAATAATTGCTCTTGTAGTTATGAATCTGAAATATGAACTCTTCTAGCATCAGACAGTACATGTTAAATTATAGGAGAGGATGACATTAACTGAAGTTTATAAAAGAATTAGAACTTGAGTAATTTTTTTTACTCATCTGTATAGTAGTTTCAAATATGAGATCCATTGTCTTCTTTGTTGAGAGATAAAATAGAAATCCTGGGTTTCATACTTCACACTAAAAAAACTTTTTTACAATGACACTGCACAATGGTCTTTTGACTTTTCTGTTTCTTGTTAGAACATCAAACTTTCACAGTAAAGAGTCTTGTTATACCAAAGAGGGCTTCTCTGCAAGTGCAAATTTTGCATGATAAACATGTTTTACACAGTACACATATCAACACAATTTGCACATACATGTTGCCAACTACTGACTGAGACAAAGAACGAGTGCTTCATGGACAAGTTACATGCTAGATGCCCACTCAAAAATAACTGTAAACCAACTTACTGAATTGGCACAGATTGTATTTCTATATATTATATCATGATCTTTTGGAAAGTTCTAGAAGCAGTAATGGTTCAGATTAATATTTGTATTACTTTTCTGTTTTTCAATAGTGAATCATTTAATCAAAGTTACATCTTATGAAGTTTGCAAATATCTAAGGATAAAATTAGTAACATAGATTGTTTTACATAATTATGACATACATTCTTTGAAATTTTCAAGTCGGTTTTGTATGTAAGACAATAAATACTTCACTTTTTCTACCATGTGGATGTATTTATGAAAACTTAGATATGATTTTGAAACATAACAGTTATTTCTGTTTATTGAATAAATAAATTTTGGGAACAATTATGTGAATAACATTCTGGCAAATATATGAAACACATGGTGTTTTTGATAACTCATGTAAATTGAAATCTATAGGATAACTAATTTTTGTAGTGCAACATTAGTACACTGAAATATGCAAAGTTATTATGTTGTGTGCAAATTTCTGACGGTAAACGGTTCAGAAAATGCACCAGTATATATCGTAAACGTTTGGGAAGCAAGAACCTCATAATCTGTAGCTGAAAATCAGGTAAATGTTACTGGAAAGGTGTTGCAGTGAATCTTGGTTCATTATAACAGAGAGATGATAGATGAGGAGATGGACAGATAAAGGGAGTGGGAAGAGGAGATGGATACAAAGAGGGTGGCATGTGGAGGAGATGGACATAAATATAGGGGGCAGGAGGAGATGGAAATGGGAGGAGGACATTGACAGAGAGAGAGAGGAGAGAAGGCAAAGATGCACATAGAGAGAGGGAAGAGGAGGAGATGCACATAAAGAGATGGGGAGGAAGAAATGAACATAGAAAGACAGATAGGAGGAGGACATGGACAGAAGGAGAGGGGAAAGAAGAGAGGGGGAGAAGGAACAGATAAATAGGAGATGGACAGTGAAAGGGAGGGAAGGAAGGGGAGATGGACAGAGAGTATAATGAATTTCCTTGAGAGGTGGAAGCTTCTCTCCACAAATCAGCATGGTTTTAGAAAGCATCACTTGCATGACACTCAGCTTGTGCTTTTCTTACATGATATCCTGCAAACTATGGATGGAGGGCTAACAGGTAGATTTCATATTTCTAGATTTCTAAACAGTGTTTCAAACAGTATTCTACTGCAGACTGTTAACAAAGTATAGGCCTATGGAATAGTTTTCCAGATGTGTGAGTGGCTCGATGACTTCTTAAGTAACAGGACCCAGTATGTTGTCCTCAATGGCAAGTGTTCATCACAGACAAGGTCATTGTCAAGAATGATCAGGAGAATTGTGTCCCCCAGTATTGTGATTGGCTAGAAGACTTGTTAACTAACAGGACACAGTATTTTGTCCATAACAGCTAGTGTTCATCAGAGACAAGAGTATTGTCAGGAATACCCCAGGGAGGTGTGATAGGACTGCTGTTATTCTTCAATTTAGGAAAATGATCTGGCAGAAAGGGTCAGTGCAATCTGTGGCTGTTTGCTGATGATGTTGTGGTGTATGGGAAGTTGTCATCATTGAGTGACTGTAGAAGGATACAACATGACTTAGACAAAATTTCTAGTTAGTGTGTTGAATGGTAGTGAGCTATAAATGTAGGAAAACGTAAGTTCATGCAGATGAGTAGGAAAAACCAAGGACCTTGCTGTCGGTGGGTGGCTTGCATGCTTCAGTGATACAGATAGCTGTACGATAGGTGCAACCATAGCACAGGGGTATCTGCTGAGAGGCCAGACAAATGTGTGTTCCTGAAGAGGGGCAGCAGCTTTTCCAGTTGTTGCAGGGGCAACAGTCTGGATGATTGACTGATCTGGCCTCTTAACATAACCAAAATGGCCTTGCTGTGCTGGTACTGTGAACAGCTGAAAGCAAGGGAAAACTACAGCCATAATTATTCCTGAGGTTGTGCAGCTCTTCTGTATGCTTAAATGATGATGGTGTCCTCTCAGGTAAAATATTCAAGAGGTAAAATAGTACCCCATTTGGATCTCCAAGTGGAGCGTTCTCAGGACGACGTCATTATCAAGAGAAACAAAACTGGTGTTTCACAGATTGGATCATGATGTTAGATCCCTTAGTTGGGCAGGTTGGTTAGAAAATTTAAAAATGGAAATGGATAAGTTGCAGTTAGTTATAGTGGGAACTAGTGAAGTTCGGTGTCAGGAGAAACAGTTCATCTGCTCAGGTGAATACCGGATTATATTACAAATTCAAATAGGGGTGATGCAGGAGCGGATTTGATAATGAATGAGGAAGCCCACAGCAGTACAAGTTTATATGCCAATTATCTCCATAGATTATCAAGACTTTGAAGAAATTTATAATGAGATACATGAAATCATTCAGATTGTTAAGAGAGATGAAAATTTCATTGTGGTGGGTTACTCAAATTCAAAAATAGGAAAAGAAAGAGAAGGAAAAATAGTGAGTGGGTATGGACTCAGGGAAGGGGATGAAAGAGGAAGCTGCCTGGCAGAATTTTGCACTGATCATAATTTAATCGTTGCTAACACTTGGTTTATGAATCATAAAAGAAAGTTGTGTGTATGGAAGAGACCTGAAGACACTGGAAGGTTTCAAATTGATTACATATTGGTAAGGCAGAGACTTAGGAACCAGATTTTGAATTGTAAGACATTTCCAGGGGCAGATGTGGACTCTGACCACAACATATGGGTTATGGACTGTAGATTAAAACTGAAAAAATTGGGAAAAGGTAGGAAACCTGGATGAACTGAAAGAACCAGAGGTTGCTGAGGGTTTCAGAGGGCGCATTAGGCTATGGTTAACTAGGACACTGGCAAAGGAATACAGTAGAAGATGAATGGGTAGCTTTAAGAGATAAAATAGTGAAGGTAGCAGAGGATCAAATAGAGAAAAAGACAAGGCCTAGTAGAAATCTTTGGATAACAAAAGAGATATTCAATTTATTTTATAAAAGGAGAAAGTATAAAAATGCAGTAAACAAAGTACGCAATAAGAAATACAAGCGTTTAAAATACGTGATGACAGGAAGTGCAAAATGGCCAGGCAATAATGGCTAGAAGACAAATATAATGATTTAGAAGCATATTTCACTAGGGGAAAGATAGATATGAACTACAGGAAAATTGAAGAGGTGTTTTAGAAAAGAGAATCAGTTGCATGAATATCAAGAACTTAGATGGAGAATGAGTTCAAAGCAAATAAGGGAAAGTGTAAAGTTGGAAGGAGTATGTAAAAGATCTACACAAGAGAGATGGACTTGAAGGCAGTATTATAGAAAGGGAACTGGATATAATGAAGATGAGATAGCAGATATGATACTGTCAGAAGAATCTGACAGAGCTCTGGAATATGTAAGTTGAAACAAGACACTGAGAGTAGTCAATATTTTCTCAGAACCACTGATAGCCTTGGAAGAGCCACCCATGACAAAACTCTTTCATCTGATGTGCAAGATGTATGAGACACGCAAAATACCTCAGACTTAAAGAAGAACATAATAATTCCAATTCCAAAGAAATCAGTTGCTGACAAGTGTGAAAATGACCAAACTATCAGTTTAATAAGTCAAGCTTGCAAAATACTAACAGAAATTCTTTACAGAAGAATGGAAAAAGTAGTAGAAGCCAACCTCAGGATCAATCAGCTTGGATTCCAGAAAAATGTAGGAATACACAAGGTACTGCAGAGCTTATGACTTATCTTAGAAGATAGGTTAAGGAAAGGGAAACCTAAGTTTGTAGCATTTGTGGACTTACAGAAAGCGTTTGATAATGTTGACTGGAATATTTTCATTGAAATGGAGAATATGGGGAACAGAAGGCTATTTACAACTTGTACAGAAACCAGGGGCATGAAAGAGAAGCAGAGGTTGAGAAGGGAGTGAAACAGGATTGTAGCCTTTTCCCAAAGTCACTGAATCTGTACACTGAACAAGCAGTATAGGAAACCAAATAAATGTTTGGAGTGGGAATTATAGTCCAAGGAGAAGACATAAAAGCTTTGAAGTTTGTGTCAGAAACAGCAAAGGACCTGGAAGGGCAGTTGAATGCAATGGACAGCGTCTTGAAAGGATATAAGATGAATATCAATAAAAGCAAAACAAGGAAAATGGCATGTAGTTGAGTTAAACCAATTGATCTTAATAGAATTAGATTAGGAACTGAGACACTGAAAGTAGAAGATGACTTTTGCAGTTTGGGCTGCAAAATAACTGATGATGACCAGTGTAGAGAGGATGTAAAATGTAGACTGGCAACAGCAAGAAAAGCCTTTCTGAATGAGGGAAACTTTTTAACACCGAATATAGATTTAAGTGTAACAAAATCTTTTCTGAAGATATTTGCCTCGAGCATGGAAGTGAAACATGGATGACAAACAGTTTAGACAAAAATGGAATAGAAACTTTTGAAATGTGGCACTACAGAAGTGTGTTGGAGATGAGATGGGTAGATAATGTAAGTAATAAGTAAGTAATGAATAGAATTGGGAGACAAGAAATCTGTGGCTCAATTTGACTAAAATAAGGATTCAATTGATAGGATACATCCTGATACTTCAGGGGCTCACCAGTTTAGTGTGGGGAGTAAAAATCAGAGGAACACCAAGAGATGAATACAGCAAGTAGATGCATAAGGATGTGGGTTGAAGTAGTTATTCACAGATGAAGAGGCTCACACAGGACAGAGTAGCAGGGAAAACTGCATCAAATCAGTCTTCAAACTAAAGACATCAACATCAACATCATCATCAACAACAACAACCACAACAGTGTTTGAATACAGCATCAATTGTGTGTTATTTGACACAGTCAGGTTGATTTATCTCTAGGCATTATGTTGCAAAGGGATATGACATGGAATGAACATGTAAGAATTGAAGAGTGAATGCAAATGGTCAACTTCAGTTTACTGGGAGAGTTTTAAGAAATTGTTGTTCATTTGTAAAGGAGACCTCACATGGCACACTAGTGCACACCATTCTTGAATACTGCTCAAGTGTTTGGGATCCCCACCAGGTTGAATTAAAGGAGAACATCAAAAGAATTCAGTGTCAGGCTCCTAGATATGTTACCAATAGGTTCAACTAACACATAAGTATTACGGAGATGCTTTGGAAACTCAAATAGGAATCCCTGGAAGGAAGGTGATGTTCTTTTCAAGAAATGCTATTGATAAAATATAGAGAACTGGTATTTGAAGTTGACTGCAGAATGGTCCTAATGCACTAATGTACATTTTTCATAAGGACCACATACATGAAATAAGAGAAATTAGGCCTCATATAGGGCTACACAGGCAGTAGTTTTTTCATTGCTCTGTTTGCGAGTGGAACAGGAAGGGAAATGACTAGTAGTGGTGCAACATACCCTCCACCACACACTTGAGAAGTATGTATGTAGATATAGATGTAGAAGTGAGAGACAGAGAAGGGCAGAGGAGAAGAAGGGCACAGAAAGAGGGTGGACAGAATGAGCAACCAGTGTATTCTAAAAAACATAATTATTTTAATGTGATTTATATGATCTTATGTTGTCATTAAGGTAAATATTATGGCTTTTTCCATTCACACATCGTTAGTGATGAAGTTAATTGCACCAGAAAAAGTAGATTTTTTTGTTTTGTTTAAAAAACATTATAGTAGACATTAATTTTTTGATGTAATGAGATTAGTATTCTTCTTACTGAAGTTACTTGTAAAGATACTCCAGGGCAGGATTTAGTGAGCCTGACAACCACATCCCATCAATGCATCACATAAAATGCCTGTTAAGGACTTCATCTCATCACACACAGGTTTTATCTGTGAATCATTTCCTGTCAATGCTACCTACTCTTTTACATATCTGATTTTAATAATTTTGTCCTTCACTATATTGTAATTTGTCTTTATTTAGTGGTCTTATGTGGTTTTCCTTCTGTCATAAGTCCTTTGCTTTGAGGTCTGGATTATGTCTTCCAGTATTTTGCAGTACAACTTGTTCTGCAGAGCTATAGTATCAACTGTCAGATATATTTTCCTTTTTCTGCTGAAATATATTTTTGTGTCTTGTGTAATCTATTTGTTTCCATTTTTGTTCAGTCTTAACTCTATTGGCATAAGTGAAATCAGTTTTCATATAAGATGAAAGCTTCATTAAAATGTGTTGTATTTCTCAGGCAGTACATAAGCATTGTAAACATCTCAGCAGTTCATGTTTTTTAACAGTTTCCCAAAATATTCAATTTTTGTCTTATTTCTGGCTCTCTTATGTATTAGTCTAAAATACAGTGAAATTTCCTTATATGTGAGACTATTAATATCTTAATGATCTATGTGAAGCATTCACAACAAAGTTCCAAAGGTTGCAGTACTCTTAAAAAGTTGTAGAGCCCACATAATACCAAATACAGAGACTTTTTCTGTAAATCCAAGTGTATAATAAAAGGGTATGCTAATGGGAAACAAAGCTAGTTTTCAGTAGACAAGGAACTTAAATTGACCAAAATAGAAACTGAAGCTCATGTTAGATTGTGTGGGCAATACTCAGTTTTAAATGTGGACATAAGCTTCTAAGTGGGTATTTTTATCCATCACCAGACTCACACCACTGATTTAACCAAAAAGTTCAGTCTGTTTGTATGAATATCCCCCCCTGTCAGGCTATCATTGTTGCAGGAGTCTTAAATCACATTGCAGTTATTAAAATTTTGTTAATGGTGAGCATGCTAAGACATCCTGTGAATATTCTCAAAAGCTTCAGTCAGTGAATATCAATGCAATTTCTTCAAAGCCCAGTTGTGCAGATTACCAGTCTCAAAATATGCATGCAGATGAACACTGTTGCACCAGAGACTGTTGAATACAAGCAATTATGAATTGTTAGGTGAGCCTGAGTTCTGAAAGTCACAAGTAACTTTTTCTGGGTATGGTGAACATGATGTTCCTGTGCTAGATATTTTCAGCATACATATCACTGTTTGTATTATTACCAAGACAGTTTTGTTCATGATTTTGTGCTCATATGAAAATAGCTGAACTGTGTGAGGAACTTACAAGGAGACTTATCCAAGTGTCAATAAATGATCTTCACAAAAGTTGGTGGGTGTGTAGAAGGTGCAAAATAGTGCAATAAATGTTTTTTTATTGAGCCTAGTGTAATATATTAGGAGTAAAACACACCCCAAAAGACAGTTTGGCATTTTAGGTTTAGAGGGAATATCTACTAAATAATGATATATAAAAAATGTTTTTCGTACAAAAGTTGATATGTAATTATATAAAAATGTTTTCGGACAAAAGTTGATATGTAATTAATGTTCTTGGAAAATGCATAATCACAATTTTTGCAAAATACCCCACCTTCATTTGTAGGTTTAGAAAAATGAGAACTTTTGTTACAACATAAATAAAAGAAGCTTTCAAGCCATGTACATCCCTGTGTAATGAAACTGGTTCCTGAAATACTGTTTTTGGAAAATAAGCTGTTCACAATGTGTTGCTGGAGTATTTTCAACAAAGCTAATTAAAATGCCTAAACATTTATTGCTGTTATTTATTCTGGAATTTCACATATGTGTATTTTGTTAACTGAAACTAATAAGTAACTCATTATTATGAAGGTAAGTAATCACAATAATGATAATCTGTAAGGAAACGCTTAAAATGTAACGTTTTTTTATGCCATACACTTAAAATGAATGAAATTTCTTCATGTAATATACATGATGTGAAAGACAATGTAAAACAAAATTTGTCAAGATTTTAAACTGCCACAGGTGACCTTCTAAATATCCTAACTTGTATCAGGCTTATTTCAGTATGTTTGTAAGCCTTGGCAAACAGAACTGATTATGTTGCTTCTCAAGTGGAGATTGACATCATAGCTATTCAAAAGAAGTAGATCTGAAAGTCTTCACACAAAGTTCTTCCCTCATTGAAAGTGGTATACATCCGATGACTGTACCTGTGCTATTGAGTCCTTTGGGATAACCAGATGAACAAGTTCCTCATCCTCAGGTGCAATGCTCTCAATAGTTTTTTTCACATTGACCACCACAAGAATTTAACAATAACAGATATTTCTTTCACTGGGAGAGAAAATATTTTTCAAATATCTTTTGACCTGTTCAATTACTTGTTTATCAGATTTCAAGAATCACTTTGAAAAGAGATTCTTGAATTCTCAGCCCAAACTCACCAATAGTTTCTTTCAAAATTATGAAAATGAAGGTGGTCAATGTGAAAAGAAAAAGAAAATGGTTCTGAGCAACATAGCCAAGGACAAGAAATACCTGGTCATCCCAAAGGGCTCAGTTGCACAGGTATAGCCATGGAACACATATGGCTTTCAATGTTGGAAGAACTTTCTGAGAAGATTTTTAGCTGTAACCCTGTTGAATGATTATGATTTCAGTCCTCACTTGAGAAACAATACAACCTAGCTGCAGTCACTCACACATAAACAATTCTCTTTTCCAAGGCTTACCAATGTACTAAAATTTGCTTCATACACATCAGGATATTTAGAGAGTGACCCATGACATCATATTGTCTCCTCTGTTGTGTATATTACACAAATAATTGTCATTCATTTCATGTGCATGGTGTAAAAAAGTTATGTTATTTTTTAAGTGTTTCCTTGCAGATCATCATGATCTTAATTGTATTGTATCATACTAATGAGTTACTTATCTTTTTCAGTCAACAAAACACAAATATGTGAAATGGTAAGTATATACAGTTCCACACAGTAAATGGAATGACCTCATTGATAAATATAGACTTTGATCAGAAATCGGTAGCTAAGGTAGAATATTCAAAATTTCTAGGTGTATGCATTGATGAGGGGTTGAACTGGAAAAAAACACACTGAGGATCTGCTGAAATTTTTGAGTTCAGCTACTTATGCAATTAGGGTCATTGCAAATTTTGGCAATATACATCTGAGTAAATTAGCTTACCATGCCTATTTTCATTCTCTGCATCATATTCTGGGGTAACTCATCATTGAGTAAAAGAGTGTTCATTGCACAAAAGTGTGTTATCAGAATAATTGCTGGAGTTCATCCAAGATCATCCTGCAGACACTGAGCTAGAAATCTTCACTGTAGCCTCACAAAATATATATTCACTTATGAAATTTGTTATTAACAATCGGAACAAATTCAAAAGTAATAGCAGTGTACATGGGTACAACACTAGGAGAAAGGATGATCTTCACTACTCAAGGTTAAATCTAACTTTGGCTCAGAAGGAGGTAAATTATGCTGCCACAAAAATCTTTGGTCACTTACCTAATAGCATCAAAAGTCTGACAGATAGCCGTATAGTATTTAAAAGGAAATTAAAAGAATTTCTTAATGGCAACTCCTTCTACTCATTAGATGAACTTGGGATATAGTAAGTGGGTAATTTCCAAATTCCAAAAAAAAAATTGAGTGTCATGTAATATTTTCTCTAATGTAATATCTTGTATAGACACCTTTTATTAACCTGACACATTCCACATCATTACAAAGTGTTGTATTCATGATCTATGGAACAAGTACTAACCTAATCCAATCTAATCTCTAAACTAAAAAAACACAAAAGCCATGAATGTAAAATGTAAAATAAGAATTTAAAATGTAAAACAAATGTGAGTAAAATAAAGAATTATTATGTTTTTGAATTTTACATATTTTAATTAGGTATGTTGAAAATACTCTGACAGCACATTGTGTATTGCTTATTTTCCAGAACAGTATTTCAGAAACCAGATGTATTACACAATGATGTATGTGGTTGAAAGCATCTTTAATTTATGTTGTAACAAAAGTTTCTATTTTTCAAAATTAATTAATGGTGGTGGGATATTTTTTGTAAATTTTCAAATTATTACAAAAAGTTGATTATACAATTTTCAAGAACGTTAGTTACATATCAACTGTTATAAAAATAAAAAAAAATTAAAAAAAATTCGTGTATCACCATTTTGAAGATATTCCTTCTAAATCTAAAATTCCAAATTACATTTCATGGTGTGTTTTATACCTTAAAAGTGAAACTGAGCACAGACATAAAAATGTTTTGTAATATTTTGCCCCTCTATACACCCCCCTCCACCCCCCCCCCCCCTGCCCCCCAACTTTCATCAAGATTGTTTATTGACAACTGGGAATGTTCTCTTGTTAGTGACTTTTCCAAGATGGCCTAGGCAAAGCTTACAATTTTGAGGCTCACTTTGACACACAAGACAATGCATAACAATGGAATTACCAAGCATGACCTGTCCTTCACACTATCAGAGATCAGGTGGCACAGGAATCATTATCTTGGCTGGACAATAGTGTGACTCCCCCCTTAGTAGCTAGTCAGTGGGCATAACCTTTAGTAATTATACAGAAATCTTCAGGAAAGTTATGCTTTAGTACAGATTTTAAGGTAGCAGTAAATTCACAGGCTGTGATTGACTCCTTTCCCTTGTCACAGCCTGAGGAAAACTGGGAACAGGTCATTCCTTTTCCGAGGCTGATCGCCGCAATACTTATTAGCATATTTCCTTTGATGAACAGTCATGACAAGTTTCTTTTAATGAACATCAACATGGTGTTATTTAAGTATTTGAGGTTACAGTTCCTTATTGTTCGAATTATTTGGATGACATAGTCATTTACGGTCATACTCCCAACCAACATCTTTCCAATTTCAGGAAATTATTTGAAGTGCTCTCAGATGCCGCATCAAAGTGTAATGAAGACAAGTGCCCCTACTTCTAGACTGAGATTAAGTATTTAGGGCATGTTATTAACAGTCATGGTCATTTGGTTCATTCCAAATGCTGTGCAGATTGCAGCTCCATTGTATCATCTTCAATGAGAGAATGTTCCATTTGTGTGGACTAGAGACTACAAGTCATATTTCAGAAAATAAAAAGTGTTTTACGGAGCAGCATTTTGATCATGGTAAGCCTGTTGTGCTGGCAGCTGACATATCAACTTATAGGAATGGCACTGTTCACTCACACATAGCTGGATCATTGGAAAGGCCAATTACCTTTGCATCTGAACTCCTCAACAAAACACAGTGCTACTATTTGCAGATTGAGAAGGAAGTTCTTGCTATTGTGTATGGAGTGGCCAGATTCCATCAATACTTTTGTGGCAGAAAATATTCCAATTAGTAATGGATCCCAAGCCTCTCACCTCATTGTCCGCCTCTTCAAAGCACAGTCCCTCCAAGCACAGTGCAAATGTTGTGGTGTTGGACTCTGCTCCTTTCAAATTATCAGTACAAAATCATGCACAGGCCAACAGCTAAGTGTTCAAATATGGACACTCTTTCTCACCTATCAGTCAGCACAGACTCAGGGTTCGATGCCTCAGAGGATTCTTACTTCTATATTAATATTCAGGACACTGAAACACCTGACGGTTTTCCCATTGACCACCAACAGACAGTTCAGGCAATGGTTGTGGATAACAGTCTCAAAATTCTGTTGTAGTCCTCTGCACCAGTTGGCCACATTCAATTAAGCAGCCTTGTGATCCAGTGGGATGCTATTATTTTGCACGTCCGTACACATTATTTGTTCAACAGGGTGTTATCCTATTACATACAGAAAAATACCAATCACTTGCGTTTGTGCCACATTTGCTTCAGAAGGGAATTCTTCACCTTCTCCATCAGGAGTGTTGGGGCATTGTATTTACTAAGCAGTTCACCTGACACCATTGCTCATCAATCAGCAGGACACACAAATAGAAAATTTGACTGCGCAATGTCTGGCAAGTGCAGCACTCCCAGCTGCTCCACAACAGAAGTTTTATGATTGGCCCAAGCCCAGTGTCCTTTGGAAATGTCTGCATATTTACTTTTTGGGTCATTACTGGAATTCTCATTGGCTTATTGTGTTAGATGCCTTTAGCAATTTTCTGTTTGTGGTGCTTATCCAATCCACCACAACAGCTATTCCTGTTAAGACTCTGATTTCTATTTTTTGTGTTGAGGGTCTACGAGAAGTGTTGGTTTTGGGAAATGGGCTGCAGTTCACATCAACAGTATTTCAGCAGTCTTGTGATGTCAATGGCATCAGCCATGTGATGACAGAATCTTTCCACACTCAATCTAGTGTTAAAGCAGAAAGCTTTGTCAGAACATCTTTCAAGGAATATATCAACAATTTATAACCCCCCCCCCCTCCACATTAATGGTATAGGCTTTAGTGCTCTTCTTCTCACCCTACAATTCCCAGCCAAGCAACGGCAAATCATCAGTGGAACTTTTGCATGGCCACTGACATTGGAAACCACATGAGTTGCTGCATCCTTTGCAGTCATTGGCCAATCCTCCACAGTGTTCTAAGTTTAAGTTGAATGATTTAGTCTTTTTCAGAGTTATTGGGAGAGGCACTGGGAATGAGGTGGTATTACAGAAATCTTGGGCCACTTTTTGTTTGTCTCACAGGGTACCACCAGACTGCAGAAGTGTCATCAGTATCAGCTTCTTTTGTATGTGCTGTGTGATCATGCTGTTGGTTTTTAATTTGCAGATTTGGGGCCCAGAAGGACACAGCAGCTTCAGCTGCCTTCACCTCCTTTAGATCCCATGCCGCCAGCACAGGACGGGGAGCTGATGGGCACTGACGCAGAGCCATTGCCATCGCCACAGTGCCAGCAGCCCTAACCACAAGTGGTGCTGCCTTCCAGTGGGCCACTGTGGACCCTACACTCACTGGTGCACCTCCACCAATGGAAGAAAATGTTCCAACCCTAGGTGTAGGTGTGCACCCTGTGGATGGTTTTATGGACGATTTTTCTGGCCATTTGCAAGATGACTGTCAGGGTGCAGGAGAAAACTTTTCACTGGCTGCAGTTTCAGCTTCTGCCTCCTCAGGGGCACCTTCACCCAGACTCCTCTAGCACTGTCAACTCAGGCAGTAAAGGTACATGACAATGGCAAGGGGTTTTTTGGTGGTGGGGAATGTGATGTCATACACTATTACACTGTCAAAACCATGCCAAATAGCCCACACCTAGAAGTTACTAGTAACTAATGTGACAGCCTCGCTAATCTGCAGCTGGCCCCAAGGCACACCCTCTGCAGCACGCGCAGCTAGCACCACCACAGAGCCAACTTATGAAAATGCAGCACTGACACCAGCCTAGTCAGTTCATGAAGTTCTGTCTGTGCATTTGAACCCTTAGTGGTTAGCCACTGTTTTTATTGTATATGATGAATTTGCCTGTCTCACTGAACTGATGGAATATAATTGGACTTACTGAACTAAAGTTAAGTAAACCAGAGTTACATATGTATTACATGTGCTTCTCATTATTTCTGCTATCTGTCTCAGCACCCACCTACTCCTTGGTATACAACCTAGGCCAACCCAACAATACCAAGTGTTTATTATATGTTACTGATATGCAATTTGAATTACCTTTACATGATTTGAATTAGTCACACAATAGAAACACAACACAGACATTCATTCTGTCATTTATAAAAGAATTGATAGGCTATCATATTTTTATAATGTGGTGAAGAATAAGTGGGATTATTCAAGTGTGAGAATGATTTCTAATGAAAGTTGTTGTAATTTCAGCCAATTAGTATACCACTAAAATTATTGCAAAGTATTTTTTATGAACATCAAAGCAATGAACCCTGAGATGGATGTTTATATTGACCTAACTGTGTGCTGTCTGATGTAAAACCGAGCGAGGTGGCGCACTGGTTAGCACACTGGACTTGCATTTGGGAGGACAACAGTTCAATCCCGTGTCCGGCCATCCTGATTTAGGTTTTCTGTGGTTTCCCTAAATTGCTCCATGCAAATGCCACGATGGTCCCTTTGAAAGGGCACAGCCAACTTCCTTCTCCGTCCTTTCCTAATCCAATGAGACTGATGACCTTGCTGTTTGGTCTCTTCCCTCAAACAACCCAACCCCCCTCTGCTGTAAAAATACATTTGGTGGACTGGAATGACGATGCAACAGTGAGTGGGACTACAGATAAGTACAATTTTAACATTTTATTGTGATTCTGGGCAGTAACTTTAGGACTCGTGAAATATTTTTTTATTATTGAACTAAAAAAATCACATCAAAATGATTAAAGAAGGGCTAATTTCAAAGACTGTGGTGAGGGACAATTCAGGGCTCTAATTATGTTTCACAAGTTCCCAGAGGAAATGTGATACTCGAATAGATTATGAAAATGTTATACAGTACAATAGGTGAACTGAGCAAAAGAAAAATCAAAACTTGAATAAAGGGATGAACTAAGTAACAGTGTTCAGCAGGTACTGAACCCAAAAGTCAAGTGAAAAAAGGATTATGTAACCAAATACCACAATCAATTAGTGAACTGATCATTAAAATTGCTGAGTCCAACAGTGAACTGAACTGTAAGGCAGCAGAAATAAATCAATAACAAAATTCAGCAAGTGACTACTAATGAATTAAAAAACTGAGCTGCAAAATAACTGTGCTCAGGTCTTGCAATTAAAAGAGAAACTTAACAAATTAAAATTATGCTGTAGAGTTGTGGTAAGAATGCCTTAATGATCAAGTGAATGTAGTTGAGTGCAAAATTGTAAAGGTGAGATCAAATCTTTTGTATGAAATTGTAAAAACCAAAAAGAATTTTGAAATAGTTCACACTGCCATGAAACTGTAAAATCAAATTTTTAAATCAGAATTAACTTTTATTCAACAGAATCTTGAAGATAAAATTGATGCTTTAGAGTTTAAAACAAATAGTCTGATTTACATAATCAGTATTAAAGTTGTAGACCTAGAGAGAATAGTTACTAGTGATGTAGATGCATTAAAAATTGTGGGAGATGTTGGTAAGAAGCTTTGTTTCGTTGCGAGAAAATACTTCTGTAAATAGTTTTGTCAGTAACCCTGATGGCAAGTGGGCTAGTATACCTATAAATAGCTTTCCTGGAGAATATAAACTGCACCCAGTTGATTTTATAAAATTCTAATGTGGCAATTTTGATTCTCAAATTACTTATAAAATTAAAGTTGTAAAAATGTTTATGGATGATAAGGGACTTCCATGGGCAAATCAGAATACCCATACAGATACATCCTACAGTGAATTTTAAAAAATTTTATAAACAAATTGTGGTCAAAACCAGAACAAGCTAGAATCAAAAGTGAGTTTTGGGGTGGCCAAAGCTGTAGGGAGCAAAATGGTAATATGAAGGAATTTTTGTGAGAGGTAGGAACTTTGATGAGCTAACCAAAATTAACTCTTTAATGGAGATTATTTGAGAAAATTTGGATGGGTTAATTTCACAGAGCAGGTGACTCAACAGAACAGTTTTAAAATATGTTGACATATTGGATTGAGCCTTAGAGAAAAAAAAGAGACAGAATTTTAATCATGGAGGGGTAATTAGTTATCAGCATAGGGATGGACTCAAAAATGTAATAGAGAAAATTATGAGAGTAGGGATGTAGGAAACTACAGGAATGAAAATAACAGAGTTGGAAAAAGAAGATCTTTTCTTTGGAGTGAGACAATAGAAATGGGACCAGTGAATTTGAAATCAAAGGCAGGTCATAATAGATTGTAGGATACAAGAAGACAAGATAACGGGGGAAAATTTCAGAGAAACTGATGGTCATCCGTTGTAGCCTGTCTGACTGGAGAAAAATCTATGACCAAAATCAGGCTAATAATTACAGGAAAACATTTCAGAGGAGGAGAAATTCTAGATCTTAAGGGCAGAACAACCAAGGAGCATACCAGATGAACTGATTATAATTTGACACAGAATTTTGAAAAGCACTGAATATTAATCTGTCTGATGGCAAAATGCACAATAGAACATGTTATGGGGAGTTAGAGATGAATGCAGAGGTGCTGATAAATTTATATATTCAGTCAGGAAATGATATTTATGAATTGGAGGAAGTGACAGACACTAGTTTTGATGAGTGTGGTATAAATAAGATACTGAGTAACAAGGGAGTAAACTGATCTCACTGATCATTATGTTCTCAGGTGGGTTTAGTGATCATGTACTGCGGGGATAAAGGGACTTTACCATATAATTTTAATGTGACTGATGTTGAAGTTGTTGATAAAACTAATGGTGATGATAGTGGTGAGATTAACTATGATGAAGAAATTGATGGATGATGGGATGGTTTATGTTGAAGTCAAAGAAAAAGCAGTGAATATAGTGATTTAGATAATAATGAAGGTAGCTGGGGAAATGAGGTTACTGATCAAGGGATCCATGAGAATTAGATTTTGCCAGTCTGTATTAGCGCATCATTAATCATCAGTGAGTGTAAGGGAGAATATGAGAAGAATGTAAGACTTGCAGATTTGAGGGTGGTTTGGAATAATTATCATGACAACAACAATAAAATTTGACCTTGTTTAAAAGAAGTTTGTGATAAGATACATCGAGACTGGTGGATTGAAATGAATACTAGTTTGAATAATTTGAGAAAACACAAATGCATTATCAATAAGGACAGTTACAATAAAAGGGAATCTGATATGCCTGTGAATGAACTACATGCAACAAATGAAGCACTCATAGAAACTTGGGGTGTAAAATAAGGGTTTTAGTAAAACAAGATGATCTGTTTCACAAAGAGGGCAATAAAAATGAATTCAGGATGCAGGGAAGTGCCTACATTTACATTCAAACAGGTACATAGGCATATAACTCTTAGTGGATACTGACAGTCTATCAGTGAGTTTTCTGAAAAATCAAGACACAGAATTAAACTTGTTCTAGAATTCATTAACATGAATATAATACACATTGAAACAAGGGGAACTACTGGGACACATTGTAAACATGTGAAAAATCAGGTGCTCCTTTCATTTAAAATGGGGAAAATAAAATTTATATAGGCATGAGTTGTAATACTGGGCTTGAGAGAAGGTATCTTCATTGATATTGACTGGATTGTAAATAGTAGAGTGGGATTTGGTTTGTTGAACAAAGAATTAGTATTTACCAGCCCCAAAAGCAAAATTTCATTAAAGGCCAAATTGATTGCTCTGAATTGTGTTTACAATAATAACCAAATCAGCAGAGTGACTTATGCAAAGAAGAGCAGATATTTTGAAGATGAAGGTGATTATACTGAAGAGGGCTTAGTCATTAAATAATAGCACAATAAGGTAGAGACAAAATTGGAGGCAGAAAAGCTAAATCTTGAACAGAAAGAAAAATTTGGAACTATTGTGGGAACATTATGACATTTACAACGCAAAATTTGGAAAACTAAGAAATTACTTGTTTAAATTATAATTGAAACAATATAAACGAGTTTTCAATAAGCCAGTGCTGTATTATTCAAAAAATTGGGAAGCCGTAGACAAGGATTTACATAAAATTGAAACTTGTGATATAATTGATAAAGGTAGTATTGAGTGAGACACTCCTCTTATTGTTGTGGAGACACATTTATGACAGGAGAAGATGTGGATGGGAAAATGGAACACAAATCCGTAGTTTTTTCCACTAGAACTTCAAAAAAATATTAGAATTTATGGAGTTACAAAAAAAGAACTATGCTTTGGGAATTCAGCAAATTTCAGAATTACTTAGTTCATCATAAAATTACATTCTATTTTCACCACAAAGCTTTGAGTTACTTTCAAGAGGGCAAACAGATTAGGCAGATTAGGCAGGGGAGTATTATTTCTTCGGCAATTTTATTATACCATTAAATAAATGAGAGGAATGTGGAACTTAATATGCCAGTGCTCTGTCAGGACTAGCAGTGGAAGTTGATTCTGAACTTATCAGTGTGTAGTGTGAAAAGGAATTTAAGATAATGTGTTTTAAAGGAATCAGAGAGGAAAAGGTGGTGCAAAGATAAGAAGGAACCAAAATCATTATCAAACTTGAAGGCTTTGTCTGGATTCCAATTGATTGTATTGCACAGATTTGTAAATCTTAGAAATGACATATCGCATTATCAAATAAATTGGCAAAGAATTATTATTATGACTAGTATTATCTTCTAATATTGTCTCTCTTAGGAGAGACACCCTGTATGTATTCCATTCAAACTGTTGGTTCAAAATTAAATTTGGATCTTTAACATAATGCAAAAAAATCTAACTCTTCCATTACATCCTATCTTCAGGATTATCTGCTGCATACTTTTGATCCTCTAAATGTGAAGCAAATTTGGATAGATTGCTTTTGTTGGTATTGCTATAATACGTAATTCAGAGAAAGATAAATATATGGATGTAACAGAAGAGAAAGAAATTTTTTCACACTATGCTCAACATCCAAATTTCATTTTGGAAGAACAATTTCAACTGGAAAAAAAATATATATTGACAATTTTTGTGATTAAAAAGATAATACTAGTGATAATGGCAGTGCTTTGCCATTTTATGTTACATATTCTTTGGATAATTGTGTAACTGACATTCCATGCATCTACCTTTGCACAACAAAAAATATTATTGATAAATATATATTTTGTCATTTGTTTTATATACATACAGAGGTGACAAAAGTTATGGGATACCTCCTAATATCATGTCAGACCCCCTTTGGCCAGGTGTAGTCCAGTAACAGTACATGGCATGGACTCAACAAGTCATTGGGAGCACTGTGCAGAAATATTGATACATGCTGCCTCCATGGCTGTCCATAATTGTCAAACTATTGCCAGTGCAGGATTTCGTGCAAGAACTGACCTCTTCATTATGTCCCTTAAATGTTCAATGGGATTCATGATGGGCAATATGGGTGGTCAAATCACTCACTCAAATTGTCAAGAATGCTCTTCAAGACAGTCACAAACAGTTGTAGTCTGGTGACATGGCACATTGTTATCCATACAAATTTCATTATTCTTTGGGAACATGAAGTCCACAAATGGCTGAAAATGGTCTCCAAGTAGCAGAACATGACTATTCCCTGTCAATAGTCAGTTCAGTTGGACCAGAGGACCCAGTCCATTCAATGCAAATACTGCCCACCCACTACGGAGCCACTACCATCTTGCACAGTGCCTTGTTGAAAACTTGGATCCATAGCTTTATGGGGTCTGTGATACACTTGAAACCTACCATCAGCTCTTGCTGACTGAAACTGGGGTTCATTTGACCAGTTACAGTTTTCCAGTTATCTAGGGTCCATTCAATACGGTCAAAGCCCAGGAGAGACACTGCAGGCAATGTTGTGCTGTGAGCAAAGGCACTCGCATTGGTCATTTGCAACCCAAGGCCCATTAAAGTCAAGTTTCACTGCACTGTCTTAACACTTATGTTTGTCATATGTCCCACATTGATTTCTGTGGTTATTCACACAGTGCTGCTTGTCTGTTAGCACTGACAACTTTACACAAATTCCACTGCCCTTGTATGTTATGTGAAGGCAATCGGCCATTGCATTGTCTGTGGTAAGAGGTAATGCCTGAAATTTGTGTTTCCCGGCACCCTCTTGACACTTTTGATCACAGAATATTGAATTTCATAATGATTTACAAAATGGAATGTCCCTTGTGTCTATCTCCAACTACCATTCCAAGCTACAGGTCTGTTAACATTTCCACATGAATCGCTTGAGTGCAAATGACAGCTCTGCCAATTTTGAAACATCCTCTTTGCATGAAAATTGTCCTGTGTTCATAATGTATCACAACAGGTACTGGAAAATTATCTTTGACCAAAACTGGTCACACAACTAAAAATAAATTATGCAGCTGCTTCACGTGTTAAAATATGTCATTTCTGCACTTTTTAAAGAGTTGTTTATGTAATAAGGGAGACAAAATGTTGAACAATAAGGGCCTACTGTTAAGGAGAAATAGGCCTGACACTAACAATTGGAAAGTATGACTGATGTAGCAATTTATTGATGTATTAATAAAACATGTATTAATAAAAAATGTCTGGTACCACACGCCATGGAATTTCTATCCCCGTCAGATGTCATAGACGTTGAAGACCCCTAGAGGTCTCTGCACCATCGCACCGTAAGCTGTGGTGGCGCCTGCCTCCTGGCCTGCTTTTAGTGTGACGGTGCCACTGTGGAACACGTGGTTCCAGCGGCCAATAGCGGGGCCCTGATAGAGTATTTAAGCGCCTGCCTCTCACTCAGCCAGCTAGTCTAACCTTGTGTACGTCTCTGGACACATCGCCTCGTCTTAGACAGCTTATTCACTTTCTTGTTCTGTGTACGAGTGGACGTGGTTGTTAGGTTTTCTTGTGACTCCGTTGTTTCGATCTTGTTGTTGTTCATTCTGTCCTTCATTGGTTGTGTCCATCCTCTCCTGTTGTGTTGTTGTTCACGGGCCGCTCTGCGGGTCCCACCGCACTTTCCGTCACTTCAACCCTGCGACCATTCCAGTCGTCATTACAACAAAATGTTTCAGTCATCGTATGGGTCAAAACTACATTTGGAAGAGTCAGGAGAATAAATATTTCTACAATCGTAATGGAAGAGTTAGAAAGAAACTAGCAATGTGTGACAGATGCCATAGAGCGAAAGTCAGCAAACAAAGATGTAGGGGGCATATGAGAACATGATATCTGAGAAACAGATGGACCTAGTGAGTGTACACGTTATTGGACTGTTACCAAAAGCAAAAAGGGATGTCTGTTATATTTTTGTTGTGGTAGATCTATTCTCAAAATTTACAACATTATATCCACTTATAAAAGAAATCAGTAAAAATATAATTTGAAGAATTATTTTCTGAATGTGGATACTCCCAAAAGAATTCTTTCTGACAATAGTGTGTGATTCACTTCAATAACTTGGAAAAAATTTCAAGAGGGGAAAGAGGAAAATCATATATTAATTTTGGTACATCACCCTTGAAGCAGTCCTGCCAGATATATATGAGGAAAATTGGGAGGGTATGCAGAACATATTGGAACAAAAACTATTCAGACAGGATGGAGTGTGTTAACAGTTTTAAGGATGTTTGAAATTGTTTACAACAATTCTCCGTTGGTTTCTCACATCATGAAATTTTATGTGACAAGTAATCTGACAACCATATAATCAAATTAATAGAGTATCCTGCTTGCAAAAGGCCCACAGCACAGAAGAGCGAAGAAATTGTTAGCAAGCTATGGAGAAGCGTGGAGAAAAGAGAAAGCAGAGGCACTATAAGAAATTAAAAGTAACACTATTTGTAGTGGATGATTTGGTTTTAGTGAAGACTAATGAAAAATCAAAATATATCTGTGGTGAGCTTAAGAAAGTTTTGGCATTTACACTGGGAATTTTGAGGTGCTCAAGAATCCACATACAAATGCTTATAGGACAGCTCTCAACACATGGAGCACTCTCTCCTTCAGCATGATAATGTCTTACACACACAAGTGCTGTGACATCTGTTTCACTGTCATAGATCATTCTCCATACATTCCCAATTTGGCCCTATCTGATTTCCATATGTTTCCAAAACTTAAAGAACACCTTCAAGAATGTCACTTTGATAGTGATTAAGGAGAGCAAGCAGAGGCATGGTTGTAATGCCATCAAAAAAATCAAGTATTCTATGATGATGGTATCAACAAACTGGTCTCTCCTTGGAGAAAAGAGTTCATCATCAGAGTGACTATGTGGGGAAATAAATATGTAAACACGAAGATTAAAGATATAAATTGTTAATAAATTTTATTTCATTTAAATAACTTTTAGAGTTTTTACATAAAAATTTGGAGGCATTACTTTTCAGCATGTGCCCATAGATTGATACACACAAATTGAGACTAACTTTTAGGTTTGAGAAGTGTAGCTAAACTAAAAACATTTTGCATCTAGCTGACTGACCTGGTTAAGTAATATGTGTGTACATTTCATGATAATCTCAAGTCAAAATTCTATTCTGTGATTTGTTTTCTAGCATGAAACTCTTGTATTTGACTTTGAAATAGCTAAATAAGCATTTAACAAGTAGTGACTTAATTATTAGAAGTTGCTTACTTAGCTATGTTCCTTTCTTTATAGTCAGGGTGACTGCTAAAACTTGCTTCAGTGCCGTTCTGATAAGATTGATTCTATATGCATGTAGGACATTGGATACACACTCTAATGAAAATAATGTACTCTGAGTTTTGATCAATTTCCACTCGTTCCCATAACTTTTCACCAATACACCAGTTCTGATAAACAAACTTGTATAGCATGCTGCCATAACAGTTAGCTGAACTGATTTGAACCAACAGCCATAATAAGCTTCAGTAACTCAATCCCACTCAGGCACTCTGTTGTTTGTAACAGGTGACAATGACAGTTTTTGTAAGGCAATATTGATGTGATTGATAGCAAATTTACAGTTAACTTTTGCAACTATATAATAATCAAGATATAGCATTGTGTTCTTTATAACATACTATCATATTTCATGTGAACCAAATTTTGACAGATGCACATTTGTAACATGAAGTTCAATAAAATACCTATTTGAAACCATCAGCATAGAAAAGTTGTGGTTTCTGTTTCAATTACAATACAATTCTTTATGCTATCATATTCATGGACTCATATTTTGGTAACAGATATTATATAAATGTTGTTACTGAAATAAACATTTTGGAAGTCCTATAAAAGGAACTACTATTAATCCAGTTTTCTTAGATATTTCAACAAATTAGTTTTATTTAAAATAGTGATGATTTGATACCCAGCAGTCAGCCTTTTTTAAGTGTAATGACAACAGTAAGCTAACATACTGGTGAAATTAAGACTGTCAATATTAACGGTAATTTGTAAGACATATATTGTATTCACAACTTGTGTATCTGGTTGTGCTTCAGTTTTGCCATCAATCACTTCACTATAGTGTTTCCTGGGCTGCCTCATTATAATGGCATATGTTAATATGGCCTTACATTAGTTAAAAGATTTTGCAAGCATTATGTCACACACTCTACTGCCATCTACTGAGTGAATCAGGAGGAAATGTACATGTTGTGAGGGATGATAGTATTAGCAACTGTGAACAAAAACCATCATATGAACATATGTCCTGTTCTTAATAGTTTCTGAGGAAACTAATGAAAACAGGGGGAAACAGGCTAAATGTGTGTGATAGTAAATGAATGATTGTGCTCTAATGTTCTGTTTAATTTTGTACATTTTCTCACAAAAATGTTCAGTAAATATACCATGAACTGCAATGCACCCGGCAGCATTGCAGACATCTGTTGTGTTGCTGATCTGAACTCATCTGTATGGTCCTTAACTTGAGCACAAGCATGTAAAATAAGAGTGAGAAGATCATTTCACAATAAGGCATTTTTGCTACAATAACACATACAGTTTTGACAGTACATGTAAAAACACTGTATTACACTGGCACAACCAGTGTAGTACTGAACTGTGAGGTAAATAGCTTGTGCACTTCCGGGACTCGTCACCTCACTATGCACATATGAAGTGCATAGTAAGTGGTTGGTGAAGATGATACTATGTAGCCTAATTTTGCTTCGGTTGCATTCCCATGTTAGTGCTAGTGATAAAGGACATGCAGCTGATGCCTATGTTTTCAAACAGCTGTACATCAGATGGAAGGAGGCATATGATCTTTTGAAGTTTTTTATTCAGAATCACCAGTACTGTCACCCCTCAAATTATGTAGCTTTCACTCACCCTGTGTAATGCCCTATCAGTCATTTTTCATGTAATATCAAATTACTTGGTACCTTTGTTGACATTATTCCTGATATGTGTCTATATTACATTTTGCAGATCATCGAGTTGTCGAATAGGACATAATATGTTACACTACTGGTGATAGAATTTATAGTATTCTGTGAATATTAAAGAACTGACTAAAGATTATTCAATGATATATTACTAATTTTTACCTAAATTATTTAGTTATTTGCCTTTTTTGCAAAATGATTGATGTTAGATTATGATTACTTAATTCTTTTCCCTTACTTATTACCTATACTGAAAAATATGTAGGATCTTATGTTGTGTGATAGTTTCAAGAAATGTGATGATTATGATGAACTGATAATGATTTCTGCAATGTAATGATTAATACTAGGTAATGTGAACTGGCATCTTAGGGCAATTTTAGTAATCATCAAAACTGTCACTAACACAAGTACAAGTAAAGACTATAAAGAAAGTAATATGCATGTGATACACTGTTTAAAGAATGATGGCTGCCATGTAACAGTTGACATTCATGAAGAATCAGCTCTGTATACACTGCACTTCATGATCATAATGGAATCATAGCAGGGTGGTGGATATTAGGAAGGATCTTGAAGCTCAAGTCCAAATATGTTACAGATATCTGCAAAGGCCTGGTCTCTATTCAAGTATCTGCAAGAGTGAGTACCTTGAAAGGATTTCATGAACTGACTAATGATTATTCAATGATTTATTGCTATTCCATATCCCAGAACTATAAAAATCAATGAAGCGCCTGTCACCAAGGTAGATACATTCAGTACCTATGTTTTTGACTAAGAGTGTTAGCTACATGAATGAAGATATGAGAGTAAGAATCAGAGCAATCTGGATGCAGTTCAGTGACTTCCATGGTGTTCTTTGTGATAAGTAGATGCCATTCCACCTAAAATCAAAGATATACTGTACAATGATGAGGCCAGTGGTATTATATAGTACAGAGTGTTGACCTGTACCTATAAGTGCTGAGCAGGTCATGGATATGACAATGAGATCATTAGGCATTTCTCTGTGTGACCATACCAACAGTTTAACATTTCAACAACTAGCAGGAGAGACTACAATCAATGGAAGATGGAAGAATGTAAACTTCATTGATATGGATACTTCATGAGGGAGCTGCCCCATTCAGTCATCAACTCAGCCCTTTACTTCACTGTCAAAGACCAGGGACAGTGTAGAAGACTTAAACTGGTGAACAATGTAAACGCAGATCTCTGATCAAGAAACCTAAATCCACGTAAAGCATTAGATTGTAAGAAATGGCTTGTGTTGACCAAAAAACCAGACTCTGTTCTGATGGAAAGGTGCCAGTAAGAAGAAAAAGGCGTTGGAGGAAGACAGTTAATATGAATATGACTCTGTGATGATTCTAAGGAAATACATACATAAATTAGTGTGCATAAGGAACAAAGTAGGTTTGTGTAAATTAAAGACAGTCAATGTAGGAGCATAAATTTTTTTAGAGCTGTTTAAGAAACAGAGTGGGAAAGAGTGTTACCTTTTGTGAAGTTTTGATGTAATGAATGTTTATACTACTATCAAATTATAGCAATAAAGTGAGAAGTAATTATGATGTACTGCAGTGAAACATTCATTTGAAATGAAGGTTTTTGTGAAATGAGGTAATGATGAAGCTGAGTTACGGTTTTTAGTGAGTACCATTGATTATAATGATACTATTTATTTATTTATTTATTTATTTATTTAGCCATCCATGGGCATTTTAAAATGTATGATGATGTTGTTGTTGATGATGATGATGATGATGATGATGATGATGTATTAGAGATTATTTGTGAGAAGTGATGATGTAATATGAAAAGTAGGATAATGAAGTTATAGTTATGACTATGTTACCTTAAAATGTAGTAAAGCATATCATGAAATTGTAACAGAGTATTAAAATGTGGAAAAAATGTATTGCCTGTATAATGAAGACGCAATTATGTTTGAAGTACTGTATCATCTTGGTTTCAAGCAAAGGCAGACCACATAACAAATAATTGTGTGCTAAGTTAACTAGTCTGATTATGGGACTGTGATAATTTTAAACATAAGTAATAAGAAAGAAAGTGAAATATGTATAAACATGTCATTATAATTATAATTAATAATTACTTGGAAATTGCATATAAGAATGTACAAAAAAAATTGAAAACTGGTGCTATAAGAAAAGTGGAGAATCCTGTTTGGAATCAAACTAATGCAAGTAATTTTGTAACCACTTCCCATTTAAAATAGCCTGCAGATGTTTATATCAGATTGTATATGACAGCATCAAGTTACTTAATATTAAGAACAAAGGATATATGCTCTTGATTATGTATTATCTACTTAATTCCTTTCAGTTCTGTGGTCATTAGTGTAGTGCTGAAATCCTTATTAATTTACTGTTTTGTAAATATCTAAAGAAATTTTTTGTCCTTTTTCTATTTATATGTATAGTGTTGTGACACATTATTTCATATTTGTTTCTTTCTAGTATCTATGCACCTACATTACCACATACTTTTGCACAAATTCTGCTCGGTGGTTAGCACACTGGACTCGCATTCGGGAGGACAATGGTTCAATCCCACATCTGGCCATCCTGATTTAGGTTTTCCGTGATTTCCCTAAATCGCTCCAGGCTGTTCCTTTGAAAGGGTACAGCCGACTTCCTTCCTTGTCCTTTCCTAATCCGATGAGACTGATGACCTCACTGTTTGGCCTCTTCCCCCAAACGACCCAACCCACAAATATTGTATATTTTATGTGCTTAGGAATATATGTGATGGGCTTATGTTCTAATAACAGTACATGATGAAAAGTTGTTTAGTGTTAAATGATAATTTTAGTTTCCTTTAGACAAGTTTTTGTACTTATAGCCTGCTTGAGCCTTGACTTGCTGCTTACACAGTTTTTGCCCTATCAATTAACTTGAAAATTTATTGAGGATTTCTTTTATGAGAAACTTCAGAAAGGCATAAACACATTTTACAGTTTTTTATGTGAACATTAGTGATGTTTCAATTGATTGTTAGGTGAATCATTATTATGCTGTAATTTCACTATTTGTAGTCTTCTTCTATTTTTGTAACAACAAGAATATTGTGGTAAAAATATGATTACAAATTGTCAGTACAAGAGACTACTTTACATAATGGTGCCCCGATATTTAATATGTTGTGTAATATTTTGCAGAATATATTTTGCTCTGATGAAGTCAAAAACTATTTTAATGCTTAACTAATAATTTTCTTCTGTATTATAGCTAGGTCATTTAGTAATTTCTCCATTGTGTTAGAAGTTTTAATTCTTGCTGTCAGTCATTAATCCCTTTTCTTAAAGTGCAGCATGGAATGGGAATCACTCTTGTTGCAAAATACAAACAACAAAAGGAAGGAAAGAAAAAAAAATGGTTCAAATGGCTCTGAGCACTATGGGACTTAACATCTGTGGTCATCAGTCCCCTATAACTTAGAACTACTTAAACCCACCTAAGCTAAGGACATCACACACACCCATGCCCGAGGCAGGATTCAAACCTGCGACCGTAGCGGTCACACGGTTCCAGACTGAAGCGCCTTTAACCGCACGGCCACACCGGCCGGCGAAGGAAAGAAAATTAGGGTTTAATGTTCTGTTGACATTAAGGTCATTACAGAAGAAACACAATCTCAGCTTGTTTCAGGGATGAGGAAGGAAATTAGTAATGATCTTTCAAAGGAGCATGTAATGGTTTAGGGAAATAATAGCAAACCTAAATCTGGAGAGTCAGATGCAGATTTGAACCATCATCCTCCTGAATGCAAGATCATTTTCATTTTCATTTTATTATCTTCCTGTAAATCATTTACATGATCAGTGTGCTAAACACTTCATCACCTCTCTTGGTACAAACAAGAGTCCTTGCTATGAAATACTTGGAAGAAATTGTTTCTATGTTTTTTTTTTAAATTGTTACACTTTGTGCCATTTCCCCATTCATGCTCAAGGATAATTCTTATGCAAGATTTTTTATGGGGCGAGGAGGAGGGATGAGAGTTGGGGGAGGGGGGCTGCAAGGGGGGAGTGCAATGTGGCAGACCAAGACACACTATACAGAAGTGACTGATGCCACATATAGCATACACTCTAATCCAAATTTTTGTCTCATTACACAAGTGTTAACATTCTTGGATATGCTTATGCATATGCCTTATTTACTAGTACATTTTCAAAAAATTTATGCCATATAACATAATTGTTTTTATTTGATTTACAAGAATTAATGTTGTCAGTCATGTAAATAATATTGTTTTTTTCCATCCACACATAATCTGTGGTGAAGCTAGTTACATTAGCAGAGCTCGCATAATTATATAATACACAAAAGTCTTACCATTTTTGATCATAAATTAATTAATTCATTAATCAAAACCTAACAACCACAGATTGTTAGTACTGTCTATTCTATACATTTCAGATATAATTCTTAAATGTTTTCATGGTTATAGTAGTCCACCTGTTCTCATATTTTGTGGAACTGGATGGATAAAAAAATCTACTCACCAAGCAGTGGTAGGAGAACTCATACATATAAAGGTCAATGTAATTTGAAAGCTTTTGGAGGCAGAGGTTCCTTCTTCTTGCAGAAGAGGTGAAAGGGAAGGAAAAAATATGAAGATAAAAAATTAGCAAGACTTAGGAAATGTGGAGATTTTGGAAACGTTACCCAGAACCATGGATCAGGGAATATTGCCGGATGGAATGAGAAGGAAAGATATTGTTGGGGATTGCAGACAACATTTGAAAACCAGAGACATTGGAGTTGGAAGATAGGGTAATAAGCAAACCAGAGATTACTGACAAAACATCATGCAAAAGTTAATAAGAGCAGATAGTTAAGTGCATTGTACATTGCAGAGGTGGGGTTGTGGGAGAAATAGACTGGTGAGAAAATAAAAGATGTAGAAAACTAAAAGGGACTGAAGAAATGAGTAGTTAATGGGAAGAAATGCTGGCATACAAGACAATAACAAATTAAGGGCAAGGGGGTGACAAGAACCAAGGACATATTGTAATGCCATTTCTCACTTTGAGAACTCTAAAACTCTAGTGCCTGGGAAAGAATCCAGACCCATGTGCTGAAACAGGCACCGAACTGAGGTCATAAATGTTATATTGTAGAGCATGCTCTGCAACAGGATATTGTGTATTACCAGTTTACACCCTCTGTTCATGTCCATTCACCTGACTGATAAGTTGGTGGTAGTTGTACCAATGTAAAAGGCTGAACATTGTTTACCTAACAGCTGGTACATGAGATTTCATTTTGCAGGTGGCCCTCCCTTTGATAGCATATATTCTGCCAGTTACAGGGGTGGTATAGATGGAGGAGGAAGGTGCATAGGGCAAGTCTTTCAGAGAGGATGGTCACACGGGTAGAAGTCATAGCTCAGGGAAATTACAGCAAAAGAAGTTTAGGGTCTGACCAGTATATGACAGAGATTGGGAGGGAGGAGGGCGTGGCGAGGAGACAATGAAAAATTATTCTAGGTTTGGTGCACAAAATATTGGGCATAATGGCCCTCACTTCAGGGCATGATTTTAATGAATTTTGGAAGTCATAGTCATGTCAAAGTAGCTGATTAATTCACTCAAGATGCAAATTTTAATTGTTATGATGTTTGTTGTGGCATTGGTTCAAGCAGGCCACAAGTTCACAAGCTGGCAGCTAGTTACAAAAATCCAGTGGCAGGCACTAGAATACTGCTTCTTCAGCATCCTGCTCTCCACAGCCTGCCTTACAACAGGCCACTAGCCTGCTCCACATACAACGTCTCAGGTAGCACTTGTCAGGTGGGCATGACAAGTGGCTATATTTATCACAACAACGGTGACTGGACAAGAATAACCAAAGATCACATGTGCTGTTAATTGCACTGGGGGTGTGCCTCTCATTAGCTGACATTAGACCTGCCCTTTTATGATTCCAGACTGGGATTCTGATGTTACCACCATCAGTGCCATGTTCTCTTCAACTTTAGTCCTGAGTTTGACACCAGCCTCAGCACAAATGTAGTCTCCAAGCCTTCCAACTGCCTCCTCATTCCACAACAGCTAATAGATGCAGTTACAGGTCAGCTAGCACCAGCTAGCCTCACAGTCCATGGCATCAATCTTGGTCCACTCTGGTGGAGCTGTTCAGTGCACACCCGGACCTAGCACTCCATCATCTCCAAAGATGTTGGGGTCAAATTGGCTATGTAGAGAGTGGCTTCCTATATCCCTGCTGGCCAATATCACTACCTTCCATGGGGGGGGGGGGGGGGAGGACTGTGCTGATGCCACCTACTCTGTAAGTCAGTTCCTGCCAGATGCCATTAGCACTGCTGACATTACATTCCACCACATCAGTATTTGCCAGCTATTGGCACTGGCCAACTTTGCTGTTTAGGAAGAGTTCCCAGTAAAGTTATTTAACATCTGAGAGCATTCTTTGGCTTTGTCATTGCCATGAACCCTTTATAATTCTTCTTTCCCTGGGTTCCCCTATACATGATATCCAGACAACCAAATGACCATCCCACTCCCTGTGAATGACTATATAGCAGTCAATAGCCCAGGCCACTACATTTTGGTGTCATAAGTGTTATTAGAGTCAAGCAAGCAACATCCTGAGGCATAAATCTGCAACAACACTTCTACACAATGAATTCAGTTCAGTATTTTGCAGACTTGTGGTTTTGGTGTTGGTTCCTTTTCTAATGTATATTATCCTTGTATTGTAGGCTCAGGCTTTGCAGTGACAGAAACAGGGGTAGAGGAGGTTACAACTGTAAAGGCCATTCTGACCTTATTAAACCAAATGGTACAGATGCAAGGAGGCAATAAAGAATTATGCAAGCAATCAGAGGTATTGGGGATAGATAGGAGGGAACAGCTATCATCCGTTTTGTCAGCATCTGTCCTAAAAGCTATTACCACTAGCTTAGTCGCTCACTTTTCTCGTAATGCAGAGGAGGGTGCATTGTCATTTGTGGGTAAAAGGTTCATTTTCACTAAGCTGGGATGTTGGTCAGAGGAAGACGTTTTACAAACTGCATTTGGTAGGAATTATGGAATGCACTAATGTTTGATAGTCTAAAGGCGGGTTGTTACAAGAATATGGAAGGAAGAACAGCTGTAGGAATTTTAGGGAAAAGTTAAGCAATTTTTTCAGAAGCAGGGTCAGTCTATTGTGAACATTGTGGACAGGATTAAGAAATTAAATGTCAACTTGTCTAAGTTAACAGAGAGTGCCAACACCAATGGGGTCCTTCTGTAAGAGGAAGAACAGATGGTACTGAATGTATTTTTGTGAGGGTTACCTTACAAGCTATGAAGGAAAGTACAGGCAAAACTCCCAAAGAAATTAAGTGGAGCCGTAGTAGCTGCAACAGCATTGAAAGAAATGAACGTAGTGACCCAAGCTGGAAATAAAAGAGGAATTCTTTCTGTTGAAGTCAAGTGCTATTGTTGTGAGTGATCAGGCCACATATGACAAGAATGCCATCAACCACAGTGTAAGAAATGTGGGTGAATAGGGCATGAGACTGTAGGCAAAAACCAAGTAAGGGACATGAGATAGTGGGACATTGGATAGGAATAGTGCCCCACTGTTAAATGGTAGTTGGGGTTCCAGAGCTGGCAAGCAGTGCTCCCAGTAAATAGAACCACAACTAAAACATCATCAGTAATGGTATTTTGCTTAGATGACATAGTGGGTTGAATAGAACATAGGTTTTAATTAGACATGGGTCCACAGGTGTCTGTGACAAGTATGTACCTCAGGGGGTAAAGAAGGTTGGACCCACCATGATGTAGGTTAAGCAGCATTGATTGAAGTGCTATACATCCTCTGGGTACAATGATGTTGAATTTTTAGGTTGGGACAAAAAATTTTGCCTCATATAAGTGATGGTTACTGTGCAGTGTTAGGATTAGATTTCTTGATTAAACATTTTACTGAAATTGACCTTGATCAGCACATCGTAGAACTTGATGGGACCTAACTCCATCAGGCAAAACCACTAGGAGGACTACACTCGTGCAAGTTACATCCCTAAAGCTGGGAGAACAATTAAACTGTGTGTGCAGGCACTAAACATGAATCTGTATGATGCTGCACCAAAAGGAATGGAGAAACTGTGATGGATGAAAATGGGAATACAAAATTCATCCCTAGTGCAAGGAGAACCATTTAAACTGTGTGCACAGTCACTAAGGATCAGTTAGCTTGATAGTGCACCACAAAGTATGGAAAAAAATATGATGGATGGGAGTGGTAATTAACTGGGATGGTAGAGCCACTAAAGGAAAATGAGGAGTTTGGTAAGGCACAATGATTCATACACAGGAGTGTGCTATACGTACAGCAATTAGATGATGAGCAGGTACTGTAAGAGTGGTGGTACTTATGACATGTAATTAATTGCAAGGGAGTGTGAATGGACCCCAGAATATTCAAATCCATACAGGATATGCTGATGACACAGATGGAAAAGAATTTGCAGTCTTCTTTATGTTGTTGTTGTTGTTGTTGTTGTGGTATTCAGTCAAGAGACTGGTTTGATGCAGTTCTCCATGCTACTCTATCCTGTGCAAGCTTCTTCATCTCCGAGTAACTACTGCAACCTACATCCTTCTGAATCTGCTTAGTATACTCATCTCTTGACCTCCCTCTACAATTTTTACCCTCCACACTTCCCTCCAATACTAAATTGGTGATCCCTTGATGCCTCAGAGCATGTGCTACCAATCGATCCCTTCTTTTAGACAGGTTGAGCCACAAATTCCTCTTCTCCCCAATTCTATTCAGTACCTTCTCATCAGTTACATCAGTTACCCATCTAATCTTCAACATTCTTCTGTAGCACCACATCTCAAAAGCTTCCATTCTCTTCTTGTCTAAGATTAGATTAGATTAGATTAGATTAGATTAATACTAGTTCCATGGATCATGAATACGATATTTCGTAATGATGTGAGTGTTGTGCTATTGTCGAATTTATTGTCCATGTTTCACTTCCATACATGGCTACACCCCATTCAAATACTTTCAGAAAAGACTTCCTGACACTAAAAACACATTGTTAACAAATTTCTCTTCTTCAGAAATGCTTTCCTTGCCATAGCCAGTCTACATTTTATATCTCCTCTACTTTGACCATCATCAGTTATTTTGTTCCCCAAATAGCAAAACTCATTTACTACTTTAAGTGTCTCAATTCATAATCTAATTCTCTCAGTGTCACCTGATTTAATTCAACTACATTCCATTACCCTAGTTTTGCTTTTGTTGATGTTAATCTTATATCCCCCTATTAAGACACCGTTCATTCTGTTCAACTGCTCTTCCAGATCCTTTGCTGTCTGACAGAATTACAATGTCATCAGTAAACCTCAAAGTTTTTATTTCTTCTACTCCATTTTTTTTTTTTTTTTTTTTTTTTTTTTTTACTTAGTGTACAGACTGAACAACATTGGGGATAGGCTACAACCCTGTCTTACTCTCTTCTCAACCACTGCTTCCCTTACATGCCCCTCAACCCTTACAACTGCCATCTGGTTTCTGTACAAATTGTAAATAGCATTTTGCTGTCTGTATTTTACCTCTGCCACCTTCAGAATTTGAAAGAGAATATTCCAGTCAACATTGTCAAAAGCTTTCTCAAAGCCTACAAATGCTAGAAACATTTGTTTGCCTTTTCTTAATCTATCTTCTAAGATAGGGTCAGTACTGCCTCATGTGTTCCAACATTTCTACAGAATCAAAACTGATCTTTCCTGAGGTCAGCTTCTGCCAGTATTTCCATTTGTTGGTAAAGAATTTGTGTTAGGATTTTGCAACTGTGACTTGTTAAACTGACAGTTTGGTAATTTTCACACCTGTCAACACATACTTTCTTTGGGATTGGAATTATTATATTCTTCCTGAAGTCTGAGGGTATTTTGCCTGTCTCATACATCTTGCTCACTAGATGGAAGAGTTTTGTCATGGCTGGCTCTCCCAAGGTTATGAGTAGTTCTAATGGAATGTTGTCTACTCCCAGGGCCTTGTTTCGACAGGTCTTTCAGTGCTCTGTCAAATTCTTCATGCAGTATCATACCTCACATTTCATCTTCATCTATGTCCTCTTCCAGTTCCATAATATTATCCTCAGGTGCATCACCCTTGTATAGACCCTCTATATACTCCTTCCACCTTTCTTCTTTCCCTTCTTTGCTTAGGACTGATTTTCCATCTGAGCTCTTGATATTCATACAGATAGTTCTCTTTAATTTTCCTGTAGGCAGTATCTACCTTACCCCTAGTGACATATGCCTATACATCCTTACATCTGTCCTCTAGCCATCCTCGGTTAGGCATTTTTCATTTCATGTCAATCTCATTTTTGAGATGTTTGTATTCCTTTTTGCCTGCATCATTTACTGCATTTTTATATTTTCTCCTTTCATCAACTAAATTCAATATCTCTTCTGTTACCCAAGGATTTCTACTATCCCTCATCTTTTTGCCTACTTGTTCCTCTGCTGCCTTCACTGTTCTGTCTCTCAAAGCTACCCATTCTTCTTCTGCTGTATTTCTTTCCCCTGTATTTCTCAGTCATTCCTTAATGCTCTCTCTGAAACTGTCTACAACCTCTGGTTCTTTCAGTTTATCCAGGTCCCATCTCCTTAAATTACTACCTTTTTTCTGCTTCTTCAGTTTTAGTCTACAGTTCATACTCAAAAAATTGTGGTCAGAGTCCACATCTGGCCCTGGAAACATTTTACAATTTAAAATCCGCTTCCTAAATCTTTGTCTTACCATTATATAATCTATTTGAAATATTCCAGTGTCTCCAGGCCTCTTCTACATAAACAAACTTCTTTCATGATTCTTAAACCAAATTTTAGCTATGATTAAGTTATGCTCTGTGCAAAATTCTACCAGGTGGTTTCCTCTTTCATTCCTTACCCCCATTCCAAATTCACCTACTACTTTTCCTTCTCTTCCTTTCCCTACTATTGAATTCCAGTCCCCCATGACTAATAAATTTTTGTCTCCCTTAAATATATGAATAATTTCTTTCATTGCATCATACATTTCTTCAATCTCTTCATCACCTGCAGAGCTAGTTGGCATATAAATTTGTACTTCTGTGGTAGGTGTGGGCTTCATATCTGTCTTGGCTTCAATAATGCATTCACTATGCTGTTCATAGTACCTTATTTGCGCTCCTATTTTTTATACATTATTAAACCTTCTCCTACATTACCCCTATTTGATTTTGTATTTATAAGTCTGTATTCAGCTGACCAGAAGTCTTGTTCCTCTTGCTACTAAACTTCACTAATTCCCACTATATCTAACTTTAACCTATCCATTTCCCTTTGTAAATGTTCTAACTTATCTGCCTGTCTTCTCTAGGGAAGCTTGAGGAAGCTGCACAGACAGTAAATCTTCTATTAAAGAAAGGACACATTGCAGTGGGTAGCAGAGTATTGAGAAATGTTTAGTAGAATGAAAGAACTGTTAAGAACTGGACCAATTTCGTATTTACAAACTATGAGAAGCAGTATGCACTCTCATGCAACATAAGAAATTATGTGCTCGGTTGTGTATTGAACCAAGATATGAACAGGACAGCAATTCAATCAATTATCCATCACAACAGCTGAGTAAAGTGGAAAATAATCATTCTGAAACGGATAAGAAAATGCAGAGTCCCATATGTGGTGTAACACACTTTTGCCATTATTTATATTGAAATCTGAAGGAGCTGTTAACAACTGGACTGCTACTGGTTTTCCCAAACTATGAGAAAGAGTTTGCACTCCCAGTCAAGGCAAGAATTTATGTGCTCAGGTGTGTGTGAGGACAAGATGTGTATGGGGCAAAACATCTAGTTGCCTGTGCATCACAAAAGCTGATTAAAGTGGAAAAAAACCAATACTATTATTGAGAAGAAAATTCTCCATCTGATATGTGGTGTAACATACTCTTGACATTTTTTATATGGGAGGAGACACAAAGTCATTACAGATATTGTACAATTTTGTATTTGTGGGGATCCACAGCCTCCAGATGCTTAACAAATGTAAACATGGTCCATAGTAGGCTGTAATGTGATTTTTATTCAATCATGTGATTAGCTGATTTCGATTACTTGTCATTGTCAAGCATTTGTAAAACCCAAATGGAAAAGAACTACATTGTATGCATGCATTGTATGTATATACACACCTCACATTAAGATTTCTAAGTCAACCATGTGGTTGTAAGAAATTTGTGCCGTAATTTTTTATCTTACTGTGAGGTGTGTAAAGTATTAGTTACACTGTGATGCCTGCAAACAATGTAGTGCTTTTCCATGTTGGTTTTACAACTGCTTGACAATGACAAGTAGTCAAAATTTGCTAATCACTCTATTAAGTAAAAATCAAATTATAGCCTACTATGGACCATGTTTACATTTATTAAGCATCTGGAGGCTGTGGATTCCCAAATCAAATGATTCAAATGGCTCTGAGGACTATGGGACTTAACATCTGAGATCATCAGTCCTGTAGAACTTAGAACAACTTAAACCTACCTAACCTAAGGACATCACACACATCCATGCCCGAGGCAGGATTCGAACTTGCGACAGTAGCGGCCGCGCAGTTCCAGACTGAAGCGCCTAGAACAACTCGGCCACACTGGCTGGCTTGAACCCCCCAAATACAAAATTTTACATTATTTGTTATGACTTTGTATCTCCTCCCATATAAAAATATCAAAAGTATGTTACACTGTCCATCAGATGGAGAATTTCCTTCTCAGTTATAGAGTGGCTTTTTTTTCCACTTTACTCAGCTTTCATGATGCACAGGCAACAATATATTCTGCCCCATACACCTATACAACAATTTCTATACTTCACAATTGTGTAGTTTATCTGTACCTAATACAGCTGGTACCAAGGAATTCACAGGCAGTGAATTAATTTTGATGGTCAGAGGATGCCTTCACAACTTGGCTTACTGAAACCCAGGGGGGTGGGGGTGGTGAATTAGTGCAAGAGTTTGCAAAAATGTTATTATGGCAGGCATGGTACCAGGTGCAGAAAGTAAATATGAGGGCTTGAGAATGGCAAGAGCAAATGGGGCAATTAAATGCCAATAACCCAAATACCATGTGGAACTGTGGGCTATGTTGACAATTTTTTATACCCTGAACAGGAAGACTAAAAATGTCTACACATGTTATCAGTATCTGTACCAAGTAGTACAGATGATTTCACCAGTATATGCAAAATTACAGCTACCTATGTGGATAACAGTCATCCATGTTGGGTGCACACCAGAAGATTTGCTTCCATTATTGGCATCAGTCCGGGGGGTGGGGGGTGGGGTGGGGGGGGGAGGAGGGAGAGGAGAGGGGGGGGAGAAAGATAAAATAGTACAACAGATTGATAAAGCCACTCATACACAGTCTGCATATACTTTGCTGTTTACATTAAGACGTAGACCTTATATGTGCAAAAAGAGATAGTCTATTAACATTTTGGGGAGGGGAGGGGGTTTATTAGGTGCATTTTTTATGAAAGGTTTTTCATATACTTACAGTTTTATTTATACATCTACATATTTTTGAATGTACCAGAGTTATGGAACATAGGTGTGGCTACACCCCTGTATGGTTGCTGGTTGACAGTCAAATGATATTAACAGATGACAGGTACAATGTTGCTCGAACAGTCCACAGGTATACTGCCAGTTCATAGTGTCCAACAGGCACACTATGAACCAGCAGTATACCCGTGGACTGTTCGAGCAACAAATACGCCGGGAGAAAATGAAGAATCAGGTACAATGTTAATGTGAAGGTTACAATGTGTGAACAAATTTCATTCTTGTGGTATGTTAGCAGTTATTGGGGGTTATCATAAGGTTTGTTTCTTTTAAATTGATTCTGATTTCTTGTTAATTTAGTAATTTTGTGGTTGTTTTTGTTTTCAGTGAATATTAAATGATATGATATTCATTTCTTTTGAAAACAGTATGAGTGGAATATGGCTATGAGCAGTTTAAGACTGTAGATTTAGTTGAAACATTGAGAGGGGAAGTAACTCGTAGTTGGCATGTAGAGTAGCATTAGAGAGGTTTTCACTGTTCAGTCTGACATAGGTACATGCAAAATGGAACTATTTCTAGGGGAAAGAGATGTGGAGGGATTGCATGATTGTAGCTGTTCCTACTTGCTACCAGGAAGGGTATCCAAAGGGGTTAGAGCAGTTATAATTATGGAACAGTGGGTTAATCCTGAATGGGACTCAATGCAACATTTTAGGGACTGACTCTCCAGCTTCCTGAAAGTAATATCAGGGACTACAACATTTGCATCATATGCTCTGCTGTACCTGCCCAACAGTCCTCTTGGGGTCTTACCAGCAAAAAATCTAACCTTCTTCAATAAAATCCTTGACATTGCCATAATAAATTCTCTAGATAAATTAATAGAAGCACAGAATGGTTTCATTAATGGAGAATAATTGTTCCACAATATTCAACAGTACCCCATTGAGGCATGGACACAGGAATCTCATCCTCAGCAACATTCATAATCTTGGACACCATTTGACTATGTCATGTCCACTATCACCAGAGAACTAACCACCCTCCTGAATTTTCACTACATTACTTGCCCAACTAATGAATCAACCACTATGTAGGAAGTGATTGTGGTGCATCCAAAGACACTAAACCATGAGCAGTGATTGTAAATAAGAAGACTAAAAAGAAAACTGTACATAATAGGCGTGGGATAATAGAAATTTAGATACAGTAGACTCATATAATCATTGCAAGTTCACAGGTTTAGCAACAGACTGGAATTGGGAGGAATGAATTATTCATGGGAGGGGGGGAAGGGCGGGTTGAATCGTTGCAGCATTAGTTCAGGTGGGCCACCAGTTACATAAATCAAGAGGCAGGCACTGTAATGCTGCTTTCTCAGTACCCTGCACTCTGTAACGTACCTTACACAAGCCAGAACTGTCCCACATACAATACCTGTGGCAGCACTTGTCAAGTGGATGTGACAACAAGCTGCACTTTTTGTCACAACAATGTTGCCTGAACTAGAACATCAGGGCCTTGAGACCAACAAAAGACACTTATACTGGTGCTTGCACTGGGGATGTGTTTCTCACCATCCGACATTAGACCTTCCCTGTTCTAATATCAAACTGGACTTCTGATGTGTTGTACTGCATTTCTACTTTGGCCTTGACTTTGACTCCGCCCTCAGCACTGAGCTAGCGTGATACTCTTAAGCCCTGAACTGTGTCCACTTCGGTGGAGACATTCGGCACACAACAGTGTTTAGCACAGCTGCTTCTGGAGGTACTGGTTTTGTCTTGGAGTATGCTGAGCTCAGCTTGCTGTCTCCAGGATGGCTGGTAGCACTAGCTGCTTCTCTGCAGTGGGCTGTACTGACATCTGCCTAGTCTGCAAGTTCACCCCAGCTGGCTGCTGCCAACACAGCTGACATCACATTCCATTGCCTATCATTTCCTGACTATGGACACTTGTCAACTTTGCTGTATAGAATGAGCTGCCAATAAAGTTGTCTATTGTTTGAGCATATTCTCTGGCTCCATTGTTTCCATAGACCTAGCATTGCCCATTCCTTGAAGTCACCCATGCTTGTCATTGTGATGGCCAGGTGGCGACCATCTTGCTATCTTTGGATGACTACATGGCAGTCAGCAACCCAAACCGCTACCTGTTATAAATGCTTGGATGCATGAGCCCGTGAGTCAGTTATGGTGAGCTGTTGGTGTTGGTGTTGTTGTTGTTGTTACTGCTGTTGTGACTTTGTATGCATCAGTTTTGCCCTTGTATTTTGAAACACTGTTAGGTGTTAATATAACATGCAGTCAACAGCTAAACAAAAGTCTATATTTTTCATAGAATGTCTTAGAAATAATTTGTTACACAGCTAAAACTTAGGATACGTTCTTTTATAGCATTGTGGATATCCATGTAATTGTTGACAGATGTGAGCTAAGTATAGCAAATATTAACTATATGTTATTGTTATCCAACTTAATTATCTGTTATATGCTTCAAATTAGTCATGTAATAGAAGCATAACTCAGACTTGTAATTGTTATGTTTATAAAAGACCTAATAGGATACCATAATGACAAAGCTACTAATGTGAATAATGTAAATAAAAATCAAAATTTCTTACTCTGGTTCAGTGTGATGTCCATTACTCAGGAACACACAATTTCAATAACATGCAAGCAGCCATAGAAAGTTAATAAAGAATGCATTAACAAGTATGAGAAATATAAAGAATTTACTAGTTGACTATTACTTGTATTACACTGACAGGTTTCTGAACCACATCTACATCTATACTCTGCAAACCACTGTGAAGTGTATGGCAGAAGATGTGTCCCACTGTACCAGTCATTACGGTTTCTTCCCATTCCATTCATGTATGAAGCCCAGAAAGAATGATTTTTTAAATGTCTCTATGTGTGGTGTAATTATACCTAGCCTTGTCCTCATGATCCTTACAGGAACAATATTCAGTGGCTTGTAGTATATTACTAGAGTCATCATTTAAAGCCAGTTGTTGAAATCAGTAGGCTTTGTCAGGATAGTGTATGTCTATCTTCAAGATTCTACTAGTTCAGTTTCTTCAGCATCTCTGTGACACTCTCCCAAGTGTCAAATAAACATGTGACCAATCATGCTGCCCTTCTCAGTATATGTTCAATATCCCCTGTCACACCTATTTGGTATAGGTCCCTCATACATGAGCAATATTCTAGGATTCATCAAAGGAGTGACTTGTAAGTAATCTCCTTTGTAGCCTCACTCATATTTTACCAATAAACTGAAGTCTACCACCTGCTTTACCCACAAATAAGCCTGTTCCATTTCCTTTCCCTACAAAGTGTTACCTCGAGGTCTTTCCAACTGTGGCTCAGGGATACTACAGTCATAGGATACTACATTTTTGTTTTGTTTTGTGAAGTGCCCAATATTATATTTCTGATCATTGAAAGCAAGTTGCTAATCTTTGGACTACTTTGAAATCTTATCAAGATCTGACTGAACATTTACGCAGATTCTTTAAGATGGTAGTTCATTATAGATGACTGCATTATCTGCAAAAAGTCTGAGGTTACTGTTAATATTGTCTGCAAAGTCATTAATATAACATATGAACAGCAAGGGTCCCAACACACTTCCCTGGGGCACACCCAAAGTCATTTATAGGTCTCTCAATGACTCTACAGCCAAGATCACATGCTGCATCCTCCCTACCAAAAAAATCATCAATCCGTTAACTAATTGTGCTTGCTACCTGATTCCATTGTACTTTTAACAGTAAGTGTAGATGCAGAACTGCACTAAATGCTTTTTGTAAATCAAGAGATACTGCGTGTACCTGACTGCCCTGATCCAAAGCTTTCAGTGTGGCATCTTAGAGAAGTGTGAGTTGGGTTCCACGTAATTGATATTTCCCATGCTGGTTGGCATGGAGGAGACCATTATGTTCCAGATTCATTGTTATGTTTGAGTTTGGGATATGTTCTAAGTTCTTACAACAAATCTATGTCAAGGACTCTTGCTGGCAGATTTGTGGACCACTTCTACCATCCTTCATGTAAGTGTGTGTGCTTGCTTCCAACTACTGGACAAGGTGTTTTGTTTGAGGGATTACCATAGATTGTAGTTAGAAGAGAGGCTAACTCAGCTACAAATTCAGTATATAATCTAACAGGGTTTCCATCATGCCCTGCAGATTTGTTCAATTTTAATGATTTCAGCTGTTTATCAATGGCACTGAAAGTAATATCAATTTCACTTATCTTTGCAGTGGTACAAGAATTAATTTTGAATAATTCTTCTGGGTTTCCCTTTGTAAAGGAATTAATTTTTATGTGAAAACCTGTTTACAATTTTTGACAAATCTTTAAAGGTCAATTCACTTAAGAACTTTGGAAGAAAGATTAGCATACCGGTTCTTTTGTATAGGCCTGCATTTAATATTTCTTTCAGCCTCCTTAGCTGAGTGGTCAGCACATCTGAGTGGCATTCAGGGGGCCTGGGTTTGATGTCTGGCTGGGTTGGAGATTTTCTCCACTTGGGGACTGGGTGTTATGTTGTCCTCATCATCATTTCATCTTCATTGACACACCAGTCTCCCAATGTGGCGTCAACTGAAAAGACTTGCAGCTTGGTGGCTGAAATTCCCCAGGTGGGGCCTCCAGGTCATCAATTCGATACAATAATTTCTCCTTTTTTTTTTCATTATATTTATTCTTCTTTTCCCGGTATGTTCTGTAGGCTCTCTTCACAACGAATTTTGGAAAGAGAATTCCATGTAATCTATCCCAACACAAAATATGGAATATGATTATCATTGGAGAAAGTGACATTTACTTTTGAACTCTTGGGTTACGTTTAACTGAAAAATTTTAAATGTTTGTGCTATCTGGTAAAAAAATAATTAGAAACAATAAATATTGTTTCAAAATTTAAAACTATAAAGTAACCAACTACATTACAATACTTCAAGAAGGTGGGCATAAAATACCCCCCCCCCCCCCCTCATGGTATTGCAAGGGGTAATGCATGTGCATAGGAGAAACAATCCTGTAATGTAAGAACATTATATATTATGATATTAGACCAAGATGCTGTTGTGTTCAATTATATTTTTATAATAATACGTCTATTTTGGCATGATTACCATCTCCAAGTTACCTGCGGAAAGCTCATAGTTTGGTACAATATTTCAATTTTTGAAACAGATAATTTAACACAGTACAGAACTATGCCTTGCTACATACATCATATGGCCTTTGATGTTGGTGGAGCTACAGTATGTGTTAACCTTTTTCTGGAGCCATTATTAGTGAAGTTGACAAGTTACGAACCTTTATTTCATAATGATGTTACTTGACAGCAGTACTGACAGTTGAGGCATTGATGTTATATGGCCACAGGCTGTTTGCTTCTATGGTATTCTGTAGGTTGTATCTTTGTCCTCACCAGCTATATTATGTTGTTTATATGATTTCTGTTTATGTGGTTCTATGCTCATATGTAATTCAATCCCACTGTTGTTGTTTTTTTTAAATTGGTTATACCAGATAGTGTTGCAGTACATGAGAAATATGACCATTTTGCAGTGTTGTTTTATTCTTAGACATAGGCTTCCCATTCATTATTTTTAATTTCATGGTAACATGATCTCTGATGTGTTTGTAGATTTTGTTTTTCTACTCATTTCATGTTTGGGCAGATAATGTCAATAAAATTTTCTATATAATCAATTTTGAATAAATCTAATTTCTTGAGGGTAATTTTGTGTGTGTGAATATATTTTTAACTCTTCAAGAACATTCATTAGTGGTCCACTATGGCAAATTTAGAGAATAGGCATTTTCAGCTGACAGCAGAATGGTTCTACTGCCACCAACATACATTTTGCTTAAATACCAAAAAGATAAGATAACAGAAATTATGGCTCATGTGGAGGCATATAGATAGTATTTTCCCCCACTCCATTTGTGAGTGGAATAGGAAAAGAAATAACTAGTAGTGGTACATGGTACCCTTTGCCATAATCGAAATGGTGGCTTGTGGAGTATGCATATAGATGTAGATGTAGATGTACATGTATATATGTTTGTGAAAGGTAAGTTTATCCATACCTTATTATGAGGGACAGTAAAATGAAAACCAAACATTCACCACAATGAGACCATGGAATGGTTCTGTTGAAACATAATCAACACATACATTAACATATTTATCTCACTGAGAGATGAGATGATCAATTACTTGTTCATAGAATGCAATCGGCCACTGACAGAGCCACAACTGCACCCACTCTTGCACTTCCTTGTACGACTGAAAATGATATCCACACATGTCTTTCTTCATGTCTCCAAAGATGCAAAATAAGCCACAATGGAAGTACAGACATTAATTGTGAGTGGGCATTATTTAAGTCAACAGTGAAAGTTGAAAATTTGTACCAGACCAGGATTTGAACCCAGGTCTCCTACTTACTAAGGCAGATGCTCTGACCATTTAGCCATCTGGACACAGTGGTCATCACAGCTACATGAACTACCAAAGTTATGTCCAAAAGAACAGACACCACATATATATAATTGAGACAAAGAAGCCAATGATCTCTTCAGTGTAGATGCACACCAGACCCGAACTCTTGCAGGAATTGGCAAAATGTTGTAAGTAGTGAGGATAATGGATAGGGGGCACTGCATTAGAAGTGTGTGGATAAGTTGATAATTTGGGTTTGATTCAGGTGTGCTAGGGTAGTCTGTGGAGCTGTAATGATGACTGCATCTGGATGGCTTAGTAGTCAGACCATATGCCTAGTAAGCAGGAGACTCAGGTTTGAATCTTGGTCCAGCACAAATTTTAAACTTTCCTCAGTGATTTAAATCAATGCCTACTTGCTGCCAATATCAGTAATTTCTTTGTGTCTTAATTCATAGTGGCTGCTGGATCGAAATGGGGTCTGTTCTTTTGGACATGTCCAAAAGAACAGGCACCACATTTATATAAAAAATGTGGAAATCAGATGATAATAGATCCAAGCTGTGTGTAGGATGCTACTGTGTTTCCAAACAAATCTCTGAAGTGTAGCCTTCACCTGATTGGCAGTGTGGGGGGTGGGTGATATGGTGCAACAGGATGATTCATGTCCAGCGGCATTCCTAGATGTTTCTGCAAAGTGTGTTCATAGTGCTGCAAATTAATTGTGGTTTCACACTTGAGGAACTCAACAACCAGAGGAAGCAAATTGTTGTACGGTAATTCTCAACCCCCAAAACTGCCAATCAGCTATGCTTCAGCAATTTGGTTGGGAAACACTGAGACATCCTCTGTACAGCCCAAATCTTTAATTGTGTGACTTTTCATATCTTTTATGGCCTGAAGAAAGACATGTGTGGACGTTTCTTCCAGTCTACTGAAGAGAAAGAGAAGATGCAGTTGTGCACCTTTAAGCGGTCAACTGCATTCTGTGAAACAGGAACTGATTATCTTCTCCTCTGTGAGATAAATATCTTAATATGTATGGTGATTATTTTTGAATGGAATGATTGCATGGTCCCACTGCGGCAAGTGTTCAATTTTCATTTGACTGCCCCATATAATATGTCAAAACATTAACAAATCTGGAAAAGAATATGTGTGTTATTAAGATAATAACTATAAACATCTGAAGTTCATTTCAGGACATTATCACATTGTAATATATCTCTTCAAAGCTGCATATGCAATGACTTGTGCTCAGTCCAGATATTAGCCATTATTTTGAAGTCATATGCATTACAAGACATCTCCACTTTTTAAGATGTAAAGTTTTTACTCAGGTTATTGCCTTGATGTTGGTTTCATTATCGTCTTCAGAACCATAATAATATCTGCAGGATGGTCTAGTACATAGAAAATTGACTGATGTAAGAATTGTGAAAAATCTGCTAAATCTCAAATAGTGAAATGAAGTAAAGTAACTGAAATTTTAAAAATCTGTATTCTGAAACTCTTCACACATTATAATGACACAAATTGGACTAATAACACAAACAATATGTCTGTTTTCTGTAGTCTCATAAAATGACTAGACCACCATTCATCACAGCTTCCCACCAAGTCTGTACATAATGAAGATGTGCAAAGATACCATACAAAGAACAGTTTACAATTTCGTCAGAGACAGTTGCAGGTACACATTTAGCAAAACTTAATAGAGTTGACTTTACAAAATTTTATGTTAGAACTGCAACATTGTTCTAAAAGATAGAATATACATATCTAAGCATGAAACAATAATTTAAGTTGACATAATTTTTATATGAACTCCTCCCTATGTAAATGAGGATATCGATACCTATTGGTATCATAGGATTCACTACATGTCTTAGGCTACCTTACATTACAACATGTGGCCTCCATAGTGCAACATTACATACTATTACTTACTGTGCTCCAAAGGAGTAGATTTCACTCACAGCAGCATCTATCTCACAGTATTATGGACACAAAAACTGACTACTCTGTCACTATAAAATCTACTCTACTTGTTTTCTTTTTCTGTTTTATAGTTCATCGTATAATTCTTCATTCCATATACCACAACATACATGCTGCTACCTCACACCCTTTAACTGGGTGACATCCCACAGTGTTGTGTCAGTATGATTCCCCTTCTAAATCAGTACAACTACTGCTACCACATTCATAATGTCTTTATTTGATGGACAGATCACCATCAGTAGTTTCACATGCACTCACTCCTTGAGACATTCTGGAGTGGTCTGAAATTTAATCCAAGACATTTGTAAAAATTCTATGGGTAGGGACCTTACACCATTACATCTCTTTGCTGCCCAGTGACCTTGGCTACATAGGCAGTTTCTAAGAGTGACAGTCCAGTAAGTCACGGAGGAGAACTTATGTGATGTACGGAAAGTAGGAGACATCTACTGGTAGAATAGTAGTTATGATGCAAGGCCATTGACACTCATCTGTCAATTTTAGTGTTGTTCGTGAAAGACACAGTTGCCAGTTGGAGTTCTAATTTAGCACACAGTTTTCATATATTAGGAAATTATGAGATGACACTTCAATGTTGAGTAAATGATACATTCAACAGTATGGTCTCGATTATTGTTATAACTTCAAGTTGAACAAATATATTTCAAGGAAGACGCAATACATGAAAGTCACAGATCAAGTAAACAGAGTAAGATGTGTGTACCTTTAACAGTCAAATCATAATTGAGTCCAAGTCTAGCGGCCGCTGGCTGGCTGGCTGCTTAGGTGGCGCTGCTGCTGCATGGCTGGCAGACAGCACCGCATGTTGAGGATGCGCACAACTGCGCGGCGGCACTTTGAAAGATCGGCGAGTCACAACACTTTTCCCCCCTTTGAAGTTTTTGCACAGATCTTGATGGAGGTGGCCTGTAGATTGCTAACGTCCATAGGTGTTGTTTGACTGGCCATAAAGTCTCGAGGAGGAGGCTTCCCATATGGACGGAAGTGTCGCCGATGATAATGGGTCGAGATGACAGGAGACGTGGGGGTCGAATCTGCTGGGGCCCCATGCACCAATCTGCCCATTGTGGCAAGTCCGGTTTTTATAACAGGAGACATGGGCGGTGTGTCTGCATCCGTAGGAGAAGGAGGCGAGTAGAGTTGCTCCGACAGATGATGGTCATCTGGTTCCTGCATGGGCACGTCTCCTGGTGGCGTCAGTTCTTGTGCTGGCACCGATATGATGGTGAGAGGACTGTGTTGTGAGTAATGAGAGATTCCAGTATCCCAAGCGTGAGGTAGAGCCAAAGGTGGTGTAGTGGCATCCTGAACAGGCGTTGCCGGCACATGAGGCCGAAGCAGGTCTGAATGACGCACTGTGACACCCGTGTCCGTCTGGATTTCATACAGGCATTGGCCACGGTGTTGTAAGATGCGGCCAGGACTCCATTTTGGCCACCTGCCATATCCCCGTACCCATACAAGGTCATCGGCGGTGAACCGGCCAAGCGAAGGCACCTGCGGCAGTGAGGTAGAAGGCCGTAGAAGATGAAGTAGTATGCGGGGCTGTCGGCCATGTAAGAGCTCAGCTGGGCTGTGGTCGCCCATGGGGGTGAAACAGTAAGAAGCCAGAAATTGGAGAAGTGCATCAGCAGCAGCAGAAGAAGTCAGGAGTTTGTTTCCTCATCTGAGCCTTAAATGTGTGGACCAGTCGTTCAGCCTCATCATTTGACTGTGGATGGAACAGAGGGGCCATGACATGCATGACGCAGTGACGGGCACAAAAATCCGCAAAATCAGAAGAGGCAAATTGCGGACTATTATCAGTAACAAGAGTAGGGGGAAGGCCTTCCAAAGAGAAAATGTAAGCTAGAGCATTGGTGGTTGCCGCGGTGGTAGGCGATGTGCAACGGACAATGAAAGGAAAGTTAGAGTAGGCGTCAATAACAAGAAGCCAATAAGCACCTAAAAAAGGTTCCGCGAAGTCAGCATGAATATGCTCCCAGGGCTTCTCAGGCACAGGCCACGGTGACAAAGACGACTTCAGGGCGGCGGCCTGTGACGCACAAGGGCCGCAGGCAGCGACCATGTGTGCAATTTCAGAGTCAATGCCGGGCCGGTACACATGACGGCGCACCAGAGATTTTGTGCGAGAGACACCCCAGTGCCCTTGGTGAAGGAGGTGCAAGACCAAAGCATGCAAAGATGCAGGTACCACAACACGCGGCGAAGCATTTTCGGTGGAAAGAGGATAACACCATCCCTAACCGTGAGGCGGTAACACAAAGCGTAGTAGTTCTGCAACGGATCAGAAGTCTTAGTGGATGGATGATCTGGCCAACCCTTTTGAATACAGGGTAAAACCCGGGAGAGGGTAGGGTCAGAACCCGTAGCAGCCGCCGGCCGGTCTCCAGTGATGGGGAACCCGTCCACAACCCGCTGCTCGGCAACATCCAGGTGGAAACACAAAAGTTCATCCCTATCGAATGCCAGATCAGGACCCATGGGAAGGCGAGACAGTGCATCAGCATTTGCATGTTGAGCCGTTGGCCGGAAATGAATCTCATAATTGAAACGAGACAAGTAAATAGCCCAACGCTGTAGGCGGTGTTCAGCCTTGTCGGGAAGTGACGTTGATGGATGAAACAAGGAAACAAATGGTTTGTGATCTGTAACAAGATGAAATTTGTATCCATAGAGAAAAACACCAAAGTTATGAAGAGCATAAATAATGGCCAAAGCTTCTTTTTCAGTTTGAGAATACTTTTGTTGGGTATCTGTGAGCATTTTGGAGGCATAAGCAATGGGTTGTTCAGAACCGTCAGAAAAACAGTGCGCAAGGACTGCACCAACCCCGTATTGAGAGGCGTCCATGGCAAGAACAAGATGTTGGCCAGGTTGATAAGGAGCCAGGCACGGGGCCTGTTTCAGCATAGTCTTCAATTTCTGGAAAGCCGCATTGCATGATGTGGACCAGTGAAAAGGCATGTTTTTATGCAACAGGTGATTCAACAGCTGAGCCACCGAAGCAGCAGATGGTAAAAACTTATGATAGTATGCTATTTTCCCCATGAAGGCCTGCAGTTCCTTAACAGATGTAGGGCAAGGAAGGGCATCGATTGCAGTGACAGTTTGCTGAAGCGGACAAATACCATCCCAAGAGAGTTGAAACGCCAAGTACGTGATAGATGCCTGAAAAAATTTTGATTTCTGAAGATTACACTTAAGACCGGCAGTCTGTAAGACATGAAAAAGTGTGCAGAGATTTTGAAGATGTTCGTCAGTGGTGGAGCCAGTGACAACATGATCGGCAAGTCACATCAATTATGTCATGTTATGATACTGGCAACACAGTTTTCTGTCTGGTCTCTTTCTACTTATATTTTAAACCACTAGATATTATTACAACTGGTTACTACTGTATATGACATTATAGAGCTTATTAATTATTTTATATGTCTGGAATGTCCTCAGGCTCTGGTGGGTCATTTTGTGTGGATTCTATTTATGTAAAAGCTATTTTTCTCTGTTTTGTTACTTTTAGTCCAAAACCACTACCTTTTCATTATTTATATATACAGTACATTTATATTATAATGGATTTGCTGTCATGCATGATAAACCATAATGACGTGACTGTGTCACAAGCTACATGTTGCACTTTTACAAATCTCATGAAAATACGGACTTTATTAGATTCATCTTTTTCTGTCTACAATATTATACGTTTTTCATAAATGAAATTTGATCCTCTCTCTAGATTAAATTCACCAAGTTCCAGTAATGTTTTTAATCAATATTATGAGAATATATCTTATTCTTTTTACCAAAAAATATTGCCACCTGACAATGGGATATTGCTTACTCTCACTGCATTATCACTCCATTAATCAATGCTTCCTGACTTATCAAGATGTACGTTGTGAATACTCATAAGTAATTCATCTAATATATTTGTGTCAAATGCCCTGTCAATACCATTTCTTGTTTCTCTTTTTGTAAGATGCCTCACTTTGCAGTCATCAGTTGCCTCAGTGCCTTTTGTTTCACAGATATTTCTTTTGTTGCTCTCCTTAGGCTCTACATTTTACCTATTTTTGTGTCTTATCTCTCACAATACATAGTGTATGGTATCTTTCAAATGTACACATTCCTTTTCCTCAAAGCATAATTTTAAAGTGTGGTAAGTTTCATATCCAAAGAAGCATGTATGGGTATATTTACTGGTACTACAAGAATGGAGAAGAGAAATTATGAACTGGAGATTAAGAGGAAAGTTCTCAGATTAGAAAGGATAAAACACCCTATTGTTCAGTGTATACATCAAAGAAGCAATGATTAAATTGAATTAAAGTTTCAAGAGTGGGTTGAAATTATGGGTGCAAGGATGTCAGTGATAAGATTCACTGATTACATTTCTGTTCTCAGTGAAAGTGAGGAATGGCTGTCTGATGAGGAAAGTAACAATGAGTAGCACAAATGAGATTAGCTTCAAACTTAATGTTAAAACTGGGAGCCAAAATGAAGACAAGATGAAGGAATTTTGCTACCTTGGCAGCAAACACACTATGGATGAAGCAAGGAGAACATAAAAAGCAAACTAACACAGACAGAGAGGGCATTCCTGGCCAAACAAAGTCTACCAGTATCAAAGATTGGCCTTAGTTTGAGAAGGAAATTTTTGATAATGTATGTCTGGAGCACAGCTTTCTATAAAAGGGAATCATGAACTGTCGGAAAATTGGAAACAGGAGTCAAAGCATTTGAGATGTAGTGTTACAGAAAGGTGTTGAAAATTAGGTGGACTAATAAGCTGAGACTCTCTGCAGATTTTGCAAGTAGAGTAAAATTTAAGAAATATCGACAAGAACAAGGAGTGGGATAATGGAATATGTGTTAAGACATCAAGGCATAACTTCCATGGCACTTAAGGAGTCTGTAGAGGATAAAACCCATATAGTACAGACAAATTTTGATTTCACCTGGGCAAATTTGATTCATAAGTGATTATAATGGTATTCAACACAAAAAATATTACCATTTAAAAATCCAAAATCAGACAAAATTGGACCATGGAAAAGCACCTGAACATCAAATTAAAAATGGTGGTCATTTGTCAGAATTGTTTTATTTGTAGTAAAACGTTAAATGTTTTATAATGCATCATTTTAATGGATGTCATATTTAAATATCATTTCATTTTTGCTGCTGGACGATACTGTAGTATTTGAAAAAAATTTCGAAGATGGTCAATAGGCACTCACTCTAGCACAGAAGGCCATACATGCTGCCAGTAAACTCCAGGGAAGTGATGTTATCATAAGTGTTGGAAAGAGTGTACATGCATCATGTCAAAAAACACATGCTGATAAGAAAAGCATTGCTATATGGAGTAAACAACAATCAACAAGCAATACATGCATCTGAAAGAGAAGTGTCCATTTAGCTGAAAGACTATTTTGTGCCCCAACTGATTGCTTGATTTGTGGAACTATTGTGGATGTTTCTTCAAAATACAAACTGAAATTGGATCAGGTTAAAGTATGAACATCCATATTTTCTGAAACTATCAAAAAATGCTATAAGAAACGCTGTGATGCCTGGCCTTACATGGTAAAGGGACACATAGAATATTTTCTTTCAAACTTACTTGCTGTCAACTGCATCTACCGACACACATGCTGTGCACCTGTTGGCTACATTATTTGAAGTAGTCAGTGTTGAACTTCGACCCCCATTTTTCAGCCATTGTAGCAATGCAGTACACCAACACCGAGGACAATCAACGAAGAAATAAAGCAGATGAATGTCACATATGGTGCCTTTGTGGGTGAGGACTATTTTATGTGGACACAATAAACTAGGACTCATGAACTTTGAACAATGAACTCAAGAGCAGTTTACAGTGCAGTCATTTAAAGGAGTTGCAACTACCAATCAGTGCTTGGGTTTCATGGCTACAGTAGGACAGCAGCCAATCAGCGAGCCAGTTCTATGCAAGCAGCTATCGAATATAGGAGCAGCCAATCAGCACAACCAACTGGGATGAACAAGATGCCTTGCCGAGAAAATTACAACTCGGAGCAGCTGTGCAGACGATGAATCGAGATGACAATCACAGCAGCAGCAGACAAGTGAATAAGAATAAGGTAATTTCATAGCAAAAGCCATTTCATATTAAGTGATGCATAATGAGTGGCCTTAACGAACAAGACAGTGTGCTGGGCGACAAGGCACAACAGGGGCCAGGTTCAGTTGATGACAGTGGTTATAAATTAGACATGAATGTAACTTTGAATTATGGGGATGAAAGTCCTATTGTAAATGAGATGATAAAAGTGTCATCTACTTTGTATGATGATTTGAGCAAAATGGATGAAAACAATATTGAAGTGGATGATATCATTAAGGTTAAGGGGGAGGAATCTAGTAGCGAATATCAGCAAGGGAAACAGGTTATGGCAGACGGAAAATTGGAAGTGATGTTAAGGCAAATTATGAATAGTATGTGTACAAAAGAAGACATTAGTAGAGTGGATAATAGAGTGAAACAAGACATTAGTAGGGTCGAAAATAGTATGAAAGGAGACATTAACAGGGTGGAGAAGAAAACTGATAGCATTAGAACTGGCATGGTTAGCTTAAAGGATGAACTGAAGAAAGAAATTAAAAAGGGGATTCAGGAAGTCAGCTCTAATCATTCAGAATTAAATAACAAGTTTGGAGAAGTAGCTAAAGATTGTGATGAAAAGATAAAGGAAGTAGTATATAACACAAATGAGAAATTAACATTAATGAGTAGTAAATGTGTAGAAGAGAGAAAGAAGCTTTGTGAAGACTATAGTAGGATGGTGGAGGCTTCCAAAAAACAGTGTAAAGAAAAAATGGAGGAGTTTCAAAATCAAAAGCATAGAGTGTGTAATGTCCCAAACAGTCCTTCATTTGTTAGTTGTAAGAAATTTAATAATTTTGAACCATATGGGGAAGTGCATACACTGGATTTCATTAGGGAATTTAATGATTTGCCTGAAATGTGGAATGACAAAGAGAAAATGTCATTTGCGAGAGGCTTTTTGAAAGGGGATGCTTATGAGTGGGAAGCTCTGGTAGCTGATAGCCATAATTTGTGACAAAGCTTTGAGGAAGCATTTTTAGATGAATATTGATCCAAAGAGAAGCAGCAGAGAATTTTGAGTGAATTTTGGGGAGAACAGATTTGACTCTACTTTGGAGAAAGAGCTAGGTAGTGAATCAATAATTGTGTTTTAGAAGCAAAGTTGCCTGGTTAGAGAATTACTTGTACCTGCCCCTAGGGGTAATATTAGTGATTCCTTGAACTATGTTGATAAAGTGGAGAGGGTGAAGCCCTCAGTGGAAGACTGTAGGAGGAATTTTGATGACAATAATCAATCTGGGAGAGAATTTCAGGTAAATAGGATGAACAGGACTAATTACAGTAGAAGTTCAAGGAATGGTTGGGTGGAGGATAGTCAGCCTGGGCACAGAAATGGTAGGAGAAATTCAAGTAACAGAGATGGAAGACATGATTTTAATTCTGTATCAAACCATTTAAACTAGATAACACTCCAGTTTTGGCTCACACTAGAGCAGGTAGTGATGAAGAGCCATGTGTATATAAGTGTACTGTAATTACAAGTAAGGGTAATGTAAATGATAGTAGTAAGACAAATGTAATTTCTAATTCTAGTGAGATGTTGAATGATGGTGTGGGTAGCAATGTTTTTCCCGTAAAAGGAGAGGATAAACTTACTACAATGTGCATTGAAACAGAAGTAAACCCTACAAGCATATAGGGTGTTCAACATTCTGTGTTGTATTCATTATGTAGCGATAATACTTACCCCAGCTGTCTGTCTCAATTTTCATGTTTCCTGAAGCAGTCAAACTCTTCTCCTGCAGCTATCTGTAGTTTATAAGTGAATCAGAAGCAATCTTCTACTTTCATGTGATTTTGTACAGTAGGATACTTTAGTATAGGGATATGTTAGAAAAAGTTTCTCTAGTGTTGTATATATACATATTATGTTGTGTTAGTTGTAAGTAATGTAATCATAGGAGGATGGAAGAAAGTAAATTGGTACCATAGTTAAACAATTTCTGTCAAACATATAGGTAAGGTAAACAGAAAGTGAAAGGTGTCAGCATTATGTGGAGGAGAAGGTGCAGATTATCTGAAACTGTAACTAACATCTGAAGTAATCAGCTCATGGGTTTGCCTTAGCATAAGGATCTGTTACTTGGAGCCGGCCGGGGTGGTTGAGCGGTTCTAGGCGCTACAGTCTGGAACCGCGCGACCACTACAGTTGCAGGTTCGAATCCTGCCTCAGGCATGGATGTGGGTGATGTCCTTATGTTAGTTAGGTTTAAGTAGTTCTAAATTCTAGGGGACTTATGACCTCAGCTGTTGAGTCCCATAGTGCTCAGAGCCATTTGAACCATTTTTTTGTTACTTGGAGTGTTTTTCAGTAGATTCAGTTTTTGATTAGAAAAGCAGGGAAGTTGTTTCTTTATTACATAATAAAGCAATAATGGAATAATAAAACAATGAATAATGTTAGAGTCTTAATGTTAGGGAGACTGTCTTTGCAGTATGAGTATTTTTTGAGAATGCCCTCCACTAGCTAACGAGGTAGGAAAGGTAAGTAAAATAATGGAGCTGACAGACAAGATTGAGTAATGAAAAAGATAACTGTGTACCAAAAAATGTTGTGTAACTGTATTGGTGATCTAGTTTTGAACTAGGTAACATTGGGTATGTGTATATTGTGCAATTCATGACACTGCAGCTGGCAATGAGAGCTTACCATAAAGGGCAATATTTTAGTGAGGTACAAGTCATATAATGCTGCATTATCGGATCTATAAGTTATCTGAAAACTTATATTTGTGTTTTGAGGAATTATGAGCTTAAAGTGGTAATACTGGAACAAAGAAAACTAATTTTTCTGATTAACTGATAACTGTGGTGCTAGACTGATGTGAATATTTTGAAAGGTCAACTACTTGGTAATATTTTGTGATTCATGATGGTTTAATTTTCTGTTTGACTAAGAATAGTGCTCAGAATTTGAGTGGAGAAGTGGTGCAATGATTTAGTGTGACTTCCATCCCCTTAATTTTGATTTGAGTAGTTATTAAGTTATGTGATGGTGACTCTATTCTTTTTTCATAACATAATGATTAGTAAATCTATGCTACTGCACATATTGAGCTGTTGCTATTTTGCAAATGGGAAAGAGACCGAAATCTTTCAAGTTTAACCATTTTAAGACAGTTATGACTTAGAGTCATGTTTTGTAGTGTAATGTGCACTTGATTTTAAAATTTTACTAGTCCACACTTTTCATACTATAGTCAATTTTTGTACTAATTATTGTGATGTTATGAGGACTATGTAATGTATTTATTTCTGAAGTAATGACCATTATTTACCATTAGCATTAAACATTTTTTCATTATATTTAGAAGTAAAAGTGAGTGTACTAGAGTAGGGTATTTTGACTAATTTTTTCATGTACTGTGGCGGAGGAGAACCACCTCCAAGGGAGCTGATAGCAGTGCATTTCATTGCTAACTGCCACTTGGACCTGTTGAAGGCATGGACAACTTGGTGAGAAAGTATGTTGAAGCTCATTAAAAGAGTGAAAGTACTTGTGAAAAATATTTAACATTGAGCAAGTGAAATTTTCTGTCTAAAAATTGAACTGCAATGCGCAGTGTAATCTAGAGTTTTGCAACCCATGAGGATTTATTCTTTTAAGCAAGACAGCACTTGTATAAAGTGATATGGATATTAGAATGTAATCTTTGCTTATCCAAAAAGGACATCACTTATGATGAAGATGCCTAATTTTTATTAAAAGTATAACTTGTGGATATTTTGTGCAAATGTACAATACACTGTATGTAAATATTTTGTATGGTGATTTTCCATATGGCCAGTTCTTATAAGTATAAATTTGAAAACATATATGTACTATGGTTTTGATAAGATTTCTTATGTAATATTTTTCTGTGTGTAGATTGTTAGCCTAATTTCTGGGGTCACTTGTGGTCTTTGAATTGCCCAGTTAGCTATTTGCAATATCTATCTGACCAAGCTAATGAGGGGGTGATGCAAGGAAGCAAGCTGGGATATTTTTGCTTCCCCTCTTGTTTTGCCATCTGCCTCCTTAAAATTCATTTTTTTCATGTCTGACTAATTACCATTAACATACATGAGTATCATCTGCATTTCCATAAAAGAGAAAGGTTGCCCTCAGTTTTAAAGAATATAACACCAGATCTAATTTTGTGCTTAGTTTTATGTATGTAATTGAGTTTCTAATTTATTTTGACTATTCCTAGTTAGTATCTTTTGTTATAGGGTGAAACCAGAAATTGTTTCATAACTCAAATTCTGTTGTTGACTTATAAACAAATATAAATTCTGTACTAATTATAAACATTTGGAGGAACAACTAATAGGATTTTCAAAGTATTTATTTGGCTCTATTGGAAAACATGTTAGCAAAGTCCACCCTTAATTAATTCCAAAGGAATTACCTGTTTTGTCAAAAGTATTGTTTGTGTAACTATATCTGTTAATTTCATCATTTAAACAAATAATTCGACCTAACCCTTGTAGTAGAAGAAACTGTTAAAAGGAATGAATTTTTTGTTGTATTCAGTCAATTTAATAAGTTAAGTTTTAATTGTAATTTCTGTAAATTAAACATCAAACATGTGCAGTTCCAGTGACTATTATTGTGTTGATATATAGGGGCCCGATTTTTGGGCCCAAGACAGTCAGTCCACCGCCGAATTTCAGACAAGGAACCTGTATTGGTTACATCAACAACAATGCTTCCACTTAACTGCGAAATAAGTGTTATAGTCCGTTTGCTAAAACAGTGACAGTGTCTGTTCAATATTTACTGTATTATGCTTCATGAACTGTTAACTGCATCTACCACCACACATGTTGTGCAAACTTTCATAGTGGGAAGAGTGCTCCTCAAGACTATGTATGTATTGAACAGTTCTCAAACAGGCAGAAACAAGAGAAATCACTCAATGAAAACAAGTAGTTTTCCGAAAGACCTATGCTTACCTTGAATTAATGAGAAGGAACAATTACTTGCTGTGGATATTACTTCAAAAATGGAAGAGTAAGAAAGTGATCACAAAGCATGTAATCATAGGCAAGTGAAAAAGGAAGCTCGAAGAATGTTATGGTGGAAGTGTACTAATATCTGGTGAAAATGGAAGGGCAGGGTTGACACTGTAATATTAAATGAGACTGCAAATTCTTAGATCTCATTATGCAAATTCGAAAGATTGTGATGCTAAACTATAAAAGATACACATAACAGAGGCAGCTGTCAGACTAATCAAGAGTGATGTGAAAGCTTTTTTATTATGTTCATGTCAGAAGCCTTGACAAAAATAGGATGTACTGTTCAACATGCTGATGGAGGTATGGATTTTGATATAGTTCATTCTACAGTATCATCACTCCAAAACATAATGATCATTACTGTTGGTGAAGGATACAGACTTGTTGCTTCTTTTGTTGTACCATGTTAATAACAATGGACTTTTAAACTGTACTTCCAGACTCACATTAGAAGAGAATTATATACAAATTTTGTGTATGATATTCTTGGAATTTGGGACTTGCTGGGTAGTCATATTTGTAATAACATTTTTTTACATGCTTTTATTGGTTGTGATACAGCATCTAGAATCTCTGGAATTGGAAAGCCCACACCACTGTTAAAACTTATCAATAATAAACAGCTACAAGTGTCTGCGAATGTATTTTCCTCAAACAGAAGTCAACAATTTTAAATTCAATGTACAGGGCATGTGGCTGTGTTACTGCTATATGACAGAAAGATAGAAGATTTTTTTATAAACACTTCATCATCAAATGTTAGCAGAAAAAGTTGCAACAGCTAAATCATATGTCCCACATTCATATTGGCCACCTACAGAATCAGTGGTGAAGTACTATGGACACACTACCAAATTTGAGTTTGTAAACCAAAAGAAACATTTTTTTAATGCTGCTGAATGGCATTTGTTTGATATAGTAAAGTCATATTACCTTACAGTGTCTCGTATACCACTAGCACCAGAGTGTGAGACGAAGCAAGCTGAGATGTTTTTACTTCCCCTCTTGTTCTGCCATCTGCCTCCTTAAAATTCATTTTCTTATGTCTGACTAATTATCATTAACGTATGTGAGTATAATCTGCATTTCCATAAAAGGGAAAGGTTGGCCTCAATTTTAAACAGTATAACACCATATCTAATTTTGTGCTTAGTTTTATGTATGTAATTGAGTTTCTAATTTATTTTGACTATTCCTAGTTAGTATCTTTTGTTATAGGGTGAAATCAGTAATTGTCTTGTAACTCAAATTCTATTGTTGACCTATAAACAAATATAAATTCTGTACTAATTATAAATATTTGGAGGAACAACTAATAGGATTTTCAAAGTATTTATCTGGCTCTATTGAAAAACATGTTAGCAAAGCCAACCCTTAATTAATTCCAAAGGAATTACCAGTTTCGTCAAAAGTATTGTTTGTGTAACTATATCTGTTAATTTCATCATTTAAACAAATAATTTGGCATAACCCTTGAAGTATAAGAAACTGTTAAAAGGAACGAATTTTTTGATGTATCAGTTAATTTAATGAGTTGTAATTTCTGTAAAATAAACATCAAACAATGTGCAATTTCAGTGTGATACATAAGGGCCCCATTTTTGCTCCTAAGACAGTCAGTCCATGGCCAAGTTTCAGACAAGGAACTCGTATTGGTTAGATCAACAACAATGCATCCACTTAACTGTGAAATAAGTGTAATATGCCATTTGCTAAAACAGTGATAGTGTCTGTTCAATATGTACCATATTATGCAGCATGAAATGTGTGGTTAGGTTTTTACTGCTCATAGATGTTCAACAGTAAACTATTGTAGCAGTATGTTGATGTTGGCTTGCAACCAATTAATGAGACTTATCAAAAGTTAAAAAATAGTACACTGGCCATATAACTGTGTATTATTGAGGGGTTGTGAACAGTGAAAGTAAAGAACTGTGAAACATAAATGGGCATGTGTCGGCTACATCATTTAAAGTAGTCAGTGTTGAACTTCCACACCCCATTTTTGAGCCAGTTTAGTGATGCCGTACATTGACACCAAGGACAATCAAAGAAGAAATAAAGCAGGCAAATGTCTCAAGATGTTATTAAAAATGATCCATTGTTCTTGCAAGATGAAATGCAAAACAGTGCAGTGTGGATGTAAGTAGAATGAGCTGTCTTGTCCAGCCTCCTGTGGAAAGTACCAGATCAGTGGATATGAGAATGATATTGTAATCCAAAATAATTACTGTGATTCAGATACCAAGTTTTCCCTATACCACTTATTTAATTCTTAAGGAACATGTTCATATTCTTCTACTATGAAATAAAATACATTTATACTTATCACCAAAAAATTAAAATTATTTCTTTGTTATTTGAATATAATTTATATGTTGTTTAAAAATGTGCACTGGTATTTAAAGGGTTCCTTTGTTACCAAAATATTAGAAAATTTCTTTAAACTAAGTAATCAATAGTTAAAAAACCAAGTTTTTACTTAAATTTTTCAGTACTTTTGTGTGGTCCAATTTTGTCTGATTTTGGATATGTTATAAAGCAGCAGTAGTTCAGTTGAATGCCACTTCAAACACTTGTAAAGCAATTTTGCCCAGGTTGTTGGCTAACATTCTTAATTTGATCTAACTAATAAGGAAAGACAGAGATAGGAATGTGTTCAGAAAACAATTGAGGACTTCGGGTGTAAGTGCTACTCTGAAGTGAGGAGGTGGAAATAGGAGATTAATATACGGTATTCCTTATCAAATTATGCAGAAGAGTGAAGAAAAATAAATAAACAAATAAACTGATTACAAATTCAAAGATTATTATTAGTTTTCTCTCTGCCTCTCTGGGAAGCCACTCAATTGGCTCCTAGCAACCATATCATCCACACATCACACTGCATAATGCAGATAAGCCTTGGATACATCACACATATCTTCTTTTCTAGCAAACTGTCAAACAACACTGAGCTGGTTAGCACACTGAACTCGTATCAGGAGGATTGCGGTTCAAACCTGCAGCTGGTCATCCTGATATAGGTTTCCATGATTTCCCTAAGTTGCTTAAGGCAAGTATCAGGATGGTTCATTCAAAAGGGCATGGCCACTTCCCTTCTCCATCCTTCTCTAATTCGAGCTAGTGTTCTGTCTCTAATAACCTTGTTCCTGACGGGACATTAACACTAATCTGTTCCTCCTCTTACTGTCAAACAAGTACAACACATTAACCTCAGTTTCACTTTCCGTATACACAAGCCACACATTTTGTTTTTCCAGTTCACTTAATGTGTAAATACATTTTTACTTGTAATCCAAAGAGAGTGTTGTGTAAAAAATCTTTTCCTACAGGGGCTGTCATATGTGGCAAACCTTTACTAGTAAACAGGTAACATTAAGAGAGTATATTATTTAAACCTTTTAGAAGTTCCACAGTACTTTCAACTTTTATTTTTGGAAAAAAAAGACAGTTACTGATAAGCTCAAGTCGTAAAGCAAAGTCATCGTTAATAACACAAATACAAAGCTGAAGTGAGGGGTAAAGAACTTTGCTCAGTTACAGAAAAAAGCGCAACATATTCTCTCACTTTACAGTCAAAAGTATAGTGAAACATTTAGAAAAGGTAAATGCAAAGCAAAAACACTGACAAATTACATGATTTTCTCAAGCCCAGAAGAATAAATAGTTTGGGAAATACAGTATTACAGAAAGGGACAAATATAATGACCCTAAAAAAAGTTATAACACTCAAGTGTAACAACATGTAATTAACTTACATCTAACAGACTTAAAATACACAAAGCAATACTTTTAAGGCATTACAAACAATTTAACAATCAATTATAAGAAAAATGTTTTTTATTCCAGTCTTTGATCACAATATCAATTCTTTAGACGATGACCAGACTCAGTCTGTAATGACCATCCTCAGATCTTTTTTACACCATGTCCTAAAGTGATAAGGCCATAAAGGCATCATCAAAAACTTTTGACTGTACTGGATCACTGTTTGTACACATGACCATGTCGCAGTTGGTGGAATTATAAGACAGCACAAACATCAGGACAGAGTAAATACTGGGTTTCCTCAATGTATAGTGTGAAACAACTCAAAGTAAAACCATTCACATTTCCTGTTCACAAGCAACATGACAGGAAAAATTTAGAAAACTGTAGACCATTCTCTTTGTTAGCTGATTTTCCAGAAATCAAAGAGTGAATAATGTGTGAGTGGTTAGTAACATTCTTGCACAAAACACATGCAAACAAACATATTATACAACAGATCCCACTTAATCATGTCCAATATGATTTCATCAAGAATAAATCTGCTGCCAAATTTTAATAAAAGTCTGAAACATTTTTTTTAAAATCATAACTTCCATTCAGTAACTGAGTTTTAGATCATATTATATGCACATAGCTTTATACAGGAAAGTGGAAGATCTGCTAAAGCAAGTAAAGCAAGCGCTCTTGTAGATACAGTCAGCATTTATTTATTTTATTTATTGCAATATGATTGTTAATATTTCCAATTTTTTGTGACTTTAAGTGTGCATGCCTGTGTGTGTGTGTGTGTGTGTGTGTGTGTGTGTGTTTGTTTGTGTGTGTGTATGTGGTTGTGTGTACACACGCACACATTGATACATTCCTACACTTCATTTACAAATTAAGTACCCCATAAATGAAAATTTTTAGATGAATAAATAAATTAAATGATGTTAAGTTGTGCATCTTTTCACATCAGCCATCATGCTCAACAAAAGTGTGCTTACACATCATTCACACATTCACATATCAGTTGGGACTCATACTGAGAAATTTAACTTACACAAGAATTGTTGATTTTGACCCATCGCCAGTGCTGTCACTATCTTGCTCTCTTCTCCCTTTAATCAGTTTTGTACAGTATAATGTGTCAATAACCATGTTCTGCTTTACTGTGGATAGTTGCAGGTTTTATAATATAAATATATAGTTATCTAGTGCTGGCCCACAGGTATTTCCCTTTTGGAGGCACCAGCTCCATGCTAAGCTGCAATCCTATTGATAGCAGCACTGAGAATGCAGATTATTTCTTCATCCACAGTCATGTGATTACACATGCATATCCATCCACCTGCCTATATAGGATGCGGCATGTCAGCCAGCAGGCACATGGGTCCACTGTGGACAATTTTGCTCTCTGCATCCCACAACCCATCAATCAAAGCCAATTCACGCCCAGCTCTGAGCTTAACACTGCCTGCATTCCATGGCCCATTAGAGCCACATCATGCTTCATCAGCCTGTCGGCATCGTCATGTCACAGGGACCACTGCTGTCACAGCACTGCCTCCTATTGACCCGCTGATAATAGCTGCCAACACCACTGGCCCATCAGCTTCATTACATTGTTCCTTTCTGGCCTGTCTCCATTGTCACATATCAGGTGGCCAACAGTTGTCGAACGGCACCTCCCACTGGATACTAACACCTGCCACTGTCAAAAATGGCCCACTGACTTTGCCACATCCTACCTTGCCAACTTGTTGCCATTGTTATATCTTGGGCTGCCAATGCTGTTCGAGCACCAACTCTTACCAGTCACCGATGTTTTATGATGTTAACACTGGCTCATAGGCTTCACTGATGCTGCCTCCCATGTCAGGTGCCAGTCATGTTAACACTGCAGCATCTCACTGGGCAACAGCAACATTCTTGCAACAGCATCAGCACTGGCAACCAACTATATCCATGCCACAGCATCCTGTGGAGTGCCAGCAGTGCTCACGCCATAGCTTTGCCAGAAACTTGGTTCTTGCAAGGCACCTACAAGCGCTGTTAAGACTGGCTGGTTGACACCCTACCTAACAGATCTGAAGGAGTGTTCTCTACTGTAGTTCCAGATTTTACATATTTTAACCTTGTCTTGGTTGTCCAATAAACCATTACTCACATCTACCTGGGACATTGTGTTTATGTCATGTGCCCTTGCCACCATGCAAGGGCCCAAAAGTTGCTGACATAGCTGTCCTATCGATGTTCCCCAATGTCTATGTCTGGCATCATCGCTTCCAAATGCTGCCACCAACTGCGACCAGGCCATGGACCTTCCACTCCATCTCACTGGCACCTCCCATTGATAACCCATCAGTCAACTGTAGCCTGGCCAAACCTGTCAGTTGTAGTGTCCACAGCAGTCACTATCAGTCAATCTTGCCTCCTGATGGCTGCTGATGCCTTACCGATATCTCCCTGGCACGTCTGCTTCCAGTCGAGCTCGTCAGCACCCTAATCTATGTCTGACTGGCTGTTGTCATCCAGCCAGATCGAGCTTAGAGTGCCTCAATACCTCTCATTTTTTCTGAAACCCCAGGAATCCAGTTTCACCCTTCTGATGCTCTTCCACTTCATTTCCAGTGCTTCCCTGCACAAAACTCATTATCTGCCGTATCAGGCGCATTGTATTTTTCCTGCTGACGCCTCTCTTCTGGGTTCCTGGGCAATGGGCTGTCCTCCTTTTCGTGGTGTTTGTCCTGCTGGTTGCTTCTTCATGTTGCACCTCTGGTGACATCTTTCTCTTTTCCGCTGCTATGGTCTTCTGTCCCTGCCATTTTCTTTTCACGTGTTTCTCTGTGCTCCCTGCTTTCTGGATGGCCATCGCATTTGGGTGGCCACAGTCAGTCGAGCTCCTGCCGCCAACACCCTTTCAGTTTGGTCTTTTCTCACGTGCATTTCATTGCTCACAGCTCACCCTCCATCCAGAGCCTTGTCTCCACACTCTTAGCGTGCTCTTTCCCCTTTTAGCCTCTTTCAACTTCAAGGAGGAGCAGTATTCTACCTGGCCATATCTCCTACTCAGTACGAAAAGAAAATGTTCAAATGCGTGCGAAATCTTATGGGACTTAACTGCTAAGGTCATCAGTCCTTAGGCTTACACACTACTGAACCTAAATTATCCTAAGGACAAACACACACACCCATGCCTGAGGGAGGACTCGAACCTCTGCCGGGACCAGCCGCACAGTCCCTGACTGCAGCACCCTAGACTGCTCGGCTACTCAGTACAACCACTGAGACTACACTCACGTCCTGTGGGTTGTCTAGTTGCTGGGCAACAGTCATTTCTGTTCTGAACATGCCAGGCCTCCGCAATGCTGCACACACCCCACTGATAGCAGCACTATGTTCACAGATCATTTTTTCATGCACGGTCGCATGATCATACATGCATATCCTTCCACCTGCCTACAGAGCACATGGTATTATGGCCAGCAGGCAGACGCCTTCTCCTCTGGTTAGTTACAACAGCCGCGTCTGTGGTCTGTCAACTGCGCCAACTCGCACACCACTCTGGACTTAATGCCAGCTGCATTCCATGGCCAATCTCTCAGAGCCACATTGTGCCTCAGTGTTCATTGGCCTCATTGTATCCTGGGGGCCACCACCACTGCTTGAGCCCCTCCTCCCATCGGCCTCCAGCACCCGCTGATGTTGAAGCTGCCTAATCAGCTGCACAGACACTGCTGCTGATGAAATGGAATGAAATGATCGTGTGGCATTGTGGCTAGGAGGACTCATCTGAAGAAGTTCAGCTGTCGAGTTGCAAGCCTTTATTTTTGGTGACGTCACATTGAGCGACTTGCATGGCAGTGATGATGGAATGAAGATGAGGACAACACAGCACCCAGTCCACGACCAGAGAAAATCTCCAACCCGGCCAGAAATCGAACTTGGGGCTGCAGCATGGTAGGCAAACACGTTACCACTCAGCTAAGCAGGCGGACACTACCGCTAATGCCAGGACCCAACAGAGACAACATTGCAGTGTCTCACTGGGTGCCAGCTGTGTCCTCACTGCAGCATTTCCCCTGACACCAGCCACACTCCCATTGCAGCATCATCGCTGCCCACGCCAAAATATCATGATCGGTGCCAGCTGTGACTGTATCACAGCACTGCCATTTGACGGCCACGTCTGCGCCACATCGCCAACGCCATTAAGTCTTGCCAGTAGGGTATCATGCCTGCCAGATAGGGAGGAGCATTCTGTGCTGTATTTCCAGATGTCATATACTAGCTTTTGCTATAAACCATTATGGATTTCTGTCAGGAAACGACTGTTTATTTTATGTGCCCTTGCGGCTGCGCAGGGGCACAAAAAATTTTATTACAGCAGTCAGGACCTGTTTCCATTGCGTAACACATAGCATACTAGCTTGTGATATGAAAAGGTGAGCCAGACTAGCCAGGCCCACATCGATCCACATGGCAGTTTAACCAATGAGGCTGGTGCACTGGCCAGCCTGAATGTGACTTAGGTGATGCCCCAGGATCGTTAGGCAAATGCGCTGGACCTCGATTTCCGACTCAGAAAATACAATACAAAAACAGTTAAATACACTGCACATCACAATTAAAGGATCACATTTTCTAAACCCTGCAACTGTCTTCCAATGCGGATCATAAGTTTGAAATTTGATTCAAAGGTGCCTACGACCTTCCTCTGTAATGATGGAAAAACCTGGCGCCCTGCGAAGTCACACTCGGCTTCGGTGACGCTTCAGACTGCAAGGCGTCAACACATGCGAAAAACCGCGCCGAGCTCATAACTTCAAGTGAGATGTAAGGACATTTAAAGCTATCACATTTGCACCAAAATTCATCAGAGCCTTGCCCAACGCCATCGTGGACATGTCACGCGATGGGAAGGCCGTCACAGCCCTATTAGCCATATTTCACCCTTTCTTTTGACGCCTCTGTGGTGAAGGTCATAACTGTAACACCCAGCGTTTAAATCACACTGTTTTGTTGTGGGTGGCCGAGGAAAACATTTCAGAGACGCAGAGATGCCAGCGTTGAGAATCGACACAAAAAGTCCTTAGGAGATGACAAAAGGGACGTCAATGAAACAACCACTTCCCTTGGGACGTTGATTCCCACATATTTCGCGTTCGAAAATTACATTTCGCAGTGCGATGAGCTACCTTTGACTCTGCTGACACCACCCACACGATTGTGTCTACGATTCAATTCTTCTCTGAGGTCACCTTTGGTCTGCAACCACACTAAACGTGATCGCATCCGTTTGGAGTAGACTGTGATCGTAATTTTTACCCTGGTGTGGAGGGTAGAACCATTAGGTAACATTTACGACAATTCGACAAAATTTGAACGTCATCCAAAGCAGCGAAGTGTGTTTATGCGTTTTCGGCCTTCCTGTTTTGCAGTCTTCTGTGGTGTGGTCACCGGGGAGAAAGCGGGAGGTTACGACGTTGACACATGCGCGAATAAAACTTCAAACAGTCCCTCAATAACCACCCAATCCTTCAACATCCTTGCTGGCACCCGCACGACTTTGTTGAGCATGTTAAAAATGTACCTGTACAAAGACAGGCCATCCAATGATATCTAAGTGCCGGCAGTATAGGCAACCCTTTTGGCACACATTCCATTCATATACTGCCAGCAAACGCTAGTGCATCGGAATAGCGTTACTTAGTTGCTTTGTTTCGATGGACAAGGAAATAAATTTCAGGAGAAATAAAGGTACATATTCTGATTTCAACGATTTCTTTTATTTTTACAATGAATACTCAGTAACAGATGACACTACTTCTAGCAGTAATAACAACACTACTTCTAGCAGTAATAACATTCTAGCCACAGCGGAACACAAAATCAATATAGTCCTGAGGGATGTTGGTCCCCACCTATACATGTGCCTTAACCTTTATCTCATGTAATCCCATAGATTAGATTAGATTAGATTTACATTCATTCCAACTGATCCGTAGTGAGGAGGTCCTCCAGGATGTGGAACATGTCAGAAAAACAACAATACCTGACAAATATTTACAACTAAAACAAATAAGCTAATGTACCATTCCACAGGTCCCAAGTGGAATGATCGTCATTTTTTAATGAACACTAAGAGTCATTTTACAAATACTAATGCATTGAATTTAAAATTTAAAAAAAGCTCACTAGTGTGAGCTGTTGACAGGCCTCTGAATCACCATGATACCCTCTGCACTCAGGCGATCTTTGATGACCCAGGCAGTGTGAGGCCGAGTGTAGCCATACAGCAATGTGAAGTGGAGCCCAAAGGGTGGACCCTCTAGAATGATTTGCGGCTCCACTACATCATTGCCGTAGTGCTGCACATTGAAAGTTGGAAGTGACAAGTCGACGAGGAGCGTTTTCCTGTTGCGTCTGATTACTCCCCAAACCATGACAGATCTGCCCCAAAATGCAGTCTGAGGGAAAACGGCATCCGGTATGATTCTTCGCTCCTCGTCGTGACGCCAGACACTGGTGCTGCCGTCATGACTCTCCACTGAGAAGCGTGACTCATCCATGAAGAACACCTGACGCCAACGTTCCGCACCCCACTGCACGTGCTGTCTGGCAAACTCCAACCTGGCAACAGGATGTGCACGTGTAAAGATGGACACCTTCACTGACATGTGTGGATGAATGTGCATGTCTCGCAGCTGTAGCCAGACTGAGCCTACACCACTCGACCAGAAGCAGCAGCATGGCGATTGGCTAGAGTCTGTGCTGTTGCTCGTCAGTAGCAGATTGCATGCCGTGCAAACGCTCTCCTTCTGCACTGTAATGTAACGGCGAGCAACCTGACGGGACGTCGCGTAGTAAGGCCTGCCTACCGATGCAGTTGCAGCATCCTAAATACCACACTCTATGACACGCCAAATACGTCCGCAGTGTACTGTTGTGCCTGCCATCTCGAGACAGAACAACTGCTTGGATAACCTCAGCGGATGACAGCTGTCTTCGTACCATATTTCTGTAAAACAAAATAGACATTCCGAGTCCTCTGCGCTGAGTGAAAGGAACACGCCGTTACTCTAAGATTCCTTACTATGCACTGACGACGACAGTACGCGAAAGAAGCACACTGCACTGTGTGAGAGCAGTCTACAGACTGATCTACTTGTCCATCAAAACAAAATAGCTGAGTTGCGTTACCCCTCAGCACTAGCATTTGCTGACTGCATACCTCCAGCGTTTAGGTATCACCCTGAATGGCCATTCTCTGTACGGGTAGATTTTTAATGTGACCAACAAAGTTGCGCAGGTAGCACCAAGGATATTGGCGAACGAACTGTGAGGGACCGTTTGCTGTTTTATTCATGCAAGTCTAAATGTCCTCCCCCCCTACCCTGTTATGACGCCACAGGAGAGTGCGAAACATGAGAGCTGAAAAAGCATGAACTCACTTTGCTCCTTCGGATCACGTTCAGATTTAGTCGAATGGTCGTAAACGGTCCCTAGTGATTCCACCCTGTACACCAGGGTAAAAATTGCGATCACATTGCTCTCCGAAGCGATGCGATCACGTTCATTGGGGTTGCAGGCCAACGATGTCCTTAGAGAAGGGTGGTTGAATCCTCTGGTTGCTGTCAGCAGCTTCAAAGGTTACCAAGAATGTCGTTCTGTAGCTAATCGCACAGCGAACTGTCATTTTCGAACGTGAAATGCATGAGAATCAACGCCCCAAGGGATGGGTGGTTTTATTGACACTGTTTATGCTATCTCCTAAGGGGTTTTCATGTCTGTTTTGAACGGCGACGTCTCTGAAACGTTTTCCTCGGCCAACCAGAAGAAAACCGTCTTCTGATCTTCATCACAGAGGCACAATAATAAGGGCTGAAATATGGTGCAGAGGGGTGTGACGACCTTCCCATGGTGTGACATGTCCACAATGGCGTTGAGCAGAATAGTGGTGAAATCTGAGGCCAATGCCACATCATTAATCCATCTTACACCTCACACGAACTTCTGTGTTATGGACTTCTGTTCGCACGTATCGACACCTTGGTGCTTGAATCGCCGCCGGTTCCTAGGATGACTTCACAGGGCACCACTCTTTTGCACCATTGGAGAAGAAAGTTGTAGGCACCTTTGAACCAAACTTCAAACTTGTGCGTCGCAATGGGAGACAAATTTGGAGTTTCGAAAATGTGATCCTTTAATTCTGTTGCGCAGTGTACGATCTCACACAGAACGAAGTTTACACAATTTCTCAGACAAGTGGTGCACACTATTTCCTTCCCTTAGGTTAACTGACAACTGCGGTGACAGGAATGGCATCTGGCCCCAAAATTTAATCAAATAAATGTGTCACATTTTTAGTACAGTAGATACAGTTCTAGACGAGGTAACGCGAAGGGGAAGAATTACAGAATTCGGAACTGTCAGTGCACCATTTAAAAATATTCGGAAAGAACTCTCATAAGGCACTGACAATCAGTACTTTTCCAACCAAGTATGTGTACCTTCGCTAAGGTCTAGACGCAGACTGACTACAGTTTCGGATGCAATTAGGAATGTGTATATTGGTGCATCGCCGGTCATACTTGACGCTATTCGTTTTATTTATATGTATGCATTTTATTTATTTTAAGCCAAATATACTTCGAGAAATATATCAATTGAAATGAAATTCGACAGGAGGTTTTCGGAGGATTCCAGATACGAGGTTTGTCCGGAAAATACGTATAAAAGTTGAATAATGTCTTCATGTTACAAGTTGCAGTCACCGCCAAGCGGGACTACTGCTGTAATCAATCCCATCAACGCTCATTTCGAGTCAGAGCACTCTGCAAGAAGGTGGGAGTGTGCGGCAGCTTGTTGACAGTTACCCTTTTTCACCTGCCGTCGGCATGGAGCTCTCTCTGATTGAGGAGCAGCGCGTCAACATCAAGTTTCTTGCAAAGCTAGGCAAGAATGGCCGTGAAATTTATAAGTGTTTGAAACAGGTTTACGGAGACAATTCTCGGAAGGAACAAACCGTGACCAAGTGGTTAAAAAGGTTCCGGGATGGCCAAGAAGAAGTGAACGATGATCCTTGCCCAGGACGCCCGTCGACAACGAGTTCCGATGCAAATGTTGAACGAATTCGGGCTTGTGTTCTTAAAGACCGCAGATTGACAGTCAGAATGATTGCTGACGAGCTGTCAATCCCCAAAACAATCGTTCACGAAATCCTGACACAAAAAACTTGAAATGAAGAAATTGTGTGCGAAAATCATACCAAAGCTCTTGACGCCAGAACAGAAAGCAAAGAGGGTGGAGTGCTGTGAGCATTGGATGGAAGCAGAGGAACGAGGGGACTTTTTCAACCAAGTCATCACTGGAGACGAGTCCTGGTTTTACGAATTCGATGTGGAGCTCAAATCTCAAAGCAAGGAATGGAAACTAGCAGGAGAACCGAGAACAAAAAAGCGCCGGCCGGAGTGGCCGTGCGGTTAAAGGCGCTACAGTCCGGAACCGCGTGACCGCTACGGTCGCAGGTTCGAATCCTGCTTCGGGCATGGATGTGTGTGATGTCGTTAGGTTTAAGTAGTTCTAAGTTCTAGGGGACTGATGACCACAGCAGTTAAGTCCCATATTGCTCAGAGCCATTTGAACCATTTTTTTTAACAAAAAGCCGCGAAAATCAAGGTCCAATGTGAAGACAATGTTGATTGTTTTCTTTGATTCTAGGAGCATTGTTCACAAGGAATTTGTCCCTCCCGGCCAGAGAGTGAACGGAAATTTTTACGTTGAAATTCTGACACGCCTCAGAGCTCGTGTGACCCGAGTTCGACCGGTGTTGGCAAAAGGGGGCAGGTGGATCCTTCACACGTCGCTCTTTGTGCGCGAGTTTTTCGCCCGAAGCTCAATCACCGTGACAGACCACCCGCCTTATTCACCCGATTTAGCCCCGTGTGACTTCTTCATGTTCCCGAAATGCAAAATGGTGCTTTGGGGGCGCACTTGGGAGATGTGGAAGCCATCAAGGCGGAAACGACACGGCAACTGAACAACATCACAACTGAAGACTTTCAGCAATGTTATCAACAGTGGAAACGACGTTGGCAGAAGTGTATCGCGTCTCAGGGCGAGTACTTTGAAGGAGACCATATTGTAATACCTGAATAATTGTAAAATAAAGTTATTATTCAACTTTTATACGTATTTTCCGGACAAACCTCGTATAAGCAATATACACTGTGAGAAGAAAAAGTGAAACACCTATATGTGGAGAAGAAAACTTGGCATAATGAGCCCTTTTATTAGTATGATGTTGTATCTCGTAATTCAGCTTGCAAGTGCCATCGTTTTCTTTCCTAAGGCAAGATGGCCCACAACTTTGTTAATTGGTCATTGATGTCCTGGATACTGGCAATGGGACGGAGTTGACGTCCGAGTTGGTCCCATATGTTCTATCAGTGACGTTTGTGGGAATCTTGCTGGCCACAGAAGTACCTCAGCATCACACAAACAGTTCATAAACACGTGCCATATGTGGACGAACATTGTCATGTTGAAAAGTGACACCACAATTCCGTCGCATGAGAGGTAACACATGAGCACATAGGAAGTCCATGATGTATCGTTGTACTTCCAGAGTTCCCTCATTATCACCCATGATCTGAAGTCATACTCGATGGCTCCCCACACCACGACGCCAGGAATAACACCGTTGTGCCTATCCAAAACGTTGGAAATGTGGGACCTCGCCCCAGGTCGCCGTCATACTCGCCGACGATGGTAATCCGGGATCGCGCAGAGCCGCAATTCGTCACTGCACACAATGCGATGCCATTCATCAGTAATCCATGCTTCCTTATCGTGGCACAAATCCAAAAGCAGTTGATTATGTTGTGATGTTAACGGCAGCTTATGCGTGGGGCAGTAATTACCTACTCCGGCTGCCGTTAGTCTCTGACCGATAGTACAGTGTGACAGAATGCTGCAGGAGGTCCATTACACGCTCTCGCATGGAAGGTTCAGCCATTAAGAGTTTACGCTGTGTTTGGTGGCCAGACGTGATCGACTTGAATCTTGAAAAGTATGCCTGCCCTCGCTTTCCGATGCGGTCCAACATGAGGCACTTCAGCATCTGAATGCCCCTACAAATCCGGATATTCCACGATTCGACTACCAGGTCAAATGGAGACTTACAATTAGGCCTCTTTCAGTCTCTGTCGGGCGCTGATAACGTTACCTCAAACATGTACATGGCGTATCTGTGTCCTACATGCTGATGATTCATAATCTGACGCTCTTCGTGACCTTTATATACCCTCCCTGGCCTAGTAACAAAATAAACACGAACAATACAAATGCAGTCTGGTGGGCGTTCTACATATCGTAAAGAATTGTAACTCTATTAATTTACATACCCGGCAATGATATGTACATGTACGAAGTTACATCGACGTCCGACTGTGTCTTCTGGGTGCTTCGCCCTTTTTGACAAGCAGTTTGGTTGAACAAGGTGAATGTTATTATCATCTTGGTGGGATTGACGAGGAAAATTCACACATTCCCGGTTGTTACGAGCAGTCGTCGGAGCTGGACAGGTATGCACTCTCACGATATTGCAGCTGTCACTGTTTATTGGTCAGATGTTCAACAATTACAGCCTCCCAGACGTGAGAACGGACTGAATACTATTGTAGTGTACGATGTCGAATCAGTTCGCACTGATACTGTTTGCATTCATGTAGAGCATTCATGTAGAGGTATGTCTACATCCCAATAGTTAAGGGCCACGGCTTCAAACGCTGCGGTGAAACCACTAATGTCTTTCATACTTAGCTCGACAATATGCAATGCAACATTAGAACGTGCTTAGTAGAACTAAGCGCATGCGACGTAGTGGCTAAGGTGCACCCTGCTTCTTATCGAATTTTCGTAATAACACTTTCCGGTGGTCGATAGATGGGACTGACATATCGCTGAAGGTATGGTTTTCAATCAAGGTTCTAACGACCAACAGACTGGTGGCCAAAAAGTCTCTCTATCTTCTTCTTTAGACGTAGCTTGGCAAACATATCACTGGTCTCATTTTCTGCAGTTTTAACATTCCATAAACAACTTCTGAGTCTCCATAGCTAAGTAGTCTGCATAGATGGCTGTCATGTGGGGTACCTGAGTTCGATTCTCGGTACTGTCAAGGATTTTTCCTTGCTAGGAAGACTGGTACGGGGTGCACTCAGCCTCATGATGCCAACAGAGGAGCTGCTTAAGTGAGAAGCAGCTGTTCAACGGTCTGGAACGCCGGCAAAACGTCCGCGAGAGCTGTGTGCTGACCATGTGCCCTTCCATACAGCATCCGCACGACACCGCAAAGAAGAGGATGACTCGGCGACCGGTCGACATCCCTTGGGCCTTTAGGGCCTGGATGAGGAGTTCGTTGGAGTCCTGGCTCAGTTACGCTTTGTTGGCAAAACTATGCAGTTATACAAGCATCAGTCTATATTACCTTCCATTATTGATCTAATGTCCGATAACAGCTCATGATAAATGTAACCCATTGCACGATTTCGGATATGCCTGTGATCTAGAAGTTAGAACAGGGAATTTGAAATATATGCTGAAACAAAGTAGTGTGCGATTTCGGATATGCTAGGTCCGACGACGTAGCAGAGACCAAATTCCCTGTGTTATAACGTATTGTAAACTCCGTTTGCGATTGCTAATCTGAGTACCAGTTCAACATCTTACCATGTGTGTGTAAACATCAAACTGATTGTTACATTGTTTCACAGGGGAAGTATTTCTCCAGTGTGACACCTGTTTCTTAACTTGTTCGTCCGAGATAGTGAGGATCTTGTCAGATATGAAGCTGACGTGTAAATATCAATTGGTAATGTTTTGGGAATAGTTCACAGCGGAAATTATTGCTCGGCATAATTAAGAAAATCTGAGCGTTTAAATGCCAATATTAGTGTAACATATAGGATTACGGACAACTAAGAAACAAAACGCAACCACCACGGTCGCTCCTGACAGGGACATTAACGATGCGAAGTAAAGTAGTGCAGCTAATAAACATACTTAATGAGACTTTCATTTAATAGCAAAATATTTCTTCTTTATTCTCAACAAACAGAAATCGACCTTTGGTGCCTTCCGGAACTGCTTCGGACTGATTGCCTCAGAAAAGATTAATGATACCCACTCCTATCTTATATAACTAAAATGAACAATGTGCAAACTCAAAGGATCTGGTATGCATCGTAACAGTATTTTAATGGTCAGTTGCTCATAACAGAAACATGCAGCCACCATTATTGTGGCTCACACAGAAGCTACTTTGTTCAATATTTACTGATATATTTCTAAGAAAAACGCTGCAGTTTTTCACTTACTGCCTACAGGTGCAATTTATTAATTTAATACCAATTTTTAGCTGATGCAGCAGTTTTTATACCTACTAACAATCTGATGTCGCTTAATCAAATGATTCAAATGGCTCTGAGCACTATGGGACTTAACATCTGCGGTCATCAGTCCCGTAGAACTTAGAACTACTTAAACTTAACTAACCTAAGGACATCACACACATCCATGCCCGAGGCAGGATTCGAGCCTGCGACCGCAGTGGTCGCGCGGTTCCAGACTGAAGTGCCTAGAACTGCTCGGTCACACCGGCCGGCCGTTTAATCAAGTTCTGAGATGCTGGTATACGTGGTAGTTGCAGTAGGCAGCTCAGAAGAATACCTACGATAGATGAGTTGGATTGCGGGGAAGCGATCCTTGCTCTCTTCCCGTTCCCACCGGCGGCTGTCAATAGTTTATGGTTTTGATCATCCGACAGATGTTGACCTATCGGCAGACGTCATTGTTGCCTAGTTGCGACGTGTTTCATTTGTGCCTACCGGTATACCTTCTGTCTCTACAATATCTTCAGAGCGCAAGAGGGGACAGACGATTGATAGTGAAGGTAAGGGGAAAATAAGGAATATTGTAAAAGCCTGTGATCTAGAAGTTAGAACAGGGAATTTGAAATATATGCTGGAACAAAGTAGTGTGCGAGCAGCCAAATATGCTGGGGTATCTGTAAGAACTATTACAAAAATTCGAAACGAGGATATTTTTGTTGGTGAATCTTCTCTTAGTACTTCTCATAAAAACTGTCTAAGATAGGAAGAACACAAGGAAGGAAATACTGACAGGCGGAAGTTAGTAGAGACGCGTGCCTCTGTAGAAAGTTCGATGTGCGAAGGGGAAGGGCGATAGCAGATTCCATATTTCTGAATTTACGAAAAGGATTTCACACAGAGCCTCACTGCATAGTGTTAACGAAGGTACGAGCATACGAAATAGGCTCCCAGATATGTGAGTGGCTCAAATACTTCTTAAGTAATAGGTCCCAGCACACTGTCCTCGACAGCGCTTGTTTATCAGAGACAGAGCTATTGCCAGGAGTGCCCCACGGAATTGTGATATTACCTATGTTATCGTCTGTATACATAAATGATCTGACGGTCAGTGTGAGCATCAATCTGCCGCTGTTTGATGATGCTGTGATGCACGGGAAGGTATCGAAGGTATCGTCGTTGAGTAACTGTAGGAAGATACAAGGTGAATTAGACAAAATTTCTAGTTGGTGTGATGAATGGCAGCTAGGTCTAAATGCGGAAAATTGTGAGTTAATCCGCATAAGTAGGAAAAACAATTCAGTAATGTTCGAACGCAGCGTTAGTAGTATGTTGCTTGAGATAGTCACTTCGATTAAATATCGAAGAGTAACGTTTCAAAGCGATATGAAATGGAACGAGCATGTACGAACTGTAGTATGGAAGGCGAATGGTCGACTTCGGTTTATCGAGAGGATCTTAGTACAGTGTGTCCATCTGTAAAGGAGACCGCGCATAGGACTCTAATGCGACCCGTCTTCGAGTGCTGCTCGAGTGTTTGGGATCCCCAACAAGTAGGATTGAAGGAAGACATCGAAGCAATTGAGGGACGGGCGGCTAGATTTGTTACCGGTAGGTTCGAACAACACGTCAAGCAGTATGTTGCTTCCTCCTACGTATATCTCGCGAAGAGACCATGAGGATAAAATCAGAGAGATTAGAGCCCACACAGAGGCATACCGACAATCCTTCTTTCCACGAACCATACGAGACTGGAATAGAAGGGAGAACCGATAGAGGTACTCAAGGTACCCTCCGCCACACACCGTCAGGTGGCTTGCGGAGTATGGATGTAGATGTACATGTAGATGTAAGTGTTACGGAGGTGCTTCGGGAACTCAAATGGGAATCCCTGGAGGGAAGACGACTTCGTTTCGAGGAACACAATTGAAAACATTTAGAAGCTCACTGCGGAACGATTCTATAGCCTCCAACCTACATTTTACGTAAGGACCAAGAAGATAAGATAAGAGAAATTGGGACTAATATGGAGGCATATAGATAGTCGTTTTTCCCTCGCTCTATTTACAAGTGGGACAAGAAGAAAAATGACAAGTAATGGTACAAGGTACCCTCTGCCACACACTGTACAGCTGCTCCTGGAGTATGTCGTGCATGTAGATACGAGAGACTATACAGCAGGGATGTACAGACTTTCTAGTACCACGGGCCTCAAACCCCTCACTGTGACTACATTATGGTCCCAAGACGGAAAAAAAGAATTACTTAAGTAGTTCTCATAATCTGTTTCACAAATATTCACTTTCTCAAAAGAATTAAGTTCTGCAATCGCCTGCTCTCTCCTTTTCGGGAAGGAATGGGACATCAGTAAAAAAAATATCTACAAGAACGAACGGCAATGGGTCGCCATCACATCAATTGGGCGGAGGGGGGGGGGGGCTGTTTTCTACTTAGTGGAGAACAGTATCCCTAAGTCGCCAAATCTCCTCACAGCACTCAGAAAATAACATAATTTCCATGGTCTGTCGACACGTTAAGAAGACTGTTGTACGCCAAGTGATCAAGTGATTCCGATGGAAAAGATGTGCTAGAAATAGCAACATTTCAATTGAGCGGATGAATATTGTCGCTCGGCCAGCGAAGTACTCCAGCGGCATCAAAACTTCCCGTTCCCAGAACATAAAAATTGTTTGTTTGGCTGACTCTTGGATGGACAATTGTTTTACATTTAGCAAATGCTGACAGAGCGAAAATATAAGTATCACTTCAAATTCCAGCTCATCAGATGTATTCATGTAAGTTCCAGGAGCGTAACTGACAATAGAGCAGATCTGATTTTTAGAGGTGCATACTCCAGTGGAGATTATGGAAAGCAAATGAATGTTACGGTACCAATTTCGAAAAATCGATATAGAAAAAAATTGCTCCCCAATCTAGCGAAAGCTAGCATTATAACTGTTGATAATGCGCCTTATAATAGTGTCTAAGAAAACTAAGCACCGTCAAAATATGTTGTTAAAATAGACACGATTAATTTGTTGCAAAATGAAAGTGTATCACACAGCGAAAAATGAAGAAGTTCGAACTGTTGGAACTGATTCAAAAGCTTAAGAGGCCTGAAAAGAGGTATTGGTTTGACGAATTGATGACAAGATACAGACATTCCTACGGATATCTCCAAACATGTGTGTACTGGTTGCTATAGAGATATCCTGGGCGAAAATTAAAAGAGACGTACGGAAGGTGAATGTAACAGGGGACGCTTCCCTAGAGAAGCTACAAGAAGCGACCAAGAACGGGATGTGTTAACAGATGACACCACAGACAATATTGTGAACGGTAAAATGATTTAATACAGTTAGTCAGTGTTATGTAAATAAATCAACCACATAATGTTGATGTATTTATTTTACAGATATTTTTAGAACGACCCGCGCTATTTTTCTGTACATTGCGTTCCGGATTGCAACCGCTTAATCGTCGCGCCTATTCTTCTCAGTTTCTTGTCAAATCTTCAGCCACCTCTCCATCTAATTTTTTTGCAGTTTCAATAACCGGTATTTATTATTACTTATTTCTGCTTATGCTTATACGTTCTAATGTGTTGGAAAAATTTACTTTGGTGACATCCATATTTAAATGAATAATATCCACATTTTTATCCGCACTGTGTCCAAAAGATTATGTTATTTTCGAACAACTGACTATTAGTGGCTGACATTAATTACAAAAAATAGTACAGGTTCCATCTTCTCAAGTTTAAATTTCGCTAGTTGTAAATACCACCTTTGATGTTGTTATATCTTTGCATAATATTTGCCGTTGACTGGTATGAGACGTAATCTAAGAACTAAGAAGTTACGTAGCAGTGGGCGGGAAAAATTCGTTTCTATACGCGTCGTGGTACTAGGTACAATTTGTACTGTGTGGATAAATTTGATTTGTTTTTGAGTTAGAGAGTAATTTTCAGTTAATGGTTGCACTTCTTTTAGTGATTGACAGACGGTCTATGATATCTCTTCGGTACAACAATCATTTCGTTACATGAACAATTTTTTCCTCAACTCTGGTGTGTGGCAGTGACATAACTGAGCAAATGGTAAGTTCGTTATTAATTAATATAATTTTAATAGCTTAAAGATTCTGGTGATTATTCGTAGTATTACCGAGCTTATTGTCGAACGGTGGTGTTTGCTTAACGGTGGTGTTTGCTCTTGCAAGGATGTTTCAAAGAGCAACCTACTACTTTTTACGATTCTGAATTTAATAATTCCGCTTGTTATCATTCGTATAATTTGTAAACTGAATTCAATAATTCCTCTTGTTATCATTCGTCTAATTTGTAAACAGTCGTTGAAACACAAAGTATACGATTTGAACTGCCGATATTGCAAGAGTGCGTGAAACATAACAGTGCAGTGAACTACTCACTGATACTATAGCCATCGAGACATATTTCTATGAGAGAATGTTGCGTTGTTTTATTGTTATTTAAAAAAATTTCTTGATTGAACGTGATGTCATCAAAATTATTAGTAAAACCGTACTGATGTACTTCATTGAGATGTTTTGATTCTACATCTGATTCGATATGCCAAAAATACCTTACTAAGTATAATACGTATTTAAGATTCTAGATTATGTCTGTTGTAGCTATGGGAAAGAAGAAAGACAATGGCGACTATTTTTGAGTTTGTGGCTTTGATTGTGTTTATCGTTCCAGCCAGCCATCTAAGTATCATTGAATGAGTAAATTAAAATTTCAGTTGCAAATATTTTCAAATTTAAAGTAAAAGAGTGGATGCTGCAATATAAGTAGGTAGTCCAGTAGAAATTTTATTAATAAGAAACTGTAACAGTCACGAGCACGTGATCCTTGCGTGTTAAGTAGCAGTGCACCTATGGCTCGAAGAAGGCAACAGTCCGAGAATATGTCAGGCGGGCTGCAAGTTAGGCCCCTGATCTGTGCATATTAGTACTACACACAAAAGGTCTTTCGTGATCACGCTTTAGGCGCGGTGGATATGGAAATTTATTCATACGCTCTTTCAAGAATCGGTAATGACGCCTTGAAGTAGGCAACACAGGCCCAAGTCAAGCGTGGAGGGTTGCTCGTCATGCGCCTTCAGTAACTGCTGATAACAGTTTGTTTTTCATGCTTTCCTTGATTTGAGGTATCCCTTCGAAACTAACATTCGACAAGTGCCATTGATTTTTCTTAATTATTATCTTAACTTTCATTTTAAGAAGAAAATTTTTATTATGCAGTGCTCCATCGGCATTTTCCCCGTGTTAGTTATGTCAACAAAGTGGTTTGAACACCAGTAAATATACATTACTGCAATAATAAATAAGTTTTTTTAATCTGCCACTCGTCTACGCACGTGGACCAAACCTGAAGTATAAATTAGGAGATGTACGCGTGAAGCGTTTACAACTGTCTATGAAACTGATCACATTATTTGTTTCTAAGCTGATCCATAAACTAGAAAATAGCAATTCTTTAGAACCTAGCATTTTTGTCTGAGATGACGTCTCTATATTTACGTAGATTCTTAAAATTTTTCTTTCCGTTATTTTCACAAATTTGGACACGCAAACTCTGCGCCATGTTATTTATGTCATGTTCATGTTTAGTGCAATACACAGTATGACCAACTGGAAAGCTCAAGGATTTCAAAATGGAAATGTTACATGCTGGTGTTTATTCAGCAGTTCTTCTTCATCATGATTTATTGGTGTGGTACTGTGTGATACGAAAGAGGCTATTACAGGTTTCCCTTTACAGATAAATGTGGCAACAAAGTAGGCCGCCAATTCTGGAAACATACCATAGAGGCGTGCATTATGTGAATTGAATAGTTTTTCTGAAGCTGAAATAAGTCGATTAAGGATTGCTTATATCGCCTGTGGTCAAAATAAGAACAGGAAAATTGTTGAATAAGACAGTCTAAACATTCGTCAGGCAAAGGCACGGTTGAAACAAAGAACCATTTCGGAAACTTTGTCGACTTCATCGTCTGTTGAGAACTGTAACGCTTCTCATTTTAAAGGTAGTTATTGTTTTATGCTACGTCTTTTACAAAATTTCAGTTCGTATTGTCTTTCGACATAGTTGTTCATTTCGCTACTACGAACAATTACGTCGAGTGATTGTAAATTTAATATTACTGCCTATATGTTGTTAGTTTAGAGCAGCCGCCAGTTTTTTTACGACCTGGTCGTTTTCTTATTCACGTTACATTGTTATTGCGGATCCAATTTTCACATTATTTGTAACAAATCCTGGCTATAGCTGCTTTGACTTTGTTCTCTGCAGTCCTTGTCACTTCTTGCTCGCACACTAGCGTGTCTTTGGAGAATATCGAAATAGTTCTTGCAACAATTGAAATGAATTATGCACTAAAATATTGAAATATATATAAGTAGGGAAAATTTTGTAAAACATTACGAAAGTATTTTCTATCTGATAGTGTTATCATGTTCAGTCAAGCTTCAACGAAAAATTCAATTAATGCTAAAATAAAACCATTGAGTGACAATACGGCAATGAAGACACACAGAACTATGTCTATCTCACCTGCACTGTTCAGTTTCGGAAAAAATTATTAAAACTGACTAGGCACTCCGGAGAAACGAATAACGTCGGAATATTGCAGTTAATCTTAGACATGTCTCTAAAATATTTTTTCATTCCGACGAGTGCGTCCTCAACATTCCGGCGAGTGCGCTCTCGCTGGTCACCAACATGCTCGTCACTTGGCACCCAGGGCTGGCACAGCCGTGTACTCGTTAAGTGAAATCTCACACTGTAAATCAGTTTTTGACGTCTCTTTTCATTCGATTTTGAGCATCTTATTGATAGGATTCAGTATCATTCGAAAGAATTAGTATTTGAAATACTCGAAAGGAAATGTTAAGCGGTAAAGGCACTCGTGATAATACTTGTCAATATCCAAAGCTAACTGTAGATGATCGTTACTAACACTGACGGCTTAAGAATGTGACTACGCTGAATATTTTATAATTTTACGTGTTACTTTAGTTCAGACGCATTTAGAGAATATTGTACTAGAGATTATGGAACTTATCCTATGATCTTGACACGGAAAATTTAATTAGGAAGATGCTGAAGTTGACGCAGTCCAGAGAAGATTCATTTTCGCCGAATCCCGCTTCATTGCATCCCATTTGGCTTTTTTGTTCAAAAATCTAATTCTGATTAAAGTTTTGTTCTTACAAATAAATCAATGATTTTCTTTTCGATTGCGAGAAATCTTGAGTGTACTAGTGCTGCTAATGATTATATCACGCGTTTGCAATGTGAAATATTTACTCCATGAAAAGATGCAAAAATAATTACGAAATCTGATATCGCAGCCAACTCGGTTGTTGTTACTCTTAATTAACTGTGTATGTTTTACACTTGAATGCGATGTATCTTGTCAAGTGTTACAAGGCATCGTGAGTAACATTTTCACTGGAGCTATCTGAATAAGATCGCAGTGTCGAAGAAAATCTTCATCTGACGTATCGTGACGTGATGTCTACTACTTTATTGCAGAACTCACTAGAAATGAACTTCTCGAATTCTCTCACTGTTTCCTATTCACGATTTTGATCTTTGTCCTCTAAAATAGAAGTACCAATGGGAAAAGGTAGATTTGTCGCATTAACAGTCACTATTAACAAGCGAATTCTATTTTTCATCTTGACTGGCGTGGGATTATTATAAAAAGCACCAAGACCGCGAATTCTACAAAAAAAATTTCGAGACAATCTTGACTCAGTATGGCAGTCAGGATGTAGGCAGCCCCAATCTTTTTCACATTTGTGAAAAGTCCAAAAAGTGAATTTATTGATGCAACAAATTCTTTTAGGAATGGGAGGAGACCATTTCTCTTCCCTACTCGTCTATTCGAGCAAATTTCCGAAACCTCTTCAGGGAATTTTCTTGACTTCTGAGGTTGAAACGAAAACGATTTTTAAGAAGTGTTTTCTGGTCTTGAGTGTACCTCGAGTTCAACACATCTAAAACCTCGTTTATCAATTCAATGTGCCATTTTTATGGAGGATGTTATTTCACCGCTTGGGCACTGCGAAGTGAAAAAGCTATTCAGCCATTCTAACATTCTGACATGCATGACCACATACATCCATGCGAGCTTCCGGTATGTGATAGGTGATCGAAAGATCACTTGTCTGGTGCTGCAGAAGATCATCTATTACAGTCTTTGTAAATAATACGGTAACGGTAGGCAAGATGATTCCGCCGTCAGCGAAGTGATTGCTTAATTATTTTTGCAAATGTGCTACGTCGTAAAAATGCCCGTATATTCCTTATAATGCCCACATGGCTCGAAACATACGTCATAGTTGTGGATACACCAAGTTGTTTCCACAGTTTTGAATTTTTCGCTCCCACATCTTAAGTAACTGCTAAAACACGAGCCACAACTCCTTCAAGTTCTGTTATGATTGTCTGCAACAAATTGCTTGTCATTATCACATTAGTATCGCAATATATTGGCTGCTCCACTTTGATAATAAACTTCGTGTCATGACTACTTGAACGTTCTTGTATGGCCCGAGTATGACATCGTCAAATGAATCGTAGCTCACACGATTGTCAATGTTCATTTCATCAAATCTTAGGACAGTCATGGCCTCATTGTAAACATTGCTAAGCTAACCTTAATTAAATCTGTTACTTCCTTTAAAATGTCTGATTGACACTTACAGAGCTTCGTCCATTTTTGGAGTGGTGATCGATATGGCAAAGGATATTCTTTCTTCGTAGGCAAGCGTATGGTCTCAAAGTGTGCATTTACAGTGTCCTCCGAACTCCAGTTTACACAATTTTTTTCCTGTATCAGTCAACCAATTTGGCCTTGGGTGAAACACTGAGCAGTACAATCTTAACCACCTAACTTAATCTTCCCATATTCTCACTAACAGGACCAGATGTTTTGAGATGCACATCCTGTGTCCCAGCTTTCTTCATAGCTGCAACCTTTTGCTCCAGTAAGACGTTTGTGCTCTTCACAATAAGCAGTTCTCTCTCTTCAAGTCCATAATTTCTTGCTCTTTACTTATAAAAAACGAATCAGAAGGTATTTCTGTTTAATTGACTTGTCCAGTTTTCTTTTCTTAGGACACAAAACTTCCAATGTTTTGACAGCCCTCTTCCGCTCCGCACTGCTCTGATGTTATCACATCGTTCTCCTTCTGTTACTTCGACTTCTACGAGATCACAGGTTTATTTCCGTGCCAGTTAGGTATTTTCTGGGACGGAATTGCACCTGACTGCAGTAACTTTCTTGTAGATAAATCCAACAATTCATTTTACATATCCCATTTGTAATCCTTTGGTCTAAAATGCTCGGAAAATATCCTTGTGTTTTTAATATTGATCTTGTCCTCACGTTTACAAAGAGATAACCAATCTAGTTGGAGTTCTAAGTCTTTGGGGAACCGATGGTAAAGGAAGTCCTCGGTTCTATGCCCAGAGTTACTGCACTTAGCAACAGCACAATGCGACGTGGTTATGCTCATCTCACTCGGAAAATATTCTGAACAATTCACAAGATTACGAAAGCTATCACGTTGTACCGGAACACGCCACAGATCAAGGCAGCGAGAACACAGCTCTACCTACAATACTGCTGCCAGTAACGACATAAATACTTGTGCTTAAAATATATACGTTTGTTGAAAAAAAAAGTTCATGGAGACGGTGATTTAGCTCGAACATTTCATGACCGTAAATTTGAACATTTATCAGAACACTTTCTCAGCAACGAAAGTTGTCCGTGAGAAATGCTCATTGAATTTATTGCCAAGAGGAAACTTTCAGAGGCATCAAACCTCCTCGACGGGGCAGTAACAATACTCAATCGTAAATGTCAAACTAAGAACCTTGCGGTGTGAAATAAAGGCTATGGAACACTGACAACTACGATTATTTCAAAGTCTCTCCATAGCGACTCAGGCACATATCCTCGTGATAGGTATTTCTGTCTCTTAGTGATGACGTTTGATTTTCGTAATTGTACACATCCACGTCGAAAACTGAAGTAGTGCAATGCTGAAGTTTGGCTATGAAATACTGAAACACAACACGATGGTTTTCGATTCACCATCTGGTATTCGGACACGTGTACAGTACAGTATTAATAAGGCTGTACTGACGCACAGTGTGTACTACAGTGAACTCTTCTGAACGAGGTCCCTCAATCGCCAGTTTTTCGGAGTTTGAGTGCTATTAGTTACTTTCAAATTATGTGCTCTATAAACCCTAGAGTTTACAATGACAGTTTCAACATTCAAGTGATTATTGAAGCTTTGCCACAAGATGGTGAAATTTACTGGGCCTGTAGCTGCAATCTTCATTGTAAGAGGGGATTATCTGGCTACATGGAAGAGATAAACTGGCAGACTTCCTCACACATCTCAATTCCAGACACGAGAATATTAAGTTCACCATGGAGATCGAAACGGATGGGATGCTCGCTTTCCTAGATGTTTTGATTAGAAGACGAGCTGACGGCACTTTGCGCCACAGCGTGTATAGGAAGAAGACGCACACCGATTTGTACCTACATGCGGATACCTGCCACCACCCGGCACAAAACAATGGCGTGCTCAAAACTCTTGTACACAGAGCTCACACCATCTGCGACAGGGACAGTCTCCAACAAGAATTGGACCATCTGAAGACCTTGTTTCGGAGGGCAAATTCGGAAGGCTGTACATCCCACACCTGCAGCACCGGCGGAAACTGAGGATGAACCTCAGGAGGAGGCGACCTTGGCTATTATTCCGTTTTGTGGGGCCTTATCCGGAAAAACTGAACCCATTTTACGTAAACACCAAGTGAAAACCATCTTCCGTCTCCAAGCAAAAGCAAGAGCTTTCTTGGTAGTGTCAAGGACAACCTTGGTCTACGTAAATCAGGGGTTTATCAGATACCTTGCCAATGCGGGAGTGTATACATAGGTCAGACCATTCTTACCACTGAGGACTGATCTACATCTACATCTACATTTATACTCCGCAAGCCACCCAAAGGTGTGTGGCGGAGGGCATTTTACGTGCCACTGTCATTACCTCCCTTTCCTGTTCCAGTCGCGTATGGTTCGCGGGAAGAACGACTGTCTGAAAGCCTCCGTGCGCGCTCTAATCTCTCTAATTTTACATTCGTGATCTCCTCGGGAGGTATAAGTAGGGGGAAGCAATATATTCGATACCTCATCCAGAAACGCACCCTCTCGAAACCTGGCGAGCAATCTACACCGCGATGCAGAGCGCCTCTCTTGCAGAGTCTGCCACTTGAGTTTATTAAACATCTCCGTAACGCTATCACGGTTACCAAATAACCCTGTGACGAAACGCGCCGCTCTTCTTTGGATCTTCTCTATCTCCTCCGTCAAACCGATCTGGTACGGATCCCACACTGATGAGCAATACTCAAGTATAGGTCGAACGAGAGTTTTGTAAGCCACCTCCTTTGTTGATGGACTACATTTTCTAAGCACTCTCCCAATAAATCTCAACCTGGTACCCGCCTTACCAACAATTAATTTTATATATTCATTCCACTTCAAATCGTTCCGCACGCATACTCCCAGATATTTTACAGAAGTAACTGCTACCAGTGTTTGTTCCGCTATCATATAATCATACAATAAAGGATCCTTCTTTCTATGTATTCGCAATACCTTACATTTGTCTATGTTAAGGGACAGTTGCCACTCCCTGCACCAAGTGCCTATCCGCTGCAGATCTTCCTGCATTTCGCTACAATTTTCTAATGCTGCAACTTCTCTGTATACTACAGCATCATCCGCGAAAAGCCGCATGGAACTTCCGACACTATCTACTAGGTCATTTATATATATTGTGAAAAGCAATGGTCCCATAACACTCCCCTGTGGCACGCCAGAGGTTACTTTAACGTCTGTAGACGTCTCTCCATTGATAACAACATGCTGTGTTCTGTTTGCTAAAAACTCTTCAATCCAGCCACACAGCTGGTCTGATATTCCGTAGGCTCTTACTTTGTTTATCAGGCGACAGTGCGGAACTGTATCGAACGCATTCCGGAAGTCACGAAAAATAGCATCTACCTGGGAGCCTGTATCTAATATTTTCTGGGTCTCATGAACAAATAAAGCGAGTTGGGTCTCACACGATCGCTGTTTCCGGAATCCATGTTGATTCCTACATAGTAGATTCTGGGTTTCCAGAAACGACATGATACTCGAGCAAAAAACGTGTTCTGAAATTCTACAACAGATCGACGTCAGAGATATAGGTCTATAGTTTTGCGCAACTGCTCGACGACCCTTCTTGAAGACTGGGACTACCTGTGCTCTTTTCCAATCATTTGGAACCCTCCGTTCCTCTAGAGACTTGCGGTACACGGCTGTTAGAAGGGGGGCAAGTTCTTTCGCGTACTCTGTGTAGAATCGAATTGGTATCCCGTCAGGTCCAGTGGACTTTCCTCTATTGAGTGATTCTAGTTGCTTTTCTATTCCTTGGACACTTATTTCGATGTCAGCCATTTTTTTCGTTTGTGCGAGGATTTAGAGAAGGAATTGCAGTGCGGTCTTCCTCTGTGAAACAGCTTTGGAAAAAGGTGTTTAGTATTTCAGCTTTACGCATGTCATCCTCTGTTTCAATGCCATCATCATCCCGGAGTGTCTGGATATGCTGTTTCGAGCCACTTACTGATTTAACGTAAGACCAGAACTTCCTAGGATTTTCTGTCAAGTCGGTACATAGAATTTTACTTTCGAATTCACTGAACACATAGCCCTCCTTACGCTAACTTGGACATCGTTTAGCTTCTGTTTGTCTGAGAGGTTTTGGCTGCGTTTAAACTTGGAGAACATCAACGGCACACTAGACTGCAACAGCCCAGTACGTCGGCAATCGCTGAGCATTGCCTGTCGGAATTCCACAGCATGGATTATGACCAAACCAAAGTCGTGACACAGACTTCCAAATACTGGGACTGTGTCATCAAAGAAGCCATAGAGATCAGAGTAAGGGAGCCACAACTAAATCGTGACAGCGGTTACATCCTTAGCAAGGCGTGGGAATCCGCGATCACCCAGATTAAGAAGAAAAAGGAGATAGCGGTGCCGGCAGACCCTCCTGAACGAGAAGCCCTAGGACGCAGCGCCCAGACGGCGGGAGAACGGACGCTGTACCTGGAACGCGGGCGGGGCGCGGACCGCACCGACTCATAGGAAGCGCCTGAGGGAGAAGGGGGATTGTCCTATATATACTTCGCGCCGGCCAACCGCCGGTCAGTACATCAGCGCACCTGATAATGGCAACGTGGTCCATTGCCGAAATATTGTGTCCCATGCGCACTCATACCAGGCTGTTCACCCGAGATTTATTTCGTCATAGGCTACATATTATTTAATGTATAAAATATGTAAATATATGTTCAATATAGAAGGGGGAAATATTACACCAAAAATATCGAATACTTCTTGAGCGACTTACTTCGAATTTTTAGCCGATACTCTAATGAACATTCCGATGAACATAGGCTACATATTTGTCAATTTATGTAGTATGTAAGTGTATATGTAGTTGATAATGGGGAACGTTGTTAGTAAAAATTTAATTTATTGTCTGTTTTACTTATTCTGTTATAGGTACTTATAAATGTGGAAATAATATTAATAATAGTATATGTTTCATAATGAATGTAATGACAAAAATGTGCCGATTACCTGCTTAATGAAAGAGGTTACTGTTCAAAGAGAAGAAAGAGGTTTCTGTTAACCCTTTAATGCATAGTGTAGCTGATCAGCTACAGACTTCATTTCTTCGATGTGTCTTATATTGAGCAACATTTTGTTACAAATTCTTTATGTAGTTAAGTGTATACACTCTACTGCAGCTTCTAGTAGTTCTTCATAGCGATCGTAAATGGCAGGATGAACTGAACCAGTTCGAAAATCAGCTGTGTGGATATACTGCCGCACGTGTGTTTTGGTGGAAAGTAGAGGCGTTTTTAAGGTGTTTGTGCACTGATTTGTGGGTTTGAAAATTACTTTTTTATTTTGGAAACATAAGTAGATATGGTGTAGACAGTTAATTCGAGTGTCTTTACGATAGATTTGAAATTAGGTCTGGTTTTGTGTTTGTAGCGGTTGTCAACAATAATGCTTTGTTAATTTAATTTTAAAAAATTTTCAATGTTTTTTTCGTAATGTAGGCACTACAAACTAAACGTGGTAATTTTTACAGGTTGAAATAAAAAATCATGCCTTTAAAGGTTAAAACTGACTGTGAGAAAGAAAATGCTGTACTGTGCTCTGAAAGTGTGCGGTTTCTTTCTCGCAGCCAGTTTCAACTACGATAGGAGAGCATATAAAGCATTATACAAATTATTTGTCCCATTTACATGTATATTCTTCTCTCTGATATACATTTTCAAGCAAAAATTGTATACAAAACAATGTGCTGTTTAGTTTCCTTCCTCGGCATCGATTTTATAGAAAACAGAAAAGGTGTACTATGGCTTATTGGCTTTTGATTAGAACAAATTTGTTTTAAGCGACTTCAATTCCCAATCAAGATTTCCTTTGCAGTGATGGGAAAGGAAATCGGCCATGCCCTTTCAAAGGAACAATCATGTCATTTGCCTGAAATGATTTAGGGAAAACACCGAAAATCTAAATCAGGATGGTCGCACTCGGGTTTGAACCGCCGTCCTCCAGAATGCAAGTCCATTGTGCTAGAGGAGGAGGAAATGGACAGACAGGGGGAAGAAATTATGCACAGAGACAGGAGGTAGGAGGAGGAGATGGGCAGGGAGGAAGGGGAGGAGAGTCCAGCCAATGTGATTTAGGTTTTCTACGATTTCCCTAAATCGCTTTGTGCGAATACCATACAAGTTCTTTCAGAAGAGCTTCGGGCGATATCCTTCCCCATCATTGCCTAATCCGAGCCCTTGTTCCTTCACCAACAGGAGTCCCATCCTAACGTACATTCTTTGTTGTAACGAAATGAGGCGTATAGCTCTTGAATAAGTGGTGATCTTTTTTAATTTTCTGTTTTTGAAACAATTTATGTTACTTCTTCTGTTATAGGTATTTGTAAATGTGGAAGTAATATTAGTGATATTAGTAATAGTAATGTTTCATAATGAATGTATTGATAAAATATGAGGAATACCTGGTTAAATGAAAGAGATTACTTATAGTTACAGCTTTTTCTGAAGAAATAAAGCCATAAATAGCTAAAATAATGAGAACTCGATAACTATTTGGAATTTTAGAAGAGTGAATTGAGACTCAAACTGCAAACTAAGCGTTGTATTTTCATGGCACATCTTTTCTCAGCCAGCGGAAGGAAAACATTATAAAGAAAACTATTTATTCTAGAATTATCTAGGCTGTCTATGTGGGTGCGATTCCATTGCTACTACTGAGACGACTCAAACCGCATCGCTGGAACAGAGCGCTCGTAAAATGGGACTAAATGTTACTGAATGCAACGATTTCCACTGGTACGTTTGCAGCCGTGCCACTGCACGGCCGGCTGGAGCAGAGTTGCAAGTTTCTTTTCCAACAAAGAAGGATTTTTTTCTAATTGGACTCTTCTAAACAGAACATGGTTAGGAGTTTTTCAAAACTTATGCTTTTAAAAATAATATATATACAGGTTTAAAATTTAAATAGATGTCCTAAAATCATCGGTTCACACATTTATTCTTTCAAAAATATACAAAGGTGCTGTAAGCGCAAAAACTGTTGATGTTCTTGAGCGACAAGGATGTCTTGCTAAACTCACTTTTCATTCTTGCCGCAAATGAGTCAATTGCTTTCCTTTCACTGCTGTAAAATAAGAGATGACAAACACAGTCTTCACAGAGAAACAGCGCCGTGCATGGGGACAGCTTTTAATTAGCCATATGTTGGATGCAGCATAATAATACACCAGTCCTCCAACTGCCCAATTGTTCAGTCCTTTCGACATGGACCTAGCACTGACAAAATGGTTTTCATTAATTTTGTGGCTCCACATGAATATTTTTCGGAAGTTTTTGAATCGGGGAGTAACTAACAGACAGCAGTCCACAAAAATATAACTATGACTATGTTTAACTGAGTAAAAGACAAACGCTGTCCCACAATTAATTCTTTTCATAGCTCTATGTTTCAGATGACAAGGAAAATACGACCTTACATTAATTTGCATTTTCGAGGCATACAGGTGAAAAGAGGTTCTGTGTGCTGCAATGTTTGATACTTTATATTGTAATTTTCACCTCCACGAGACACACTAAAATATGAGGGGCATACAGTACCAAGAGCATTATAATCATCTTTACCTTTGTTAAGCCATGAGTGAACCTTACACTGTTCATTATGAAATTTGATTATCAGTTTCAACTTTTGCTTCTTTTTCGGCATAGGCACTTTATTAATTTCACTCTCTGACGATGAATTCGTTTGTAAAAATTCCTTACGAACGGTAACACGTATAGTAGCAACAACCTTTGATCGATTTCAGACTCGCTCCTAAATGAAAGTAAGTTCGAGGTATGGTAACCGGTGTTTCGTGCGGGTTTGTCAACTTAGTTCTTTCGCTATTAAATGCTGGATCTTTATTTTCAAATAAGTTTACAAGACTGAATCTTAATTTAAACACTCGCATAATGAACAGATCTTAATATGTGAAATATTATCTGTTATGGTGTTATGGGGATTTTTACTTATCCCGTCAAGGTTTAATCGGGAGTAAGATTTTCAACAGGAAAATTCGAACAGTCCCTCCGAAATCGGAATACTTGGCAAACCTGGGCTAGGGTTGTACCAGTAGTGCAGTTTTATCTGTGAAAATTTTTTCTGTTATTTGGAGTTCTTTTAAGTCTTGCATTTTCTTAAACCTTTTTTGTCAAAGTAATAAAATTTTTTTTGTTTCCGTTTGTCTCTTTGGGTTCATTCTGAGCATGTTCCCATCTTCGTTTTCTTGTTGTATCTGCGATTTTTTCGGTTTTAGGTAAAGGGCTTCCTTTCTGATGTGGATTATTTTGTTACTACAGAATTTGTGGCCTAGGATTTTTCTTAATATCTTCCTTTCTTTTATCTCCAGCCTTTCAGTTCAGCTATGGGTGTTGATGGACAATGTTCCGGGTGCGTATATGGTCTTATTTTTGCTTCATATGACAGCGGTAGTATATTATTTGTGTTTTTGGTGAGTTGGAAGACCAGTTAACCTTTATTTTTTTTCTAAATTCTTTTGCCTTTTTCTCCAGGAAATTCCAGCCTGTCTTTTCTCTAATATGTTTGAATACTTTGGCGATTTCTGTTTTTTGTGCTCCCACTTTAAAACGTTTCGATGAATATATTTTAATATTTTGGTTTTCTCGAAGGAGGTTTTTAGACCTGTTTTTTCTACATGTTTTTGTAGTTCGAGGGTTTGTTCTTTGGCTTCTTTCCAGGTATGGGCTGGTAGGACCATATCATCTGCTAAAGCTAAGCAATTGACTTTGATGCCTCTGTTTTTTGTTTCAAGTTGGATTCCACTATGGGTCCACGTGTTCCGCTCTCTGGCCACTTTCCCTAGGATGCAGTTAAACAGCAGTGCGGAGAGTCCGTCTCATTACTGTACACGAATTTTTATCTCAAAAGCCTGGGAGAATTTTCCCATGAATTTAACTTTGAGGTATGTGCTGGTAAGGATTTCAGTGATTAGGTTTGTGGTTTTATTGTGTAGATTTAGTTCTACACAGAGAGAGGGATTTCCGATCTATTGAGTGGTCAATAGACCGAGAAGTCAATGAAAGTGATAACAAGATTTTGCTCTTGATTTTGGATAGGCCATGAGGTTTCGTGAGATTTCGGATTTGTTCTGGGAACGAGCTTCCTTTCTTTAACCAGTTTGATATTGTTCTGGGAACGAGCTTCCTTTCTTTAACCAGCTTCATATTCTCAATATTGTAGCCTAGTTGGGGTTCTGCTCCGTTTAGCATACTTTAGAAACATCTTGTATGTTACGCCTTGTAATGAGATTCCTATGTAGTTGTTGGGATCTGTTTTGGACCATTTCTTGTGGAGTGGGTGGATGAGGACCGTCTACCATTCAGCTTGGATTCTTTAATTTATCCAAATTTCTTCAGATCTGTTTTGGAGAGACTCTATGAGATTTTTTTACTTTTTCCAAACTTCAGCTGTTGATTTGGTTTTCTCCCCAGCCTTATATTTTTGAGATTCGATATGACAGTTTTTAGTCTCCCTATGGTGGTTGGTTTTGAGTTAGGGTTAGTGCTAAAGTGCATTTTTTCTAAGGGTTCTTTACAGTTGTGGAGGTTTCTGAAAGACTCTGCAAATATTTTGCAATTGTGAGTTTTGGTTGTGGGCAATATTCCGTTTTGATCTTGGAATTGTAGTGTCGGTGGCTGTATTTGGTTATTTTTGTTTACCTATTACAAAAGTTTCATGCGTTGTTTTCGACTAAATCGTCGTTGATATGGAAGAGGAATTGATCTTCTTGGGCCGTTTTTTATTCTTTTGAGATTTTTCTCACTTATTTTCTTATGGTGTCTGTTGTCCGTTCTTTTGTGATTGCCACTGACGCCAAGCTTTGCTTCTTAGTAAAAGGAGTGTATTACATTCTTGTGTCCAACAGGCATACTTACTGGCTTTAGTTATGACAGCTAGTTATTTGGCTTCAGTTATTAGATTTTCTTTTATTTGATCCCGGTCTTGGTTTTGCATGTTATAGGTTGCGAGAGGAAACCCGTTTGAATTTATTATCTTTTCTAGATCGTATTTTTTGCGTTTGTGTTAGTTGGTTTAGTTTTTCCTTTTGAGGATAGTTTTGAGTTTTATTTTAGAAAGAGCAGAATCTAGTTTGACTCTTCTGACAACTTTGGCATTTTGTTTCTCTATATTGAACTCCCATTTTATTGCCACATAATCGATTTAAAATTCACTTTGATGTGGATTTTGTGAGACCCATGTTATATGTCTTCTAGGCAGATTTTTAAAGGCTATGTATCTGGTGGTAATGTTGTGTGCTTGGCACAGTTCTATCAGTCTGATTGCATTTAGATTATCTCTCTTTTGTGCTACCTACTTTCCGAAATTTTTTGGACTTTTTTCTCCTTCTCTACGTGGACACTGAATTCCCCCATAGGTACTACGTTGTGTTCCTCTGCAATTTTTTTGGACAGCGTCGTCTAGTTGGTCCGAAAGGAGTTCCTTCTTTTCTTTGTCATTTGAATTGTCTGCATTTATGAGATCATGTGCATCCATGGCGGTGTATAACCAATTTTTCAGATTTGAAAGTGAGTGTGGAGAGTGTAAACCTCCTCCCGTTCTGATTCGAAAAGTGTTTGAGTTAATTTGCTGTCCAAGTCAGTAGACGTCAGACTGAATATTTATGACAGCACAGGAGGATAGGCACACATAATGTAAAGGGTGCCAAATGGTTGAAATTACAAACTGTGCACTTACTGACATGTCAACTATCAAATCTTCCACTACTGATACCTCTGTCCAGCTACAGCCTAGCAAAGTATGTCATTTGTTCAGGCATAATCATGTCAAGTACTGGTATTACATTTGGTAGCAACCAACTCTACAGAATTAACGGGAGGTCCTAAATATGATATAGGCCCAGTTTCTCAAGCAATGTTCTAAGGAATTTATAATATTACATTAAAAATCATTCTGAAGTACAGATACTACGATCTCCCTTCAAAACTGTTGCATATTTTGTGTAAGATCAAGCTATGTGCCTTTCTATTGCACTGCAAAATAACTAGTAATATCCACTGTGCATATACTTGTAGACTTTTTGTTTTATATACATCCACTGTTCACGTGTGCCCACAGAGTTCATCATGTGTGGCATCTATTGGACAGTGCAAGAGCAGTACAGGAAATAAACAGTTTGCTTCATATGCTATTTTGTGTCATCCCATTTGTTTCCTAACATTTAAACACTGTGGTAATGTACCCACAATGAGCAAAGTGTTAATGGAGTAATACATTAATACTAAGCTAACTAGATAATGAATGTCAGATTAGGCTAATTATTTGAGATAGTGCCATTCTTTGGTACAACAGCTTTTTTATGGTGGGTGAATCTAATTTCAGTGTACACTTTAATGCCTGAGACATTAATATGTTGTTCCCATTGCTGTCATACTATAACATTACGTTTTGGTGTCAAAACAGTAGTTCCACACAGTGCTGTTGAAGAAGGTTTCAAACCTTTCTTTAACCCTTTGAGAGCAACAGAAATACTCTTTGAATGCCATGCTGATCGCAGCTGTGTTCTCGCTGTACTGCTTGCCTAACGCTGGTACCCATGCTGAGAGATGTGGTTTTAACTACTGTGAAAAACTCACCACGCAATGGAACTACTGTTACCATATTCCTCCTTCGAAATTGTTGCATATACTGTGAACGATGAAGTTTAGTGTCTTTGTCTCAGTCTGTAAAGTAATTGGAAAAATCCGAAATTCACTTTCCTGTAGATATTTTATTTTATGTAGGTGTGCTTTTCACGTGTGTCCGCAGTGATCACCATGTGCAGCATCATTTCACAGTGCATCCGAAGCCAAGAAATAAAACGTTTGCATCATATATTATTTTAAGGCTGCTCATTTGCTTTCTGACATTTAAACACTGTGGTATCACGTCCGCAATGAGTGACATGTTTATGGTGTTCAACATTAACACCAGGCTTAGATAATGAAGGTCATATTACACTAATTATTTGTTAAATTGCCATTCTTTGGTACAGCAGATGCTAGGTTAATTGGATATCAGTGCATATAATTTAATGCATGAGTCAAATATATGTAGTACCCTTTCCTTTCAACTCTTACATCATATTTTTTGTCAGACTGTTGTTCCATATAGTGTTGTAGAAAGAAGTTTCTGACCTGCCTGGCATACTTTAACTGCAACAGATGTGCGCTTTGACATCCGTACTGAGAGTAGGTATGTTTTAGATATACTGCTTGCCTAATGCTGAGAGATGGATTTCTGACTACTGTTAAATTCTCTTCATTCTATGATAAGAAATCTATTCGCTGAAAATATCTATTCTTTGCGCTTTATACTACCTGATATCTTCTCTCGCTAAAAAGCTTAATTTATTTTCGTATTTCCTCATAGTTACTGCGCTGCACAAGTTTAACTAAACCATAAACAAACATTTAATCAGGTTACAGAGATAGAAGCACTTTGGATATACTTTGCATGTGGTTCGTTTTATCTTGTACAATACTGTATGAAATGAAGATAAGATATCGATATTTTTATTTAAAATCGAAGGAATAACAATACCTCTTTTCATACTCAAGTTATCCATGTTGATACGGATCGGGCAGACGCATGCAACATGCACAGTCTCATCCATGTGCTATGGAAAAACATGTGCTATGGAAAAACTGAGCATAACAGTCCTCACATTTCTTAAACGTTTCAGTATATTCAAATGATTTTTTTTAAATAGTTCCACTCAAGGATGCATGTATATTCTATTACAAGTACTTTGAACTTTTTTATTTATGAGAAATGAAGGAAAATCGTCCACATAGTGCTACAGTGTACTGAACAGAATCCATCTACATTTCATGTATGTCAAGAAATCCCAGGAGTTGCTTTTAAACATATCTTCAGCATCTAGAAGCGGTGAAGCCTGACAAATACCTCATGCACAGCACTTGCAGAATTCATAATGTTAGCCCAACAAAATCTGCAGATATAGTTTGGTATTAACATTAACATATGGGATAACAGATAAAATGAACTAATTTTACATCAAATAGATACTATTTGCAGATTTAGTTAATCTTTAGTGGCAGCTGTAGCCTTGTGGCAGTGTCAGACATAGCAGAAAAAACTGTCTTCAAAAAACAGTTGATTTTTGATGAAAACATACTATAACTTAGTAAATGAATGCCACATTTCAGTTCTGTTCTGTGCATTTCAATGTACACAGTGAACACTTCATGTGTCATTAACAGCCACAAAATTTTCGCAGAGTATATTTGATTTTCTTCAGATGAGAAATTCGTCTGGTTTACTTTGTGATTGAGTTTGCCCTATCACAGAGACAATTGCACATTGTCTGTTTTCCACCGTAACTTACATTTAATGTACGTTGATAAATAGACCTTGTCTCTAAAACACGTAATTCACAAGCAGTTGTGGACTCTGCTCTTGCAACAATCCTTTAGTGCCTTTTGGTGATAGTTATTGCGCTTGTAGCAGTTGATTTCACTTAATCAGCTAGCTGATACATATTTGATGATTCACTGTCAGACAACAGTGCTCATGTTAGACCAAGTTGACCATGACATGTGGTAGCACTCAATTGTGAAGCATTAAGTGGATATACTGAATGTGATATAGACACAATGTTGTTAAGAACAATGTTGTTAAGAATGTGCTATGTTAAATTAACAAGTAATCTGGGGTACTGCTACTGCGATCCCTCTTCAAATGTGTTGCAAACATTGTGACACTGACAATGGCAGTTATCAGCAGAAACAGCAGAGAAGGTATTAGCGTATTTCAGCAAAATGTAAGAGGTATTAAAGTTAATGCACTGCTTATAGATGTTGCTCTGAAATTATTGGTATATCAAGGACCACTTAAATAAGTTGACCAGGATACAGGTTACTTTCCTCTTTTTGAAGGAGTTCCTTGTGGAGTGGGGCAGTGGCCACATATGTAAAAAACAGTATTCCATATGAGTCTATAGTCGTATCATGACACTGCACTGAACACGTATTTGAATGGTGGGCAGAGGCAGTTGAATTTAGTGGACCTAAGCTTCTAATTTTTGTTGTTTATAGATCCCCTAACTCTGATTTCAGAGCATTTCTGCTCAGACTGGAGAGGGTTCTTGATTCACTTTATAGAAAGTACCAAAAATTAATGATATGTGGTCACTTCAATATTAATTTTGTATATGATCGTGCAAGAAAAAGATGTTGGTAGATCTCCTAAATTCATATGATCTGATGCAGACTGTGTTTTGTCCAACTATTGTGCAGGGGAACAATAGCACAGCCATACACAATATTTTTATTCATTCTTCATTACTAGATGGGCATTCCGTTAGTAAAATGGTGAATGGCATTTCAGAACATGATGCACAAATTTTAACACTAAAAGGCTTTTGTACTTAAACAAATGTCACATATAATTACAATCTATGTAGGAAAGTTAATCAAATGGTTATAGAGACTTTTTCTAAACCTCGTCAAGGAACAAGAGTGAGGGGTGTTTATAGTGCCGATAACATAGAAGACAAATATAATGTTTTCCTTAACACATTTCTCATTCTCTTTGAGAGTAGCTTTTCATTAGAACGTTCTAAACGGTGTCATAGCAGTAAAAGGCAGCTTGGGTGGCTGACTAGTGGTATAAGGATATCATGTAGAACAAAGAGGGAATTATATCAAAATGATTGAAGTAGTCAGAATCAAGCTACAGTAGCCCATTGCAAACAGTTCTGTAAGGTGCAAAAAATAGTTAGTTTCCTGAGCGATTAAAGTACTCAGTAGTAATGCCACTTTATAAAAATGGAGAAAGAGAGAATGTAGACAGTTTCAGACCTATGTTTATGCCCTTAGTATTTGCTAAAGTTATTGAAAAGTCTGTGTATATAAGGATAATTGAGGGGATCGGCGTAACAGTGGTCTAACCCTCGCCCATACAGAAAATGAGATATTGGTGCCATCTGTTGTTTAGTGAGGTGAACTACATTTCTTTCATGTGGCATAGACCAATATCACCTTGTACATATTTTTTATAAGCCACTAATTTCTTCCCTCGAACAAACTTCTGTTTTGTTTGCGTGGAACATTGGTCCAACATCAAACAGCCAATTAGAGGTGAGTATCTGGATCAAGTGTAACAACATCAAGTATGACTGACATTCAGGGCGAGAGTGATGTCTCAAGCAATGAAAATAACGAAGAAACAGTGGAAAACTGTGGGATGAAAAGGGCAAGGTGTATACATTCCTGGGACAGGAATATAAAGAAGAGGAAAAGAGATCCAGCAGAAGAATATGTAGGGAGAACAGACAAGAAAGTACACAAACGTAAACAACGCCCTCCATGTGGTTGCCAACACAAGTGTTATGCATGTTTCAGTGAAGAACATTGAGAAACAGTGTTCAAAAGGTTTTTGAATATGTGTGACTTTAGTTTACAAAATGCATATATTAGTGGGTGAGTGGAAGGAAACCTAGTGGAAAAAAGATATGGTGCAAGTGAAAATGAGAGCAGAAGACAACACACCCGTGAGTATTATATTTCGTTAGATGGTAGTAATAAAAGAGTTAGCAAACAGGCATTCATGTCTTTGATTGGAATCAGTAATGATAAACTCACGAGGGCAGTTTCACAGAAACAGACTGAGGGAACACCAAAACAAAATAGTTGTGGAAGACATGGAAATAGACCCAATAAAACTAGTGATTCCAGACCAATTTAGTTGTAAATCATATTAATAGTTTTCCACTGCGTGAAACTCATTATTCTAGAGCTTCTGCTCCAAACAGAAAATATTTGCCTGAAGATCTTAATGCAGCCATGATGTATAAGCTTTCTGTTACTTGGATGAAACAGGAACATAATCCTGAAGATATTGTTAGTGAGCATATTTACGGCGATATTTTAAACACAAAATTCAACCTCTCTTTTTCCTCATCATCTACTGACACATGCAAGGTGTGTGACTCATTGCGCATAAAACTTTCACATGTGGAGGAAGATGTTAAAAAAGCTAACGTCCAAAAAGGATTAAATTTGCATCAATTAAAAGCTCAACAGGCATATAATAATCTAAAGACTGATACAGCTTATTCTAAAGACCACAATTCTGTGAAAGTGATAGCATTCGATTTACAACAAGCTCTACCTATTCCCAATCTACACATAAGTGAAGTTTTCTACAAGAGCAGTTGTAGACTTCTAACTTTTGTGTGCATGATTGTACTTCAAATGATGTGCACGTGTATGTATGGCCAGAACATTTTGCAGGATAGGGTGCTGATGAAATAATATCATGTTTAATTAAATGTATTTCCAACAACCTTAAAATATTGATTAATTAATCATGTATACTGATAACAGTTTTGCTCAAAATAATATTATATCAATAGTATGTTTTTGTTTGCAACTTATTCACAAACAATATGCTAAGGAAATGGTTCACAAGTATCTAGTAACAGGTCTTAGCTACCTACCCTGTGATAGGGACTTTACACTCATAGAGAAGAAAAAGAGATTGGAAAAATATGTGTATACACCTGCTGGGTGGGTAGATCTTATAAAAAATACTAGGACAGGTAAAAGATAATTGAATGTAACTGCAGTGCAACAGGTTGATTTCGTAAGTTCAAAGCCTTTAACTGATAAAATAACTAACCGTAAATTTACTAAGGATAAAAAACCTGTTGCTTTCAGTCGCATTTCAATGCTGAAAGTGCCTGTTGAACAACCATGGAAAAATATACTGTTTCTAGCTTTAGTTAATCTTTAGTAGCTGCTCCAGCCTTGTGGCATGGGCAGTGGTAATCATCAGCAGTTGTAGTAGAGAAAGAATAGTGTATTTCATCAAAATATAAGAGCTATTAGAGGTACAAGTAGTGCATTATGGTGAACATTTGACGTCATATGCCATTTTGTGGCATCTCATTTGTTTCTTGACGTTTGATCGCTGTGGTAAAGTATCCACAATGAGTGTAATGTTAACGATGTACAACATTAATAGTAGGTTTCAATAAAGAATGTCATATTAGACAAATTATTTGAGATAATGCCGTTCTTTGGTACAGCAGCTTTTTTATGCTATAAGAATCTAATTTCAGTTTACACTTTAACGCCTGAGACATTAATATGTAGTTCCCAGTGCTGTCATACTGTTACTTTATATGTTGGTGTCAAAACAGTAGTTCCATGTAGTGTTGTTGGAAAGAATTTCTGATCTTTCTTTAATCCTTTGACAGCAACAGAAGTATCTTTTGAATTCCGTGCAGAGCGCAGCTTTGTTGTCGCTGTACTACTATCTAGCACTGGTAGCTGCACTGAGAGATGCGGTTTTGACTACTGTGAAAAACTCATCATGCTATGGTAAGAAATTTATTCAATGAGAAAGATCTGTTCTCTGCACTTTATACTGCCAGATATCTTCTGTAATAAATAACTTCGTTCGTTTTCGTTTTTCCTCATATTTGTAATGCTGTATCGAATTAAGTAAAGAAAAACACATTTTTTATCCGTTTAAAGAGATATAAACATATTAGATACACATTGCATTTGTTTTTTTTATTATCTCATTCTTTACTGTGTATGAAATGTAGATGAGATGTCGATACATTATTAAAATTGAAATGAGAGCAATACCTCATTTGGTAATCAAGATATTCAACTTTATATTGAGAGGGGAACCACATGACACATACACAGTCTCATCCCTGTGCAACTGTTAATGTGGTCGAAAAAATCCTCAAATTTCATTACCATTCCTATCTTTTGAGACTACGTTTCCTGCAAATGATAACACTCACGAAGATGTGTGTATTTTATAACAACTATTCGAAACGTTTTTACTCTTAAGAAATGAATCTAACTCGTCTACACAGTAATATGTGGCATACAACCATATCGACAGACATGATATACGTATGAAGGTATCCGAGAAGTGGAATGCTGTCATAGTCTAAGCATCTGTATGTGGTGAAGCACAACCAGTTACACACGTCCACAGGCATTGTACAATTCATAATGTCAACCCAAATAATGTTCAGATAAAGTTTCACATTTACATTACCACCTGGGATACCCGATAATGTGTACCAAATCTCTTTCAACATATGTACCATATGCTGCTATAGTTAATCTTCAGTGCCATCTAATACCTTGTACCATCGTCAGCGCCAATAAGCACCAGACGCTGCAGAGAATATTATCTTGAACAAACCAGTCTATATCTTGATCACAAAGATTTTTATATTTATGTATGAGTGCCACATTGCAATTCCATTGAATGCATATCAGTATAAACTGTGAATATTTCCTCTGTTATTAACTACCACAACATTTTAGAAAAGAAAAATGCTTGTAGTGGTAAATTAGATTAGTTTACCTCGTGTGTGCCCTATAATGGAGACATAAATCCATTGCCTCTCTTCCAATGTAACTTACAACTTGTCTACAAAACAAGTGATTCAAAGCCAATTCTTAGTTCTATTGTTACAATAATTCTTTTGTGGCATGCTAGTGATAGTTATTGCACATGTAGTACTTGATTCCTCTTATTCAGATGCATTATGTGTACTGGGTGACACACTGTGACAACTATGTACGGTTAAGTGGATATCCTGAGTGTGAAATAGACACAGTCACACCTACAACGTTGTTAAGAACAGACTATATTAAATTAACAAGCAATCTGAAATCCAGTTACTGCAATCGCTCTTCAAATTTCTTGCATATATTGAGAACTACTAATCTATGTTGCTGTCTCCATGACTAAAATAATTGGAGACAGCCATGGTTCATACACTTGTGGACTTTTTATTTTATGTTGATGCACTGTTCACGTGTGCCCACTGAGACCATCTTGTGTGGCATTAATCAGCAGTGCTAGTGCAAACCAGGAAATAAATTGCTTGCCCCACATGTCATTATATGGCACCTATTTGTTTCCTGACATTTAAACTCTGTGCTATCTCAACCTCAATGAGTGACATCCTAACAGTGTACAAGATTGTTAATGAACTAGCGAAGCCAATATGTCTTTAATTGTATGAAATAAGACAATTTTTAGTGCAGCACCTCTCTTATAATAGGTACATTTCAGTTGTTTGCATATTTTAATACCTGATGCCGAAATACCTTAGTTCTCATTGAAGTTACATCACTAAAATATAAGTTAGTTCAAAATTGTAGGTCCATGTAAGGTCTCTGTGAATGTACAAAATTGTCTTCAGCAATGTCATGCAGAAGGATTGTGTAGGTATAATTTCATTGTTCTGGGACCAGCAGCGATACTTAACAATAGGAAACCGAACCTACTTCGTTTAAGTATCATTGTTGGTTTATTTAGTCTTCAGTGTGAAACGCAGCATTGTAACCTTTCTCACTAGCTGAAGCATTAACGTGTCGAGTATTACATGTGGTAGTAATCAACTTTTCAGATGAACTGAATGTCCTGAATTTTTTTGTAGGTGCTGTCGTTCGTGTAATGTTGTTAGGAATGAGCTATGCTATATTCACAAACATTCTGAAGTACTGTTACTACATTCCCTCTTCGTAGTTGTTGCATATACTGTGTACTGTCATGGTTAGTGTCTTTCTCTCTGTCTGTAAAGTAATTGGAGATATCCGAAATTAGCTTTCCTCTAGGTATTTTATTTTTGGTAGATCCGCTGTTCACGTTTGCCCACAGTAATCACCATGTGTGACATCATTCGACAGTGCATGTGAAGCCAACTAATAAACAGTTGGCGACATATATATTTTTATGGCTGTTCATTTGCTTCCTGAGGCTGACTTTAATAGTAGGCTTAGATAATGAATGTCATACTACATTAAATATTTATTAAAATGCCATTCCTTGGTACAGCAGCTTCCTGATGCTAAATTAATCGAATTTCAGTGCTTATTTTAATGTGTGAGACATATCCATATAGTGCTGACGAAAAAATTTGTGAACTGGTTTTAACGCTTCTAATTGCAACAGATGTGCACTTTGAACCCATACTACGAGTGGCTATGTTGTGGCTGCACTGCTTGCCCAATGCTGGATTCCGTGCCACAAGATGGAAATCTGACTACTGTGAAAATCTCATCATGCGATGGTGAGAAATCTGTTCGCTCAATAACGTCTGTTCTTTGCGCTTTATATTACCTCATATCTTCTCTCGATAAAGGGCTTAAATTCTTTTCGTTGTACCTAATACTTACTGTGCTGCATAAATGTAACTAAACCATTAACAAATGTTTACAGAAATACAAGCGCTTTCCAGACACTTTTCATATAGCTGATTTTATCATGAACATTACTATGTATTAAATGAAGGTAACAGATCGAAATTTTAACTTAAAATTAAAAGAAGAATAATACCTCATTTCATACTCGTATTATTCATGTGGATATAGAATGGGCAAATGCACACAAGATACACAATCTCACCCTGGACATAACAATCCTCACATTTCTTATACGGATCAGTATATGGCATGAGATTCTATTTGAAATAAACTCACACAAGGAAGCATGTATATTCTATTACAATTACTCGGAACATTTTTATTCATGAGAAATAGTGGTAACTCGTCCATACAGCGATACATTGTGCTGGCGAAATTCCATAGACATGTCATATGTGTCAAGAAATCCCAGGAGCCGTTTTTAAACACGTCCTCAGAAACTGGAAGCGGTGAAGCAAGACAAATTACCTCATCCATAGCAGTTGTAGTATTCATAATGTCAACACAACAAAATCTACAAATAAAGCTTGATATTCGCATTACCTCCTGGGGTAGCAGATAACATGAACTAAATCTAAATGAACTATATACTATTTCTAGCTGTAGTTAATCTTTAGTAGCTGCTTCCACCTTGTGACATGAGCAGCAGCAATTATCAGCAGTTGCAGTAGAGGAAGAATAGTGTATTTCATTAAAATATAAGAGCTATTAGAGGTACAGGTAGTGCATTATGGTGAACATTTGACGTCATATGCCATTTTGTGTCATCTCGTTTGTTTCTTGACATTTAATCGCTGTGGTAAAGTATCCACAATGAGTGTAATGTTAACGATGTACAACATTAATAGTACGCTTCAATACTGAATGTCATATTAGACAAATTATTTGAGATAATGCCATTACCGAGCGAGGTGGCGCAGTGGTTAAACACTGGACTCGCATTCGGGAGGTCGACGGTTCAATCCCGCGTCCAGCCATCCTGATTTAGGTTTTCCGTGATTTCCCTAAATCGCCCCAGCCACATGCCGGGATGGTTCCTTTCAAAGGGCACGGCCAACTTCCTTCACCGTCCTTCCCTAATCTGATGAGACCAATGACCTTGCTGTCTGGTCTCCTTCCCCAAAACAACCCATAATGCCATTCTTTGGTGCAGCAGCTTCTTTATGCTACAAGAATCTAATTTCAGTTTACACTGTAATGCCTGAGACATTAATATGTAGTTCCCAGTGCTGTCATACTGTTACTTTATATGTTGGTGTCAAAACAATAGTTCCATGTAGTGTTGTTGGAGAGAATTTCTGATCTTTCTTTAATCCTTTGACAGCAACAGAAGTATGCTTTGAATTCCGTGCTGAGCACTGCTTTGTTGTCACTGTAGTACTATCTAGCCCTTGTAGCTGCACTGAGAGATGCGGTTTTGACTACTGTGAAAAACTCATCATGCAATGGTAAGAAATTTATTCAATGAAAAAGATCTGTTCTCTGCCCTTTATACTGCCAGATACCTTCTGTAATAAATAACTTCGTTCGTTTTCGTTTTTCCTGATATTTCTATTGCTGTATCTAATTAATTAAAGAAAAACACATTTTTTTCTATCCGTCTAAAGCGATATAAACATATTAGATACATATTGCATTTGTTTTTTTTTATTATTTCATTCCTTACTGTGTATGAAATGTAGATGAGATGTCGATACATTATTTAAAATAGAAATGAGAGCAATACCTCATTTGGTAATCAAGATATTCAACTTTATATTGAGTGGGGAACCACATGACACATACGCAGTCTCATCCCTGTGCAGCTGTTAATGTGGTCGAAAAATCCTCAAATTTCATTAGCATTACTTTTGAGACTACGTTTCCTGCAAATGATAACACTCACGAAGATGTGTGTATTTTATAACAACTATTCGAAACGTTTTTACTCTTAAGACATGAATGTAACACGTCCAAACAGTGATATGGGGCATACAACGATGTCGACAGACAGGATATATGTACGAAGGTATCCGAGAAGTGGAATGCTGTCATAGTCTAAGCATCTGTATGTGGTGAAGCACAACCAGTTACACACGTCCACAGGCATTGTACAATTCATAATGTCAACCCAAATAATGTTCAGATAAAGTTTCACATTTACATTACCACCTGGGATACCTGATAATGCGTACTAAATCTGTTTCAACATATGTACCATATGTTGGTATAGTTAATCTTCAGTGCCATCTAATACCTTGTACCATCGTCAGCGCCAATTAGCACCAGACGCTGCAGAGAATATTATCTTGAACAAACCAGTCTATATCTTGATCACAGAGTTTTTTATATTTATGTATGAGTGCCACATTGCAATTCCATTGAATGCATATCAGTATAAGCAGTGAATATTTCCTCTGTTATTAACTACCATAACAGTTTAGAAAAGAAAAATGCTTGTAGTGGTAAATTAGATTAGTTTACCTTGTGTGTGTGCCCTGTAATGGAGACATAAACCCATTTATGAATGTACAAAATTGTCTCCACCACTGTCATCCAGAAGGATTGTGTAGGTACAATGTAATTGTTCTGGGACCAGCAGGGATACTTAACAATAGGAAACCGAACCTACGTCGTTTATGTATGATTTTTGGTTTACTTAGTCTTCAGCGTGAAATGCAGCATTGTAACCTTTCTCACTAGTTCAAGCATTAACGTGTCGAGTATTACATGTGGTAGTAATCAACTTTTCAGATTAACTGAATATCCTGAATTTTTTTGTAGGTGCTGTCGTTCCTGTAATGTGGTTAGGAATGAGCTATGCTATATTCTCAAACATACTGAAGTACTGTTACTACATTCATCCTTCGCAGTTGTTGCATATAATGTGTACTGTCATGGTTAGTGTCTCTGTCTCTATTTGTAAAGTAATTGGAGATATCCGAAATTCGCTTTCCTCTAGGTACTTTATTTTTGGTAGATCCGCTGTTCACGTTTGCCCACAGTAATCACCATGTGTGACATCATTCGAAAATGCATGTAAAGCCAACTAATAAACAGTTGGCGACATATTATTTTATGGCTGTTCATTTGCTTCCTGGGACTAACATTAATAGTCGAATTAGATAATGAAGGTCATATTACATTAAATATTTATTAAAATGCCATTCTTTGGTATAGCAGCTTCCTGATGCTAAGTTAATCGAATCTCAGTGCATATTTTAATGTCTGAGACAATTCCATTTAGTTCTGTCGAAAAAGTTTGTGACCTGTGTTTAACGCTTCTGATTGCAACAGATGTGCACTTTGAAACCCATACTGCGAGTGGCTATGTTGTGGCTGCACTGCTTGCCCAATGCTGGATTCCGTTCTGCGAGATGGAGATCTGACTACTGTGAAAATCTCATCATGCGATGGTAAGAAATGTGTTCGCTCAAAAACGTCTGTTCTTTGCGCTTTATATACCTCATACCTTCTCTCGATAAAGGGCTTAAATTCTTTTCGTTGTCCCTAATACTTACTGTGCTGCATAAATGTAACTAAACCATAAAATTTTTTTACAGAAATACAAGCATTTCCAGACACTTTTCATGTAGCTGATTTTATCATGTACATTACTGTGTATTAAACGGAGATAACCGATCAAAATTTCAACTTAAAATTAAAAGATGAATAATACCTCATTTCATACTCAAATTATTCATGTTGATATAGAGCGGGCAAATGCACGCAAGATACACAAACTTACCCTGTGCTATAGTAAATATGGGTATAATAATCCTCACATTTCTGATACAGATCATTATATGGCATGAGATTATATTGGAAATAAACTCACACAAGGAAGCATGTATATTCTATTACAATTACTCGGAACCTTTTTATTCATGAGAAATAGAGGTAATTCGTCCATACAGCGATACATTGTGCTGGCGAAATTCCATAGACATGTCATATGTGTCAAGGAATCCCAGGAGCCGCTTTTAAACACGTCCTCAGCACCTGGAAGCGCTGAAGCAAGACAAATTACCTCATCCATAGCAGTTGTAGAATTCATAATGTCAACCCAACAAAATCTCTAGATAAAGTTTGATATTTGCACTACCACCTGCGATAGCAGATAAAATGAACTAAATCTAAATCATCCAGGTACTATTTGTATCTTTAGTTAATCGTTAGAGGCTGCTAAAACGTTGTGACATGGGCAATGGCAATTATCACCAGTTGTAGTAGAGAAAGAATTAGCATTGTAATAGGATGACTGGAGCGGATAACGTGGTCGGGGCTGTAGGGCGTGGCTGGGTAGAAGAAGGTAACTGTTTTTAGCAATCTTCCTCTTTGTTGTTGGTTCTTCCAATACATTTGCCGGTAGCTCAGCCCCACCACTCGTGTCGTGGTTGAGACGTGCTGATGTGCGCAACCGGGGGAACGTGACGCCGTGCTCGGTCAGTGGCTGCGCAGGCAGTAGGAGGTTAGAAGCACAAGGCCCGGCCTAACTGGCCTCCTGCAGACGCTGCGGTTCGTGACGACGCGGGGAGTCGCTGGTGCAGCAGCAGCAGCAGTGGGCAACGCCCTCCACCGGCCGGTCTCGGGGACAGCGTCACTGATGACGACGACGTAACATCGACCGAACGCCCAATCGGTTGAACCCACCTCTGATGCGCTTAAATAGTGCAGACTGCTGCTGATTCTGCCAGTTATGTGGCGCCGTGTTTATTAGAATTTTCTCAATGAGTTGGCTAACGCAACCGCGCCACACACGGCCCGCGACTGCGTAATTCTGCTAATGCTGCATTCTGGCTGTTGATGGCTGCTTCGCACGTAGACACATACCGACGCTCGTTGCAAAACTGTGTCACCTGCATAACGCGCCGGCCAGCCTTCATCTGCCGTCTGTCGTGAGGCTGGTGCATTGCGCATTAAAACACACTAAATCACAATTTCGCACCGTATTTCCTAAAAATAACACCTTGTCCTCTACAATTCCTCCCTCGTACTAAAAGAATTCATCCCCAAATTCAACCAAAAAGTCAAAACAACTACAGTTCACAAACACCACAAAATGTGATTGATTCACTATTTACACTGTGTTCATTCACTTCTATACTCAGTCTAATCTTTGTTCATAAACATTATTCAGTGTTCTGCTGCAGTTCCTCACAACTGTTCAGTGATTTTGTCTGGACCCTTAGGTTAAAGGTTGGAAGGGGCGGGATTTGGGCTACCTTCCTCTTGAGCTGACACTACACTAATTCTACGAGAAAGATAAAAATACAGATGCTGGTGGTTGATGATCCAATAACTAGTAAGCATCACTTATGCTCATTACGTTTCTCATGCACCCCTTGAAAAAGATGTTCCATAGTTATACGTCCATCCTGAGCTCCTAGCATCCAGTCCAAAGAGGCGAGCAAAGTCAGGTCTAATGTGCTATTCAAATGAGTGAGATTTTCTTTCGTGACGAATTGCACTGGTTGGTCTGGTACATAGATCAATGTGCGTGTTATGTTCATGATTGTAGCTCCAGTAAACAGAAAGTTGGCCCTGAAATGTCACACTGTGTGCCATTAATTAACAGTCCCTGCCACTGCAATTCTCTTCTTTGCGTACTCCCTTGCTTACCCTACTCGTAACAAACGCAAGTAACGACTGTGTTTTCCATTACTGAAAATACCCAATGTGGACCCATTTGCTGAAAGAACTGCATCGTGCCTGCTATAATTTCCTTGGGGCGCTCCGTGACCGGTTGTTGAGAGTGGAATAGAGAAGACTAACAAGATATGGGAACAGTGCGTAACAATATCGCGGGGCAGATGGTAACTGAACCTGTTCGACAATGCAGCAAATCTTGTGCAGTGAGGAACGCATGAGCTTGTCTGTTACGTGCCACTAACAGTATTTCCCGTATGGTTAATTGTACGAATTTCTGCAAAATTTCCCACTTCACTGGATAAGTATGCAAGGCGTAACATTCAAAGTTACAATCCTTACTTGTTAATGGTATTATTATATGAATTCTCAGCAGGGTATCCGTCCCCGTACTGGTAACACTGGCCATTTTATAGTAGAGAGATAATTGTTCGTCTCTTAATGTCGTCAGTAGCTCCAGGGATGCCGGCAATTCTGATTGAACTTTCCATAATCCTTCCCATAGTTGTTCCGAAGGTAACAATACTAGGGTTAGGTGCCCGCACATTGCGTGCAACAAAGCCCCCTCTAGTTGCGTGGCTTCTATGCGTGCTTCAGTAGTACTATCAGCAAGGAAACGGAGCAGCTTAGCGATTATCAGCTGTGAATCGGTGTTATCCAACTGGTACTTGATTATACCCAAGTCGTGATTGGTTGTGTCGGCTGTGGCCTTAATGTGGGACATCAAGTTCGTGGCCAAAGCTCGCAATTGGCGCGTATTATTAACTACATGTCTGCAGCTCATAATCTTGTGGTAGCGTTCTCGCTTCCTGCGCATGGGTTCCCGGGTTCGATTCCTGGCAGCGTCAGGGATTTTCTCTGCCTCGAGATGACTGGGCGTTGTGTGTCTTTCATCATTATTTTCATCCTCATTCACTCACAAGTCGCCGTAGTGGCGTTAAAGAACTTGTGGAGGGGCGGCCGAACCACTCCGCGAGGGGTCTCTCTGCCACCAATGCCATACGCTAATCTTTTTTTAATTAACTACATCTTTCTACAAACTCTCTAATTGGGTTCTGTGAAGATCTAGTATTCCCTGGTGGATATTCACATTATCCTGTACCTGCCGTAGCGTTTCATTAATACTTTTAATATCTTCTGCGTCAGCGATACCAAAAACAGTTTTTAGGATATGGCCATCTGCGTCTAACCATCCTCTTTTCCTACGGACATGCAGGATTAACCCTGCAGTTTACCGCAACTGAGCTTGTAAGCATGCAAAAGCTGATCGTAGTAGCTGATATTCCCCCTGTGTGTCATTAAACCTTGACTGATTAGCCACCATGGAATGAAGTTCATTAAATGTATCCTCTAATTTACAGATTTCGTCGTCAACTGCCCAAATATTACAGCCCGCCCTTAAGATCCACTGATGTCCGGGCATAATCACGTCCGCTTATCGCAAGAACAAAACACCACTTGATATATGATGTACCTTCAAGACTTCAGCTAAGTTGTAACAGCAAAACAGAATAATTGTTTAATTCATAAATTTCGGGCGTATTATAGTATTTGAGAGTTGTAGCATCGCGTTTTAGTACCTGAATAGTGTAAATTCGCGTAGTAGTTTGTCTACTGTTTTGTTTTGAACGGCCAGTGTCGGTTGGTCGCAGTCAGTGTGCTCCCTGCCGCCGTTGGATAAGCAGCTGCAGCAGCAAGTCGTATACTCCTAGCTCACTCATTTGTTACATAGTTTAATTCTTAATTTCTTTGCGTGTTTTTGGTTCTTGCATTGTTTAATTCATAAATTTCGGGCGTATTATAGTATTTGAGAGTTGTAGCATCGCGTTTTAGTACCTGAATAGTGTAAATTCGCGTAGTCGTTTGTCTACTGTTTTGTTTTGAACGGCCAGTGTCGGTTGGTCGCAGTCAGTGTGCTCCCTGCCGCCATTGGATAAGCAGCTGCAGCAGCAAGTCGTATACTCCTAGCTCACTCATTTGTTACATAGTTTAATTCTTAATTTCTTTGCGTGTTTTTGGTTCTTGCATTGTTTAATTCATAAATTTCGGGCGTATTATAGTATTTGAGAGTTGTAGCATCGCGTTTTAGTACCTGAATAGTGTAAATTCGCGTAGTCGTTTGTCTACTGTTTTGTTTTGAACGGCCAGTGTCGGTTGGTCGCAGTCAGTGTGCTCCCTGCCGCCGTTGGATAAGCAGCTGCAGCAGCAAGTCGTATACTCCTAGCTCACTCATTTGTTACATAGTTTAATTCTTAATTTCTTTGCGTGTTTTTGGTTCTTGCATTGTTTAATTCATAAATTTCGGGCGTATTATAGTATTTGAGAGTTGTAGCATCGTGTTTTAGTACCTGAATAGTGTAAATTCGCGTAGTCGTTTGTCTACTGTTTTGTTTTGAACGGCCAGTGTCGGTTGGTCGCAGTCAGTGTGCTCCCTGCCGCCGTTGGATAAGCAGCTGCAGCAGCAAGTCGTATACTCCTAGCTCACTCATTTGTTACATAGTTTAATTCTTAATTTCGTTGCGTGTTTTTGGTACTTGCATTGTTTAATTCATAAATTTCGGGCGTATTATAGTATTTGAGAGTGTAGCATCGTGTTTTAGTACCTGAATAGTGTAATTTCGCTTAGTCTCCTTCCGCCGCCGAGCAGTGTCAGCAGTCCGCAAGTAGCAGCATTACTGCATTTACTAGGCAATCTTGTATTTTAATAACCGTTTAAATTTTGTCGATTTGTTTGCGCTCTCTGTAGATTAGTTCAGACGTTCTTTGCAAAACAGTTTTTAGCATGGATAGGGACTGCAACTGCTGTGTTCGGATGCAGGCTGAGTTGGCATCCCTTCGCTCCCAGCTTCAGGCAGTGTTGGCTTCGGTCACACAGCTTGAGGCTGTTGCCAATGGGCATCACTGTGGGGGTCCGGATGGGGGTTTGTCGGGGAAGGCCAGCTCGTCCCACGCATCCCCTGATCGGACTACGACTGTGGTTGCCCAGGATACTGCCCGCATTGAGGCTGATCCCTCACCTGTGGTAGAGTGGGAGGTCGTTTCAAGGTGTGGCAGGGAGCGAAAGACATTCCGGAGGGCTGAACGGAAAGCCTCTCCAGTTTGTCTGACGAACCGGTTTCAGGCTCTGTCTCAGGCTGATACTGATCTTCGGCCTGACATGGCTGCTTGTCCTGTTCCAGAGGTTGCCCCTCAGTCTGCAAGATCTGGGCAGTCGCAGAGGGTGGGCTTACTGGTAGTTGGGAGCTCCAACGTCAGGCGCGTAATGGGGCCCCTTAGGGAAATGGCAGCAAGAGAGGGGAAGAAAACCAATGTGCACTCCGTGTGCATACCGGGGGGAGTCATTCCAGATGTGGAAAGGGTCCTTCCGGATGCCATGAAGGGTACAGGGTGCACCCATCTGCGGGTGGTCGCTCATGTCGGCACCAATGATGTGTGTCGCTATGGATCGGAGGAAATCCTCTCTGGCTTCCGGCGGCTATCTGATTTGGTGAAGACTGCCAGTCTCGCTAGCGGGATGAAAGCAGAGCTCACCATCTGCAGCATCGTCGACAGGACTGACTGCGGACCTTTGGTACAGAGCCGAGTGGAGGGTCTGAATCAGAGGCTGAGACGGTTCTGCGACCGTGTGGGCTGCAGAATCCTCGACTTGCGCCATAGGGTGGTGGGGTTTCGGGTTCCGCTGGATAGGTCAGGAGTCCACTACACGCAACAAGCGGCTACACGGGTAGCAGGGGTTGTGTGGCGTGGGCTGGGCGGTTTTTTAGGTTAGATGACCTTGGGCAAGTACAGATAGGGCAACAGCCTCAACGGGTGTGGGGCAAAGTCAGGACATGCGGGGACCAAGCAGCAATCGGTATTGTAATTGTCAACTGTCGAAGCTGCGTTGGTAAAGTACCGGAACTTCAAGCGCTGATAGAAAGCACCGAAGCTGAAATCGTTATAGGTACAGAAAGCTGGCTTAAGCCAGAGATAAATTCTGCCGAAATTTTTACAAAGGTACAGACGGTGTTTAGAAAGGATAGATTGCATGCAGCCGGTGGTGGAGTGTTCGTCGCTGTTAGTAGTAGTTTATCCTGTAGTGAAGTAGAAGTGGATAGTTCCTGTGAATTATTATGGGTGGAGGTTACACTAAACAACCGAACTAGGTTAATAATTGGCTCCTTTTACCGACCTCCCGACTCAGCAGCATTAGTGGCAGAACAACTGAGAGAAAATTTGGAATACATTTCACATACATTTTCTCAGCATGTTATAGTCTTAGGTGGAGATTTCAATTTACCAGATATAGACTGGGACACTCAGATGTTTAGGACGGGTGGTAGGGACAGAGCATCGAGTGACATTATACTGAGTGCACTATCCGAAAATTACCTCGAGCAATTAAACAGAGAACCGACTCGTGGAGATAACATCTTGGACCTACTGATAACAAACAGACCCGAACTTTTCGACTCCGTATGTACAGAACAGGGAATCAGTGATCATAAGGCCGTTGCTGCATCCCTGAATATGGAAGTTAATAGGAATATAAAAAAAGGGAGGAAGGTTTATCTGTTTAGCAAGAGTAATAGAAGGCAGATTTCAGACTACCTAACAGATCAAAACGAAAATTTCTGTTCCGACACTGACAATGTTGAGTGTTTATGGAAAAAGTTCAAGGCAATCGTAAAATGCGTTTTAGACAGGTACGTGCCGAGTAAAACTGTGAGGGACGGGAAAAACCCACCGTGGTACAACAACAAAGTTAGGAAACTACTGCGAAAGCAAAGAGAGCTCCACTCCAAGTTTAAATGCAGCCAAAACCTCTCAGACAAACAGAAGCTAAACGATGTCAAAGTTAGCGTAAGGAGGGCTATGCGTGAAGCGTTCATTGAATTCGAAAGTAAAATTCTATGCACCGACTTGACAGAAAATCCTAGGAAGTTCTGGTCTTACGTTAAATCAGTAAGTGGCTCGAAACAGCATATCCAGACACTACGGGATGATGATGGCATTGAAACAGAGGATGACACGCGTAAAGCTGAAATACTAAACACCTTTTCCCAAAGCTGTTTCACAGAGGAAGACCGCACTGCAGTTCCTTCTCTAAATCCTCGCACAAACGAAAAAAATGGCTGACATCGAAATAAGTGTCCAAGGAATAGAAAAGCAACTAGAATCACTCAATAGAGGAAAGTCCACTGGACCTGACGGGATACCAATTCGATTCTACACAGAGTACGCGAAAGAACTTGCCCCCCTTCTAACAGCCGTGTACCGCAAGTCTCTAGAGGAACGGAGGGTTCCAAATGATTGGAAAAGAGCACAGATAGTCCCAGTCTTCAAGAAGGGTCGTCGAGCAGATGCGCAAAACTATAGACCTATATCTCTTACGTCGATCTCTTGTAGAATTTTAGAACATGTTTTTTGCTCGCGTATCATGTCATTTCTGGAAACCCAGAATCTACTATGTAGGAATCAACATGGATTCCGGAAACAGCGATCGTGTGAGACCCAACTCGCCTTATTTGTTCATGAGACCCAGAAAATATTAGATACAGGCTCCCAGGTAGATGCTATTTTTCTTGACTTCCGGAAGGCGTTCGATACAGTTCCGCACTGTCGCCTGATAAACAAAGTAAGAGCCTACGGAATATCAGACCAGCTGTGTGGCTGGATTGAAGAGTTTTTAGCAAACAGAACACAGCATGTTGTTATCAATGGAGAGACGTCTACAGACGTTAAAGTAACCTCTGGCGTGCCACAGGGGAGTGTTATGGGACCATTGCTTTTCACAATATATATAAATGACTTAGTAGATAGTGTCGGAAGTTCCATGCGGCTTTTCGCGGATGATGCTGTAGTATACAGAGAAGTTGCTGCATTAGAAAATTGTAGCGAAATACAGGAAGATCTGCAGCGGATAGGCACTTGGTGCAGGGAGTGGCAACTGACCCTTAACATAGACAAATGTAATGTATTGCGAATACATAGAAAGAAGGACCCTTTATTGTATGATTATATGATAGCGGAACAAACACTGGTAGCAGTTACTTCTGTAAAATATCTGGGAGTATGCGTACGGAACGATTTGAAGTGGAATGATCATATAAAATTAATTGTTGGTAAGGCGGGTACCAGGTTGAGATTCATTGGGAGAGTGCTTAGAAAATGTAGTCCATCAACAAAGGAGGTGGCTTACAAAACACTCGTTCGACCTATACTTGAGTATTGCTCATCAGTGTGGGATCCGTACCAGGTCGGGTTGACGGAGGAGATAGAGAAGATCCAAAGAAGAGCGGCGCGTTTCGTCACCGGGTTATTTGGTAACCGTGATAGCGTTACGGAGATGTTTAATAAACTCAAGTGGCAGACTCTGCAAGAGAGGCGCTCTGCATCGCGGTGTAGATTGCTCGCCAGGTTTCGAGAGGGTGTGTTTCTGGATGAGGTATCGAATATATTGCTTCCCCCTACTTATACCTCCCGAGGAGATCACGAATGTAAAATTAGAGAGATTAGAGCGTGCACGGAGGCTTTCAGACAGTCGTTCTTCCCGCGAACCATACGCGACTGGAACAGGAAAGGGAGGTAATGACAGTGGCATTTAAAGTGCCCTCCGCCACACACCGTTGGGTGGCTTGCGGAGTATCAATGTAGATGTAGATGTAGATGTAGAATAACATTGCTGAGAGATAGTGCACACCTTCCCCCTTCCCTCTTCAGCATAACCCATATTGCTGGAACTGCTGGTCTTACCAGAACGTCACGCCTCCTGAGAAACAAAAGAAAAACAACTCACATTAGCTCTTCCTTTTTACACGTGGCCTATGAGCATAATAGCATGTCTGATCATTTCCACAATTGATTTGGTTCTCTTGTTTATCTACTCCTTTCTTATACTTTTTCTTAGATTCTTCTCTCTCTCCACTAGAAGTTACTGCAGACAATGAAGGAAGTTCCTCAAAATTCCCCTTGAAAGGCCTAATTCGGTTCACATGCATAATAGTAGGGCGAGTTGGGAGCTGTAATTTTACATTCACCAGCGATGTCATCTCGATCACCTGGAAAGGACCTTCATAACGAGATACAAATTTTTTCGTTTTGCCTTTTGGCACATACAGATTAGTCATCACCCATTGCCCTACAAGATATTTGGGTAATGCCGCCTTTCTATTGTGAGCTTTGTCCTGTCTCTCTAATACTTTAGTGTTCATTTTTTTCACCTGCCTCCAGATTGTTTTCAACTTTGTGGATCAATCCTTAACAGCCGAAATATCGGTTCCTGGTGGGGTCTTGAGCAATTGAAACGGAAATGGCATATTCCGACCGAACAGTACTTCATATGGAGACCATCCTGTACTTTCATGCACTTTTGAGTTATATGCCACGGTTACAAACGCCAATAGGGTATCCCAGTTGTTGTATTGCGAATCTACATAATAACTCAACATCTTAGCTATTGTACGATGAACTCTCTCGGTCCGACCATTAGCCTGCAGGTGTAACATGCTCGTTCTCAATTTCTTTACATGCAACAACTTGCATAACAGTTTCATCAAATCGGACATAAAGTTTGTCCCTTGATCTGTAATTATAGTTTCAGGTGTTCCAAATTTCAATATACATTGATTTACCATGGTGTGAGCCACTGTTTCGCCTCGCTGGTCCGGAATAGCTGTCATAGACATAGCGTGAAAAATGATCTATTATTGTTAAAACATAGCGATTATCCACTGGTGTTTACACAAACGGTCCCAAGACGTCTAAGCTATGTAACTGAAAAGGTCTATCCGCTTCCGGTAGTCGTTGCAACACAATTTTCTGATGACGCAATTCCGCCCTTTGAGCACACGGAATGCAATTCTTTACGTACTGATCGACATCTTGCCTACACATTGACCACCAATAACTCTGTGCTACCCTCCTTTCCATTGCTCTTCGACCCGAATGACCAGAAAACATTGAATCCTGTTTGCCTTAAAATTACGCTTTGCAAATTTTCTGGTACGACTATGCATGGACCGTTCCTAGTTTTATGGTACAATATCCCATCTTCCACAACAAACTGTCGCTGCGAGGTAAATTGTTGACAATCTGTGTCAGTGGTTTGTGCCTCTTCCCATTCATTCTCATTTATTCCTGTGCATTCCACGGTGCATACTTCACGGCTCAGACCATCCGTGTTTCCGTGTGATTTACCTGGTCGATCAATCACTTCAAAATCGTACTCACTAAACACAAAGCCCATTTAGTTAATCTACTCGTTGGGTCTTTAAGCCCTAACAACCATTTAAATGCTGCATGGTTAGTAATCACCTTGAAACGTCGTCCATACAAATAACACCGGAAATAGGTTATTCCGAAAATTAATGCCAATAACTCCTTCTCAATTGTTGAGTAATTTTTTGTCTGCATTGTTTAGCTGTCTGGAAGCATATGCTATCAGGTGTTCCTGCCCATCTATTTCCTGAGATAATACAATACCCAAAGCAAAACTGTTAGAGTCACAAGATAATATAAACTGTTTACCAAAATCTGGAAAAGCCAAAACTGGAATAGATGTTAACAAATTTTTTAACTTTATGAAAAGCCTCTTCGCATTCTGCTGACCAGTGAAATTTTGCACCCTTCTTCAACAGCTGTGTGAGGGGCTTTGCGATTTCCACAAATTTTGGAATATACCTCCTGTAAAAATTGGCGAGACCTAAATAAGACTGCAACTCTTTTACTTTTGTAGGTGTCGGAAAATTCATTACCGCCTCCACAAGTTTTGGATCTGTGCAGACACCCTCCTGTCCTATAATATAACCTAAATAACGGACTTCTTGCAACAATAAATGACATTTTTCCATATGAAGAGTTGACCGCACTGCTTTCAGAAGATCGAAAACTTCGAGCAAATGGCGCACATATTCTTGCACGTCCTTTGAGAAAACAATTATGTCGTCCACATATACCATACACTGAGTTGGTTTCAGCCCTTGTAATACGATATCTAGTAACCGTTGGAAGGTTGTCGGAGCATTTTTGAGACCGAAAGGCATTCTCCGATACTGAAAATTACCTGTAGGTGTTGAAAAAGCTGTCTTCGGTTGGTCTTATGGGGCGACCTCCGACTAGTGGTACCCGCTTTGAAGATCCAAGGTCGTGAAGTACCGACACTGACCCAAATTATCCAGAGTTTCAGTGATATTAGGCATTGGGTATGCATCCGATACAGTCTTTTGATTCAGGAAACGATAAACACAACAAAAACGATATGCCTTGCCCCCATCAGGTGATTTTTTTTACCCACTATTGTGATAGGAGCGGATCAGGGACTACTGCTGGTTTCTATTACCTCATCCCTAAGCTGTTGATTAATAAATTCTTCCGTGACATGCTGTAAACTTTTTGGAACACGATATAGACGTTTATACACCGGTGCTTCATTCACAGTGGGGATGTAATGCTGAACTAACGGTGTGGTGGGCAGTGGACCATGAGAATTAAATAACCCTTTATATTCCGTGAAAAGGTTCTCCATGACTTCTCTGTCTTGCCCTTCTAAATGTGCTACTTTACGCCTCAGTGTGAACCAGCTGACAGACTCTCCCAGCATTGTGTAATCTGCTGCGAAATCCTTATCCAGTTCATCTTCCCCTATTATCTCCAGATTCGCTATTACGGTACCGCGTGCTAACTGCATCTCTTCAAGGCCAAAATTATCAATACTGACAGGCACAACCTTTTTTCCTTCTATCTCCCGCACATAGGACACGCTACGGCGCGTAAAACACTTAATTTTATCCAGCGGCTCATTCTCAGACAAAGGTTCAACGACACACAACGAATTTACCAGCATGTTAGCTCCAACATCTGGCCAGATTATTTTCGCTGTACCCTTCGGTATAGTATCCCGCGAGTTAACCCTAAGGGACCTTGTACACAGTTTAGGTGGCCCACCCGATGTCTGGGCGACAGTAATGGTTTTTCAGCCGAAGAACCTAGGCGAAATTTCATTCCGCCCAGTTCTACTGTACGCAGTTCCAGGTTAACTTCTGCGTGATGCACAACCCGGAAATCCAATCCGAGTATGACATCATAGCTGCTGCCAACAACTGGAAGAACTTCTACCTTCACTTGGAAGTTCCTCATTCCCACTCAGAAGTTTAACACCGCTGATCCGAGTGACTTCACCTGTCCCCCACCCACGCCACTTAACGCCCAGCGTGGTGATTTTAATTCTACTTCTCCGAGTACATGTCTACTCGCCATGGATACCTGATACCCGGTATCCAATAAAAATTTGCACGGTCTGCCCCTCACCAATCCGGTCAGAAAAAAGTCTGCCACTGATTCTGCAATAGCATTAATCCGTACTGGGGGTGTTGCACAGTGGACACACCAACCCCTGACCCGTTTAACTGAGGGGGGTGATGCCCACCTTGCGGTTTCCTATCATGTTTCTGTCAGGAACCATTGCAGTTACGCTCCCGATGACCTCAACGTCTGCATTTCCTGCACTGCACTGCCTTGCAATCGCTTCTAATGTGTCCCATCCGACCACATCTGAAACATTTTATTTCTGCATTAAACACTGCTTTCCTGTCTCATGTCTTTGCTACTGCTTCAACTTCCTCTAACGCCACAGCGATTCCGACTGCCAGATTGAGAGTCTTAGGGAATTCCATCCTAAGCTTGCAGAAGGTTCCGGGTTGTATTCCCCGCAAAAATGTGTCAAGTGCCCTCTGCTCAGCTTCCTGTAGAATGGCTTCATTAACCCTATCTGAATCCGTTAGCTCGTAGGTATTAACATTAATTTTTCGAATTCGGTCTACAAAAGCTTCTATTGATTCCCTATTCCTTTAATACATTCTATTCAATGGTTCCCGATAATATCTAGACGCATTTTTCCTCTGATACCTTTACAGCAACCCATTTTTGAATACTTCAAATGTCCGAGCATCCCTTAAGTATTCGTGGCATGTAACACACGCTCTGGTATCCCCAGCTACTTTCAACTTAGCCACATGCAAAAGTGTTTCTGCACCCCAATTTCCCAATTTAGCAGCCGTGCTAAGGCTCTCAAAAAAAATCATAACATCCTCCAGAGCTTTTCCCGAGAAAGGGGTGACCAAAGACGCAGCATTAGTGTCAAGAATTACTGCATTAACAGGAAACTGTTCTTTGCTCGCTTCTTTAGACCGAGCAAGCTCTATCTATAATTCAGACACTCGCTCAAGTAGCTGCTGAATAGCCACCTCGGCTGACACAGACTGCTCCATCACTACCAGCTATCTAATCAAGACCACAGTAAGCCCAGAAAGAAGAACAGGAAGGGAAGACAGACTATGCTACAGGTTCAGACAAACCACCAAACGAAAAATTGGCACTTACTTGTCATGTTGCAGGAGTTGCTGATCCATTGTTGCCCTACTCAGGTGCCACATGTCCTCATGGATTACCAGCCATAATTTCCTCCAAATCCAGGGAGAAGAACACTACTGTCACCAACTGTAACAGGAGTATGTGATGCACAGGTTGCCCAGCTGACACCACTTGTAATAGGATGACCAGAACGGGTGATGTGGCCAGGGTTGTAGGGTGTGGCTGGGTAGAAGAAGGTGGCTGCTTTTAGGAATCTTCCTCTTTATTGTTGGTTCTTCCAATACATTTTCCGGTAGGTCAGCCTCACCACTCGTGTTGTGGTTGAGACGTGCTGATGCGCGCAGCCCGGGGAACCTGAAGCCGTGCTCGGTCAGCAGCTACGCAGGCAGTAGGAGGTTAGCAGCACGAGGCCCGGCGTAGCTCGACTCCTGCAAACGCTGTGGCTCATGACGACGCCAGGAGTCGCCGCTGCAGCAGCAGGCAACTCCATCCGCTGGCCAGTCCTTGGGACAGCGTCACTGATGAAGACAACCTAACAGCGACCGAACACCCAATGGGTCGAGCCGATGCCTACGCCCACCTCTGATGCTCTTAAATAGTGCAGACAGCTGCTGAATCCGCCGCTTACGCGACGCCGTGTCTATTAGAATGTTCTCGATGAGTTGGCTAACGCAACCGCACCACACACGGCCCGCGCCGGCATAATTCTGCTAATGCTGAGTTCTGGCTGTTGATGGCTGCCGCGCACGTAGACACATACCGACATCTGCCATGAGGCTGGCGCATCGCACCCTCAAACACACTAAATCACAATTTCGCACCATAATTCCTAAAAATAACCCCTTGTCCTCTACAGCATATTTCATTAAAATGTAAGAGGTATTAGAGGTAAAGTTAGTGCATGGTGGTAAACAGTTCGCTTCATATGCTATTTTGAGGCATCTCATTTGTTTCCTGACATTTTATCGCTGTGGTAAAGTATCCACAATGAGTGTAATGTTAACGATGTACAACATTAATAGTTGGATTCAATAATGAATGTCATATCAGACCAATTATTTGAGATAATGCCAAACTTTGGTACAGCAGCTTTTTTATGCTACAAGACTCTAATTTCAGGTTACACTTTAACGCCTGAGACATTAATATGTAAATCCCATTGCTGCCATACTATTACTTTATAAGTTGGTGTCAAAACAGTAGTTCCATGTAGTGTTGTTGGAGAGAATTTCTGATATTTCTTTAATCCTTTGACAGCAACAGAAGTACGCTTTGAATTCCGTGCTGAGTGCAGGTTTGTTGCCACTGTACTACTGTCTAACGCTGGTAGCTGCACTGAGAGATGAGCTTTTGACTACTGTGAAATACTCATCATGCAATGGTAAAAAATTTAATAAATGAGAAAGATCTGTTCTCTCCCTTTTACACTGTCAGATATCTTCTGTAGATAAATAACTTAGTTTCCTTTCGGTTTTCCTCATAGTTGCTACGCTGTAACGAATTAAGTAAATAAAACATAATTTTTTTAATCCGTTTAACGAGATATGAACACATTCCATACACAAAGCATGTTTTTTTTTGTCTCGTACCTTACTGTGTATGAAATGTAGATACGATACCGATACATTATTTAAAATACACTCCTGGAAATGGAAAAAAGAACACATTGACACCGGTGTGTCAGACCCACCATACTTGCTCCGGACACTGCGAGAGGGCTGTACAAGCAATGATCACACGTACGGCACAGCGGACACACCAGGAACCGCGGTGTTGGCCGTCGAATGGCGCTAGCTGCGCAGCATTTGTGCACCGCCGCCGTCAGTGTCAGCCAGTTTGCCGTGGCATACGGAGCTCCATCGCAGTCTTTAACACTGGTAGCATGCCGCGACAGCGTGGACGTGAACCGTATGTGCAGTTGACGGACTTTGAGCGAGGGCGTATAGTGGGCATGCGGGAGGCCGGGTGGACGTACCGCCGAATTGCTCAACACGTGGGGCGTGAGGTCTCCACAGTACATCGATGTTGTCGCCAGTGGTCGGCGGAAGGTGCACGTGCCCGTCGACCTCAGACCGGACCGCAGCGACGCACGGATGCACGCCAAGACCGTAGGATCCTACGCAGTGCCGTAGGGGACCGCACCGCCACTTCCCAGCAAATTTGGGACACTGTTGCTCCTGGGGTATCGGCGAGGACCATTCGCAACCGTCTCCATGAAGCTGGGCTACGGTCCCGCACACCGTTAGGCCGTCTTCCGCTCACGCCCCAACATCGTGCAGCCCGCCTCCAGTGGTGTCGCGACAGGCGTGAATGGAGGGACGAATGGAGGCGTGTCGTCTTCAGCGATGAGAGTCGCTTCTGCCTTGGTGCCAATGATGGTCGTATGCGTGTTTGGTGCCGTGCAGGTGAGCGACACAATCAGGACTACATACGACCGAGGCACACAGGGCCAACACCCAGCATCATGGTGTGGGGAGCGATCTCCTACACTGGCCGTACACCACTGGTGATCGTCGAGGGGACACTGAATAGTGTACGGTACATCCAAACCGTCATCGAACCCATCGTTCTACCATTCCTAGACCGGCAAGGGAACTTGCTGTTCCAACAGGACAATGCACGTCCGCATGTATCCCGTGCCACCCAACGTGCTCTAGAAGGTGTAAGTCAACTACCCTGGCCAGCAAGATCTCCGGATCTGTCCTCCATTGAGCATGTTTGGGACTGGATGAAGCGTCGTCTCACGCGGTCTGCACGTCCAGCACGAACGCTGGTCCAACTGAGGCGCCAGGTGGAAATGGCATGGCAAGCCGTTCCACAGGACTACATCCAGCATCTCTACAATCGTCTCCATGGGAGAATAGCAGCCTGCATTGCTGCGAAAGGTGGATATACACTGTACTAGTGCCGACATTGTGCATGCTCTGTTGCCTGTGTCTATGTGCCTGTGGGTCTGTCAGTGTGATCATGTGATGTATCTGACCCCAGGAATGTGTCAATAAAGTTTCCCCTTCCTGGGACAATGAATTCACGGTGTTCTTATTTCAATTTCCAGGAGTGTAGAAATGAGAGCAATACCTCATTTGGTAATCAAGATATTCAACTTTATACTGAGTGGGGAGTCACTTTACAAATGCACAGTCTCATCCCTGTGGAACTGGAAATGTGGTCGTAAGAATCGTCAAATTTCATAACCAATACATTCTTTTGAGACGAGGATTCCTGCAAATGATAACACTCACAAGGCGTGTGTATTCTACAACTCGGAAACTTTTTACTCTTAAGAAATGAATGTAACATGTCCACACAGTGATACGATCCACAGAAAAATATCGACGGACACGTCATAAGTATGAAGGTATCCGAGAAGTGGTATTCAGTCATGGTAGAAGCATCTGAATGCGGTGAAGCACAACCAGTTACATACATCCACAGCAATTGTACAATTCTTAATGTCAACCCAAATAATGATCAGATAAAGTTTCACATTTACATTACTACCTCGGATACCTGATAATGTATACTAAATCTGTTTCATGTATGTAAAATTTGTTGGTGTAGTTAATATTCAGTACCAGCTGATACCTTGTGTCATCAACAGGGGCTGTTAACACCAGACACTGCAGAGAATACCATCTTGAACAAACCAGTCTATATCTTGATCACAAAGTTTTATATATTAATGTATTAGTGCCACATTGCAATTCCATTGAATGCATATCAGTACAAACAGTGAATATTTCCTCTGATATTAACTGCCACAACGGTTTAGAAAGGGAAAATGCTTGTAGTGGTAAATTAGATTGGTTTACCTTGTGTGTGTGCCCTATAATGGAGACATGAACCTATTGCCTCTCTTCCACTATAACTTACAACTTGTCTCCAAAACAAGTGATTCAAAGCCATTTCTTAGTTCTATTGTTACAATAACTCTTTTATGGCATGCTAGTGATAGTTATTGCACATGTAGTACTTGATTCCTCTTAGTCAGATGAATTATGTGTACTGGGTGACACACTATTACAACTGTGTAGGATTAAGTGGATATCCTGAGTGTGAAATAGACACAGTCATTCCTATAACGTTGTTAAGAATGGATTATATTAAATTAACAAGCAATCTGAAATCCCGTTACTGCAATCCCCCTTCAAATTTTTTGCATATATTGAGAAAGACTAAACTATGTTGCTGTCTCCCTGAATAAACTAATGGGAAATATCTATGGTTCATATCCTTGTAGACTTTTTATTTTATGTTCATGCATTGCTCACGTGTGCCTACTGAGACCATCGTGTGTGGCATTAATCGACAGTGCTAGAGCAAACCAGGAAATAAATTGCTTGCCTCATATGTCATTTTGTGGCACCCCGTTTGTTTCGTGACATTTAAACTCTGCGCAAACTCAACCACAATGAGTGACATCCTAACTGTGTACAAGATCGTTAATAAACTAGCGAAGCAAATATGTCTTTAATTGTATGAAATAAGACAATTTTTAGTGCAGCACTTCTCTTGTAATAGGTACATTTCAGTTATTTGCATATTTTAATATCTGATGCCGAAATACCTTAGTTCTCATTCCACTTACATCACTAAAATTTAGGTTAGTTCAAAATTGTAGGTCCATGTAAGGTCTTTGTGAATGTACAAAATTGTCTTCAGCAATGTCATCCAGATGAATTGTGTAGGTATAATTTCATTGTTCTGGGACCACCACAGATACTTAACACTAGTGAACTGAACCTACTTCATTTAAATATCATTGGTTGGTTTATTTAGTCTTCAGTGTGAAATGCAGCATTGTAACCTTTCTCACTAGTTCAAGCATTAACGTGTCGAGTATTGCATGTGGTGGTAATCAACTTTTCAGATTAACTGAATGTCCTGAATTTTTTTGTAGGTGCTGTCGTTCATGTAATGTTGTTAGGAATGAGCTATGCTATATTCACAAACATTCTGAAGTACTGTTACTACATTCCCTTTTCGCAATTGTTGCATATACTGTGTACTGTCATGGTTAGTGTCTTTGTCTCTGTCTGTAAAGTAATTGGAGATATCCAAAACTGACTTTCCTGTAGGTATTTTATATTATGTAGATCCGCTGCTCACGTTTGCCCACAGTAATCACCATATGTGACATCATTCGACAGTGCATGTGAAGCCAACTAATAAACAGTTGGCGACATATTTTATTTTATGGCTGCTCATTTGCTTCCTGATCCTAACATTAATAGTGGGCTTAGATAATGAAGGGCATATTACATTAATTATTTACTAAACGTCCATTCTTTGGCACAGCAGCTTCCTGATGCTACGTTAATTTAATTTCAGTGCATATTTTAATGTGTGAGACAATTCCGTATAGTGTTGTCGAAAAAGTTTGTGACCTATGTTTAACCCTTTTAGTGGCAACAGGTGTGCGCTTTGAAACCCATACTGCCAGTGGCTATGTTGTGGTTGCTCTGCCTGCCCAATGGTGGAACACGTGCTGAGAGATGGAGATCTGACTACTGTGAAAATCTCATCATGTGATGGAAGGGAATCTATTGGCTAAAAAACATCTGTTCTTTGGGCTTTATATTACCTGATATCTTCTCTCGTTAAAGGGCTAAAATTCTTTTCGTTTTACATAATAGTTACTGTGCTTCATAAATGTAAGTAAACCATAAACAAACGTTTAATCAGTTTACAGAAATACAAGCAGTTTCCAGGCACTTTGCATGTGGCTGGTTTTATCACGTATGTTACTGTGTTAAATGAAGATAAGATATCTACATTTTAACTTAAAATTCAGAGAAGAATAATTCCTCATTTCATACACAAATTATTCATGTTGATATAGAGCGGGCAAATGCACTCAACACACACAACCTCATTCCTGTGCTATGGTAAATGTGGGCATGGCAATCCTCATATTTCTTCCACATTTCAGTATATCGAAATGAGGTTATTTTGGAAATAATAGCAATCAAGGAAGCATATATATTCTATTACAATCACTCGGAACCTTTTTATTCATGAGATATAGAGGTAACTCGTCCACACAGGGGTACAGTGTGCTGGAGAAATTCCATAGACATATCATATGTGTTAAGGGATCCCAGCAGCCACTTTTAAACACGTCCTCAGCATCAGGAATCGGTGAAGCAAGGCAAATTACCTCATTCGTAGCAATTGTAGAATTCATAGTGTCAACCGAACAAAATCTGCAGATCAAGTTTGATATTTACATGACCACCTGGGATAGCATATAAAATGAACTAAAGCTAGACCAGCTAGGTGCTAATTGTAGGTTTAGTTATCTTCAGTGACAGCTACAACCTTGTGACATGGGCAACAGCAATTATCAGCAGTTGGAGTAGAGAAAGAATTAGCATATTTCATCAAACTATAAGAGGTATTGAAGATAAAGGTAGTGAATTGCTTATAGATGCTGATTTTGAAGTTAATGGTCTATCAGAAAACCACCTAAGTAATTTGACTATTCAGAGGCTTTCTTTACCAGGATACCAATTAGTTGGCGGTTTTTCGAGGAGTTCCTTAGGGAGTGGGGGAGCGGTCATGTACATAAACAACCGTATTCCATTTGAGTCCATAGAAGTATCATGGCAAGGCACTGAATAGATATTTGAATGTTGTGCAGGAGCAGTTGTATTTAGTGAAACTAAACTTCTAACTTGTGTTGTTTATAGGTAAAAAATGGTTCAAATGGCTCTGGGCACTATGGGACTTAAGTTCTGATGTCATCAGTCCCCTAGAACTTAGAACTACTTAAACCTAACTAACCTAAGGACATCACACACATCCATGCCCGTGGCAGGGTCTGAACCTGCGACCGTAGCGGTTGATTGGTTCCAGACTGTAGCGCCTAGAACCATTCGGCCTCCCCGGCTGGCTGCATAGGTTCCCTAACTCTGACTTCAGACCATTTCTGCTCAAGTTAGAGATGATACTTGATTCACTTCATAGAAAGATCCTGAAATTAATTATGTGTGGTGACTTCAATATTAATTTCGTTTATGATTGTGTAAGAATAAGGATGTTGATAAATCTCCTAAATTCATATGATCTGATGCAGCATGTGTTTTTTCCAACTAGGATGCAGGGGTACAGTAGCACAGCTATTGTCAATATTTTTACTCTTTTGTCATTACTAGAGTGACATTCTGTTAGTAAAAGAGTGAATGACCTTTCAGACGAAGTTGCACAAATCTTAATACTAAAAAGCTTTTGCACTCAAACAAATGTCACATATATGTTTATTGCGCCGATAACACTGATGACAAATATAATATTTTCCTTGAAACTTTTCATGCTCTTTGACAGTAGCTTTCCATTAGAACATTGTAAATGGTGTCCTAGCAGTAAAAGACAGCCTTGTTGGCTGACTAGTGAGATAAGGATATCATGTAGCATCAAGCTACAGCAGCCCATTACAAAGCACTGTAAGGTGCTTAAAAATGTTGCTAGGAAGGCAAAGAATATATGATACACAAATAGAATAGTCAATTCATAGGATAAAATTAAAACCGTATGGTCAGTTGTGAAGGAAGTGTCTGGTCTGTAGTACAAGGTCGACAGTATAAAGTCACTTCATAGTAAAAATATTTCTATTACTGATGAATGAGTCATATGTACATCATTTAACAATCAGTTTCTGAGCATTGGTCGTGAATTAAATAAAAATTTAATCTCCACAGGAAATCACAGAAATCTCTTTGCAAACGCATTTCCTAGACTGATGTCTGAAATAATCCTCTGTGATACAGGCAAGGTGGGGATTGAGTCAATAATTAAATCACTGAAGGCTAATGACTCTCATGAATATGATGAGGTGCCAAGCAGAATATTAAAATACTGTGCTGCACATGTTAGCCTTGTACTTACCCATATTTGTAATTTTTGCTTTACGAATGGTCAGTTTCCTGAATGATTAAAATACTTAGTAGTAAAGCTACTTTATAGGAAGGGAGATCGTAGACAATATCAGACCTTTTTTATGCCATTAGTATTTGCTAAAGTTATTGAAAAAGCTGTGTATGTAAGGATAATTGATCATTTTATGTCACGTAATTTACTGTCAAATGTACAGTTCGGCTTTAAAGTCGTTTAACAACTGAAAATGGTATATTCTCTTTCCTCTGTGAGAGACTTAATGGGTTAAAGAAAAGGTCTTGAACTCTCGGCATATGTTTCGATTTAACTATGGTGTTTGATTGTGTTGATCACAATATATTGTTCTCGACATTGGACCATTCGGGAATGCGAGGAGTAGATCAGAATTAGTTCATCTCTTACTCCAACAACAGACAGTAAAACCTCATTATTAACAGTGTTGAGAATGGGTGTGATGTGTGGTCTGAGGGGGAGCGGCAAATGTGGGATTGTCCCAGGGATCAGTGTTGTGGCCACTCCTGTTCCTTATTTATACAGGGTGTTACAAAAAGATACGGCCAAACTTTCAGGAAACATTCCTTAAACACAAATAAAGAAAAGATGTTATGTGGACATGTGTCCAGAAACGCTTAATTTCCATGTTAGAGCTCATTTTAGTTTCGTCGTCCACCTACGCTCAATGGAGCACGTTATCATGATTTCATACGGGATACTCTACCTGTGCTGCTAGAACATGTGCCCTAACAAGTACGACACAACATGTGGTTCATGCACGATGGAGCTCCTGCACATTTCAGTCGAAGTGTTCGTACACTTCTCAACAACAGATTCGGTGACTGATGGATTGGTAGAGGCGGACCAATTCCATGGCCTCCACACTCTCCTGACCTCAACCCTCTTGACTTTCATTTATGGGGGCATTTGAAAGCTCTTGTCTATGCAACCCCGGTACCAAATGTAGAGACTCTTCGTGCTCATGTTGTGGACGGCTGTGATACAATACGCCATTCTCCAGGGCTGCATCAGCGCATCAGGGATTCCATGCGATGGAAGGTGGATGCATGTATCCTCGCTAACGGAGGACATTTTGAACATTTCCTGTAACAAAGTGTTTGATGTCACGCTGGTACGTTCTGTTGCTGTGTGTTTGCATTCCATGATTAATGTGATTTGAAGAGAAGTAATAAAATGAGCTCTAACATGGAAAGTAAGCGTTTCCGGACACATGTCAACATAACATATTTTCTTTCTTTGTGTGTGAGGAATGTTTCCTGAAAGTTTGGCCGTACCTTTTTGTAACACCCTGCGTAAATGATATGCCCTCTAATGTTATGGTTAACAATAAGATATTTCTGTTTGCTAATGAAACTACTAGGCTGTGTTCAACACTGGCTCGGTTTCAAATAATGCAGTTCATGACGCACGTTCAAGGCTTGTAGAAACTAAACCAACGCTAAAGTATAGTAAGACACAGTTTTTACAGTTTCTAACACACAATTCAACAAAACCTGAGATTTTAATTTCACAGAATGGGAATATGAATCGTGAAACAGAACAGTGCAAATTTCTAGGTGTTCAGGTATATAATAAACTGCCGTATAAAGCCTTTCAAAGACTTAATGCTGCCATTTTTACTATTCGAATGGTATCTAACGTAAATGATCATTCGACACGAAAAGTACTCTACTTTACATATTTTCGTTTGCTTATGTTGTATGGTATTATATTTTGTAATAACTCTTCCCATTCTAAACGGATATTTTTGTCTCAAAAAGGGCAGTTTGGGAAATGAGTGATGTATGTTTGCAAACCTCTTGCAGGATCCCATTCACTAGCATGGGTATTTTGACACTGTCCTCTCAATATATATATATATATATATATATATATATATATATATATATATATATATTCTGTACTGTCGTTCCTTGTTAACAACATCTGCTTATTGCCAAGAATAAGCATCTGACTACCAATTAATATTTGGCAGAACTTCCTTAACTCTTGCACAGAAAACTGTGTTGTATGCTGCTGCATGCATTTTCAGTAAACTACCACAAGAACACAAAAATCTTAGCAGTAATCCATGCATTGTCAAATTGATACTGAAGAGTTTTCTCATGGCTCACTCATTCTATTCAGTGTAGGAGTTCCTTGAAAAATTAAGATGATTCTAATGTATATTGTTGATTGCGTTCACTTGATCTTATGGCTTTTTTATTCATAAACATTTTATTTTTATCCGTTATCATTGTTATGTTGTCATTGATGTACTGACACGTTCCATGACCTTGGAGATTTGCTCCTCTATTTGGTCCTACGGAACCTGATGTGTAAATAAATAAATAATACATAGCAGAGAACACTGTCTTCAAACGAAGAGTCTAATTTTGATGAAAAATTAGTATAACTTAATAAATGAGAGCCACATTTCATTTCTGTTCATTGTATATCAACGTAAACATCGAAAATTTCTTGTGTTCTTAACAGCCATAAAAGTTTCTCACAGTACAGTTGATATGCTTGACATGAGAAATTAGTCTGGTTTACTTTGCTATTGGGTTTCCCCTATCATAGACATAGTGTATATGGCCTCTTTTCCACTGTAACTTACAATTTCAAGTATTTTGATAAATAGATCTTGTCTCTAAAGCAAATAATTCACAAGCAGTTATTGGCTCTGATCTTGCAACAATCCTTTAGAGCATTTTAGTGAAAGTTATTGTGCTTGTAACAGTTGATTTCATTTAATCAGCTGAATGATCTGTATTTGGTGACTCATTATTAGAGAACACTGCTCATGTTAGACCAAGTTGTCCATGACATGTGGAAGTATTCAGTTCTGAAGCATTAAGTGGATATACTGAGTGTGATATAGACACAGTCATTCCCAAAATGTTGTTAAGACTGTACTCTATTAAATAAACATGTAATCTCAGATACTGTTACTACGATTACCCTCCAAAATTGTTGCAGATAATGAGTATGATTATGCAGTGTGCGTTTCTGCCAGACTGTCAAATATTTGGAAATATCCGTGGTTCACATAGTTGTAGACTTTTTATCTTATTTACATGCAGTGTTCACGTGTGCCCATTGAGACACTCACGTATGCATTAATCGACAGTGCAAGAGCACACCAGGAAATACACACCTTGCCTCATATGTTATTTTTTTGCAACAAGTTTGTTTCCTGACAGTCAAACATTGCACTGTCTCACCAACATTGAGTGACACGTTAACAGTGTACAGCATTGTTAATAATTTAGTGAATGAAATGTTACTTTAATTATCTGAGGTAATGCTGTTTTTCTGAAGCACCTTTCTTTTCTTAATTGTTTTCAAGGTATTTTTTTATTTTAATATCTGAGGTGGACATAGCTTAGTTCTCATTTCTGTTCCACCATTAAAACGTTGGTTCCATATTCTAGATCCATGTAGTGTCTGCGAAATTTACAGAATTGTCTTCAGCAAAGTCCTGCCAACAAAGCGTGTAGGTATAATACTTACTTAACAAAAGTGAATCAAACCTATTTCATTTAAGTATTGTTAGGTTTTTATTTAATGTTCACTGCAAATGTCAGCCTTGTAATTTATGTAAATAATAAAATTTGTTCAGGCATAACCATGTCAACTACTGGTATTACATGTGGTAGCAACCAACTCTACAGAATTCACTGGATGTCCTGAATATGATATAGACACAGTTTTTCAAGTAATACTCTAACGAATGTACCATAATACATTAACAATCATTCTGAAGTAAGGTTGCAACGTTCACCCTACAAAACTGTTGCATATATTGTGTACGATCATACTGTCTGCCCTTCTGTCACATTGTAACAAACTGGAAATATCCATGGTGCATATACTGGTAGACTTTTTATTTTATATACATGCACTGTTCACATGTGCCCTCAGAAATCATCACATGTGGCATCATTTGACAGTGTAAGAGCAGTTAAGGAATTGAACAGTTTGCTTCATTTATTATTTTATGGCATCTCATTTGTTTTCTGACATTTAAATGCTGTTGTAAGGTAGACACAATGAGTGAAATGTTAATGATGTACAACATTAATAGTAGGCTTAATAATGAATGTGATATTTGAATAATTATTTGAGATAATGCCATTCTTTGTACAGCAGCTTTTTTATGCTAGATGACTCTGATTTCACTGTACACATTAACAACTGTGACATTAGTATGTAGTTGCCATTGCTGTCATACTATTGCTTTATATTTTGGTGTCATAACAGTGGTTCCATATAGTGTTGTTGAAAACAATTTCTGACCTTCCTTTATACCCTTGACAGCACCAGATGTATGCTTTGAATTCCGTGCTGAGTGCAGCTTCATTGTCACTGTATTACTGTCTAATGCTGGTATCTATGTTGAGAGATGTGGTTTTGATTACTGTGAAAAACTCATCAGGCAATGGTAAGAAATTTATTCAGTGAGAAATATCTGTTCTCTGCTTTTTATACTGCCAGTTATCTTCTGTAGATAAAGAACTTCGTTCCTTTTCGTTTTTCCTCATAGTTATCATGCTTTATCTAATTAAGTAAAGAAAAACACAAAAATTTTGGCGGTTTAATGAGATATAAACACATTCCATACACATTGCATGTGTTTTTTTAATCTCATACGTTACTGTGTATGAAATGTAGATGAGATATCGATAGCTAATTTAAAATTGAAATGAGATCAATACCTCATTTGGAAATCAAATTATTCAGCATTATATTGAGTGGGGAGTCACATGACACATGCACAGTCTCATCCCTGTGCAACTAGTAAATGTGCTCGTAAAAATCCTCAAATTTCATAACCAATTCATTCTTTTGAGGTGATGTTTCCTGCAAATGTTAACCCTCATGAAATTGTGGTGAGACAACCTATCGTTGCTGTTCCACTGTAACCTACAACTTGTCTCCAAAGCAAGTAATTCACCACCAATTGTTGGTTTTATTGTTCCAATAATTCTTTTGTTTCATGCTAGTGACAGTTATTGCACATGTGGTACTTGATTCCTCTTATTCAGATGAATTATGTGTACTGGGTGACACACTATGACAACTGTGTAGGATTAAGTGGATATCCTGAGTGTGAAATAGACACAGTCATTCCAATAACGTTGTTAAGAACGGACTATATTCAATTAACAAGCAATCTGAAATCCACTTACTGCAATCCGCTTCAAATTTTTTGCATATATTGATATCGACTAAACTATGTTCCAGTCTCCCAGACTAAACTAATACGAAATATCCATGGTTCATATACATGTAGACTTTTTATTTTATGTTCACGCACTGTGCAAACTGAGACCATCTTGTGTGGCATTAATCGACAGTGCTGGAGCAAACCAGGAGATAAATTGCTTGCCTTATTTGTTTTCTGACATTTAACTCTGTGTTAATTCATCCACAATAAGTTACATCCTAACAGTGTATAAAAGTTTTAATAAACTAGCCAAGGAAATACGTCTTGCATTGTATGAGATAATGCTATTTTTAGTGCAGCACCTCTCTCATAATATGTACATTTCAGTTATTTGCATACTTTAATATCTGATGCCGAAATACCTTAGTTCTCATTCCAGTTACATCACTAAAACATATGTTAGCTCAAAATTGTAGCTCCATGTAAGGTCTTTGCGAATGTACAAAATTGTCTTCAGCAGTGTCATCCAGACGAATTGTGTAGGTATAATTTCATTGTTCTGGGACCACCACAGATACTTAACACCAGTAAGCTAAACCTAATTAGTTTAAGTATCATTGGTTGGTTTATTTAGTCTTCAATGTTAAATGCAGCATTCTACGTTTTTTTTCACTAGTTTAAGCGTATCCATGTGGACTGTTACATGTGGTAGTAAATAATTTTCAGATTAACTGAATGTCCCGAATTTTTTTTGTAGGCGCTGTCATTCGTGTAATGTTAGGAATGAGCTATACTATATTCACAATCGTTCTGAAGTACTGTTGCTACATCCTCCATTCGCAATTGTTGCATATACTGTGCACAATCATGTTTAGTGTCTTTGTCTTGGTCTGTAAAGTGATTGGAAATATCCAAAATTCACTTCCCTGTAGCTCTTTTATTTTATGTAGATGTGCTGTTCACCTGTGCCCACAGTGGTCACGCAGTCTGGCAGCATTCGACATGCATGTGCAGCCAAGAAATAAATAGATTCCATCATATATTATTTTATGGCATTTGCTTCCTAATCCCAACATTAATAGTAGGATTAGATAATGAAGGTCATATTACACTAAGTATTTGTTAAAATGCCATTCTTTGGTACAGCAGTTTCCTGATGCAAGGTTAATTGAATATCAGTGCTTAATTTAATGTGTGAGACAATTCCATATAGTTTTGTCAAAAAAGTTTGTGACTTGTGTTTAACCCTGCCAATTGTAACAGATGTGGGATTTGAAACCCCTTACTGCAAGTGGGTATGTTGTTGCTGCACTGCTTGACTAATCCTGGAACCCGTGCTGAGAGATGGAGATCTGACAACTGTGAAAATCTATTCGCTCAAAACATCATTTCTTTGCACTTTATATTATCTGATATCTTCTCTCGATAAAGGGCTTAAAATATCTTTAAATATCCATGGCGCATATAGTTGTGGACCTTTTATTTTATATACATGCACTGTTCACGTGTGCCTACAGAGATTATCATGTGTGGGATCATTTGACAGTGCAAGAGCAATCCAGGAAATGAACAGTTTGCTTCATATGTTAATTTGTGACATCTTTTATTTTTCCTGACATCTAAACACTGTGGTAAAGTATCCACAATGAGTGAAGTGTTAACAGTGTACAACATTAATAGTAGGCTTAAATAATGAATTTAATGTTAGCCTAATTATTTGACATAATGCCATTCTTTGGTGCAGCAACTTTTTTATGCTAGGTGAATCTAATTTCAGTGTACACCTTAGCGCCTGAGACTTTGATATGTAGTTCCCTATGCTATCATACTACTGCTTTATATTTTCGTGTGAAAACAGTTGATCCATATAGAGTTGTTGTTCAATAAAGTTTTGACCTTTCTTTAATCCTTTGTCAACAACAACAGTACACTTTTGAATTCTGTTCAGATTGCAGCTGTATTGTCGCTGTACTACTTGCCTAACACTGGTGCCCGTGTTGAGAGAAATAGTTTTTGGTTACTGTGAAAAACTCATCATGCAATGATATGAAATTTATTCAGTGAAATAGATCTGTTATTTTTTTTCACTTAGTACTACCTGATATCTTCTGTAGATGAAGAACTTCATTCCGTTTTGTTTCTACTCATAGCTACCATTCTGTATTTAATTAAGTAAAGAAAAACACAACTGTTTTATCGGTTTAAAGACGTTTAAGCACATTGCATACAAGTTGATTGTTTTTTTTTTCATCTCATACATTACTGTGTATGAAATGTAGATGAGTAATCGATACCTTATTTAAAACTGAAATGAGAGCAATACCTCGCTTGATAATCAAGTTATTCAACTTTATATTGAGTGGAGAGTCGCATGACACATGCGCAATCCCATCCCTGTGCAATGAAATGAAATGATCGTATGGCATTATTGGCTGGGAGGCCCCATTCGGGGGTGTGAGGCCGCTGTATAGCAAGTCCTTTTTAGTTGACGCCACTTTGGCGACTTATGAGTCGCTGATGATGAAAATGATGATGAAGGACACACAACACCCAGTCCCCTACTGGGAATCGAACCCGGGCCCCCTGGGTGGTAGGCAGTAACGATACTGCTACACTATGGAGGCGGACGTCCCTGTGCAATTAGAAATGTGGTTGTAACAATTCTCAAATTTCATTAACGTTTCTTTCTTTTGAGACGAGTTTTCCTGCAAATGATCATCCACAGTGGTGTGTGTATTCTATAACAAATACTCGAAACTTATCTATTCTTAAGAAATGAATGTAACTCGTCCACGCAGCGATATGGTGTGCTGAATGATATCGATAGACTTGTCATAAGTATGAAAGAATCCGAGAAGCAGCATTTAATTGTGGCCAAAGCATCAGAATGTGGTGAAGCACGGCGAGTTAACTCATCCATGGCAGTGTACAATTCATAATGTCAGAAAATAAAATGAACAGATATAGTTTCATATTTACGTTACCACGTGCGATACCTGACAATGTGAACTAAATCAATTTCAAATTAGTTGGTCTAGTTAATCTTCAATGCCAGATAATACCTTGTGTCAATTTCAGTGGCAATTAGCACCAGACACTGCAGAGAATACCATCTTGACAAAGCAGCTAATTTTTTATTACAAAATTTTGTAGCTTAGTGAATGAGTGCCACATCGCAATTCCGTTCATTGTATTTCAGTATAAACAGTGATTATTTCCTCTGTTATTAACTACCACAACAGTTCGGAAACAAAAAATTTGATTTGCTTGTAGTGATACATTAGTTTAGTTTACGTTGTGGATCAGTTGGCCCTATAATGGGGACATTAAATCATTGCTTCTCTTCCATTGTAACCTACAACTTGTCTCGAAAGCAAGTAATTGACCATCAGCTGTAATTTCTATTATTGCAATAATCCTTGTGTGGCATGCTAGTTATAGTTGTTGCATATGTAGCACTTGATTTCTCTGGTTCAGATGAATGATGTGTAGTGGATGAAATACTATTACAGCTGTGTAGGATTAAGTGGACATCATGAGTGTGATATAGACACAGTAATTCCTGTAACGTTGTTAAGAATGTACTGTTTAACATTAACAAACAATCTGATATCCTGTTACTATGTTCCCCCTTCAAATTTGTTTCATATATTGAAACCATCTAAACTATGTTGCTTTCTCCCATATTGTAAAGTAATTGGAAATATCTGTGGTTCATATATTTGTAGACTTTTTATTTTATGTACACGCACTGGTCACGTGTGTCTACTGAGACCATCTTGTGTGGCATTAATCGACAGTGCTAGAGCAAACCAGGAAATAAACTGCTTTTCTCATATGTCATTTTGTGGCATCTTATTTGTTTCCTGACATTTAGAATCTGTGCTAACTCAACCACAACAGGTGAGATCCTAACAGTGTACAAGATTATTAATAAAGTAGCGAAGGATATATGTCTTTAATTGTGTGTGATAAGACTATTTTTAGTGCAGCAACTCTCTTATAATGGGTACATTTCAGTTATTTGCAGAGTTTAATATCTGATGCACAAGTACCTTAGTTCTCATTCCTGTTAAATCACTAAAACGTAGGTTGGTTCAAAATTGTAGGTCCATATAAAGTCTGCTTGTGTCTGTATGTGTGGATGGATATGTGCGTGTGTGCGAGTGTATACCTGTCCTTTTTTCCCCCTAAGGTAAGTCTTTCCGCTCCCGGGATTGGAATGACTCCTTACCCTCTCCCTTAAAACCCACTTCCTTTCGTCTTCCCCTCTCCTTCCCTCTTTCCTGATGAGGCAACAGTTTGTTGCGAAAGCTTGAATTTTGTGTGTATGTTTGTGTTTGTTTGTGTGTCTATCGACCTGGCAGCGCTTTTGTTCGGTAAGTCACCTCATCTTTGTTTCCATATAAAGTCTTTGTGAATATACAGAATTGTCTTCAGCAGTGCCATTCAAACGAATTGTGTAGGTATAATTTCATTGTTATGTGACCACCACAGATACTTAACACCAGTAAACTAAACTTACTTTATTTAAATATCATTGATTGGTTTATTTAATCTTCAGTGTGAAATGCAGCATTGTAACCTTTCTCATTAGTTCAAGTTTAACCATGTCGACTAGTACACGTGAGTGTAATCAACTGTGCAGATCAACTGTATGTCTTGAATATGATATAGACACTGTCATTCGTGTAATGTTGTTACTAATGTGCTGTATTATAATAACAATCGTTCTAAAGTACTGTTACTACATTCCCCCTTCAAAATCGTTACATGTATTGTGTACAGTCGTATTTTGTACCTTTCTCTCGGATTGTAATCTCATTCTAAATATCCATATTTCACATGCTTGTAGATGTTCTATTTTATATAGAAGAACTGTACACGTGTGCCCACAGAGATCCCTGTGCGTGGCATTATTTGACAGTGCAAGTGCAGACCAAGTAGCAAACAGTTTCATTCATTCCATGTTATTTTGTGACATCTCGTTTGATTCTTGACATTTAGACACTGTGCTAAATTATCCACAATTAGTAACATGTTAATTGTGTACAATACAAATAGTAGGCTTAGCTAATGAAGGTCATATTCCACTAATTATCAGAGATAATGCCATTCTTTGGTGCAGCATGTTTCTGATGGTAGGTGAGTTTCATTTTTGATGTATACTTTAATGCCTGAAGCAAAAGTAATTAGTTTCCATTGTTGTCATCCTATTACATTATATTTATGATTCTTAAACTGTAGTTCTATATAGTGTTTTTGAAAAAAGTTTCTGACCTGACTTTTTCCCTTTGACTGCAACAGATGTGCACTTTGAATTCCATGCTGAGAGCGGCCACATTGTCACTGTACTGACTGTCCTTATCCTGGTACAAACGATGAGAGATGTTGTTCTGACTAATGTGATTAACTTATCATGTGCTGAGAAATCCATTCATTGAAAAAATCTGTTCTTTTAGCTTTATAGGGTCATATCTTCCCTAGATGAGGGACTTGAGTTCTTTTCGTTTTTCCTCATAGTTACTGTGCTGCGTCGAATTAAATAAACCAAAACACAAATGTTTAATCAGTTTACAGAGATGGAAACACATTTCATACCCTTTGCATGTGACTGGTTTTATCTCAATCGTTACTGTGTATGAAATGTAGGTGAGATGTTGACTTTAATGTAAAACTAGAAGGAGAACATAACCTCGATTGTAACTCAGGTTATTCTTTTTGATATCGAGTGGGGAATTGCTTGCAACATGTATAAACTCATCCCTGTGAAATGGGGAATATTGTCTCAAGAATCCTTAAATTTCATAAACGTTTCAGTATATCGAAAAGAGTTTTCACTGCAACTATGTGTATGAAATTATGAAATGTAAATGAGAATTCGATATTTTATTTAAAATTGAATGGAGAACAGTACCTCATTTATTAATTAAGTTATTCAACTTTATATCGAGCTGGGAGTCGCATGACATGTGTATAATCTCATCTGTGTGCAATTGGAAATGAATGTAACTGGTCCTCACAGTCTGCTGAGCAAAATTGATAGAGGTGTCATAAGTGTCAACGAAGGCCAGAAGTGGCATTTAAACATATCCTCAGCCTCTGCAAACGGTGAAGCATGTGAGTTAACTCATCCGCAGAAGACATAGAATTCATAAAGCCAACCCAACAAAATGTACAGATAGAACTTCATATTTGCATTACCACATGGCACACCTGACGTAAATGAACTAAATCTGCTTCAACTAGGTACCATTTCTTGGTTTAGTTAATCTTCAGTGCCAGCTATAACACTGTAACATTGCCAATAGCAATTAGCACAAGACACAGTAGGGAACACCATCTCCCACAAAGTAGTCTACTCTTTTGATAAAAAAAAAGCTATAGCATTCAAAATGTGTGCCACATCTCATTTCTGTTCCTTGCATATCAATGTACACACTGAACTTTTCCTGTGTTATTAACTGCCATAACAGTTTCAAACAGTGAAATTTGATATGCTTGATATGATTTAAGATTAGTTTGGTTTACTGTGTAGGAATTTGCCACATCATGGAGACATTAACACACTTCCTGTGTTCCTCTGTAACCCGTATTTAATATACGTACAGCTCTTTTCTCTAAAGCAAATAATTCACCAGCTGTTGTTGGCTTTGATGTTGCAATAGTCCTTTAGTGGCATTTTGTTGTAGTTATTACAAATGTAGCACTTGATTTCTCTTATTCAGCTGAATGATGCTTTCTTTCTGATACAAGTTGACCATTAGAATTGGTAGTAATCAATCATGTAGGATTAAGTGGATAACTTGAGTTTGATAAAGACACAGTCATTCCTATAATGATGTTAAGAATGTTCTATATCAAATTAACAAGGAATCTGAAGTACTATTATTACATGCCCTGTCAGATTTGTTGTATACATTGAGTACGATTATGTTATGTGCCTTTCTCCCAGGCTGGCAGCTAGTTGGAAATATCTGTGGCTCATATACTTGTAGATTTTGTAGTTTATATACATGCACTGTTCACGTGTACTCATTGCGACCATCTTGTGTGCATTAATCAACAGTGCAAGAGCAAACCAGAAAAGGAAGATCTTGCTTATACGTATTCTTGTGGCACTCCATTTGTTTACTGACACTTAAAAACTGTGGTAAATCACACACAATAAGTGACATGCTAACAGTATAAGAGACTGTTAATAATCTAATGAAGGAAATATTACTTTAATTGTTGTACATACTGTCATTTTTAGCCTAGCACCTCTCTTATGATAGTTGCATTCAAATTAAATGCATACCTTAATATCTGATTAGATTAGAGATTAGATTAGATTAATTATTCATTCCATAGACCCATAAAAGAGGGAATCCTCCTGGGTGTGGAACATGTCAGATAAATACATTACAAAACTGTAATTAGAAAAACTTGAGTTTCATTAATTTTAATGATCCTCAGTCAATAAACGGTAAAATTATGTACATGAATTAAATTTAAACTTCTGATACTTACAGTTTTAATACTTATATCTGCTTTCATTAAAACCATCATTCAGACATTTGCTAGTTTCTTGGCTATTACGACCAAGTATTGTCAAAAATTAAAGTAAATTATTCATTTCAGTGATCCTCAGTTAAGAACAGTCAGATTATGTACAAGATTTAAAATTAAACTTCCACTATTTACAGACTTAAGACTTACATCTGCTTTCCATACATCCATCATTCACACAGTAGGTAGTTACTTGGCTGTTACAACCAAGTATTGTCAAAAATTAAAGTATAATACATTTTGATTAAAATGGTCTACTATACTTGTTGAGAAACTCATGGATGGAATAGAAGGAGTTGGCCACCAAAAATTCTTTTAAATTGAGTTTAAATTGTGCCTTGTCTGCAACTAAACTCTTAATGGTTGCTGGTAATTTATTGAAAATATGCATTGCTGAATACTGGACTCCTTTCTGGGCAAGAGTAAGTGATTTTAAATCTTTATGTATATTGTTCTTATTCCTAGTATTGATACTGTCTACTAATCAGTTAGTTGGAAAAAGAGATGTATTATTTACAACAAACTTCATTAAGGAATAAATACACTGAGAAGCTGTGGTTAATATGCCCAATTCTTTGAATAGGTTTCGACATGATGTTCTTGGATTTACATACTCATTACTCTTATTATACGCTTCTGCACTCTAAAAAATTTTTCTCTGTTGGTGGAGATACCCCAAAATATGATACCATATGACATAATGAAGTGAAAATAAGCAAAATATGCCAGTTTTTTAAATATTTGTATCTCCTATGTCTGACATCATTCGCACTGCAAACACAGACTTGTTTAGTCGCTTTAGCAGTTCGTTAGTATGTTGCTCACAACTGAGTTTATTTTCCAGTTGTAATCCCAAGCATTTTACACTCTCAACTTCTCCTTTTTCCATGTCATCATATTTTATACACACACCAGAAGGAAATCTCTTGGAAGTTCTGAGGTGGAAATACCTTAACTCACATTCCTTTTACATCATTAAAACTTCTGGTGGTTCAAAATTATAGGTCCATGTAACGTCTTTTTGAAATTTTACAGGGTTGTCTTCTGCAATGTCATCCAAACATAAGTTAACTAAATCTACTTCAGTTAAATGATATCGGTTGGTTTATTTAGTCTTCAGTGCGAAATAGTCTTAAACCTTTCTAACTTGTTCAAGCATATCGATGTTAACTACTGCAAGGCGCCCAGGGTAGCCGCGCAGTCTGTCACGGCCATGCAGCTCCCCCGGTTGGAGGATCGAGTCCTCACTCGGGCATTGATGTGTGTGTCGTCCTTAGCGTAAGTTAGTTTAAGTAGTGTGTAAACTTAGGGACTGATGACCTCAGTAGTTTGGTCCCATAAGACCTTACCACAAATTTCCAAATTTTTTCCAGCTATTGCTCATAGTAGCAGTCAACTGTGCAGATTACCTGAGTGAGCTGAATATGATATAGAGATATTCGTTCATGTAATTTTGTTATGAATGTGCTACATTATGTTAACAATCATACCGATACTTATTTACTATATACCCCCTTCTGAATTGTTGCATATACTATGTAAAATCGTGTTTTGTGTCTTTCTCTCGGACTGTAAATAAATTGTAAATTACCAAAGTTCACATGTGTCTAGATATTTTATTTTATATAGATGCACTGTTCACGTGTGCCCACAGAAATCATCATGTGTGGCATCAGTGGACAGTGCAAGTGCAAACGAAGAAATAGATTGCCTCTTATAATATTTTGTAACTCCTCATTTTTTTCCTGACATATAAACACTGTTGTAACTCGTATACAATGTGTGACATGTTAATGATGCACAACATTCATAATAAATCAGGTAATGAAGGTTATATTAAACAAATTAGTTGAGATAATGCTATTCTTTTGTACATCATCCTCATTATACTAGGTGAATTGAATTTCAATGTATACTTTAATGCATGAGGCAATAATATCTAGTTCCCTTTGGTGTCATACTACTGCATCATAAATTTATCTCGCACATTACTGTGTATGAAATGTCGATGAGATCTCGATATTTTATTTAAGTTTGAAATGAGAAAAGTATCTCTTTTGATACTTGAGTTATTCTTGTTGATATCAAGCGGGGACTTATGTGCAACATATGCAATATCATCCCTGTGCTACAGGAAACATGTGGACATAACAATCCTCGTATTTCATATTTATATTTCATAAATCATAAACAATATTTCGTACACCACCTAGTTACCTGATAAAGTTAACTAAATCTACTTCAACTAGGTACCATTAGTTGATTTAGTTAAACTTGTCTCTATAACAAATAATTCACCAGCAGTGTTTGGCTCCGTTTTTGCAATAGTTCTGTAGTGGCATTTTAGTAGTACTTAATGTGCATGTAACATGTGATTTCTCTTATTCAGCTGAATGATTTGTATTGGATGACACATTATTAGACAACTGTGCTCATGTCTAACCAAGCTGAGCATCACATATGGTAGTAATCTGTTGTGCAGGGTAGTGTGGATATCCTGATTGTGATATAGACATTAAATTAAAAAGCATTCTCTAGCACTATCACTACATTCTCCATTCAAAATTTTTTCATATATTGTGTACGATCATGCTATGTGGCATTACCTCAGACTGTAAATTAACTGGAAATATCCTAAGTTCATTTATTGATAGACTTTTTATTTAATGTACACACACTATTAACATATGAACACATAGATTATCATGTGTTACATAATCGACAGTGCAAGCGCAAACTAGGCAAATAAACAGTTTGTTCATATGTTATTTTGTGGTACCTCACTTGATTCCTAACATTTAAACTCTGTGCTAAATTATCCACAATGTACAACATTAAAACTAGGTTCAGATAATAAAGGTCATATTACGCTATTTCTTTCAGATGATGCCATTCTTTGGTACAGAATATTCCTTATGCTAGGCGAATTGAATTTCAATGTATACTTTAATGATTGAGCCACTAGTATGTAGTCACCATTGCTGTCTTGCTATTTCATTATATTTTGGCGTCGAAACTGTAGTTCCATATAGTGTTGTTGAAAAAAGTTTCTCACCTTCCTTTAATCCTTTCACTACAACAGATTTGGGCTTTGAATTCCGTGCTGAACACTTCCATGGTGTCACTGTACTGCTTGCCTAATACTGGTACCCATGCTGAGAGATGTGAAAAACTCATCATGCGATGATAAGAAAACTCTCCAGTGAAGAAAATCTGTTCTTTGCACTTTATACTCCCTGATGTCTACTCACGATAAAGGACTTAATTTCTTTTCTTTTTTCCTTATAGTTACTGTGCTGCATCAAAGTAAGTAAACCAAAATACAAATGTTTAATCAGTTCACAAAGCTAGAAGAACATTGCATACACTTTGCATGTGGTTGGTTTTATCTCGTACAGTAATGTACGAGATAAATTACTGCATTTGAAATATAGGTGAGATATCGATATATTACTTAAAACTGAGAGGAGAAGAATACCTCTTTCCCCGATACTCAAGATATTCACGTTTATATTGAGAAGGGACTCAAGTGCAACATGCATAATCTCATCCCTCTGCAATGAGAAACATGTGGTCATAACAATACTCCTATTTCATAAACGTTATAGTATATCACAACGAGGTTTTTTTTGTAAATAATTCCACTCAAGGAGGCATGGCTATTTTACAACACATACTCGAAACTTTTTTATTCATGAGAAATAGTGGTAACTCGTCCACATAGTGATTTGCAGAACAGAATCCATAGACATGTAATATGTGTCAAGAATCCCAGAAGCCACTTCTAAACATGTCCTCAATATCTGGAAGCGATGGAGCATGACGAGTTACCTTATCCACAGCATTTGTAGAATTCATAATGTCAGCCCAACAAAATCTGCAGATAAAGTCTGATATTAGCGTTACCACCTCAGACAGCAGATAAAGTGAACTACATCTACATCAGCTAGGAATTTTTGTAGGTTTAATTAATCTTTAGTGGCAGCTACAATTTTGTCACATTGGCAACAGCAATTATCAGCAGACAAAGCGGAGAACACTGGCTTTTAAAAAAATCTATGTTTCGATCAAACGTACTATAGCTTAATAAATGAGTTCCACATTTCATTTCTGTTCATTGCATATCAATGTATGCAGTTAGTATTTCCTGTGTTATTAACAGCCACAAAAGTTTCGTACAGTAATTTGATATGCCTGAGATGAGAAATTAGTTTGATTTACTTTGCAAATGAGTTTACCCTATCACAGAGACAATAGCACACTGCATGTTTTCCACAGTAACTTAAATTTAATGTATATTGATAGATTGATCTTTTCTATAAAGCAAATAATTCGCAAGCAGTTGTTGGCTCTGATCTTGCAACAATCCTTTAGTGCATTTTAGTGATAGTTGAGTTGACTTAACCAGCTGGATGATACATATTAGGTGAATCATTATTAGACAACAATGCTCACTTTGGCCAATTTTACCATGACATGTGGTAGTAATAAATAATGAAGCATCAAGCGGATATACTAGTGTGATGTATACACAGTCATTCCTATAATGTTATTAAGAATGCACTATTTTAAGTTAAAAAGTAATCTGAAGTACTGTTACTGTGATCCCCATTCAAATTTGTTGCAGATGTTGAGTATGATTATGCTAAGTGCCTTTCTCCCAGACTATCGACTAGTTGGAAATATCCATGGTTCACATAGGTGTAGACATTTTATTTTATTTACACTCACTGTTCACGTGTGCCCACTGAGACTATCTTGTGTGGGATTAATCGACAGTGCAAAAGAAAACCAGGAAATAAACAGCATACCTCATACGTTATTTTGTGGCACCTCATTTGCATCCTAACATGTGAACATTGCGCTAACTCACTCACAATAAGTGACATGCTAACAGTGCACAAGATTGTTCATAATCTAGTGAAGGACTTATAACTTTAATTGTCTGAGATAATGCTGTTTATCTGCAACACCTTTCTTATGATACTTGCATTCAAGTTATTTGTTTACTTTAATATCTGAGGCAGACATACCTTAGTTCTTGTATTGTCTAAGAAGCGTGCACACTAGGTTCGCTAGAAAAACATACAATCAAGTCGTATTAATGAGTTTTATTACAAAAATAAAATTACAGCACTTAACTTTAGCAATTACACAGATGTGTCACAAGCGAAATTCGTCAAACAAAATAAACAATCGTCTTCAGTATAGACAATCCCAACTCTGTGGTACATAGCGAGTATAAGCGTAGTGAGGAGCATTGACGCTGCTGTCGAAGTAGATAATCTGAAAGGTGCTATTGAACTGTGATCTCCCCAGTTGGTTGCGTCGCTTTTGCCCTCTTCACATGCTGTCATGTTATCGTCCTGGAGGGAAGTGTGATCAGGGTGTGATTGTCTGACCTCCTCTCATAGCATACTCTTCTTTTGCATTCCCGAATGCATGCTGGTGCTTCACTTCACGCGGTAACTGTTCTCATTCTGCTACATCATTAAAACATTGATTCCAAGTTCTAGATCCATGGACAATTGCCATCAGCAATGTCATCCAAACGAAGTGTGTAGGTATAATTTCATTGTCCTGATACAACCAGGGATACTTAACAAAGGCGAAAGAAAGCCACTTCATTTCAGTAGCACTGGGGTTTTATTTAATCTTCACTGCTGATGATAGTCTCACTTCTAGCACAACCATGTCGACTATTATATGGGGTAGCAACCAACTCAACAGAATTACCTGGATGTCCTGAACATGATGTAGACACAGGTTTTTATGTAATGTTCTTAGGAATGGACAATATTACATCAACGATCATTCTGAAGTAAAGTTACTACATTCCCACTTCAAAACTGTTACATACACTGTGTACGATAATCTACATGTAGATACTGCTATGTGTCTTTATCTAGGACTATAAACTAACTGGAAATATCCATGGTACATATACTTGTAGACTTTTTATTTTACATACATGCACTGTTCACGTGTGCCCCAGAGATCATCATGTGTGGCATCATTCGACAGGGCAAGAGCAATCCAGGAAATGAACAGTTTGCTTTATATGTTATTTTGTGGCATTTCATTTGTTTCCTGACATCTAAACGCTGTGGTAATTTATTCATAATAAGTAGCGTGTTAACGGTGTAGAACATTAATAGTAGGCTAGGATAATGAATGTCATATTAGACTAATGATTTGAGATGATGCTGTTCTTTGGTGCAGCAGCTTTTCTATGCTAGGTGAATTGAATTTCAGTGTAAAGTTTAACGTCTGAGACATTAATATGTAGTTCCCATTGCTGTCATACTATTACTTTATATTTTGGTATAAAAACATATAGTATTGTTGAAGATATTTTCTGAAATTTCTTTAACCTTTTGACAGCAACAGAAGTACTCTTTGAATTCTCTGGTGAGTGCAACTGTGTTGTCGCTGTACTATTTGCCTAATGCTGGTACCCATGCTGAGAGATGTGGTTTTCACTAATATGAAAAAAAAACTCATCATGCAATGGTAAGAAATCTATTCAGTGAGAAAGATCTGTTCTTTGCGCCTTATACTGCCAGATATCTTCTGTAGATAAAGAATTTCGTTCCTTTTAGTTTTTCCTCATAGTTACTATGCTGTCTCTAATTAAGTAAAGAAGAACACAATTAATCGATTTAAAGACATAGAAACACATTGCATACACTTTCCGTATGATTTTTTAAAAATCTCATACATTACTGTGTCTGAAATGTAGATGATATATCGATACTTTATTTAAAAGTGAAAGGATAACAGTAAATCGTTGATAATCTAGTTATTCAACTTCATATCGAGTGTGGAATCGCATGACACGTGCACAATCTCACTCCTGTGCAACTTGAAATTTGTTCCTAACAGTACTAAAATTTCATTGATGTTTCATTACATCAACACGAGATTTCTTGCAAATGATAACACTCACGGAGAAATGAATACTCTACAAGAAATACTCGAAAGTTTTTTATTGTAATAAATGGATGTAACTCATCCCCACAGTTATATGTTGTGCCGAACGAAATCTATAGACGTGGCATAAGTATGAAGGAAGCAGCATTTAGTCGTGGAATAAGCATCTGAATGTGGAGAAGCACGGCCCGATAACTCATCCACAGCAGTTATAGAATTCATAATGTCAACCAAATAACATGCAGATAAAGTTTCGTATTGAAATTAGCAACTGGATACCTGATAATGTGAACTAAACCTGCTTCAAGTATGTACCATTTAATGGTGTAGCTAACCTTCAGTGCCAGCTACCACCTAGTGCGATTGGGAGCGCCAATAGCATTAGACACTGCAGATAAAACCATCTTCAACGAAGCAGTCTATTTTTTTAACAAAAAATGTTATATCTTAGCGAATGAGTGCCACTTTGCTATTTTGTTGAGTGCATATTCAGATAAACAGCGAATATTTCTGCTGTTATTAAGTACCACAACAGTTTAGAAAAAAAATTGATATGCTTGTAATTATAAATTAGTTCGGTTTACTTTGTGAATCAATTTGCCCTGTAATGAAGACAGTAGCTCATTGCCTGTCTTCCACTGGAACTTACAGCTTTTCTCCAAAGCAAGTATTTCACAACCAGTTGTTGGTTCTGTTGTTGCAATAATACTTTTGTGGCATGTTAGTGATAGTTATTGCATGTGTAACACATCATTTCCTTTATTCAGCTGAATGATGTTGGTTGGTTTGGGGGGGGGGGGGGGGTTGAAGGGACCAGACTGCAAAGGCCATCGCTCCCTCATTCCACGACCACGAAACACCCACAAGGAATAAAAACAAACAACAAAGATGATAAGGCAGGAAACAGAATAAGAAAGACAAAAGGAATTAAAAGCACAGAGAGTGTTACAGTGGTTGGACGACCAAGGAAACAAAAAAAAATAGAAAACTCAACACCCAAGGGACACACTACAAATCCCAATCTGAAACAGTAGGCCAACAGCCAGACACAACGCACAAAAGAGGCAAACCCTCAGATCGAGCGATGAAATCCCCCAGCTCGAATAAAACTCAAAACTAAGCCTGCCATTGCAGCGTCATCTGTTAAAAGTGCAGAGAGCGTCTCAGGCCTTGCAAACGTCTGTCTGAGCGCAGTTAAAATCGGACAGTCCAACATAATGTGTACCACTCAATGCTGAACCACAGTGACAGAGAGGTGGGTCCTCGCGGCGCAATAAATAACCATGTGTCAGCCAGCTATGGCCAATGCATTGTCGGTAGAGTACAACGGAGGCCCGCAAGGAGGAGTGCCGCACACCAGTAGTCTACTTGATGACCCAAAGTTTGTTGGGTGAAGGCAGTGTCTACTATTCATCACCACAGGTACCAAGGACCTTCTGATGAAAAACTGATTGGAGATCACTCTCAGAAAGGCCAATCTCCAGGGCCGGTGCACCAATAGCCTGTTTGGCCAGCCTGTTAACCTGTTCATTACCTGGGATGCCGACATGACCCGGGGTCCACACAAAAACTATGGAACGGCCAAAATGGGCAAGAGTATGAACGGACTCCTGTATAGCCATTACCAGACGAGAGCGAGGAAAACACTGGTCGATAGCTCATAAACTGCTTAGAGAGGCACTACAGATGACAAAGGACTCACCTGATCAGGAGCGGACATACTCCAGGGCGCGAGAGATGGCTACGAGCTCCGCAGTGGAAACACTGCATTTTTCCAGCAACGACCGTTGTTCAGAGTGATCCCCAAGAGTAAAAGCATAACCAACGCGACCAACAACCATCATACGTCGGCATAGACGACGGCAGAGCCGTGAAACGCGGCAAGGATGGAAAGAAAGTGTAGGCGGAGAGCCTCAGGAGGGATAGAGTCTTTCGGGCCCTGCGCCAAATCCAGCTGAAGGCGTGGGCGGGGCACACACCACGGGGGTAGGCGTAGATGGGCCCGGAAAAGAGGTGGGAGAGGGAAAAACTCAAGCCCAGTGAGAAGAGACCAGATACGAACCGCAACCGTACACCCTGACCGGGGCCGCTGTTCTAGAGGATGGATGACCAAGTTGGGGAACAGGAGACGGTAACTGGGATGCTACAAACATGTGCAGCATAAGTGGCCGGTAGTCGTTGGCGCCGGATCCTCAAGGGAAGGACACCAGCCTCCACAAGTATGCTGTTGACAGGGCTTGTGCAGAAAGCTCCAGTTGCGAGTCGGATCCCGCAGTGAAGTATGGGGTCAAGCAACCACAACATGGAAGGCGATGCCGAACCATAAGCCAGGCTCCCATAATCAACACAGGACTGCATCAACACCTGATACAGTCGTAGAGTGGTAGACCGACGGGACCCCAGCTGGTGTGACTCAAGCAACGAAGAGCGTTAAGTTGCCACCAGCATGCATGTTTGTTTAAGCTGCCGAATATGAGGGAGCCAAGTCAACCAGGAATCAAAAAGCAATCCCAAAAACCGATGCATTTCCACCACAGCAAGAGGTTCGTCGTCAAGATAAAGCAAAGGCTCAGGGTGCACAGTGTGATGCTGGCAGAAATGTATGACGCAAATCTTGGCGGCTGAAAACTGGAAGCCGTGCATTACGGCCCAAGACTGCACCTTGCAGATAACGCCCTGCAGCTTCCGTTCAGCAGCTGCAATTCCAGTGGAGCTGCAGTACAGGCAAAAGTCAGCAGCATACAAATGGTCAAATGTGTGTGAAATCTTATGGGCCTTAACTGCTAAGGTCATTCATCCCTAAGCTTACACACTATTTAACCTAAATTATCCTAAGGACAAACACACACCCATGCCCGAGGGAGGACTCGAACCTTCGTTGGGACCAGCCGCACAAACAGCATACAAAGAAGTTGATATGGGCGTTCCCACAGCTGCAGGGAGCCCATTGATAGCACCTAAAAAGAGGCAGACACTCAAGATAGAGCCTTGTGGGACCCCATTTTCCTGGACTCGGGAGGAACCAACTTGCATGCGGAAGGAATGAAGCGACAGAAAATTTTGAATAAAAATTGGGAATCGGGCTCCTAAGCATGTTGAGGATGTGATGTCGCCAAGTTATTTTGTATGCCTTCAACATGTCAAAAAAGGTGGCAACCAGATGCTGACGGCGGGCAAATGCCGTACGGATGGCAGACTCTCGGCTGACCAGATTATCGGTGGCAGAGCAGCCCTTACAGAACCCACCCTGAGACGGAGCCAGAAGGCCCAGAGACTTAAGTAGCTAAATCAACCTCTGGCTCACCATGCGTTCGAGCAACTTGCACTGAACGTTGGTAACGCTAATGGTGTGGTAGCTGTCAACCTCCAGTGAGTTCTTGCCATATTTCAACACTGGTAGGATGATGATTTCCCGCCACCCTCAACCCAGAAAAGGTTGAGGAGGTGTCGCTGGCAGTCCATCGACAGGTGTTTGAGCATCTGGCAGTGGATGCGATCTGGCCTGGGAGCCATATCAGGGCAAGCGGCTAGGGCACTTCGGAATTCCCACTCACTGAATGGAGCATTGTACAATTCGGGGTGGCACATATGGAATGAAAGGCTCCGATGTTCCAACCACTGTTTAAGGGAGCGGAAGGCCAGCAGGTAATTCATAGATGCAGAACTCTGAACATAATGCTCTGCTAAGAGTTCTACAATCATGTCTGATTCAGTGCAGTCCGCTCCATCCAGGGAAAGCCCAGGTATGCTTACGGGGGTCTGATATCCACAGAGTCGCCTAATCTTGGTCCAAACCTGCGATGGAGAGGTACTGATGCCAATGGTGGAGACATACCATGCCCAGCACTCATGCTTCCGTCGGCGAATAAGGCGCTGAGCTAGAGCACGAAGCCGCTTAAAAGTAATCGGGTGTTCCAGTGATGGGTGCCACTTATGAGATTGGAGGGCCCGGCTGCGATCTCTGATCGCCGCAGTGATCTCTGGTGACCAACAAGGCACAGTCCTCTGCTGAGGGGTCCCAGAAGTACAGGGAATCGCAGATTCCGCTGCAGAAACAATGCTGATGGCGATCGTGTGAACCACCTCATTAATGGCGTCATGAGAAAGAGGCTCAGTAGTGGCAATGGAGGTGAACGAATCCCAGTCAGCCTTATTCGAAGCCCATCTGGGGAGGTGTCCAGAAGAGTGACGCTGTGGCAGCGACAGAAAGATCGGAAAGTGGTCACTACCGCACAAGTCGTCATGCACACTCCATTGAACAGATGGTAGAAGGCTAGGGCTGCAGATCGAAAGGCCGATGGCTGAGTATATGCCATGCGCCACACTGAAATGTTTGGAGGCACCATTATTTAAGAGGGAAAGGTCGAGATGTGCCAACACTTGCTCAACGACAGTGCCTCAGCCTGTTACCACCAATCCAACCCACAATGGGTTATGGGCATTAAAATCGCCAAGTAACAGAAAAGGCGGCAGCAGTTGGGCTATCAACGTAGTCAGTACAAAAAATGGTTCAAATGGCTCTGAGCACTATGGGACTTAACATCTGAGGTGATCAGTCCCCTAGAACTTAGAACTACTTAAACCTAACTAACCTAAGGACATCACACACATCCATGCCCGAGGCAGGATTCGAACCTGTGACCGTAGCGGTTGCGTGGTTCCCGACTGAAGCGCCTAGAACCACTCAGCCACACCAGCCGGCCGCAGCCAGTACATGCTGTGGGACATCACCATCTGGTGGAAGATGGATACTGCAGACAGTAACAGCCTGAGGCGTCCACATCCGAACAGCAACAGCCTCTAAAGGTGTTTTAAGAGATACACGCTCACTGTAAAGAGAGCTAAGGACGTAGACGCAGACTCCACCTGATATCCTCGCATAAGCTGCCCGATTCTTATAATAACCCCGATAGCCACGGAGGGCAGGCATTCACATCACCTGAAACCAAGTTTCCTGGAGAGCAATGCAGAAGAAAGGGTGAAGGCTGACAAGTTGTCTGAGCTCAGCATGGTGGTAGAAAAAATCGCTGCAATTCCACTGAAGAATGACTTTGTCCGCGACCGAAAAAGGCATGAAGGGACCAAGGAGGCAGATTACAACACTGGGTCATCTAGAGCCTGAATGAAGAACCATTGCGTCTGAGGTAGAGGAGAGATTGAGGTCGTTAGGGTGCGCAAAATCAGTAAATCGTCCTCAGACACAGAGCTGGTAAGGACAGGTGGCACAGAGGCAACCGGAACCTCTTCCTTTTTACACAGCTTTGTCTTCTTTTTCTTCTTCTTCTTCTCTGCCCTCTGCTGCTCCTTAGGAGCAACGTCAGAGGGAGTCACAGAAGGAGGATCAAAGACAGACGAAGAGCAGAAAACTCTTCGATCCGCCGCTCGTGGCTCCTTGAGCCACTGACTGATGTCAGCTGTCACGCTGGAGGGTGCCTGAGAAGGTAGACTTCCAAGGGACCCTTTCCATTTGTCCATGTGAGAGAAGCCGTAGGACGCTGGTGTATCTCTGGCGGGGGGGGGGGGGCAGGGTTCGATAGCCCCAACAATTTGGGGTGTTGGTTTCCCAAGGGAAGTACTGTGGTAGCACCAGAAGGAGCAGTGCTCCCATCATGGACATGGGGGAAGAGTCGGGGCAGCACTGAGGGCCCGCTGGAGGTTTAACAAACGCAGGGATAGCTGTCACCAACGGGGGCAACGAAGTCGCAGTCACAGAATGTGATGCAGTCATTGTAACAGGATGAAGGCGTTTGTACTTCCTCTTTGCATCTTGATAGGTAAGCGTGTCCAGTGTTTTGATTTCCATTATTCGCCACTCCTTATGGAGAACAGGGCAGACAGGCAAGCGTGAAGAGTGGCATGTCCCTCAGTTGACACAAGTGGGAAGAGACACACACAGAGCTACCAGGTGCAGAGGACGACCACAATCCCTGCAGGTGGCGCTGGAGTTGCAGCGAGATGACATGTGGACACAACTCCAGCACTTGAAGCACCGCATAGGAGGAGGGACGTAAGGTTTTACATCGCAACAGTAAACCATCAACTTCACCTTATCAGGTAACGAGAAGCCCTCATAAGCCAAGATGAAGGCACCGGTAGCAACCGTGTTATCTTTGGGTAATCTATGCACGTGCTGGACGACGTGGACACCCCGTCACTCCAAGTTGGTGCGGAGCTCCTCAACCGACTGCCAAATGAGGTCACAATGGAAAATAACACCCTGGACCATGTTAAGGCTTCTATGGGGTGTAATCGAGACAGGGATGTCACCCAGCTTGTCACAGGAGAGTTGCGCCAACGACTGGGATGGGGAGGCCGCCTGGATCAAAATCGACCCGCTACGCATTTTGGACCACACTGCCACTTCCCCAAACCTATCTTCAAGGTGGTAGGCAAAAAACTGGGTCTTCGTTGCCTGAAAGGTCTCTTCATCAGTCCTGCTAAAAAACGAGGTACTGAGGGGAATGCGGCTCTCGAGACCTGCTCACCCGACAGTCCTCCCAAGTTGTAGCCAGGGAGGGGAATGATTGGAAATCATAGGTCGCAGCATCGAAATCATTCCTGACACTCTTTGAGACTGCTGGGGCCGAGCGACCACCAACTTGATTCGATTTAACCTGTTGCATTGACTGTCATCCCCCCTGATGCCACCCACTCCAATCAGGGGCTCTCCCCACAGGCGCCACCCAGCCTCAGCAAGGGCCACTTGGCAGGATGGCCATTGCCGGGAGTCCTGGTGCCCCAGAAGGATGGGCACCTACTCCTTATCATATGCGGGGAGGTCTCAGCTATGGAATCAGCAATACGATCACTGTGTTGTCAGGGGGCTACCACCAAGAGGGTACATGACAACCCCACCACAACGGGATGGTTACCGCGCTGGATTTCGGATGTCGAAATGGTCCAGAATCGTCGTGGGCGAGGAGGATGGTACAACGCAGGAGACGAGGAGTAGTCAACCCAGAAGACGTTGGGTGCAAAGCCCGCCACACGATAATAAGTAGCATGTAGATCTTGGTGCATGATGGACAAACAAAAAACACCACGTAAGGCGTCCTTCCGCAAATGGCACGCACTAGCAGCAGAAATTTGTGAAAGATGGAGGTGAAACCCCAAAGGGGACCAACACATAAAGGCCGAAACAGTGGACACTCCTTTTAGTCGCCTCTTACGACAGGCAGGAATACCACGGGCCAATTCTAACACCCGAACCCGCAGGGGGTAGTTGAAAAATGTGTACTGAGTGATACGTTATTAGAGAACTGTCCTCATGTTTTACCAAGTTGACATTTGGCAGTAATCAATTGTTTAGGATTAAGTGGATATCGTGAGTGTCATACAGATACAGTCAATCCTATAGTGTTGTTAAGAGTGTACTATGTCAAATTAACAAGTGATCTGAAATCTGTTACTACGACCTCCCTTCAGATTTGTCGCATATATTGAGTACGATTATGGTATGTGCCTTTTTTCAAAGTCTGTACACTAGTTAGAAATATCCGTGGTTGAAATACTTTTAAACTTTTTATTTTATGTACACACACAGTTCACACGTGCCCATTGAGACCATCTTGTATGGCATTAATCGACAGTGTAAGAGCAAACCAGGAAATAAACTGTTTGCCTCATATGTTATTTTGTGGCACCAGATTTGCTTCCACCACAATGAGTGACATCCTGAGAGTTTATAAAACTGTTAATAAACTATCCAAGGAAATATTACGGTAATTACATGAGATAATGCTGCTTTTAATGCAGCATCTCTCTTATAATAGGTGCATTCATGTTATTTGTGTACTCTTATATCTGATGCCGAAATACCTTAGTCCTCATTCATGTTACATCATCAAAACATAGGTTGGTTCAAAATTGTAGCTCTATTCAAGCATTTGTCAAATTTTAAAGAATTGTATTCAACAATGTCATCTAAACGAAGTGTATCCGTATATTTTCATTCTTCTGGGAGCACCAGGGGTATGGCCTACTTGACAAAAGTGAACTAACCATACTTCGCTTAAGGATCATTGGTCTTTTATTTAAGCTTCAGTGCGAACGGCAGTTTCGTAGCGTATGTCATTTGTTGAGGCATATTCATGTCGACTATTACATGTGTTAGCAATCAACTGTGCAGCATAACTGAATGTCCTGAATATCGTATAGACACTGTCGTTCATGTAATGTTGTTAGGAATGAGCTATATTGTATTAATAATCATTCTGAAGTACCGTTACTCCACTCCCCCTTAAAAATTGTTGTATATATTGTGTACAATCGTGTTTTCTGCCATTCCCTCGGAGTGCAAAGTAACTGGAAATATCTCAAGTTCACCTACTTGTAGATATTTTACTTTATATAGATGCACTGTTCACGTGTGACCACAGTGATCACCATATGCGGCATCATTGTACAGTGCAGTTGAAGCCATAATAAACAGTTTACATCATATATTATTTTATGGCTCCTCATTTGCTTCTTGACATTTAAACACTGTGATATCGCATATACATTAAGTGACATGTTTATGGTGTGCAACATTAATAGTCAGATTAGATGAAGAAGGTCACTTACACTAATAATTTGTGAAAATGCCATTCTTTGGCACAGCAGCTGCCTGATGCTAGGTGAACTGAAGTCACTGTATAAATTAATGCCTGAGGCAGTAATATGTATTTCCCTTCTCTTCCAGACCATCACATCATACTTTTGTCAAAACTGTAGTTCCATATAGAATTATTGAAAAAAGTTTCTGACCTGTCTTTAACCCTTTAACTACATGCGATGTGGGCATTGAGATCGATACTGAAAGTGGCTATGTTGTGGCTGTACTGCTTGCCTAATGCTTGAACCCTGCTCAGAGATGGAGTTCTGACTACTGTGAAAAATTCATCATGCAATGGTAACAAATCTATTCGCTGAAAACCATCTGTTCTTTGCGCTTTATACTACCTGATATCTTCTCTCGATGGAGGGCTTAATTTCTTTTGGTTTTTCCTCATAGTTACTGTGCTGCATAAATTTAAGTAAACCATAAACAAACGTTTAATCAGTTTACAGAAATTTTTCTTAAACGTTTCATTATATCGAAATAAGGTTATTTTGCAAGTGATAGCACTGAAGGATGCCTGTATGTTCTATTACAAGTACTCAGAACTCGTTTATTCATAAGAAATAGAGGTAAATCGTCCATTCAGTGATATGATGTGCTGAACAGAATCCATAGACATGTCATATATGTCAAGGAATCCCAGAAGCCACTTTTAAACATTTCCCCAGCATCTGGAAGCGGTGAAGCATGACATTTTCCTCATCCACAGCAGTTGTAGAATTTATAATGTCAACCCAACAAAATCTGCAGTTGGGGCTTAATATTTACATTACCACCTGGGAAAGAAGATAAAATGAACTAAATCTTCATCAACTAGGTACTATTTGTACGTTTAGTTAAAATTTAGTGGCTGCTACAACCTTGTGACATTGGCAATGGCAATTATCATCAGACATAGCAGAACACACTGTCTACAAAAAACAAGTCTACTTTTTGATCAAAAAATACTATACTAATACTAAATGAGTGCCACATTTCATTTCTGTTCATTGCATTGTTATTTACAGCCACAAAAGTTTTGCACAGTATATTTGATAAGCTACAGTAGAAGTAGGCTTAGATAATGAGGTCAAATTACACAAATTCTTTGAGATAATGCCATTCTTTAGTACAACAGCTTTATTATGCTAGCTGAAATGAATTTCAGTGTATACTTTAATGCCTGAGGCTTAATGTGTAGTTCCCATTCCTGTCATACTATTTCATCGTACTTTGGTGTCAAAACTGTAGTGACATATAGTCTTGTTGAAAATAGTTTCTGACCTGTCTTTAACCCTTTGACTCTAACATATCTGCTGAGCACAGCTATGTTGTTGCTGCACTGCTTGCCTAATGCTGGTACCCATGCTGAGAGGTGGAGTTCTGACTACTATGAAAAACTTAACAAACGACTCTAAGAAATCTATTCAGTGAAGAAAATATGTTCTTTGCACGTTTTACTATCTTTTATATTCTTTCGGTAAAGGACTTAATTTCTTTCCGTTTTCGCTCGTAGTTGCTGTGCTACATCAAATTAAATAAACTAAAACACAAATGTTTAATCAGTTTGCAGAGATAGAGACACATTGCATACACCTTGCATGTGGTTAACTTTATCTCGTAGATTACTGAGTGTGAAATGTAGATAAGATATCGATATTTGATTTATAATTGAAAGGAGAACAATACCGCGTTTGATACTCGATTTATTGACGTTTGTATCGAGGGGGGAGTCGCTTCCAAGACGTAGAATCTCACCCTGTGCAACTGGAAATGTGGTCATAACAATCCACAGCTTTCATAAATATTTAAGTATCTCCAAATGATGTCTTCTTGCAAATTATTGCACAAAACGAGGCATGTATAATCTATAACAAGTAATCAAAACGTTTCTCATTAATGAGAAATGATGGTAACAATTCTGCTCAGTGATAGGGTGCGCTGAACTCAATCGACAGACATGTCATAAGTGTCAAGGATACCCAGAAGCCACATTTAAACATGTCCTTAGCATCTGGAAGTGGTGAAGGATTCATAATATCAATCCAACAAAATGTGCAGATGTAGTTTCATACTTACGTTACACCTGGGATAACTGACATAAGTGAACTAAATCTACAACTAGGTACCATTTGTTGGTTTACTTCATCTTCAGTGGCAGCTACAGCCATGTGACACTGGCAATGGTAATTAGCAACAGATACAGCAGAGAACACTATTTTTAACAAATCAGTCTATTTTTTGATCAAGAAATGCTATAGCTTAGTGAATGAGTGCCACACTTCATTTGTGTTCATTGTATATCAATATACACAGTGAACATTGCCTGTATTATTAACTGCCACAACAGTTTCAGATATTAAAATTTGATATGCTTGAGATTTGGTTTACTTTGTGGTTGAGAGTGCCCTGTCATGGAGACATCAGCACTTTGTCTATCTTTGCCTGTAATATATATAATCATTGGTTGGTTTATTTCATCTCCAGTGCAAACTGCACCCTTGTAACCTTTCTAACATGTTCAAGCAAAATTATGTCGACTATTACATGTGCTAGCAATCAACTATGCAGATTAACTGACTGTCCTGAATGTGACATAGACACTGTCTTTCACGTAATTTTGAAAGAAATGTTGTGTATTATATTAACAATCATTCTGAAGTACTGCATTCTCCCCTCAAGATTGTTGCATACATTGTGTACAATCGTGTTTTGTGTCTTTCTGTTGGACTGTACAGTAAATGGAAACATCCAGAGCTCACATACTTGTAGATATTTCATTTTATATAGATTCACTGTGCACGTGTGCCCACAGAGGTCATCATGTGTGGCATCATTTGACAGTGCAAGGGCCAACCAGGGAATGAACAGTTTGGAACATCATTTGTTTCCTGACATTTAAACACTGTGGTAGCTCCTATACTATGACTGACATGTTTATGATGTACAACAATAGTAGTAGGCTTAGATTATGATGGTCATATTATTTGAGATAATGTTACTATTTGGTACAGCTGGTTCCTTATTCTAGTTGAATTATATTTTAATGTATACTTCAATGTCTGAGGTATTACCATGTAGTTGCCATTGCTCTGTTGCTATTAGGTCATGTTACAGTGTCAAAACTGTTGTTCCATATTGTGTTGTTGAAAAACGTTTCTGGCCTGTCTTTTAACACTTTGACTGCATGAGATGTGCACTTCGAATTCCGTGCTGAGGGTGACTATGTTGTCACCGTACTGCTTGCCTGATGGTAACCCTTGCTGAGAGATGAAGTTCTGACTATTGTGAAAAACATCATGCTGTGGTAAGAAGTCTATTCAGTGAAAAAAAATCTGTTCTTTGCGTTTCATAAAGCCTGATGCCTTCTCTCTATGAAGGACTTAATTTCTTTCTGTTTTTCTGATAGTTACTGTTCTGCATCGAATTAAGTAAACCAAAACAGAAATGTTTAATCAGTTTATAAAGACAGAAACACACTGTGTACACATTGAATGTGGTTGGTTTTATCTGTTATATTACTGTGTATGAAATGTAGATGAGATATCGATATATGATTTAAAATTGAAAGGAGAACAGTACCTCATTTGATACTCAAGTTATTTATGTTTATATATAGCAGGGTGATGTGTGCAATGAGCACAATTTCATCACTGTGCAACGGGAAACATGTGATCATAAGAATCATAATTGTTATAAGAGTTTCACTATATCGAAACGAGACTGTTTTGCAAGGGATTGTTCTCAACTGGGCTTGTAGATTTTATAACAAATACTCGATACTTTTTTTTTCACTGACGTATGGAGGTAACTCGCCCATACAGTGATAGCGTCGGTAAAACAGAATGTGTAAACATGTCAGAAGTGACAAGGAAACACAGAACGCGCGTTTGAACCTGCCCTCAGCATCTGGAAGCGGTGATGCATGACTTGTTTGTTATCTCATTAACAGCAGTCACAGAATGTATAATGTCAACCAAACAAAATGTGCAGATATATTTTCATACTTTCATCAGCACCTGGGATTTGGAATGCATCCTAACACTCTTTCGTGCAAACAAAAGTCACGTTCTTCCAGCGCAAACGATGCAATGCAGCCGCTATCTGAGCTATGTTGGGGTAAAACAGATAGAACACGTCAACTTCATGAGAAGTGACAGGAATTCCGTCACTTTCTGCATGGTAAAGAGGTCCCAGATGGCCAGCAAATGTAAGTGAAGGTGATGAACACCTTGGCTGTTAAGTACATGACTAAGTCCCGAAATTTTGTCCGAAAAATGGCATATTTGCACAGGCAACACTTCAAACGTGCAGCTGAAAGTACTGGGAAAAAGCCTATGGAGGTTACGGATATGCTCCTCCTGTGTGCATTGTGACACCACAATATCGCCCAAGTAATTTGAACAGAAGAGAACTCTTGCAGTAAGCTGTTGTAAGTGGCGCTGGAATTAAGCAGGCACAGAAGCAGTGTCAAAAGGTGAGCGCAAAAAGTTGAACGATCCTAAATGCGTGCTGGGCACAAGCACTTTCTGAGATTCCTCATGTAGTGGAATTTGCAAATACATATCGAGGAAGTCAATTTTTAAAAATAGCGGCCTCCACCACCCTGTTTATTAATTCCTAGGGGTGAGTCAATGGGTAAGTATCAATTATTATTTGTGAGTTCACAGTGGATTTAAAGTCAACACAAAGATGAAGTTTTGCAGAAGGCTTTAGTAAGATTACTAAGGGAGAAGCCAATTCACTAGCCTGGATAGAAGGAATAACACCATTGTCTTACCATTCCTTAAGCTTACTTGCAACTTTGTCTCTAAGTGCAAGAGGGATGGGACGTGCCCATTGTAATGTGTGCAACAAAATGATTTACTCTGCCAAATCCTTCAGAAAATAAATCGGAATAATCCATCAATTAAGTAACGCTGTCATTTGGGTTGAAACAGAAACAGAAAGTACATTGCCCTAAATACGAAGACCAAACACATCAAATGAATCTAGCCCATAAATATTTTCGCAGTTCTGTGAACGCAAAATTGTAATTGTCACTGTTCTGCCATGAGACTGGAATGTGGCAGGCAAACTACATGTACCAATCACTGTAATACCCAGACAGCTATACGCAGTAAGTTGCCTGCAAGATTTAATCAACTGTGGCTAACCCAACTGTTCACAAGTGGCATGATTAGCACTGTAATGGAAGCACAAGTGTGTAACTGAAGTCGCACACAGCGTCTGGCAATGACTCAGTTCACAACCAGTTTCTGTGACTGTCATTACACAGCATTTGGGGGGGGGGGGGGGGGAGGGGGGAGGAGGGTGTGGAGGCACATCCTGAAATTGTTCATTACTAGTGCCAGTAGCCAGTTTAGAAGAAAACTACATTCACTGAGTGGGAAGGTGCTCCTCGCTTACAAGAATGAATGTGGGTAGAGTTCTTTTTCTGTTGCAAACACACAGACTGCTCACAAGCATTGCACGAAGGGCAATTTTGTCTCTTATGTGTGGAAAAGTAGCGGGAACATGATTTCACATCAGACACACTCGTTGAAACTTGTTTACTCTGTCCATGGCGTGGCGACCTGTTTGCGCATGGTGGTTGGTCACAAGACCATACCTGTTTATCACTTTGCATTAGACTGCAGACGGTACTTACCTCATAGTTTTCCACATCACACAAGTCGTGATGTTCAATAATTTGTAACACTTGGCAAAACAGGATCACAATGCTTGAGAATTTGTTCGCGAATCCTACTGCCAAGCACATTGTTGATAACTGCATCACGAATCATTGCGTCACTGTAATACTGTCAACAGCTACACTGAAAACTATACTGTCATGTCAAACCTTGAAGTTCAGTGACACACTGACGGTATATCTGTTCTGGCTTTTTCCGCAATCGAAAGAACCTGTAACGAGCTGCAGCAACCAGTACCTGATTCTCGTGATACTTAGTGAGGACTGAAACTAAATCTTCAAAAACTAGAAACTCTGGCCAATTAGTCGAGAATAACTTCTGAGCAAGGAGTTTACACTCCTGTGCCAGTCAGTGACAAGAAATAAGAAAGTTTCACCGTACCTTACACTTGATGTGAATTACAATGAGCTGCAGCAAACAGTACCTGATTCTTGTGATACTTAGTGAGGACTGAAACTAAATCTTCAAAAACCAGAAACTCCGGCCAATTAGTCGAGAATAACTCCTGAACAAGGAGTTTACACTCCTGTGCCAGGCAATGACAAGAAATAAGAAAGTTTCACGTTACCTTGCACTTGAAGTGAATCACAATGAGCGTCGAACTGAGCGTAGTACTCGTTCCATTCCTCTTGTTGCCCATTGAAAGCTCGAAACAGTGGAATGCGCGGAGACAGTGCCTTGGATTTGGGTGACTGTTGTGGTGGAGTTGATGCAGCAGTGGCTCATCCATTAATGAGATGTTGGATTGTCACCATCAACCCCACATTAAGTGGTTCTGAAACTGGATTAGATCAAAGCCAGCAGTCACCGGAGGCATAGGTGCAGGTGGTGTAGGAGGCGAGACAGAAGCCATTTTAATGAGAGGAGCGGCACAAAGTAATTGGAAGCAAGGCAAATACATAAAATAGCGGAAGCGTTGCGGCTGGTCTGCAAGAAAGAACACAATTACTGTGGTAATCAGCACCAACACAAATAAGGAAGGAGAGAAGTTGCGATGGGCGGTGCCAGGAATCCAAAATGATCTATAAATACCACTTTCAAATTCATATAATCCTTTATTTGTAAGAAGGAAAGAAACATGAGTTATCTTCTTATTATGACGTGCTTCTTGTGCAACCTACATGCAGGTACATTTATACACTAGTACTAATCACAGAATGCAGGCTAAGTATTGTCTTCATATCACTCAGTACTGATGCCCTCAAAGTCTGTGACCGAACTGGAGCCCACCAGCGATGCGTAGCTGGTTCAGTTAGAGTTAACAGGGCATACTGAACTCTGTCTTCTTGGAGGCATAGCACTGCCCGCTCTTCCCATTGGCATGTGGGTCAGTGTCTTCTTGATGCCATTTCGCAGCACTGCGCTGTTTGATTGGCAGTCTGTGCTTTAGGACTACACATGTCTGCAAGACACTTTGGATAACTGTTTCATTCCAATTCACTTTCTAAAATATCATTTGTGGGCACTAGAGTGCATAGTTGTTGCTCAGATGGAATGCTGCATTTTATGCCATCAGTGGATTCAGTTTCACCTTCCATCTCTTGATACTTGCCCAATACATGCAAGGCCTCTGTCAATATATCCCCGAAAAGTATAGTTAATTGAACTACTAGACAAAAAAGATCAACAACTATAATTTCGTGGGGCGCTGGTGCTTTGGTAGATAAGTTGAACAGTGTAAGGTAGAGAAGTGAATCTTAAGGGAAGCAATTTCAGTTTGTGTAATTTACTCTGTCTTTGATTGGAGTAAATTTGGAACACACGAGTATTCTATATTTTACCCTATAAGGAAATGATCTTTAGGCATGGTATTGTCTTGATCAGTTTCATTAAAAGCCACTAGCTACACGTTATTAGTAAGACAGCAGCACTTATTTCTTTCATCAAAAAGCCAGTTTCCAGATATGTGGGTAATGAGGGGACTGATCACTACTGTCACCAGTGAGAAAGAATCTAACTTCTTCCGCTGGGATTTACATATCAGTTACTGATGCTGTTTTATTTCGTATCAATTGATCAAATAGTTTGTATGTACCAAACTGCAGTGTGATTGATCTGTACTTTTGTGGGAGGTCTGGGTATTTCTCCTGTTTCAGCAGTATGTTGATTTTAGACTTCTTGACTAAAATTTTGTAATGTGTGTTACTTTCTGGCACTAGTGTGTATTGTAGTTTAGAAGGCTTGAATATTACGGTCATTCCTTGTTCCATATTTATGCGAGGAAGTGTTTTATTAATAAGCGTCTGATATTACAGAATATTCACTTATAAAAATTGTAAATATCATGGGCTCTGAGTTTTAATTAAGAGATAGAGAAGGACATGAGTCTTGTCTCTGTTGCAGATAATTCTGATGATTGATTTTTGAGTTTTCAATAAAGTTTGTTTACAGGGCATATTATTCCAGAAGAGTGCTCCATAGCTGACTGCAGACTGAAAATATGCATGATGTACTGCCACTACTGTTTCTCTGTTATAAGTGATTTCACTATTTGTCTCATGTACGAGATAATTCACAATTTTGCTGTAACACTAAGTATATATACTTCCATTTTAAATTTTTTGCAGATATCTAGGCAGGAATTTCAAATGGTCATCATTTTCTTTTTCTCCAAGGACTGATAATTCTGTTACTTGTGGTGCCATATGAGAAAGTGTATAGTTGTTTCATTGTTTATTGTGAGTTCATTTCCTGTGGAGCACGGAGTTAGAGCCACCAATGGAGTGTCTCATAATGACTGAAGCATTGCTCTGTCTAATACTGTTATAAAATGGCTCTTGCCATCACAGAATTTTTCTGAAGTTTGCTTGCCAATTGCTGAGACATGATCTATGTCATTCATTTTGAACACCTAGGAGTCCTTTCCCTTCTAACTTATTTTGTTAAGCAGCATGATCAGTCTGAAAAGAATTGCTGTTGGGTTGAGAACCACCTACCTATCACAGGTATAGCGGTGGGAGTGAAAAAGCAACATAGCCCAAAATGCATGGATACCCAATGATTTAATCATCCAGTATCTGAGAATGCGAGCACTTAGTGACTTGCACCAAACTTCACATATATTTTCAAACACTTATGAAACATTTTCTCACACGAAACCCCAAAAAATGATGAAAGGTAAAAAGTTTATCGCTTACTGCATTTTCGCTTTTCGTGCAGTAAAGTTGTCATATGAAGCACGTAATTTTATTTGATTACTTCTTTTCTACTAACTGTATTCATGATATATTTTGCAGGCAGTACTCACATATACAACTGACTGTACCAGCACAGATACATACAACTCATATTTCAGGCGATACAACATCACAAACATAGAGCTGCGTGAACATGAATGTGCCGGGTGAAATTCCCTACAGGTGAAATACATGTACAAATACGTATGAAAAATGTTGAATACAGGGCGGGGAAAAATTGTGTCACGAAATTTTACCCCTGGATAGCTGATGCCAGTAGGAACCAAAATTACTAATGTTGTTTATGTCGACAATGCACAATTTTTAAACTATGGAAACTTAATGCTATGAGCTCTGATTGGCCATGGGAGTGCCATGTTGCCAGATACTCTCGACAATGCACAACTGCGAATGCTTTTCCTGCCAGAGATCGCGATGTATCCACGACAGCCCACACGCTCGGCGATAGCGCGCCAGCCTTCCACTCTGGGGGTGAATCCGCCTAGGTCCTGACACATGCATTGTAGTTTCAAGATAAAACATACTGGGAAGAAACCCATCAACAGCTGTTAGTTCATATACAGAAAGTCTTTTACAAATTGTGTCAGCCCTGAAAAGGGCCTTTTTTGTAGCTAGGAGATTGTTTACTTAAAGAAGGTGCTCAGACTGGCATACCTCTGACACGGCACAAGCTTTGTATCGTCGAATGGTGTTTTGCCGAACTCTTTTAAAGATTTCTGGCATTGCCCTGATGTGATTGGCGGCATGTTGAATGCGATCCATTAATTTCTTTTGGTTTCTAGGTGGTTTGTGCCTGGGTGGGTGAACTAGAATCTTGAAGAATCCTGACAGGAAAAAGTCCATTGGCGTGGGGTCTGGTGATCATGGGAAACTATGTACTACGAGCACCTCTACCAATTAGCCGGCTATCAAGGAGCTAATTTAAATATCTGCGCACAGCATGACTGTTGCGTGCGAGCGCCCCATCATGCTGCAACCACATGCATAGCTTATGCATGTCCAGGGGAACATCTTCCTACAGACCGGCGAGAGTTTCTTGCAAAAAGTGAAGGTGATTTTCCCTGGTAAGTCGAGGAGGTAGACGGACTGGCCCAATCAGATGGCCACCCACAATGCCTGCCCAAATGTTGAGCTAAAATCGTTCCTGGTGTCCGTGAGCGTAAGTGAGGTGAGGATTTTCCCTTGCCCAGTAATGAACATTTTGAGTGTTGTAAATGCCATCCCGATGGAAGATGCACTCGTCGGTAAACAACACAATGGTGGGGAAGTCGGGATATTGTGATATATGTCACAGAAACCACTGGCAAAACCCCAGCCTGAGATCATAGTCCGCCACAGGATATAGGTGTTGGACAGGGTGGAAACTAAATGGATGCTGGCTGTCATCCCTCAAAACCTCCCACACTAACCAATGAGTGACCCCCATGTCATATCCAACTGCTCGAGTACTTGTCATAGGTGCTTCCTCGAAGCACTCAAGAACAGTCTCTTCAAATGCAGCATCCGGTTGTGTTCAAGGTCTTTTAGCATCACCATGATATCCTTCTAATGAGCTTGTTTCACCACGTTGCCGGTGAATTGCTGTAAACGTTTGCGTGTGTGGGCACCGTCTTGCTGGGTATCGTTCCTCAAATGACGGTCGAGCTACAGGTGCATTACCGTCGGTTTTCGTTGTTCTTCAAACGAATACTGTACCGCCATGCTTACTGTATGACTAAATCGCAGGTGACCTGTGTGTGCTCCAAAGCAAAGCTTATGGGTGAATGGCTCTGACTTGAGGTGGAGACAAACATCAAGACCTATTCGACATTTGTGCATATCATGTTTGGACAGTGATGGGGCGAGGCATGTTTGTGCACATGAACGGACCACCATAGCGCTGCCTGTCAACCAACGAATGGCAACAGGGCAATCCCACGGCCAATCGGAGTGAGTGGCGCCAAGTTTCCGTTGTTTAAAAACTGTGCACTGTCGACCTACACAACATTAGTAATTTTGGTTCCTAGTGGCGTCAGCTGTCCAGGGTTAAAATTTCGTGACAATTTTTCTCCACCCTGTATATGTGACATATGCATATACTGACAAAGTCATGGGTAAAAAGCTAGTCCTTGCATTATAGGCTACTATCCAGTCAACCGCAATTTCAAGTATGCACGCCACAAGTTACACCACTGCGTTTTCTACAACCGCCACTGTGGGACAAGGGCACTGCCATCAACGATTATGCTGCTGCCAATGAGATGCAAGCATCCTCCCTGGAGCTTCAGCAGCTGGTGTACTTAAGTTCGAGCATCCATGCACACACTGACCCCATTTTCCTGTGTTTGCCAGGTGAATAACATTTACAGACTTTCATAGTGGCCAGGACTCCAGATCTACTGAATAGTCATTGTACTGAAGATTGACTGGTGTGTAAATCTGCAGTATCTGTATATGTCTCAGCATTCTAAGCTACTGTTAGTGAGTGACACTGCAACTTCAACAAAAAGTTATGTATTATTTTTAATCTTTGATATTACACGTAGAATAAATTGATATCTGACTTCTCTGTTCATAAACAGCACGTGTTCCTCAATCCTGTATTGGCTAAAGAACCACATTGTGTGTAAAGGAAGTCATAACAATCCCAAACCTCTCAAATGATTTCAACCAAATTTGGTACACATATTAATTAAGGTCCTCAAAGAAATACTGTGGGGGTAAGAATCACCAGCTTCCTATTTGAATGAGGGTGATGATGTGGAAAGAGAATGAGAGAAACAGATGAACAGACAGACAGGGGAATAGCAGATAGACACAGATAGAGATGGAAAGAGTGAGGGGAGGAGGAAACTAAAAAGAGAGGGGAAAGCAGGAGATGGGCGGAAAGAGGAAAGAGGAGGAGATGAACTGAGATGGGGGAGGGAAAGATAGGTAGAGAGAGGGGATGAAAGAAATGGACAGAGACTGGGGGAGAAAGATATAGACAGAGAGGAAGGGAAGGAGGAGATGTACAAAGAAAGGGGAGGAGGAGATGGACAGAGAAAGGAAAGAGGAGGAGATGGACAGGCTGAGGGAGAAGGAGATGGTCAGAGAGAGGGGGAGGAGCAGATGGACAGAGGGAGGAGTAGGAAGAGATGGAGATAGAAAGGGGCAGGAGGAGATGGACAGAGAGTCGGTGGGGTAGACCATGTGGACAGAGAGGTAAATGAGAGAGAGGGGGTGAAAGAGGAAATGGACAGAGAGAGGGGACAAAGGAGATGGACTAATGGAAGATTGAAATGAACACATACCCAGGCAATGCCGGGTACTCAGCTAGTTCAACTGCCAAGCTGGAGCACTTATTGTGTACAACAGATTTGTGGCAAAACAAATGGCAAGTCTTGCCACATTGTGCACATCGAGTTCACGGTAACCTAGTGGCGCAGTCTAATACACACAGTCATAAAACTCTATAGTGCGAAAATTGTTACCATTTGACAGCTGGAGCGACACTAGCGCTACAAGCAGTCAGAAAGTAGACAGTCACATGTGTCACAGATTAGATTAGATTAGATTAATACTAATTCCATGGATCATGAATACGATATTTCGTAATGATGTGGAACGAGTCAAATTTTCCAATACATGACATAATTAAGTTAATTTAACAACATAATTAGGTTAATATAACAACTTTTTTATTTATTTATTTTCTTATAATTATTTTGTTTGGTTTTTTTCTTTTTTTCTTAATTTATATCTAACAATTCCTCAATGGAGTAGAAGGAGTTGTCATTCAGAAATTCTTTTCATTTCTTCTTAAATACTTATTGCTTATCAGTCAGACTTTTGAAACTATTTGGTAAGTGACCAAAGACTTTAGTGGCAGTATAATTCACCCCTTTCTGTGTCAAAGTTAGATTTAATCTTGAATAGTGAAGATCATCCTTTCTCCTAGTATTGTAGTTATGCACACTGCTATTGCTTTTGATTTGGGTTTAGTTGTTAATAACAAATTTCATAAGAGAGTATATGTACTGAGAAGCTACTGTGAATATCCCTAGATCCTTAAATAAATGTCTGCAGGATGATCTTGGGTGGACTCCAGCTATTATTCTGATTACACGCTTTTGTGCAATAAATACATTATTCCTCAGTGATGAATTACCCCAAAATATGATGCCATATGCAAGCAATGAGTGAAAATAGGCGTAGTAAGCTAATTTACTAAGATGTTTATCACCAAAGTTTGCAATGATCCTTATTTCATAAGTAGCTGAACTCAAACGTTTCAGCAGGTCATCAATGTGTTTCTTCCAATTTAATCTCTCATCAATGGACACACCTAAACATTTTGAATATTCTATCTTAGCTATATGCTTCTGATTAAGGTCTATATTTATTAATGGCGTCATACCATTTACTGTACGGAACTGTATGTACTGTGTCTTATCAAAATTCAGTGAGAGTCCGTTTACAAGGAGCCAAATCAAATGGCTCTGAGCACTATGGGACTTAACATCTGTGGTCATCAGTCCCCTAGAACTTAAAACGACTTAAATCTAACTAACCTAAGGACATCACACACATCCATGCCCGAGGCAGCATTCGAACCTGCGACCGTAGCAGTCGCGCAGCTCCCGACTGAGCGCCTAGAACCGCGAGACCACCGCGGCCGGCTACAAGGAGCCACTTAGTAATTTTCTGAAAGACATTATTGACAATTTCATCAGTTAATTCTTGTTTGTCAGGTGTGATTACTATACTTGTATCATCAGCAAAGAGAACTAACTTTGCCTCTTCATAAATATAGAATGGCAAGTCATTAATATATATTAAGAACAATAAAGGACCCAAGACCGTCCCTTGTGGAACCCCATTCTTGATAGTTCACAAGGACAATGCTTTCTTTTTAGTTATATTCTACCTAACTAACGATATAGTTGTTATATTTTTGGGTTTCATGCATTAGCAAATTACTGAAAGACACCAATATCGTGAAATACATATAAAGACAGTCGAATTACACTGATTCAATGACATAAGCTACAACTTCTTCATGAATGAATACTTTCAAATATGTCTACATTGGCAACTTACTCTGCTGAAAGCAAGAGAATATTAGCACATATTTCATGCATGAGAAGCATGTATTCCTGTTGATATTATTATAGCCACTTTCTTTGACATTGAAGAATTTTTAAAATTTGTCAAATGGTTCGGCCGTTCTTACACTTCAATCGCTTTTTTAATACGCTAATATTTTGTCAATGTAATTACCTTTCTTCAAAAGCGAATGTGCATAAGATTCTTGCCATTTGTGGCACAGTTTTAGCAACCACTGCAGAATCGGTTTCTTTTGTGTTGAGAAACAGTACCGTTGCTTTTGATTATTTATTACGAAGTCTGTGCGGTTTTCCCTTATGCCACAGGTGTTGTGGCTCATTTGATACGTTAAATGACACAGGTATTAAGCCGAGTTCACACACGCAACAAAAGTGTCGCCACAGGCAGTAGCATATTGGAGTTGCATTGCAGTTGCGTGTGTGAGCTCCCAGGTTTTAGCGGTGCAACTTCAGAGACACAACTTTTGTCATCCCACAAACAGTTAAGCTTGGTTGAACTTTGATGCGCCACTTTCCTAACAGCACTGCTCCCTGGTGGCAGTATTTCTAGACAGGAGTAGTCTCTCGCAGTTATCGTGGTGTAATTGCTGTTGCACACCATCGATTTCAGTGTCTTTTTTATTTCTAAAAAAAAACAGTGAAAACAATGGTCGGCAGGTACACTTTTGCAGCTTCTAGAACTTCACGAATGGCAACCTACGATTTTCAGCATCAGTGTGTATGTGTGTGTGTGTGTGTGTATGTGTGTAAATAAATTACATAACCCATAGTCTTAAAAGATGAATAAAGAAACTTAATATATTTAACCATAAAAGTGTGTCGTAGAAACTTCGTAATTTGTGAGACCAAGCATTGCATAAATTTTGCATTACATGTAGAAAATAGTTCCAGATTGTGATGTGGTAGCTGTTATACTAAAAATTAGTTATTCGAAATGCCTGTATCAATGGATATAGTAAGGATCTAAAGTCTTGGAAGACTGGCGTGTCTGCCGATGATACATGCCAGCTGTTGGTTAATCTGCCATTGCAGACAGCATTTTCTTCTCTGAATATTATTTTGTTATAAATGTGTTTGTTTCCCCTGATTTATCCATGAGAGAAATCTATTTTCGGATCTAACATTTAGGTTTCGTCTTCCTCGTATTTAACAGTCATCCTAGCTCTGAGGACATAACCTGCACTATAACATTCATACCCGCTCGTTTGATTTCAGTTGACGCAACCCGCAGGATTTGTTGCGTCCCATGTGGACGGTAGTTTACGATGCCACTACAGCAAGCCACAAGCTGTGGCGCCACGTTAGATGCGTGTGTGAACAAAGCTTTACATTCCAACAGGTTTCCTACGTTCCATATTCACTGATTTGGTTGAACGAGTAGTAAAATAAACTCCACTTTCTTAGGTGGCTATACGACGTCTTTATGCGAAAGGTCGAGTCTTCTGGTGTTTACTGGCAAGTTTTTGTTATTAAAGGAAAACGACATGATTCATACAGTATCTCTAACTTGTAAGAGAATCGTAAATAAACTCTCTTATAATGTACCGTTTCGAACCTCCCAGAGTTTCTTAGGAAACCAAATAATGACAAATGTAGTGTCATTTATTAGTTATTGTCGATTTTCTTTTGGCACTACATACACTCTTTGTATAAACTATGTTGCAAATCAATATAAACGTTAGCATTCGCACTCATCCCATAGCATATTGAGAAGTGTCACTTGCTAGTTACGTGGGGTGCTGTTATGGCAGTGGACAAATAAACTAGACAGAGTTTCACATCAAATTTCGCGACTATTAGATTGTGCCAGTGATCTCCATACCAGTTCGAGAGCCAAGGATGTTAGTAGAGAACATTGCAGCGAAGGCAGGGTGTAGGATAACTTTGGATTAACTTCTGAGTATGTGTTATTGTGTTTGTTATATGTTGTGTTTAAGTTTACGATAGAGAGTGGGGTTAAGTTTACTATTAATACGTATGTTTGTTTGTTTACATTCCGCACTCCTATCATCAGTTCTTTATGCTGAGTGAGTTTAGTAATTGTAACAGTTTTTAAATGTTTTCGTAGAATAACGGAAGAAAACAGTTCAGCATGTTAGTTATCCTCATAAATTTAAATGGACTATAAATATTCTTTTAATGAACAAAACTTACCGTGATGTGGAGTAAAATATTGTTAAGGCCAATGACGTAAAGCAATTTGACATGTTCCACAATATAGCTGCTCACTACGGACATTGCGGAATGCTTTTCATTCCCCATGTGCGAGCGTTGATTTATACTTCAATATATCTGTCAGATTCGGCGCTGGCACCATTGTAGACTTTGGGAAACCGTTACTGCTGTATCTTATTGACATTTGTCAAGTTTCTGCCCTGCTAGTTCTGTTGGTGCTATACACAATTGAAATGTTTATGCACGTACATTTCCAACTGCTTGTGACAGTAGCGTAAGTCACAATTTTTTAGCAGCGTACATTTTTCGCGAAAACGTTGTCGTATGACAAGTGCTGCGAGCACTCTGAGGTATCAGATGTGGACTATTGGCAAGATGTTTAAACAGTCATGGGCCTAATAACGTTTTGCGGAAAGATCTCACTCAACTTTTTACTTCTCCGCTGTCTTAAGTGTGTGTGTGTAACAAAAAGCTTCATTTGTCATGTGATGATGATGCCAATAATTCTATTTAAACGTACACACCATCCAGGTAACGACTGAAAGTTCCAAATTTATATTATCAGACTTAATGTAGTGGGAAATTATTATTGTGCATTTGTTTTTACAACAGGTGTCTCGTGTATTGTAGAGAACATATTTTTAAATTTCTGATATGCCGTTACAGAGAACGAATCTTTATTTTATATGAAACAGTGATGCATCCAATGCTCTACAATAAAACTGCTGCAGATATCTTCATGTATGTGAAAAAGGGAACAAAACATTAAACGTTGCAATTGTAGTATCATATACATTGTATCAACTATGGCGGATAGTGAATGGAATTTATAAAAAATAATAGTTTACATGATATTTTATTTTGAAAAGTCCATTGAAGTAGCAGACTTTGATTCACATAAATGGAGTACTCAGGTACCATGAATAATGCAGTATTCCAGCAGTTTTATTGCTAGTAGTAGACCATTGGACGATAACATCATAAACCATCTGTAACTCATACTAAGTGAACAATTTGAATGTTAAATTTAATCAAGAATCTTTAGTTATATGTGTCATAATTGAAACAGTATGTATTTAGTTTTTGAATTGTTACAGATTCATCTGTAACAATACAGTTACGGTAAATTTCAGTTGATGCATTCATTGCCTTGTTTATGTACAATACCCCTGTTTTATCAGTAGTACAATGTTTGATACTGGGCCTTGAAACTAAATAATAATGTTAAACTTCATTTCCTGCTAAGGACTCTTACAGTGCATCTATTCAGTCATTGTATGGTTAACATGTGTGTTTCTTTTGTATGATCAGTATGTCACCTTTCGTAACATTAATTTTGTGTTTCTGCTCTTATAATTTATGTTAATGCTGGTGTTTGAGAGGGGGCTGGGGTAGAAATGCAGATTGAAAGTGATTCAGGATTCATGTACTATCGTCCAAAGTGGTCACTTTTCCCTGATACATGGCTTGTTCATATCATGAAAAGGCAGAGTTAAGAGTGCAGTATATGTTGTTTACAGATTGTGTTTTGTGTCATCCACAAGGACAAACATCCATAGTGACCAGCCTCATACACTCCTGGAAATTGAAATAAGAACACCGTGAATTCATTGTCCCAGGAAGGGGAAACTTTATTGACACATTCCTGGGGTCAGATACATCACATGATCACACTGACAGAACCACAGGCACATACACACAGGCAACAGAGCATGCACAATGTCGGCACTAGTACAGTGTATATCCACCTTTCGCAGCAATGCAGGCTGCAATTCTCCCATGGAGACGATCGTAGAGATGCTGGATGTAGTCCTGTGGAACGGCTTGCCATGCCATTTCCACCTGGCGCCTCAGTTGGACCAGCGTTCGTGCTGGACGTGCAGACCGCGTGAGACGACGCTTCATCCAGTCCCAAACATGCTCAATGGGGGACAGATCCGGAGATCTTGCTGGCCAAGGTAGTTGCCTTACACCTTCTAGAGCACGTTGGGTGGCACGGGATACATGCGGACGTGCATTGTCCTGTTGGAACAGCAAGTTCCCTTGCCGGTCTAGGAATAGTAGAACGATGGGTTCGATGACGGTTTGGATGTACCGTGCACTATTCAGTGTCCCCTCGACGATCACCAGTGGTGTACGGCCAGTGTAGGAGATCGCTCCCCACACCATGATGCCGGGTGTTGGCCCTGTGTGCCTCGGTCGTATGCAGTCCTGATTGTGGCGCTCACCTGCACGGCGCCAAACACGCATACGACCATCATTGGCACCAAGGCAGAAGCGACTCTCATCGCTGAAGACGACACGTCTCCATTCGTCCCTCCATTCACGCCTGTCGCGACACCACTGGAGGCAGGCTGCACGATGTTGGGACGTGAGCGGAAGACGGCCTAACGGTGTGCGGGACCGTAGCCCAGCTTCATGGAGACGGTTGCGAATGGTCCTCGCCGATACCCCAGGAGCAACAGTGTCCCTAATTTGCTGGGAAGTGGCGGTGCGGTCCCTTACGGCACTGCGTAGGATCCTACGGTCTTGGCGTGCATCCGTGCGTCGCTGCGGTCCGGTCCCAGGTCGACGGGCACGTGCACCTTCCGCCGACCACTGGCGACAACATCGGTGTACTGTGGAGACCTCACGCCCCACGTGTTGAGCAATTCGGCGGTACGTCCACCCGGCCTCCCGCATGCCCACTATACGCCCTCGCTCAAAGTCCGTCAACTGCACATACGGTTCACGTCCACGCTGTCGCGGCATGCTACCAGTGTTAAAGACTGCGATGGAGCTCCGTATGCCACGGCAAACTGGCTGACACTGACGACGGCGGTGCACAAATGCTGCGCAGCTAGCGCCATTCGACGGCCAACACCGCGGTTCCTGGTGTGTCCGCTGTGCCGTGCGTGTGATCATTGCTTGTACAGCCCTCTCGCAGTGTCAGGAGCAAGTATGGTGGGTCTGACACACCGGTGTCAATGTGTTCTTTTTTCCATTTCCAGGAGTGTATATTCAACTCTTGATACGTAAAATGTCATGTGCACAACTATAATCGAGTTCGTGTAAGAAGAACCCTGACAGCTAGCAGCACTGTTGTCAGCTTTCAACTGCGAAGAGCAAACAGTTGTAGGAGGAAACAATACATAGCCATCTACAGAGCTGTGGCAACACTGAGGCATTTCCATAGAGACATTTACAAAGTCATGTTTTGTGGTTGATTGAGGTAGGTGTGCAAAATGCATGTCCATCCCACTGCAATTGTCAGGGATCTTTTTACACCAGCATGACAAAATTCTCTTCTAGGGTACTGCATATTTGTTAGTTGTCAAGGGAATTCATTAACAGGTGCATGATGCAATTGATAAATATTGAATCTAAAGTCAGGATGTCAAATAAATTCATTTCCTGATAGTTGGTGAGAGCAAGGTTTTGATTTATTATTATTATTTTTTTTCCAATTGTGTAGTTAGATTGTTCTGCAAGGCTGCTACTCCCAGTTGTGTTTAATTTTGAGCTTTCGGTGTTTGATATTTGTGCCTTGGTACATCTGTAGTGTAACAGATTCCGCTGCAAAATTCTTTTTTCACCTGTGTCTTAAAAACTAGCAGTAATGCTAGTGTCTCATGATATCCTGAAAGCCGTGGGTAAACGCAGTCTGGTAAATGGAGTTTATTTGACATCCAAAAGGCATTTTACTCAGTAGTACACCAAAAGTTACTAATGAAAGAATTATCATAGGGCATACCAAACGAAAGTTTTGACTGCACTGAAGATTTCTTGATAGCGGCGACTCAGCATGTTACATGAAGATTCATAGATTTAGAAGTACTGTCAGGTGTGCCCAGGGAAATGTGTTGGGATTCGTGTTGTTCATGTTGTACATTAATGGCCTGGTGGACAATATTAGTAGCAACCTCAGAATTTTCACACCTGATGCAGTTATCTATGATAAAACACTGTCAGAAAAAAAGATGCACAGCTATTCAGTCACATCTTGACAGAGTTCAGAGTGTTGCAGGGATTGTAAAATTGCTTTAAATCTTAGGACAATTAAAATAATACACTTCACAAAATAAAAGAATACTACATGACTACAAAGGACCTGTCAATGAGTCATTGTTGGAGGTGGTCAAATCATACAAATAGCTGATGGCTCAGTGGTGCCGGTAGCTCAGCATGTTCGGTCAGAGGGATAGCTGCCCCCCTCCCCCCCCCCCCCCCCAAAAAAAAACACAACCTGAGTGAATGGATCAACAGTGAACTTGAACAAGCATCATGGGACATCCGTCCCAATCAAATACAAAGGCCAATAATGAACAAAATGAGATGTTTTTTTTTTTAAAGCGCTAAAGTGCCAGACTACAAATCTAAAAGTCTCAGGTTTGACCCCCTGGTCAATCCTAGGATTTATATCAGTGACTTCTTTCACCCCTGGAAATCTTTGTTGATGTGAAAAATGGAAAGTTTTACCATGGTTCAGAATCCAAGTTTAACTGTAAGTCCTCCTGTAACTAGCTGGGTAGACCAATTCACAGGTTGGAGGAAGGCAACAGCATACCACCATCAACAGGACCATGCCTAGTAAAGCACTGTGGTGTTAAAAACAATTTTTGGAGTGACTACTGTTTTACTTCCTTAATGTTTAGTCAGGATATGGAATGAATTGATTAATAAGCTCAGTCACAGGAAAAGCGGGTGACAGACTTGGATCCATGGGTAGGATACTGGGAAAATGCAATCAGTCTATAAAGGAGATTGCTTACAAAATTGTTGGGCAACCCATTCTAGAATATTGCTTAAATTTATGGTATCCATACAAAGTACGACTAAAAACAAAAATCTGTTGTATATATACAAAATAGTTGGGCAGCCCATTCTAGAATATTGCTTAAATGTATGGTGTCCATAAAAGGAGTACTAAAAACAGAAATTTGTTTTATGTATAAAACTGAGTGTATGTGCAGGATCTCCCCTAAACCCTGGATTGATCTAACAAGGGGAGGCCGCCAATTGTGAAATTCAGATTCGATTCATACTGCGCATAATAAAAGCTCATGGCCAGAGGTGTAATGTGGCAAAGCACCAAGATGCACTTCTCAGCCGTTGTCGAGAAAATCGACAGTTAAAAGAAACCGTTTCGGTGAAATACTCTCGACGAGTAGTAATTTTCTACAGCATCGTGGCGCAGCGGTAAGCGCTCGGGTTCGTAATCCGAAGGTTCCCGGATCGAATCTCGCGCCATGCAATTTTTTTTAATTATTAGTTTTTTGTAATTCAAATATATAAAGTATTAATGAATTGCTTATGCATGTTGGTGAAGGCGGATCGCTCTCCAATTGTACCGCCTCCATTTTTCCGTTTTTTTTAACAGGATGTACCAAAGCTCTCCCGTCCACACTGATTTTCGACAATGTTATAAGTTGCGGTAGGGACCGCATCTACCTTCTTTCGAAGTTAGCAGGCAACTACGCTGTTATGCGGCGACTCGTTTCGGCCCATTCAACATCTGTCATTCAAGTGTAACGAGCGAGTAACGGAGTTTATATTTCATACCTGCCACAGCAAATTTGTGTTCGTGGGGTCTCTATTCTAATTCGAACGTTTGACTTACGCTATACGTATTCGTTTCGGAATATCGTTTCTACGTCTTCCGTTAACTATGCGTGGTTAACATTATGAAGACAATTAATAACATTTGTGAAACATAACTTTGTTTGCGGAAAACATAATGATGTTCGAAGTCGCCAGTTTTTCCACGACAAACGACTTTCAACAATTTATTATATGCATAATTGTTGCAACTGATTGCCGGGAATTATTTTTATATATATATATATATATATATATATATATATATATATATATATATATATATATATATATATATATATTTGAATTAAAAAAAACAAATACTAAAAAAAAAGGTTGCATAGTGCGAAATTCGATCCCTTAGGCCCAATAACAGAACAGAAAAGGTCAAAAATGTGTTTTTTGCAGCCCTTTACATACCCTGCCCTGCAAGACAGGCATGTGAGGGAATATCAGCCTGCCCAATCGAGATGGTTTTCTGGGCCCTGGTGTGTATGATACGCTGCATGACAGGCTTGTTGCTGTAGTATCGGCCTGCGTTATTGATCTGCTTTGCATGGCAGTTTGTATGTCAGGGGCAAACAAATGATTTTCAAACCCTTATGTGTAGCATGCCAGGCATGTTGTGGGAGTAGTATCAGTCTGCTTCATTGAACTAGATGTGCCAATGTGCATGTCTGGAGACAGAGTGAGAGGGGCAAAGGATTAGGTGGGCAGAGCGAGGGGGAGGAGGAAATGGAAAAGAGAGGGGAGGAGTATATGAAGAGCCAGATATAGTGGGGAAGAGGAAATAGGTAGATGAAGGTGGGATGATGAAGTGAGCACAGAGATAGGTTGGAGGAGGTGTGTTCACAATATTTGTTAAACACATACACAGGCAAAGCTGTGAGGAAAAGGCTAATTGAATGTATACATGGAAGGGCAGCACATATTGAAATGGCATGTGGTGTCTGTATATACTCTGATTTGTCATTTACTCTTGCAAACTTAAGAAGGATGCATGTAGAAAATACAGCCTAAATGAACAAGTCTAAGCCACTTCAGAAATTTTGACAGTGTGGGGTATAAAAGATTTTGTGTTTAGATTTTCCAGTTTGGTGTTATTTTTGAGCATTTCCTTCAAATTGTTATTAAAAGTGTAAGGTACAGAATGTAATTGAAAAAAGAAGAAATCGTAAAACATGCAACAAATGAAGCAGTTAAAAGTAGATAAAGATATCTAAAAAAATTAGATTATCAGGAATTACAAAATGACAAAGCAGATACTTGTAGAGAATGAAATCAAAAGCTGTAGAAGCATTCATGACTATGGAAAAAACAGGTGTCGCGCATATGCAAATTTAAAAAAACCACTGGAGAAAATAGAAATATTTAGTTGAAAATAAAGATTTCAGATTGCAGCCAGTACTAACCAAAAAAAGGAAGGCTGACCGTTGGAAGGAATATACAGGGTGAAGTGAAATTTGCACGCTCGGGCTTTGCAGCTCAACTCCTCACATGCCAGCGATAAAATAAAGTGTGTCACAATATTTCATCCGCCGAGTACATCCTGGAGAAAAAGGACATTAAAGAGTAGCAATCTGACAACACTGTAACCACATGTATGGTAACTATCTGTCAGCACATGCTAGTCATGCTGTACAGTTGATGCAGTGGATAGTGTGTTGGGCTTTTGTAGTTATTCTGTCCTATGACAGGTCATTTGTTTCAACTATCTATTTCCCATTTGTCTGCCCATGTATTTGTTATGTTCAGTGTTACAAAATGTGGTGAATTTAGGACACATGACCTAAGAAATGGTGTATATTACAGTATGAAATGTCAGAATGAAATTAGCAAATAAAAAAAAATGCATCCCAACCCAGGATCGAACACTTGACCTCCTGCATGCTAACCCAAAACTCTACCCACTGCACCAACTGTACAGCATGACTAATATATGCTGACACAGGTAGATACCATACATGTTACAGTGTTGCCAGATTGGCACTCTTTAACATCTGTTTTCTGCCGGACGTACTTGTCAGACGAAATTTTAGGAGCCACTCTGTGAAGCCAGAGTGCATGAATTTCGCTTCACCCTGTATAGAAGGGCTGTGTAATGGAATGGAATCAAGACAGTATTTTAAAAATGAAGAAGGTTAAGATGAAAATAGAGATGTGATACTGCAAGGTTGGGGTTGAAACAAAGCATCTGGAGTAAGCAACATTCTCTTAGAATTCTTAAGCTATTAGAGAGAACCTATCATGACAAAACTACTAAACCTGGTACGTAAGATTTAAGATGGTGAAATAGTGTCAGATTTCAAGAAGAATATAATAATGTTTGTCTGCAGAAATTTGTCCAGAGAAGGGGGAAGAGAGAGAGAGAGAGGGGGGGAGGCCTGTTTCGCCTTCCCTGCAAATATATGGTCTTTCCAATTTAAGTTGCTCATAATTGTAATTCCTAAGTATTTAGTCAAATTTACAGCCCTTAGATTTTTGAGATTTATTGTATACCCAAAATTTATCAGATTATGTCTTGAAAAGAAATCAGGCAGTGCTGAGGGAATTAGATTAGGAAATGGGACAGTGACAGTATAGAAGGTTCTATGTATTTTGGTAACAAAATAAGTGATGATGGCAGAAGTAGGGAGAATATAAAATGTAAACTTGCTTAGTGAGAAAAACTTTTCTGCAAAGAAAAGAAATTAATATAAATTTAAGTGTTAGGAAATATGGCCTTATACAGGACTGAAAAGTGGATCTAAACAGAATGGACAAGGAGAAAATAGAAATTTTTGAAGTGTGATGCTACATAAAAATGCTAAAAGTTTAGATGGCTTGATCAGATAAATAATGAAGAGGTACTGAATGGAATCAGAAAGTAAATTTATGGTGCTACTTTATTACAGAAGAGACACACTGAGGCATGGAGGAATAGTTAATTTGGTAATGGAAGTAAGTGGGAGGTGGGTTGGTGGTTAAAAATTGTTGAGAGAGACTGAGGTGTGAATGTAGTGAGTAGGTACAAATGTATATAGGATGCAACAGTGAAATATGGTTGGAGAAAAATGCCCAAGGTAACCACTGTGCTCCATAAATTATTGTTCTCTGTGACTGTGTTTGACATGTTATAGCATTCATGTTGTGTTCCATTTAGTTTCCCACTTCAACCTTTTTTACATTGTTATATGAGTTGCTTAGTGAGAATAACTAAGAGAAAAAGTTGAAGAAACCAAGGTCTCTTCAAGTAATCTGTAAATTTTATTCCAGGTTTTTCTCTTGTTGTTGACACAAATTAGTTTCTTGAGCACTGTAGCTTTAGATATTAAATGGAGCTTGCAATACTTGTATCATAACAGTTCCTGCAGTTAAAACAATATCAGCGAGGCCAATTTAAAGGTAATTGTTTTGCGTTCAGGTGAACATGGCACCATTGAGAATGCAATCCCACTGTGAACACTGTTCTTTGATGCATGCGTTCACATACGGCCCTAATTGGGGTTGCGTCCAGGGTAGTAATACTGTTTATCACTTTTCTGCACAATTTTGAAACTAGTTTCAGGTGTTCTGTTAAGCAAAATAAACCTGCCACACAGAGGAACAATACAAACAGTGAACACAAACTACCATTGTTACATTGTCAGTTCCAAGCATTGTCTGCAACTGACTGGCAGCTGGCACCTGAGATAGCAGAGTGATACGACAATGGTGAACAGGACAGAAAGCATGACGAAACTCATGCCCTGGTTTGTTGTTGGTATGGTAACTATCCTCTAAACAATGAGCCATCAATCACTTTGTTATTCTGATCCAGGTATAAAGATACTAAAGGAATTACAAGTACCCTTCTGTCCAATGGATACTGTCTTCTCTGTAGGAGTACAGGATCTATCACCACTTGGCCCTGTACAGGGAAGGCAGGTACCAAGGAGATTACACTCATACCTCTAACCAACAAGTTTAACATGCTGTCTTCCACTGAAACTGAATCTGAGCCAGTGGGACACATCATCTGTTGAATAACTTGTTGTTTCCTGTGTCAGGAGAATGTAAACACAAAACAGTATTGGTCTGTTAATCACTGCAAGTTCAAACTTACAGCTAATAACTGCACCTCTCTGGGAAATAGCAGCAAGGGATGGAAGGAATCACCTTGTACTCTGTGTGTGTGCCTGCATGTCTCATTCATTGCATTGAAGTGGCTATTCTGGCAGCCATTGAGGGAAAAAGACACAACAAACTGTAGACTGTGGTGCACGGTGGAATGAATGATGCCTACTACCCTGGTAGTTGACTGTGTTTGCAGTGCTCACAAGTTTGTTTGTTTCTTTCGTTCTTTTTCATTTCTTGTTTTTTTTTTTCTTTTTTAAATGTTTAGGCAACTCTACATCCATTACAGATAATGATAACTGCAGGAGACACTGAAGTATTATAATAAGATTCAAAGAAATGACACCCACAGGTGAAATGCTGATAAATTGATGAAGCATTTCAAAGTTCCGTAGTTCAAAACATTCCTAAAAAGCAGTGGGGCTCATATGACACTAGATACAGAAAGCTGACTAAAGCCTGAAATGGACGGCAGTGAGATTTTTGGACTAAAGTATATGAAAAGGATCTGCCAAAGTTGGTATATAAGTTGCAGTAGACAAGACACTCAAATCCACTGAGATAGAAATTGAAACTGCTTGCAAGATTAAGTAAGCCTCAGTATTTTTCTGTTGATCAGCAATCCCCCCAGCCGAGAAGACGTCAGTATGGCGCTACGAATATTCCGCACTTACACTGTCTCATCATTGGAGCCAGTTTTAGTCCTCCAACAATTAATTAGGGAAAATTACAGTTTTGTAAATGTTAAGTGGTGGTTGTTGGCGAGACTTGCTCTAAAATATTACTAAATGCCTTATCTGGAAACTGTCTTCAACAGATAGTTTGGAGCCCAGTCATCATGGAAACAAATTAGACCTAATGGCAACACACAGGCCTGAACTCTTTGATGATGTCCATGTTGAAACTAGTTTCCGTGATAATAAGGCACTGGTAACAACTATGATTACTAAAGTACACTGTGCAGCTAAAACATATAGGAAGATTTATATGTTCTGTAAGCTTTATAAAAAAGCAGCAATGTTGTATCCCAAAGAGGAAATCAAAACATTGGCATCTGTGGCACGTAGAGAAACTGTGGCTCAGGTTTAAAAGATTAATTGGCCATGTGCTGGATAGATATCTACATAGTAGAACAGTTCATGATGGGAGGGAGGCAACATTCATGGTATAGAGTCAGTGTAAAGAAACTTATGAAGAAACAGTGACTGCAGCATAATAGGTTTAAAACAAAGTGTAGGGCTAGAGACTGAGTGATGATGAAGGAAAGAGGTTGCGCTGATAAGAGGAGAACATGTGAAGCCTTTATTGACTGTTGTAGCAGAATATTATCAAAAGATCTCCACAAAACCAGAGAAATTCTGATCAATATAAATGTTGTCTGAGGCGCCAAACTTCATGTTTGCACACTCATGTATAACATAGGGACTGAAGTTAAGTGTGACAAAGCAGAAATGCCAAATTCCATTTTTAAATATTCCTTTTCTTAGTAGGGTACAGAAGAACCTCAGTTAACTACCAGTACCATTGCTGAGATGACTGAGGTAGATGGTAATGTCAGTGATTGTGACAAACAGCTAAACTTAACAAGACTCTAGGGCCTGATAAAATTCTTATCTGATTCTATATAGAATCTGCAGCTGTGTTAGCTCCCATTTTAGCCATAATATACCAAAGATCCATTGAACAATAAACTATGCCAGTGATTGTTAGGAAAACCTGACCACAACCATTTACAAGAAGGGTAGCAGAAGTGATCCACAAAACTACCATCCTATCTTGTTCATGTTCATCAGTTGTAGAATCCTAGAACACAATATTTTGAAAAGAACCTCTTCCATGCTAAACAGCATTGATTCAGAAAACATCTATCACGCGACACCAAACTTGCGCTTTTCTCACATGACATTCTGGAAGCCATTAATGAAGGCATTTGGGTGGCTGCAGTATTTGTTTACTTGTGAAAAGCATTAGAGTCATTACCACAGCAACTATTATTAATAAAAGTATGGTTATATGGGGTAATGAAAAAAATTTGCGACTGAATCGAGGATTTGTTGAAAGGGATGGTGCAACATGTAACCTTGGATGGACAATTATTGACAGAAGTAGAAGTAACTTCAGGTGCACTCTGGGTAAGTGTGTGGGACCCTTGTTGTTCATGTTGTAAAATAATGTCCCAGCAGATAATGTCCATAGCAACCTCAAACTTCTTGCAGATGATGCCGTAATACATAATAAACTACTATCTGAAAATGGGCTTCATAAATATATATAGTCAGATATGCATACGGTTTCAAAAATGATGCAAAGATTAGCAATGTGTTTTAAATGTACAGAAATTTAAAATTATGAAATTCACAAAATGAAAAATAATGTAATATCCAATGACTACAATATCTTACATGTATGTCTGAAAGAACAGACACTGTTGACAGTCTACAGATATATGGAATATTATGAAATTAATTTGTTGACTGCAAATTCCTTGACATCGGCCATATTAGGTACAGATGTATTACCTATTAGTGACACGATTATCAGTGATTCATAATTAGAATCAGTCAATTCATACAAGTGGACTGGGCGGTTTTTTAGGTTAGAAGGCCTCGGGAAAGTACAGGGTGGGCTGCAATCTCAAAGGGTGCATGGCAAATACAGGACGTGCTTGGATCAAGGAACAGTTGGAATTGTAGTTGTAAATTGTTGTAGTTGTGCTGGGAAAGTCCCTGAGCTTCAAGCACTAATGGAAAGCACAGAAACTGAAATCGTTATAGGTACAGAAAGCTGGCCAAAGCCTGAAATAAGTTCTGCAGAAATTTTTACGAAGTCTCAGACGGTGTTCAGGAAAGGTAGATTAGGCAGAATTGGTCGTGGAGTGTTTGTGTCTGTCAGTAGTGGTTTTTCTCTTTAGTGAAGTCGAAGTAGATACTCCGTGCGAAATGGTATGGGTGGAGGTTACACTTAACAGCCGAGCTAAGTTAATAATTGGCTCCTTCTACCGACCCCCAGACTCCGATGATATAGTTGCTGAACAGTTCAGAGAAAATTTGAGTCTAGTAACAAATAAATACCACACTCATACGGTTATAGTTGGTGGGGACTTCAACCTTCCCTCGATATGTTGGCAAAAATACTTGTTCAAAACCGGTGGTAGGCAGAAAACATCTTCCGAGGTTGTCCTACATGCTTTCTCCGAAAATTATTTCGAGCAGTTAGTCCACGAACCCACGCAAATTGTAAATGGTTGCGAAAACACACTTGACCTCTTAGCCACAAACAATCCAGAGCTGATAGAGAGCATCATGACTGATACAGGGATTAGTGATCACAAGGTCGTTATAGCTAGGCTCAATACCGTTTCTTCCAAATCCACCAGAAACAAACAAAATAATTTTATTAAAAAAAGCGGATAAAGTGTCACTAGAAGCCTTCCTAAGAAACAATCTCTATTCCTTCCGAACTGACTATGCAAATGTAGACGAGATGTGGCTCAAATTCAAAGATATAGTAGCAACAGCAATTGAGAGATTCATACCTCATAAATTGGTAAGAGATGGAACTGATCCCCCATGGTACACAAAACAGGTCCGAACGCTGTTGCAGAGGCAACAGAAAAAGCATGCAACGTTCAGAAGAACGGGAAATCCCTAAGATTGGCTAAAATTTACAGACGCGCAAAATTTGGCATGGACTTGTCTCGAAATTTGGTAGAAAATCCGAAGAAATTCTGGTCGTATGTAAAGTACACAAGCGGCAAGACGCAGTCAATACCTTCGCTGCGCAGTGCCGATGGTACTGTTACAGACGACTGTGCCGCTAAAGCGGAGTTATTGAACACAGTTTTCCGAAATTCCTTCACCAGGGAAGACAAATGGAATATTCCAGAATTTGAAACAAGAACAGCTGCTAGCATGAGTTTCTTAGAAGTAGATACCTTAGGGGTTGCGAAGCAACTCAAATCGCTTGATATGGGCAAGTCTTCAGGTCTAGATTGTATACCAATTAGGTTCCTTTCAGATTACACTGATACAATAGCTCCCTATTTAGCAATCATATACAACCGCTCACTCACCGATAGATCTGTACCTACAGATTGGAAAATTGCGCAGGTCGCACCAGTGTTTAAGAAGGGTAGTAGGAGTAATCCATCGAACTACAGACCTATATCATTGACGTCGGTTTGCAGTAGGGTTTTGGAGCATATACTGTATTCAAAAATTATGAATCACCTTGAAGGGAACGATCTATTGATACATAATCAGCATGGTTTCAGAAAATATCGTTCTTGTGCAACGCAGCTAGCTCTTTACTATCACAAAGTAATGGCCGCTATCGGCAGGGGATCTCAAGTTGATTCCGTATTTCTAGATTTCCGGAAAGCTTTTGACAACGTTCCTCACAAGCGACTTCTAATCAAGCTGCGGGCCTATGGGGTATCGTCTCAGTTGTGCGACTGGATTCGTGATTATCTGTCAGGAAGGTCGCAGTTCATAGTAATAGATGGCAAATCATCGAGTAAAACTGAAGTGATATCAGGTGTTCCCCAGGGAAGCGTCCTGGGACCTCTGCTGTTCCTGATCTATATAAATGACCTGGGTGACAATCTGAACAGTTCTCTTAGGTTGTTCGCAGATGATGCTGTAGTTTACCGTCTAGTAAGGTCATCCGAAGACCAGTATCAGTTGCAAAGCGATTTAGAAAAGATTGCTGTATGGTGTGGCAGGTGGCAGTTGATGCTAAATAACGAAAAGTGTGAGGTGATCCACATGAGTTCAAAAAGAAATCCATTGGAATTCGATTACTCGATAAATAGTACAATTCTCAAGGCTGTCAATTCAACTAAGTACCTGGGTGCAAAAATTACGAACAACTTCAGTTGGAAAGACCACATAGATAATATTGTGGGGAAGGCGAGCCAAAGTTTGCGTTTCATTGGCAGGACACTAAACACTACACTCGTTCGTCCTCTGTTAGAATATTGCTGCGCGGTGTGGGATCCTTACCAGGTGGGATTGACGGAGGACATCGAAAGGGTGCAAAAAAGGGCAGCTCATTTTGTATTATCACTTAATAGGGGAGAGAGTGTGGCAGATATGATACGCGAGTTGGGATGGAAGTCATTAAAGCAAAGACTTTTTCGTCGCGGCGAGATCTATTTACAAAATTTCAGTCACCAACTTTCTCTTCCGAATGCGAAAATATTTTGTTGAGCCCAACCTACATAGGTAGGAATGGTCATCAAAATAAAATAGAGAAATCAGATCTCGAACAGAAAAGTTTAGGTGTTCGTTTTTCCCGCGCGCTGTTCGGTAGTGGAATGGTAGAGAGATAGTATGATTGTGGTTCGATGAACCCTCTGCCAAGCACTTAAATGTGAATTGCAGAGTAATCATGTAGATGTAGATGTACCTGGTTGTAACAATTTGTAGGATATGGAATGAAATAGAATGATCACACAGGCTCAGTTGTATGTATCAGACTTAAGTTCATTGGCAGTATACTAGAAATATGCAGCTAGTCTGCAATAAGAGAGACTGTTTACAAATCACTGTGTGTCCTGTTATACCCTATGGCAAGTGGTGTAACTGATAGTGATTGAATCCACTCATTGGATTAAATTCAGTACGGCTTCAAAGAATGATAGTCCGCACTTGAGTACAACCAGAATGTCCATTATGAGTGCGCAGTATGGTGAAGTCCACAATCGTCGGAAGTGATGATGAGCCGGGAGGTACCATGGATGATCAGTGGCACTGTACCATGAGGCTCTGAGCTCATGGGCTGTCGGAATGCAGGTCCAGGTGCAGGAGTGCCTGTAAGACATCTGGCGAAGGCATGAGACAGCACTGTCTGATGGGTAGCAGCAGTGCCAGGCATTGTGATCTAAAACATAGAGCTGCAGCAGCTGCTAGTTGGTCTGGAGCCCAGAGCAGAACTGGCTGTCAAGAGGTTTAGTGACAACCTAAGAACCCATCGGTGGAGGAATACAGGTGCAACATCACTTGGTCATGAGACCGGCAGGCACAAATCGTTGCCTGTGAGTGCAGCACTGATTGCTGCTACCTGCATACCACGTATTGACATTGCTTGCTCCCACAACCACTGTGGTGGTTGCAGGAGGCTTGGCAGTAACAGCTCAGTGAACCTTTCTGTTGACAAACTACCTCCCAAGGTAAAGCAAGGGCAGTACGAGGTGCATTCAAGTTCTAAGGCCTCCGATTTTTTTTCTCCAGACTGGAAAGAGATAGAAACATGCGCAATGTTTTAAAATGAGGCTGCGTTCATTGTCAATACATCCCAGAGATGGCAGCACCGTACGGCAGATGGAATTTAACTGCCAGCGGCGAGAATGAGAACTATTTTAAATATTTAAAATGGCGATGTTTTCCTTACGTGAACAGCGTGCAATCATTTGTTTTCTGAATTTGCGTGGTGTGAAACCAATTCATATTCATCGACAGTTGAAGGAGACATGTGGTGATGGAGTTATGGATGTGTTGAAAGTGCGTTCGTGGGTGCGACAGTTTAATGAAGGCAGAGCATCGTGTGACAACGAACCGAAACAACCTCGGGCTCGCACAAGCCAGTCTGACGACATGATCGAGAAAGTGGAGAGAATTGTTTTGGGGGATCGCCGAATGACTGTTGAACAGATCGCCTCCAGAGTTGGCATTTCTGTGGGTTCTGTGCACACAATCCTGCATGACGACCTGAAAACGCGAAAAGTGTCATCCAGGTGGGTGCCACGAATGCTGACGGACGACCACATGGCTGCCCGTGTGGCATGTTGCCAAGCAATGTTGACGCGCAACGACAACATGAATGGGACTTTCTTTTCGTCGGTTGTGACAGTGGATGAGACGTGGATGCCATTTTTCAATCCAGAAACAAAGCGCCAGTCAGCTCAATGGAAGCACACGGATTCACTGCCACCAAAAAAATTTCGGGTAACTGCCAGTGCTGAAAAAATGATGGTGTCCATGTTCTGGGACAGCGAGGGCGTAATCCTTACCCATTGCATTCCAAAGGGCACTACGGTAACAGGTGCATCCTACGAAAATGTTTTGAAGAACAAATTCCTTCCTGCACTGCAACAAGAACGTCCGGGAAGGGCTGCGCGTGTGCTGTTTCACCAAGACAATGCACCCGCACATCGAGCTAACGTTTCGCAACAGTTTCTTCTTGATAACAACTTTGAAGTGATTCCTCATGATCCCTACTCACCTGACCTGGCTCCTAGTGATTTTGGGCTTTTTCCAACAATGAAAGACACACTCTGTGGCCGCACATTCACCAGCCGTGCTGCTATTGCCTCAGTAATTTTCCTAGACACTGGACTCGCATTCGGGAGGACGACGGTTCAATCCCGCGTCCGGCCATCCTGATTTAGGTTTTCCGTGATTTCCCTAAATCGCTCCAGGCAAATGCCGGGATGGTTCTTTTCAAAGGGCACGGCCGACTTCCTTCCCCGTCCTTCCCTAATACGATGAGACCGATGACCTCGCTGTCTGGTCTCCTTCCCCAAACCAACCAACCAACCAGTAATTTTCCAGTGGTCAAAACAGGCTCCTAAAGAAGCCTTCGCCATGGAATCATGGCGTCAGCGTTGTGAAAAATGTGTACGTCTGCAGGACAATTACGTCGAGAAGTAACGCCAGTTTCATCGATTTCGGGTGACTAGTTAATTAGAAAAAAAATCGGAGGCCTTAGAACTTGAATGCACCTCGTACCTGACCCACGAAGCATATCCGTGAGTGTGGTGGCTGAATACTCAGGGACCCAGCCCAGCATATACTACGTGTCTCTTCGTAGATTACTGCTCAAGTGTGTGGAACGCATACCAGATAAGAGTGAGAAGGGATATTCAGTGTATAGAAAGGAAGGCAGAATGAATGATCACAGATTTGTGTGCCTCACAGGAGGGCATAAGAGAAATGAAAAACCTTACTGGGCAGACTCTTGAGGATTATACTGCATGAGCCTACGTACAAAACTTTGAGAACCAATAGTCGGCCACCTACATGTAAGTCTTAAAGTGTCTGTGAAAACAAAAGTAGCTTAATTACAACGTGCGCAGAGGATTCTAAGCAGTCATTCTTCCTGTGTTCCATACACAATTGGAATGGGAAGGAACCCTAACATGAGGTAACATGCTAAATGCTCACTGCCATGCACTTCGGTTATTTGCATAGTGTATATCTCTACTCTGCTTTAGAACGGAGAGCAGTGTCAAACCGATCTCTGGACTGAAGCCCGCAACAACAGTGTATATAATTTTATATATTATTTTGATTGATGTTAATCTCTTGGTCAGACAAGTTATTCCGTTGCATGGACAGCGAAGTTCTTTCTAAACTAATGCAAGCTACATAAATTTTCAGAAGGTTGTGTATAGCAAAGAAAGGAGAAATTTATAACTTCATTTTGATTGATGACAACAGCTATTAAATGATCCTTTACTGAAATGACCAGTTTCCCAGCATATAGTTGCATCCTCAGGTGAACCATCTGACTAGGCTGGAAAAAAGGGGGAAAATAAAATAAACAATATTGTCTGTACCACAAGTTCAAAAAGGTTTTATTGTATAATGGGTAAGAATACTTACAATTATTTCATTTCATTCAATCTGAACAGCCCTCCTAGATTGTTTGCAAATGATGCAGTCATTTACCATCATGTAAAGCCATCACATGATCAAAATAAACAGCAAAATTATTTAGACAAGATATCTGTATGGTGCAAAAAGCGGTAATTGACTCTAAATCATGAAAAGTGTGAGGTCACCCACATGAGCACTAAATAGAATCCACTAAATTACTGTTATGCAATAAATCACAAAAATCAAAAGGCTGTAAACTCAACTAAATACTTAGGAATTATAATTACAAATAACTTACATTGGAGCAATCACATAGATAATGTTGTGGGAAAAGCAAATCAAGGACTGCAAATTGTTGGCAGAACATTTAGAAAATGTAACAGGTTTATTAAAGAGACTACTTACACTATGCTTGTCTGCCCTCTTCCGGAGTATTCTTGTGCTGTATGGGATCCTGATCAGTTAGGATTGACGGAGGACGTTGAAAAAGTTCAAAGAAGGGCAGCTCATTTTGTATTATCGCAAAATAAAGGAGAGAGTGCCACATCTATATTGCATGAATTGGGATGGCAGTTATTAAAACAAAAGCGTTTTTCACTGCGGCATGACCTTCTCATGATATTTCAATCATCAACTTTCTCCTCCAACTGTGAAAATATTTTGTTGGCACCCATCTACATAGGGAGAAATGATCATCATAATAAAATAAGAAAAATCAGAGCAAGCACGGAAAGACCTAAGCATTTTTTTTCCACACAATGCTTGAGAGTGGAACAGTGGAGAAGTAGTTTACAGGTGGTTCGATGAACCGTCTGTCAGGCACTTAATTGAGAATTGCAGAGTAATCATATAGATGTAGGTATAAAATCCAGATTGGGTTTAAACGGACAACCCAACATTCTCACTCAAATGAAAACAAAACATCCATCTAAGGAACGGTAGTCAGGTAATAAGATCAGCAGAATGATGGAGTTGATCAGCCCAGACAGGGGATACTACAGTAAAAAGTCAAGAGAAGTGATAGTGTCTAAAATTCAAAGTTTTAAAATGTGGAATTAAAATAAAGGTAATGAATACACTGAAGAGCCAAAGGAACTGGTACACTAATATCGTGTAGGGCCCTCGCGAGCATGTAGAAGTGCTACAACATGATGTGACATGGACTCGAGTAATGTCTGAAGTAATGCTGGAGGGAACTGACACCATGAATCTTGAAAGGCTGTCCATAAATCCATACGAGTATGACGAGGTGGAGATCTCTTCTGAACAGCATGTTGCAATGCATCCCAGATATGCTCAATAATGTTCATGTCTGGGGAGTTTGGTGGAAGTGTTTAAACTCAGAAGAGTGTTCCTGGAGCCACTCTGTAGCAATTCTGGACATGTGGGGTGTTGCATTGTCCTGCTGGAATTGCCAAAGTCCATCAGAATGCACAATGGACATAAATTGATGCAGGTGATCAGACAGGATGCTTATGAACATGTCACCTGTCAGAGGCGTATCAGAACGTATCAGGGGTCCCATATCACTCCACCTTCACATTCCCCCACACCATTACAGAGCCTACACCAGCTTGAACAGTCCCCTGCTGACATGCAGGGTCCATGGATTCATGAGGCTGTCTCCATAACCATACACATCTATCTGCTTGATTCAATTTGAAATGAGACTCATCTGACTAGGCAACGTGTTTCCAGTCATCCACAGTCCAATATCGGTGTTGATGGGCCCAGGCAAGGCATAAAGCTTTGTGTCATACAGTCATCAAGGGTTCACAAGTGGGTCTTCAGCTTCGAAAGCCCATATCGATGATGTTTCATTGAATGGTTCACACACTGACACTTGATGATGGCCTAGCATTGAAATCTGCAGGAATTTGCAGACATTTTGCACTTCTGCCACATTGAACGATTCTCTTCAGTTATCGTTGATCCCGTTGTTGCAGCACCTTTTTCCGGCCGCAGCAATGTCAGAGATCTGATATTTTACCAGATTCCTGATATTCATGATGCACTCTTGAAATGGTCATATGGGAAAATCCCCACTTCATCGCTACCTCGGAGATGCTGTGTCCCATCGCTCATGTGCTGACATCACATCCAAACTCACTTAAATGTTGATCACCTGCACAGCAGTAACTGATCTAACAACTGTACCAGACACTTGTTGTCTTATAGGGGCCTTGCCGACCTTAGTGCAGTATTCTGCCTGTTTGCATATATCTGCATTTAAATATGCATGTCTGTACCAGTTTCTGTGGCGATTCGGTGTAAAATAGTATTATAATAGATATACTCATATTGGGAGAGCAATATAATGCAAAATAGACTGATGTGCCAGTAGGATACAACAAGAAGGCAGAAGACTAGATCAGGTAAAAATCATGATAAAATATGAAACCTAAAATAAAAAAAAAGTTTCTCCTCAGATTTATATCTGAGGATGCAGTTATAAGCTGCATGGACGGTTGTTTCAATAAAGCATCATTTAACAGATGTTGCTGGTCTTCATTTATCAAGACGTATCTCCACAGCTGTGGCTGCCTGGAATATAAAGTTAATTATTATTTTTTTATCTTGGAACACTGTATGCTTAATAATTTTTTCTGTGTGACTGTTTTGTATGTGTTATGCTCGATTTGCAATCTTACCAGTCTTATCATTTCACATTGATGTTATTAACTTATTTTGTGCAGTAGATTGATTGTACATATGTCTTGTAGGTATCCCATTTGTTAGAAAGTGACACTTCCATTACCTTCTGACTGCTTTAAATCTCTGGCTGTGTCCTTTACTGACTATTGTTTGATACTTTGAAATAGAGAACTGTCAGCTACTCATTGTCTCTTTTCGCTGACAGTATATATATGATTCATACCTGTTTTTGTGGCTTAATACCAGTAACATAGTATGCCGTATCAGAGTGAAGAGGTCCTTCTTACCATCAATAAAACTGGCAGAACATATAACATTTACAAAGCAAAAACACATTTTCTGAATAACATCACCAGTTCATCAGATGAATATGACTATCTGCCAGTTGAAATGGCAATATGTAGGCCTACTATGAAGCACCTCATGTTATATAATCAAACAATGGGAAATCCATGATGGAATGCAACAATATTATGGAAAGGAAAGTTGCCACTCATCATATAGTGGAGATGCTGGGTTGCAGATAGGCACAACGAAAGGACTGTCACAATATAAGCTTTCGGCCAACAAGGCCTATGTCGTAAATAGGCAACAGAGACACACACATACAGTCACACACACGACTGCAGCCTCTGGCAGCTGAAGCTCACAGACATTGCCTGGAGCTGGATCCAATATGCACACCACTCGCTTTGATGAATCCTGTGTGAGGCACCTGATGTGTGAATTGCAGAGTACTCATGTAGAAAGGGGATGCACATGATCAGACAGTATGTTCCTGTATCATTGGTAGTGAGAGATATATTAAGTGGTCCATTTCATTCCATATAAACATCCGTCATAAAAGACTGAATGAACTGCCTATGGGCTCAGATGTGTTAGCAACACTGGGCAGCACTTCATACGTTTAAAACATCCAAATAAATGGTAGTGAATAAGTTATAAACTGGCTTTGTACATAGTAGGGTATAAAAAGATTTTGTTTTCTAAGATGATGAGGGTGTTCAAAGGTATGTGAAGGATTGAAAGCCACAACTGAATTTAAGGTAACAGGATAAGGTTACAGGAATATTGTTAGTTTGGCCATGCAAAGCATGAATAATAAATTAAGAACATAATATGTTGTTCTGAGTAAAAAAGATAGAAATTATTGGCTCTGGCCAGTTATATTAAAAGAACGCATTTCACAGAAATTTTGCGATTCATGTGATCTTGGTGTTGACGTCTGTCTCAATCTTGAAATAATAGAGATGAAAGAAGCAGTGAGTAGCAGAAAAAAATACAGGGACTGACAGAGGATTGATTATAACTACAATAATATTTACAGAGAAAATGCATTTCTATCTGTCATATAATATATATCACAACATCCAGTGCAAGTCCATTTGTTCTTCATTGTCTGAGTTCCTGCTTCGTTTTCTCATAACCTTGTAAGACAATACTGAAATTACCTGCTTGAAATGCAGTTGGTCAGATGATTGTATCATATGTTGCCTCTGGGTGACGTCTGGCTTGCTTGTCCCTTCCTAAAGTAGAAACAGAGATAACAGGAGGGCGGCATTGGTTGGAAACCCCGAGTTATTCGCCAGTTAACCAGATTTGCTGAATAGCTCTAACCTAAAGGTAGGATTTCACATTCTCTTCACCATTGATGTAAACAATGCAACCAATGCATTGAAGAGTACAGTAAAGAATTATTTGTTTATAGACTATTTAATGATTCACTGCTCCTCCTCCTGCCTTGCATCCACAACTCACCAATTACAGTCGACATAAGAGACTGGATGACTGGGCACGCAACACAGGTTTCAGGTTTTTATCGGATGGGTTGTTTTGTTAATTTTAACCATATCTTTTGCAAATTGAATGAGGCAGAACTGCACAAACACACAACCAGCTTGTAGTGAAATTGTATGCTTATGGAATATTTTCGCAGTTATGTGATTAGATTCCTGATTTCCTGTCAGAGGGGTCAGAGTTCATAGTAAATGACAGAAAGTCCCTGAGTAAAACAGAAGTAATGTCTGGTGTTCCTGAAGGTAGTGTTATAGGCCCTCTGCTGTTCATTATCTATATAAATGATTTGGGAGACAATCTGAGCAGCTGTCATAGGTATTTTGCAGGTGGTGCTGTCCTTTATCGTCGGAATATCCAAACATTGCAAAAAGATTTAGAAAAGATACCTGTATGGTGTGAAAATTGGCAGTTGACCCGAAATAATGAGAAGTGTGAGGTCATCCACATGAGTGCTCAAAGGAATCCATTAAATGTCGGTTACACGATAAACCAGTCAAATCTAAAGGCCGTAAATTAAACTAAATATCTAGGAATTACAATTACAAACAATTTAAATTGAAAAAAACACACAGAAAATTTTGTGTAGAAGGCAAACCAAAGACTGCACTTCATCGGCAGAACACGTAGGAAATGTAACAGATCTACTAAAGAGACTTTGTACACTGTGCTTTTCCATCATATTTTGGAGTACTGCTGCATGGTCTGTGATCCTTATCAGGTAGGATTAATGGAGTACACTGAGAAAACAGCACATTTTGTATTATCGGGAAATGGGGGGAGAGTGTCACTGACATGCTACAGGATTTGGGGTGGACATCATTAAAACAAAGGCATATTTTGCTGTGGTGGAATCTTCTCACGAAATTGCAATCTTTCCCCTCTGAATGCGAAAATATTTTGTTGACTCTGACATTCAAAGGGAGAAACAATCATCATAATAAAATAAGGGGAATCAGAGCTTGCACAGAAAGATATAGGTGTTTGTTTTTTCCGCACATTGTTCAAGATTGGAATAATATAGAATTACAGTGAAGGTGGTTTGATACATTGTGTACGTAAGTGTGATTTGCAGTGTATCCATGTAGATGTTGAAAAGCACACGTGGATATCATCACATTTGTGGTAGCTTAAAGTAAGAGCATTTAAAGCCACTGACATATTGAAGTATTTGGATGGAAAGGTCTGGGATATGTGCAGGTCTTGTCTGTAATAATTTTATATTCATCTCATCCCATCAAGACTATTACACTATTGCTAGTTCAGCCTGATCATTGTACCTAAAGATGTTGGGTGCTGTACATTGTGTGGGCATCAGACTGGCAACAGGGGCGTACAGAACAAGCCCTATCCTCAACCTGACTGCCAAAGGTTGTGAGCCATCACTTACCATCTTAGGGCAGCTCCTGACTATGCAGCATGTTTTTAAAAAGAGAGTCTATAGTGTCCATCATCATTCCTCGCCCACCAATGGAGCAACTATTCCCAAACTGTCTGTGAACCACAAAGCCATTAGTGATCCAGGCTTGTTTTGGAGAACAATATAATGTATACCAAGATTCCCCTGGTATGTTTGGGCAAACAGTACCTTGGTTGAAACAGGGGACATGTGCCACCCGATCATGGCATACTTCCATCCATTTATTCATATGAAACAGTATCATTTTAGCTTGCCCTCTTATAGGGTACAACCCTTCAACCCCTGAGTTTCAGCTATGTTACAAAACAAAGCATGTGACATATGTGATGTCATTTTAATTGGGTCCCATTTTATCTAAGTGGTATTTGTTGGTGAGATCTTTAAATGATTTAGCTGGACATGTGTTTTTTTAAAAATGAATGGCTTGTTGAATGTAGATAGGTTTTTAAATTTTGTGAGGGCTGTTCCCTTAGTTGTTAGTAAGCAGATTTTTAGCGTTTGAGTGGTAGATTCATTCCTATTTTATGTATTAATGACCAGCCAACCACATGTATCCATTGAAATGTTTTAGTGTTTTTATCCATCTAGTTTTTTTGAAAGTGTGTACGGGCACGTGTTATCACCAGCACATAATTATGCGTATGTTTATTCATTGTTTTAATATATATATAAGTTTAGATTAATGTTGTGGTCTTCAGTCCAAAGATTAGTTTGATCCAGCTCTCTATGATAATCTATCTTCTGCGAGCCTCTTCATCTCTGAAGAACTATTGCAACCTACATCCTTCTGAATCTGCTTATTGTATTCATCTCTTGGTGTTCGATTTTTACCCCCCACCCATTCACTCCAGTACTGAGTTGGTAATCTCTTGATGTCTCAGAATGTGTTCCATCTACCAATCCGTGTTTTTAGTCAAGTTGTGCCACAAATTAGTTACAAGATCCATCCATCTAATCTCCAGCATTCTTCTGTAGTACCACATTCCAAAAGCTCTCGCTAGACAAAATGGTTTGTTTACTGAGGTGTCATGCATTGTCACTGGCTGGGTGCAGCTGAGTACGTCTGCCACTTCCCTATTTCCTCATTACTACTGCTTCTCCCCTTCCTACCACTCCCCTCAGCTTGCAGTCAGTGCTGCCACTACTTCTTGCCACTAGCCTAGCAGCTGTCGACGAGAGGCAGGGAAGTATGAGGAGTGGTTTGTTTGGATCTGATTCTGAGACTAGACTAGACGGCGGTCATGTGTGCATGAGTTTTGTGTGTGTGTGTGTGTGTGTGTAAGCTATGACTGAAGAGCGTGATGTTCTTTTCTACGTGCCTGTCTGCAGTTCAGCAATCATCTTTATGGTGAGTTGCTACCTATCCTCATTATTATTGATTCTCAGAGTATATGAACAAGTTATCTGTTGCACGAATTGATCACCGTGGTATCATTTCATCAACATGCTGCCTGTGGCTCGTGAATAGCTGGCCACACAAGTGAATTTCCGCGACGGGCCAAAGCCGCAGGCCGTTCCTGTGGGTATGTGTCATGGATCAAGCCTTTCAGTCTAAAGCCATTCAGTTCCCATTAATGTGCAGGCCCTGCCCATCAGATCTAGTCTGACCGATCTGCCAACAGGCCAGATCAGTTTGTGTGTAGTGTAATGCAGGGCATTTTCATGGTTTATCCATGGGCTCATGACTGCGGTGCTACTCAGTTGGTCAGAGGCCACGAGCGATGGATTTCAGGAATCGCAACTGTCTCGCTGCAAGTAAATTGTACAGACATTTTATTTATTCTTAGTACATTTTGCCACTTAAAAAGTGGTTTATGTGTTATAAAGTATGGACGATAAGAAGAAGAAAATTGTCAGTACGCTATATACTGATGATATATTTCTCAGAAGAAAAATCAAAAAATACCTCTAAAGTAATAGATATAACACAGTGGGTAATAATTGACAATAATGAACATAGTAGAACCAAATATTATTGGTGGTCACCTACACAATTCTTCCCCACCTTGTACACTTCTTTCAAGAGGCCTACTTTTTTCTTAGATTGTTTCTGAAATCAGTGAAGGTATTTTAAATCTGTCTTGTGACTCCAACCAAATGCATATTTTTGCCACCAAATGTGTTTCATTTCATTGGAATAAAATAACATCATGTGTGTTAATGAAACACACATACCATTTGGCTTGCTTTCTCCATCTAAAAACAGTTCATTACAAAAGACGCTGGTGTTAGTACTTCAGATTTTTGCTCACATCAGGGAACGCCATCTGCTTGAAAGTTTTTTTAAAGATATTTTCTTGTTTGCACTATTGTTTCTTGTGCCATAGCTGCAAAGACAGATTGTCAGCTCACATCTTAACTTACCCTTGAGGTCTCAAAATTTGTGAGGGAAAAATGCTGACTTCCACTGCTACTTTAAATGTCTCATTTCCTATTCTAATTATGTAATGTTTTTCAACTGTGGTCCATTATCCTTGTTATGATTTTGTTGATGTTCATTCTGTATCCTCCTTTCAAGACACTGTCCATTTCATTCAGTTGCTCTTCCAAGACCTTTGCTGTCTCTGACAGAACTGCAATGTCGTAGACAAACCTCAGAGTTTATATTTCTTTTTCTTGAACTTTAATACTTCCTTCAAATTTGCCTTTATGGTGCTTTGTGGAGGATACGCTGTTCTTTTCCTGTTCCACTTGAAAATATAGTGAGGGTAAAAGAATTGTCTCTATGCCTCTGAACAAGCCCTCATTTCTTGTATATTATCTTTGTGATCTGTGCATGAAATGTATGTTGGTCACAGTAGAATTGTTCTGCAGTCAGCTTCAAATGCTGGTTCTCTAAATTTTATCAGTAGTGTTCCTCAGAAAGAACATCTCCTTCCCTCCAGGATTCCCATTTCAGTTCCTGAAGTATCCCTGTAAAACTGTGTGTTGTTCAAACCCATCAGTAGCAAATTTCCTTTTTCACTTGCTCAGTGTACAGATTGAATAAAATTTGGTATAGGCTACGACCTTCTCAACCACTGCTTCCCTTTCATGCCCTCTCGACTCATATAACTGTCATCTCATTTCTGTATAAGTCCTAGATAGCCTTTTGCTCCCTGTATTTTATCCCTGCTGCCTTCAGAATTTCAAAGAGAGTTTTCTGGTTGACATTATCAAAAGCATTCCCTAAGTCTACAAATGCTTTTAGTATGTGTGCCTTTCCTTAGCCTATCTTCTAAGAGAAGTTATAGGATCGGTAATGCCTTGCCTTTTCCTACATTTCTCTTGAATTCAAATTTACCTTCCTCCGAGATCGGCTTATACCAGCTTCTCCATTCTTCTGTAAAGAAGTGTTTTGTAACTATGACTTATTAAACTGACAGTTCGGTAATATTCACACCTGTTGCACCTGATTTTTTGGAATTGAAATTATTAAATTCTTCTTGAAGTCTGAGGGTATTTCGACTGTCTCATATGTCTTGCACACCAGATGGAAGAGTTCTGTCAAGACTGGCTTTCCCAAGGATATCAGTAGTACTGACAGAATGTCATCAACTTGAGGTGCGTTTTTACGACTTAGGTCTTTCAGTGATCTGTCATATTCTCGTATCATATTTCCCATCTCATCTGTATGTGTGTCCTTTTCCCTTTCTATAATATTGCCTTCAAGCTCATCTCTCTTGTATAGCCCCTGTATACGCTCCTTCCACCTTTCAGCTTTCTCTTCTATGCTTCGTACTGATTTTCTATCTGAGCGCTTGATATTCATTCAGCTGCTTCTCTTTTCTCCAAAGGCCACATTAATTTACGTGCTGGTCATATCTTCCCTTCCCTTAGGGTTGCATACTTCTATACCCTTACATTTGCCCTCTATCCATTCCTGTGCATCCAATTTTCACTTCCTGTCAATCTCATTTTTTAGATGTATGCATGCCCATTTGCCTGCCTCATTTGCTGCATTTTTATATTTTCTCCTGTCATCAGTTAAATTTCAAATCACCTCTGATACCCAAGGATTTCTTCCAGGCATTGTCTTTTTACCTATTTCATTCTCTGCTGCCTTCACTATTTCATCTCTCAAAACTACCCATTTGTTTTCTACTGCATTCCTTTTCCCTGTTGCAGTTAACTGTTGCCTGCTGCTTCCTCTGAAACTCTCAACAATCTCTGGTTTTTTCAACTTATCCAGATGTCATCTCATAAATTTGCTACTTTCTTGCAATTTCTTGAGTTTTATTCTACATTTCATAACCATAATTGTGGTCAGAGTCCACATCTGCCCCTGGAAATGTCTTACAGCTTCAAATCTTGTTCCAAAATCTCTGTTTCATCATTATTTAATCAGTCAGAAACATTACGGTGTCCCCAGGTATCTTCCACATATACTACCTTCTTTCAGGCTTCTTAAACCGAGTGTTAAGGATGATTAAAATATGGTATGTGCATAATTGTACCAGGCATTCCTCTTTCATTCCTTTCCCCCAGTCCTTGGCTTCCTCTTCCTTCTATCGAATTCCAATCCCCCACCACAATTAAATTTTTGTCTCCCTTAAGTATGTGAATAATTTCTGTCATCTCATCATACATTTCTTCAATCTCTTCTTCGTCTGCAGAACTAGTTGGCATATTAACTTGTACTGCTGTGGTCGGTGTGGGCTTCATGCCTATCTTAGCTAGCTATGGTAATGCATTCACTATGCTGTTCATAGTAGTTTATCTGCATTCATATCTTCTTATTTGTTATTAAACATACATCTGCATTACCCCTATTTTATTTCGTATTTATAACCCTGTACTCACCTGTTCTTTCTGCCACCAAATTTCACTAATTTCTCCTACATATAACTTCAGCCTATCCTTCTCCCTTTTTAAATGTTATAAGTTACATTAAGGAAGCTAATGTTTCACACTCTGACACGTAGAATTTCAGTTTTGTATCTCCTGAAGATGACACCATCCTGGTTAGGCCCTGTTTAGAGATGCAAAAGTGGGATTATTTTACCTCCAGAATATTTTATTGAAGAACATACCATCATCATTTAACCATATAGCAGAACGGCATCCTCATGGGAAAAATTATGATTGTAGCTTTCCCTTGCTTTCAGCAGTCCACGGTACCAGCACAGCAAGATCATGTTGGCTGAAGTTATGAGGCCAGATCATTTACTCATCTAGACTGTTGTGCCTGCAACTACTGAAAAGACTGGTGCCCCCATTCAGGAACCACATGTTTGTTTTGCCTCTCAACAGATACCCCTCCATGACTATCTGTATCGTTGAGGCATGCAAGCCATCCCACTACAGCAAGATCCATGGCGCTAGTATTGTACAGCATGTCAGTAGCATTATGTGTAAGGAAAGATTTATTTCTTTAATTCGCAAAAGGTATGTGTTCATACTCAGTGAGGGCACTGAGAACCTTGCTGCTAAGTGCCTTCAAATAACAACCACCACCACCACCACCACCACCACCACCACCACCACTTCCTCCTCCTGGATGTCTCTGTACAAATGACTGGACAGCTCTGATTCTTCTTCCTACAGAGCCCTCGGGCTTCACAGATGGAATTACATAAGATCTGCTGCTAAAAGGCACATTTTCTTTTATTTCCGGTTTACATGTACAACCCTTATTAATTCAGGCCTCTTAGGAAATACTGTGTAGTTATACAGTAGTACCAGTATTTCATTTAACTCTTGCTTATTGGCTTCAATCAAGCTGTGAACCTTGATTTGAATTTCACAAAATATATCTTCTACCTCTTCTTTGACACAACTCGCAAGATTAATTTTAACTGCAGCTCCCTTTTCTCTCTCATGAATATACATTAAACCCATGCACACAGTTTCCAGTCCCCCTTGTCCATGCATCCTCCTAAATGCAACTTCCATCTCATTCATTCCCCCCTTAATTATCATCTTGCTTGCAGCAAAATCAGCTTAACACCGATTCTCCGTCAGCCAGTATGTTCCCAAGAGAGATCCCAAAGATCATGATGGGATAATGTGGACATTCTGCTTACATTTCTTAAATGACTTCATTTTCACTGTTGACTGTACTACATATTACAATATTCACTATTGAAATTTCGACCTTTGGTCATTTTCAAGTGGTCATAGCTACAGTTTATCTTCTATCTTCCTCTGTCTATCTTCTGTTTATATATTATGTACATATGTATGTCCCGTGCCACCAGTTCTGTTTGTATGTTTGGGCTAATCTCAGACCCTGCTCTAGGGATTTTGATCCGGTTTTGACTACTAGGTAAACTGGTTCATAAGGAAGGTTTGTTTATATAAATTATAAATATTTCATGGGCATTGGCTGAACTATGACGAATTAATGTGCCCTGCCACTATGGAAACACTGCCGCTGCCACCTAGTGCTGCAGCCACTGCAACTCTAGAGAGCAACACAGGGTGACCAAAATCTGTGATGGCATGGTGGTGTAACAGTAAAGTATGTGTCTAGAAACTGAAAGATTGTGGCATGTAATCCCAGGCGGACTGTGTGTTTTTCATGCTCAATGGTACCAAGATTCATCGGAAACAAAATGTGGTTTGGATTCTATGTTAAACTATAGGTCCCCTTTCCCTGATTGGATAACTGGTTAGAAACACACAATTGAAATGGTTGCTCAATGCCATTGAGCCACACAACATTATTATTACTACAGTCTGTGGATATTTTCTCCTTCCATATATAATTTAAATTAAAGTCCCTCACCACCTTTCTTCTGCCTGTATCTCAGGACTAATCTCAGGAACTATCGTAGGGATTTTGATACTCACTCTGGAATGAGGCTGCAGTTGGAAATTTCTCAAGAGGTATGAATTTTCTCACTTCCATATTTAATTGGCATTTGGAATGACATCTGATGGTAATGATGGGATCTGTGAGCTACTGTGCCACCAAAGCAGTGGGAGCAGCACTCAATGGTGATTTCATGCTAATGGTTACTTCTTATAGCCAGTGCAGTGCACAAAGTGCTCCAGTGACTGCCCTGCCAACAAATGACTGGCTGTGGTGGCATGATGCCTTTCATGCCCAGCTTGCATTGTTAGGCTGCTTGCAGTAATCTGTAGGAAAGTGATGATATTCTGTGACCTAACATCGTTCCCTATATTTTAATCATAATTCTATACACTGGTGTATAAACAAAATTGCCACTGTTCCTCTCAGGCCATCTGGCTGTAGATACATGGTGCTACATGTGCAAAGCCAGAATGAGTCGTCAGTATGTACATCAAGGACAGACATACTGGTGTCAAATATATGTACATGTTCCACAGTATGTCCATGAAGAATCTGGGTTAAAAATAAAGTTACTCATGCACCGAAAATACAGCATTAGTCAACATTAACAGTAATAAAAAAAATAAATAAAAATGGTGTGAGCCTCTGTGACTCATGTCAGCCTTTGTCACATACTTTCTGTGTGAAGTACACCATCACATTACAAGAATAAGTCACAAAAAATAGCTGAATGCAGCACTGTTTTACTAATTTTAATGGTATGCGATACATGGTATAAAAACTCATGAAACTGGTGTTGTACATACCAGACATGTCAGTAACGAATGCCATACTGGTCGAAACAGATGAGAATCAGCTTCACTGTATTAACATCACTTTAAAAGAGTACATTGAAGATGTATGCAGGTGTCTTGATGCTAAAGCATAAGTTGCAAGACATGTATACTCTTGAGTGCTAAGTGTAAGGTCATTAAATATTAACAGTGATAAAACTAGAAAATACATTGAACCATACATGATCGTGAAGGTACATAAAGTATCATGGCATAATTACAAAAGTTCTCACATAACATACCTCTCTGGATTGTATACAAAATTTAATGCATTGTGTTACTCAAAGGGTTGGTGTGAAGTGTGGGGCTCATGCAGGCAACACTACTCAAAGAAAACAATGCAGTACAAACACCTTCTTTTATACCAGATACAAAAGCACAAACACCATATCACACAAGATAAAATACATTCTTACATGTGAACACATGTAGAACACTTCATGACCATGCAGAGATACATAATTTTCCATGGTATATCTACATAAATCCTTGTGTTTTAATTAATAAGAGGGCATAGAAATACATAAAGTATTCTACTCAAGGGAATCAGAACCATGATGAGAGGGAGGTACTGACAACATGAACTCATCTAACAGCAGCATTGTTTTGAAAGATTGAATGTAATTTGTGCTGAGATCTTCTGTTGAATAGATCTGTTTGTTCATTTAACATGTCTTCAGAGTGAGTCTTCAGATAATCATAGATTCCCATTTCTTCCAAATTGTTGATGTTTCCACCCTTCTGTACTGTGTAAAAGATTTGGAGTGACACTTCTATACTACCAGCCATACCGTTATTGTCGTTAAGGTGTATACCAAATGTAGATATGTAGCTGTTCATTTGCATGGTGTATGTCAGTGATATACTGATGTTGTTCGAAGGTACACCCTGTGAAATGGATGTCATGCATATACTGACGTAAAATGATGACAGTTTAATAGTTTACACCATAAGATGAAATTTACTAAAGAAATGGAAGTTAATAAGTGTATGAAGTACCAAGATCTGAAAATTTTAAATGGTGGAGCTCAGCATAAATTCAGTATTTTTCTTAAAAGTTCAGCAGCGGACACATTGATTAAAAATTAGTTGTGCCACCTGGTTGCATCTAAAGGGCAGTGTTTTATTCTCTGGTACATTACTTGTTAAGCTTGCCACTTGATATTGTCAAAAATCAGAGAGAAGCAACCACATTAAAAGAGCTGCCTATTAGGAATGGCTTTCTTAGTGACATATTATGAATAACAAAAGATACAATGCTAATGGAAAACAAAGTGAAAATGAGATCACAGTAGTAAAACTTGAGGAAGTGATGTAAAAAAAGATGTCGTTCCCGTACCTTGGGGTAGTTTCGGATAAACTTGCATCAACATTGAAGAATGCAAAAGTAGGAATTAGTTACCAAACAAACAACACTCTGCAGAGGCTAATCTGACCTAACAGTAACAAAAGGAAACCTTTCAGTAAAACAGGCATGTATAATATTCCATGTGGCATATGCTCCAAGTACTTTATTATATAGGCAGGACATCTTTTTAGCATCAAGTTTAAGGAAAATGCCAGGAAAACAGATAGCGGTATTTCCACATTGGTATTCATCTTAAGGAGATACCGTATTGGCCTGAAGGTAAGCCATCACCACATATAAGCTGCTCCCCAAAATTTTAAGGGGAAAAAAAAAGAAAAAAGGTTTTGCACTAAAATAAGGTGCAATCTGATTGACCGGATATAAATTACCAAAACTTTATTTTTACTTACATGTAAGACATCAGTATGTATTGTAAACATTTGTTCTAAAATTTAATAGAACAGATTTGCAACATGTGTTTTGTCACTCTCACTCCTATCACTTTCTTCATTTTCTTCCCACAGTATGTCATCTTAACTTCCATCCAGCATATTTGATATGCAGCATTTCTTGAACCTCTTGATGATGGGCTCTGATGATATTGAGGACAACGGAGTAAGAATCCACTCACACAAAAGGGTGACTGGTGGCTTCTTAATCTTACCTGATGGTGTAAGGGCGTGGTCCTTGTCCAGGACCCAATCTGAATACATTTTTTGGGGGTTGTCCTTGAATGATTTGTTTATGGCCACATCTAGTACTTGTGGTTTTGAAGCCACTCTTGTAGGTGTTACAAGATATGTTTTTTGTGCAGCAAGTTTATCTTTTACTTCAGATGTTAGATGTCCCTTATAAGCAACCAAAACTAGCATGGCTTTCATAGCAAGCAGTGCCCCAGGTCTGTGATTCCAAACAGTAGACTGCCAGTCAATCATGAGTTGCATTGTCAGTCAGCCATTTCCTTGACAGAAAATCACTAAGCATATAGGATTTTTTTTTTTTGGCATAGTTTTTCTTCTAAGAGTGACATAAAGGTGTAACTTTCTCCCACAGGCTGTAATAGGTCTACTGTCATATTGCTCAGCATGCCAAAAAATATTGGCATTTGCTCAGCATTGGCAATCTGCTAAAAAGGATATGAGTGACAGTTTTGGAACTGGATGTGATGTAACACTGGATGTTGGCCAGCTTCTCCTTGAAATCTGCTGGTATTCTCTGTGTTAGTGTAGCACTTTGTTGGAGAGCAAGGCCATTTCTCTGCATAAACTGAAGACACAAGACACGACCCAATACTCACATGAAATTCTCATTGTGGCACAGTTAAGACTTTTGCGATTTCCAAGACCTTCAGTTGGATAATTTCTCATGAGATAGGCATCCCATCTTTCCTCATATCTTGCACATAGGAAAGAAGTTTAGCTTCAAGTTCTGCATACTTGCCACATTTCAGCTCCAAATGATTTTCTTGTTGAAACTGCCTTTTCCCATTTTCCCTCTGAAGCAGCTCAGTGTAGCACATCAGATTCGTCCAGATCTTCTGGCCCCTCTGTTGGTTGTGGTTTTGGCATAATGCACTATTGTAAGTTTGAAGCTTGCATTGTAACTACTCCGAATTTCATGGCATAATGATGCCTTTTGCTCTAAATGGTCGTTCATATGGTCATAAATCAGGCTTTCATATCAGTATCGAACTAAAACTGAATTATAAGCTAATGAAACAATACTGGTAGACCTACACAATGTCAATACCAATAAAACACTGGTAAAAGTTTGCATTGTTGCGTAATAAAATGCTGTGTCACTAGTTTTGGCTACAGACTCTAGTTGTATTGTTGCAAGTGAGCTTAATTTTTGTACAGCAATTGATTGTAAAAAAACAAGGTAGCAGATTTAAGCTATCCTCTAACTTTTTGACAGTGAAATTGGGATAAAACGCAACTTAATGTTGACTGTGTTGGTGCATCCCTCCAAATCTTGTACGCCATACAGAGGAGGGCAGTACCATGAATGTTTTGGAAGAAATGGGACTTCATGAGTGTCTCAAGACTCATTGTGAAAATACGTTAAATGAACAATCATACCTATTTCATGGAAGTGTCACTAATGTATCCAATATATAATGCTTCTATTTTAGATACTTGAAAATGGCCTAAGGCTGAAATTGTACAATAGTACATGAAATAAAGAGAATGGCGGCTGAAGGCATCATGAAATCTTTCAAAAAAATGTTTCATTATTATGAGAAGGAAAATTGCTACTCACCATATAACGGAGATGCTTCAGTCACAGGTAGGCACAACAAAGAGATTTTTCACACTTAAAACTTTCGGCCAATGGCCTTTGTGAACAATACACAAAGGCCATTGGCCGAAAGCTTTAAGTGTGAAAATCTTTTTGTCGTGCCTACCTGCGACTGAAGCATCTCCGCTATATGGTGAGTAGCAACTTCCTTTCTCATAATATTGTTACATTCCATCCTGGATTTTCCACTGTTTGAAAAAATGTTTCATAGAAGATTTCTGGCCAAATTCAACCCAGTCTTTCAAAAACTGGCTTATGTTAGGTGAATGCTCCTTGTAATGATCATCGTGTTGCCCATTCCCTTGGGTAGAATACTTTATGTATTTCTATGCTGTCTTATCGTTAACAATATGAAAATTTATGTAGATATACCATAGCATTATAAATCTCTGCATGATTAGGAAGTGTTTTACTTACATCTAAATGTGAAAATGTTTTTTGCCGTAATTAATACAGTGGTTATACTTTTATACCTGAAATACAGGGAATCTCCTTGCGTTGTTTGGTTTCTTTGTGGTGTGATGCCTGCATGAGCCTATTTTAGATCCCACCCTTTAAATAATACAGTATATGACATGTTCAGTGTTGTGTCATGAAGAGTTTTACTTATATTCAAATGTAAGGATGATGCTGTATACCTTGTTTCAGATGGTAGTAGTACTTTTGTATCTGGCACTCAAGAAAGTGTTTCTATTACACGATTGTCTTTGAGGAGTGATGCCTTACGAGCCGCACACTTCACGTCCCATCCTTTAAGTAGTACAATACATTACATATTATATACAGTCCAGGGAAGCTGTGTTATACTAGAACTTTTGTAGTTGTGCCATGATAGTGTAAATACCTTCGTGACTATGTACTTTGTAATGTATTTTCTAATTTATGCATATGTGTGCATTTTTTTATACTGTTAATCAAGTGGGATAGTCCTCACTCTTCCATAACCTTAAGCTTAGCACCTAAAGATCAAGACACCTGCGTACATCTCCAATGTGTATATACATGGTGTCTTTTCTTTTGGATGTATTCATATCTTGGTACTGTACAAACTTTGAACTCTCCCCACTGATTTCAGTCAGTGCCTACTCATAGCCAATGCCTGTAATTCCTTAGTCTTATCTCAAATGTAGTCCTCAAAAATGATTTAAATATGTTGAAGCTGTTGCCACACATTTTGGCCAGTATGGTGTTGCAGGCATTGATGGCCCAACCCGGGACTCCAGATGGCCGAGCTGAAGCCGGGACCCACCGCGCCATATTTTGTCAGGAGGCCTAGCAAGTCCAATAGCGTCAAGGGGCAGCGCAGAGTGATACAGCGGTATTCGGAAGCGTTTCTTTATTCACATAAGTTACAGAAGCGTAACGTCGGCACTCCACCCGCGCGCTGTGCCGCGAGTCCAGCCGGCTCAGCAGCTTCTGGTATGCCGACACCGCTGCCGCCGTCTGCAAGGCCAATCACCTGGAACTCAGCCGTGCTCGCCCGGTGGCCACCCACCGAGTGTTGCGTCTTGCACTGCATAGCTGGCCGCTATTCCAAAGACTGTTAGAGTCCCTGGTCCCTGCCGCCCTCTGCCCCATTTGGCCTGCTCTGTCTAACCATGGGACGAAGGTGGTTGTACTGGTCACCTGTGGCCCTCGGCCACTTCTGCTCCCAGGACAGGATAGGACCGGACTTGAACCCGTGCCTTCCTGCATGCCATGCCGCAACTCGCCACTAATGGTGCTTGCCGAATGGCAACACCCGCCGCTGTCTCTGGTGTTGCTGCAGCAGTGCCGTGCCTCCTGCAGCGTACGTCTCGCCCAGACCCTGGTACACCAGGTTGGAAGCGAATGTGGCCCGTCCTGGACCCGCTGCAGACTGCTGTCACTCCTCCTTCAGGCCAACTGTGCAGTCTCCAGGTACCCAGCTGCCGTGCTGTCCCGTCCCGGTGTTGTGTCCCCAGAGGTGGAATACAGCCCGAACAAGTACATGGAAACAAAGTACAGATTTACATAGAATATTTACAACATCGCTGTCAGTCTGGCCCCTATAAGTGTAGACCAGCACAGGTCCAACCTGACTCTCGACTGACTTGGCACACATCCCTCAAGCTAAAAGTGCCTGACTATTTATACTGCTTTTCCCCTCACTTCTGACCTAGTGTCAGAGAGAGACAGAAACTATGGCAGGGTTAAATTCCCATACATCAGCCATTTACACATCGGCCTCCTGGCTCTGGACTAGTGCCCCTGCCTCATACATTGCAATAACTTCAAGGCCCCAGAATTCATTGCCCAACCACGCCTTTACTGAATTTTTAACAAAATTCCTCTTTCCTACAACTAAGACTAATACTAGTGCAGCAATAGTGTTTGTTACTATGTCCAGTATGCACAAATCCAGTTTCATAAGTTTTTATCCCATCTGTCACATATTGCTAAAATTAGTTAACATTGTTGCACTTATCTGTTTGTTTTATGATTTGTTCTTGTGGTGTGATGGTGTATTTTATACAGTGAGTGTATGTGACTTCATTTTTATTCTTTTTATTAATGTTGAGTAGTGCTGTATTTTCTGCTTATGAGTAATTTTTAGTTTATTTTTAACCCAAATTCTTCACGGTTGTACTGTAAAACATGTATTTTTGTCAGCATCCAACATTTTAAATTCCCTTACATAAATTTATTGCATTTGTACATGATGCTCATAATAAGACCTGCCATAATTGGCACTTAGCAGAATTATCCATGAACCCTTAGTATGTCGATTTACCTTGAGAGAAAGTAAAAGGCCCCAAAACCAGCCCTACAAAATACACTAGAATGAACCGCCTGGCACAGGGGTATGGGTTCCCAGCATTTAGTTCTGCCACACTACAAATTTCAGAGGTACCCAAACATTTTTCCTTTTGCTTCACAAACGGCACCACTAGATTCAGAATAATTAAAAATGTATGTTCTAGTACAACATCTTTAAATTGGACAGGCTGCATGATTTCTCACCTGATGGTTTTTGACAACTTCCCTGATGCTCCAAAGTTTCTTAACACTTAATACTGGCATAACTGTTAATAGTAGCATAACTACCTTGTTTGTTTGGCTTGGCAAGGCTTCTAAATATGCTTGAGAAATCACTGAAAAGTTTGGAACCACTGTCTCTGAGTAGCTCATATTGTAATACATTTACTATTACCATTACAATAGGTTTAATACCATCTTAAGTTTGCACTGGATCCTCTTCAAATGTAAATCTTTACTCAATACTGTTCAGTCAAAATCTCACTTAATCAGTGAATTTTCAGGTTTTACTCTTCCTAAAAGAATACACCAAAACTCTTGACTCATTTAGTCATGAAATGACAGTTCACATATGTGCTGTGCTTTGTGCTGCTCAGCCAGTGAGACTAAAGGTAATGCATTTTCATTATCCAGCATGAAGAATGGTTTGTATCCAGAATCCTCATTGAATATGATTTCATAGATAATGTCGCTTTCCTCCAGAGGCACTTTTGTGCTCTCTAAAAATTATTTTGCTTGTTCAAGTTCCCATGCCTGTACTTTGGAAGCATTGCCTATCTTGCTTCCTTCCAAGTTCTGCTTTGGATTCTCCACAATTCCCATACTTGCCAACTGCACTGCTCTTAAGTGCTGCACTGCTTGCGTGCCCTGCACCCATTCTTCAAGGCTAACTGCATCTCCACTCTGACCAAGGTTCCCAGAACTCCCATCAGCTTTGTTACGTGGCCAGCCAGTGGACCATCTGTCCCCAGGTGTGCCTGCTTCACACCCTCAGGGTAAACTGTGGCATAGCCATTCCACACTTCATGTCCTTGCAAAATGGTGATATTTACTGCAAAATGTCCTCTAAATGTTGAGATGTCAGACCTCATTTTCTCTGGTGCCCCCTCACAGTGGCTCCTATATGGTCACACATTGCATGAGTTTGACCTGCAGCTGTAACTACACATAAGGCGCAACTGCCTACCACCACCTTGCCATGGCTGAGAATTGTTGTTCCTGCCGTCTTGCCCATGTAACCACTACATCCGTTCCATCTGTTGTACACCATCAGGCTCCTTCTGAGTATGCTTATATAGTAGCTCCATAATTAGCAATCATATACAACCTCTTGGTCATAGAAAGTTCTGTACCAAGAGACTGGAAAATTGCACAAATCATACCAATACCCAAGAAAGGAAACAGGAATAATACGCTGAATTGCGGACCCATACCACTAACATTGATTTGCAGTAGGATTTTGGAATATACTTGCTTGAACATCATGAATCACCTCAAAGAAAATGATTTATTGACAAATAGCCAGCAGAGATTCAGAAAATATTGTTCTTATGAAACACAACTAGCTCTTTATTCTCAAGAAGTAATCCTATCAGTTGTGTGACTGGACTCATGATTTCCTGTCAGATATGTCACAGTTCATAATAACTGATGGAAATTCAACAAGTAATACCAGAAGTAATGTCTGGCATCCCTCAAGGAAACATTATAGGCCCTCTGTCATTCCTGACCTACATAAACAATTTTGGAAGCAGTCTGAGAGGAATCTTCTTAGATCGTTTGCAGATGATGCTGTCATTTACTGTCATGTAATGTTATCAGATGATCAGAATGAGTTGCAAAATGATTTAGACAAGATATCTGTATGGTGCAAAAAGTGGCAATTGACTCTAAATCATGAAAGGTGTGAGGTCATCCACATGAGCACTAAAAAGAATCCGCTAAATTTCAGTTACACAATAAATCACGGAAGTTGAAAGGCTGTAAACTCAACTAAATACTTAGGGATTGCAGTTACATATAACTTCAGTTGGGATGATCACATAGTAATGTGGGCAAAGCAAACCATAGACTTCGATTTATTGGCAGAACACTTAGAAAATGTAACAAGTCTGTGATATAGTGTGTGTTCATTGCGCTTGTCCCCCCCCTTCTGGAGTATTGCTGTGCAGTGTGGGATCTGCATCAGATAGGATTGACAGAGGACATCAAAAAAATTCAAAGAAGGGCAGCTTGTTTTGTATTATTGTGAAATATGGGAGGGAGTGCCATGGATATGATACATGAATTGGGGTGGCAATAATTGAAACAAAGGTGTTTTTCACTACAGCAGGACCTTCTTATGATACTTCAATCACCAGCTTTCTCCTTAGTGTGTGAAAGTATTTTATTGGTACCCACATACATAGGGAGAGGTGGTCATCATAATAATATAAGATAAATCAGAACTTGCATGGAAAGGTTTAAGTGTTTATTTTTCATGTGTTCTGTTCAAGAGTGGAATGGTAGAGAAGTAGCTTAAAGGTGGTTTGATGAACCCTCTGCCAGGCACTTAATCGTGTATATTTAGACGCAGATCCTTTCCAAGAATCTGATGAAATTCATTTAATCGTCATACAGTGCCGCAATCAACTCCCTTTTAATATAGAGTTGCGACATATATTCTGTACCCAAAATCATAATATGTTGTTGTGGCCCTATGTCCTCCAATTTTTTTGGTGTACATTAGTTACAACGAATTCATAAATCTATAGGTGACACTCATCAGAATTCATGGAGCTTATATGACCATTGCTAATTCTGGGTCAGCCTGTCAATAAATTGCACTATATGCTCCAAATCAAAAAACAATCTATGTCCACAATCACCACCAGAATTTCATCAGTGACAATCTGATTACAACAATGAGAAAGTACACAAGTAGATAATAAAATAAACATAATCCGACTTACCGACGATAGGGTGACAGATGCTGCTATGATGCACGCAACATAAGTATTGTTCATTTACACTACCAGTGTCTGAGTCTGTATATACTGTTACCATCAAAACATAACTTCAAAACATCAATTAAAAGCACTACCTGTGTGACATTGTCAACATGAAATTGCTGTTTGACACAGATCCTGCCTCAGCCAACACCTGACTTGTTCTCGTCTACATAATGGTCTGTCACAGCTGCTTATAACTGTTAGGTGTACTCTAAGGTCAGATGAACCACTTAAATAATATTTACAATTTTAAAAATATTATGTCCTACATTGTGAAGATTCTTTTGGAACACTTCTTGAAAAAATTTTACAATCGTGCTAACTCAGCGATGAAGTCTTCTCGAGTTCTCATCTAAGAAAGGCTGCATTCCCATATGTTAAAATAATTCCTTAAAAACATATTTTTCGGATTAACTATTTTTCTTTTTCATGGCTTCAAGGGATTGGACTGAGTCCACCTGCATGTTGTTAAGGGTTGTCTGCTCCACAAACTGCATTTAACATTTAGTTCATTCCCATCATATCCTTGTGCCAAGGTTCCAGAAGTTTTCCAGTGTTGTGCTCCAGACTCCCGCTGTGATGATTTGCAAGCTATCATGCACTTACCTGCCCTTTGTGTGTCAATGGCCACATTCAGCCATTGTATGCTATAGTGAATTCTGATTCCAGTGCTTAATTAAAAGGTAAATATCTCATGATCCGAAGGTTGGATCATGATACTGTTTTACCAGTCAGTCTTAAATAAATAAATAAATAAACAAACACCTCTCTGCGTTATCTTAATTGACTGCTGTGATTTTGGAACTTAAGAAATCGGATATGTGTATGGTTAGTAAAATAGCAGATCACTTCCACATCTCAAGTGATGTCTCTAACCTTATCATATACATTGATTGCAACAATAATCACTAGAAAAGATCTAAAGTCAAAATTGCAATTGTGGATATTGTAATAAATGTACAGTTCATGGTGAATATGAAGTTATTAAAAAAATTCTTGGAGACTGTGATCCAACAGCAAATATAAACTGTTTTTTTTATTGTCCAGATTGTTTCCAATCAAGTTAATAATATGTATCCCATTTAAGATGAAAATTTGGCACTTGTGCCATTTCTCTCAAATACAGATATAATTTACTCTCGAATGTCAGAGCAAGGAATGTAAGATCCTTTCATCGGATAAGTAGGATACAAATTTTAAAATGAGAAATGGATTGGTTGAATGTAGGAATTGTTAAAAGTAGTGAAGTGCGATAGCATAAAGAATAAGACTTCTGCTCAGGTGAGTGTAAGATTTTCAATGTAGAATTAAATAGGAGCAATGCAGGAGTAAGTCTAATGATTAATAAGGAAGAAGAATGGGTGTGAGCGACTTTAAACAACATTGTGAATACATTATCATAGCCATGTTAGACACGGAGCAGACACCCTCTTGCTCTGCATATGATAATGAGAGAAACAGGTGCAGCCAACTGCAGATTGTGACACACACTAGAGCAAACGATGCCTGTCTTCTGGGCTCCGAGGGTACACTTTTAATCATTCCAGTGACTGGCAGAGAAGGTTAAGAAGACCAGCCTCCCAAATGGAGTTTCAATGAAGCTCACAATTTGCAGCATTGTCCCTAGAACTGATCATGGTCTGCAGGTTCTGAATTAAGTGGAAGGACTGAACCAGAGACTTCGAAAGCTCTGTGACAACTTAGGCTGTGACTTCTACATCTACATCTACACACATACTCCGCAATCCACTATACGGTGCATGGCGGAGGGTACCTCGTACCACAACTAGCATCTTCTCTCCCTGTTCCACTCCCAAACAGAATGAGGGAAAAATGACTGCCTATATGCATCTGTACGAGCCCTAATCTCTCTTATCTTATCTTTGTGGTCTTTCCGCGAAATGTAAGTTGGCGGCAATAAAATTGTACTGCAGTCAGCCTCAAATGCTGGTTCTCTAAATTTTCTCAGTAGCGATTCACGAAAAGAACGCCTCCTTTCCTCTAGAGACTCCCACCCGAGTTCCTGAAGCATTTCCATAACACTCACATGATGATCAAACCTACCAGTAACAAATCTAGCAGCCCGCCTCTGAATTGCTTCTATGTCCTCCCTCAATCTGACCTGATAGGGATCCCAAACACTCGAGCAGTACTCAAGAATAGGTCGTATTAGTGTTTTATAAGCGGTCTGCTTTACAGATGAACCACATCTTCCTAAAATTCTACCAATGAACCGAAGACGACTATCCGCCTTCCCCACAACTGCCATTACATGCGTGTCCCACCTCATATCGCCCTGCAGTGTTACGCCCAAATATTTAATCGACATGACTGTGTCAAGCGCTACACTACTAATGGAGTATTCAAACATTACAGGATTCTTTTTCCTGGACATGAGCCATACGGTTGAGAACTGTGGGGTTCACCTAAATGGGTCAGGTGTGCACTACACATGAGCGGCTGCTACCCAGGTAGCTGCTTGTGTGTAGGGTGCACACAAGGTTTTTTTTTTGATTAGGCGATTCCATCCAGTTCAGATAATGACAGGTGTAGGTGATGCAGAGTATAAGTGTAAAGTCCAAAAGAATGCCCATCCCCCACAGGCAAGAGCATTGAAATCCTAGTAGGTAACTGCCAAAGCATTTGCAACAAAGTGCCAGAGTTTGAAGCACTTCTGAAAAGCAGTGAAACTCACATAATACTAGGTACAAAAATTGATAGCAGTGATATTTTAGGGGAGAATTTATCTGTTTATTGAAAATCTGGGCTAATGGGGAATAGAGATGATGTTTCTGTGGCAGTAGACAAAAAACTCAGATTCACCAAGTTAGAAATTGAAGCTGTACATGAGATTGTTTGGGCCAGACTCAGTATCAGAGGTGGACATAAAATGGTAATTTGGTACTCCTGTTGCTCATGAGATTCACCTCCTGATGTAACCGAAAACTTTCGAGAAAACCTTAGTTCCCTTGTATGTAAGCTCCTCAGTTATACTGTAATCATTGCTGGACACTTCTGCCATCCAACCATTAGTTGCAAAAATTGCAGTTTTGTCGGTGGTGGGCATGACAAGACATCCTGTGAAACATTACAAAATGCCTCTCTGAAAACTACCTGTAAAAGACAGTTCAGAACCTCTTTCATGATAGAAATGTGTTAGAAGTGATAGCAACAAATAGACCTAACCTCCTTCAGGATGTCCACATCGAAACTGATATCAGTGACCATGACACGGTTGTGCAAACAGTGATTACCAAAGTACAAAGGACAACTGAAACAAGTAGAAAGAAACGACTGTTCAGTAAATTAGATAAAAAGCAGTAGAGTCATATCTCAATGAGGAACTTGAAATTTTCAGCACGGGGAGCACGTAGAGGAACTATGGCTGAAGTTTAAAGGAATAGTTGACCATAGACTGGATAGATGTGTACCAAGTAGAACAGTTCATAATGGGCAGGACCCTCCATGTTATACAGCCACTGTAAAGGAACTCCTAAAGGAACAGAGACGACTACGAAACAGGTGTAAAACAAAGTGTAGGGCTATGTACAGAGAGATGCTGAATGAAATGCATTTCTCTGTCGAGAGCAATGTGTGAAGCCTTCTGTGATTACCATTCTGTCAAATGATCTTCCAGAAAACCCAAAGAAATTCTGATCATATGTAAAGGCTGTTGGTGGCAGCAGAGTTAGTGCCTAGTTGCTCTCTAATGAGACAGGAACTGAAATTGAGACTAGCAAGGCAAAAGCTGAAATGCTTAACTGAGTTTTCAGATGCTCCTGTACAAAGGAAAACCCAGAAGAATTGCCCCAATTTAATCCTTGTTCAACTGAAAAGATGAGTAAAATAAGTGTTATTGTCATGGTATTGAGAAACAACTGAAATCATTGAAACTGAACGAAGCTCCATGGCCCAATGGAATCCCTGTCAGATTCTATACTGAAGTTGTGGCTAAGTTAGCCTGTCTCCAAACTATAATCTATCATAGATATCTTGAACAAGAAACGATGCCCGATAGTTGGAAGAAAGCGCGTGTTACACCCATTTACAAGAAGAGTGGTAGACATCATCCACAAAACTAACATCCAGTATCCTTCACATGAATTTGTTGTAGAATCTTAGAACATAATCTGAGCTCAAACATAATGAGGTATCTCGAACAGAGTGACGTCCTCTATTCCAACCAGGATGGATTCCAGAAACGTCGCTTATGCAAACCTATCTCACAGTTTTCTCATGTGACGTATTGAAAGCTTTGGATCAAGGCAGTCAGATAGGTGCAGTGTTTCTTGATTTCTGACAAGCATTTGACTCAGTACCACATCTGCATCTAGTGTTAAAAGTACAGTCATATGGACTATCAAGTGAAACTTGTGACTGGTTTTGAGGATTTTTGGTAAGTTATCTTGAGCAGAGAGTCATCGACAGATGCAGAAGTAACTTTGGGTATGCCCCAGGGAAGTGTGTTGGGGCCCTTGCTGTTTGTGTTGTATATTCATTATCTTGTAGACAATATTAATAGTAACCTCAGATTTTTTGCAGATAATGCAGCTATCTATAATGAAGTACTGTTTCAAACAAAATGCATAAATATACAGTCATGTCTTGATATGATTTCAAAGTGATGCGGAGATTGGCAACTTGCATTAAATGTTCAGAAATGTAAAATTGTGCACTTTAGAAGATGAAAAAACGTAGTATCCTGTGGATATAATGAGTCACAATTAGAATCAGTCAGCTCATACAAATACATAGGTGTAACACTATGTAGTGATATGAAATGGAATGATCACAGAGGCTCATTTGTGGTTAAAGCAGATGGTAGACTTCTGTTTATTGGTAAATACTGGGGAAATGCGTTCAGTCCACAAAGGAGTTTGCTAACAAATCACTTGTATGGCCCATCCTAGAAATTGTTAAAGTGTGGAACTCATACCAAGTAGAACTAACAGGGGATTTTGACCATATGAAGAGGAGGGCAGCACAAATATTCAGAGGTTTCTTTGGCCCATGGGAGAGTGTCACAGAGATGCTAAAGAACCTGAACTGGCAGACTTGTGAAGACAGACATAAACTATCCTGAGAAAGCTTACTTACAAAGTCTCAAGAACCAGCTTTAAATGAAGACTCTAGGAATATACTATGACTCCGTATGTATCACTCACGTAGGGATCATGAGGACAAGATTAGATTAATTACATCACCGACAGAGGCATCTAAGCAATCATTCTTCCCATGCTCCATATTCGAATGGAATGGGAAGAAATCCAAATACCTGATACAGTAGGACATATCCTCTGCCGTGCACCTCCTAGTGGTCTGCAGAGTACAGATGTAAATGTAGATGTAGCTTTACGAGGAAAGAAATTGTCAGATCATTTAGTGAGATGAAGATTTGTGATGGATGGCTGTAATTTTATGGAAGGAAAAGGAAGAGAATGAAAAACAGTAGAACATGGACAGGGGCAAGGAGTGAAAGGCAAAGTCACCTGGTAGAATTTTCTCCAAAGGAAACTTTAATAATTGATAATACTTAATTTAAGACTCATGAAAGGAAGTTGAATACATCGAAGAGACCTAGAGGCACCAAATGATTCAGATAGATTATCCAATGGTAATACAGAAATTTTGAAACCATATTTTAAACTGCAAACATTTTTCAAGGTCAGACATACATTCTGCCCATAACTCATTGCTTATTAATTACAGATTAAGGCTGAGTAAGTTTCAGAAAGACAGAGAATTAAGGATACTGGGGTTTCATTGGAAGATGGTAGGGATATACAGGGTGCTCATTTTAACTGAAGACATTGAAATATCTCCAAAACTACACATCAGATAAAAAAAAGGTCATAACTCCAATTTGTTTGTCTCTGAAGGGGACATCCAATGATACCACACTCTACCCGCACCCCACCCCACCCCGTGCATGGGTGCTGGGGGGAACTTTGGAATCTTGAGTGGGCACCCCCATTTTATATTAAAGATTATGATTCTATGGCAAAATCTGCATGTATTTTGTCTGAAGCATTTTCTTCATTTTGCCACAGATAGTACTGTAATCAGAGGAATAAAAATGGCTATCCAATCATAATTTATGACATGCCTACTCAATGGTCCTTCAATATCCAATTGTACATGGGACCCCATGTCCATACTGTGATGGTAGGATAGGCTAGTATTTCATAACTTGTAATTGGAAACTCTGATTTGCAGCCTTGCATCCCTCTGATGTAGCGAACAGAGGACATCTCGATGTGCCGCTGTGCCCATGGCTTGAGGCAAACACTACTATACTTTTCCAATTAGAGTAAGTGTTCAAACATAGTGCTGCCAACTTCAGTACACTTAGTTATCTGATTCTCAAATGACTGTACACAGGACAGAAGCAGATCAGCACAGGCATTTCTGATGCAGTAGACCGTGTCTTCATGGCCTGTTGACACTTGGTGGTACACCTTATCTTTTAAATATCCCCACAGGAAGAAATCCACTGATGTCCAATTAATAGGGACATCTCTGCTGATCCACCGACCAGTGCAAATACAGTCTAATACCTCCGTGCTTCAATGTATAATGTACTGGGCAGCCGTCATGCTGAAACCACAAATGTTGTCAAACATGCAGGGCAACTTTGTCCAGTAGTACCAGTAGTTTCTGTTCCAAAAACATTCGATATTTACGTCCATTCAGTGCGTTGTTGATAAAATACATACCAATGTTCGTTCCCCATGATTCCACACGATACGTTAACTGACCAAGGACATTGATGCCGTAACCAGTAGGGACTGTGTACACTCCAGTAATGCATGTTATGGTGGTTAACACTGCCATGGAATGTGAATGTAAACTTGTCGGAAGATAGTACCTCGGCAAAGAATTGGGGGGGGGGGTTCATTGGCATTTGTTGACGTGACCTTTCACAAAACACAATCTGTATAGAAATTGGTACCATGAAGTTCTTGATCATGGTATGGATGATACTTGTGATGATGCAGTATTGTGACAATAATACCTATGGACATACCGGAATCGCGGTGTCATTGCGGAGAACTTAACTGTGGGTTATTGCGCACTACAACTAGTGCAGCTATTTCATTAGCTTCTCCTGTTATGTGTTTGCATCCTTTCCATTTTCCAGTCTGTACACTGCCATCAGACATAAAGGCATTCACAATCTTGTAAAAGAACAAATAAGTGTGAGCTTTCTCTGGAAAACACTTGGCATACAAGGCAAAAACAACCTCTACACTTCTTTTACATTCCCTGTAAATCAGGATCACTCCAGTTTTTTTTTTTTTTTTTTTTTTTTTTTGTTCCAACATTCATCATCCACTTGCACATCTAATAGGTAGGTGTGCAAGCAATAAACACTGTGCAAGTATTGTAATGTTTAAAGCCAGTGTCTGTTCTATGTTTCCATGATACATGAGCACTGGTCACAGTGTGCTGCCTGCTATGATACGTCGTAGTTTGCAACACGGTCATGGTGGTGCATTGGGTAGTCCCCTGTTCAGTACGTTGGAGGAGTACAGTGTTGTGAATGGTATTTCCAAATATAAGTTATGAAATACTAGCATGTTCTACCCTCACAGCGTGAAGGTGAGGTCCCACATGTCATTGGATATTCAAGGGCCATTGAGTAGCATGTCCAATTACAGCGCCATATGTGATGAAGTGAAGAAAATACTCGAGGCAAAATGTATGTATATTTTGCCATAGGTGGTTCCCATTGAAGATTTCAAAGTTGCCACCCACACCGAAACAAACAAACTGGAATTGTAACTTTTTTTGAGCCGATATGTAGTTTTCAAGACATTTCAATGTCTTCAGTTAAAATGAACACCCTGTATAGAAGGTCTATTCAAATAAAACGTTTTTCATGACAATATTACATAGAGTGAAGAAGAAGTAGGTGATTAGACAGAACCATGAAATACTTTATCCAAAATAAGGGACCTGGGGTAGACAACATTCACTCAAAATTATTGTGGTACTTGGGAGAACATACCATGACAAAATTATTGCATTTCCTATCCTGCCAGCATTCAATGAAGTAGACTCAAGAACGGTCTTAGTACTTTCTAGTAGCTTGCATGTGATCTTAAGAAGTTTGATAGTGCAAATCTTAAAATAAAAAACATCAGAATTCATTTTTATCTTTTTTGAACCTATTATTTTTGTTTAAAGTCTAGCACTAGAATGGATAAAGAATCTTATATATTGTGTCCAGATGCAGAAGGAGTAGGCCACAGTTGGTGAACAACAGAAGATGCGGTTGCTGCGGTCTGTTGTCTGTGGCCTGCTGACTTGCAGTGTAGTGGTGACGGAGAAACTGACACGTCACATGGACACCCCAGGTGTGTCTTGTTTTGCCCATGGGCTCTGCTGCTGAAGCACTTTCCAGTGCATTGGATGTGGGACAACTGTGTTTACTGCAGAGTGATTGGCAGATCGTAATACATTCATGTTGTTCGAGGTGGAGAGTTGGTGTGAGGACTTACCATCTGGTCTCGCCCAGTCACCCTGTGAGTGGACAAGTGCCCTCTTCTTCAGTAGGGCCCAAACTGGTACTGGAAAGGGGGGTGGGGGCGCTCGCCAGGTGCAAGTCTTTCGATTTGATGCCACTTCGGTAACTTGCGTGTTGATGAGGATGAAATGATGATGAATGGTACAACCCAACACTCAGTCCCTGAGTGGAGAAAATTTCCGACCCAGCCAGGAATTAAACCCGGGCCCTTAGGATTGACATTCTGTCGCGCTGACCACTCAGCTACCGGAGGCAGACGGAACTGCAGTGTCACACATGTTATAGAGCTCCTTGGGAAAATAGCACCCGGGGCTAGAAAGACGTCCAATGGGTGCTTGTTATGCCTGCCGGGGAACCTCATCTGAGATGTGGAGGAGGGTTTGTCTGTGGCTGCTGATGATGCAGTGTGCCTTACGGGCAGCTGGTGAAAACAGCTGACCTCACTTGTAGGATGCAAGCAGAGCTCACAATATGCAATATCATACCCAGAACTGATTGGGGTTCTTGGCTGCAAATTTTTTGACCTGTGTTGTGGGATGGATAATTGTAGGAATCCCCTTGATAGACCAGGGGTGCACTGCATAAAGAAAGGAGATACTTGGCTAGCAGAGTGCTGTGGAGTACATGTAGGGTTTATAGGCTAGATAATAGTTTGATGTCCTTTGTTGAATGCTGACAATGACATGCAGAGAATCACGCACAAGATAAAGTCACACTGACCACCAAAATTTTGACAGTAAATTGTTGTAGCACTCATAACACAGTTCCTCAATTTACTCCTCCCCAGGAAAGCTGTCACATTCAGACTATACTCGAAACTGAGATCTGGATGAATCCTGAAGTAGAGAGCACTGAAATATTTAGTGAGGGTGGAACATATATTGAAAAAAAAAAAAAAAAGCAGGTTAGGTGCCATAGGAGTTGGAGTGTTCATTGCAGTCGACAAAAATATTGTGTCCATTAAGGTTGAAATTGAGTTTGACAGCAAAGCAGTATGGACACAAGTATGTGGCCTAGGTGTGAACTAAAGTTGATCTTTGGATGTTTTTACCAGCCACACGATCCTGCTGTAACAGTTGGAGAATCATCCAAAAGAAACTCTATGTTCATTAGCATGGAAGTACCCCAACATGCAGTATCAGTTGGAGACGGCTTTAACCTACCATGGATAGACTGAGGCATCTATGGACTCGTTGCAGATGGTACTGACTGACAATCTTGTGAAGTAGTTCTAAATGCATTTTGTGAAAACTGCCTTGAGCATATAGTTGACAGACCACATGTAATGGAAATATTTGAACTTTGTAGCTACAAACACGCCTGACCTTATTGACAGTGTCAGTGTAGAGACGAGAATTAGTAATAATCTCATTGTCATAGCGACAACTGTTACTAAATTATTTCAGTCAAGAAGGATAGGAGAATCTTTATGTTAGAAAGAGCAGATAAGCAGTTGTTAGGTTGTTAGTATCCTACTTGTACACTGAATGGACGTCATTTAGTTCTAATATGATGAATGTAGAAGAATTATGGACAAAGTTGAAACAGACTGTAGCCTGTGCTCTGGAGAAGTTTGTGTCAGGTAAGTGGATTAAGAATGGAACAGACCCACTGTGATTTAATAACAATATTCTTGAGCATATTCTAAGCTTGAAAGTAATAGATTTCCTTGTGGCAGAAAATCTTTTGTCCACAAATCAGCATGGATTTAGAAAGCATGGCAGTTGTGAAACTCAGCGTGCCCTGTTTCCACATGTTATCCTGTGAATGATGGATACAAGGCAACAGAAAAATTCCATATTCCTAGTTTTCAGGAAAGCATTTGACACAGTACTCCACTGCTGACCATTAACAAAAGTCTCAGCATAGGGAATAGGTTCCCAGATATGTGAGTGGCTTGAAGACTTTTTAAGTAATAGAACCCAGATCATTATACTGAACTGTAAGTGCTCATCAGAGACAGAATCATCAGGAGTTCCTCAGGAAAGTATAATAGGACCACTCTCGGTTTTTATATACATAAACGATCTGAGAGATAGAGTGATCAACAATGTGCAACTGTGCTGATGATGCTGTAGTGTACAGCAAAATGTCATTGTGTAACTCTTGGGAAGGGTACAGAATGACTTAGACACAATTTCTGTTTGGTGTGATGAATAGCAGCTTGCTCTAAATGTTGAAGAGTGTAAGTTAATGCAGATGAGTAGGAACAACCACCCTATAATGATCATGTACAGTGTGCTGCTAAACACCGCCATGATTAAATATTTGGGTGTAACATTCCAAAGTGACATGAAATGGAACAAACACATAAGGTTGATAGCGTGGAACGTGAATTGTAGACTTTCAGTTTATTGAGAGCATTTTAGGAAAGTGCAGCTCATTTATAATGAAGATTGTGTATAGAACACTAATGCGACCCATTCTTGAGTACTGTTCAAGTGTTTCGGATCCCCACTAGATCCTATTAAAAGAAGTCATTGAAGCAATTCAGGGGCATGCTGCTAGATTTGTTATCAGCAGGTTCAGTCGACATGCGAGTATTGCTGGGATGCTTTATGAACTCCAGTGGGAATCCCAAGAGGGAAGGCAATGACCTTGGTTAGCAAAGCACTGTTGAGAAAATTTAGAGAACTGGTATTTTTGCAGTTGATTGCAGAAAGATTCTACTGCTACCAATGTACATTTTGCATAATGACTGGAGGAATTAGGGCTGACATGGAGGCATACAGACAAGTTGTTTTCCCATCACTCTGTTTGTGATTTTTGTAGATATAGATGTGACATATAAGATGTATGAGAGGTGAAATACCCTCAGACATCAAGAAGAATATAATAGTTCCATTTCCAAAGAGGGCAGGTCTTGCAAAATACTGACAAGAATGGTTTAAAGAAGAATGAAAAAATTGTAGATTCAGTCTTGGGCTAAATCAGTTTGGGTTTTGGAAAAATGTAGTAAAATGCAAGACAGTGCTGTTCCTGTGACTCCGATTAGAAGATAGGTTGAAAAAATGCAAACCTATGTTTATAGCACTTGTAGATTTAGAGAGAGTTTTTGACAGTGTTTCCTGGAATACACTCTTTGAAGTTCTGGAGATAGCAGTGATAAAATGCAAGGAGTAAACGATTATCTAAGACTTGTAAAGACTCCAGTTTTAAGAGTAAAATGATATGAAAGGGAAGCAGTTGTTGAGAATGGGGTGAAACAAGGCTGTTGCCTATTCACTGTGTTCTACAGTGTGGATATTGCGCAAGAGGTTAAGAAAATCAAGGAGAAATTTGACAAGGAAATTGGAGTTCAGGGAGAGGCATAAAAACTTTGAGGATGATTGTCGATGACATTGTGATTCTGACAGAGATGGCCAAGACCTGGAGATCAGTTGAATGGACAATGTTTTGGAAACAAGCTATAAAATGAATATTAACAAAATGTAGTGTAATGAAGTTGGATTAAATCAGGGAATACAACATTTATGGCCAACTTGGTAGCTCATCTCCTGTGGATACCATTGGCGGTCCAGTGTCATTGGATAGAAAGGCACTATTCCACACTTATGATGGAGAAGGGTTATTGGTTGAAATGCCTGCTGCCGCTATTGGTTGGTCGTCATCAGTGGCTAGATTCGAAACGGACAGAGCAAGAGACGGGGAATGTTTACCTAAAATATTATTGCCTGCTGAGGTGACTTGCAGTGCGTTGTTTATGCCACTCACACACCGCGGCCGCGTATTTACTTCCTTGACGGCGGGGAGCCACGATGCCGGAAGCCTATAGCCATATAGGAGATGAGCTACCAACGCTCCTTCTTCTGCAGCATAGCGGGACTATTAGCCTATGACTATGGCCCACCAATGGTAGCCAAATGAATTTTAACCAATACTATGACTTTTCCAGCACCAACACCACAAAACCCGCCCTTTACAAGTGGACGCGACACTCGTCTCTGACAGTGTTCTAGCAGTAGCGGACACCAAAAGATCCTGAGGAAGATCCCAACAGAGGGGTCAAAACGTCAAACATTTTAGAAGAAACATGACACGGCCTAATAACCCAGAAGATTTTAACTTGAAATTTTCAATAGGTTGTAGGACTCAAAGCCATTTTTATTTAACCCTAAAGAAACTAAATCAAACTGAAGAGCGGCAAAGGTACATATTTGCACTGTCTCCTTAGATAGAGCTGACATCAATCAGTAGGTTGATTTGACCAGCACAGCGATTTATTGGGCAGGGTCCTCTCAGTCTAGGTGTACCCTTGTCATCTTCAGTCCCCCAGACATATGTGGACCTACAGTTTAAGGCGGGCTCCGAAACAAGTTGAACTCAGTATTTTGTACATTAATAAGCATTGCCTCAGGTGAGAGTAGCAATAAGTGGGGGGGAAAAAAAAACATCCTTATGACTGATCTGGAATAGAACCCCAGACCATCTGATCAGTAATACAGCATGTTACCACTGAGCTACGAGGACAAAATTATGTTTAGGTATTGGCCAACTAACATGTAGTTGCTCATTGTCTTACAAGTAATTACTGTTTTATGCAGAAATGTGTGTGCAGTTGTGATAACAATTTAAAGACATGTTCAGTAGTTAAAAATGTAATAGAAATAGTTTAGTTGCTGCTGTTCGTGCCTATAGAACATTATCGTAAGAGATGTTTGATCATTATTGACTGCTGTCTGTCTGCTTCAGATAGTTCGAATTTCCCTCTCTTTATCCGATTTGATATGTCTTTGAATTAATTATATTAATTATGAGTTATTTCCATTAACTTTTATGAGATCAATTATTATCTGCATTCATTACATAAATTGCCAGTATTTTCCTCAATTTATTGAAAAAAACACTGTTTCGAACTTCAGCAGCATGGGAGTAACATATTCACATTTATTATTTACCCCTTTTCAACATGTATTTGCCCAAAACAAAATCCATTCTTTGGTAGTGTTATTAGGTTGTAAACCGAAGATTGCAGTGAACTTGGTCCATGAAATTTGGCCACTCAAAGTTTATCCTAGTTCGTGGTGACATAATTTGAGGTTAACATTTATCAACACAGATTTCTCAGTTCAGCTTGATCTGAGTGCTAATTAAAGACCAACTGCTTTATAAAATCTGCACCAAAAGTGGTAGATAACTTTTACTATTTCAGCAGCAAAATAACTGACGATAACTGAAATAGTGAGGATATGTAATGCAGATGCAAGAGTGAGGGAAATATTTCAGAAAAAGAGAAATGTGCTAACATAGATTATAAATTTAGCTGCTAGGATGTCCTCTGAAGATATTTGTCTGGCATGTAGCCCTGTACAGAAATGTAATGTGGATGATAAACAGTTTGAACAGGAAGGGAATAATAGTATTTGAAAAGGCGATTGATACAAGAGAAGACTGAAGATTAAGATAACTAATGAAGAGAGATAGAATACAGTAGTGCTGGAAACAAATTATGCCACAACTTGACTAAAAGAATGGATTGCTGTATAGGACACATCCTTAGGCATCCAGGAATTGTGAGTTTGATAGTGGCAGGAAGTGTGGAGGAAAATTTGTGGAGGGAGATCAAGACTTGAGTACAGTAAATAGTTACAAATGGCTGTAGGTTGTAGTAGTTATACAGAGGTGACTATGCTTGCACTGCGTAGATTAGCATGGAGAGTCACATCAAAACAGCCTTCAGACTGAAATCTACAACAACTACTACAACACAGTGTCCTGTCAGTTGACAGATCATTATTTTCATTACCATTATAATAGATTTAAGCAAAATTAATGTGCTTTGTGAGAAAGGTTGAGCAGAGGCCAGCTGTATTCTTATTGTTATCATTTGGAAAGAGAGATGAGCTCTGTATGATTGACTGTAAATGAATTTTTTTGTTACTTTGCAGTAAGATGCCTGTTATTTGCATTCTTCATGTTCCAGTTTGCTGAACAAAGTACTTTTATCCCAGGAAAGATGTTATGGCTGTCCACCTCCATTTTGTGACAGAGTAAAGAATTGACGATTTCACTACCCCATCAATCATCGAGAGATGTAAGAAGATAATTTACTGTGTATCACCAACATGTAAGTTTCACTTTTCTGTGGCATCATAGATTATGACTAAATAATATTTTTGTGCTTCCTTCTCAGTGGAATATTTCTAAGACATATTAATGAAAAAAGTTTTTGATACACTTTGTTTTGAGATTACCAATATACAGCAGGAGTCAGATCCTGTGTCAAATCTTAGAAGAATCATAACTCTTGTAGAAAAGACAAAATTTTTCCTCAGAAACCCATACCATCTTGCTAATTTGATTTGAGGATATAAATTGTTGTTTGAAGTTTATCAAGCAAGGTGGCATATTTGAGAAGCAGAACCAATTTATTCCAGACATTTTATGTTTCTTGTGTTCAATTAAGTGATAGATTTTTTCCACCTCATCTGCTAATGTTTTGTACTTTGTGAGCAATTTGTTAACAGTTATTCACTGAATATGGACCTTACCAGAGCACACCAAGTAACAGCATTTTTTGGAGGTGATAGGAAGCTGTAGAGGGTTTTGTACCTCCCAATGGTGAATTCCAGTTAAACATCACCAGTAGCACACATTGTTTGTGTAACTGCACGGACACATTCAGGAATATGTATCTAATCAGTCTTATAGGAAGGTGGCACAATGTAAGGACATTTGATTTTGTAGAAGTTGTTGAAAGATTCATCAGTGAACCTCAAATTATGTGCTTGTTATTGGCCATAACATGGGTACAAGTGTCAGAGGAACATAATCTGTACTGTGTTACACAAAAGCTAAGCACCCGAAATGGAAGAGAAAGCAAAATGAAACTTCACGTGTTGAGAGGATATGTGATTTTATTTCTGTGATTACAAAATTGAGTCAGATGTACAAAGAACTTTGCAGTATGAGCCCAATTATCAGTATGATGTTGCACCCCGTATGGTCTGGATGCATGCACTTATTTGTTTGGTTAGGGGTCACAAAGTCTTTGGATCCTCTCCTGAGACAAGCTGGCCCACAGCTGTTATAACTGCTGCTTGATATCCTGGATGCTGCCACTGGGACAGAGAAAATGTCTGAGCTGGTCCCACAAATGTTCTGTTGGAGACATATCTGGGGATCTTGCTGGTTGCACGGGCCATGTATGGACAAGCATTGTCTTATTGAAAAAGGTCACCACAATACTGTTACATGAGGGGTAACACACAAGGAGACAGGATGTCCTTGACATACTGTTGTGCCATCAGAGTTCCCTCAATCACTACCACCTGTGACCCAAAGTCATATCATGACACAAGGAGTAACACCGCTGTGCCTCCCCAAACCATTGTAAGAAAGGGTCCTCTTCCTAGGTAAAATTTTGGAGAACAGAATGTATTCTTAAAGTTTAAGTAGTCTTTAAGGAATTTAGCTTCTTACAGTTGAGAATGCCATAATAGTCTAAAATCTTGATCATGGTGAATAAATTCACTTAATAGCAGCCCAGGCAGAAAGTGTTGTCCTTTCTAAAATATTGCAGGACTGTGAATAAAAGTAAAATAATTGTATCAAATATGTTCCCTACAGACAAATCTTTACAGTACTCCTCTTTGTTAGTTAGGATGAAGCTTATTTCGTTTTTGGTTAGCTCGTCTGGACTCATCAAAGTCCAGTGCTTCTGGCAACTGCAAGCATAGGGGTCAGAGAGAGTAGGTTATATGGGGATGGCCATTAGCCCACTATTGTAAATCAATGCTCAGCACAGCTTTCAGACCTAGCAGTTAATACTTAGGTATTGAATCCATAGTAATCCCAATTCTCCAGAACAACAATTACTTTGCTTTCTGTACCTTGACTTTGATTTTGGAACTTTGTTGCAGTGTGCATTGCTGTGTCACACGATTGTGGTTTTCATTCATCAGTACTAATTTAAAAATGTATCCGTGGCACAACATGCACTTGATGTTAAGTTTTTAGCTGCACATTGTGCATCCTAGAGAATATCGTTCTCAAAAGTCGACTGATGAAACATGACATAATCATCTGCAGATTCTTTGCCGCCACCACCACCACCACACAATCGTGGAAGTAAGATAATTAAAAATGTAGTTATAAATTCCACCTCAACACCAGCTCAAACAAAACTGCAATATTAGTAATAATAATATTAGTAGTAGTAGTAGTGCTATTTTGCAAAGTGTAGTGAAAATAAGGACTTATCCTCGTGATGCCAGTTGAGGAGCTACTTGACCAAGCAGCACCAACTCCAGAACATGAAACCTGACAACTGTCAAGAGTGCAGAGTGGTGGGCCCGCGTCCCTCCATACTGCATCCAATGACGCCATTGGCAGAGGGTGACAAGGCAGCCAACTGGTACCAATGGACCTGCCAGGACCTGTGGATGGAGTTAGCATTTACATTTTATGTAAACATTGTGTGTTTATGTATAGCAGTCGTCTTATTGCTTTGAAGAACCAAGTAACAGTTAGTGTTCCTACAATAGCAGCTAACATTTTTATTCTGTATGCCTTTACCAGATTGGATTTTTAAATCCAGTATTCAGACAAAAGCAAAGAAAACACAGTGCCTTATGAGTAAAATATCAGTTTTTCACAATTAGAAATGGTCAGCTCATACAAATACCTGAGAATATAACAAGTTGTAGTGATATGAAATGGAATGACCACATTATCTTAGATATGGCAAGTGGCAGACTTCATTTTGTTGGTAGTATAATATAGCCAGTCTACAAAAGAGACTATTTACAAATCCCTTGTGCATCCCATCTTAACTCTCAAGTACTGGCTTTGGGTCAAAAGACCCAAGAGATTTTTCTTTTGCCTAATTTCTTCAGCATATGACCCTCTGAAACTTGGCAGGGGCATGTATTTTCCTTTATTGTTGAGCAATTTAATGTATTTGCTCTATGTCACTGTTATGGCAAATATTTTTGTTTCAGCTTACTCTTTGGACTGTTATGCTGTTGTGGTGTTTGTAGCCCAAGGCACAAATGCAGTCATCTGTTGGGAATGTAATTCATGTGCCATTAAATCTTAGCTGGCTTCCTGAAGAAGATTCACGGATGTCAGTTGACAGCTACGAAGATGACTGGTATAGGCTAAGTGATATACGAGTTAATGGCCAGGTGAGTATTTCTGCCTGTTTTAGTCTGGGGTGTGTATAGTTCCATAATTGTTTTTTAATTGTCTTAGCAACAACATAATTCAAAAATAACATTTAAAAAATGATGACCAAAGTTGTTTTTATACTGTTGATATGTTGCCTTTTGAGAGTTTATTTCTTTAAGATTTAATATGAATTTGAGATATGTTTGTGAGAATAACTGCACATTCACCATGCCGAATGTATGCTGTCATGTAATAGGATACATAAAGGAAAAAGAAATAAGCCACACAGACCTCATCAGTATGAATAGTGATGTGCCGATTGCCAACATATTGATCTTTATCATCAGCCACACTACAGTGTAATTATAGTTGTCATTTTCTAAATTCATTTATTCAGGTTGTATGCAAATGCTACTCATGGTCGTTATTGGATAATGTGTGCAGTCCTGACTAGTTTGAGACAGGTAATTGGATCAATGACAGCAAAATCGGGAGATTGGTAGAGTCTGATAGAATTTTATCCTCCATAAGCATTCCTAGAGATGTTTTTCACCAGATTAATGTGTGTCTATATCTTGCAAAGAATTCATGTAACATAGTATGTATTGGATATGGTTGGTATACTATGTGATCAAAAGTATCCAGATAACTGGCTGGAAATGACTTAAAAGTTCGTGGCACCCTCCATCGGTAATGCTGGAATTCAATATGGTGTTGGCCCACCTTTAGCCTTGATGACAGCTTCCACTCTCGCAGGCATACGTTCAGTCAGGTGCTGGAAGGGTTTTTGGGAAATGGCAGCCCATTCTTCATGGAGTGCTGCACTGAGGAGAGGTAGCGATGTCAGTTGGTGAGGCCTGGCATGAAGTTGGTGTTCCAAAACATCCTAAACGTGTTCTATAATATTCAGGTCAGGACTGTGTGCAGGCCAGTCCATTACAGGAATGTTATTTTCTTGTAACCACTCTGCCACAGGCCGTGCATTATGAACAGGTGCTCGATCGTTTTGAAAGACACAGTCGCCATCTCCGAATTGCTCTTCAACAGTGGGAAGCAAGAAGATGCTTAAAACATCAGTGTAGGCCTGCGCTGTCATAGTGCCACACAAAACAACAACGGGTACAAACCCTCCATGAAAAATGTGATCACACCATGACACCACCGCCTGCGAATTTTACTGTCGACTCTACACATGCTGGCAGATGACGTTAACTGGGCATTCACCATACCCACACCCTGCCACTGTATCGCCACATTGTGTACCATGATTAGTCACGCCACACAATGATTTTCCACTGTTTAATCATCGAATGGTTATGCTCCTTACACCAAGCAAGGCGTCGTTTAGCATTTACTGGCGTGATGTGTGGCTTATGAGCAGCCACTCAACCATGAAATCCAAGTTTCCTCACCTCCAACCTTACTGTCATAGTACTTGCAGTGGATCCTGATGCAGTTTGGAGTTCCTGTGTGATGGCCTGGATAGATACCCACCTATTACACATTATGACCCTCTTCAATTGTCGGCGGTCTCTGTCAGTCAACAGACAAGGTATGCTTTTGTGCCGTACTTGTCCATTCATGTTTCCACTTCACTGTCACATTGGAAACAGTGGACCTAGGGATGTTTAGGTGTGTGGAAATCTCACGTACAGACATACAACAGAAGTGACACCCAATCATCTGACCACTTTCGAAGTCCGTGCCCCATTCTGCTCTCTCACGATGTCTAATGTTTACTGAGGTTGCTGATATGGAGTACCTGGCAGTAGGTGGCAGCACAATGGACGTAATATGAAAAACATATGTTTTTGGGGATGTCTGGATACTTTTGATCACACAGTGTATCTGTCTGGTATGCAACTCCTTTGCCACCATCTCAGGCCTCGTGGTCTAGTGGAAAAGCGTGTGTAGGGAAACCAAAAGGTTATGGGGTTGAATCTCAGTTGGACCATGGATTTTTCAGTCTACCTTTTAACCTAGCATTCACCTGTTGGTGATGTGGTAAACAACTGATTTTGAGGTTCGCACCATTGTTAAAGGGCAACGATTCCACTTTTTTTCAAAGCTTAAGCTCTCAGCTTGTAAGGATTCTTCCAAAACAGGGCTGATAGGCTCACTCATGAAAATGTTTTAATGCCTACTACCCATAGTCAATGGGTCACTCCCCAGGTAGAAGTATGCGAACCCAATGGCACCTTTCGAAGTAACAATCAATGCATGTGCAGAAGTGGAAACTTATCCTCTACTGTTCCCAGATGAACTATTTGCAAAATTAAGCCATGGCTCTTTATTCGGTAATCTGACCTGAAAAAGGTAAATTTTCAAATCCCTGTGTATGCAACATCACAAACATTCTTAGCCCTAGACATACTGTATGGCCTTTACTGCTATAAACAGTTACCTTTGGATCTTTTCAGTCTGCTGTATTTCGGCATTTTATGGATCAGTTGTGTTGCATACCTTGACAATATTTTGGTTACTGGGGCACCTCCATATTTGTCTTCACATTCACAACCTTGAATTTTTTTTGAGACTGGCAACAACAAGGCTTAAATGGCATCATGTATGTATGTTCATTCATGCAGCCTTCCTTGACACATTTGGGGTTTGAACTTGCAGCAGATATACTGGAACCAACTATGGATTACTGTATTGACCTGCGTGTTAAGACGAGGGTTTTATTTTTCATTTTTTATTTTTTTTATATATACTGAATTCATCATTTGAAAAATGCAGAGTCATCTTACATTTGCAGATTAAACTAAGGTCAGCAGTTTTACTTAGTGTAATAAATTACATTTCCAACTGAAGTTTTTGACAGTTGAGATTGTGCATAGATTTAATTTGAAGAATTTGGAAGGGTGGGAGGTGGGACAGTAACACTAACTTAGCCGAGCACAAGGACAAATGTGAGGAGGGGATCAGTGAGCAAGCTACAAATTTCATCATGCTGCGAACTATGGAATGTAATGCATAACTTGGCTTTTTTATGGACATTTACCAAGCTTAAACTGTAGTTTGCTTGAATACAGTTGCCGTTAGAATTGAACTAACCTTAAAACTGTACAAATACTGAGCAGTAGTATACATTTCTATAGGAACAGTGGTAAAGCTGCTACTGCTGTATAGCACTGTTAATTTTTAGGGTTGGCAACAGTTGCTTCATGCAAATAATACAACACTAATTTTAAGTTAACAGAGCAGAGACCATGAACAGCTGTGGAGCAAAAAGAAAATTTGGTGTCACTGAAGCGAATGTTCATAGGTGGTGTCAAATGAAGAATAAATTAAAGGATGCCAGTACTACATTCCAAACTTTCAGGGAACTGAAGCAGGGAAGGTTCCATGAATTGGTGCAACCAATTGCTCAGTACATTTGAGAGAAATGCAAGGAAAGTGTCCCAATTACTTGAGAAATTATCCAAGTGAAGGAAGAGGAAGTTTCCAACTGCATGCATTGTGTAATTCAAACCAGGTACTGGCTGGTGTGTGAGGATGAAGAAGACAGTGTGGCTTATGTTACAGTGCAGTACAAGGCTAGCACAGCCACTTCCTGTGGTGTTTGACGAAAAACTACTTGCGTATTGGCATCCTAGAATCAATCAAAGAAAATTTCGTGACTGTTTGCTAGGCCATATAGGCAACGCCAATCAGGTGCCTGTTTATTTTGGTGTGCCGCCAAATGTTACTGTCTACATGAAGGGTGTTAAAAGTGTTCCTATAAGAAGTTCTGGCAATGAAAGGACCAAAAAACAGCAATTGTGGGGGTGCTAGCAGATGAAAAGAAAGTCCTCAGATATGTGGTTCTTTCCAGAGAAACCATACCAAAAGAAAAACTACCTGCAGAGCTTATCTTTAGATGCCAAGGAAATGGATGGACAAAAAATGATCCAATGCTGGATTGGTTGAAGGTTGTTTTGAGCAGAATGCAAGACTCTTTTCTTAATAGAAAGAAAATATTGGTGCAGGTTTCTTTCAGGGGACATTTCTCCCAGTAAATTAAGGATCTGATATCGAAAAACTACACAGATGTGGTAATAACTCCTAGTGGTATGACCTCACAACATCAAGTAATGGATTTTGTTGTGAACAGACCTTTTGAGGCTCACGTGCGATAGTTTTATGGTGAGTGACTTTTTCTAGGAGATCAAACCCTTACTGCTGGGCCAGTGGATCCTTACTGCCTGGGCCAGAATCTCAACTAAGAATTCAAAAAGTTTTGCATATCCAATGCTATGGATGGCTCAGAAGATGACATAATAGGGGAAGTGTGCCAAGAGAGAAGAAATGGCAGTGGGTTTACAAATGAAGATGATGATAATGATGATGATTTCGGCTCAAGGACCTTGCCTGGGCACGAGTGCCAAAGTGCTCAGCTTTGCTGCACATTTCCCCTATTGCCACACCCAACTGTCTGAGTGTGAGGAGGGGGAAGAGGGGAAAAAAGCAAATGCATTGCATGTAAATGGCAATGAAGTCGCACTGCATATGACAAGGTTTTAAATTTCAAATTTCTCAATAAAATAGATCACAAACAAAACAAATTTTTGGCATTATTTAATTATTTTTGTCACACTGAAGACATAATTTCTGTCTTGTACAAACTGTTGGCATACGGACAGATGGAGACAATTTCACAGTTTCGTACTCAAGTTGCCACATAAACGTGACTTAATTTAGTTTCATAATTGAAAAAACTTCTTTCACACAAATATGTTGATTGAAATATTGTAGTACTTTTGCAACTTCATTATGGACAGTTGGAAACTCTACCTGAGGAAAGCAAAGTAGACATCCTGAATAGTTTTAATGTAAAAAGATTTATCATTAAAACTGGAATTACCATACAGGTAATTCGTTGACATCTGCACGTACACAAGAACACTTTCAACTGAAGTGGCAACCGGTCCAAAAACAGATTTAAGATTGACAATGTCTTCAAAACCTTTATAAAACTATCCTCGGAATTCTTTCAAGGCTACAATGAATTTTTAAAACCTCGTGTTTTCTCTAACACCTGTGAGCTTTGGGAACTGGACTGTCTTTGTCAGAATATGTCCCTACTACAGTGCAATTTTGTTTTTAAATACACATCCATCAAATCAAAAATAAGTTACCTTGCAGTGTCTTGCTGTCGTCAGTGTGAAATCAAGTCCACTTAAAATGTGAAGTCTGCAATCCATTCCAGATGTTCTAATTTTTGTTGCTACACTCTTTTTTCCTTCATAGCAGGTTTTAAATAAAAAAATCATTCCAGGCATGACCCTTCAGTTGGCCATTGTACTTTTCAGTAATATATGAAGTCCCCAGACTCTTCATTCAGTTCCATTGAAAACTGCTGGAACTGACAATAGAATAATGTGTGCATCTTCAGAATTTTGCTATATGTACCACTGATTTCTTCATGTGCTCCATGCCTGCAAATTTAGCACAAAGTGATTCTTGATGTACAGAACAATAAATCCCATCTGTCAACCATTGTAATTTTTTGCTCTTTCATTGTCTACCAAATCTTTAAATTCTTTCTGCATGATATTTTAATGTTGTTTCATAGCTAATATGCAGTAACCATTGCTTACGTGAATTGAGAATTCTCAGCCCTCACTTCTGTCATTCCCATTCATTTTAAAGGATTGTGACAGTACATCGCTAGACTGCCCCTTTTTATGCAAACAGCCAGTGGACCTGTGAACGTCCTTCACACCACAAACAAATAGCGAAGGGTCAACAGTGCTGACACCATGATTCTGCCAAACTCACAAGAGTTGTGCTGATCAAAAACTGTCACACCACTATTTATATCAATAAAACAGTGAGAATATGTTAAAAATAAAAATTTCTTTTAAAAAAACAGGATTGTCTTATACATTCAGGGTCATCTTATAATCACATAAATATGGTATGTTGTAGATATTGATAAAATGCAGCCCCCCCCCCTCCCCCCCCCCCCCCCCTCCATCAATATCGAAGACTCACAAGTGTTTCTGGGTAAGATCAACTATTTTTGTTGATTCATTGCAAACTGTTGTAACCATGGAAACAGTTATGGTACCAAGGTACACATTTCAAGTAGTCACCTTGGTCTCAACAAATTTTCCACGTTTTAAAAGATTGACTTATGCAGGTACTGTGTTTGATGACGTACACCCCTGTGTTTGCTTTTAGTAGTAGCAATGGACATGTCCCTTGATGGTATTGGTGCAATCCTATCCCATAAATAAACAGGTGGTGTTGAGCACCCTATCATGTATGCTTATAAGTCCTTATCTGCTTCTCAGCAGCAGTTGTTAAATAAAGCAGGAGACCATCACCACTGTATATGCAGTTCAGAAATTCATTAACAGAAATTTCATGTTGTCACAGACCGTTAAATGTTTCTCACTACCTTCGGCCTCAACCATCTCTTACCAGACTGGACCACACATTGCCTCCTGGATTTGGTACTGCATTTGTCTAATTTTTATTATTGTATCCAGTATTGAGCAGCAACGCTACATGCGAACACGGATGTGCTCTCACGATTTGCCATGGGACTTGACCCAGTCTTCGACCGATGTGAATTGGAATGTTTCCAGCTCACTTTGGATTTGGATATGGCCATTTCCATCTTTCCCTTAGCCTTGCATGACATAGTAACCATACCTGCAAGAACCAGATGCTATGACCTCTTGTTCACTTTGTGCAACATTGGTGGCTGGACACACTTCCCATGCATGAATTTTGCCCCTGTTAGCCACAGGAGCATCAGTTTCACCTAAATCAGGGAGATCTGTTGTTCATCTCAGAGGAGAACCACTTCTGTGTCCTAAATCCTCCTCTCCCGTGGCTCTGATTGCTGCGCCTCCTGCACACTGCCCATTGGAGCATGTCAGAGATGAAATGTGTGGTATGTTTGTTTTGTATGTTGGTGCAACCAAGTGGATGCACACTCTAGAGCACTTCAAACACTAAGAAGGATTAAAACATAAATTTATTTATTTACAGTTAAGTCAGTATGAAGCATCTGTAACTTTGTATCCTGTAGTCTCTCTGCAATCTCTCTTTCTGTTCCACTGGTCCTGGTTGTACCATATTTGCTAGCAGTTGTCGTAGCACTAGTGTAGTGCTAGGTTTGTAAAATTTTCACTGCTCTTGCCATCTTTATGCTTGGTATGATTGGAGAGTAGCCGGATGATAAACTGAAGATAATCTGAGGTGGAGCTCAGAGTATGGTAGCTTAAAAAGATGTGCAGACTGATAACAGTTGCAGGCAGTGAGATGATGTGAACTCGGCATCATCTGGTTGCGTGTGTAATGTCACCTGACGGCATCTGGTGTGCCCTCCCTATCAGTGGGTCACGGTGGTTGATTTTAATGTTTCTTCTGTGGAGATGAGAACAGCATGCTGAGTGTGGTTGACAAAGACACGGTTGATACCACATTCCTCTTCCTCCCTCCCACTACCCCCCTCAATAAATAAATAAAAATAAATAAAAAATTGTGCACCATCATTCCATATTGTGGGCTGTGGGCAGTGATGTGGGGAAGGTCTGTGTCGTGGACTGCTAATGGAGTTGGCTGTGGCAGATGGCATCAACCAACCTGCATCCTGACATTCGTCTTGCAAACCATCGGGAACATCTGCAAAATATCCAGAGGTAGGATGTCCATCCTATTGTCCATCCAACAGGACAGGTGGGGGCAGCACTGCCACTGCCGTGGACACTTATGGCTTTACAGCTGACGCAGCAAGGGCTGCTCGGGGGCACCATTCTGGGATGCAGGCAACATTTCTGAAACATCAAAATCAAGGGCAAGATCACAAAAATCATGGAAGAAACAGTTGATTATGGTACTGTTGGTGGGTGCCTGTTTTGCCACAAACGGCATAATTAGCTCAGCCATTTGTCTGAGTGACAATGCCAGACTTTCAGTTTTTTAGGCTTTTGAAAGTCATAATAAAAAACTTTGTTTTTTATGTGGAGTTTTGTTGCAATGTTGGTGTCTGAAGAAGGCTGTCAAGGGTAAACTACATGCCATACAGTAAGATGACAATGACAGTGTAATAATTCTGCCAGCAAAGCATTGTGAAAATGCAGAGTGCAGTGGGTGCTGAGAAACAACAACAAAGCAGAATGAATTTTTCACTCTGCAGAGGAGTGTGCGCTGATCTGAAACTCCCTGGCAGATTAAAACTGTGTGCTGGACCCAGACTCGAACTCGGGACCTTTGCCTTTCACAGGCAAGTGCTCTACTGACTGAGCTACCCAAGCGCAACTCACAACCTGTCCTCACAGCCTTAATTCTGCCAGTACCTTGTCTCCTACCTCATCTCCAGAAGAGCTTCTGTGAAGTTTGGAGGTAGGAGACGAGGTACTGGCAGAATTAAGGCTGTGAAGAAGGGTTGTGAGTGATGCTTGGGTAGCTCAGTCGACAGAGCACTTGCCCGCAAAAAGCAAAGGGCCCGAGTTTGAGTCTTGGTCCGGCACACAGTTTTAATCTGCCAGGAAGTTTCACAAAAACAAAGCATTTTCCCTGATGTGCAAAGCACAAAATTTGGACATCTGAGTCTTGAAAGAGCAAACAATATGTTCGACTTCACCACTTGATTGTGGAGAGATCAGAGCTGTGTAGAAAAATTGTTGTAATTCCAGTGAATAAAACTGTGGACCATTGTCCAAAATGATAGCTCATGGCAAACATTGTAAACAAAGGGCAGGAGCAAGTGCTTTAATAATACCAGTTGTCAAATTCATTGGAATGACAGCCGGATATCTGCTGTATGCATCAACAATAATCAGCTACCATGTGTTCCAAAAAGGATCAACAAAATCAATGTGGATGTGTTGCCAAGGATTGTCAGGTCAAGGCTAGCTGAAAAATTTCTGGTGCAGTGCTACTTGTTTGTCTGCCTGTGCTTGACAGTGGGAAGTCATCTGCTCATTCTGCCTGTACAGTGCAGGTACACTAACTGCATAGTTCTAACAATTCCCAAATGTCCTACATGTAACATTTTTAAACATGTAGCTGAAATGATGCAGAAATCGTGACTCATGTTTGTTCGTTTGGAGTGTGCAATAAATTTACATCATTCTGTAGAGAAATACTGTTGCATTGCGCATAGTATTTGCATATTTCTGCATATGAAATTGGTTTCAGATTATGAGGCCAACCCATCATCATTTGTAGTGTCTGAACCTGTTCAATAACTTGTGCAATCCACCAACAATCAAAGAGAAAAGCTTGCAGTGCTTGCAAATCAAATTGATCAATTTGAAGACAAGAAGCTTCTGATACATCGAATTCTAAATCATCTCCTATCGGGAAGCAAGACTGTCTGTGTTTGCATGCTGTTCCATAAGGCAATAGAGAATTTCATACTGGTAATTTAAAAGAAGTACTTATCAGCATTGCAGCTTCCGTGAAGTACTATCAGACACATATTTTGTTGGATGAAAATGAGCCATTATCATCTTATGATCTGTCATGAGAAAAAATTTTCTAGCACACAGATATTGATGAAATTTCATGACACTATAAAGCTAAGGCTTTCTTTTCCAACTGACTGGAGTTGACGTGGGCCTTGTTCAATGTCTGAGACTTGAAAGCAATGGGGGTTTTCACTGTTACTAAAATTTGTAAGATAAAATTGCTCCTATTCCATGTGATGATGCAGCAAGTGCAAGCACTACTGAATTTTGCAGATTGAACTTAAGAAGGCATGGGTGACTAATCAGTGCATTTTTCAATTTTTGAATGGGTCGTTCACTCACTCCGATGCTTTAGAAAGAACATTTTTATGCTGGAGTCAATGCAAATGAGTGGCAGTTTGTGCTGTATTTAGAATAAATTTGATATAGTAGGGCATTTTGTCCTGAACTGCTGTCCCCTAAATGTGTACAAGCTTGCAAGGGAAACTCTCCATCGCACCCTCCTCAGATTTAGTGGTAAGAGGGGCCAGTGGACAGCCCATCAAAAACTGAACACAGCTGAAGCATGAAAACAGGAAGAAGGTGTGCTGAACCGTGAAAAAAAAGCAAAACGAATGGTCCAAGGACAAGAAGATCAATAGAGAGCAGCCTCAAACAGTAATGGCAATGTAGTTAAGTGGTCACAGTGTTGGACTGCTTTTTTCTCTGCTGTTTACTTTATTCAAATTTGTGTCTGTGTTGTGGTGTAATGTCCATTTGCAACTGCGAGTTTGCAAACGTTTGATGACAAGGCATCAAGTCAACCATCCACCGCAAAACATGTCTGGTGTGTCATACATGGCATTAGCAATAGTATGTTGTTGTATGACAGGAATCTCTTATCGACGAACCTAATTTGTACGTCTGGTAAGTGAGTGAGATGTGACTCCTTGCCCGATTTAGGTGTTTGTATGAGTATGATCACTCACAAGGAAATGATGAAAACCCACAGTTTCTCTGTGCTCTGTCAAAACATGTTTTTAGTGTTTTTGAAATTGCGTTACATTTTGGAAGTTTTAACTCTTGAATTCCTTTATTGTAACATTGTTCACACCCATGTATTTGTTGTTTTTCATTTCTGAGAGATGCCTGTGTGGTATCTTTCCTGCTCTCACCATTCTTCACATTTACTAGCGACAGTAATATATTCTTGGCACATGACTCATATTCTATAACTAATGTATAGTATGGCTACTGCCAAGACTACAGAAAGGGAACAATCATTTCAGTGAATGTATGGACAATTCATAATGTGAAAAAATAAAATGAAATAAAAGTAAATGGCACAAAGGAGTTTTGAAAATGGCTCATCTAGTTTATGGTCTAAAACTGTGACCACTTAACCACGACAGCTGTTCTATTACTCTCGATATTGCACTTGTTAAGCTTGGACCATTCACTGTTTTTATTTTGCTTTTTTTCGCAGTTCAGTACACCTCCGCCTGTTGTCATGCTTGATGTGCATTCAGTTTGTGATGGGCTATCCACTGGGCCATCATACCACTAAATCTGAGGGTGGTGCGATGGGGAGTTTCCCTCGTTAGAGACGGACGAGTGCCATAGGCATCAATGAGATGTCCCAGATATTCAGTTTCAATGTTGAAAAATGAGTGCTTCTGGAAATTACACTTATGCTCTGCATTGTTTAAAACTTAAGAGATTCAAAATTTTTGAGATGGTCTTATGGTGTTCGTCTGCACACCATGATGCCATCTAGATAATTTGAACAGGGCAGAACTTTCAACATCACTTGTTCAAGAAAGCACTAAAATAATACTGGAGCAGATGTGCTTCTGAAGGGAAGGCACTGACTGGTATTGGTACAATCTGGCAAGTGTATTGACTGCCATCTACCCCCCCCCCTCCCCCCCCCCCCCCCCCCCCCCCCGACGAAGTTGAAGGTAAACATTGGCTAAATCAATTTTAGAAAACAATTGTCCACATGCTAGGCAATCCATAAGCTCCTCAATATGTGGTGGTGGAATGGAATCAGTAACTGTTTGAGTGCTAACTGTTGCTTTAACTTATTGAGTACCAGTGGTTTCTGCCTGAAACCGCCATTTTATTAATTTTGTTTTCAAGTACTAGTGCCTTCTGCATGAAACCACTGATGTTGCTCGTATTCGGGAGGACGACGGTTCAATCCCGCGTCCGGCCATCCTGATTTAGGTTTTCCGTGATTTCCCTAAATCGCTCTAAGCAAATGCCGGGATGGTTCCTTTCAAAGGACACGGCCGACTTCCTTCCCCGTCCTTCCCTAATCCGATGAGACCGATGACCTCGCTGTCTGGTCTCCTTCCCCAAAAACAACCAACACTGATGCTGTCACAAGACAGAGACATCTAGTGGTACACAGAGGTACCTCTATAAATGTAGTGCATTCTAGCATTTACCTAGAGCGTACTGAACAACAGTCTACATGGAGATTATGATATGTGATTATAGGAGATTGTGATATATTTTTATAGTTTCGAAATGAAACCACTGTGGCAGTAATTACTTTTGAGGGAAGTTTCGAGATACATGGGGTTGTATCAAGGAAAACTCCAAAATTGCTCAAGGAAAACCCTGAAATTGCTTTCAAATATGTCTCATGAAATGATGGGTGGTTGAAAATTGTTTCTCCCAGTGATTCCAAACTGACCCGCCCTCTTCAAACAATTTATTCCAGAATGAGATTTTCACTCTGTAGCGGAGTGTGCGCTGATATGAAACTTCCTGGCAGATTAAAACTGTGTGCTGGACTGAGACTCGAACTCGGGACCTTTGCCTTTCGCGGGCAAGTGCTCTACCAACTGAGCTACCCAAGCACGACTCACGCCCCGTCCTCACAGCTTTACTTCTGCCAGTACCTCGTCTCCTACCTTCTGAACTTTACAGAAGCTCTCCTGCTAACCTTGCAGAACCAGCACTAGCACTTCACAAATGAAGTTAAATTTACAGCTCCTAGGCATGGCCCGGAGTTCAGCCATCCACTGTGCCCATTCCTCTTCTTTTTTCATCAAAAGAGTGGCAGGGAGGAGGCGACACCTTGCCACCTGAAATCTGTGCTTCTGTCATTGATGACTGCTTAGTTTTCACCGGTTCACTTACACTGTTTAGCAAAGATTAAATTGTTGGCTTTGGAAATGAATAAGTACAGTAAGTGTTTATAATAATAATAATAATAATAATAATAATGCAAAAATGAAAATATCTAGATACGCTCTGCTCCTGCCCGTTTCTAGAAAAGAAAAATTTTAGTTATTTCCAGCAACACTGAAAGAAATACTTATTAGTTATAAATGAAGAGGTGTCAAATAATTTTCCATGAATCCAAATAGTCACAAATCACAAACTCATCACAGAAATGTCTTATGTGTCCATCAGTGTAATGAGATGGATAAACACTGCAGAACACATCAAATGCTATAGAAGGTTTAAAATATAAATGTATTTATTTGTAATATTGTTGGTATAAAGCATATATAACAATGTATCCTTTAGTCTCTGTGCAGTCTCTCTCACTATTCCTCTCCGATGACCATCGCAGTCTGGTCCCTTCAATCTCACAAACCAACCAACCATCACTATTCCTGGTTATACAGTGTTCACTAGGAGTCATAGTAGCACTAGTGTCATACTAGGTTCGTAATGTTTGCACTTCACTGTTGTCCATGTGCTCGGAGTAATTGAGTAGTAGTGTGATGATAATCTGAAGATAATCTGAGATGCAGCACCAAGAGAGTAGCTTAAAAAGATGTGTGAACATGAGCGAAAATTTGAATATCTCTGCACTGGGTTAAGTTACCACTTTGCAATCAACATAATTGTTTTTTTAGAAAAGTGTCCTCTACAACATTGTCTATTACAAAAAATACCCTAAATTCAAAAATAACCAATCAAAATAACCTGCAAAGTTTGGTATCCAAATTTTCAAAAATCCACTTTTTAGGCCCAAAAATAACAAACAAGGAGCAATTTATGAGAGCCTATTTTTTTCCTATGGTTAGATATCATATACTACTAGCCTCATATAGAGCAAGAACACTTACAAATGTTTCCTTAATTTTTTATGAATTTTTGAATTTTGAAAATTTTCATTTTTTGTAATGTTTGGGGTTAGTGATCTCAGGTGGGACTGAATATAAAAATATGATTTTTGTACAGTTTGTACAGCTATTTGATAGCAACGTTCTGTAAAAATTTCAGCATTGATGTCTGACTGTGAACAAAGATATGAATTTTTGAAAATGATGAAATAATTCACATTACTCTACAACTGATCTTATGGCTGTTGCCTATTTAAATGGTTTATTGTTTCATTGTAATAAAATTTAATTGTGACATATATTTAGTTAACGCTATCACCCAATATTCATTTAATCTTTATTGGTCCATTATGGACTGTGGGACAATGGCTGCCATGTATTGCAGTAATTTACCAATAGCTGTATCTATTGTAGAAATTTATTTCATGAACTTCTTATATGCTACCAGTTTCGGCATTACATTGCTGGCCAGGCCATCAAGAGCTGTTGCATAGCGATTTGATTCACGGATCCGATTATATGGCTGCTTCCGTGTATAGCGATTTCACGACTATGACGTGTGGGGCCTGAAGATGGCATCAATGTAATGCCAAAACTGGTAGCGTATAAGAAGTTCATAAAATAAATTTCTACAATAGATACGTCTCTTGGTAAATTATTGCATCAAGCAATATTCATTTAGTTTATTTATTTTTAAAAATGCAAAAATTAACAATAGAAGCTTTCGCTTTTGTTCTATGGTAATAAAAATGCCCATTTACGTTTAGTTTTATCATCAATAAAGAAGTACATTATTGCCGGGTGTGGCATTGTAGAAGTACATTATTGCTGGATGTGGCATTGTTGTAGTCAGTCTGTTCTGAAACCTCTTTTAGAGTGGATGTACATACTTCATAGAGAGTGTAGAATGTGTTATGTGCTTTGTTCTGTGTGTAATTTATAATTAATTTTGAGAGATTAACTGGAATGCAATAACATTGGTGAACAGTGCTGTGTCGGACAGATAGCAAGTGAAGTGTGTCACAAAACAGTTTACAGTTCAGTTTCAAAAAACTTGAAAAATGTCAATGACTTTGATGAAGTTTGACAAACTCTGTTTAAATTTCGAGTAAGTTCTTCTGTAACATCAGTGTGTGAGTATCGTGAGAAGAAATATATTCTGAAGTACAACCACATTTTTGGAAGAAAGTACTGTGATCCACTTAAAGTTCATAAAAAGCCTATTACTAAAGGTTTGAGGGAAATAAAATTTGAACATTCGTCTTTCTTATGTGAGTGTGAAACAGATTCCCAAGTGAAACATGATGTGATTCCTGGAAATTCCCTGTGCCCAAATTGTTACTCAAAAATATTTGTTGTGAATCCAGAACCAGAATCATGCAACCTTCTTAATGACATTTATATTCCTAATGAGGAAGCTGTTAGCATATTGGATTTTGCTTGTTCTAAGTTAGATGTATCTCCTGCTTCGAAAATAATGAAATTAAGTAGCAGAAAAAGAAAAGCAGCTATTGAAAATAAAGTACAACATAGAATGAAATCTTTACTCAACAGCAGAGTGTGCGCTGATATGAAACTTCCTGGCAGATTAAAACTGTGTGCCGGACCGAGACTCGAACTTGGGACCTTTGCCTTTCTCAGGCAACTGCTCTACCAACTGAGCCACCCAAGCACGACTCACGCCCCGTCCTCACAGACGAGGTACTGGCAGAATTAAAGCTGTGAGGACGGGGCGTGAGTCGTGCTGGGTGGCTCAGTTGGTAGAGCACTTGCCTTCAAAAGACAAAGGTCCTGAGTTCAAGTCTCAGTCCGGCACACAGTTTTAATCTGCCATGAAGTTTCAAGGTACAACATATTTCAATCAAAATTAGAAAAGACTTGGAATCATGCTTTAATAATACAGATACCAACATCATTTCGAAAGAAGAACAAAACCTACCACCAGCATCATCTGACACTGAATATTTGAGATTAATAGAGAAATTAAATGTTCAGTGACATCTAAAGAGGAAAAGGTTAAAATTTTAAGTTTGCTCCCTGACTCATGGTCAAGAGAAAAAATAGTTCATGAATTCAACGTTTCTCATTGTTTGGTTAAACAAACCCAAAAATTAGTGAAATAGCAAGGCATTCTTCCAGTTTTAGGAAAGAAGAAAGGAGTAGGTATAAGTGAAGAAACAATTAAAAAGATCCAGCAGTTTTGTGAAGATGATGAAAACAGTAGAATGTGCCCAGATTGCAAAGATAGAAAAAGAGTTGTTTCAAATGCAGTTAAAGTAACAAAGCAGAAATGATTAATGCTGTCAAATTTAAAAGAACTTTATGTAGCTTTCAGAAATTCTCATCCTGAATGCAAAATTGGAAGGTCAAAAATTTGTGACCTCCACCCTAAGTGGCGTATTTTGGCTGGATCCTCAGGGACACACTCCGTGCGTGTTTGCTTATATCATCAAAATGTCAAAATGATGATTGCGGATGCAAAACCTCAGTGATCTTATGTACAGAGAGTTACTAGATTTAATGGTCTGTGACACTAACAGTTATGGCTGCATGATGAGTGTGTGTAATAAATGCCCTTGTAAGGAAACCATTATTGAATTGTTTCACGAATATGATGAGGAAATGCCAGACAGTATTACTTTCAAACAGTGGGTCACAACTAACAGGGCAGAAATGATAACAGTGGTTAAATCTCAGGAAGAGTACTTGGAATCTTTAATTTGTAACTTCCAAACCTCAAAAGTCACCACTATGTTTCTAAAATCCAAAGTAAGTTTTTGAAGGACGAAAAAACACAACTTCATGAAACTGAATGCATAGTGCTATCTGATTTTGCAGAAAATATTACATTTGTGATTCAGGATGCAGTACAAGGGTACCACTGGGTCAGTGACCAGACAACAGTGCATTCATTCATTCTCTACTTTAAAAATGAGAAAGATGCAGTTTGCAGTTCTTCAATTTGCATACAAAGCGACTACTTGGAGCACAACACTTTGGCTGTACATGTTTTTCAAAAGTATGTAATAAATTACATGAAAGAAAATTTTTGCAGGGTTGAGGAGCTGATCTACTTTTCAGATGGAAGTGGTAGTCTGTATAAGTACAAAAAGAATTTTTCAAATCTGTGCAACCACAGAGTAGACTTTGGGTTGGAGGCTGAATGACACTTTTTTGCATCTTGCATGTGATGGAGTAGAAGCCAGCCCACAAAGACCAACCACAGACCAAATTCTCACAGTAAAGGCCATTTATGTCTTTTGCAAGGATAATATTAAAGGCGTTACCTATTTTCTGACCAAGAAAGAAGAAGTGGTTCTGCATATGAAAACAACACTTCAAACCAGATTTGAAAACTGTATAGCAATAAAAGGAACAAGGCATTTCCACAAATTCCTTGGCATTGCAGAAAACTTAGCTCGATGCTAACCGAAATTTATGAGGATCATTGTGTCAGTAAAATTACATATGGACAGTGGTGGCTTGCAGAGGTGGAAAGAATAAGTTTGGAAAACAATGATGTTTTTGTGGATTTTTACCACCCTGCTGGCCCAAGAACATCATTCAAGAAATCTACTAGTGACAAAGTTTGGATACCAATGAAAATGTTTTATGGAAACTTTCAGTGCTTTAACTTACCATAGCAACTGGGAGGTCTTATTTTATATCACAGTAGCTGTCTGAAGAAATAAGTGTTCTTAACATTTACCACCAGATTTGGGAACAGTCGCATCTCGAAGGATGTTAATTGAAAATATTTATTTTAAGTATGTCAAAATAATATAAATGTTAATTTCGGTGATGTTTCCACTTTTTGTACCTTACTTCAATAATAATTGATTATGTCTCGCCAATATCACATGTGAATAGGCAACAGCCATAAGATCAGTTGTAGAGTAATGTGAATTATCTCCTCATTTTCAAAAATTCATATATTTGTTCACAATCAGATATCAATGTTGAAATTTTTACAGTACGTTTCTATCAAATAGATGTACCAACTGTGCAAAAATCATATTTTTATATTCAGTCCCACCTGAGATCATTAACCCCAAACTATACAAAAAATGAAAATTTTCAAATTTCAAAAATTCATAAAAAATTAAGGAAACATTTGTAAGTGTTCTTGCTCTATATGAGGCTAGGAGTATATGATATCTAACTATAGGAAAAAAAATAGACTCTCATAAATCACTCCTTGTTTGTTATTTTTGGGCCTAAAAAGTGGATTTTTGAAAATTTGGATACCAAATTTTGGAGGTTATATTGACTGGTTATTTTTGAATTTAGGGTATTTTGTGTAATAGACAATGTTGTAGAGGACACTTTTCTAAAAACAAATATGTCTATTTCAATGTTGTAACTTAACCCAGTGCAGAGATATTAATATTTTTGCTAACTACTCTAAACTGAAACATCGTTGCACGCTTACAAACGAAATGGCCGCCATTCAGTAAAGGTGAAAGGTAAATTTTTTTAAAAAACTGTTTTGAACTTCTCAATTATAGGGTAATCATATACTCAGTTATAGGGTAATCATACACTCCTGGAAATGGAAAAAAGAACACATTGACACCGGTGTGTCAGACCCACCATACTTGCTCCGGACACTGCGAGAGGGCTGTACAAGCAATGATCACACGCACGGCACAGCGGACACACCAGGAACCGCGGTGTTGGCCGTCGAATGGCGCTAGCTGCGCAGCATTTGTGCACCGCCACCGTCAGTGTCAGCCAGTTTGCCGTGGCATACGGAGCTCCATCGCAGTCTTTAACACTGGTAGCATGCCGCGACAGCGTGGACGTGAACCGTATGTGCAGTTGACGGACTTTGAATGAGGGCGTATAGTGGGCATGCGGGAGGCCGGGTGGACGTACCACCGAATTGCTCAACACGTGGGGCGTGAGATCTCCACAGTACATCGATGTTGTCGCCAGTGGTCGGCGGAAGGTGCACGTGCCCGTCGACCTGGGACCGGACCGCAGCGACGCACGGATGCACGCCAAGACCGTAGGATCCTACGCAGTGCCGTAGGGGACCGCACCGCCACTTCCCAGCAAATTTGGGACACTGTTGCTCCTGGGGTATCGGCGAGGACCATTCGCAACCATCTCCATGAAGCTGGGCTACGGTCCCGCACACCGTTAGGCCGTCTTCCGCTCACGCCCCAACATCGTGCAGCCCGCCTCCAGTGGTGTCGCGACAGGCGTGAATGGAGGGACGAATGGAGACGTGTCGTCTTCAGCGATGAGAGTCGCTTCTGCCTTGGTGCCAATGATGGTCGTATGCGTGTTTGGCGCCGTGCAGGTGAGCGCCACAATCAGGACTGCATACGACCGAGGCATACAGGCCAACACCCGGCATCATGGTGTGGGGAGCGATCTCCTACACTGGCCGTACACCACTGGCGATCGTCGAGGGGACACTGAATAGTGCACGGTACATCCAAACCGTCATCGAACCCATCGTTCTACTATTCCTAGACCGGCAAGGGAACTTGCTGTTCCAACAGGACAATGCACGTCCGCATGTATCCCGTGCCACCCAACGTGCTCTAGAAGGTGTAAGTCAACTACCCTGGCCAGCAAGATCTCCGGATCTGTCCCCCATTGAGCATGTTTGGGACCGGATGAAGCGTCGTCTCATGCGGTCTGCACGTCCAGCACGAACGCTGGTCGAACTGAGGTGCCAGGTGGAAATGGCATGGCAAGCCGTTCCACAGGACTACATCCAGCATCTCTACGATCGTCTCCATGGGAGAATAGCAGCCTGCATTGCTGCGAAAGGTGGATATACACTGTACTAGTGCCAACATTGTGCATGCTCTGTTGCCTGTGTCTATGTGCCTGTGGTTCTGTCAGTGTGATCATGTGATGTATCTGACCCCAGGAATGTGTCAATAAAGTTTCCCCTTCCGGGGACAATGAATTCACGGTGTTCTTATTTCAATTTCCAGGAGTGTATATAAAAAAATTAAAATATTTAAAAATAGTCAAGGAACCAATTTAATTTTTATTGGACCACTTCATTTGGATTGACCCGCCAGTGATTTTCCCCTGGCTTGGCACTGCAGAACTGTGGGAACTTATCCACTTACGTTTTGCTGGCCCATTTTTGGGCTCCATGTGGTTGATTGTGATTGGTCGCTTTTTGCACCTCATGTCTGTGTTGCACACGTCTCAGATCACTATTACTGCTACTATTGCAGTCTTGGAAAAGGTCTTTGCCGCTGGAGCACCCTACACATTTTCATTTCTGATAACAGACTACTTTGTCCTCCTACGATGTCAGATGGTTTTGTGCCGTTAGTGAGATTCAACACCTTTGCACAGACGTTTTCACCCAGCTATAGAAGTGGTGTGAAACACTTTATCGACACATTTAAAACCTATCCCCATAAGCAAATGGTGTTATATAGTGCATCTAATGCTTTCTTTGGCTTTCTAGCATCTTACAGGGTCATCCCCATTGAGGGTCACAACCCTCACTGCACAATTTTAGACACACTGCACCCATCATCACCGAGGCCTCTTCCTTCCAAAGTGGGTGCCTCAATGTGGGCCCATCAGTTCAAGTACCCCAGTGTGGATCTGTGGAATGATCTCAGCCCTTCTTGGATCCATGTTGTATTTCATGGCCTCTGCCAACTGACTTTTGCAGTGCCATCAAAACCAACTTCATGTCCACCATCCTAATCAGCAGCCACCTGCTTCTCCGCCCCTGGCAGACCCACTGGCCCCTTGACAACTCTGTCGTCTCCATTCAGCCTTGTCTTGCCACAGTTTTCTGCATCAGCACCCATATATATCAATCAGCTTGTTACCTTACCTGGTAGCGCTGCTGTTGACTGCACACAAACTTCGCCTTCTGCCCCATTGGTCACTGCTTTGGGAAGGGGGATATAGTTGCGCCACCTGATGTTACCATGGAAACTGAGCAGTTGCTACAGTGTTACTGTCTATCACTGTGGCACTATTACTCAGATGACATTGATCCACAGGCGTGTCCTCTGATGGGGTCATGCTGACTCTGGCATATAAGGCAGCCTAAGACTAGACAAAGCAAGTGTTAATGCAAACAGTAACTTCCTGATAGAGTAAAACTACATACCAATTTACCAACCAAGCCATCTAAGTAACTCTATGGGACACTTAGATAGTTGTTGCCAGTGCCTGTCATCTCCTCCTCCTCCTCCTCCTCCTCCTCCTCCTCACAATACTCACACTAATCAAAACTCTGCATATATTGTTAGGCAAGTACTGTTGTTACAAAGGATATGATAGAAAATGGCTTGGTCACTGCCTGTGGCTATTTTAGTAATGAAACTCTCTGTCTGTTGTGGTGTGTATACTGCAATAGAACTATCACATTATAATATATTTCACTATTTTATACATCTAATAAATGCGAATAATAGCCTGTTATTTCTTTTATAAGACGACTGCTCTAGTGCCTGCTGTTGTTCATACATTTTACACTCTTTGTACTTGTGTTAATAAATTTTCTCACAAATCCAGTTATAATAAGTAACACTAGCATAATTGTGCCTAAGAAGTAATGTTGTGCTATGATACAGGGTGTGTACAAAGTCCGGGAACACTTTGAATTATTTATTGCACAAGAACCAAACATTGTACAGATATCATACATATGTCAATTTGAAGAGAAACCCTGAAAATTTTTTTTCATGTATACCGCCACAGCGTAGTTTGGTAATTTGCCGATGGTCAGCGCTAGTCGCAAACATGGCAAGTTCAGGTGTGGAGCTAGCTTTCTGCGTGCTGTAGTTCGAAATGTTTCATGAAATGGTCTCCCCGATCATCAGATCTCACTCTGTGTGACTTTTTTTCTGCGGGGACACATTAAAGATCTGGTGTATGTACCGCCTCTACCATGTGATGTAGCAGAGCTCCGGGAGAGAATACGGGAAGCGACTGCCACAGTCGACGATGTCATGCTGGGACGGGTATAGCAAGAATTCGATTACTGTATTAATGTCTGCCGGGTCACTCATGGTTCGCATATCGAATGTTTGTAAAAAAAAACTTTCAGAGTTTCTCTTAAAACTGTAATACATATGACATCTGTACAATGTTTAGTTCTTGTGCAATAAATAATTCTAAGTGTTCCCGGACTTTATTTACACCCTGTAGAAGTAGAGCTTTGTTAAAATAACTTTGTGATTGACAGATGGCAGGCGTGGAAAGTGTTGGTGTTGTCAGCTGGTATGAAGCGTGCCATGTGCACATGCATTTAATAGCTGCTGACACACTATATGTAGATTGTTACTGTCAAATTTTTCTCTTGGGGAGGCAGCAGTGGTAGTAACAATAGTGCTAGTGTTAGTTTACATTTACATAAAAAATACTCTGCAAACCACTGCAAAATATCTGTCAGAGGATACTTACCATTGTAACAGATATCAGGGTTTCTTTCCATTCCATTCACATCTCGAGCACTGAAAGAATGACTATTTCAGTGTCTGGATTTAGTCTAATTCCGTCTTTCCAGACTCTACAAAAGCAATTAATTGGGGGCTCTAATATATTCCTAGGTTCCTCATTTAATATTAATTCTTGAAACTTTGGAAGTGTGCTTTTGTATGATAGTTGATATCTGTCGTCTAGCCCTGCCTGTTTAGATTTATCCACATTTCAGGCCTATTTACCACTGGCCAAACAAAACCTGTGACAATTTGTGCTGCCCTTCTTTGTGTAGACTGTATTCAGTATTTTTTGCCAATCCTATTTCGTATGGTCCCACTCAGGCGAGCAGTATTCCAGGGCAAGTCACATTAGTATTTTGTAAGCCTCCTTTGTAGACTGATTCCATTTTCCCAGTATACAAGTAATGAACTGAAGTTTACCATGTACTCCCACAAATTGCTATACCAGGTATTTATATGAGTTGACAGTTACCAGTTGTGAATTATTTATATTGCAGCACTGTGACACTATTTTTACATATTGTGAAGTAGATAGATTTATACTTCTGAATATTTAAAGCAAGTTGCTAGCCTTTGCACCACTTTGAAAGCTTATCAAGATGACGATGTCGTTATGCAAGGACAAGTTTCCTGCAGCTCTCCACGCTAGTCTATTCTATGCCAGCCTCTTAATTTTGTGTGGAATTACTGCAACGTATATCTATTTGAACAGATTTGTTGTAGTCAAGCCGGGTCTGCCTCTACAGTTTTTATTCCCTCCACCGCACACAGACACACACACACACACACACACACACACACACACACACACACACACACACACACACAAAAATCGTTCCATGAAAAAACTGGCAATTCCTTGATGCCTCAGGATGTGTCCTATCAACTGACCCTTTCTTGTAGTCAAGTTGTGTTATAAATTTATTTTCTACCTAATTCTGTTCAGTACTTAATCATTACCTATCCCATCTACTCATACGATCTGTAGCATTCCTCCGTAGCACCACATTTCAAAACCTTCTATTCGCAACTTTTGCGAAGTGTTTACCATCCACATTTCACTCCAACACAAGCCCACATGCCAGACAAATATATTAAGAAAAGATATCTTGACACTAAATTTTGTATTCAAAGTTATTAAATTTTTCATTTTCAGAAATACTTTCCGTGATTTTGCCAGTGTGCATTTTATGTGCCCAAATAGCAAAACTGGTCTACTACTTTTAGTGTTCGTTTTTCTAATGCCCTCAGCATCACCTGATTTAATTCATTTAAATTCCATTATACTTGTTTTACTTTTGTTGATGTTTGTCTTATAACTGGTGATGGGGGAAAATCATTTTATTTTATGACCTGTCTCATTATTAGCTTCTGATATTCTCATTTTAAATGTATCAGTTACTTTACATGTACTTATTGGAAAAAATATAAACATTTGCGTTAAACCTACAAAATCTAATCAACTCTGCAACCATACACTTGAAAGTTTTTCAAAAGAAAACATTGTTACAGCTTCATAGTTTTATTTTGAGATGTGATTCTTACAATCTGTCAGCACTTCATTGTAGAATGAAAACAGTTGCCACGAATCTATGTTTGAGCACTGCAGAGAAATTGTCTTTAGCACAACACCAGAAATTTGACATTGTCTACATTTCCTGTTGGCGTGGAAAGTTGTTTTCCACTAAATTATGAAGGGATTTGTATCCCTTCATAATTTCTTTGTACCTGAGGAGGTATATATAACAGAATCTTTGTGTGTCAGCATTAATAGAGTTCGTCATTATGATCATATGGTTGAAATAAAAATGTCAAGCTGTGCTCACAGATGAACGTGGATATATGTTCATAAGAGTTGTTAGTGTAGTTTGAAGGTACAACACAATGTGTTTCAGGGTTTTCTTATTTGTGAAGTATCTGTCTCTGTGTTTCTAAAAAAGCTTGCTAATTTCATCAGCGAAAGTGCCTTTTCCTACAATAATGAAACTGTTTAGGGTGGAATAGAAGTAATTCTTTTGTCTGTCAGCATCATATTTGCCAATATTTTTGTACACTAAATCATACAAAAAATGTCATGTTTTGGAGAGGACTTTAATGCAGAGCATCAGTGAAAATGTGTATTTTTGTAATCTGCAAGTATAAATAAGAAATACAGCACTTGAGCTTCAGAAGTATGTAAGTCACATGGCACCTTCTCGAAATTGCTCACAACACAGGATATGTGACTTCTACCATCAATGGATTGAATGATTGGTAGAACATTCTGAGCATTGTATACGGCTTGGCGACTGTGTTAAGATTTAGTGTCATGTATCTGTGTCACTTCAAAGTGTAGTGCAGCATTCAATAAAAAGTTACTTGGTCTGTCATAATAATGTGGAAGTCCTCTTTATTGCTTATCCATCAGTGAACATGTTTATGTATGTTACACTTAATCCTCTTTGCAGGTTTTGGAGTACACTGGACGGGGTAAAAGCATAATTGACGTGGGCTTGGCCCAAGCCAGAGCTCCACTGACTACAACAAATCACTATTTTGAAATTGAAATTATAGATCCCGGAGAAAATTGCTATATAGCGATTGGATTGACCAGGAGGGTATGACCATAATTTTCATGGAGCTTTCATTGTTTCAAACGTTTTTATGAGTTACAGGCTTGAAAAAGGAACTAATTTAACTCTAGATCTATAGTTCTGTAGTATTTTAATCCGGGTGGTGCTTTGTCCTTTGACAGAAGTATTTTGTTCTTTGGTACAGTTTTCTGTCATTTTATGTGTTTAACTGGTTGCGCTTACCAGTAACAGTTTGCAAGGAAATCTATTGGGATCCATTTCTTTAATCTGTTCTTAAATTTTTGTGTGGGTAATGTCACTGTTCGCAGAAAACTAGTCATCTTGTGAGCCTGGGAATTGATGTTTGATTGTTGTGAATCTAATACTTGTCTTATACTCCTGCATGTTATTAACCATTTCAGACCTGGTGGTCACAATTGTGTACATAAAGTTTGTTCACTAATATTTTGCTGACAAGAAATGTCAGGTGCATCCAAACTCGCTGTGCACATTTGTGTATGTTTCTTTTAGTCATGCTCCAGCAGCTGCTGCTCTCTTGTGAGCAGTCTGTGAACCACATAGTAAAGTGGTGTTCTGGTGTTGTCTCTCGGTGGGAAGCCGTTACCTGTTGACTTTATTGCTATAATAGTCACGTTGTGGGTTTTGATAATGAATGTTTTGTGTGGTTTCTTTCTTTTGGAAACATTAGACATTCTTTCAGTGGAAGTTTCAGCAATTTCATTCAGTTCATATTTGTGTTATGTATCAAGTAAGTTTAATGTACACCTTTTGTGTACAACAGGTCCTTAATGGTGTATATTAGGAAACGTAACCTAAAATGTGCCTCAGCTGTATTTGCATGGCTATGGTAGTTATATGTGGTATTTTTTTCAATAATTTCAGTACCAGCGGCAAGGAGGAGAATAAATGACCTGTACATATGATTTTATTTTATATTGCTGGCTTTTGACTTACAAATATGGATAAGGAATATCTTTCTGTGGAGAAAGGTTGAGACTTGATTATGGACGTAATTGAAAATGGTGACATTTCTGACATTAGTTTGAGTGGAGATAAGGATGACAGTGTACCACTTATTGAAAGGCAAGCTCCACAGATAGTGAAACGTGTTGGAGCAGATAAAGTGGGCGTGAATGATGTGTGTAGAGGTGATGGACGCTGAAATGAATTTTTCTATACAATGAAAACAACCCAGAATTGAATAGCCTGTGTGACAACATGTTGGTGACACATGAAGAATCCATAAAATGGAAATGCAAGCCTCTAAGTACCATGGCAAAAACATACAAAGCTCCAAATTTTGAAGAATCTGTCTTGTGTTCTCCAATACAATACTTCAAAAGATGGTTTTTTCACTAGCATGGCAGCACATACTAATATTTACACATTACAACCTGTCTATCCCAGAGAAGAAGCAAATGGGCCTTCTTTCCTTTCGTATCAGGGTAGCAGATGGATTGATACTGTGCCAGAAGAAAGTGACTAAAGAAGAGGGGGCGTCCGTCTGATGATGGACTGGGTCAGACATGAGAATCATACCAAGAAAAAGAGAAGAATTATGACCAGCGACAGAGATACAGTTTGATTCCATTGACCATTTGCCTTTGCATGATGTAGGAACTCCAAGTAGCTGCAAATTTCCAAAATGTACAGGGCGTTCTAGAATTCAGTGCAGAAAATGTAAAGTATGTTTGTGTCTCCAAAAGGACGGAAATTGTTTTTTGCAGTTTCATACTAAACCTCAAAATCAGTGTATTGACCATTGCTGTTTAAATAAGAACTGTAATTTGGAATTATTTTTCTTGCTTCTTCTATTTTAAAGTGAAATAGAGAGTGGCATACTTGATCCATTCTGTTAACCTTCTTAATGTATGACATGAAGCTCGAGACCTGATGAACACAATTGTGTACATTAAATATCTAGAAAACTAGAGATCATATGAAATTTTCTTTTGGAAAAATGTTGTCAGGAGACTCACCTGAATGTAAAAATCATATCAGACTTTTTTTATAAGTGAATAAAAAATCAGGTCTGCAAGGGTTAATAAAACCTTAAATAGACTGACAAACTGTCCTTAAGTTTATGATCCATGAAATAATTATTTTCATATGGTCCGGATATCTGACCATTTGTATATCCTTTTTCTTTCTTTTTAGTACGACAATATTGCTATTAACACAGCACTCACAGTGAGTTAGCTTCCACACAAAAAGTTGAATGCTGATATCGATATTGCACTCATGGACTTCATAACACCACCAGAAAAAGATTGTAACTAAATTTAAAAGTAAAATTTAGTATTAAGATTATTATACATGTGTCAAATAACTTAGGTCACATGAACACCACTTCCAATAACAAATTAGTTTCTTTTGACATTCACTTTCTCTTCCTTAGTAGACCAATGACATAAGACATGGACATTTTATGTGTGCAACAATACCACATTAGTCTAACAGAACAAGTTACCACTATAGACATTGTAGAGTTTGTGCAATCTGAATTATTTCACTTAATAAGCTTTAATTGATGGATGGGCAATAGATTCCCCATTATCACCTATGTCAGTAGACATGTGTATGGGGAAATTTGAAACAAAGCTTCTTATATTTGAATTTCTGTTAAAATGTATTATGTACTGTCACAGGTGTGGTGTGTGTATGTGTGTGTGTGTGTGTGTGTGTGGGGGGGGGGGGGGGGGGATGACTAAGCACACCAAGCTTTCTCAAAAAGATGAATATATAACATCCAGTTCAATGTGGGTATAGATACAATCAATAATTTCCTGGATATTCACACAGGATATTACTAATTCAAAACCTACTTTTTCTGTCTCATGTATACTACCTTTCTCAGAGCATCCATTCTGGTGTGAAAATGCCAGATTTCTCTTCATGATCCATCATACCTTTGAGGTCAAAATTTGTGAGAAAAATTTTTGTCGGCAGGTACATATTGCAAAGAGATTAGTCCAAAACTTATGATTGAATAGTCTAAATTAGTTACCTAAAAGTATCAGTAAATAACTTCAAACTATTGACTGATTATTCTTTAGGGGCTCTTCAAATCTCACAATGTGTTCTCAAGTTTCAGCCATGTAGCTCCAAGATTATGTACGTTATGCAGAAACAGTGCATTACCACAGTAGGCACAGAAGGTGGCATTTGGATATTCATTTTATCTTTTCTTCTATTAAATTTTGGAATCAGTTAATTCATTTGAACAAGGCCTGTGCGTGGCTCGCAGGGGAAGAACCTGGTTTTATGAGGACAGGCACAGTGCTGATTGTCCTGTACAGGCATGTGCTGGTACTAGCCACTAAACAGAAATGACCACATGTGCGTAGAATACATACAATACATAGAATGGGTAAGATATTCCCCATTACAAGATACCACCAACTAGTAGCCTTTGTAGCTAGATGGTGGGGCTGCCGCCTTTAGGCATCCGTGCACACCTGTTTTTCTTTAGGGGTTATCAAAATGGTTCAAATGGCTCTGAGCACTATGAGACTTGACATCTGAGGTCATCAGTCCACTAGAACTTAGAACTACTTAAACCTAACTAACCTAAGGACATCACACTTATCCATGCCTGAGGCAGGATTCGAACCTGCGACCGTAGCGGCCGCGCGGTTCCAGACTGAAACGCCTAGAACCGCTCGGCCACACCGGCTGGCCTAGGGGTTATCATCTGCCATTGTTGCCTTCACAGAACCATGGATCCATCTCTCCAGGTTTTGTGGGGTTCCAAAATTATAGACAAGTGATGAGGAAAACGTGGAAACTGTGGTTAGTGATGAGCATGTTGATCTCATATCAATGAAAGAACTAAAGGTTGTGTTAAAAACATCCAAAAATAGAAAATCTCCAGGGGAATACAACCTCAATGTGGAATTATTTAAATACGCTTCATGATCATTACTCATAAAACTACTGAATTTTGTAAATACTCGTTGGAAATACGGAAATGTACCAGAGGGCTGGTAAATAGCAGTTGTTACCCCATTTTTTAAAAATGGGAATTTCAGAAATTGTGTCAATTATCAATGTATTAGTCTTCTGAACTCTGGATATGAGATATATGCATAACTAATAACAGACTAACGTTACTTTTGGAGACATTTCTTACTCAAGAACAGAATGGGTTTTGGAAGGGAAGCTCTTGCTTAGACAGTGTTTTCACAGTCTACCAAATTATTGAAAACCACAGAGAATACAGCCATCTGACATACATAGCCTTCATTGATTATGGAAAAGCTTTTGATAAAGTTAAAGAGTTAGATTATTGGAAATTTCAGAAAAGAATCGTATACCCCAGCATGTAATAAATGTAATTCAACACAAGTATATACACAACAAAATCAAAGTACAAAAAGGAAGCCCATTTGTGAGAAACAACTGTTAAGGAGTGAGATAAGGGTGTCTTTTATCACCCACATTATTTAATATATACATAAATTATGTCATAAAGACATGGCAGAATACAGTGGTGCACCATTATAAGCTTAATAATAAAGTTATATATACACTCCTGTTTGAAGATGATCAAGTAATTTTGGTGGGCTCAGAAGGTAAATTACAGAGAGCAATTTGGTCCTTGCACGAAGTAACAAATGACTATAACATGACAAAATCTACAGATAAAACTAAGATAATGGCATTCCATGGCAAGGAGCATTTAAGAGCAAAAATAATACCTGATGATAAACAGCTAGAGCAGATAAAACTTTAAATACCTGGAAAAGGAGGTCTCATATACCAAACACAATGATCAAGAAAACAAGTTGCAAAAATTCAAGCAGAAGGTAGGTACTATAAATTAGAAAAGAGACAGTACTAAAATTTTATGTGATGGCAGTGCCAGTTCTAGTGTGTGGCTCAAACACTTGAACTCTAGCTGCCTGTCAGAGGAGGAGGATTGGGGCAGCAGACATGAGACTCCTAAGACAACTAGCTGGTTAAAAACTCATAGACCAGATAAAAAATAGAAAAATATGGAATGAACTGGGTGTCAAAAGCATATTTCAGAAAATAGAGGAGTAAAGAAAAAAAAATGGCATGAACACATTCAAAGAATGTCAGAATTAATACCTAAATTAACATATAAACATACACCTCAAGGGAAAAGGAATGTTGGGCACCCTAAGAAGCCAGGGAAATATCACTAGATTCTACTTGAAACTGGAACATGCAAGGATGCCTTAACAGAAATTGGATATTATTATGATGCTGGGCAGACAACGCTCTGGGAAAAAGGGCAGGGAAGGGGGGGGGGGGTCATAAATACCTTCCAAGAGATATGCTGCCACATGCTCTGTAAAGTAAAGTATTTATTGGACTGTTTTGTGCCTAGAACAATGTGTACAGAAAGCTAGCTATTGGTGGAACTGAGGATTTAACAACTCAGTTATGTTTTTCGTCTGTTTCTGCAAACAGTGAGATTTGTAGTTTGTTCTTCCACATGTAATGCATAATCCTTGTGACATATTGTATTGAACCTGCTCACGAATCACGAAGCTTTTGTACAACAGGGAGAGAGCAATGTAGTGTGAATAACAAATATGACCAAATATTGAGTGAACTTACATGTTATTCCTGGATGTTTGCAGTAATAATTTTTGGACTGGCAACTCATGGGTTTTAAGTGAACACTGTTTGTTAGCTTGAATGCGAAATACAAAGGTAATGCTGCATGGAAAAAAAAAAAAAGAACTGCACAGATTAGGCCGGACTTGACAGCAGCAGTTTGTGACTTTTTAAACTTAATAATGTAACACAGTTGAAATGTTAAGTTCGTGCACTCACTGTTAATAGTTACCTCGAACTTTTGAACAGTACAAATGTTTTCTAAAAGCATTTGTAGAGGGGCATGTAGGCATTGTATGTGCCTTCTTCTTCTTCTTTTTCTTCTTCTTGCCAGTGACTATCATTACAGGTTAACATCTACTGTTGCTCTATGCATGTTGAGATTCTCTTCAAAAGTTATTGAGAAAGTGCATCAATTACTAATTGGCACAGTACGCAGGCAGAAGTCGCGAAGAGACCACCATACATATATTACAGGGGGTGGAAAGGCAAGAGAATGGCTGCAGTGACTGTTGTTAAGAATGATGAGGTAAGCTTGGTTAGGAACTTACATATTTCAGCAGGAAGATGATGGCTGATCATTAGTTTAAAAATGGGTAAACCAACCTCTCTTCAGCACATTTATAACTCCAATCAAAATACTGAGGCAGGAGAACACACAAAATACAATATTTAAAAGATTTGCCATGCTCATTTTCTTGTCAGTTAATCTTGTTCCCACTTACACTTACAACAGCTTTCTTCTCAGAATATAAAAGGTGCCCCAGTAAAATGTGACACATGGTGATTCATGTCACAAGCACCAAAAACTCAGAAACCCTCTTGCTGCAGTCACAAACCAGACAGCATTAGCTGTGCAGTATCACTGCAACAAAGTGCTCCATCAGTTCATGCTAGGAAAAAGCAATAGTATCCACAATATTCTACCTATATCCATTGAGAATAGCACTGGAACTCAATGTCCCTGTACTTCAAGCAGTTATCTGTCTACCTGAGAAGCCCTGTACATCACAACGATTCAGTTCTCCCTCAAGTAGAGCTTAAAATGCTAGCAACTGAGTCAGTTATTTTAGATGTATGGTAACTACTGTTCCTCTTTGTACATATAAATAAAACCATTACATTGCAAGACTACATGTAAAGCAATGGTTTCAAACAGCAAAGTATACTGACAAGCTAGAATACTGTGTTCGCTCCTCTTCTAGTAGCAGTCTACTTTCAGTCACTTGATGAACAGTGTCCCTAGTGATTGGAAGAGTGTGCAGGTAGCTCGCATTTTCAAGAAGGGTTATTGAATAGATGCAGAAGGCTATAGGCATATATTGCTGATGTCTCTCTGTCATAGAACTTTAGAACAAATTCTAACCTCAGGTATTATAACTTTTCTGGAGACTAAAAATCTCCTCTGTAGGAATCAACATGGATTCTGCAAACAATGGTTATGTGAAACCCAGCTTTAGCTGTTTGTCCACGAGACCCAGAAGGCAGTATATATTGGCACCTAGGTTGATGTCATTTCCTTGACTTCTGGTAAGCGTTCAATACAGTTTTGCACTCTTGCCTAATGAAAAAAAATATGGGTATTGGTAATATCAGACGAGCTTTGTGATGCGATCAAAGAATTTCCAGCAAATACAACACAGCATGTCATTCTTAATGGAAAGAAATTTTCAAAAAGTAACTTCGGGTGTACACCAGAGGAGTGTTAGAGTAACGTTATTACTACTATTACATCACACATTAAAACCCACCAAGAAATGTTTTCGTATGTGAACTCAGAAAAACACAAACATGCCACTCATGACTAAGGGATATTACCAACTATGACAGTAATGCTATCACATATAGGGTGAGTTTAAGTTAGTTACCTAAAAGTAACATCAAATAACTGAGGAGATTTACTTACTTGAAATAATTTATTCTCAGTTCTGAAATTGACTGAACATCAAGTTTCTTCCTAAAAGTGTTCCAGGTAGCTTCCGCTTGTCACACAGCAGATACCTCATCTGCACAAAAATTATATGCGAGAGCATCTACCCCAGCCAATGCACCACTGATGCATTTGTGAAGCTTGTTAACAGTTGCAGGAAGTGGAGGGAGGAACACTTTGTCTTTAACATATCCCCACAGACACCCAAACAGGAGCAGTGTGGGATAGATATGTTGTGACCTCTTGTTGGTAATGTGGAGGGGCTCCATCTTGTTAGGAAATGAATATACCCATGTCCTCTTGATGTTGTGGCATCAGGTGGTTCTGCAACATATCTAGATATGTAATTCCAGTGACAGCCTGCTCGTAGGAAAAAAAAAAAAAAAAAAAAAAAAAAAAAAAAAAAAAAAAAAAAAAAAAAAAAAAAAAGTTGGCTCTTATGGAAGTCAACACAAAAGGCATTCACTGTTGGTGAGTCTTATGTATGTTCCCAGACCTTAGTCAGTTTCTGTGTATCCCATATCCACACATTGCGGCACTTAACATTACCACTAAGGTGGAACATGGCCTCATCAGTGAACACTATCTTATCAAGAAAATTCATTTTCCATTCTGTTCACTATCTCCATACAGAACTCACATCGTCTCTGCTTATGATTGTCACTTTAACGCTGGCAATAGTTGCAACTTGTACATTTTGCACTGCAGCCACTGTCGTAAAATTTTCCATACCATAGACTGAGGAACAGTCAGAATCAAATTTGTCAGTATTCCAGATTTTGGACAGTTCCACCATGTACTCTTCCCATTATAGTGCAATAAACACCATTACTCTCAAAGGATACATTATATTTGCACAAAGAAAAATGTAAAATACAGGTACTTTCAAATTAGACCACAGCAGAAGTTCTTCATTACAGAAAACAGTCAAAAGGACCATACTACACTGTAGAATATGTGATCTGTGCACTTTATTGAAATTTTGTGTCAACTGTTTTAAATGGTTACATAGCTGTTAAGATTTCACCGTGAAGTGTTAATTTTTCCATAATTGACTTTCTAAGTTGGTAATCAAGTCAGAGGAGACTAAATGATATTGCTGCGAATAGGATAATGTGGAATAAAGTGCTATAGTTGTTGATGCAGCTCTCCATGTGAGTCTCTCCTGTGCAATCCTCTTTATCTCTGTATAAATGCTGCAGCCAACATACATTTGAACCTGCTTGCTGTATTCATCTCAAACTTTCCTCCTTTACCAGATTGATTCCTTGACACCGCAGGACGTGTTCTACCAGTTGATCTCTCCTTTTGCTCAAGTTGTCCCATAACTTTCTGTATTGTTCAGTTTGATTCAGTACTTGCTAATTAGTTACTTGATCTATCCATCTAATCTTCAGCATTCTTATGTAGCACCACATTTCTAAAGCTTTTCTCTTCTTACCTGTACTGCTAATCCTCCATGTTTCACTTCCATATAAGGCTACATACCAGACATAAGCTTTCAGAAAAGAATTTGTAGCACTTAAATTTATAGACATTGTTAACAGATGCCTTCTTTTTTATCTACATCTACATCTACATTTATACTCCGCAAGCCACCCAATGGTGTGTGGCGGAGGGCACTTTACGTGCCACTGTCATTACCTCCCTTTCCTGTTCCAGTCGCGTATGGTTAGCGGGAAGAAAGACTGTCTGAAAGCCTCCGTGCGCGCTCTAATCTCTCTGATTTTACATTCTTGATCTCCTCGGGAGATATAAGTAGGGGGAAGCAATATATTCGATACCTCATCCAGAAACGCACCCTCTCGAAACCTGGCTAGCAAGCTACACCACGATGCAGAGCGCCTCTCTTGCAGAGTCTGTCACTTGAGTCTGCCACATGAGTTTGTTAAATATCTCCGTAATGCTATCACGGTTACCAAATAACCCTGTGACGAAACGCGCCGCTCTTCTTTGGATCTTCTCTATCTCCTCCGTCAACCCGATCTGGTACGGATCCCACACCGATGAGCAATACTCAAGTATAGGTCGAACGAGTGTTTTGTAAGCCACCTCCTTTGTTGATGGACTACATTTTCTAAGGACTCTCCCAATGAATCTCAACCTGGTACCCGCCTTACCAACAATTAATTTTATATGATCATTCCACTTCAAATTGTTCCGCACGCATACTCCCAGATGTTTTACAGAAGTAACTGCTACCAGTGTTTGTTCTGCTATCATATAATCATACAATAAAGGATCCTTCTTTCTATGTATTCGCAATACATTACATTTGTCTATGTTAAGGGTCAGTTGCCACTCCCTGCACCAAGTGCCTATCCACTGCAGATCTTCCTGCATTTCGCTACAATTTTCTAATGCTGCAACTTCTCTGTATACTACAGCATCATCCGCGAAAAGCCGCATGGAACTTCCGACACTATCTACTAGGTCATTTATATATATTGTGAAAAGCAATGGTCCCATAACACTCCCCTGTGGCACGCCAGAGGTTACTTTAACGTCTGTAGACGTCTCTCAGTTGAGAACAACATGTTGTGTTCTGTTTGCTAAAAACTCTTCAATCCAGCCACACAGCTGGTCTGATATTCCACAGGCTCTTACTTTGTTTATCAGGCGACAGTGCGGAACTGTATCGAACGCCTTCCAGAAGTCAAGAAAAATAGCATCTACCTGGGAGCCTGTATCTAATATTTTCTGGGTCTCATGAACAAATAAAGCGAGTTGGGTATCACACGATCGCTGTTTCCGGAATCCATGTTGATTCCTACATAGTAGATTCTGGGTTTCCAAAAACGACATGATACTTGAGCAAAAAACATGTTCTAAAATTCTACAACAGATTGACGTCAGAGATGTAGGTCTATAGTTTTGCGCATCTGCTCGACGACCCTTCTTGAAGACTGGGACTACCTGTGCTCTTTTCCAATCATTTGGAACCTTCTGTTCCTCTAGAGACTTGCGGTACACGGCTGTTAGAAGGGGGGCAAGTTCTTTCGCGTACTCTGTGTAGAATCGAATTGGTATCCCGACAGGTCCAGTGGACTTTCCTCTGTTGAATGATTCCAGTTGCTTTTCTATTCCTTGGACACTTATTTCGATGTCAGCCATTTTTTCGTTTGTGCGAGGATTTAGAGAAGGAACTGCAGTGCGGTCTTCCTCTGTGAAACAGCTTTGGAAAAAGGTGTTTAGTATTTCAGCTTTATGCGTGTCATCCTCTGTTTCAATGCCATCATTATCCCGGAGTGTCTGGATATGCTGTTTCGAGCCACTTACTGATTTAACGTAAGACCAGAACTTCCTAGGATTTTCTGTCAAGTCGGTACATAGAATTTTACTTTCGAATTCAGTGAACGCTTCACGCATAGCCCTCCTTATGCTAACTTTGACATCATTTAGCTTCTGTTTGTCTGAGAGGTTTTGGCTGCGTTTAAACTTGGAGTGAAGCTCTCTTTGCTTTCGCAGTAGTTTCCTAACTTTGTTGTTGTACCACGGTGGGTTTTTCCCGTCCCTCACAGTTTTACTCGGCACGTACCTGTCTAAAACGCATTTTACAATTGCCTTGAACTTTTTCCATAAACACTCAACATTGTCAGTGTCGGAACAGTTAATTTTCATTTTGATCTGTTAGGTAGTCTGAAATCTGCCTTCTATTACTCTTGCTAAAAAGATAAACCTTCCTCCCTTTTCTTATTTTCCTATTAACTTCCATATTCAGGGATGCTGCAACGGCCTTATGATCACTGATTCCCTGTTCCGCACATACAGAGTCGAAAAGCTCGGGTCTGTTTGTTATCAGTAGGTCCAAGATGTTATCTCCACGAGTCGGTTCTCTGTTTAATTGCTCGAGGTAATTTTCGGATAGTGCACTCAGTATAATGTCACTCGATGCTCCGTCCCTACCACCTGTCCTAAACATCTGAGCGTCCCAGTCTATATCTGGTAAATTGAAATCTCCACCTAAGACTATAACATGCTGAGAAAATTTCTCTCAGTTGTTCTGCCACCAATGCTACTGAGTCGGGAGGTCGGTAAAAGGAGCCAGTTATTAACCTAGCTCGGTTGTTGAGTGTAACCTCCACCCATAATAATTCACAGGAACTATCCACTTCTACTTCACTACAGGATAAACTGCTTACTACTAACAGCGACGAACGCTCCACCACCGGTTCCATGCAATCTATCCTTTCTAAACATCATCTGCACCTTTGTAAAAATTTCTGCAGAATTTATCTCTGGCTTCAGCCAGCTTTCTGTACCTATAACGATTTCAGCTTCAGTGCTTTCTATCAGCGCTTGAAGTTCCGGTACTTTACCAATGCAGCTTCGACAGTTTACAATTGCATTACCGATTGCTGCTTGGTCCCCACATGTCCTGACTTTCCCCCTCACCCGTTGAGGCTGTTGCCCTTTCTGTACTTGTCCAAGGCCATCTAACCTAAAAAACCGCCCAGCCCACGCCACACAACCCCTGCTACCCGTGTAGCCACTTGTTACGTGTAGTGGACTCCTGACCTATCCAGCGGAACCCGAAACCCCACCACCCTATGGCGCAAGTCGAGGAATCTGCAGCCCACACGGTGGCAGAACCGTCTCAGCCTCTGATTCAGACCCTCCACTCGGCTCTGTACCAAAGGTCCGCCGTCAGTCCTGTCAATGATGCTGCAGATGGTGAGCTCTGCTTTCATCCCACTAGCGAGACTGGCAGTCTTCACCAAATCAGATAGCCACCGGAAGCCAGAGAGGATTTCCTCCGATCCATAGCGACACACATCATTGGTGCCGGCATGAGCGACCACCTGCAGATGGGTACACCCTGTACCCTTCATGGCATCTGGAAGGACCCTTTCCACATCTGGAATGACTCCCCCCGGTATGCACACGGAGTGCACATTGGTTTTCTTCCCCTCTCTTGCTGCCATATCCCTAAGGGGTCCCATTACGCGCCTGACGTTGGAGCTCCCAACTACCAGTAAGCCCACCCTCTGCGACCGCCCGGATCTTGCAGACTGAGGGGCAACCTCTGGAACAGGACAAGCAGCCATGTCAGGCCGAAGATCAGTATCAGCCTGAGACAGAGCCTGAAACCGGTTCGTCAGACAAACTGGAGAGGCCTTCCGTTCAGCTCTCCGGAATGTCTTTCGCCCCCTGCCACACCTTGAGACGACCTCCCACTCTACCACAGGTGAGGGATCAGCCTCAATGTGGGCAGTATCCCGGGCAACTATAGTCGTAGTCCGATCGGGGGATGCGTGGGACGAACTGGCCGTCCCCGACAAACCCCCATCCGGACCCCCACAGTGATGCTCATTGGCAACAGCCTCAAGCTGTGTGACCAAAGCCAACACTGCCTGAAGCTGGGAGCGAAGGGATGCCAACTCAGCCTGCATCCGAACACAGCAGTTGCAGTCCCTATCCATGCTAATAACTGTTGTGCAAAGAACGTCTGAACTAATCTACAGAGAGCGCAAACAAATCGACACAAAATTTAAATGGTTATTAAAATACAAGATTGCCTAGTAAATGCAGTAATGCTGCTACTTGCGCACTGCTGACACATTGCTCGGCGGCGGAAGGAGACTACGCGATTTTACACTATTCAAGTACTAAAACGCGATGCTACAACTCTCAAATACTATAATACGCCCGAAATTTATGAATTAAACAATGCAAGTACCAAAAACACGCAAAGAAATTAAGAATTAAACTATGTAACAAATGAGTGAGCTAGGAGTATACGACTTGCTGCTGCAGCTGCTTATCCAACGGCGGCAGGGACCACACTGCTTTCCTTACAATAGCCAGTCTGCATTTTAAATTCTCTTAGCTTTGGACACCATCAGTTATTTTGCTGGCCACATAGCAAAACTCATCTACTACTTTTACTGTCTTATTTCCTAATCTGATTTCCTCAGAATTGCCTGATTTTATTTTACTACATTCCATTACCTTTGCTTTACCTTTGATGATCATCTGATAAATTCTTTAGAAGATACTACCCATTCCATTCAACTGCTCTTCCAAGTCCTTTTCTGTCTTTGATTATTACAATCTCATTAGCAAACCTCAAAGTTTTTATTTTTTCACCCAGAATTTAAAAGCCCTTCCCAGGTTTTTCCTTGGTTTCCTTTAATGCCCACTCAATGTGCAGATTGAATAACATCAGGGATAGGCTACAACCATATCTCACTCTCTTCTCAACGTCTGCTTTCCTTTCATGTCCTTTGCCTCTTGCAGCTACAATCTGGTTTCTGTACAAGTTGTAAATAACATTTCTCACCCATCATTCAATCCTTGCTACTTTCAGAATTTCAAAGGGTGTAGTCCAGTCAACATTGTTAAAAGCTGTCTCTACATGTTATGGTAAGTTGTAGGCTCAGTATAGGCTTGTGTTTTCCTACTTTTCTCTGGAACCCAAACTGATCTACCCTGAAGTTAGTTTCTACCATTTTTTCAATTTTTCTGTCCATATTTTGCAACCTAGACTTATTCAAGTGATATAACAATGAAAATAATCAATTTTTGACAGCATAATGTAATTGGATAGATAAAAAAAAAAATCTACTCACCAAGTGGCAGCAGGAGAAACAAACACACACACACACACACACACACACACACACACACACACACACGGAGAGAGACAGATTGTAACTTATGCGTGCTTTGGGAGCTCCAGATCTGAATGAAGATGTTCCTTCAATCCATGAAAAGCAAAACATGATTTTCCATCTGTTCATTACTCAAAATTCTGGGAACAAATTTTATCCTCCAGCATCTCATTTGCAAATTATCAGTTAAAATGCTTTGTGCAGACCTGTACTAGACACAAAGTTCTTCGGTAAGCTCTCAAATAGTTATTTGCTAGTTTGAATAACAATTTTTACGACTTTATGCACATTTTCTTATATTTTTGATGTTAAGGAATGACCTGAACATTGTCGTCTTCTACAGACTCATTTCTGATTTTAAATCACTCATGCACTTGTAAACAGTCTTCAGAGTTACAGCATTGTTGCCATACCCCAATTATCACATTTCACGAGTTTCTTTAACACTTTTTTGCAACTTTAAACACAACTTAATGTTCACAAATTATTTAAAATCCATTATTTGTTTCAGATTCATTTCCTGCAAATATTTTTCTTTTCTTTCTTTCTTTTTTATTTCAGGGGGGGGGGGGGGGGGGGGTTGCACACACTTTCAAATTTCCACAACTCCCACATGTTGCTTGTTCATTATAGACCAATACTGGGTAACTACATTCCCAGACCTTGTATCATTTCAGCGTGTTTGAGATATCAGACATATTTTGAATGCAGAAAACATGTCTTAAAATAGTCAAGTGACAGATGAGAATTGATTGTCACAACAAGTGCATTAGTCTTTTAAGTTTCACCAGCTATCCATCTCATTAAACTATCTCCCACCCAACTATTACTTAAGCTGAGAGATGATCATATTCATAATAATTTAAAAAAAAGGATAGGTTGCTACTCAGCAACACACACACACACACACACACACACACACACACATTCGTGTAAATGCAACTCTCACAAACATGACCACTGTCTCTGTCGGTCGAGGCCAGACTGATCTCAGAAGCCAGAGACTCATCTACATCTATATCTACATCTACGTGATTACTCTGCTATTCACAATAAAGTGTGTCGCAGAGGGTTCAAGAACCACCTTCAGACTGTCTCTCTACCGTTCCACTCTCAAATGGCACGCAGAAAAAACGAGCCTTCAATTTTTCCGTGCGAGCCCTGATTTCTCTTATTTTATTGTGATGATCATTTTTCCCTATGTAAGTGGGTGTTAACAGAATGTTTTTGCAATTAGAGGAGAAATCTGGTGATTGAAATTTCATGAGAAGATCCCGACGCAACAAAAAATGCCTTTGTTTTAATGGTTGCCACTCCAATTCACATATCATGTCTGTGGCACTATCACCCCTATTTTGCAATAAGACAAAATGAGCTGCCCTTCTTTGAACTTTTTCGATGTCATCCATCAGTCCAACCCGATGCGGATCCCACACCACACAACAATACTCCAAAATAGGGCAGACAAGTGTTGTGTAAGCAGTCTCTTTAGTAGACCTGTTGCACCTTCTAAGTGTTCTGCCGATGAATTGGAGTCTTAAGTTTGCTCTACCCACAACACTATGTATGTGATCGTTCCAATTTAGGTTATTAGTAATTGTAATCTCTAAGTATTTAGTTGAATTTACAGCCTTGAGATTTGTGTGACATATCACGTAATCGAAATTTAGCAGATTTCTTTTAGTACTCATGTGAATAAGTTCACACTTTTCTTTATTCAGGGTCAATTGTCAATCATACAGATATCTTATCTAAATCATTTTGCAATTCGTTTTCATCATTTGATGACTTTACAAGATGGTAAATGACAGCATCATCTGCAAACAATCTAAGATAGGTACTGAGATTGTCTTCTCTGTCGTTAATGTAGATCAGGAACAATAGAGGGCCTGTAACACTTCCTTGGGGAATTTTGGATATTACTTCTGTTTTACTCAATGATTTTCCATCTATTACTACGAACTGCAACCTTTCTGACAGGAAATCATGAATCCAGTCACTGAGGCGATATTCCACAGGCACACAGTTGTGAGGAACGGTGTTGAAAGCCTTCTGGAAATCTAAAAATATGGAATCAATTTGACATGCCCTGTTGATAGCACTCATTACTCCATGAGCGTAAAGAGCTAGTTGTGTTTCACAAGAACATGTGTGTGATTGTTGAATTTTCATGTGTGTGTGATGTTTAATTCAGAAGAAAGCTTTTTGGCTGACTGCTTACTTTTTTAGCAGTCTTTTTGTTTTGCCTGTCTGCGATTCAACATTCACTATGTGGCGAGTAGCAATCTATCATTTTCATAATATTGTCATTATTCCATCCTGGATTTTCCATTGTTTCATAATACTTTTAACATATTTAATAGAAGTCAAGAGCATTATGAATTTCAGCTTTTACATGATAATCACTGAGAATTATAGTGTGTCCAGCTCGCCTGTGAAAACCCACATGAATACAAAATGGAGATAATTCTCAGTGGTTTGTAGTTTCCTTCTGATAATTACAAAAATATTTTGACACAATAGATGTGCCCTATTTCCAATTTACAATGTTTTCTTAGCAGATTCTTTATCAGGAGGGCAACCCTTCCAGGCTGTTTTCAGCAGATTGTTAGGCATTACTAATGTCCAATGGTCCATCAGAACCACAAACTGTTTAAGAGTTTATCAGTGGATTACACTGGAGTGACGCAAAAAGCTAAAGTGACGCAAAAAGCTAGGAAAATATGTAGCATTAGAAGAAAATCCTTTGTTGTCTAGGTAAGCCTAATACAGGTGGGGTGCAGTACGAGTCCACTAAAGGTGGTTTTGCCTTGGCAGCCATCCATCCCACTAGCATTCAGCATCACTTGAAGTTATAAAATACAGGCAGTGAAGCCAAGATTTGTGTTTCCCATGACACACAAGGTTCAATTATTGTACTGCAGAATGGACACTGAGGTATGTACGAACCTTACAATTGTAGAGGATTGGCAGCACTCATCAGCACTAAGGCTAGGAGCAGTTCATATTATCATGTTTAACAATAACCACATTTGAAACAGTTTGTCTCTCACTATTACCTTCTGTCCGTCATACTGTTAACCACTACACTTGTTCTGTAATCAGATGTGTGTGAAAGATACTAGTGATGGATGATGGAGGCTGTTAAAGATGCCACAGGGATTACTAAAGGCACTTGGTTTGGGGGGGGGGGGGGGGGGGGAGTGGTAGGTGAGGAGTAGTGTGTGTGTGTGTGTGTGTTCCTATACTTCAGGATTGTGAGACTCTGCAGGTGAATGCTGCCTCACGTGAATTACTAGTTATGTCATAATAAGTAAAGATGATCATAAACTACTTCCAGCATTATAAAAATAAATATTACCACACACATTACTTTTAGCATAAATCTCAAAGCATATGAAGCCACTTTGTCAAATAGAAAAGTATTGTTTGGTAAATGAATACATTCATATGCAAGATTATTAACAGCCCAAAAGCTGTTCCTTATTGAAAGCACAGTCCTGCCTCAGAACAAGATAATTTTTTTCCTAATGTATCAATTATTTCCCTATCAGAGCTGCTATGTTGCTAGCAAGCAGCTAGTTTCTAAAAATGTTATTGAAGTAGGTTTATCAGCCCCCTGCCCCAGTGAACCAGGGACTGTAGCTATAATGTAGGTGCAACCACAATGGAGGAAATATCTGTGGAGAGGACAGACTGATCTACAGTTCCTGAAGAGCAGCCTTTTCAGTAGCTGCAGGGGAACAGTACAGATGACTGACTGATCTGGCTTTGTAACATCAGCCAACATGGCTTTGCTGTTCTGATACTATGATGGCTGAAAATACCAGACACACATCACTCTTAGCATAAATCTCAAAGCATATGAAGCCAGTTTGTCAAATAGAAAGGTATTGTTTGGTAAATGAATACATAATGAATACATTCATGTGCAAGATGCTAGGGGAAACAATAGCTATCATTTTTTCCGCAAGGGTAAACAGTTCTATCAAATGTTTAAATGCTGATATCTCTGGACATAAAAATTGTCCCCCATTCAGATATCTGGGTAAAGACTACTCAGGCAGGGGGGGGGGGGGGGGGTGTCATGCTGTGGGTAACAGTGTGGAATGTTAGATTTCTTAAATGGTTCAAATGGCTCTGAGCTAGGACTTAACATCTGATGTCATCAGTCCCCTAGAACTTAGGACTACTTAAATCTAACTATCCTAAGGACATCCACACTTGAGGCAGGATTCGAACCTGCGACCGTAGCGGTGGCACGGTTCCAGACCAAAGCGCCTAGAACCGCTCGGCTACAGCGGCCAGCTAGATTTCTTAATCAGATAGCCAGGTTAAGGATACGGGGTACTTGTCCAGCTCAATATTATGTAAAAATCAACGCCTATTTCCTTCAGGAACTGTTTATGATGTATATGTTTTACAAATTTTTTGTTCATATCAGGTAATGCAGCACACTTTCTAAACAATTTAGAAGTATTTTGAATATTTTTGAACCTGCGTAGGGTTATTAAAAAAAATTACAAAGAAATTGATGCAATGTTTTTTTCTCCAAAATGCTCTCGTAAATTGAGGTACCATTTAATCCAATGTTAATACATTTGAAGGAGACCAGATTTTTACCAGATATGCGTGTCATGATGGCTGAGGTATGAGACCTATTTAATTCCACCTATTATGTATATTACAAGTTTAAAAAAGTATCACATGTTACACTTCAATTTTCATAATTTTTTTTCCTAATAAAAACGTATTTTTTTTCTATAATTTAGTTGATTCTGCAATAAAGCTTAGGTCTACTACATAAGTATGGACTATTGCAAGTTACAGAAAAAATTAGAGCAATGCTTTATAAACGTTAGGAAATATTTGTACCTGAATTCTGGGAAATATAACTAGCAGGACATTGCGAATGAAGATATGAGTCCAATTAAACTGTGCCCCAGAACATTGCTGAAGCATAGTCTTCATCCTGCAGCATTTCTTCATCTTCCAGCTCTCTCCTGGCATTCCTTTTCATAATTCTTGCTTCTTTGGTAACTTGAAGAGCAAATCTTTCAGCTTCATGCACCCATTATCTGTCAATGCAAGCAATTGATCTTCCATGTTAGAGTCACATTTTATGCCTAAATTTCTCAGGACTTCCAACCTTCCCATCACTCCATCATTGAAACATACCTCTGCATCTAGTACATCAACTTTTAATGTATTTAGTCCTACAAAAACATTCTTGGGTACTCTTTCCCAAATGCAATGGTTGAAATTTTCATTTGTATTCTGAGTGCCCCCATTAAGACATTTACTAAGCAAAACAGGGTCACTCAGGTCTCTAAAAATTGGTTTTATTTCATTCATAACAGGCTCAGGAAAAGAATGCTTATGGTGGTATATTTGACCACTTTCTTTTGCTATTTGGTAACCACACCAAGAATCTGCTCCTTTAGGGCAAAGTCCACGAACAGGGTGGTCATCTGTGAACAACTTATGAAAGTAGGTGGCCCATATAACTTTTTGCATTGCTGTAACATCATTCAGAGGTGCAATTCATCTAATGGCCATTCCATAATAACTCGGAAGAAGGTCTATTTCAGTTCCTGTCAATATGCCTTGGCCAGACATAGATTTTCCATCAGATAGCAACTTTCCTTTCATTTCTCTTTGTAGCTTCCTCAATGTAGTGCCTATCCTCTTTTGCACGTGTCTACAACACTCCAGTTTTGTTACCAAGGTATCACCATAAACATTGAAATCATTAATTTTATTGAAATCTGAAATATTTTTAGAGCTCCATCACACTCCATACTTCCACTGTAACCATCATAATTCTTAGAACACTGATGTTCAGTATGTCCTGGCAGGTGTGGCAGTACTTAGATAAGCACTCAGCATCAACAACTTTTCCATTCTCGAGAGAAGTAGCACTTGCAACGATGTTGCCATGTCACATCAAGTGCAACAGCAATGTCCCAGGTGCCACTAATATTTACAGTTTCTTCTAATGCACGTTTAATAGATGCTTTAGATACAACTGCCAAGGCACCTAAAAGTATTTTCATGTACTTGCTGAACCACCAAACATTTGAGCAGCCTTTTTTTCCTTTTCCTATTGCATGCATTGAATACACTAACTTCAAATTCACGTCATATGAATAATGCGCAATGTTCGAAGTCATTTTCGAGGGAAATTTATTGCAAGATATACACAGAACAACTAATTTTGACACTAAACCTTCCTGCTACTTTGTTGTGCAGTTATTTCCAGACAGCCTACACCATCACATTATTTACATTTCGCCACTTCCTTTATCAAAGAAGATAAGATGCCCACATCAGTAACAACAAATCCACTACAGACAGTGTCATTGTTAACACAAAAATTTGAATCACCAGGAGGCGTGCCATTTGGGAGTTTCTTTCCTGAAGGACTGATACATAGATTACTTTTAACAGTGTGGCTTGCTTTGTTTGTGAACTGGTTACCATGGAATTTCCTGTTATTGAATTTCTTGATGCGTGGCATAGCTCATATTTATTGCACACTAAAGGATATGTACTTCCTCAAATATATGTAGCACCTGGGCAACAAACATTCAGTAACACGTGAGCAAACTGCTTCAGCGAAACAAAAGTAAATACTAGCAAAGATAATCATACACACACACACACACACACACACACACACACACACACACACACTAGAAACCTGCACTGTTACCAACATATACAATGTATCATATGTATAATTGCTGGAAACAGAAAGTTAATGGTTATTTTCAAAATAATACTGGTTCCTGTAACAGAAATAAAGGGGGCGTGGCGGAATACATGACTGTAACTTTAAAATTTGATGTATATAGGTCATTTTTCGTTTGAAACCCTATAATGTATATACCAATGTAATCAGGAAAGACTATAGAATTTAATAAGGTCATAAAATTTTCGATTTTTCCACCATTTATAAGTACCCTGTATTCTTAAAGATGAAGAGATTGAAAGAACATATGATGAAATAAAAGAAAGCATTTAGTTAGTCAAGGGAGATGGAAATTTAATTGTGATTGGGAAATGGAATTCAATAGTAGGAATGAAGAGAATGAAAAATAGTAGTAGATCATGGACTGGGGGAAAGGAATGAAAGAGGAAGCCAGGCACTAGAATTTTGCAAAGTATAATTTAATCATCACTAGCACTTGGTTTCAGAATAATATGAGGAGCGTGTATACAATGAAGAGACTTGGACACATTAGAAGGTTTCAAATAGATTATATAATGGTAAGATAGAAATTCTGAAATCTGAAATAAAATGAGGCATTTCCTGGAGCAAATGTGGACTCTGGCCATAAGTTATTGGCTATGAACTGCAGATTAAAATTGAATAAATTGCAAAAACATAGGAAATTAAGGAGATGGGACCTGGATAAACTGAAATAACCAGATGTTGTTGAGAGTTTGGAAGGTAGCATAAGGCAACAATTACTGTGTGTGTGTGTGTGTGTGTGTGTGTGTGTGTGTGTGTGTGTTGGTGGTGCGCACACACTCACTTTTACTAGAGAAAGAGCAAGAGCTTAACAGCTAGTCTAAATACTGTTTTCTGTTGCATGTTGCTATGTGCCACACATCAATCAGTGATACGAAAGTGGCTGCTTTTCCTTTACTTTACATATTTCCTGTTTGCCTTTCTTTTATTTTACTTCCTGTATTATTCCATCCAGGATTTTCCATTGTTGCTACAGAAAACAGATGGGTAATTTTGAAAGGTGATATAGTGAAGGTAGCAGAGGGTCAAACAGGTAAAAAGACAAGGCCTAGTAAAAATCCTTGGATTGCACAGGAGATATTTAATTGATGAAAGGAGAAAAATATGAAAATGCAGCAAATGAAACAGGTTACAGGGAGTACAGATGTCTAAAAAATGAGACTGACAGAAAGTGTACTGTACCAAAGCAGGAATAGCTAGAGGGCAAATGCAAAGCTGTGGAAGCACGCTTATGTTGGGGAAAGAGAGATGTCGTCTGCAGGAAAATGAAAAAGACCTTTGGATAAAAGGAATTAGCTGTATGAATATCAAGTGCAAAGATGGCAAGCCACTACTAGTCAAAGGGAAAGCTGAGAGGTGGAAGGTGAAAGGAATTCTCTGTACAAGGGAAATGAACTTGAGGCCAAGATTATAGAAAGGGAAGAGGAAGTAATAAAGATGAGCAGGGAGATACGATACTGCGAGAAGAATCTGACAGAGTATGGAAACCTCTAAGTCAAAACAAGGCCTCTGGAGTAGAAAACATTTCCTTACATTTATTGAGATCCATGGGAAAGCCAGCTACGGCAAAACTGTTTTCCCGGGTGCACAATATATATGACACAGGCAAAATATCCCTCTTCTTCTTCTTCTTCTTCTTCTTCTTCTTCGGCACTACAGCCCTTGGTGAGCCTTGGCCTCCTTAACAATCTTATATCTCTCTGTTCTCAGCTTTTTCCTTCCGTCCATGGATCTCCATCTTGGCGAGGTCAGCCAGCACATCGTCCATCCATCAAACTCTTGGTCTGCCCTTCCTTCTGGTGGAATACAGTCTGGCATTCATTATTCATTTGGGCATCCTGTCTTCTGTCATCCTCTCCACATGTCCTAACCAACATATTCTCTGAGATTTGATAAATTTCACTATATCTTTCCCTTGTGTAAGCTCCTGTATATCATGGTTGTATCTGACTCTCCAACCTTCTGCCTCTGTCACAGGCCCATAGATTTTTCGCAAGATTTTCCTTTCAAATGCCCTTAGGCTGTTACTGTCTGCTTCTGTCACTGTCCATGTTTCTGACCCATATGTGGTAACAGGTCGCACAAGGGAATAGTATACTCTCAATTTAGTTGTTCTTGCAATTAGAGTGTTCTTGAGTATCTTTAAGTTTACATAATAGGCTTTGTTTCCTGCTTGTATCCTTTCCTTAATACATTTTCTCATACTGTTATCACTGGTTAGGAGCACACCTAAATAATGGAAGCATCTAGCACCTTTGAAGCACTTATCAAAGATCTTCAGGTCCTGTGGTATTCTTCTAGTTTTAGAATTGGACATAACCATATATTTTGTCTTGCTTTCATTTACAGTAAGTCCAGTTCTTGTTCCTTCTGCTTCCATTTGTCCATATATTTCTTTAAGTAATGTTACATCCTGCCACAATGGCAATATCATCTGCATATGTACATATCTGGCTGGACTTCATCATTATTGTTCCTCTTTTATCTACTTTTTGTATCATACTATGCAGTGTTAAGTTAAACAGGACTGCAGAGAGGCCATCACCTTGTTTCACTCCATCCTCAAAGTCAAACTGCCTGGTCATTCGGTTATTCACTTTTGCTTTTGTATTCTTCATCGTTAGCTCGATTAACCTTCTCAGTTAATCACAGATGCCCAATTCTTTCAGCCCTTTATACAATGCTGGTCTATTAATACGATCAAAAGCTTGTTTAAAGTCAATGACCAGGAAGTGGATATCTATATCATATTTATAAAATTTTTTCATTATTTGTCTAACAACAAACAACTGATCAAATGTACCTCTGTTTGTTCGGAATCCACATTAGTATTCTCTGAGTATCTTCTCGGAGCACTTTTTTATTCTTTCAGTCAGCACTCCAGAGAAAATCTTATATACTGTATTCAGTAGGGTTATGCCTCTATAGTTTTCACAATTCAGCTTTTCTCCTTTCATATATATTGGGCATATTATTCCAGTATTCCACTTCTCCGGCATGCTTTCATTTACCCATATGTTCTTTATTAGTTTAAATATTTCACATCTCAGACATTGCCCACATGATTTTATTAGTTCTGGATTTTGGGTTTTGTGCCTCATCCCTTTCAATTTCTCTTGCCTCTGTGTTCTCTTCCTGTTCCTGTGTACCTCTTGGGGCCTGATCTGAGTTTTTGTTGAGCATATCTTCAAAGTATTCTGCCCATCTCTGCAATATTTCTTGTTCATCTCTTATTATCTCACATTTTCTGTTTTTGCATGCATTTTGTTTACGTAGAAAATTTTTTCTCATCTTTCCCACAGTATGATAGAATTTCTTCGTTTCATTCTGTTCCTTTAATTCTTCTATCTCTTTAAACTTTGATGTCAGCCATTCCTTTTCCTTTTTCTTTTTCTTGCATATTCCTTGGGCATTGGATCTTAATTCTTTGTACACATCCACATTTCTTCTTGTTTCTCTCTGTATCATTCTCAGTCTTGCTGCATTCATATGTTCTATTACTAGCTTCCATTCATCATAAAAACACTCATTTCGAGTATCTCTTCTCATCCCGACTATGTCTTCTGCTGCCTCTTTCAGTGCTTTTTGGATCGTAGTCCATCTCTCTTGCATTCCCATTGTTTCCTCCCTGAGTCAGTGCATCTCTAACTTTTGCTTGGTATGCTTTCACAACTTCTGGGTTATTCAGTTTTTCTGTGTCCCAGTTTGTATTTTTCTCCATTCCAGGTTTAGGTATCACAGATAGTTTCTCTCTCACTACAGTGTTTACAGCATAGTGGACTGAGTCACAGCTAGGGCCCCTGCAGCTCCTCACATCAATAATTGATGTGGCATGCCTTTACTAGCACATGGTCTACTTGATTGACTACTCCACTTACATTTGATTTCCGTGTTCTGAGATGTATTCCTCTATGTGGCAAACATGCTCCTGATGATTATATTATTTATAGCAGCAAACTAACATAACATTTCTCCATTCTTGTTACTTTCTTCTTGTAGTGTGTATCTCTCAGATACTCTTCCATATTCGATTCACCCAACCTGTGCATTAAAATCTCCCATAACCAAGAACAGATCATACTTTTGTACTTCATTGCATGCCCATTCTAGATGTTCATAAAACTTTTCCTTTGTTTCTTCTTCTGCTTCCTGTGCTGGTACGTATGCTGTATTTCCCTTTCACTCTCTATCTGCTAAGTCTTTCATTTATGGGTTCAATGTCCAAAACACTTTTACCAACCTCCTTTGTTATTATGAATCCTGTTCCAAATTGTCCTGTTCTTCTATCTGGTCCACGATACAGCAGAGAATACTGGGGCGTATCTATATGTCCTTGTCCTTCCCATCTTATTTCTTGTAGCACTACAGTGTTGTACTTGGAGGGGTATAGGAAAAGGAGTCTAAAGTTTTAGGAAAAGGTATACAATTCAGAAAAGTCACCCAGGATCTGCGAGTGAAGAGAGACTTGCCAGACAGGATGAGAAGGAAAGACTAGTTGTTGGGGACTGTACTGGATGAGATTCGAAAACCTGAGAACTTAAAGATAGAAGACAGGGTAATATGCGAGACAGAGATTGCTGCTAAAACATCATGCACAAGTTAATAACAGTGTAAAGCTAAGTGCATTGTATGTAAGAGAGGTGAGGGGGGGGGGGGCGGGTGTTAAAAAATAGACAGGTCAGAAAATGAAAGATGTACAAAACTAAAATGGAGTGAAGAAAGAAGTAGTTGCTGTGAAGAAATGCTGATATGGAATGAATATAAATTAAGACCAGGGGGATGCCGAGGACCAAGGACACGTATTAGTGCTAGTTCCTACCTGCGGAGTTCTGAGATGCTGGTGTTTGGGGGAAGAATCCAGATGGCACGTGTGGTAAAACAGGCACTGAGGTCATAACTCTCATGTTGTAGAGCATGTTCTGCAACAGGATATTGTACATTGCAGGTATACACCCTCTGCCTATGTCCATTCCTCCTAACTGATAACTGAGTGGTACTGATGCTGATGTAAAAGGTTGAACAGTGTTTATATAACAGCTGGTATATGACATGTCATTTAACAGGTGGCTCTCCCTTTGATAGTATGTGCCAGTTACAGGGCTGGTATAGGTGGTGCTAGGAGGGTGCATATGGCAAGTCTTGCAGCAGAGACGGTCACAGGCAAGAGTCATAGGGTAGGGAGACAGGTGCAGAAGGAGCAGTGTCTGACAAGGATATTGCACAGATTGGGAGGGCAACAAAATGCTATTAAGCTATTCTAGGTGTGGTGGGCAAAATCTCAGATAGAATGGATCTCATTTCAGGGCATGGTTTTAGGAAGTCATGGCTTAGTTGAAGTAGCTGAATAATACATTCAAGACCAGGATGATACTGAGTGACAAGTGGTGTGCTCTAAAGTTGTTTTTTGGAGGAATCTGCAGTACCACAATTGAATGTGATGGCCTGGGAAATCTGCTTTTGAACTAGGCTGGTGAGGTAATTAATGTCCAGTGAAGGCTGGGGTGAGAATGCCCCACTGCAGGACTTGCCTTAGGCACCCTCCTACCACCAGCTGTACCAGCCCTGTAATTAGAAAAACATATACTTTCAAAGGGAGAGCCACCTGTGAAATGACACGTCATACAGGGTGAAGCGAAATTCGTGCACTCGGGCTTTGCAGAGTGACTCCTAATGTGTCAGCAATAAAAAAATGTCTGTCACAGAATTTCGTCCGGTGAGTACATCCAGCAGAAAAAGGACATTAAAGAGTGGCAATCTGCCAACACTGTAACCACATGTATAGTAACTACCTCTGTCAAGACAGCTAACTTGCGCTGTACAGTTGGTGCAGTGGTTAATGTTTTGGGTTAGCATGCAGAAAGTCAAGGGTTCAATCCTGGGTTCAAGCATATGTTTTTTTATTTGGTAAATGTAGTCCAGGTGGTATGGTATCTGGCATCTTAATTGTCAACAGCAATTGCAGCGGGTCCTCTGGAAAACATTTGCACTTACAAACTACAATCGTAGAAATGGAAGATTGATTCACTTTGAAAGAACCCCTTTCCACATCGGGGGCTAAAATTTATTTGCACCACTTCATCTACTAGATGCGAAACCTGTTTTCTTTGTACCTTCCTCTAATGTTCACATAGGTTAGTACCAACTCTTATTCTTGCCTCATTCAGGTCCATTACATTTTGTTAGGGCCTTACGTTGTCAGTAGGACTTGCAACATGCCGTGCAAATAATGTCCAAACTCGGTTACTATTTCTATGTGTTGTCACCATGGTCCCATTACTTGTTTCAGCTGTCTATTTCTTATTTGTCTAACCATGTACCTGTTGTGTTCAGCATTACAAAATGTTGTAAATTCAGGATAAATGTGATAAAAAAAAAGTGCCCCAACCCTGAGTTGAACCCTTGACCTGCGCGCTAACCCAAAACTCTATCCACTGCACCAACTGCACAGCACAAGTAGAATGTGCTGTCAGAGGTAGTTACCCTTCATGTGGTTACAGTGTTGCCAGTTTGCCGATATTTAACGTCCTTTTTCTGCCAGATGTACTTGCCAGACGAAATTTTGTGACACATTTTTTCATTGCTGACATGTGAGGAGTCGCACTGCGAAGCCCGAGTGCATGAATTTCACTTCACCCTGTATACCAGCTGTTATATACACACTGTTTGGCCTTTTACATTGGCATAACTACCACCCAGGTATCATTTAGGATGAATGGGCATAAACAGAGGGTGTGGACTGGCAACACACAATATCCTGTTGCAGAGCATGCTCTACAGCTTAAAATTGTAACTGGAAATGAATCTTGGGTCCGTGGGTTTCCTAATGAAAAACCAGTGAATCTCCTATCCTTAAAAAGGCACCTCAGTGCAAATCTAATATCAGAGTCATGCTCAATTCCCCCCCCCCCCCCCCCCCCCCCCCCCGATATTGAGGGCATAATGCGATCAGAGTTCATTCTGAGGGGAACAACTGTAAATGCCGAATTTTACAAGGATGTATTGCAACTTTTACGAAATGATGTATGAAGAAAGAGACCAAAAAAGTTAACCAACGGCTTCCTTTTTCATCACGACAACACTCCATGGCACGGCTCGCTTTTGATTGCCAAGTTTTTGGCCAGAAAAAGTGTTCCTGTCCGTCCACGTCTGCCTTACTTATCAGATTTAGTACCATGCGACTTCTGGCTCTTCCCGAAAATTTAAAGGAAAACATTTTGAAACAATTCCTGGTATTCAGGGGGCCACAACAGAGCAGCTGAACACCCTTTCAAAAGAAGCCTTCCAGAAGTACTTCCAGTCGTAGATTCAACATTGGGATAAGTGCATCGCTAGCTAAGAACAGTACTTTGGAGATTAAATCAAATTTCATGTAAGCTTATTTGTTTCTAATAAAATTAGTCACCATATTTTGTGATCACATCTCATATTTATGTGTCCACCAAAGATAGAGAAGAAATGCTCATACTTTATACAAGAGAGAAAGTTCCAAGAAATGATTGTGACAAAACAGGTAATATGCGCCCCCCCCCGCCACACTTGGTGTCCTGTTCATATGCAAAAATGCAAAACAACTATCACTATGATACTGAAAACTGCTTTGATTAAGGTGACTGCTTCAAGCATTAGAGAAAGCAGGTTTCATTTTCTCTGGAAATAGCATATATAAAAAAGTCGGACCAACAATTGAATCTAATGTCATAACCAAGGTGAAGTCTGCTGTTTGAATGTGGGCAAATGCCTCCAAAAATGCACAAGCTGTAAAGTTTTGTATCCTAAGCAGTTCTAATTTGTCTTCTCCATGAAAGTAGAAGGTGTTACAACACCAACTAAGTTCAAAATCTGTGCATTTTGCACGTTTATTTACATTTATATACTAGCTTTCGATTTTTGTTTTTTATGAGAATGCGTATGAAAGACAGTATATTTAAAAATTCTAGATTCTAATGTTTTACTGTTTGTTTTATGTTGCTCAGCAAAGATCATAGTCATAGCGACAAAGAACATACAATTTCTATATTGATTATAGATTGTAACACCTATACTAATATCATATTAAGCAAATGCTTTTTAACACAACTTTAATTAGTGTATAATATAACAAAATGAGATCTATTTGTCAGTTTCATTACAATACAATAGCCCCCCAAGAATTTTGTAAGTATGAACATGCGAACAAAATTCTGACCCCAGAATAATGAAACTGCGAAGAATATGATTTTAAATAAATTAAAATCTATAATAGGACAATTTTCTTTTAATTTTGCTAACTTTCCACCCATAGCAATTCGCAAGACATTAGGTTTAACACAAATTGTGTTACACAAAGTAAAGGAAAACTTACAATTGTTAATTTTAAGGTAAATGAAATGCAAAAGAAGATTTACAATTTTCATTTAGATGAGTCTATAATGTTGTAGCACTTCACAGTACATCTACATCTACATCTACATTTATACTCCGCAAGCCACCCAACGGTGTGTGGCGAAGGGCACTTCACGTGCCACTGTCATTACCTCCCTTTCCTGTTCCAGTCAAGTATGGTTCGCGGGAAGAACGACTGTCTGAAAGCCTCCGTGAGCACTCTGATCTCTCTAATTTTACATTCGTGATCTCCTCGGGAGGTATAAGTAGGGGGAAGCAATATATTCGATACCTCATCCAGAAACACACCCTCTCGAAACCTGGCGAGCAAGCTACACCGCGATACAGAGTGCCTCTCTTGCAGAGTCTGCCACTTGAGTTTGTGAAACATCTCCGTAACACTATCACGGTTACCAAATAACCCTGTGACGAAACGCACCACTCTTCTTTGGATCTTCTCTATCTCCTCTGTCAACCCGATCTGGTACGGATCCCACACTGATGAGCAATACTCAAGTATAGGTCGAACGAGTGTTTTGTAAGCCACCTCCTTTGTTGATGGACTACATTTTCTAAGGACTCTCCCAATGAATCTCAACCTGGTACCCGCCTTACCAACAATTAATTTTATATATTCATTCCACTTCAAATTGTTCCGCATGCATACTCCCAGATATTTTACAGAAGTAACTGCTACCAGTGTTTGTTCTACTATCATATAATCATACAATAAAGGATCCTTCTTTCTATGTATTCGCAATACATTACATTTGTCTATGTTAAGGGTCAGTTGCCACTCCCTCCACCAGGTGCCTATCCACTGCAGATCTTCCTGCATTTCGCTACAATTTTCTAATGCTGCAACTTCTCTGTATACTACAGTATCATCCGCGAAAAGCCGCATGGAACTTCCGACACTATCTACTAGGTCATTTATATATATTGTGAAAAGCAATGGTCCCATAACACTCCCCTGTGGCACGCCAGAGGTTACTTTAACGTCTGTAGACGTCTCTCCATTGAGTACAACATGCTGTGTTCTGTTTGCTAAAAACTCTTCAATCCAGCCACACTGCTGGTCTGATATTCCGCAGGCTCTTACTTTGTTTATCAGGCGACAGTGCGGAACTGTAATGAACGCATTCCGGAAGTCAAGAAAAATAGCATCTACCTGGGAGCCTGTATCTAATATTTTCTGGGTCTCATGAACAAATAAAGCGAGTTGGGTTCCACACGATCGCTGTTTCCGGAATCCATGTTGATTCCTACATAGTAGATTCTGGGTTTCCAAAAACGACATGATACTCGAGCAAAAAACATGTTCTAAAATTCTACAACAGATCGACGTCAGAGATATAGGTCTATAGTTTTGCGCATCTGCTCGACGACCCTTCTTGAAGACTGGGACTACCTGTGCTCTTTTCCAATCATTTGGAACCTTCCGTTCCTCTAGAGACTTGCGGTACACGGCTGTTAGAAGGGGGGCAAGTTCTTTCGCGTACTCTGTGTAGAATCGAATTGGTATTCCGTCAGGTCCAGTGGACTTTCCTCTGTTGAGTGATTCCAGTTGCTTTTCTATTCCTTGGACACTTATTTCGATGTCAGCCATTTTTTCGTTTGTGCGAGGATTTAGAGAAGGAACTGCAGTGCGGTCTTCCTCTGTGAAACAGCTTTGGAAAAAGGTGTTTAGTATTTCAGCTTTACGCATGTCATCCTCTGTTTCAATGCCATCATCATCCCGGAGTGTCTGGATATGCTGTTTCGAGCCACTTACTGATTTAACGTAAGACCAGAACTTCCTAGGATTTTCTGTCAAGTCGGTACATAGAATTTTACTTTCGAATTCAGTGAACGCTTCACGCATAGCCCTCCTTATGCTAACTTTGACATCATTTAGCTTCTGTTTGTCTGAGAGGTTTTGGCTGCGTTTAAACTTGGAGTGAAGCTCTCTTTGCTTTCGCAGTAGTTTCCTAACTTTGTTGTTGTACCACGGTGGGTTTTTCCCGTCCCTCACAGTTTTACTCGGCACGTACCTGTCTAAAACGCATTTTACAATTGCCTTGAACTTTTTCCATAAACACTCAACATTGTCAGTGTCAGAACAGTTAATTTTCGTTTTGATCTGTTAGGTAGTCTGAAATCTGCCTTCTATTACTCTTGCTAAACAGATAAACCTTCCTCCCTTTTTTTATATTCCTATTAACTTCCATATTCAGGGATGCTGCAACGACCTTATGATCACTGATTCCCTGTTCCGCACATACAGAGTCGAAAAGTTCGGGTCTGTTTGTTATCAGTAGGTCCAAGATGTTATCTCCACGAGTCGGTTCTCTGTTTAATTGCTCGAGGTAATTTTCGGATAGTGCACTCAGTATAATGTCACTCGATGCTCCGTCCCTACCACCCGTCCTAAACATCTGAGCATCCCAGTCTATATCTGGTAAATTGAAATCTCCACCTAAGACTATAACGTGCTGAGAAAATTTATGTGAAATGTATTCCAAATTTTCTCTCAGTTGTTCTGCCACTAATGCTGCTGAGTTGGGAGGTCGATAAAAGGAACCAATTATTAACCTAGCTCGGTTGTTGAGTGTAACCTCCACCCATAATAATTCACAGGAACTATCCACTTCTACTTCACTACAGGATAAACTACTTACTACTAACAGCGACGAACGCTCCACCACCGGTTCCATGCAATCTATCCTTTCTAAACATCATCTGCACCTTTGTAAAAATTTCTGCAGAATTTATCTCTGGCTTCAGCCAGCTTTCTGTACCTATAACGATTTCAGCTTCGGTGCTTTCTATCAGTGCTTGAAGTTCCGGTACCATTGAGAGGTTGTAACCTTTGACTATTGGTTTGTTTTACTTTCTTTTGTTCACCGCTGTACTCAATAGTCACAGTAATGTCCCACATTGTCCATCTGCACTCAGCTGACCTCCTTTAATAGGTTTGATTTCTGATTGTACTGAAACAAGTCCATTTCCACAGCTTAGCTGTTTGTATTGCTTCATCATTGATTATAATGCCATGTTATCAAAAAATCAAATTCAGAGATCGCCTCTTGGTTACATAATGTTTATATGTAAGTACATGGTTAGGATACATATTTATCCTTCTGGTAATGTTTATTTAGTGGGAGAACTTTACAGGATCTGTCTGAGTGATACTACACAGATATCGACTGCTCCAAAAAGGATCCCTTAACTAACAATAAATTCAATAAACTTGTGATACAAATGCATTAACATATTGCGTGTAAAATGTCATATCGCAAACTATGACACCTAAACCAAGGATAAACAAAAAATTAAATTGTTTTCAGAAGTAAAGCTACAGTCAGCCTGTTACAAGAATTCATATTCACCGTAAAAGTGCAAGGGTAGAGTCATGGTTGTTTGAAAGTATTAGGATGATATGTATATATCAAACGTAGAAAAATATTACTGCCTATGCTTTGCAGTGGCCAAGAAACAAATATACAGTAATTCATGTTGTTTACTTAAAACGATTCTCCCTCTTGTTTGGTTGCACATTTCAACAACTTAGGTTTATAGTAATTAAGACTCTGCCTTTAAGATTAAAAGAATTTAAAAAAAACTGTTCATTGTTGCAAGACAGATTTAGCACTGATTAGTGATTTACATTGTAAGTGATGTCTCAACGAGTGTAGTGTGAGAATGTTACACAAGCTAAAATTACACACATTATCAAATATCATCCAAATTGCATAAACATATAGAAATATCAAGAACTGACATGATGAGCATATTACACAAAGAAAATTCATTGCAAACACTCCATACAGCAAATACATTTTAAAGAAATAATAAACATTTTCAAGGGCACAAAACTGTATTATAAAATTGGTCCGTTTTTTACACGCAACATTTCATAATTTCCAGTGAAAAAACTTTTGTTGAATCTCTTTTAACTTTCTCAGAATAGTCTTTCCCCTTTTGTTTACACAATTTCAATGAAACAATATTCCTTATCCTGAGAACTTTCCTGGATTGAGGATACACCAATTGGTATGCATTAGAGGGTGGATTCTCCACAATCTCGAATGGGCCCATGTAGATATCAAATAATTTCTTTATTTCAGAAGTTAACATTTTTGGTTACTCGTGTGATTTTACTAAAACATAATCTCCAATTTTAAACCTGGTTGCTTTGGTCTAGCTATCATGTTGTCTTTTTCTAATTTCCCCATTTTATCATGGTTTCTTTGACTATGGCTTCATGTTCACACAGTCATCATTGTGCATGGCGGAAATTCTGCGAGTTCAGTGGTAATGTTGTCTGGTTTTAGATGAAACATAATTTCATAAGGTGAAAATCCTGTGGAAGTATGTTGCAAGTTGTTCATGACATCTTCAAAGTCTAGTACCTGGTTGTACCATGTAGGGTGTTTATGACTGTAATATTGTCACAGAAGAAGCTGAGTAGCACCATGGTGTGGTGGGTATGATACTAAACTGTTGTATGGAGGGTTGTGAGTTCAAAACTCACCTGGATTGCACAATTTTAATTTCTATATTCGGTTTGAGTACATTCTAGAAGTATCCACAATTGTCAAGAAGCATTGTACTGGAATGTTCTGTAGCTGTATACAGGGTGAGTCACGTAACATTACCGCTGGATATATTTCGTAAACCACATCAAATACTGACGAACCGATTCTACAGACCGAATGTGAGGAGAGGGGCTTGTGTACTTGTTTAATACAAACCATACAAAAATGCACAGAAGTATGTTTTTTAATACAAACCTACATTTTTTTAAATGGAACCACGTTAGTTTTGTTAGCACATCTGAACATATAAACAAATACGTAATCAGTGCCGTTTGTTGCATTGTAAAATGTTAATTACATCCGGAGATATTGTAACCTAAAGTTGACGCTTGAAACCTCCGATGTTCAGTTGCGTGTTGTAACAAACGCGGGCCACGGTCGGCGAGCAGCATCTTCAGGGACATGTTTACGATGACGATCGTGTTTACGAGTGTGGCTGTAGTGCACTGTTGTGGTTTGGTCTAGCCGGCGCAGTGTCCGCATGTAGCGCTTGCTGCTATTGTTATTCTGCATTTGTCTCCGCACGCAGACCAACTGTAGTACACCATGTTACCAGACGTCTGTGATAGTATAGTGTTGTAGGAACTGTGACCATGGTGTATTCGGACTCTGAAAAGGCGGAGATGCGGAGATGATACTCATCTATGGCGAGTGTCGACGAAATGCAGCTGAAGCCTGCAGGGTGTATGCAGAACGGTACCCGGACGGAGAGCACCCAACGTGCCGCACATTGCAAAACATATACTGCCAACTGTATGCAACAGGTACGGTCGTAGCATGTAAACGGGTCAGTAACAGGCCCGTCACAGGAGAAGCGGGTACAGTTGGTGTGTTAGCTGCTGTTGCCATGAACTCACACATGAGTACATGGGACATTGCGAGAGCCGGTGGACTGAGTCAAAGTAGTGTCGTGCGCGTACTGCATCGTGATCACTTTCACCCGTTTCATGTGTCGCTACATCAGCAATTACATGGTGATGACTTTAATCATCGAGTGCAATTCTGTCAATGGACATTAACAGAGAATGCGTTGCAGTTCTACCCGTTTACCGATGAAGCGGGTTTCACAAACCACGGGGCAGTGAATCTACGGGACATGCATTACTGGTCCGTGGACAATCCTCGCTGGCTCAGACAGGTAGAGCGACAGCGACCGTGGACTGTAAATGTATGGTGCGGAATCATTGGCGACCACCTCATTGGTCCTCACTTCATTGCAGGGACCCAAACAGCTGCAACATACATCGCGTTTCTACAGAATGATCTGCCAACGTTGCTCGAAAATGTCCCACTGGAAACACGTCGACGTATGTGGTATCAGCATGATGGTGCACCTGCACATTCCGCAATTAACACTAGGCTGACCCTTGACAGGATGTTCGACGGGCTTTTCATAGGACGTGGAGGGCGCATAAATTGGCCAGCCCGTTCTCCTGATCTTACACCTCTGGAATTCTTTTTGTGGGGTACGTTAAAGGAGAATGTGTACCGTGATGTGCCTACAACCCCAGAGGATATGAAACAACGTATTGTGGCAGCCTGCGGCGACATTACACCAGATGTACTGCGGCATGTACGACATTCATTACGCCAGAGATTGCAATTGTGTGCAGCAAATGATGGCCAACACATTGAACATCTATTGGCCTGACATGTCAGGACACACTCTATTCCGCTCCATAATTGAAAACAGAAACCACATGCGTACGTGTACCTCACCCCTCATGGTAATGTACGTGTCAGTGGAAAAGACCAATAAAAAGATGTTAGCATGTGGACGCAATGTGCTGTTCCAGTCTCTTCTGTACCTAAGGTCCATCACCGTTCCCTTTGGATCCCTACGTAATTCGGTGCCCTCCGATACACACGATCGAACAGTGGAGGAGTGGTACTCAAGCGTCAACTTTAGGTTACAATATCTCTGGATGTAATTGACATTTTACAATGCAACAAACGGCACTGATTACGTATTTGTTAATATGTTCAGATATGCTAACAAAACTAATGGGGTTCCATTTGAAAAAACGTAGGTTTGTGTTAAAAAACATACTTCCGTGCATTTTTGTATGGTTTGTATTAACCAATTACACTAGCCCCTCTCCTCACGTTCGGTCTGTGGAATTGATTCGTCAGTATTTGATGTGGTTTACGAAATATATCCTGCAGTAATGTTAGGTGACTCACCCTATATATACTGTATGTGTTCTGGCCGGAGGCAGTTTGCCCCACGCTCTTGTATGTGAGAGTACTGAATAAACCTCCGTTAAGTGAAGTTAGTGTTCATCATTCATCTACTTACACCTTTTTCCATGTGACAATATGTACGACATAAGTGACCAATCTCGCACATATACCTCTCAGCCGGGTTTGACGACATATTATAAACGGATATTTGAACATGTTTGATTCCCGACTTATCAATAAAGGCTTTCCAAACTTTTGACAAAAACTGTGAACCGTTTTCCAGCAAGATCGCTTTTGGTTTCCCGACGTTTAAGAAATAGTTTTTTTCAACTTTTGTATGTCTGTGGTTTTTCTGATAGGATATGACTTGATTAGTTTAGAAAATACATCCACCATGACAAAAATGTAGCCGTGGCCACTCCTACTCCTTGGAAGAGGCCCATAGATATCAACACCAACTAAGTCTGGAGGTTGTGCGGGAGTAATGTTTTGCGTTTCATCTTGATGTTTCTTGTTACTTACTTTGACTTGGTGCCACTTATCACAAGTTGGCAATTCTTTTCTAACTTTCTCGGCCATGTTGTAGAAGTATATATTTTCTTGTAATTTCTGCATACATTTCTGGATGCCACAATGACCATGGCTCTCATGTGTATACCTAATTAACCTTTCGGCTTCATCTTCAGGCCAGCATAGTTTCCAGTTGTCAATTCTTCATCAGTTCTCCTAAATGGTGTACCCTTAAACACCTTATAGTACTTGTCTGATTTTTCATAGTTCTTTTTCCCTAAACAGCTCTTTTTTTTATTTATTTCTAATTTTTGTCATGATTCTGGCTCCTCCTGATTCTATCACACAATGATCTAACAACTTTTTCATCTGTGACCCCTTTAAAAGACCTCATTTTAAACTGTTTTTCTTCATTCTGATCAAAGCATCTGCAACTATGTTGTCAGTGCCTTTAATATACTTAATTTCAAAGTGAAATTGTAAATACAATGCCCATCTTGTAAGCCTAACATGATAGAACTTGCATTCCTGTAAATAGCTTAAGGCTTTATGATCAGAGTATACTATAGCCTTATGTCCATGTAAATAGGTCCTGTATTTTGGAAATGATCAATGTGTGGCTGAGAACTCTCTTACTGTGGCTGTATAGTTTTTTTCCATGCTTCAGTACCATTCTGCTTGCAAATGCAATTGTAGAATGAACTGTTTCTCCATTGACTTCTTTTTCTTGAAATAATTGAGCACCTAACCCATAATCACTACTGTCAGTATGTAAATAGAAAGGTAAATTGAAATCTGGTATATGTAGCAGGTTCTGGTTATTCAGTTCTTTTTATATTTTGTTGAAAGCCTCTTGGCAATCTTTACTCCATGTCCAGTGTCCTCCTTAATAAATTACTTAGACAGGGTGTGATTAAGCTTTGTTTACTTGCAAATTTTCTGTGGAATCCACATAGCTCATAAAATGATTTTAGTTGTTTTCTGGTACAGGTTATAGGAAACTCTGAAATAGCTTTAATTTTATCTGGATCTGCCAAAATTCCTTTTTCTGCTATGACATGCCCAAAAATTTTAACTCGGGTACTGCAAATTTGCACTTTTCCAGTTTTATTGTCATTCCCCCTCTTCTAAGTTTCTCACATGCCTGGCTAAAAAGCACAACATGCTCATTCCAACCATGTTCAGTTACTAAAATATCATCTACATTAATCACTAATTAGAATACAAGTTCGTGCCCAAGCACGTGGTCTAAAGCTCTAATGAATTCCGCTACCAAAGAGTTCAAGCCGGAAGGGGTTACACAATACAGATAGAAACGACCATTGTATAGAAAAGCGGTGTATTTCCTAGAGTTGGGAGCTAGGGGTACTTGGTGAAAGCATGAGGTGAAGTCTAGACTTGACATTAATTTTATATCCTTGAACTTGTGCAACAGCTCATTGATGTTTTCAGTGTGGTCTGTTCCCCTTGACCTGGAGTCAAGAACTATCCTCACACTCCCCTCTCTCTTTGACACAACTACCAGGGGTTATTATAAGCACTGATATTCCTTTCAATAATGCCACACACTTCCAATTATGTAAATCTTTCTCAACCACTATACATTTTGCAATGGGTACACCATAAGGTTTTATGAAAAATAGATCATGGCGCCTCACTAACAAAGTACATTGGTAACCCCTAACTTTCCCTGCAATGTTGCTAAAGACATTACTGTATTCCCATAAAAAAGACTCTAGTTCCTGTTTTTGCCCATCATTTAGACCACTATCTTCTGAAATCTTAGTATTGGTACAAGTGTTTTGAAATCTACTTCACTTAAGTCTAGCTCTGGTATGTCTTTGTCAACATATCTTTTCTCCTTTACAATTTATAGTATTAAATTTGTCGTTACACCCCCCATTTGGTGGTGTTGTGATAGGTTTTTGTCCTCCCCAGTCAAATCTAACATCTACATTCCTAATCCATGATTCTCCAGAAAACAGTCCTCACTGAGTCCTGGTATAATTAGGCATCCATGCTTAAATGTGACTGCCTCAGTTGTAAAAGATAACAAAGTTTGACTTTTCACTACTTTACTATGTTTTCCTGTAGCACCATTTATTTTCACGCCAATGACTGGCATTTCAATGTAGTCTTTCTCGCACTTCAGCTTTGTGGTTAGTATTTCAGATATTCCCTACACTTGACTCCCTGTGTCCACAAGGCACTTGCCTTCCGAGGTACCAACTTTTACTCTAATGAATGGACTACATATGTCATCACCTTTTTCAGATTGAACATATTCATACAACAAATCATTTTCAATTTCACTAAAACAATGACTTCCTGAATTGCAGTTACCTTTATTACTGTCACCTTTATTACCTACTGTCATTACATTAACATACACATTATTAACACTGTCACTTGCATTGATAATTTAATTAATCCAAACATTTTCATCGGTATAACATTGTTCATCACTAAGGTATTTATCCTTCAGTTGTTCAACAATATGTTTATTGTTTTGCCACCAATCAGGATATAAAATTTGACACATATTGAAAATCAGTTTTCTAACTTACTATCATTTCTAATTGCATCACTATTTAACCACATATTATAAAGAAATAATTCACCTTTGTTCATTGCAAATGGTAGCCTACTTGCACAGTCAGTTTTACTGTTCAGAGAATATTTATCATCTACACATGTTCCTTCATAAGATGTTGGATTACAGGACCTATTGGTTGTGACACTGACATTAACACCACTTAAATTGTTAACAACATCCTTGGGTATATCTGCAACATGCATATCAGTTTCTACCAGACACCTAATGCTCCCATTTCCTCTTTCAAATGAACGAAATATTTCTCACCATCATCATGTACCATTAAATCTTCATTTTCCCAAATTCTACAAACATCAACCTCTCTCTCCTGAAAACTTACAATGTTGCTTTCACACCCAAGTGTATTTAATTCTTTGCTAATTAAATCAGTGTCAGCAGTTTGCTCACCTGGTTCTCTCATCAGTGCTTCAGTTCCTAAATCGTGTAAATTGTTAACCTGCTGGTCCTCTGACAAACTACAAGTTTCTGCCCATTCATAAAATTCAACTAAGTAAATTACTTCCTCTGACTGTTTATTACAACCAGTGTGTTCATTCCTCTTACCTGCATTTTTAGTGTTAGATGAGGAACAAGTGTCATTCTTAACAGGTACTGTATTTACAGGGTAGTACACATTCATAAGATAACTACTCATTACCTCAGATGTATCTTTTGGTACAGTGTAGTCACTGTTATTGGTCCATCCATTATCTATGCTTTTCGCCCCCACCTAGTGGACCGACAATGGAGTGCATGCTAGTTTTTTACTTCATGACTTCCCATGGCATTTTGACTCCTGGTGTCACTATGTTTATTCCAATTCCCGTTCCTGTTTTCAAACTCCCTGTTATTATTTCTGTTGCAAGTCTTCCCAGATTGTCCTCTTGAATGGAAATTATGGTTTTCCGTTGAATTGAAATTATTATTATTGTGACTATTTTGTTCCCTATGATGAAAACTATGGTTGTTAGACCTACTGTTTCCCCTTCCGTTAAAATTAGTATTTCCCGAACTATGATCCCCACATCTCTGTGTGTGATTGAAATAGTTTTTTGGTTTCCCCACTTTGTCCATAATTCTGTCTAGTTTGTTCATGTAGTTTAGAAATTGTTCAGTGTTATCATATGGTCCATAAACTAGGTCCCATTGCACATCAGCTGGCAACCTTCTCTTTAAAGCATCAATCAGTGTGAACTCATCAAAGGGTTTACTCAAATGTACAAGTTTCTTCAATTGATTTTTACAAAACTGTTTCATAGCCCCCTGTGTATCCCTACAATTTGGTCCATTCAGGAACTCGCTCTTTATCCTGGCTTGTTTAGTTTGAGACCAGAACCATTTTAAGAACTCTATTTCAAATTCTGCATAAGACATGCTCATAGAAAAATTTTGATAGGCCCATGACAAAGATTCTCCCTCCAAAACTTTTTTTGCAAATTTAATTTTCAAACTTTCACTCATATTAGGCAAAACGTTGTCCTTACAACTCTGCAGAAAGTCGACAGGATGCAAAGTACACTCATTAGAAATGTTTTTAACTGGAATATTAGATAATAAGGTACATGTGTTCATAGAAATATTTTTGTTAGATACATCATTGCTAAGTATTTCAGGTTTAACTCTGATATTGTACTTTTTAGTTCACTAACGTTTGTCTTAGTTTCAACCTCGTGGAGTGTTACTATGTTACTGACTGTTTCCACTTAATCATTCACAACAGTTAGTTTTGAACCTACTCTACTTTCAAGACCTAGAGCCATAGCTTTTACATTTACACAAACTGTACCTATTTGTCTGTTAACATTAACAAAACACTTTGCATTTTTCTCTCTGCCTGCGATCAGTTCATTTTTACAGATTGAATTTTGTTACACAGACTAGATTTTACTTCTCCCACTTTAGATTCAACTGCCAAAATCTTTGTTTCCATCCTGCTAAATTTCTTGTCTATCTTGGGTATGTCGTTGCGAAGTTTATTACCCCAAAGTAAGACATTAGCAATTTTTTTGTTCATCACTCCCTTGAGATGTGATACTTTCTGATTTATGACCTGAAAACTGTCTGTGACCTTCTGATTCATGTTATGTAACTGTTCCTCATTAGCTTGTAAGCGTGCTGCAACTGTTTGATTTAAAGCTAACGGTTGTTCCATCATTTGTAACATAGATTTTATGTTGATCCACTTCTTTGAATGACTCCTCTTCCATTTTTATTGGCATGTCTTAAGTCCCCAGAGAGTAACAAATATTCACACTCAGCACCACTTTCCTCTTTTGCAACAGTCATTTTTGTAAAATTTCACAAACAAAATAATAAAAGGAACAAAAAGCACTACACAAATGTACTTATCTTTTCAGTCTGGGTCTTCACTCATGTGTTCAGTCCACTGTACCGCTTCATTTCATCTCCCTTGACTTCCATGTATTGCACTTCTTTGCACCACGTGCTTATTAGATGGCACAGTGGCCCCATTTATCATAGACCCGCTCTACTATGATGCAAGGTTATCTCCATAAGGACACCGTTACGGTGTGGCTAATGGCTGTAAAGTACTTTGTTTAGCTGGCCATGTGTGTCCTTTGTTGATGCTGCTGAGTGCCCATTGCCCATGCAGTCTTGTTGTCTAGGCGATGGATGGTTCCTTTGCTGCTCTGGGTGCAAGGTAGGTGCAGGTTTTGATTATCACTAGACTATCAAAATCATGATGCAGGAGTCCATGGTTTGCTTAAAAAAGGACATATTTATTGCCAGAACTTGAAAACAACTACTCTCGACCACGGCCAAAACTCAAGTGGCCGAAATCCCGTTGCTCACCAAAGATCACAATCATAGCGACAAGGAACATACAATTTCTATATCGATTGTTGATTGCAACACCTATCCTAATGTCATATTAAGCAAATGCTTCTTAACACAACTTTAATTAGTGTATAATATAACAAAATGAGGTCTATTTGTCATTTCCATTACAAGTCCTTGTCACCTAGTGGTATTTCAGAAGGTTTTGGCTTTGTTTTGTGCTTGAAAATGATCATTGGATTAAGTTTAGTACCATCAGCACAACACAGGAGGACAACAGTGTAGTGCATTTTTTCATCTTCACTTGTTTTTTATAGTTACAGTTTTAGCACCTTTCATGGCAACAGTTCTGTTACTCTCCACATCAAATGTCAAAGGAGTTGTATCCATATTCACTATTTGGCTTAGTTCCACACTGGTTTTCTTTCGATGTTGAATAATAAAGTGATGGAAAGATAATACTTTCTCTTCACATGCTTGTGGCATATTCTGAGATATTTTGGTATTGGTTTGCATGCTAAGTCTGTGACACTTCATAAACCTGTAGCACCAGCAAACTTCACCCTTAAAGCCTGGTAAGTTCCACTGTAGCGCTAGCTTACGAGCATTATTTGAATCATTTTTGTATTAATTCCAGTGCCATTTTGACGGTATCCTTGAATCAATTTCCATATGTGATATTCCAGTTGTGGGGATTTTGCATTCAGCCCTTAATTTGCACATTTAAGTCCCCCCCCCCCCCCCCCCCACTAGCTTGCCAATCGCAAATGGTTTTTTTCTGTTGGTGGACGGCCTAAAGACCGCTCAGCTGCTCTGTTTCCGTGTTCTTGTGCATATGCTATTACTTTCAATTTATAGCCACTCACATCATATGAATAACTTTTTTTGCATTACAAAACTAGCTATTAACAAAAATATTATGCTGTTACTGATAACACAGATCACTTTCAGTTCAAGTCCACTATCACTGTAGACTGCAATGTTGCATCATAGGCTAGACAGTGTTCTGGGTTTGTTAAGATGTGGCAGGAGGGAGACAATGTTAGCATGCTTGTGAATCCCTGCAACTCATGTTCGTCGCATCACTGCACTGCTACTGCCAGTTGAACCCAGTATTGCCAGATAGAGACAGTTTTTCTGCTGTATCAAAGATCTGGCCATTCTTAAGACTGGTGGGAATTTTAAATCAAACACTTGACGTTTTAATATTAATTTCAACTATAAGATGCAACTGAATTTTGGAGACGATTTTGCAAAGAAAAACAGTGCATCTTATAGTTCATAAAATTCTGGATTTGGAATTTTATATCATGACATAAACATGACTTTACATAGTTGACTGCTGTTGTGTTAAGATGGTGTTTGGTGCATTTATAACTGCCAATTGTGTTTCATTTAGTTTTCCATTTTGAAGGTAGTATGTAATGTCCATATTTGTCATAAATTAGAACTACAGGGATCATATCCCTGTGGTAGACCAAGGTGTAAGACCTGCCTAATCCACCCCAGCACTTCCTACTCCAGTCCTGTCATAGGCTTATCCTACTTCATCAGAGGCTGGGCAACCTGTGAAATCTGCCACGTCATATACCAGCTCTGCTGCAAACACTGCACAGCCTTTTGTGACAAAATGACTGCCTACCAGCTGTCCACCATCATAAATGACCCCAATTAAACTGTCACCAAGAACAACCAGTGGTCAACCACTGGTCGCACAACATGCAGTGAGCACAACGTGCTCAGTTTCAGTGGCTGCTTCACAACCCCAGCCATCTGAATCCTTCCCTCCACCAGCTTCTCTGAACTACGCGGATAGGAGCTATCCTTGCAACATCTCCTTCACTCCTGTAACCGTCCTGCCCTCAATCTCTGGTAAGCCACTGTACACACACCCTCCACCCAACAATTTCCACTTCCTCTCCCAATTTGTCCCCCCCCACACGTCACCTTCAATGTGTGCTACCCCCCACCGATTCCCCCCCCCCTCTCTCTCTCTTTCCCCCCCCTCTCCCTCTACCTCTCCCCCCCTCCCGCCCCCCAACCCCCGCAACCTAGTCCACTTGCTAATATGCAGCACTGACTCTGTTTGTCCAGCCAACACCATGTAACGGTATTAGGGTGTGTGTGTTTTGCCGCAGCTTGAAAAAAGGTTAGGCCCTACTCTGAAAGCTAATAAGTTTACTTTCTTTTTGTGTGTGCCTATCGATGACTCAATGCTTGTGCCTATCAATGACTCAATGCTTCTGCTTCTTCGTAAGTGATCTTCTTTAATCCAAGAGTATTTACATTGTACCGAACTTTTCGGCAACATCTGTTTTCAAGTTCATTACAAAAATCACTTATTAAGGATTTTCCCTCGTTACAACTTTCTTGGGTGTTTCAGTTTCAGCTGCTAGAAGGAACTTGCAATCCTTGTAGCATAACATATCCTGAAATTGAAAGAGATGTGATTAATTTAAAGTCATTTGTTTACTATCCAGAAAAATATGGCACCAACACAATTTGACCCTGGTGTGAATGCCGTTCTCAGGCACGTGAGAAGTTAGTCGCTGTTTGTAAGCAGCTGGAAATTTCCCTGACTGCTGTCAAGTGATTGGGAACTACTGCAAATGGGTGTGTAGGGCAGAACTACCAAGAGTCACATACCAGAGATACCATAGGTATCTCAAATACTATCTTCTCCCACGGATACTGTCCCCTCTATGAAGTACTCGATCTACTGTCACTCGTCGATTACAGTTTGCGTTGTATGTCAGTAGTAGGTCTGTGGCCCCTATACAGTGGAAGTAGAGACCACGGAGAACATATCTCTTTCCAACAAGTTTGAGGTGCTTTCTCACCCAGAAGCTAAAACCGAGCCAGTGTGAGGTAATTTATATGTTGAGAAGCCTGCTGGATCATCTTTCAGGGAGAAGGAGAAGCATGTGCAGAAGGGTAATGATCTGTTAAGTGTGTGTGATAGGATAATGGTCTGTTAATCATCATCAGTTTGAATGTACAATGAATTATGATACCCCTTAGGGAAATGGCAACAAGAGATGGAAAGGGTCACCTTGTACACTTAGTGTTTATGCATGGGGGCCTCATTCAACATGATGAAGTGGCTGTTATGGCAACCATGTAGGTAACAGAATGTAATCAGTTGCAGATTTTGGTGCACGTTGGAACAAACAATGCCCTTCGTTCAGGCTCAGAGGTCATACTTGGATCTTTCCAGCAACTGGCAGAGAAGGTAGAGAAGACAAACTTGCTCAAGGAATGTGAACAGAGCTTAAAATCTGTGATATTGTCACCATAGCTGATTATGCCTCACTGTTTCTGAGTCAACTAAAAGGATTAAACTTGAAACTTTGAAGGTTCTGTGGCAAACTGGGCTGTTACTTTGTAGGCTTGGAGTTAACGACTATAGAATCTCCCTAAATGTTCATAGGTACATCACCCATCAGAGGCTGCTACACAGGTAGGTGACTTTTTGTGGTGTGTAAGTTTTGGTTAGGAAACTTTCCATCCAGTCCCAGAATTTGTGAGGTACACCTAAGAAGATGTGGAGTTCAAATAATACTGTGTATAGATAACTGTCTGAAACCCACAACTGACAGCAGTGAACATTTGAGGTTTAGATTAAATAATGTCCAAATGATAGGCTAATTGAAGGTGAAGATGGTATATTCATCACATTAGGGATTTTTCTACTGACAGTCACTCTCACATAATGGGGCAAAATACCTGAGTATTTATAAGTTGGGCAAATGTCGAGGATGAGTGCCTGGACAAATGCTCAAAATTCATAAATGGCTAGGCATTTATGCATTTTAAAGTTAAATTGATAAGTGACAATTATAAAAAATTTCAAGCTGACTTTTTTATTGGAAAATGTGTTTTGTGAAACTGCTTCTTTAGTGTTTGGTTAACCAAGTTGAAAAAGCATGCTTGAGAGTTAGGAGGGGAGAATTATAAGCGGAAATAAATTAGACTGTAAACATAGCTTTTTCATCTTTAATGAGGTCAATTTTATCTTCACAGCAGTGCAGCTGTACAAAAGTAGATAAAGAAAGGAGCAGTACAGAAAACTATAGTCTGTCTCAAATGTCACTACATCTGACAATAATGCTTTTTTCCCCCACTGAAAACAGAATGCATTTATCATCAATAAACACAGGCCAGCTGTTTAATACATACAGTAATAATTTTTCTATCAATAATTGCCCTTCAATAGTATTCAGACTTGACACGGATTATTATTACGTAGCGATAGCCTAAGGACAATGTTCTTCTTTTATACCAACTGTCAACCACTTCACAGCTGTTCAACATGGGAAGCTCCCCCCCCCCCCCCCCCCTCTCTCTCTCTCTCTTTCTGTGTGTGTGTGTGTGTGTGTGTGTGTGTGTGTGTGTGAGAGAGAGAGAGAGAGAGAGAGAGTGAGAGAGAGAGAGTAGAATAACTACATTATAAATGATAAGCAGCTGCCAGCAACACGCACCATTCCTTGGTACCACAAGTTGGAGTGCTAGTAAAAAAAAAAAAAAAATACTCCTCTCTTCTTTCCTTTCATTCTTAGCAATAAAGGCAATGAGTGACATAGGTTCAGGTGTAAACATTTACCGACTTTTAATATTGGGAGTACCATCTTGTCACTTATTTTAATTCATAAATTGTACTTTCTACCAGTAAAAACTTTGACAAATACTTTTTTTATGAATTCCCAAAATCTGGCAGATTTTGGGCATTTAAAACTGGTTTGGGCAACTTCCTGGCAAATATCCATTTATAAATTTCCTGCCCACTGGGCATTTGGCCTGTTCACATCACTACTCTCACCCTCAGGTATAATTGGAAATTTTAGTGAAAATTTCAGCTCATTGACACATCTGTGCTCCAGTTATACTGTTATCATTGGAGAAGACTTGAATGATCCCACAATCGACTGGGGTAATTACTGCTTTAAGTGGCGGGTGTGATGAAGCATCATGTAAAATAATTGTCAATGCTTTCTCTGAAAACTACAATGGGTTGGTGTAGGATTTTGGTTACCACCTCAAAAAAGTAAAGATATGTGATTGATTTTTTTATATGTCTATATGGATAAATCTCTGCAGTTTTGGGTGCGAGTTGATGTCTCTGAGCCACAGTTCCAGGACGTACTGCTGGATCGTCTAAAGATGAATGAGACAACCCATCTCTGCTTTATTAATGGGCTGTGACATTTTGTTTTGGCTGTGGTTTTGTGCTGTGGTTTGAAGATTTCAATGTGTATCAGGACTGGGGACATGTGCCCATGGGCAAACAAAATGTTAATTGAATCTCTTTCTCGTCTCCCCCCCTCCCCCTCCCCCTCCTCCACTGAATTGATAATTGGAACTATGTGACTGTCCCTTGTACTTAGGACAGATAGCCCACTTTACAACAGAAATATATTGATAAGCCAAAATATTAAGATCATTGCACACTGTCAGTTTCAGTGCCCCATGGTGGTGTTACGGTCATATGATGCTGTATGGAAAGTATGTAAGTAGAACAGAGACAAATGGGGGAATCATTCTAGCAGTAATACAGACCACAAATCAACATCTACGTCTATACTGTGCAAACCACTGTGAAGTGCATGGCAGAGAGTATGTCCCACTATACCAATTATTAGGGCTTTTTCTGTTTCATTCGCCTAAGGAGCCTGTGTAGAATGACTGTTTAAATGTCTCGTTGCATGATGTAATTAATCTGGCCTTGTCCTCACAATCCCTATGGGAGCAACACATAGGGAATTGTAGTACACTTCTAGAGTCATCATTTGAAGCTGATTTATTGACCTTTGTAAGCAAGCTTTTACAGGATAGTGTATGTCTATTTTCAAGAGTCTGCCAATTCAGTTTCTTCACTCTCCTATGCATCAAAGAAACCTGTGACTATTTGTACAGCCCTGTCTGTACATGTCTAACACGGGAAATCCACTAACGTGGTGCTTGGTAATGAACATCTCCTCAGAAATAACAAAGCTGTTTAACGCCACTGCCTTAAGAATCGTGGCAAGCAGTTGAAGGAGAGCGAAACCTACAAGTTGTTGGACATCCACTTATCACACAACATCGAGGTTTGAGGCTGAGCTCCACAGCAGATGACCTCTACATTTCCAGTGTTGACCCAGCAATGGTATCAGTTGTGGTGGACACAGGATCATTGAGCTTGGACTGTGACTCAATGGAAATGTGTTGCGTGCTTGGGTAAATCACATTTCTTGTTACACTAGATTGATGGTTAGTTCTGGACACATCATCATCATCATCATCCACATGAACGTTTGCTAAAAGGATGTACCTTACCATGATTGCATACCAGTGGGTGGACTATCATGTTATGTGGTACATTCATCTATGCTTCCATGCAATTGTGTGACATTATTGCAGACCAACTGCATCCTTCCATGCTGGAAATCATCCCCGAAGGCAACAGCATCCTCCAGTAGGATAACTGTCCATGTCATAAGGTCAGAATTACGCTAGAGTGGTTTGGGAACTGTGATAGTGAACTCATGTTGATATCTGGCCATGAAATGCACCTGATCTGAAACTGATGGAAATCATTAGGGATGATATCTGGTGCCAGCTCTGTGCCCAAAAGCCACTGGCCTGTAGCATATAGGAATTGCATAACATATGCAAAACCAACTCAAGCCACCTATGTCAGGTACTTTTCAAATGCATGCCACATACAATCATTGCTGTGTTGTGTTTCAAATGTAGAGGAACATGGTGTTGAGCAAGTGGTGATAATGTTTTGGCTGATCAGCGTATATTCATTCCAACGGCAACAAATAGACATACACTCTTTGATGATGTCCGTGTTGAAACTGGTATCAGCAATTACAAAGCAGTCATAACAATAATCTGCACATACAGGGTGTTTCAAAAATGACCGGTATATTTGAAATGGCAATAAAAACTAAACAAGCAGCGATAGAAATACACCGTTTGTTGCAATATGCTTGGGACAACAGTACTTTTTCAGGCGGACAAACTTTCGAAATTACAGTAGTTACAATTTTCAACAACAGATGGCGCTGCAAGTGATGTGAAAGATATAGAAGACAACGCAGTCTGTGGGTGCGCCATTCTGTACGCCGTCTTTCTGCTGTAAGCGTGTGCTGTTCACAACATGCAAGTGTGCTGTGGACAACATTGTTTATTCCTTAGAACAGAGGATATTTCTGGTGTTGGAATTCCACCGCCTAGAACACAGTGTTGTTGCAACAAGACGAAGTTTTCAACGGAGGTTTAATGTAACCAAAGGACCGAAAAGCGATACAATAAAGGATCTGTTTGAAAAATTTCAACGGACTGGGAACGTGACGGATGAACGTGCTGGAAAGGTAGGGCGACCGCGTACGGCAACCACAGAGGGCAACGCGCAGCTAGTGCAGCAGGTGATCCAACAGCGGCCTCGGGTTTCCGTTCGCTGTGTTGCAGCTGCGGTCCAAATGACGCCAGCGTCCACGTATCGTCTCATGCGCCAGAGTTTACACCTCTATCCATACAAAATTCAAACGCGGCAACCCCTCAGCGCCGCTACCATTGCTGCATTAGAGACATTCGCTAACGATATAGTGCACAGGATTGATGACGGCGATATGCATGTGGGCAGCATTTGGTTTACTGACGAAGCTTATTTTTACCTGGACGGCTTCATCAATAAACAGAACTGGCGCATATGGGGAACCGAAAAGCCCCATGTTGCAGTCCCATCGTCCCTGCATCCTCAAAAAGTACTAGTCTGGGCCGCCATTTCTTCCAAAGGAATCATTGGCCCATTTTTCAGATCCGAAACGATTACTGCATCACGCTATCTGGACATTCTTCGTGAATTTGTGGCGGTACAAACTGCCTTAGACGACACTGCGAACACCTCGTGGTTTATGCAAGATGGTGCCCGGCCACATCGCACGGCCAACGTCTTTAATTTCCTGAATGAATATTTCGATGATCGTGTGATTGCTTTGGGCTATCCGAAACATACAGGAGGCGGCGTGGATTGGCATCCCTATTCGCCAGACATGAACCCCTGTGACTTCTTTCTGTGGGGACACTTGAAAGACCAGGTGTACCGCCAGAATCCAGAAACAATTGAACAACTGAAGCAGTACATCTCATCTGCATGTGAAGCCATTCCGCCAGACACGTTGTCAAAGGTTTCGGGTAATTTCATTCAGAGACTATGCCATATTATTGCTACGCATGGTGGATGTGTGGAAAATATCGTACTATAGAGTTTCCCAGACCGCAGCGCCATCTGTTGTTGAAAATTGTAACTACTGTAATTTCGAAAGTTTGTCTGCCTGAAAATGTACTGTTGTCCCAAGCATATTGCAACAAACGGTGTATTTCTATCGCTGCTCGTTTAGTTTTTATTGCCGTTTCAAATATACTGGTCATTTTTGAAACACCCTGTATTATAAATTAAAGTTTGGTGCTGCATTTTTCTGTCTGTATGTGAAAGTTTGTCTCAGAAACTATTTTAGGGATATTTGTATGGTTTTCACTAATAGATAGATTGATTCATGATGAATGTTTGTGTGTTGTGAGAGCGTGGAAGGAGAGCATTCGAAAATTCACCCTCGAGCTCTGTACACACATTCTTGTGTCTGCTGAATCCACATGCCTGGGTTGTCAACCACGAATATAGCTAGCCATGCACAATAAAAGGGGGACCCTTCTACCAGCTGAATGTTATGTCATCACCAGTCACAGCTCCATCATGTCATGTGGACAGTGGGACATTGACTACTAGAGTGTATGTATGCCATGTTATGAATTAAGTTAAGTAAAATTAACTGGACTGTTGCTATGAGAAGAAAACCTACAATTTTCCATGGGCTGTAGCAGTGATCATTATTATTGGGGAATTCACGTGTAGTATCTGTACATGGGACTTGTGCAAGAATGTTAAAGGCACCATTCTTCCTCATAGAACTTCTCTCCAGTGACGCAGCAGAGTGAGGTCCAGCACTAAAGGTACTAGCTTTGCTTGGCATTCATGCAAATGGCATTGATTACAAATTTTTAATAACTGGAGTAACTGGGTAATCAGTCATGATGGGCACACAGTAAGGTGTGGATTTGCAAACTGTTACAGTGCAGTTATGCTCAGCAATTCATCAGTTAAAAGCAGATGCAGAAACTGGGAGGAACTGGGTCAAGTAAATAGTAGCCAGTCCAAGATGATGCACTCGATTTTGTCACATGTGATACCGTGTGCAGTCGTGCAGCTACTTAACGACAAACTTAAACAGACACTTGTGTGATGGTAAAAAGAGGATAAACATTGCAAAGCCATACAGGGAGCAACTCCACAACATGCCTGTTTTGGATGGGGAATGAATCTAGCATTTTTAGAATTGAATTAGGAAAGTTAATGCTTATATGTATGAGCTCAGTGAAAATGATTTGCACAGTGGGACAAAATTGTTCGGACAGTGAACATTAGATGTGTTTCTGAATGAGCTATAGGGTGAAGTTGATTAAGCGGTAAGATTGGCACTTCTGTTCTACTTATTATTCATGTCAACCAAGTCCTTGTTACATAAGGTTCCAAATACCTTTAAGTAAGTTACCACCAAAGTCAAACATGCCCACTTATGTCTAACAAGATTGTTGTGGGGTCAAAGATCTAAAAAGCAATCAGTTTCCCTTTCACAGGCCATAAATGCTACTGGTTCAGTAGCAGACCTGCTCGAGTATGGCTTTATGTGGTTCACATGCGCTACGACTGAGTAAAACGACTATTGAACTTTCCATATAACTGGGGAAGTGATTTTAAGAACTTTATACAGTCCTTTCTAGCAAACTCTTAAATTCCAGATGTCACCCTTCTTCAATACTGGACTGCTCAAATAAACTAAATCTCCAATGCAATATTTAGGTATAACAGCTACACAGTCATGTTGAACAGCCATCTGCAGAAATGACTGATGATTTCGACCCTTTACACGCTTTCATACTTCATTTATTTAGCTGACCAAGTCCATGACATGTTCATTGCTCTTGCCTCTTGCTGATGTTGTTAGTCAAATAGCAAGGTCATTCACCTGCCAGAGACAATTTCCTAAGAGCTGAATTGCGTGCTCACATGGCCCTTCATGTTGTACACACTGAGTGCGTATCGTATGTAGGTGTCCCACGAAACCTGCTTACTAGCAACATAGTGACTTATCATTTTCATGAGGGCTTGATGAACTCTTTCCACTTGGCCAATCCTCTCTGGATGAGCTGGCATTATCCTGCCAACCTTCAGTAACCTGCATATTTTCTGTAGTAAGTCGGAAGTAGAACTGGAACATTACTTGCTAATTATAGAAGAAAGTAAGTCATATTTCAAAATCCAGTCTTTGACAAACACACATCCAGCACAGTATCAGCACTTAGGTCTGGGATTTGTGTCATTAATAGGTCTTGAGAAATGAGCCAGAATAGTTAAGGTGTAATGCTTTCAGTCTTTTGTTTTTGGCAAGGGACCTACAATATCAGTACCCACCATTCTAAACGTGTGCTTTGGTTTTGCCCACATCTTTCCACTTATTGCATGAGTCATAATGCGAAATGTAACTGTAGACATTGGAATTCCCGTTCGGCCACCAGTAGATTTGCACTATTTATAGGTTAGTTGCTCACCTTTGTCCTGCCAATCTTGACATTCTTTTAACACTTGTTCTTGTAAGACTTGAGGTATGACAATATGGTTACCTTCAGCAGTTCTCTTGTACAGTATCCCATCACCAACTTCGAATTTAGGATTTTGTTTCCAGGACTGACACTGCACGTCAGCCTCATCCCTGTTTATTAATTCCTCTTCCCTGCTGATTATGAAACATATTCTGACTTTTCTACTCAATCCATCCACATGGCTTTGTAGTTTTTAGGGTCAGTGAACTACCTCGAAATGGCACTCACTTCAGTGTAAGACCCATCTGGTTAATGTACTGCTGGGGTTCTTGATGTTCTGCAGTCGGCCAACTAAGATACATCGGTTGTAGTTTATGCCATGCATAAGTGCACATAATTCCTTTTCAGTTTCTGAGTAATTGCATTCCGCTCTGTTCAGAGGACAGAAAGCAAATGAAGCTGGATGCTCATCTCCATCTACTTCCTGTCATAAAACTGCCCAATGGCAAAACTGCTAGTATCAGTTGCTAGGATGAAGGGTTTTGAGAAGTCTGGGTAAGTCAACATGGGAGCAATTGTCAAAGCTGTTTTCAATGTTTCCATCACTTGCGAACATTTGGAATGCCAAGTAAAAACTCTTCCTTTTTTCAGTAAATGAGTCTTTGGTCATGCTGTGTCAGCACACCCCTGAAAGTCACGCCAGTAGAAATTCACAGTGCTTAGGAATGTCTGCAGTTCTTTTGCATTCATCACTTCTGGATAGTTCTTCAAGGCTCCAATCAGTTTTAAGTTAGACTGGTCTCTATCTGTGTTCTAGGAGAATATCAGAGTAGTTAAATAGCACTGGTGAAATTATTTCCTTGTTTTAATTTAGTAAGCAGCTCTTGTTCAATTGGTTCAAGTGCTTTGTCAGTTAATTTCTTCACTCTGTCATTAGGTGGACAATAATTTACTACTTGAACATCATGCTCCTTGGTAAGTACTTCTATCACATCTCGTGGGTCTATGTTTGGCACTGATGCTACAGTAGTTCATTGCAGTGGCTCCACTTCTGCATTACTCACATTAGCAATGCTTACTGCAAAGTGCAATTTTCCCACTAGGTGCTTCTTTAACGACGCTGACTGTTCTTGCTACATAGCAATGCCTCCGGTCTATCAAGTCATCGTTTACTGAAAGCTGTCAACAACAAACTACTTCTCTTGCACTTTGGCATCTTCATGTTGATATACAGAGTTTTTCCTGTTCCTGGGGGTATGCACTCACATTTAATCAAATGTACATTGTCTATAGCACATTACCTCAGCAGCACTAACATTCCTCCAAGTCTGACAATTAGGGTGACCAAATCAGATTCTGTTTCTGATACACTGTTCTGAGCATGGTTAGCTCCCAGGAAATCTAACCCCAACATACTTTCATAGTGTTTCTCTCTGCTCCTTAGCACTTGCATTTTGGTCACATATTCATCTTGGCCTATCATGAAGTTAATCACAGCTTCTCCATAACTGTGCACCCTGTTATCATACACTGGACTCGCATTCGGGAGGACGACGGTTCAATCCCGCGTCCGGCCATCCTGATTTAGGTTTTCCGTGATTTCCCTAAATCGCTCCAGGCAAATGCTGGGATGGTTCCTTTCAAAGGGCACGGCCGACTTCCTTCCCCGTCCTTCCCTAATCCGATGAGACCGATGACCTCGCTGTCTGGTCTCCTTCCCCAAAAACAACCGACCAACCTGTTATCATTTAACACTTTAATTATATGGTAGATTTACACTTTGAAACAGACTGCTTTAGTTTGGTTATTGCTTTGTTTTTATTCCAGACAAAAGTATATAATATGGTTTCAGTAGTATTATTATTGTTTCAGTTCCTACATCCCTTGAATCTAGGCCACACAGATATTAAAGTGGTGCAATTTTTTGTGCATTTTATTTGTGCATTTATTTATCATATGAAAGAACCTCCAGGAGAGGTTTTATAGAATTAATCACAGGGTTTATGCTAATTTTAGTGTGAAATCTGTTGCAATGAAGACATGTCTTTCAGGTCCCTGTTACAGCACTGACAGTGTCCTGCATATTAGTGTTATTAATGTCACCTGTTATAGTAATTTTATTAAGTATAGCAGTGTAGCCACACATCATAATTATCAGTAATGTGTTCAGTGCAGTTTCATTTGTAATTATGTGGAATAAAATTCTGATGATCAGCTCTATTTGGATGTGTGAACAAACACGAGACTTTATTACCACAACATATTATTCATATGGTCTAATAAACTTCTACATGGCCACATTATGAATATTCTTAGATGTATATGATCCAAAAGTTGAATATTTCTTACATTGTTTTATGTTATGGGAACACAAGACTTTGCACTTTGCATTCAGCTGCTGAAATGGAACAGAAAAACATTTGGTGATATATCATTGTAACTATTTGGCAGTTACACTTGTCATCACTGAGGGATTGGAAGGGCTGCACACACACACACACACACACACACACACACACACACACACACACACACACACACTTTAGCAATGACCATTATTGTTTTTGTCGCTACAGATGATTATATCTAGTGCTGTTGTTTCGTAATTATGTATGTATTTTGTTTTACAATTAATAACAGTATTTTACATTTTTTCAGAATTATCCTAAACATAGACATCCAGGCTGGAACAAAGGCTCCATTGGCTATCACGCAGATGATGGAAAAATCTTTGTTGGTAGTGGACTAGGTGACCCATTTGGTCCTAGATGCTACAAAGGTGATCATATGGGCTGTGGAATAATATTTCCTCGTGATTACGTCTGTGATTATGACAGGTTTGATCTCTTACTGTCACTTATCCATGTTGTAACTTTAGTTGAAAAACGTTTTCTGTCTACATCTACCAAAGTGTTGTAGGAGGAATGTTCAATACTCAGGATTTTGACAGGAATGATAATTCAAAGCAAAAAAGTGTAGTACAGATGGGCCTTAAAATGAATACATTAAGAGCTAACAGCACGTCTTCAGTGGAAGAGATGTGTTTCATAGCAGCAAATATGAACATGTGCACATAGTTCTTGGTATGCATTTTAGAGTCTGTATTTACTGTACATTTTTTCATGTTTTGGTCCATACTATCACCTTTTGAAATATGGAAAGCAAAGAGCTTGCAGTAGAAGACATTTGTTACACTGTATCAAAGATGAAGTGATCATAGTTCTTAAGGTGTTTATTTTAGAGCCCATGTTTACTAGACTTTTTTGCATTGAATGAACGTTCCCATCATATCCCTAAATATTGACCAGTCGTGGGACACCTTGTATAAAATGCTTGTTGTTACTGCAGAAAAGCATTAGGTGACCAAGTTTCGAGAGAGAGAGAGAGAGAGAGAGAGAGAGAGAGAGAGAGAGAGAATTAACATTTGCATACAGTAACCTACAAGAAGTAGTCATAATGTTTTAATTATCTTCTCTGTGATATAAAGTTACACAATTAATTTTTTATTTGTTTGCAGATGCACATCTAAAGTCCTCATAATACTGAAATCCTCATGCCACAATACTGTAGCACATTGCTAGAAGAACCCAAAGTAAACTGCACAGCTCATTGATAAAGTGGAGATGGGCTGCACCATTTTGTTTTGGCTTCTCTTGTGGTGTTCTGTGGTACTGTAATGTGAGGATTTAAATGTGTATCAGGACTGTATATATGCACCTCCAAACAAATGAAATATAAATTATTTAACTTAATTTTTTGTTTTTTTTTTTTTTCGAGAGGGCAGTTAAAACTTTATACCACTCCTTGTACTTATGTTCAATTTCCCTCTTGTGGTGCAGTATATAAGTCTAAACATTATCTGTATTTGTGTTGTCTTGAATGAGTAGCAGTTGACTGTTCAACAATATTATTTGGCATTAATTTATGTCACATTTTCACTACTTGCAAACTCACTCTTCAAAATCTGCACGGTACTTGCCAGTGACCTACAATCGTTAAATTTGACAAGAAGCAAGGTTTCACAGTTAAAGTAAAGGGAAAAAGTCTGAAAATGTTAATTTGTAATTATATCGTATTAAAAATATTTTTTCACCATATGTTGTTTGTCTGTCTGTCCGTCTGTCCGTCCATCTGTTAAGACCTCTTTTTCCCAGGAAAGGATAGAGGTATCAAGTTGAAATTTACATCAAATACTGAGGTCTACTGTCCCTTGGTGGTGTAAAAAATATAAGCATCATAGACAATGCAGTCAAAAGATATGGAAATACATGTATCATATTTTGATATTTTCAAACTCACTCAAAACTTAGAGTTGAGCAGATGAACTGTATATATACAGATTTATGTAGTTCTAGCATTTTTCTTGGAAAAGGACAAGCAATTTAGATTTGATAATTCTTTATTCAAAATATCTGTTACGGTTTAGTTTATATTATGCTGGCGACTAGTTTCAAACTCAGTCGTGCATTTTCAAACAAGAGTTACAGTACATTGCAGTATCAGGAAAATGTTTAATGAAATAACATTAACATGACACAACTGAACTGCTCTTAATAGCACAATTAACACTTTTAGATTTTAACTTACCTGCACTTGAAGTGCTTATCGAAACAAACCTCACCGACATATTTGGGTCACATAACACAGTCTTATAACAAATATAGTGATAATCGTATTACAATGTGATATGTTCAACAGGTGAAACAGTACTGACTGTATGTACTACAAACAGGTTCACATCAAACTTCCTGGCAAATTAAAACTGTGTGCCCGATCGAGACTCGAACTCGGGACCTTTGCCTTTCGCGGGCAAGTGCTCTACCATCTGAGCTACCGAAGCACGACTCACGCCCGGTCCTCACAGCTTAACTTCTGCCAGTATCTCGTCTCCTACCTTCCAAACTTTACAGAAGCTCTCCTGCGAACCTTGCAGAACTAGCACTCCTGAAAGAAAGGATACTGCGGAGACATGGCTTAGCCACAGCCTGGGGGATGTTTCCAGAATGAGATTTTCACTCTGCAGCGGAGTGTGCACTGATATGAAACTTCCTGGCAGATTAAAACTTTATCTGCCAGGAAGTTTCATATCAGCGCACACTCCGCTGCGAGTGAAAATCTCATTCAGGTTCACATCAAGTCAACAGGTGTCTCTGGTTTCCTGCCGTGTATCCATGCACATGGCCCATGGCCAGTAGTATGTCACAGTCACTGTGTAATGTATTTGTATCAACTACCACTAGACAGTACATCATAGTTCTTTAATTGCTAAGTAAAAGCAGAAAACTTTTGCTCTTACATATTCCATCACAGTGCTTTGACCTACATCATTTGCATCCATTATGTGATCATGTGATATGTGTTAAGAAAAGTATGGGAAACAGTATCAAAGTTACCCCTTATTTTAGTCCCCTGCTATGGGTACTGTTTATTTTAACATTAACCAAATTAATGTAATCCCGTTTCGATATCGTCTGTGAGAAGATGGCGGTGTAAGTAAATATTGTCTTTAGAATTGTGAGATGAGCAGTTACTGGCATAACATAATGGAATCATTATTTTATTTGAACTATATTGGGGTGTGTATAGCATTATAATTTAATGTTTTGAATGTAGAATTACAATGATGCTTTGTGTTGCAGTGTGACAGCCTTTAATGGGTGTGTATTCTGCCGTTGCATGTGCCAGTGTCACAGGTTTCTGTATTAATGAAACAGATTTAAGTGCACAGTTAATTTCAATAATGAGACAGATGTAGCAGAAATAAGTTAAAAATTGTAGGATGACAGTACATATAGCAGGAGCTACCATGATGAGATGACTTTGGTACAGTCTCCCATGTTTTTCTCAACCATATCACATGGTTTCAAGCAAATTTTGTAGGTCAAAGTGTTGTAATGTAATATATAAGAGAAAAGGTTTGTTGCTTTTACTTAGCAGTTAAAGAACTGTAATGTACTGTTATGTGGTGGTGGGTGTGAACAAATTACATTGTGACTGTGACATGCAATTGGCCACATATCGTGAGCATGCATACATGGCAGGAAACTAGTGACAGCTGTTGACTTGTGAACTTGTTTGTAGTATGTGCAGTCAATATTGTTTCACCTGTCAAAAGTATCACACTGTTATATGATTACCACCATGTCTGTTATAAGACTGTGTTATGTTACCACATAATGTTGGTGAAGTTTTGCTTTGATAAACACTTCAGTGCAACTTTGTTAAAAACAAAAAAATGTTAATTGCACTATTAAGAACAGTTCGAAATACGTCACATTAATGTTATTTCATTACATGTTTTCCTAATGCTGAAATGTTCTGTAGTTCTGGTCTGAAAATGAACAGCTGTGTTGGAAACTAGAACAGTATAAAATACATGCAGCTGTGTCAGAAATCTTGAATAAAGAATTATCTGTATACATGGTGGTCCTGGTGGTTTAGTGGTAAAGCGTGTACATGGAAATTTTGAGGTCACGGGAGTGAAGCTTGGTCAGGCGTCAGATTTTTCAGCTTTTGTTTTAATCTAACCTACACCTCTGAGTGAGGTGTGGGGTTGCCAGAGGCAACAAGTGGTTTGGATTCCCATCTAAAGAGTAGGACCCCTTCCCCAGTCACATAACTGCGGTATGTTAGGGAGACACAAGTCGTCAAAATGGTATCCAATAGAAAGACTTGCACCAGGCCAATGAGCCACATTAAATTATTATTATTATTATTATTGTTGTTGTTGTCGTTGTTGTTGTTGTTGTTGTTGTGCAATAAATCGTTCACACAGGAGAATCGTGCAAATATACCGTCATTTGACGATCGGACAGACACTCTTATGGATGGCATAGTAATAAACATCCCTGGCATAGAGAAACAACCGAAGAATGTGAAAGTAAATAAATCACCAGGTCCAGGTGGAATCCCAATTCAGTTTTACACAGTGTACTCTAAAGTATTGGCCCCTTACTTAGCTTGCATTTATCATAAATCTCCCACCCAGCACAAAGTCCCAAGTGACTGGAAAAAAAGCATAGATGACTCCAGTGTATAAGAAGGGTAAAAGAATGGACCCGGAAAATTACAGACCAATGTCCCTAACTTTGGTTCACTGCAGAATGCTTGAACATATTTTCAGTTTGAATATAATAAACTTTCTTGAGACTGAGAAGCTTGTGTCCACAAATCGGCATGGTTTCAGAAAGCATTGCTCATGTGAAACTTGACTTGCCTTTTTCTCACATGATATACTATGAACTATGGGTGAAGGCCAGCTGGCAGATTCCGTATTTCTAGATTTCTGGAAAGCGTTTGACACGGTACTCCATTACAGGCTGTTAACAAAGGTATGAGCAAATGGTTCACAGATAATGTGCGTGGCTCAAAGACTTCTTAAGTAATAGAACCCAGTTCATTGTCCTCGATGGCAAATGTTCATCAGAGATGAGGATATCTTTATGAGTGCCCCAAGGAAGTATGATGGGACAGCTGTTGTTGTCAGTACACATAAATGATGTGGCGGGCAGAAATCTGCGGTTGTTTGCTCATGATGCTGTGGTGTACGGTAAGGTGTCAAAGTTGAGTGACTGTAGGAAGATAAAAGACAGTTGGTGTGATGAATGGCAGCTGGGTTTAAATGTTGAAAATTGTAAGTTAATGTGGATGAGTAGGAAGAAAAAATCTGTAAGGTTCGGTTACAATATTACTAGCATCCTGCTTGACACAGTCAAGTCATTTAAATATCTGGGCCTAACATTGCAAAGCAATATTAAATGGAATTAGCATGTGAGAACTATGGTAGGGAAGGCAAATAGTTGACTTCAGTTGGAGATCACATATTGGAGACTGGTGCCACCTATTCTTCAGTGCTGCATACATTTTTTGGATATGTACCAGCTCAAATGGAAGGAATACATCAAAACAATTCAGAGTCAGGCTGCTACATTTGTTACTGGTAAGTTCGAACAACACGAAGGTGCTTCGGGAACTCAAATGGGAATCACTGGAGGGAAGGCGACATTCTCTTTGAGAAACACTTGTGAAAATTTAGAGAACTGGCATCTGAACCTGACTGCAGAAAGATCCTACACTCGCCAACATACATTGTGCGTAAGGACCATGACAACCGTTCTTCTCTCATTCTATCTATAAATGGAAATGGCTAGTAGTGGTGCAGGGTATCCTCCACCACACACCATACAGTGGCTTGCAGAGTATCTGTAGATTATTATTATCACCACCACCACCACCACCACCATCATCATCATCATCTATAGACTTTAAAAAGTTTGTACAAATCCCCCAGAGCACGAGTCCTACTTACACTTCACCAGTTATTTTTACATTCACATTTGATGTGACTGACATAGTGAAGACCAGAATCTAGTAAACTTTACAGTACTAATGTTAGTGAATTGAGAAACTTAACTGCAAGAATATGTTGCTTGTTTTCATGTGGAGGGAAAGTGTGAGTAGGTAGTAGGAGCTACAGGTGATGGACATTTACATGGGGAAGATGGATGACTGTGTGTCACCAATGGGTTGTACAATCAAGATTAGTTGCTGTTCAGTGTTGTTGTAATTGGTTTATTGATGTAGATGTGTTGTTTAAAGCCATTTGACTCTTCCCAATGTTGGTTGGTGTTCAGGTCACTATGTTTACTTCATCTGCACTTATGCTATGCCTGTCCCTGTAGTTAATAACACATTTGCTACACATCAAAATGATGAACAACACACATTTGCCACACATCAATATGATGAACGTAGCTCCCTAAGCAAAAATCAGCTACTAGGTGGTAATAAGTAAAATATTAATAACCGGTCCATACAGTGAAAAACATTCATGTCAATCACTGTGACAGCTTTGAAGAGTTGTTATAGGTCAGTTGGATGTCATCTTCAAAAACAAAACTGGCATTCTATTGATCAGAGCATGGAATTTCAGATCCCTTAATTGGGCAGTTAGGTTAGAGACCTGAAGAGAGACAGGAATAACTATGAAGTTAGTTTTAGTGTGAATTAGTAGAATGTGGTGGTAGGAACAACAGGACTTCTAGAAAAGTTATTACAGGGTTATCAACACAGAATGAAACAGGAGTAATGCAAGAGTAGCTCTAATAGTGAATATAAAATAGGAATGCTACCTATGAACAGCATAGTAGCTATATTGTTTATTTATTTTATTTATTTATTTATTGTTCCGTGGGACCAAATTAAGGAGAGGTCTCCATGGTCATGGAACGAGTCAATACATGAAATTATAACACAATATTAGAAACAGATAAAATGAAATATAAAAAAACATATTCAGGTGACAAGTCGTATGTTTAAATGAAGAAAATCAACAATGTAACACTGGAATTTGCTTAATTTTTTAGCTCTTCCAGGAGCTCCTCGACAGAATAGAAGGAGTGAGCCATGAGGAAACTCTTCAGTTTAGACTTAAAAGAGTTTGGGCTACTGCTAAGATTTTTGAGTTCTTGTGGTAGCTTATTGAAAATGGATGCAGCAGAATACTGCACTCCTTTCTGCACAAGAGTCAAGGAAGTGCATTCTACATGCAGATTTGATTTCTGCCTAGTATTAACTGAGTGAAAGCTGCTAACTCTTGGGAATAGGCTAATATTGCTAACAACAAACGACATTAAAGAAAATATATACTGTGAGGGCAATGTCAGAATTCCCAGATTTTTGAATAGGGGTCGACAAGAAGTTCTCGAACTTACACTACATGTAGCTCAAACAGCCCGTTTTTTAGCCAAAAATACCCTTTTTGAATCAGAAGAATTACCCCAAAAAATAATACCATACGACATAAGCGTATGAAAATATGCGAAGTAGACTACTTTTCGTGTTGAAGTGTCACTTATTTCAGATACTGTTCTAGTGGTAAATAAAGCAGCATTTAGCTTCTGAACAAGATCCTGGACATGGGCTTTCCACAACAGCTTACTATCTATCCGAATGCCTAGGAACTTGAACTGTTCCGTCTCGCTTATAATATGCCTATTCTGTCTGATCAAAATATCTGTTCTTGTTGAATTGTGAGCTAGAAACTGTAAAAACTGAGTCTTACTGTGATTTAGCATCAAATTATTTTCCACAAGCCACGAACTTATTTCATGAACTACATTATTTGTTACTGTTTCAATATTACACACAAGATCCTTCACTATCAAGCTGGTGTCATCAGCAAACAGAAATATTTTTGAATCACCTGTAACACTAGAAGGCATATCATTTATATAAATAAGAAACAGCAGTGGCCCCAGCACTGACCCTTGGGGAACGCCCCACTTAACAGTGCCCCATTGGGACTGAACACCACTACCACTCTCAATATTGCAGAGAATTACCCTCTGCTTTCTGTTCTTAAAGTAAGAGGCGAACCAATTGTAAGCTACTCCCCTTACTCCATAATGGTCCAACTTCTGCAGTAATATTTTGTGGTCAACACAGTCAAAAGCCTTCGTTAAATCAAAGAAAACACCTAGCGTTCGCAACCTTTCATTTAATCCGTCCAAAACCTCACAGAGAAAAGAGAATATAGCATTTTCAGTTGTTAAGCCATTTCTAAAACCAAACTGAACATTTGACAGCAAATTATGTGAATTTAAATGCTCCAGTAACCTTGTATATACAACCTTCTCGATAACTTTAGCAAACACCAATGGCATAGAAATAGGTCTAAAATTGTCAACATTATCAATGTCTCCCTTTTTATAAAGTGGCTTCACTACCAAGTACTTTAATCGGTCAGGAAACCGACCACTCCTAAAGGAAAAGTTACAGATATGGCTGAGAACTGGGCTAACATACGTAGAACAATACTTCAGTATTCTGCTAGGTACCCCGTCATATCCATGAGAGTTCTTGGTCTTTAGTGATTTAATTATTAACTCAGTCACCCTCTTGTCAGTATCATGGAGGAGCATTTCAGGTAACAGTCTCGGAACACTTTTTTCTAAGAGCGCTATATGATTCCCTGTTGGGACTAGGTTTCTATTTAGTTCACCTGCTATATTCAGAAAGTGATTATTAAATACTGTACATATATGCGACTTATCAGTAACACGGACATTCCCACTACGCACTGATTCTATATCCTCGACCTGCCTCTGCAGACCAGCAACTTCCTTTACGACTGACCATATGGTTTTAATTTTATCCTGAGACTTGGCTATTCTATCTGCATACCACATACTTTTTGCCTTCCTAATAACATTTTAAGCACCTTACAATACTGTTTGTAATGGGCTGCTGCATTTAGATTTTGACTGTTTCTAACGTTTTGATATAATTGCCACTTTGTTCTACAAGATATTCTTATCCCTCTAGTCAGCCACACAGGCTGCCTGTTTGTGCTAGTACCCTGTTTTAAACATTCTAACGGAAAGCAACTTTCAAAGAGCATGAGAAAAGTCTTGAGAAAAGCATTATATTTATCGTCTACTGTATCAGTGCTATAAACATCTTGCCACTCTTGTTCCTTTATAAGGTTTACAAAGGTCTCTACAGCAACTGGATCAGCTTTCCTGAACAACTGATGACTATATTTAACACGTGTTGCAGCACAAAAATCTTTTAAAGTTAAAATTTGTGCATCATGATCTGAAAGGCCATTTACCTTTTTGCTAACAGAATGCCCTTCTAGTAATGAGGAATGAACAAAAATGTTGTCTATGGTTGTTCTACTGTTCCCTTGCACTCTCGTTGGAAAGAATATGGTTTGCATAAGATTATATGAATTAAAGAGGTCTACCAGTATCCTCTTCCTTGCACAATCACTTATACAATTAATATTGAAGTCACCACATATAACTAACTTTTTGTATTTCCTATAAAGTGAACCAAGAACCTCCTCTAGCTTTAACAAAAATGTTGTGAAATCGGAGTCTGGGGATCTATAAATAACAACAGTTAGAAGTTCAGCTCCGTTAAATTTAATCACACCTGCACAACATTCAAACACCTTTACAGTGCAGTACTTTGAAACATCAATTGACTCAAATGGATGCCAGTTTTCACATACATGGCTACTCCCCCACACCGCAAAGAGCTCCTCGAAAAGCTGCCAGCCAACCTGTATCCTGGTAAAGGAAGCCTCTGAATTATCTCCTTATTTAAGAAGTGTTCAGATATACCAATAATTTCAGAGTCAACATCTATAAGCAGTTCACTAACTTTATCTCTAATACCTTGTATATTTTGATGAAATATACTAATTCCCTCATTACTCGGATACCTAAGCTTTGTCAAAAGTGATTCCCTTGTTAGAGAGACTTCCCTTAAGCAGGAATACCTATCAGCTGACTTCAATCTAAAAAGGGTGCAGCTCTAACACCCACTACTGCAGGAATTTTCCCATGAGTGATCCCACCAACCCCACCTATGCTGTCACCTATAAGCTTTGCCAACCTCCCCTTCCCATACATGTTGAGGTGCAGGCCATGTCTAGTGAAACCCGTCCTGCTGATAGACTCCAACGACACCACTGAAATGTGACCCATGCTTTCTGTCATCAGCGCACCCCCAAGTCTCATGTTATAGAAGATGTTAAAAACCTGACTACAATAATCACAAACTTACTCTACAAGGGAAGTAACGACTATTATTAACAGTATTAATAAACAACAAATGTGAATATAACAAAAGACTAATACAGAAAGAGAATCAAACTTCTAATGACACAGTAACGAAGCTGAAAACAGTTCCCAAAAGGTTCTTCTGAAATTATTTCACCAGAAAACACCGAGAACACCGGTTGAAGACTACAAAAGTTCCTAAATAAACCACTATGCACAAACAATTAATTAGTACTTAGCTTTTGATGCGCCGCTACATCTGCAACTGGTCAGTGCGGAATGTAAACACAGGCATGAGGTTAAGTTGCTCGATACGAAACACTCACAAATATCAGGTCACAACACAAGAAAGGCAGAGGTGAATGAAGAAACTACTAATACGTCACTTATATAGTAAATATTCTCACAGAAACCGTTAAAATATATATCTGAAACCTAAAAATATATGAAAACTTAGAGAGCGATCTCACACGCAGTCACTCGCTTATGACATCACCTAACCAAGATAGATGGAAAGTCAACATCCACAACAGTAGTACAAGTTTATATACCTAATAGCTCTGCAGATGATGATCTACATCTACGTCTACATGATTACTCTGCAATTCACATTTAAGTGCATGGCAGAGGGTTCATCGAACCACAATCATACTATCTCTCTACCATTACACTCCCGAACAGCGCGCCGGAAAAACGAACACCTAAACCTTTCTGTTCGAGCTCTGATTTATTTTATTTTGATGATCATTCCTACCTTTGTAGGTTGGGCTCAACAAAATATTTTCGCATTCGGAAGAGAAAGTTGGTGACTGAAATTTCGTAAATAGATCTCGCCGCGACGAAAAACGTCTTTGCTGTAATGACTTCCATCCCAATTCGCGTATCATATCTGCCACACTCTCTCCCCTACTACGTGATAATACAAAACGAACTGCCCTTTTTAGCACCCTATCGATGTCCTCCGTCAATCCCACCTGGTAAGGATCCCACACCGCGCAGCAATATTCTAACAGAGGACGAATGAGTGTAGTGTAAGCTGTCTCTTTAGCGGACTTGTTGCATCTGCTAAGTGTCCTGCCAATGAAACACAACCTTTGGCTCGCCTTCCCCACAATATTATCTATAAGGTCTTTCCAACTGAAGTTGTTCGTAATTTTAACACCCAGGTACTTAGTTGAATTGACAGCCTTGAGAATTGTACTATTTATCGAGTAATCGAATTCCAACGGATTTCTTTTGGAACTCATGTGGATCACCTCACACTTTTCGTTATTTAGTGTCAACTGCCACCTGCCACACCATACAGCAATCTTTTCTAAATAGCTTTGCAACTGACACTGGTCTTCGGATGACCTTACTAGACGGTAAATTACAGCATCATCTGTGAATAACCTAAGAGAACTGTTCAGATTGTCACCCAGGTCATTTATATAGATCAGGAACAGCAGAGGTCATTCCCTGGGGAACACCTGATATCACTTCAGTTTTACTCGATGATTTGCCGTCTATTACTACGAAGTGCGAACTTCTTGACAGGAAATCACGAATCCAGTCGCACAGCTGAGACGATACCCCATAGGCCAGCAGCTTGATTAGAAGTCGCTTGTGAGGAACGTTGTCAAAAGCTTTCCGGAAATCTAGAAATATGGAATCAACTTGAGATCCCCTGTCGATAGCGGCCATTACTTCGTGCAAATAAAGAGCTAGCTGCGTTGCACAAGAACGATGTTTTCTAAAACCATGCTGATTATGTGTCAATATATCGTTCCCTTCGAGGTGATTCATAATTTTTGAATACAGTATATGCTCCAAAACCCTACTGCAAACCGACGTCAATGATGTAGGTCTGCAGTTTGATGGCTTACTCTTACTACCCTTCTTAAACACTGGTGCGACCTGCGCAATTTTCCAATCTGCAGGTACAGATCTATCAGTGAACGAGCAGTTGTATATGATTGCTAGGGAACTATTGTATCAGCGTAATCTGAAAGAAACCTAATCAGTATACAATCTGGGCCTGAAGACTTGCCCATATCAAGCGATTTGAGTTGCTTTGCAACCCCTAAGGTATCTACTTCTAAGAAACTCATGCTAGCAGCTGTTCGTGTTTCAAACTCTGGAATATTCCATTTGTATTCCCTGGTGAAGGAATTTTGGAAAACTGCGTTCAATAACTCCACTTTAGCGGCACAGTCGTTGGTAACGGTACCATCGGCACTGCGCAGCGAAGGTACTGACTGCGTCTTGCTGCTTGTGCACTTTACATACGACCAGAATTTCTTCGTATTTTCTACCAAATTTCGAGACAATGTTTCGTTGTGGAACCTATTAAAGGCATCTCGCATTGAAGTCCGTGCCAAATTTCGCGCGTCTGTAAATTTTAGCCAATCTTCGGGATTTCGCGTTCTTCTGAACTTCACATGCTTTTTCCGTTGCCTCTGCAACAGCATTCGGACCTGTTTTGTGTACCATGGGGATCAGTTCCATCTCTTAACAATTTATGAGGTATGAATCTCTCAATTGCTGTTGCTACTATATCTTTGAATTTGAGCCACATCTCGTCTACATTTGCATAGTCAGTTCGGAAGGAATGGAGATTGTCTCTTAGGAAGGCTTCTAGTGACACTTTATCCGCTTTTTTAAATAAAATTATATTTTGTTTGTTTCTGGTGGATTTGGAAGAAACGGTATTGAGCCTAGCTATAACGACCTTGTGATCACTAATCCCTGTATCAGTCACGATGCTCTCTATTAGCTCTGGATTGTTTGTGGTTAAGAGGTCAAGTGTGTTTTTGCAACCATTTACAATTCGCGTTGGTTCGTGGACTAACTGCTCGAAATAATTTTTGGCGAAAGCATTTAGGACAATCTCAGAAGATGTTTTCTGCCTACCACTTGTTTTGAACAAGTATTTTTACCAACATATCGAGGGAAGATTGAAGTCTCCACCAACTATAACCGTATGAGTGGGGTATTTATTTGTTATGAGACTCAAATTTTCTCTGAACTGTTCAGCAACTATATCATCGGAGTCTGGGGGTCGGTAGAAAGAGCCAATTATTAACTTAGTTCAGCTGTTAAGTATAACCTCCACCCATACCATTTCGCACGGAGTATCTATTTTAACTTCACTACAAGATAAACCACTACTGACAGACACAAACACTCCACCACCAATTCTGCCTAATCTATCTTTCCTGAACACCGTCTGAGACTTTGTAAAAATTTCCGCAGAACTTATTTCAGGCTATAGCAAGCTTTCTGTACCTATAACGATTTTAGCTTCTGTGCTTTCTGTTAGCGCTTGAAGCTCAGGGACTTTCCCAGCACAACTACAACAATTTACAACTACAATTCCGACTGTTCCTTGACCCAAGCATGCCCTGTATTTGCCATGCACCCTTTGAGATTGCAGCCCACCCCATACTTTCCTGAGGCCTTCTAACCTAAAAAACTGCCCAGTCCACGCCACACAGCCTCCGCTACCTGTGTAGCTGCCAGCTGAGTGTATTGAACTCCTGAACTATTCAGCGGAACCCGAAACCCCACCACCCTATGGCGCAAGTCAAGGAATCTGCAGCCAAAACGGTCACAAAACCTTCTTAGCCTCTGATTCAGACCCTCCACCCGGCTCTGCACCAAAGGTCTGCAGTCGGTTCTGTCAACGATGCTGCAGATGGTGAGCTCTGCTTTCATCTCGTAAGCAAGACCGGCAGCCTTCACCAAATCAGATAGCCGCTGGAATCCAGAGAGAATTTCCTCAGATCCAAAGTGACACACGTCATTAGTGCCGACATGTGCCACCACCTGCAGCTGGCTGCACCCTGTGCTCTTCATGGCATCTGGAAGGACCCTTTCCACATCAGGAATGTCTCCACCCCGAATGCACACGGAGTGCACACTGGATTTCTTCCCTTCCTTAACTGCCATATCCCTAAGGGCCCCTATTACGCGCCTTACATTGGAGCTCCCAACTACCAATAAGCCCACCCTCTGCGATTGCCCGGACCTTGAAGGCTGAGAATCATCCTCTGAAACAGGGCAGGCTGCTGCATCTGGCTCAGCGAGAGACAGCACCTGAAACCTGTTTGTCAGATGCACTGGGGAGGCCTTCTGATCAGCCTTCGGGGACGTCTTTCGCTGCCTGCCCTGCCTTGGAACGACCTCCCAATCAACCATAGGCGAGGGCTCAGCCCCATTGCGGGCAGCAACCGGGGCAGCCACAGCGGCAGACCGATCTGGGGACAGACGGGATGAGGTTGACATCCCCGTGATACCCAAGTCTGACTTCCCACAGTGGTGCCCATTGGCAACAGCCTCAAGCTGCACGACCGAAGTCAGCGCCGCATGCAGCTGTGAGCGAAGGGATGCCAACTCAGCCCTCATCCAAACACAGCAATCGCAGTCCCTGTCCATTCTAATCACTGTTGAACAACAGTTACTGAAACACGAGTCCATGCCTAGATAACGCAAGGGAAACACGCAAACAATGTATGAACTAACGTGTGCAAATGCCTACCGACTGCGCTACAGTCTGCCTGAATTTAGGATTACAGTAATTAAAACTCGAAATTGCACCTCCTATACAAAACTATGTAACAAATAAGTGAGCTAGGAGTATATGACTTGCTGCTGGTAGCTGCTTATCCAGCAGTGGCAGGAAGCACACTGGCTGTGACCAACCGACACTGGCCGTTCAAAACAAAAACAGAAGACAAACGACTACGCGAATTTACACTATTCAGGTACTAAAGCGCGATGCTACAACTCTCAAATACTATAATACACCCGAAATTTATGAATTAAACAATGCAAGTACCCAAAAACACGCAAAGAAATTAAGAATTAAACTATGTAACAAATAAGTGACCTAGAAGTATACGACTTGCTGCTGGCAGCTGCTTATCCAATGGCGGCAGGAAGCATAAGGATGATAAGTGAAAAAATTCATTATAAGATAAAAGAAATTATTAATATAGTTAAGGGGGGTGAAAATTTTAAGTGTGATGATGGACTGGAATTTGATAGAGAAAAAGGAAGAGAATATAGAATTGTAGGAAAACATGGACTGAGTGAAAGGGATAGCCACTTGGTAGAATTTAGTAAAGAGCACAGTTTAATCATTGCTATGATTGGGCTTAAGAATCATGAAAGGAGGATTACATAATGCTAGGATGGAGATTTCAAGACCAGAATTTCCACTGTAAGATGTTTCCAGGGGTACATGTAGAATATGACTGTAATTTCTTGTTTATGAACTGCAGGTTGAAACTGAAGAAAGTGCAGAAAGGTAGGACATTGAGAGGATGGGACCTGGATGCGTTTAAAGAACCAGATATTGCTAACAGTTTCAGAGGAAACATTAGGGAATGATTGACATCAGGAGAACGGAAAAAAATAGAAGATGAATGGGTAGCTTTGAGATATTAATTGATGTAAGCAGCAGAGCATGATTCAGGCAAGGAGACAAGGCCCAATAGAAATCCTTAGTTAATTTAATTGACGAAAAGAGAAAATATAAAAATGCAGTGAATGTAGCAGACAGAAGAGATGTCCAAATATGAGATAGACAAAGTGAAAATGGCAAACCAAATATAGCTAGAGGAGAAATGCAAAGCTGTAGAAGAATGCATGACTATGGGAAAGATAGGAGCCACCTGTAAGAGAATTGGAGACACCCTCAGAGAAAAGAAAAGCAACTGTATAAATATCAACAGCTGAGATGACAAGCCAATACTAATCGAAGAAGGGAAGGATCAAAGGTGGAAGTCATTTATAAAAAAGGGCTATTTAAAGGAAAGAAACTTGAGAGCAGTATCTTAGGAAGTAGATGAAGATGAGAAGGGAGATGTGATACTGCAAGAATAATTTGACAGTGCACTTTAAGACCTAAGTGAAAATCAGGCACCTGAAGTAGATGACATCCTTCAGACCTATTAAAATATTTGGGATCACCAACTTCGTTGTTGTTGTTGTTCTCTGGTCATCATTTTCAATAGGTTTTATTTCTAAATTGTCTGTATCTTTTCATTCATTCTGATCTTTTTTGCCATTCCTCATCTGTAAAGAACCTTTTTATTGTTTGTTATTTGCCTGTTTTTGGTTTAAATCTAGTTTTTATGGTTTCAGTTTATTTAAATTTTCTTTTTTGTTTTGCAAATCGCTCAGGGTTAATTCTAGCTCTTTCAAATCTTCCCTGATTTCCTTTATCCATCGTAATTGTTGCTTCATGTTCCAAAGTTTCTTTACAATTTTTATTGATAATCTAGTTTGTGGTGTACTAATAATATGAGTGAAAAAGATAGATCCTTATTTCCATATAGTATTTGTAATGGGCTCCAGTTCGCTGAACACCACTTCATTTGGCGCTATCCACAATTGCCCATGTTTGTGATATTTCTTGTTTGTGCATCTTCTAGCTATTCTTCTCTCTACCTTTACGATTTTGTCAGTTCCATTTTTCTGGGTGACTTTGAAAAGAATTCCACTTCTGTGTGTCACTCTGGTTGAACCACTGCCTTGTAATGTTTTACTTTGGTTTTGATCGACATACTTTTTCTTTGTATGTAGACCATGTTGCTTTTTGAGCTCTTACCATTTTGTTAGTTCTTACTTGCACATGCAGGTTTCTTGTCCAAGTTGTATGCTAAAATTTCTCCTATGCATTTAAATTATTTCAATATTTTTACTGTTGCGTGGTTTTACTAGTGGATCTGCCATTAGTATCTCAGTCTTTTCAGTTGATATCTGGAGTCCTATTTTTGGGCTATATTTTGTAGACTTACTTGATTTTTGGCTTCTTGAATGTTATTAGCTAGTAATGCTTAGTCGTTTGTGAATCCCAAGCAGTTTAGGTTCATTTGATCTTTTTTAATTCCATTTCTTATGTTTCTAGAATTTTCTTTGTGCCATCCCTCATCATGTACTGAAGTGCACAGTTGAAAAGTAACAATGATAAATCATCTACCTGTCTTAAACCCATTTTAATAGTAAATGGTTCAGATATTTCCCCTCTGAACTTTACTTTAGATCTGGTGTCTGTTAGAGTTAAGTTATAATTTTTATAAATTTGCGATGGAAACTGAAATTCCTAAGTGATTATATTTTCTGGGCAGCTTCTCCAGGGTCTGAATCCTTCTTGGCATTCTCCTAATGCCTCTTCAAGTTGTTCTTTACATTGATTGCACAGAATTCTTGACATGACTTTGTATGTGATATCCAAAAGGAAAATTCCTCTATACTTTTCAAGATTTGATTTGTCTCCTTTCATGTGTAATGGGTGGATTATAGCTGTAGTCCAGTGTTCTGGTAGTTCTTCTTTGTTCCAGATTTTCACCATGCATTGGTGTAATGATATCTTCACTGGTTCTGCTGGATATTTCCAAAGTTCCACAAATGTTTGATCTTCTCCACTTGTTTTGTAGTTTTTGAGCTGTTTCAAAGCTTTATAGACTTCATTGACTGTGGGTGGGTTTATATTTTCTGCTGGTATTTTAATAGGGATATCTGTTTTTGTTTGTAGTAGTTTGATGGATCTTCACAGTTTAGTACTTTGTTAAATGTTTCTGCTAAAATTTTTGTAATTTTTTTACTGCTATGAGGCATCTTATTATTTTTATCCTTTAACATTAAAGTTTGAGTGTCACATCTTGGTAGTTGTCTGTTAAATATTTTGTAATAATCTCTTGAGTTTATTTTATTGCTGTTTGCTTCTGTCTTCAGAAGTATATCTTTTTGATATTGGCTTTTAACCCTTATTATTTGAGTTCCAAATGTGATTCATCTATTTTATGACTTTGATAGCTTATCCAGGCTTTGTGTCTATCTGCCACTGTTTTATCAGTCATTGTTCCATAATTGGTGTTTTCTCCATGGATTTACTGGGGCTACCTGCTCAGCTATTTGTTTCAACTGGGGAGCTACTTCCTCTATCTCATACAATATTTTTAGATTCCTTGCTTGTTCTTCGAATTACTTGTTTCTTATCGCTTTATGAGGGTCTTAGGTTCTCTTCTTTTTTGGATGGGATTGTTTTCGGTCTTAGGTTCTCTTCTTTTTTGGATGGGATTGTTTTCTTTGTCAGTGGGGTGTATTTAATTTTTATTTTCATCATGTAATGATCTGATCCAATATCTGTTCCTCTCAAAAATTTCACATTGTAGATTTCCCTGCGGCAATTTTTATGCATACAGACATGATCCAATTCCCATTCTCCTCTTTTCCAGTCTGTGTGGTCATTTCTCTATTATGTCTCTATATCTCTTCTTCTTTTGCATTAAAATCTCCATGTTTGGTGTGGTTTTTATTTATGTTTGTTGTTGTCTGATCTAAAATCTTCCAAAATTCATCCACATATTTTCTGTGTTCTTTCTTGTTATATTATTTTTCTCATTAGTTGGGGCATGGGCATTTATTATTGTGTATATTTTATTTGCAGCTTGTATAGTTAGTGTTGATAGCCTGGGAGATTATGATTTAAATTCTATTACAGATTCAGTTATGTTGATACTGACCACAAATCCTGTTCTGAATTGTGGACATTGCTTCATTACTCTTCTTCCTAGTATTCTGTTATAAACTCTATATCCTGATTATTCTATTAGTTCCTGATCAGTGTTTCTCATTTCTTGAAGCCCAGTTGTTAGAATCCCTTCGTGATCCTTTTCGTCTGTCAGAATTTTGAATTTCCTGGTTGTATGACAGAATTTATATTGTGTGTTGCTATGTAGTTTATCTGCCCTGTCTTGAGTCTAAATTTTGATCTTCTGTCAGCCTTGAGTATTTTCAGATGCTCCAACTCATCAAAGATATCTTTCAACTGACTGCCTACCGTATCCGTGTGCAGTCTCCCTTGATAGTTGCCAAGCAGTGTATTTTTCCTCAGAAGATCTCTTTCCACATTTGACTTTCAAAGGTAGTCAACCTTATATGGAGCAAGCTCTGAATTACAACTATGGTTGTTAACCTTAGAAGTTGTTTTGTGTTTGGTCCATGAGATGTCTTTTATTTCGCTGAAGTTTGGCAACGAACCAGTGACAACCCCCTACCCACCACCTGGGACGTGCCACATCAGAGTATCACCTCTCCCCCTGCTACGAGAGTGTAGTGGGTTGGTGGGGAGAACCAGCTACAACAATGCTATTTCATTTTGTATGCAAGATGTGAGATATGCAGAATACCCCCAGTCTTCAAAAATAATGTAATAAGTCCTATTCCAAAGAAGGTAGGTGCTGTCATTTGTGAATATTACTATGTTGTCTGTTTAATAAGTTGTGGTTATAAAAAACTGACATGAATTATTTATAGAAGAAGGGAAAGACTGTTGGAAGCTTATGTGTTGGAAGATCAGTTTGGGCTCCATAGAAATATAGGAAGAAGAGGCAATATTACTATAACACCTAGAAGACTGAAGAAAGACAAATCTACTTCTATACCATTCGTAGATTCAGTGAAAGCTTTTGAGAATGTTGACCAGAATATATTCTGAAATTATGATGGTAGCAGGGATAAAATACAGTGAGCAAGTTTCAGAGAAAATGAGAAGGAGGTAATAGTTGAGAAGAGACTAAGACAAGGCTGTATCTTATTCCCAAGTTGTTTGAGTTAGCAGTAAAGGAAACCAACGAGGAATTTCGAAAGGGAACTTGGCTCAGGGAGACAAAATAAAAATTTTGAGGTTTCTCATGACATTGTAATTCTCTGTAAGACAGCAGAGGCACTTGGAAAAGCAATTGAATGGAATAGCTAATATGTTCTATAGAGGATACAAGATGAACATCAACAAAAGTAAAACAAAAGTAAAAGAATGGGCAATGCTTAGGGAATTACATTAGAAAGTGAGGCGCATAAAACAGTAGACGAGTTTTGCTGTTTGGGTAAAAAAAATAACTGACAATAACAGGTATAGAGAGGATGTAAAATGCAGACTTGCAGTAGCAAGGAAAAAATTTCTGTAAAAGGTAAATGTCTTAACACTGAATATAACTTTAAACATTAAAAAGTCGTTCTTGGAGATACTTGAGAGGACACTGTCTGAGGCATTAAGAAAATTTAGAAGTCATCAGGTAGATAATGGAAGAAAGTGTGGGGGGTAAACATTGTTGAAGGACACCAAGGCTGGTCTACAGTTGGCAGGTTCAAATGGATATAGGCTGCAGCAGATATGCAGAGATGAAGTGCACTGCACAGGTTAGACTAGGATGGTGAGCTACATCAAACCAATCTTTGGACTGAAGATGACAATGACATTGACGACGACAATGTAGTGCCACCACTATTTTTTTGGGTGTTACTGTGGAAGCATATACACAGCACAACACCACCTTCTAACAAGGGAGGCTATACCAGGCACCATTGCATCATAGTTCAGGAAGCAGCCACCATGAGCCCAGTAAGCCGCCACCTCTTGTCTCTTAGCACCAAGCTCTCCTCCTTGGACTTGATGCTTCTCCACTGCTGGGCCGCTTCCAGGCCCATGCCAGCAACAGCTCGACATCATCCCAGGGGGCAGTGGGTCGTGATGGTGGCAGTACATAATTCCACCATTCTATGCTGGCATGGGTGCCGTGGGATCTCATACTGCCACTTGTAGAAGCAGGATTTCCTCACTGCAAGACTGACATCCTCTGCAAGTGTTCCAGTCACCTTCCGCACTGGTGAGGCTACATGGAAGCAACCATACCACTTCTGACTGTGTTGCATGGTGCTAGCTGGCCAGCTGGTGTCAGCCTTTCTGGTTTACAGCTCATGGCCAACCAGCTGGATGCCAGCCGAAACCATGCAGCAATCGCCTTTTGTGCCATATGCTGAGAGGGGCGTGGCTAATAACTAAAAATGGAGCATTGTCCCAATACACATGACAACTTCCTATGTGGATGGGGGAATCTGTTAGTTTGTGGTGCTTGCTATGTACCAGATTTAAGGTACCATATTTCGGTGTATGGCATTTTATACTCTGGAAAGTGGGCAAGCACTGAAGACCCTGTACTAAATTTTGGGGATTTGCTTTCAAAGAAGGTAACAATAATGCATGTGTTCCTTTGATTTAAGATTAAGCTGTTCAGGAGAAACTTGGTATCACACCACATTACCATCTTATTTTTCAATTGGATTCTCTTTAATATCATATCTGTTTGTTTTTTTTTTTTTTTTTTTTTTCCCCCTTACTGATTTAGGAAATATGATTGGCATGCCTTCAATATTTTGTCTGTTAGTTGATTCTGCATCCAGTTAATTTCAGCATTGACTATTCTGTTTCTTTCATAAGTGCATGGCTACCATTTTCTTAGACCTAAATTTACCTTTTTATTGTGCTATTAATGCGTTGATTCACAGATGTCATTACTAAATTTTCTTGGAAAAAAGAAATACTATCATATATTGAAGGACTTCTGGTCAACTATAGTGTCTCTGTAAATTTTACTTTGACACTGCCTCTTTACTCATGAACATCTTGTATGTAACTTTTGGTCAAGTGTTCCCTTAAACTGGGGAATAAATAAGTTATGGCTGGTTTTTTTAGAGACCATCTCTCTCTTGGAATCTGAGTTTGTTTACATGCGAATTACATGTCAAAATTTGTCAGGGAGCTATGATTTCGGAATGAAATTTTCATGCTGTAGTGGAGTGGGCAGTGGTGTGAAACTTCCTGGCGGAAGATTAAAACTGTGTGCCAGACCAAGACTCGAACTTGGGACCTTTGCCTTCCACGGGCAAGTGCTATGAGCTGCCCAAGCATGACTCACAAACCGTCCTCACATCTTTGCTTCCGCCAATATCTTATCTCCTACCTTCCAAACTACACAGAAGCTCTCCTGTGCAATGTGCAAGACTAGCACTCGTGAAAAGAAGGCTATTGTAAAGGCATGATGTAGCCAAAGCCTGGGTGATGTTTCCAGAATGAAATTTTCACTCTGAAGTAGAGTGTACGCCAATGTGAGCCAGGAAGTTTCATATCAGCATCTCAACCCACACTCCACTGCAGAGTGAGAATTTCAAACATTGCCCATCTTGCAGCTAAGCCATGTCTCGGCAATAGCCTTTCCTCCAGGAATGCTAGTTTCACAGGAGAGCTTCTGTAAAGTTTGGAAGTACTGGTGAAAGGAAAGCTGTGAGGGCGGCTCGTGAGTTATGCTTGGGTAGCTCAATTGGTAGAGCACTTGCTCGCAAAAGGCAAAGCTCCAGAGTTCGAATCTTGGTCTGGCACACAGTTTTGATCTGCCAGGAAGTTTCGCATATGATTTCCTTGGTCTCACAAAAGCAAGATATTTTTATGTATCAGTTCAGGTATATTCCATTAATCAGCACTGAATATTTAGTCTTTGTTTTTTCTAATTTTGATATAAACTATCACTTCACTAATTTTATCACAACACCTTTTAGGTAAACAGTGACCTATTTCTAAACATGCTTCACTGTTGTCATCAAAGTCTATTACTATTGCATATAATGACAGCAGTTCATATATATTCCTTCAGTGATTTGTCGTACAATTAAGCTTATGATACTCTAACCCAGTTGAGACGATACATTGAAAGGCCAGAGTAAGATTGGCTTAGTCAAGGGTAGTACGAGAGCCAAAATCTTGTACTTAACAAAATTTTTGATGAAACTATAAATTATTATTTTGTATTCATTGATTTGGCATCTATCTAATGATACAAAGACAGAAAGATTCTATCAGTCTGCCCAAAAATGTTCCCCTAATATATGTTTTTAGTCTGTCTGTGTAATGTAAAGTATTTCGCCAGTCAAAATGAAGGGAAAAAGAGCTAAAGTAGAATTACAAGCAGCCTGTATGTCATTTAGAGAAATTGTTATTGCACAGTAGTCTTGCTAGTTGATGGAGGGTGTTTCCAAGTGCAGTCTCGTGCTTAAGTACTCTACAGAGTCAGTTCAAAGATACACAAGCATGAAGAACTCTCCACTGTCAATGTTCTAGCTGTGGTAATTTTACTTTCAAATATTATTCTGTGAGGTGGTTGTGTGGTTTCAATATTGTGCAAATAGCAATGATGTTCACATTATAAGAATGTAATCAGATTGGGGGGTGGGGGTGGAGTGGTGGAGGGGTGTGGGGGGGGGGGGGGGGAGACAGTCTGAGCCTAAGTGCAGAATATGAAAAGTAAGTCATAAAGTTGGCCTCAGATGTTACATTATTCCTTTTTCTCCACATTGATTTTGAAAAGTTCAATAGAATGATTTATGAACTGGAAATTTTAAGGAATGCTGCATTGGAAGCACTTCAAGATGTTTTAAGTTTACCCTCTTGAAAACATGTGTTTATGAAATTTGATACTCATAAGGATATGAAGGTGGACAGAAGCAGTCAGATAGCTGAGTTGCTTCAGTCCCAAAATAGTGCGAAGCATCCCCTGAAAAGTTCACTTGCAAAATATTTATCCAATCTGCATTGTCATATATGTAGATAACAGCTGTAAATTGTCTTGATCCCAGCCTGGTTGGAACTGATAATGACTTAAGCCAGAAACAGTGGGATAAACACATCTCAGTACTAGTAGAAAGGAAATAAATTTATGGTGCCATAGCTGATGCTTTAATGCAAGATTTCTGTAAATTTGTAACTGCTTATTAATAATTCATACATTGAGAAGCTACACTAAAATGGTTTGTTCATTTCTGGAGAGACATTCTAGATCAAAAAAGTTCAGAGCTAAAAGTCTTACCTATTTATTCCACAGAATTGCAAATGTAGTGTGCGGTCTCTCTGTAAACATAGAGTGTTTCTCCAAAAATACGAAATAGAAAACTGTCATTACTCATCACTTTTTTGTGGTGTCACATCTACTTTTAGTTTTCTCTGTGGAAATGATACTTGCAATAAAAAATTTTCAACTCCTTGCAATAACTTTGGCACATTTTTTCATGATGGAATGTTATTTGTCTAACAATCATAGTGTAGATTTTGTTTTCAGCGCTATCTGAGCTAAGCGTAGTCACTGTTCGTTTTTTTTTCCGGGGGTGGGGTGGGGTAGGGGGGTATCTAGTTTGTTTCTAGTGTGTTCAAGAAAGTGTGTTCTTATGCTTCTTCTGAAGTCCAATATTCCTGCTGGAATGCAACATATAAGGATTTCTTATTCATTGTTTGTAAATTCTTGGCATCTCAAGTCTGGATAATATTTTTGCAAGTTTTACACTACTTATCATTCACACATGACATAAGCAAATAAGCAAACCACAAAATAATAATCAGCTTCTGAGAATCTAGAATTGTGTGGAACTGAGTAACAAGTGACCATTCTCGAGAAAGCCACCCATCATATACTCCTGAGTCACCATCTCATTGCTTCATCCTACCATATTAATGTAATCAGGCAAGGATAGAATTGGTCCCCCCAGGGTCTCAGCATTCATTTACTGAGTACGGGCTTGGCGACCCCGGGGTCCTGAGCTGGGGACTGCTCAGCGCCGCCAGTCTCCTGTCACCGTAACCCCCGGACATGCTTCAGCGACCACCGTATGGCGCGGCGGTGGAATGTTGTGTGCTGCGGGGAATGGTAATCTTGGCTTGATCGCCTGGATTGCGAGGAAGGCCAACCTCTATAAAAACCCCTCAATCTTACGGTGTGCTCCGCGCCTATAAGATGCATGGCTGTTGGGGTGGAACAGTCGCAAGCGGGCAACCTCTGGGGCACCTGCCGCACCCCAGTTGTATAAGGCTTACTCAGGCACGCGGGGCTGTCTGAGCAGACCTTTAGTTCCCTAGCTGCTCGTGGGACCGCAATGGACCCTTCGACCTCTACATTTCCCCCTACCAGTGGATTGGGTGGGCCACTGGTAGGAAAACACACCCCATCGAAAAAGCGACTTCATGCTACGAGTCCTCCAGTGCCTGGTGTTGCTAGAGATTTATCAGACTGTCATAACAGAGCACATGCTGATAATCAGAATGTGTTTTTGATTGTTAAACGGAAGGAGGATAGCTTTGAGAGGGTTTCTCCCTTTTACATCCACAAGGGTCTTGAGGGAATTGCAGGAACACTGAAATCTGTGAAGCGACTGTGCAATGGGACTCTGTTAGTTGAGACTTCTAGTTCCCATCAAGTCGCTTCTCTTCGGAAAGCAACCTGTCTCGGAGAGTACACTATCGAGACCGAGCTCCACTCCACTTTGATTTATAGTAAGGGTGTTGTGACATGTAGGGACTTGGTGGATATCCCCACAGACAAGTTAAAATCTGAGTGGGCTGACGAAAGTATTGTTGATGTGCAGCATATTATGAAATGAATCGATGGGGACCTTGTCAAATCCGACTCATTTATTCTCACGTTCAGTTGCCCGAGACTCCCAGAGCATGTTAAAGCGGGGTTCTTATGTTTGCCAGTACGGCCATATTTCCCTAACCCAATGCGCTGTTTTAAATGTCAGCGCTTTGGGCATACTACGTTGGGGTGCAATGGGATAGCCACTTGTGGTAAATGTAGTCAGCCTGCCCATGAAGGAGCCGATTGTTCATCGCCTGTGAAGTGCGTGAATTGCTCTGGCAGTCACCCTGTCTGGAGCCGGGTCTGCCCCATCTATCTCGAAGAACGGAAGATACAGGAGATTAAAACATCTAAGCGCATCCCCTATGGTGAGGCCAAGAAGCTCTTTAAGGCCATGCAACCTCCTGTGTTTTCAACATCTTTCGCTTCCGCTCTGAAAAAACCAGTACAAATGGCCACTGTTGCTATGCAAACGGAGGTGGCTAGTGTTAGCACTAATACCTGCATTTGCCAGTGCACTTGTGCTGCTGCAGTTGTTTTGCAACCTGCAGCTCTCCCCGCAACGTCGGACAAGGCCGTGGTTGCTGACATTGGGGTACTTCCTGCCTCTTCCCATATGGCACCTTCTGCCCAGGCGAGTACAGCTCCAGCTGTTGACAAGGCTCTGCATTCAAAGCCCCCCAAGACAAAGATGCTGAAGGTGAAGGTTTTGCCACCTCAGGAGACTAGTCAGGGTCGGTCCGATGACGAGGCCATCATACTGTCTGACATCTCCCGTGGGTCATCATCGGAGCTGATGGACATTGATGTCGACCGGGGGCGATCTTCTCGCCCCAAGAATAAATCTCCAGCCAGTACGGGCTCTCCTCCAAAGCACAGGGCAGGGTGAAAGTTCAGCCACCCTGATCACTGGCTCCCATATTACAGTGGAACCTGAATGGGTTCAGGACGCATGTGGCCGAATTACAACTCCTTGTATGAGAGTGCCCTTTGTGCTTATGTCTCCAAGAGACACATTTTCGGGCCACTGATGCTCCTTCTTTACGGGGCTATACCGTCTATCGAAAAGATGATCTGACGGGGGAAAGGGCAAAGGGTGGTGTTGCGGTTTTTGTCTGTGACATCCACCCGTCATCTGAGCTCCCTCTCGTTACAGACTTGCAAGCAGTTGCAGTTGACCTTCTTGTGGGTCGGAGGCTCACAGTCTGTTCAGTTTACTTACCACCTCAGGATGCGATAGCCTCTGCGGCTCTCACAGACCTTATTAGCCAACTCCCCCGCCCATTTCTTCTTCTGGGGGACTTCAATGCCCATAATGTCTTATGGGGCTCTCCGACTACTTCCCCCAGGGGTCGCATTCTGGAAAGCCTCATGATGTCTGAACCCCCCTGCGGGTTCGGGGGTAAGAACAGGCCCGTGGTATTCCTGCCTGTCGTAAGAGGTGACTAAAAGGAGTCTCAAACGTTTCGGCCTTCTGTGATGGTCCCCTCTTGGGTTTGACCTCCTTTTTTCCAAATTTCCGTTGTTAGTGCGTGCCATTTGGGGAAGGACGCCTTACGTGGTGTTTTTCTATTGGTCCATCATGCACCACCATGTTGCATGTTACCTATTGTCGTGTGGGGGGGATTACACCCAACATCTTCTGGGTTGTCTCCTTCTCATCTTGTGCGAAATCCTCTTCTTAGCGCCCACGACAACTGTGTACCCTTTCAACACCTAAAATCCAGCACGGTAGCCAGTCTGTTGTGGTGGGGTCGTAATGTACCCTCTTGGTGGTAGCCCCCTGACCACGCAGGGATCGCACTACAGATGCCAGAGCTGTTTCCTCCCCATGCATGCCAAGGAGTATGTGCCCATCTTGTCTGGGGCACGGGGACTCCGGGCAACGGGATATCGGCCAGGTACCCGTTGCTTTGGCTGGGTGGCGCCCTTGGGGAGAGCCCTCGTTCGGAGTAGGTGGCATCTGGGCGGATGTGGCGCAATGAAGCGCAATAAATCACACCAAGCTGGTGGTCGCACGGCCACCAGCGTCTCTAAGCGAGGCAGAGATGAGTTTGATGCTGCGCAATATGACCCTCAGTCGTTCCCCTCGTTGGCTGCGCCATGGGAGGGACGCCGATCTAGAGCCTTAAGTACCGCAATACCTTGTCTGCAGCAGGACTGATGGTGACTCCTTTCTTACGACGAAGCCTCTGTTTTTTGTGGAACACCTGGAGGATAAGTTTGGGGAAGTGGCGGGGTTGTCTAAAATGAGGAATGGGTCCATCCTTCTCAAGACGTCCTCCCCAGCCCAGTCACGAGCGTTGCTCTTGTGTGATAAGCTGGGTGACGTCCCTGTTACCGTCACTCCCCACAGTAGCTTAAATATGGTCCAGGGGATTATTTACCATCGTGACCTCTTGTTACAATCCGATGACGAGCTGAGAGCCGACTTGGAACGACGTGGTGTACATTTTGTCCGTCGTGTACATAGAGGACCCAAGACTAACAGGGTGGCCACCGGTGCCTTTCTCTTGGCCTTCGAGGGTGATGTCTTGCCCGAGAAGGTCAAGGTAATGGTTTACCGTTGTGACGTCAAGCCATACGTCCCTCCCCCGATGCGGTGTTTCCAGTGCTGGAAGTTTGGGCATATGTCCTCCCGTTGCCCATCCAGCGCTACATGTCGAGATTCGCCTGTATGTGTCAACTGTGGGGAACACCACTCTCCATGCTCGCCGGATTGCCCCGTTCTTCATAAGGAGCGGAAGATAATGGAATTTACGACCCTGGACCGGCTTACTTATCGAGAGGCAAAACTGAAATATGAAAGGTTGTATCCTGCTTCCATTCGAACATCTTATGCTGCAGCCACGTTATAGTCGCCCACGCGAGCGACGGTTGTCGCCTCATCTGTGCCGCCTTCAGTGGGCCCTCGGGGCCGTGCATCTCTGTCTGCCCCCCTCGTGTCTGGGGGCAAGCCTTCCTCTGTTGCCCCCTTAGCAGTTGGGGGCAAACCCTCTTCTGTCACTCCCCCCTCGCTTACTTTGGGAGTGACGTCTCCTCCAAAACTGGGGGGCTCGATCCCTCCCACTCCTTCTCCGCCAGCGTTGCCTCTGCCGGTTCCTCTCTCGCGGAAGGGGTCCCTCGGAGCTCTCCCTTCCTCCGTTTCTTCTCCTACCCAGCCGGATGTCAGCCAGTGGCTGAAGGTACCGCCACCTGCTGGTCCTAGGGCTTCTGCGTCGTCGTCAGCCTCCGATGCTCCTTCAGAGAAGCTCTCCCAGCCCTCTCATCCTAAGGGCCGATGTGAGAAGAAGGAACGGAATGTGTCCAAGAAAAAGGACATTCCGGCGGTTTCAGTACCGCCTGCTGTACATAGTCCTGGCTCCGGGGATGAGGTGGAGATCCTCGCCTCTGCTGCAGATCTCGCCCTCACGGAACCCTCGGGGGCCTTTCCTATGGACACAGCTGCCTCTCCCCCGGTGGTAGCAGTTGGCTCTGAGGCGCCGTCTGCCTCTTAGTCGCCTTCACGCCCTCCCAGTCCCTTCCTGCTTCCATTCTCCAGTGGAACTGTGGCGGTTATTTCCGCCCCCTGCCTGAGCTCCGGATGCTTCTGAGTGTTTCCCCTGTTCTCTGCATTGCTCTGCAGGAAACTTGGTTTCCAGCAATGCGGACCCCCGCCCTTCGCGGTTATCGGGGATACTATAAGAACCGAGCTGCCTGTCAACGAGCGTCAGGTGGGGTTTGCCTCTTTGTTCACCACTCTGTCTGTAGCTCGCCAGTACCTCTTCTGACTCCTTTAGAGGCAGTCACTGCCAGGGTTGAGCTCTCACCGGCTATTACTGTTAGCTCTGTTTACATTCCTCTGGATGGGGAGCTCCCCCGACATGTCTTGGCTGCACTGCTGGCTCAGCTCCCACCACCATTGCTGCTTCTGGGCGATTTCAATGCCCACAACCCTCTATGGGGTGGGACTGTCTCCGATGACCGCGGTCGGCCCGTGGAGCATGTGTTGGCTCAGTTCGACCTTAGCCTCTTGAATACCGGTGCTCCCACGCATTTCAGTGTGGCCCATGGCTCGTTCTCGGCCATCAATCTCTCTCTTTGCAGCCCCGGACTTGTCCCATCCCTCCACTGGAGAGTGCATCCTGACCTGTGTGGTAGTGACCATTTTCCCATCTATTTGTCACTGCCCCGGTGTCATTCTTCTGGGTGCCTGCCCCGCTGGGCTCTCAACAGGGCTGACTGGCCGGCTTTTACTTCTGCTGCAACCGTTGAGTCTCCCCCGCAGGGTGACATTGACGAGGTGGTCCGTATCTTAACCACGTCAATCATTTCGGTGGCCGAGGCTGCCATCCCCCGCTCTTCTGGACTCCCTCGGAGGAAGGCTGTACCCTGGTGGTCGCCGGAGATTGTTGAGGCTATTCGCGACCGCAGGCGGGCTCTCCAGCGACATAGGCGGCACCCGTCTCTAGAGACCCTCGTCGCCTTTAAGAGGCTCCGTGCCTTGGCCCGTCGTCTTATTGCATGGTGTAAGCAGGAGTGCTGGGAGAGGTATGTCTCATCCTTGGGCTCCCGTGTCTCCCCCTCGCTCGTGTGGTCCCGGATCCATCGGATTTATGGGTGTCCCTATGGGTGTCCCTGGGATCTCCTTGGACGGCGCTGTCTGCACGGACACTGCCGCCATTGCTGAACACCTTGCCGCGCACTTTGCTAAGAGCTCTGCGACTGCCACTTACCCCCCCCCGCCTTTCCCTCTTTAAAGGAGCGAGCCGAGCAGACGCCGTTCTCGTTCCACACGCGTCGTTCTGAAAAATACAATGCTCCTTTCAGCGAGAGGGAATTCCTCGCTGCCCTTGCCGATTGCCCTGATACAGCACCAGGACCGGACTGCATCCACGCGCTGATGCTGAAGCATCTCTCCAGGGACTGCCAGAGACACATCCTCACCATCTTTAACCTCATTTGGAGCGAGGGCGTGTTCCCGTCGCAATGGCGAGAGGGTGTTATTGTCCCCATCTTGAAGCCCGGCGCGGACCCACTGGCGGTGGACAGCTATCGTCCCATTACCCTCACCAACGTTTTGTGCAAATTGCTCGAACGTATGGTGGGGCGGCGTTTGTGTTGGGTCCTTGAGTCGCATTGTCTCCTCGCTTCATCCCAGGGTGGCTTCCATCGGGGCCGGTCTGCAGCAGACAATTTGGTGTGGCTGGAATCTGCTATCCGTACGGCCTTTGCCTGACGTCAGCATCTCGTTGCTGTGTTTTTTGATCTGCGGAAGGCGTATGACACCACATGGAGGCATCACATCCTTGCTACGTTGCATGAGTGGGGTCTTCGTGGTCAGCTCCCGGCGTTTCTTCAAACCTTTTTACTGCGCCGCTCTTTCCGGGTGCAAGTGGGTGCCGCCTCTAGTTCATCTTATATACAGGAAAATGGGGTGCCGCAGGGCTCGGTGTTGAGCGTCTCCTTATTTCTAGCGGCCATTAATGTTCTGGCTGCAGCCGTGGGGTTGTCGGTGTCTCCTTCTTTGTATGCGGACGACTTTTGCATCTCATTTAGCTCCACGACTATGGGAGTCGCCGAACGCAGGCTGCAAGTAGCCGTTCGCAAGGCAGCATCATGGGCTCTGACTCAGGGTTTTCAGTTCTCTGCAACCAAGACTCGAGTTATGCACTTCTGCAGGCGTCGGACGGTCCACCCTCATCCTGAACTTTACCTCGACGGCCACCTGCTTGACGTGGTGGACACTTGCCGCTTCTTAGGACTCGTCTTTGATGCCCGGCTCACATGGGTTCCTCATATTACTCAGCTGAAGCAAAAGTGCTGGCGGCACCTCAACGCACTCCGCTGCCTGAGCCACACGTCTTGGGGTGCGGATCGCTGCACGCTGTTGCGATTATACAGAGCCCTTGTGCAGTCCAGGCTTGATTATGGGAGCCTGGCCTATGGGTCTGCATCACCCTCAGTGTTGAAGTTCTTAGACCCCATACACCACTGTGGAGTACGGCTTGCAACTGGCGCTTTTCGTACGAGCCCCGTGGATAGTCTACTGGTGGAGGCCGGGGTTCCCCCGCTATGGATTCGCCGCCATCGACTGCTCGCCGACTATGCTGTCCACATGCATTGCTCGCCGGGCCATCCCAATCGTCGCCTGCTTTTCCCTGCCATGGTTCTCCATCGGCGACCTCGGTCTGGGCTTTCCATAGCTGTCCACGTCCAGTCCCTGCTGTCGGAACTGGGGTCATTCCCTCTTCTGCCTCCCTTCTGGGTCCGTGCACCTACGCCTCCCTGGTGTTTGCCCCGGCCGTCCGTCCGTCTGGACTTGGCACAGGGACCCAAGGACTCGGTTCCGCCTGTGGCCCTCCGTCGCCGTTTTCTTGCGCTCCTCACCTCCTTTTCGGGCTGTGAGACTGTCTACACTGATGGTTCCCTGGTTGATGGTCGCACTGCCTACGCTTTTGCTCACGCTGCCCATGTTGAGCAGCGCTCCTTGCCGGCTGGCTGCGGTATTTTTACTGCAGAGCTGGTGGCCATCTTGCGCGCTCTTGAGCATATGCGTTTCTGCTCAGGTACGTCCATTGTCATCTGCAGTGACTCCCTGAGCAGCCTCCAGGCCATCGACCGCTGCTGTACCTCTTCTCCTCTGGTGTCCTCTATTCAGGAGTCCGTTTCCGCCATTACCCATTCTGGACGTTCGGTGGTCTTTGTTTGGACGCCAGGTCACGTTGGCATCCCGGGGAACGAACGTGTTGACAGGCTGGCCAAAGGGGCAATCGACGCCCCAGCTTTGGAGATCGGCCTCACGGCTCGCGATCAGCAGCTGGTGTTGCGCCGTCGGATGCTTGGGATGTGGACTGCTGAGTGGTGTGGCATGACTTCCCCGAATAAACTGCGGGCTGTCAAGGAGACGACCGATGTGTGGCGCTCCTCCCTGCGGGCTTCTCGCAGGGACTCTGTCATCCTGTGTCGGCTGCGCATCGGCCATACCTACCTGACGCACGGTCATCTTTTGCGTCAGGAGGATCCCCCCCTGTGTCGGTGTGGGTCCCGGCTGACGGTCGCCCACATTTTGCTTGAGTGTCCCCGACTGCGCACCCTCCGGCAGTCTTTTAATCTCCCGGGCACTTTGCCTTTGATTTTATGTGACGATGCCTCCATGGCTGATGACGTTTTAAATTTTATCAGTGGTAGTCCTTTTTATGGTTCTATTTAGGGAGGTCCTGCACCTTTCCCTTTCTGTGTCTCTTGTCCTCGCGTCTCTCAATATTTGTTGCTGTTTTGGTGTGTCGTCGGATGGTTGACTCTTTCCCTTTTTTTTGTTTTCATGGTCAGTCAACCAGTCTCCGGCCTTCTTCCTTTCTTCTGTTTCTTTCTGTCTGGTGTTTATCTGTACTCTTCTTGTCTTTAGTGTTTGTTGCTGCATTTTGTTCTTTTAGTGCCTGGGGGGGAGTCTCCTCCCCCCTTTGGTTTTTACCTGCTCTACCGATTTTAGGCTCGCCTGTTTTTGGAATGGGGGACTGATGACCTTCGCTGTTTAGTCCCCCTTAAACATCCCAACAACCACCACCACCTCATGATGTCTGAAGAACTGTGCATCCTCACCTCTGGTGCTCCCACTCATTTCTGTACTGCTCCCGGGTCGTCATCGGCTATTGGCCTTTCCTTTTGCTCTCCAGCACTCGCGGATTCTGCTCTGTGGGAGGTTGCTGCTGACCTCCATTCTAGTGACCACTTCCCCCTTTGGATTCGCCTCCTGGATGAGGCTGTCGCATTACCAGTGCCGCCCCGGTGGCACCTCTGCAGAGTTGACTGGACACTTTTCAGCCAACTGGCTGTTTTGGAACACCGTGCCAGCGTCCATGAATGGGTAGACCATGTTACGGCCATGATCTCCCATGCTGCTGAATTGTCAATCCCACGGTCATCCGGTCATCCCGAGAGGCGTCCTGTCCCTTGGTGGACTACTGAGTGCCGCTCAGCCATCCAAGCCCGCCGTGCAGCTCTGCGCCGCTTCAAGTGCCGTCCCTCAGCTGACAATCTTGAGGCCTTTCGGGTGGCAAGGGCCAAAGTGCGGTGAGTGATTAAAGAGAGCAAACGACGGTCATGGCAATCGTTCTTGAACTCCATCTCCCGCTCCACTAGTTCTACGAAAGTATGGGAAGCCGTCAGGAGGATTTCCGGGAAACTCTGCCAACTACCTGTCACGGCATTGCTGCATCAAGGATGTCTCCTCACGGCACCAAGAGACATTGCCCAGACACTGGCCATGCATTTTGTGGAATCTACCGCCACTATTGTTTTAATATGATATGGTTATCCGGCACGTACCCTGACTCGTGGAGGGAGGCGATTTTGATTCCCCTCCTCAAACTGGGGAAGGACCGAACGCATCCCAGTAGTTATCGAAGTATTGCTTTGACGAGCTGTGTCGGGAAGACGTTGGAATGCATGGTCATCCGTCGCCTGGTTTGGCTGCTCGAGACCAGGCAGCTCCTTAGCCCCTCTCAGTGTGGCTTTCGGAGATGTCGTTCCACTATAGACAACTTGACCCTGCTTGAGACGGCCATCCAGCAGGCCTTCCTACGTAACCAGCATTGTCTAGGTGTATTCTTTGACATTAATAAAGCGTATGACACTACTTGGCACCGCCTTATCCTCAATCAACTCAATGAGTGGGGCTTTCGTGGCTGTCTCCCCATCTCCATTCGGTCCTTTCTTTCCCACCGCCTCTTTCGATATCGGGTTGGTAATGTGCTATCTGATTTGTACGTGCAGGAGAATGGTGTTCCTCAGGGAAGCGTTTTAAGTGTCACCCTCTTTGCCGTCGCCATTAACAGTATCACGTCCACTATCCGGAGTCCTGCCCAGTGCTCCTTGTTTGTGGACGATTTTGCTGTTTTCTGTTCTTCCTCCAGTCTTGTCACTGCTAGACGGCAGTTGCAGCTTACGATAAAGCGCTTAGAGGCATGGACTGCAAAGACGGGTTTTACCTTTTCTGCAGACAAATGTGTGTGTGTTCATTTTAATCGTTCTCGACGTCTATTAACCTCTCCTGAATTGCGTCTGAGGGACACCGTTCTTCCTTTTAGAGACACTGTGAGGTTCCTGGGCCTCACTTTTGATTCCAAGTTGTCGTGGTTGCTTCACCTTAAAGACCTAAAGGTGCAGGCCCTGAAGGCACTGAATATTTTGAAGTGTCTGAGCCGTCGGTCCTGGGGAGCAGATCGGGCGCGTCTGCTGCAGTTTTATAGGGCTTTCATCCGATCGCGTCTTGACTATGGTTGCACCGTGTATGGGTCAGCAAGGCCTTCGTATCTAAAGATTCTTGACGCAGTACACCATGAGGGTATCCGGCTGGCCACTGGTGCCTTCTGTACCAGTCCCAGGCCTGTGTGCTGATGCAGGAGAACCCCCGCTCACCATCCGGCGGAAACTCCTCATGGTGCGACGGGTGTGTCAATTCCGTGCCTGTCCTACCTCCCCTGCGTACCCTACCGTTGCCTGACCGCCCATGGAATGTCTCTTTTCCAGTCGTCCCAGGGCAACGAGACCATTTGGGATTCGTGCCAAGCATTTGCTTGAGTCCCTTGGTGTGGAGCGTGTGGCCCCCAAACGACAAGGTTTTACCCGCCTGCCTCCCTGGTTGCTCCAGAGGCCCAGCGTCCTTTTAGACTTGTAGGAGTACCGGAGGAGCTGCACTCCTGCGTTTGTTTTTACCTCCTTATTTTCCGATATTTTACACCAGCATCCCGACCATGTACCAGTATTTACGGATGGCTCTAAACAGGGGGACTCTGTTGGTTGTGCTGTTGTTTTCCCTGATCGAGTTGTCAAGTTACGGCTTCCTGCAGCGTTTACCATCTTTGATGCCGAATTGTTTGCGATGTTGCGGGCATTGGAGCAGATGAGATGTGTTGCCAGTCTTAAGTTCCTCATCTGTTCTGACTCCCTGAGTGCCCTTCAGACCATGCAACACTTGTACTCAGCAGATACGGTCGTCCAGAACATCCATGATGCCCTACTCCACCTGCAACGGCAGGGGAAGGAGGTTTCTTTCTGCTGGGTGCCAGGGCACGTGGGTATTAGGGGAAACGAACTAGCGGATGTGGCTGCCAAAGGTGCATGTTCCCTCCCTCACGTTGTTGAATGTACCGTCCCCCTCCATGCTGTTACCTCCCTCCTGCGTTTTCGTGTTATGCGTCAATGGGAAGAGGAGTGGCTGGCAGTCGGTGACAATAAGCTGTGTCTGGTCAAGGCCACCACGCGGCCATGGCGCACGTCCTACCAGTCATGCAGGTGGGATGAGGTTCTCCTCACTCGCCTCCGCATCGGGCACAGTCCCTTAACACATGGTTTTTTACTCCGGCAGGAGGACCCCCCAATCTGCAGTGCTTGTGGCGTCCAGACTACTGTCCGCCACATTTTACTTGACTGTCTTTTATTCTCTGACCAGAGGGCGGTGGTTTCTTTGCCACCGGATTTGCCCTCTATTTTGCAAGACGACGCAACGACTGTGGTTAAGGTCTTACGGTTTTGTGCCCTGTCCAATTTGTTGCCTCGGATTTTAGGGAGAGGGTTTTAATGTGCTGCTGGGTGACTGGCTCACCCACGTTTTTGGTAAGAGGGCCACCAGTCACGAATACCCCCTTGTTTCCCTACGGTTTCTGTCCTCCTTTCCTTGTGTTTCCTTTCCTTTTTTAGTGCATTTCTTCTCCTCTTGTTTTGCCTCTGTCTGTGAGGATTTGGAACTGCGTCAGGTCTGTGTCTTTTAGCCATTCTCCTTGTTCACTGTCCGTCTTAGTCCCTTCACTGCATGTATTCCTGTTTTTATGCGTTTGGGCGCTGATGACCACACTGTTTAGCGCCCGTAAACCTCAAACACACACACATAGAATTGGTGGTGGGACTAGAGATAGATTTTCTGAGACTGTGCATGCTGTTGTCATATGCTGAGAAATCGCATCACAAGGAAATTGTTGCTTTTTGCAAAGACTTGCAGATGACAGCATAGACTGATATGTAGTGCTTGTAAAGAGGCAAAAACACCATACATTGTTTTATTACACTGTTGTTGAGTGATCTCTGTAACCAGTCACAACAACCAAATTTCTGAGATTATCAACCTGCAGAGATGTACCATTAAACAATATCCAGTAACAAAAACCGTAATTGTCTAACCCCCCTTTAAGAAATTCCCCCTATTAAACAATATTTCCTTCTGTCCCACAACAAACAGCCATAAGAACAATGTTCTTGAAATTTGTTTTTCATGAACCACACTTTAGCCAAAAGATTACTTTTATGCAATAAATATGAAACAATTTACAAATTAAAGCTATTTTTTGCAAACTTCCTAACATCTCTTTAAGGTTTTTGTGTTCAAACAGGTTACACTAAACTTGAATAGAATGATGTATCAATGGACTTGATAAAGTCATACAATCACATTTAGCAGCTACCGCATCATCAGGATGTACAATATGCACATTTGTTACATCTGTATATCGTCCATGATTCTGAATTTGAGGATCAGTTTGTATAACATACATGACACCTTGAGTAAACGTTCCAAATTTGTCAAAATTTTTTATCTGTGCAAACATCTTAATATGGAAAGATAAGTCTGAGTGAAAGTGGTGATAAATGATTTTTTTACATGGTCAGAAGGTAAAAGGATATATAAAATATCCACTCAACTTTGTGTGCAGTGACAGTCGTATGATGTGAAGACACAGACATTATCTTGAAATGTAATCTTGTGAACACAACACACTGTGTTAATGGTTTTCATTATAAAGCGGTTGGCAAAACGTGTAGCTAGAAACAACGGCTTGGTTTTGACATATTTGTCACATGCTATGCATTTGAGGAAATAATTATAATTCAAGTATGTTTTCATTAAATTATGATGAACTGTGTGTAATTCTTGCTGTGTGTGAACTGCAGAATCATTCTGGGAAGTTCACTTTATTGAAAAAAAGCCCTTCATCATTACTTCTTAGTCCACAGTAGTATAATATAACATTTTTTTGGACTTCCCAACATTTGTAAGAAATGAAGTGTTGTTACTGCAAATTTAAACAAGTTTCTACATTGTAATGATGCAATGGCTCACACAGTAACCACAACATTTAACTCGTTGTTGTGTAATAAAAATGCTTTAGACAATAGTAAATATTTCCCAAAATGTTTTGTGCATAACATAAATTGAACAAAAACCATGATTGACACTGGCAAATGTTTTATGGTAAAAAAGAAACTGTAATCACATTCTGTTGTTCAGCAAAGTATAGAATTATGTGCTAGAGATATTTTTATGTCAGTAAACAAAGAAAACATATTAGTCAACACAGTAAAGAAGTAGAGTTGCACGTCGTGACCCTTGACGCGCCACTTGGGTCCAACCGATCGCTGTTCTGTCATCTGCCATGGGGTCATTGGATACAGTATGGAGAGGCGTGTGGTCAGTACACCACTCTCCAGGTCATTGTCAGGTTTCTTGACATTGAAACTTCTACTAGTCGGTTGAGTAACTCCTCAGTTAGCATCAAGAGGCTGAGGCACCCCATACCAGTCCTCCCACCAAGGAAGAATCCCTACAAGTACTGGGAATTGAACCCAGATCCCCAACATGACAATCAGCTGCACTGACCGCTCAACTCTGGAGGCAGACTATTATTCAACACAAGTGGACTTTTATTCACAATGTTGCAGTCATAATGTTAAAATGTTGAGCTCTACATCTTTACAAAGAAATACATTTGACACCATCTTCTTTGTGCAGTATATTAAAAAGCCTTTCTAAGTACAGAAGCTGAAGGTTTGTCTGCACTAAAAATAAAAAAGTATTCACGCATCATCATTCAGAGATTATATACAAGGAAAATGGTTCTATGAAATAAGAACTGTAGACTGGCGGGAATGCATTGCGAGAGAAGGCAAGAGAAATTGTGCTGCAAATTGGAATTGAAGATTGAGTGCATCAAATTTCTGACTTGATCAATTCCAAAAACATGATAAATTTAAGTGGAGGAAATGAGGCTAATGTTTTGTGATTGGTAATGTTATGTTTTTCCTCCTACCATAACATACAAGTCACCTGCACCTCTGGACCTGGACATAATTCGATCTGTTAAAACAAAATAAAAAACGGCTGTTGTGCAGGGTGAATTTAGTTCCTTAAGAGAGAGACAGTAATGAAGATGAATAATTTGTGATGATTAAACTGTTACTCTGCAGGCAGCATTCATATATTTTGCAGATTCTGTCTTTGGTACCACATCATCTCCTGCTGAAGCCATTTTCCATAAGGGGGAAAGGAAAATCATTGCAGGTGTTTTTGCAAGGGAGACATTTCAGTACTGTTTCTCATTACCCTTCATACCCTAGATGGATGTAAGTTAGATTTCTGATTCTCTTGTGAAGGATCATGTTAAAATAAATTGTGGCAGCAGTGGAGACAGCAAGGAAGATGATAGAAAGATGGATTTACCTGCAAGAAGTTTTTCTGTAGCTGTGCAAGGACTTGACACCATAAGGAGTTATTCTTCATCAGTTCAGTCATTTCATGCAGTATAAACCAGCTGGAGTGACAGTGTCTGTCAGTACATTATATTCGAAGAAGGAAGCAAAGTGGTTTTACATGTACTGTAACTTAAGCAAAAACCCAACAGGTTCATCCAAAGCAGCACATAAAACTCGTAATGAATGAATACTTATATAATTGAAAACATTGAAATTACTGTCTGTCATCTCTTTGGTGTAAGGAAGAAAACTGCTATTTAAAGAAAAAAAACTTAGTCCCCAGAGGTTTGTTAAAAAGGGGTTTTACTGTAATATAATTGTTGAGGCAGGAGATACCAGATTAATATTCCACAAAAGAGGTCGCTTATAAACAGTTCCAGTGAATTTAGGTATCATTAATCTATGTAAGATTGTTACAACAATCTTAAAAATAAATAAATGAAAGAGGGAAAACCTGTCCAGAAATGCACAAGTTTAGTGCTGCAAAGTGCTGAAGTTTTGAGAACAACATCAAAGCTTATTCAGATTGTGTTTGGTATCCTAGTTAGTTTGCCAACCAATTAGCCATCATTGTAAAGTGGATTCATATGACTATTGAATACTTAGTCTGTTGAGCAGAACAAAAACTGGTAGTTTTTAAAGATATGTCTGGAAGTTTGTGTCTTGGGGACTGTGGGGTTTCAAAGTTAGAGAACAGTTTAGATATGATGACAGTTCAGTGTTCCACAATTTCTGAAGAAATCGGATGAGAGTGTCATACTGTGCAGTAGTTACAAAATGGGTTCAAAATTTTGACCTCCAACTTGTTTGCAGAGTATACATCAGCAGTGAAAAGTCTGACTCACATGGTGAAATAAGTGTGGCTGTGCATTCAGTATTTCAGTTGTGGTACAGATTTGTGTGATGAGGTCCTGCATTGTTGGTACAGGATTAGTATACACTACCATTTTCATAATACCCAAAGTGAATAGTCGAGAGGCTATAATCTGGTGATAGGTGTTGCCATGAAACATGTCTCCCTCTACCAATTCACAGATTTGAGTGTATGGCACCTGTATGGTGCCATGCATTGGAACCAAAATGGCTGGCGCTCCATCGTTTTGCAACCACATTAATTGATGAAAATGTAGTGACACCTCAGTGAATAGGATCAGAAGAACATCTAAGAGGAAATGAGGTAGATTTGTCCTAGTAATATGGGAGACATTAGATATGACCCAGTTATCTGATCACAAGTTATCCCAGCCCGTAGATTCACAATTAACCTGTGTTAGTTATTTCTAACCATCTGTACATGTGAATTTTCAAGTGTCCAAATATGTTTGCTGTACAGACTCACAAAGCTGTCTTCAGTGAATGTGCATTAATTGGTAAATATCATCCAAGTGGGAAAATATGGCAGATGTGTGTAGCACTGTAAAGGCTATTGCACAGACTGTATCAGTCACAGGGTCTTCTCCACTATTGTTGCCTGGACTTTCTACAGTTGGTATGGATAGCTCTTGCTCACAGGCAACTCTCCACATTATCGTGTGATGCACCAATGTTCTGCAACTTGGGGAGTGCTGGTGGGCATTTTATCTTCAGTTTTCACAACATCCTATTTAAAGACAACCGCTCAGATCAAGGGTGGACAGACTGCATTTGTATTAATTATTAGGTTTTCTAATAATGGACCAAAATAGAGAATAAGCTATGGAGTGTTTAGGTCTACTGCATATCCCATAAATTCCTCAGTACTACACAATACTACTGTTCCTAAAGAAAAAGTATTAATCACAGAAAAAACACTTTTTTGGAGTATGCAGTATAATTTTGGAAAATCTGTTGTCAGGAAATACAATACCTACTTAAAACTGTTTGGTCCATCATAATCTTACTGTAAAGATCAAATGATACAAATTATTTGTATCAGGAAACCTTTCCACATACAGTTGCGCAACAGTTCTGCCATTGGCATCAGTTTCACCATTTGCAAGCAGCACATCGGTCATTTAGTTACTGGTTTATTGTTGTGTGTTGGCATCTTGAATAGTAGGATTTGTGTCTTGTAGATGCCATTGCTGTTGTGCATGTGTAAAATAAGTATGCTTGCGCTGCATTGAGGAAGGACATTTATTTTTAATTATGGCCTTATGGAGATCACGTTGTTGACCATTCACTGTTGAGGTTTATTTGAAAAACAACTTATCTCCTCTCACATTTCAGTGACTCTTTCATCACCATTTTGAGTTGAAGCAACATGGAAATATCCCAGATCAGTGGACGATTGTACAGTGGGTGCAACAGTTCAGGACTCTCGTTCAAGGAAAGGAAGTCCATGGCAGTGAAGGACACAATGGACTGCGGCTTAGTTGGAGGAAGCACATCAAGCATTCAACCGAAATTCTCACTGTTCTGCTACCAGACAAGCCTTGCCACTAACAGTGACAGATTGTTTTTTGTGTAGCATCATCTGTGATAACCTGCACTTTCACTTCCAGGGTGTACAGAAACTAAACAAACAAGATAAGTTGCCTGACAAACCTTCTCCTTGTGCTTCCTGGAAATTTCAGCAGCCAACCAGCAGATGTGAAACCAAATACTGATGTTGGATGAGTCCTGTTTTCATGTAGACAGTGGCCTTTATAAACTGAGGTAATCCTCATGTGACTGCTTTGTGAACGTTTGACCGTGTTGTGTTACATGGCTTTGTTTGGCATCATCGGTCCTTTTTTAAACGATTTCCTCCTTCCAAGGCTGAATGACAACATACAGTTCCAGTAGGATGTGGCAACAGCTAATACGGCCCACTGGTCTATGAATGTCTTGCAGCTTCATTTTCCTCATTGATACATTTCCAGAACTGGAGACACACATTGGCCAGCATCATTGCCTGATCTGACTGCCCCTTAAGCCGTCGGCACACTGACCTTGCTGCCGAACGTTAACGTTGAGCGTGCCAAGTTCAACGTGCTGCTGAACGCTCAGGAACGGTGTGACTTGTGCATATGGTACGTGGGCCCCAGCGTGGTATACGGTATTGCGACGCACTCTAGCGGCAGTTGTGGGATGTTTCCAGTTCGTAAATCACACTGTTTACTTAACGGGTGCGCGTAAAATTCCCACGTTAGCTCTATTATAACGCATATTTTCTGCATCATCCACGAAAAGGAAAGTACCATGTCCAATAAATAAGGACACAGGCTTATAAAAGTTCCATTACAAACAGTGCGGTACTAATTTGGTTCTTGGTTATTTCATTATTCCCACATTTTAGTAAAACCCCAAAGTCAGTCTTACATGAGGACTGGTCCTACCCCCCAGTTGCAGAATTTTTGCAACATGTGAATTACGAAGCGTAAAAGAAAAACGAGCAAAATATCTTTATACAAGTAGCACAAGCTGCCCTATAGATTAAGCCAATCGAACAAAGTCACCCCTCAAAAAAATGGTTTACATAACATCAAATATTATAATATATTCTTCTATTAAACTAATAATAAAGTATCAGAACCCAATTAAAACACTAACATTAAGAAAAAAATATAGAAGTGTCGAGACGCGAACCGCGCCCCAATTAACACCTCGGCACAGGACACTGACGCTACTCATTGGGCTACACGAACAACATACAAAGGACCTCCCATTATTTTATGCTAACCATTGCTGGAAACCTTAATCGTAGATATGTTACTAACTGAAATTTAATTATAGGAAGTTGTACCAAGAACAATGCGTTTTGGGTGGATCTTCAGTGCGTCGCTGCCTTCAAATAGCCTACTCTCATAATACGCAAATTACAATACTTATTTTGCCACGAATATGATGTTTGTCATTATTTTATTGGAACGAATCACACAGTTTACAACGGGTTTTGCTGTGATTCTCAATTTGCTGGTGCCCATAAACGGCATATATACATATAGGCTTGAAATGAATGCCAATATGGCGCCTCACAACTCTGTACTGAAGGAAGACGGCGTGCGTTTGATGTAGGTGGTGTTGTGCCATCTCATTGGTCAATGCTCAGACGCGCGCTCAGCATATCTGACATGTCAGATATTGCTCTGCACGTTCGGAAAGACTCCTGAACGTGCTATTCCACGCTATGACATCAGAAACTAGGCACGCTCAATGCTCAACGTTTGGATGCTCGGTCCATGTGCCGACCCCTTTACTACTCCTGGGGATACTTGAAGAGTCAAGGGTGTGCTACATGTCTTCATATGGAGGCTGAACTGAAGGAAAGTATACAAACAGCTGTCGAGGAGATCTCATTGAATGTACTGAATCACATGACAGAAGCTTTCATTCACCACCTGCAGGATTGCATGGAACTTGATGATGACTAATCTGTATTGTGTGATATTCAAAACCAAGTAAGGGTGTATGTGATATGTAATGACACACATTTTTCTTTATTTTCAGTGTGTTTCATGTCAGTTTGTTTTGAAGTTATGTCCTTTTTATACTCCACTATTTATTGTGCTGGAAACTAATACAAACCTTTTTTGGTGTGGCACAGGAAGTCCATCCTCGACCTGCAGACTCTGACATGGAAGTCTGAGTAATTTGTTAATGACCATCTTTCCTTTGTTTGACCATAGATGCATTTTCACTGAATTCATTCCTTTGGAACTGGTGAAGGCTTAGCACCCCCATTAATTGTCCCAAACTCTACTAGATTAACCATGTTAGTACATTTAGTATACTATTTTGACTGCGTCTTTAATGAGACTAGCTCGAGATGGTTGAAACAAGTTGGTTTTGTTTTTCTTCACGCCATACTGCTTATGTAGGTATTAGCAGCATTAGAATTTTCTGGCTGATCATGTCTTGTGTTATATCACTGTTCATTTAATCTGTCTTCAAACATCTGACATATGAGCTCAGTACACAATTTTCTACACCACCATGAAGTCTCATAAACTTTTTGGCTCCTTAGGTGAAGATTATTCTTTATGGAACCTAGTAATGTTTATACTTTTACTATGGGACAAAATATATGTTTGATCTAGTGTGCCTTGAAAAGCATGCCAATTTAGAAAAGTTAACTGCAAACGGACACATACAGAGTTGTATGGATAACTACCAACTGCAGTTATACATCTTAATGCAGCGGTGTACAAACACTTATTAATAGACCTTGAGCTATGTCAGCTTGTCAGTAGAACTGAGCCACCTTCACTTCATGTTTGTCCAGAATGGGTAGCCCAATAAGTAGACTCCATGTTCATCCTGACTCACACCCGTTAAGCAATGTGAATATCCATGAGTCATGTTTAATATTGCAATGATGAAATGCTAGTAAAAGTGCTTCAAGCAAAAAAAGGGAGAGAGAGTTGATTTAAAAATAAAATGGGTCTAGGAATTTTGCCCTTCATTTTAAGGATACATACAATGTCATTTATGTAAAACTTGTATTTTACAATATTGTCATGAGAGAGGGTGTAGCTGAGAGTGTGAAAGAAAAATGGAGAAGATATGAAAGGAATCATGAAGCAAGAGGCAAGGAATTCTTGTAACAAATCTACACAAGAGTGGGTAGGACAGAATGTAGAATGTATGTTAAAGAATGGTTTCCATGTGTCTAGTAATTTTGACCAACTGGGCATCAGGCACTAAACTTCCTTAGTACAGTTAAAATTTTTCCAAAGCATTATGTAGCGTTTCTGTTTAATTAAAGTATTTGTTGTCTGCATTACCATGGCCAAAACCTGTAAATATTTCTTATGACTAAAAGGTTGAGCAGAATTTAACATGCAGTAAACATCTGGAGAGCGATCATATGCTCTACATAATTTTTTATTTGATTGTTTTGATCACAAAGTTTTTCATTCAAGATTGGTTTTGGCTATGCAACAACTCTCTCACTGTGCTGCAGTGCAACACGTCATAAACATTTAAAACATAATACGAGATAGATTCTGAAGATGGCTGTTGCATAGCCAAAATTGCTAATATTTTGCAAAAAAACTTTGCCATCAAGACAATTAAATAAAAAATTAATTAGAACATTGTACTGGCAACTTATCTATGAAAAGGAAAGTGGTGCAAATTTCACCTATATTTATAACGTATTTTCTTTGTGTACGTGAGCCTCTTCTATATTCTTTCATAGTAAAATCAGTTTCCTGCACTTCCCATAAAGATTTTGTTGGCCATACAGTTTCTTTTAATTTATTTTATGTAAATGAAGATCATCAAACTTCCATTTGTATACATTGTTGATATTCCATTTTTGTGATGTATTTTAATGGCATGGAATTTTTTCAAGATAATAAATTCAGATGCATTAATTAAGGTTTGTAGCATTTTAATCATTTGGTGGCTTACAGATGTGCTAAATAAGTTTGGCTTTGCAAAAGACCTGACAACCAACTAGTATAATTCAGTTTGTATGTACAATGAATAGATAGTGTATCCCATATGGATAATACGGAACCAATACAAGATTAAATGATGTTATATAAACCTTTAGCTTATTTTTGTCTGTCCAATACATACTAGTGTGTTAATGAGGCTTTGCATTGTTGCAGTGATGGTGGTTCTGTCGATATGAGCCCATCGTCTCCCACAGAAGTTGATGACTTACTGCTTCTACTTGACACAAGTGATAGTGAAGATGAAGACTGGTGGAATGGACGCTATGAAATGGAATGTGATAGTAAAGTGAAGGTTACTGAACAGTTTTTAAATATCTAGATGTCTAGTTACGTTATTATGCCTGTGTATGAAACCATCAAGTGAGATAGCACAGTGGTTAAGACATTGTGCCACATCCAGAAGGTTTTATATTTTAGAATAATAATTTTCACTCAAGACTGTGGCAATCAGATGAGGGGAAGGGGTTTGTAACATCAGACATGCAAGTTGATATTGAATTCAGGGTGTATACAACCCGGGACAACCGGGAGATCTGGGAAAAACCCGGGAATTTTTTCATCCGGTAGAAAACTGGGAAAAACCCAGGAATTGTTTACAATTCCGGGAATTTTTCATTGTTTTAGTTTTCAGTTAAATTTTTGTGATTTTGAGAGGTAAGAACCAATACTCTAACAAAGAATATTACTGTACCCCGCTACTGCAGAATAAAACTGCAGCAACGAAACATGAACGAGAGAAGAAGAAAAAAAAAAAAAAAATGTAAAACAAACTTAAGTTGCAAAGGAAATGCACTGTATACAACAACAAAACACAGTGCTCATACAAGCGTCTGCCAACAGCAAAGTGTGTCAAAGGCTTTAGGAAGACTGTGCAGTGCTTCATAACAACAAATTGCCTCCGAGGAGCGTGACGTGACAACTTTTTAAATTAGATTCCTTTGAGCAGTTGGGGGCGGGCTCTTGTGCATGCGTAGTTGAGTTGCATATGAGTAGTACCTTCTCCCGCTTCTCGTTACAGAAGTGTGGCTTGGCGCCACTACCTAATATTGCCCCAGTTTGGAAATATAGTAAATCCGGGCCTGATGCGCAGAGCAGTCTGAGTTGTGGTGGGGAGGTGGGTCATCTCCATGTAACCTGTGTTTACTTTCGCGGATTTTGTTGTTTCCTCTTCGTTTATTGCTCTCGCGTTAAATGATAAAACAGATTTTTTTGACCGGGAGATATCAAATTAATTAAAACACGTTCGCATAATTACGGATGTCTAAAATATGTCATTAGTTTCAGATTTTATTTCCGCCTTTCTGACAGTCAAGCGTTAATCGCCTGCAGAACAATGAAGTTATCTTTGTTGGTTTGCTGAAGAGATTTGGCTTTTATTAATCTTTTCTGCTGAGGCAGTCAGTTTATTTGAAACGAACTGTTTAATTTCACACTGTTGGCTGGTTTCAACTGTTTGCTGATTTCAAGTGCACATATGACATTATGCCATAATAAAGAACCAAACATGAGATAATATAATACTGGTACTCCTAGAAAATTTACATCCGAATCTGGACAAACAAATGTGCACTTTAAGCCGAATTATGCATTTTAGTATGGTTCACAAAATTACGATGTTCTTGAAGTATCCTTTGATGTCTTGTTTCTTTTATGACCTAATGTAAGATCTTTTAATGTTTTACACGTACGAACATATGGCCTTCCTGCGTCATCGCATGGTGATGACTGTTATCTGGCGCTCTCTTGCAACTGCTGAAACGAACCTATTTCTAACAGGTAGCGGGAAAATATTTCGAATGGTGGTTTGAAAATCATTACATACATTAAAAGCAAATTTTCTTTTATGCAAGATGAACTACACTCCTGGAAATTGAAATAAGAACACTGTGAATTCATTGTCCCAGGAAGGGGAAACTTTATTGACACATTCCTGGGGTCAGATACATCACATGATCACACTGACAGAACCACAGGCACATAGACACAGGCAACAGAGCATGCACAATGTCGGCACTAGTACAGTGTATATCCACCTTTCGCAGCAATGCAGGCTGCTATTCTCTCATGGAGACGATCGTAGAGATGCTGGATGTAGTCCTGTGGAACGGCTTGCCATGCCATTTCCACCTGGCGCCTCAGTTGGACCAGCGTTCGTGCTGGACGTGCAGACCGCGTGAGACGACGCTTCATTCAGTCCCAAACATGCTCAATGGGGGACAGATCCGGAGATCTTGCTGGCCGGGGTGGTTGACTTACACCTTCTAGAGCACGTTGGGTGGCACGGGATACATGCGGACGTGCATTGTCCTGTTGGAACAGCAAGTTCCCTTGCCGGTCTAGGAATGGTAGAACGATGGGTTCGATGACGGTTTGGATGTACCGTGCACTATTCAGTGTCCCCTCGACGATCACTAGTGGTGTACGGCCAGTGTAGGAGATCGCTCCCCACACCATGATGCCGGGTGTTGGCCCTGTGTGCCTCGGTCGTATTCAGTCCTGATTGTGGCGCTCACCTGCACGGCGCCAAACACGCATACGACCATCATTGGCACCAAGGCAGAAGCGACTCTCATCGCTGAAGACGACACGTCTCCATTCGTCCCTCCATTCACGCCTGTCGCGACACCACTGGAGGCGGGCTGCACGATGTTGGGGCGTGAGCGGAAGACGGCCTAACGGTGTGCGGGACCGTAGCCCAGCTTCATGGAGACGGTTGCGAATGGTCCTCGCCGATACCCCAGGAGCAACAGTGTCCCTAATTTGCTGGGAAGTGGCTGTGCGGTCCCCTACGGCACTGCGTAGGATCCTACGGTCTTGGCGTGCATCCGTGCGTCGCTGCGGTCCGGTCCCAGGTCGACGGGCACGTGCACCTTCCGCCGACCACTGGCGACAACATCGATGTACTGTGGAGACCTCACGCCCCACGTGTTGAGCAATTCGGCGGTACGTCCACCCGGCCTCCCGCATGCCCACTATACGCCCTCGCTCAAAGTCCGTCAACTGCACATACGGTTCACGTCCATGCTGTCGCGGCATGCTACCAGTGTTAAAGACTGCGATGGAGCTCCGTATGCCACGGCAAACTGGCTGACACTGACGGCGGCAGTGCACAAATGCTGCGCAGCTAGCGCCATTCGACGGCCAACACCGCGGTTCCTGGTGTGTCCGCTGTGCCGTGCATGTGATCATTGCTTGTACAGCCCTCTCGCAGTGTCCGGAGCAAGTATGGTGGGTCTGACACACCGGTGTCAATGTGTTCTTTTTTCCATTTCCAGGAGTGTATGTGCGAGAATGTATGATGAATTTCGTAAATAACAAAGCGTTTGACTCTCATTTAAAAATCAACGCTTTGAGGATGGCCATTTAGAAGAATTTTGAGCTCAGAAGATCACACATTTACGTCGTTATTAAAAATTTTACTGGCACATTTGTGTGATGTATCTTAAAGTGTATCATGCACAGAAAAGATCAACATTATAAGTGGAAGCTTAGCTTCTCTTCCAGCTTATTAATCTTGGAGACCAATATTATATGTGAATGCTATGTATATTAATTTAAACCATTAACATTTCTTATTTGTGCTTTCGCACTACTTAAGAGTGATCTTGCTATTGGCTGACTACATCACATGTCCTATGCTGTCATCAACTGGCGAGATCACGTGACATGAGTGATGAGTGGCTTACAAAAGCCCATCGCAATCTCGATTTCGATGCTTCGGAAAGTAACATGCAGTATTTGGTGGAATTCAAATTTATACCTTCATAATACGAAAATATGCAGCATACATATTGCTGCACATCAAAGGTGTTTCAAAAAAAATTTTTTTTTTTTTTTTCCCGCGCCCCTGAGTTTCATTTTCTAAAGTCGTGGGAAATTCTATGTCAGTATATAAAACCATAAACATTCAAAGGATTGATGAGTTTTACAGTGCCACTTAACACAGAAAAAGTGTATTTTTGCCCGGGAGAAAGTGTATTTTTAACTGGGAAATCTGGGAAAAATCCGGGAAATATTTTTCCTTGTCCACGTAGACATCCTGTGAATTGAACCATCTGCTAAAGCAACTTGTGTACTGCATCCTGTACCTACAGACAACTGTATTTAATGACTGTTCTGAAATGATAAAAGTCACTCATTATAAACACAGTTTTTTTAAGTTAGTTTCTTTCATGTTGTTTGTCCAAAGAATGTTTCAATTATTTAATTATGTCATCTGAAATAGTTCAAGACTACTTCCAGTATCCAACTGGCCGGCCGGAGTGGCCGTGCGGTTAAAGGCGCTGCAGTCTGGAACCGCAAGACCGCTACGGTCGCAGGTTCGAATCCTGCCTCGGGCATGGATGTTTGTGATGTTCTTAGGTTAGTTAGGTTTAACTAGTTCTAAGTTCTAGGGGACTAATGACCTCAGCAGTTGAGTCCCATAGTGCTCAGCGCCATTTGAACCAGTATCCAACTTTTGTGGGTTGTCACCCATAAAGAAATTTCTTTGCCATGCACTATTAATAGTGACCATAGAATATCACTCAGCCATCTTCAAACTGCTCAGAACTCATGATTCTTCATAATTAATTCTGCAAAGTTATTACCCGTCAATATTCAATCTGTGTCACACCTCTCATATGTCTTTGTATCACTTCCAAAATCTATATTCGTCAGAAACGATCTTTTATCTGCAGTTCTGGAACACAGCCTGACTATCACTCTGTACCAGTAGCCACTAACTCCATTGTCTCAAACCACACACAGTCTACTTGAGATCTCTGACCATTGGCACAAAACTTTAACATCCAGAAACCTCTAGCACGTCAGTGATATCACAACCACCAGATGCTAATATTGGTCTTTACCAAGGGTGTCGATAATTGCACTGTTATAAGGTGTGTGACTCAAATACCTGTTCAACCAGTTAGGCTTTCTGTTAATTTTCTTAATCACATAAGGCAAATAATGGGACAGTTCCTTTAAAAGAATGCAATACATCTTCTTCCTCATTGTTCTCCATTCTGAATTTGTACTCAGGATAATGACCTTTTCATCAGTGGATTTGTAACACTTTGAGTACCACATATATCTGTGCCATGAGCATCAAAGGAAATTCAAAGGCCATTGTCTTGTGCTGCGGATGTGAGATATCGATTTTTATAGCTTTCAGACATCTCTGTTGTCTTTAGCTTTGGAAGTTATCACAGTCTTGTCAAGTAGTAAGTTTCATTTCGTCACATCTTATTATTATGGTCATGTGAAAAAATGTTTTTAGTGAGCATGCGTTTGCTGCCTTTGTATATTGTGATTGCAGTTTTGATATATCTTGTGTCATTGATGACTGATCCTTTTGTTCTCCAAGAAGCAAATATGCACCAATAACTGATGAAATGCAAAATGGAGGTTCAAGTAGTGATACATTTTATGAATTACAAGTTCATTATAGAAACCTGTATCTAAGATAAACCAACATTTTCTGGCAGTGTAAATAAGTTTTTATATCTTATTTTTTACAAGTGATGCTGTGTAATGGTGAAACACTGAGCTGAGCATAACAGTTGGTATTTTTTCCAGGAGTTATTTACAGTTAGTATATTTTCCAAAATATAACTAGAATCTTATTATCATTTGGTGTTTATGTAAAGTAATATGCAGTTTTCAAATATGGTATTTTTTCCAGGAGTTATTTACAGCTAGTATATTTTCCAAAATATGACTAGAATCTGATTATCATTTGGTGTTTTATGTAAAGTAATATGCAGTTTTCAAATATGGGTTTAAGTTGGTAAATATCTTCTTTTTGTGTTGTAAAGTTATGTAGGTTGTCTGTGCAGCCTCACTGTTCTCTTACATTTGTAGCCTTATCACATCATCCCTCCACCATTCAAGACTCTTTCATGGATACATGCATGACAAGCATAGTGCTCCAAGCCATTGCAATAACCCTTCTTTTCTGTACTGCAGTTCCTGCCTAATGGTATTCCATGGCCCACTCTTAAGCTTTGCTGCTTTTTTTCTGACAACTTGGTTCTCATCTGGCTCTTATCTTGGCTTATTCTCTTGACCCTTTACATAACATTCTACCTTTCTTAGCTTCTTCACAACATAGTATGTGGGTATATACTTGAGTACAATCGTCATGATATCCATTTCTGGGAAGACTGTCTACCAGATGAAAAACCTAAAAGTGACAAGTCCGTTCTAGGAAGGGTCAGCACCCCATGGAGGTGACAAAGATTAAGATGTAACGTTCTGTTCATGATGTTGTTATATACGGAACATAACACTGGACAGAAGAAGAAGGGAGAAGGAAATTGGCTGTGTTCTTTTCAAGGAACCATGACATTTTTGTTCTTAACCAATTTTTTTTCTTTTTTTTAAATGGGGGGGGGGGGGGGGGGGGCGCAACTCTGAACAAAACTAAGTGAGGATGGCTGGGTGAGTATGTTGTCATTATTCCTCTTGTATGTTAGTTCAGTGTATTCACAAGTGCTGGCCGCTGTGATCGAGCAGTTCTAGGTGCTTCAGTCCGGAACTGCGCGCTGCTGCTGCGGTCGCAGGTTCAAATCCTGCCTCGGGCATGGATGTGTGTGATGTCCTTAGGTTAATTAGGTTTAAGTAGTTCTAAGTCTAGGGGACTGATGACATCAGATGTTAACTCCCATAGTGCTTAGAGCCATTTGAACTATTCACATGTGACTGCTCGTGTAACTTGGTAAGAGAACGGGTATGAGTGTGATGAGAAGTAGTAATTAGAAATAAAATACAAACAAAACACCTCTGAGGGTTTTCCTTCCTTGCATTCCACTTTGTTTATGTTATTTTATCCTATATCATATGCACACCTTATGATCCTATGGGAATATCCTCAGTAAGGCTCTGTTCATACCTTACGTGAAGGCGGGTCAGTCAGTAAAAACTGGAAATGACATTTTATTCACAAAGCAATTTGAATAAGATACATATCACCATGGTTTTTACACACACACACACACACACACACACACACACACACACACACACACACACACACACACACACACACTGGTTTGCAAGCACTTGACACAATGTAGCTGTCAATATTGACAAACTTTCTGCAACCAATCATCTAGAAATGCTTTTAAAATCACCTCTGGTCTTCTCAGAATTGCCATGGATAACTGAAAAGTGATTATCATGTAGCCTTCAATTCAGAAGATGGAAAGACATGAGCTGTATGGTGGCAGACAACCAGTGTTTCTTTTTGACAAAATATAGGGACATCATTTTGCTGCATAAAGATATGCCTTATAGAAATGTAAGGGTCAAGTATACAGACACAGAACACTGTTTTTGTCGAATACATTTATGTTGGATAGTGTTAAGTAATTAACTCCAGTGACCAGTGCAGGGCATTCCACAGCACCCAAAGAACAACCGAACAACCTTGATCTTCTCTTGTGCTTCCGAACTAGGTGATTTCCAGGCTTACCTGGCAGACTTGCTGTTTAAAATGTATTGATTGAGCTGCTTGTTATCAATGGCCATGGGAGATGGGGAATGAAAATGAGACCGGCTCTCCCATACTGAAGCATGTGCCAAGAATTGCTGCATTTGCAGGCTATCATACAACATAGTAAATGGACTACCATAGGAAAGGTTTAAGATTCTTGCTAGATTTATTCAGTGGTATTCCATTTTAGTGGTGACAGTATTATTGATTGTGATCAGCAGTTCTGTATAGCATCTGTAGAACCCATTTGTTTATATGTACTGTGACAGTACTTCAGGATCTATCTTGGCTAGAATAAAAATGTGAATAAATAAATGCATGAAAATAGATAATAAATTGAAACACTAAAAAGTGATTTGTTGTATAAAAACCTCTTCAAAGTCAGTTGTTTCATTGTACCAGGTGCACAAGTATGAAATGCAGATTGTTTCATCAAAAAAAAAAAAAAAAAAAAAAAAAAAAAAACATGTTAAACTCAGAGGAATAATAAATAATACTTTATTCAAATTATGCTCCATCATTTGTTATGCATTTTTCCCAACTTTCGGGCAGTTTGTGAATACCACGCCAGTAAAAATTTTCTGCTTTTGCTGCGAACCATTCATCAAGCCATTTTTTCACATATTCGTACAAGCCAAAGTGCTGCTCAGCAAATGCATGACCCATCAATGCAAACAAGTAGTAATCAGGAGCCAAGTCTGGTGAGTAAGCCACATGGGCTAGAAGTTGCCAGCTGTATGTTTCCAGTGTGTCATGAACCGGTTTTGCCGTATGTGAAGGAGCACTGTCATGAAGGAAAATGACTTTGTGTTGCCACTTTCGGTATTGTGACCTTTTTTCAAGCAGCAAACAGTTCCCATCAGTCATTGTTGTTGGTAACATGTAGTATGAACCATTTCCCTAGGTTTTAACAGCTCATAATAAACCGTACCCCTCTGGTTCCACCAGACACAGAGCATCATCTGTTTGCCAAAGCGATTGATCTTGCACTCAATGTGATTGGTGGGCCTGGGTCTACCCATGATTTTTTGTGCATGGCATTCTCAAACTAAATCCACAATTCACCCCCTGTAATTGTACAATGCAAAAATGACTTCCTTTTGTACTGAGCGAGCAAAATCTCAGGTGTTTTTGCTCTTTTCCATTTGCCTGTTATTCAACTCATGTGGTATGCACCTACCAGTCTCCTGAATTTCAAAAATGGTTCAAATGGCTCTGAGCACTATGCGACTTAACATCTATGGTCATCAGTCCCCTAGAACTTAGAACTACTTAAACCTAACTAACCTAAGGACAACACACAACACCCAGCCATCACGAGGCAGAGAAAATCTCAGACCCCGCCGGGAATCGAACCTGGGAACCCGGGCGTGGGAAGCGAGAACGCTACCGCACGACCACGAGATGCGGGCTCTCCTGAATTTTTCCCATCTTTTTTTCACCAATTGGAAGCAGCTTTTTGACTAACACTGAATTGCTTGGTGAGTTTTTTTTGTGTTTGCAAATCATCTTCTTTCAGTAATGCTTCCAATTCCACATCTTCATATTTTTTTGGCAGTTTTCCATGTTCCTTCTCTGCAACATCGAAGTCACCACTTTTGAAATACTGAAACCATTGTTGACACGTATCTTGCAATTGAGCATGTTCACCATAAGCTTCTTAAAGTAATTGGTATGATTCAGCAGCAGTTTTCTTCAAGTGAAAACAAAAAATTAATGCTGTCTGTGAATGCTCTTTGTTCGGTATAGATTTCGAGATATTGAACTCAGTAACAGAACACTATGCACACACGTTTCCAATTTATCACTGTACGTCTGACGGTTGTTGATGACACAACAAAATGGTCCTGTGTCAAATTTAACTGCAGTGGTGCGACATCTGTTGTCTGAAATACACATTTCACACTTGTACACCTGGTAGACCAACCCGTTTTTTGTAGTCAATTTTCCCCATAACACATAGTGGCAACATTTGTCACGTGTATGTGTATATGCATTTCATGTTTCGTATCTTCACCATTTGACCCCACTCATCTCACAAAGTACTTCACCACTTTAGTTATACTGCCTGAGTTATTCTTATTCTTTATTGACTTGCCCTACTTCTTTACCTTTTTCCATTTCTTACTCTAGTTCAAAGAAAAAAAAATTGTACAAGTAGATCCACAAAGCTCCAAATCCTGTGTAGTCTTTGCTTGATCCAGCTATCCTTACCACAGTTTTCAGTTCTATACCAAAAGGAGATCACTAGAATGAAATTCTGAATTTTTTATGGCTGCTGAACATAACAACAGTAACTGTCACTTGTGTGATAGTGAGATGGTGTGTACTGCAGTAACCAGTTACTTTGTCTCTCTTGCCTGAATGGAGTTAGTAGTGCAAACTTCTGTTACAGTGAACAAATAATGCTCTCTACCTGCAAATACCCAGCCACAGCTGAAGACATATTAACGCTTAGACTCAATGACATCTGCTTATGTAGTACAATCTCTTATGGAACTGGTGAAAATGTCAGAACAGCATACATTACTTGATATTCTACAATCATATGTATCATAAAATTTACATTTTTTTTTTTTTGTCTATTACAATTATTTGATTTTTGAGCCATACCCGTATTAACGTTTAGAATATTTCAAAAGGTCCATGATTTTTTGTATCTTTTTCTGACTCTACAAGAAGTAATCATAGTTGTACAAAATGGCTCTAACAGTTACCTCACTGCTTAAGTGTCATAATGGAGGACAGGAAAGTGCATTTTCCCGTATGCTGTCATTCAAGGTAGCATCATGAGTGATTCACAGGAGAGCATGATATTGATACTACCCAAAGCTAACAATAATATAAGTAGATAGATTCTAAAGCAAGACAGCGAAATCACTGTCACAAAATTCATTACTCTGTTAAATTCTTCATTTGTGCGGCAATATTGTCCGCAGTTGCTTTACAATTCCTGAGGTATTTTCATTCCATCATCACAACTACAACTGATGGGGGAAAAAAAACATGCATTTTCTTGTAGCTGTAACGATGCCATCGTCAGTTATGATTACAGAGGGCATGTGGATCACTGAGACTGGACAGTTGATCAGTGGAAACATTTCCCCTGGTTGGATGAAACACATTTCTTTTTGCATCAGATAGATGGTTTGTGTCTGGATACACCATCATCCAGATGGATGGCTGCTAAAAACATGCACTACACCACAGATGCAGCAGGATAATTGTTCCTCTCACTAGGCGAGAATCACGAAACAGTGTTCTGAGGAGCATGCTAGGGAACTCACATTGACGTCTTGGCCACCAGATTTGTGTCATCTGAACCTTGTGGTACATATCCGGGGCTATTGGGCCCCAGCTCTGCACCCACACACCACAAGCCCCTAATTTATGGGTATTGCATGACCTGTGCAAAGACATCTGGTGCTGCTTACCTCTGGAAACCTTCTAAGAACTTCTTGAATCCTGCCATGCAGAATTACTGCTGCACTGCATTCCATAGGTGGACCAACATGCTTTTAACCAGGTGGTCATAATGTTTTGGCTCATCAGTGTTTATAAAATTTTTGTATTACATCATCAGTTAACAGAAATATGCTTTTGGCAGTTGAGGTTTTTTATAAACTCAAATAAAAAAATAACAGGTGCATGTATTACCACTAGGAAATTGTTACCCACACAGAATTATTGATATTTTTTTTAATTGCCAGCTCCTGCTTCCCCCTCCCTCCTACAGCCGTATTCCACCCCCTGCCATTCCCAATACATTATATTTCAAACTCTTCAGTATTGATAACTGTGAAAAGTCATATTTATACATTGCAGACTCTTTAGTACCACTAACTATGAAAAGTCATTTTTGGCTAAATTATGTTCCTTTTCTGCTTTAAATGCATGAACCCCACCCCTAAAAGAAGCCATACAAGAAGAGCTCATTCTACTGTATGAGGATAACACATGTTGCAGTTCTGTATCTCAACACTAGTGTTCTACAATGCAAACAACTGTGCTTTTAAAGACCAAAGGTCAGCTTTAAATTATCATACTTTGTTTTTTGATGGTTGCTTGTTTTGATGAAGAATTAATTCATGCCCAGGCTTGATGCCAAAACAGCTCAACAAAGTGCACATAGGCACTCCAAGTCAATGCTGCCTTCTCCAGGTCACCACTTGTGCCCAAACTTTTTGCTGGCGTCCTCACTATTCCTACCTTGTCCTCTTTTGTGAAATCCTTATATGAAGGTCCACTGCCTTGTACCACTTGATCAACCCTTCATTTGAAGTAATGCTGATGACATGGTACTATGTCCCTACAGTTTCCTGAAAGTAAGGATATTTATCTCAACTCTGTTTACGACCCATCAACAGTACTTTCTTCTTTCCACAATTCTAGTTTCAGATATCACAGCTGGAGTCTGCTGTATATTTCCTAATACTTCTCCCGCTCCTGCTACCACCCTGGGCTCCTCTCTAGTGAACCCATACAGCAGATGTAATGTAAAATTCTCACAGTGTCTCCTTTCACCTGGCCTTTCTACCAGCTGCCAGTGCCTACCCAACCTCCTCCCTTATACCTTCCTTGAGTTTCAGTGTGTTTCATTGCTTCCTCCAATTCTGTCTGAAAGACATAAATGTTCTTTTACATTTTCTTAATTGGATTTTGCCTATTGTATGCACATGCTTTCCAATTTCTCCAGTTCCAGGAGTGAGGAATGGTGTTTCACAATGATTTCTCCATTGTGCTCCAACAGTGAAAGTGTTCCTTACATACCGTTTATTCTGGCGTTGCACAGAGAAAGGAGAGATTAGAGTTTAACATAAATTTAACAACAATGTCATTAGAGAAGGAGTAGCACTAGTCTGGAGAGCACAAGAATAGTGTAGGAAATAGACCATTTCTTGATGAGTCCAAAGGAGAATGATTGTAAGAGCCCTTTAAATTGGTCACTCCCTGAGACACATTTCACAGCGATTACATATGACTGTGTCCACTGGTAGGTAAGTTACTGTGAAACAGACTTTCAAGAGTAGTATTAAGCTCATTTTTTTTATTTGTTTGGCAAAATAAATAAACTGATGGGGACCATCAAACTTCAAAATGTACTGCACAAATCAATTGTCAGACACCCTTGTCAGTTACTGTGGAGGACTATCAGAGCTCAGATACAGAGATTGGTGACATGACAATCTGTCATCAGGTGGTTTACTTAATTTACATGGCCATGGGTGGTCAGGCTGTGTCCACTGTTAGGTAAGTTACTGTGAAACAGACTTTCAAGAGTAGTATTAAGCTCATTTTTTTTTATTTGTTTGGCAAAATAAATAAACTGATGGGGACCATCAAATTCTAAATGTACTGCACAAATCAATTGTCAGACACCCTTGTCAGTTACTGTAGAGGACTATCATTACAGCTCAGGTGGTTGTGATAATAGTTGTAAGTAGTTTATGTCAATTTAAAAAAAAATTCTGATCATTAGTTGCTTCTCTCAAAATACTCAGTTTAGGATCCTCTACTATCTCTAAAACTTCACCCTAATGGTCCAAGACTTGGCCTGTCTCGACTTTGCTCAATCCTCCTCCAAAGTATCCGCTACATTGTGACATTTTATTTTGTATTACAGTGTGGCATTTTTCGGTCAGCACAACTCTCTTGAATTCAGCAGAATTGTGGTGCAAGTGCTGTTTACCCTTCACTCTTTGTTCTGGGTATGAAGGACATTCACAGGTCCAGTGGCTGTGTGGCTGTGTGGATGATAAGAAGCAGTGCAGCAATCTATCGTCACAAGCCTTTAAAACTGAATGGGAATGTCTGAAGAGAGACACAAGAATTCTCAGATTATGTAGTTGCTTAATCAACAGATACTGCAAATTTGCTGCAAAATGACCTTACAATACCATAAAGAAACGAAGTAAAGATTTATTTCGCAGCGAAAGAGCAAAAATTACAATGATTGACACATGAGATTCATTGTTCTGTCCATGAAGAACACTATGCTAAATTTGCAGGTAGGGAGCACATAAAGAAATTGGTGGTACGAATAGTAAAATGTCTGAAGTCTCGTACATTATTCCACTTGCAGTTGCAACAGATTTTGTGGAATTGAATGGAGAGTACATGGAGTTTATATATTACTGCAAAGTATGTTGGTTGAGTAAAGCAACATGCCTGTAATGATTCTTCAATTTAAAACCCACTAATGCTGAACTTATGAAGGAGAAAAGGGGTGCAATAATAAAAATTAGAATATCTGGAATGGATTACAAACCTTGCATTTGAAGTGGACTTGATCGCACAATGCCCACAGTAAGATATTGCTAGGCCGGAAACAACTTATTTCTGACCTGATGGGGAGGTATTAAAAAATAAAATGACATTGTAGAAGGGACAAATTCTGACAAACATATTCCAGTTCTCTAAGCTGACTGGTGTTAAAGAAAATATGAGGTTTGAAAAATTCATTGTGGCCCCGAAAGAATTACAAGGATACTTTTCTAAACATTTTGAGGACACTACCAATCTTACATCTGTTTGCGAACTGTGTTTGAGACACTTTGCCATTTCAGCTGAAAATGCCCCCTTGCGTGTAATCTAACTAATTGATGTGCAGGGTTATTCCTGTTTTAAAGACAAATCCTTTTATGTTAAAACTGTCCATGATGTGTACATTGTTTTCCTCAAGTAGTCTCTATAATGAGGTTGCAAAAGTGGTACAATATTTTAATCAACATATACGTGTTACATGGCAACCAGTCTGAAAAATCTGTCCCTGGATCTGCCCATACGCTGACTGTACGAGATAATCTAATATTTATGTCTACAGCATGCCAAAAATAAATACTGAAAATTTATTTTGTTTGTGATCTATGTTGCTGAGAAAAGTGAAATTCAAAACCCAGTCATAGGCAGTGGAGCTGCATTGCCATTTAAAATTGGCACATTCACTGTTACCCCCTCTTACAGTTCCTCGTGCTTACATATTGTACTGTGACAGTGGGGGGAAATGAGCTGCCAGGATGAGTACTGTAGCACTCGTGTGATGGCACAGCTCGCAAGCTAAATTCCCGGCCACTCCTGAAATAGAGTGATATCATTAAGTGATGAATAACGTAGGTTTGCAGAGCAGGAAGGAGACATGATGCAAACAAATTTGTTGTTTATTTTCAAGTGTGTTTATGTTGTAAATATAAAGTTTTTCTTCTCTGTTAATAAAAATATGTTTTTGTGTTATACCATTTTCAATGAATGCTGTCTTTATCAACGTGTTTGCAGTGAAACCAATCAATTTTAATCAATAAGGTTGAGAGCTGTCATTGGTTCAGTAATGACAAACGTGTTAGGCCCAAATTATAGTGCTCAGTTGTAAATGATACATTGCCTTGATAATTTGTGGGCTTCTAAATACATTATTAGAGTTAATTTGATGATTAAAAATGAATGTTCACTGACATTCTAATTGGGCCTTTTCTCTCTTAGGTCTTCTTCACACGCAATGGCAAAACAATTGGCATTAGGCAAGTCAGAATTCCTAAAGGAGGATTTTTCCCTACAGTTGGTATGCTGAGTGTTGACGAGAAGGTACGAGTTGACCTAAGGCCTCTAACTGGCTGATTTTGGTGCCTACTAATAGAAAAATGTAATTCTGGAATGAATAAAAATGTTACTGGCTGCAGAATTTATTAAGAACTCAATGAACGATCATGTGATTATATTTGCAGTTATAGTGTGAAATACTCTTTCCAGTGTGGCTGAATGCCATTGTGTTATAAGACGGGCTAATTGTATATGTATTTTCCTGCCTTTACATATATTTTATAACTGTCTTCCAGATGGAGACAAATAAATACATTTTACTAAAACACTTCAATTATAATTTTGTTTCCTTCTTCACTTTCTGTTGTGATGTCTGTGTTAAGCTAGTTGCAAAGCACAGAATCTTAATAGCAAACCACTGCACACTCTCCAGTATCTAGTATAACTGAAAAACAGAACATTTCTACACAAGATTCACTGCAAGGTTTGTTGACAGTATTTAAGTCCTATAATCAGATTTTTCACATGAAAAACTCTTCAGGTGAGTATCCACAGGAACCATATTTGTCAGACTAGTTGACCATGTGTGGCTGTCCAACTAATCTCAAGACATTTAGTGTCACTGGGATATGTCCACTGTACATGAGCGTGTTGGCCACATACGATCATACACAGCCAACTGATGGAGTGATCATAGTGAAATGGGATTGGTCAGATGTAATTGGTGCAAGCAAACACCAGTTCCTGCTTGCATCTGGGTGTGTTTTGTACTTAATTACCAACTATAGACGTAGAGAAGCTTGCAAGTTGCATGAATGAGAACCGGCCACTGTGGAATATGAAACACCAGGTGTTACCAATGGCATTCTCGACTTACTGTCAGTTGGAACAGCAACCAGTGCACTTTAGGAATAATGTACATTTCAGTTTATAGTTACAGTTTTTTATTTTACCTACTGGCTGCTGGTTTATGTACACAGTATCATCCTCAGGCCATCCTGTGACACACAGTCGTCATGCTTGCTTCCCAAGTAGGTGTGGCAAGAAGTCAATATTTGTCAGACCTTGGGAAGCAGGTGTGACTACTGTGTGCCAGTGATTGGCCTGAGGATAGCACTGCTTACCAAAACCGGAAGCAAATAGGCAAAATAACCAGCAATTATAGACTAAAACATGTACTATATCTTATTGAGGAACCTACAATTGAAAGATGCAGAGGACACGAGTGTGGACAGTAAGTGGAAATAATAATAAAAAAAATTAAAAAATAAAAATTAAAAAAAAATTAATTAAAAAACCTAAAATGTTGTGGTCAGATTTATTGAATACATGACACATCTTAACTAAAACTATTACAGGTACATGTGGTGGGTATGCCGGCCGGAGTGGCCGTGAGGTTCTGGGCACTACAGTCTGGAGCCGAGCGACCACTACGATCGCAGGTTCGAATCCTGCCTCAGGCATGGATGTGTGTGATGTCCTTAGGTTAGTTAGGTTTAATTAGTTCTAAGTTCTAGGTGACTGATGACCTCAGCAGTTAAGTTGCATAGTGCTTAGAGCCATTTTGAACATGTGGTGGGTATTCTGTAAAGCCACTCAAACTGCTTTCGTTTATGCCCTTTCCCTGAGGAAAAGAACATCATAAATTGATCTCAGATAGAATACACATTACTTACTGTAACATTACTTGGCTTTCCAATTTTAGTACTTCCTTGAATCAATTTCCATTTACTAGTCACTGTCTCAAACTCACATTCTATCACTTATCAAGCTTTAGAAAGACTTGTTCAAAGTAGATTGCACTGGTCCACGTTCTTACACTGAGAATGATCTCGTCAGGTAAGTGTTTAGCATGTAGCCTCCTCCTTGGAAGAGCTCAGCAGTGCCCAACATCTTGCAACAAACCAAGATTTGGGCTATTAGACAATATGAATTGTTTGACACCACTTTCACTTCTAGAGTGTTGGATGCCAATACATGATTTTTTTATGGAATTTTTCGATACCCTGAAGCATTTTCAGGTTCTTTATAAATTATGAGAATGTTTTTGCGAGTTACACTTTAAACATGAAATCCCAGACAGATAGTCATTATATCAATTTAACTTTAAAAATAAACGGTAACATAATTCTGAAAAGAGTTAGTGTCTGTAAATAATCTAATTTGCCTTCATTTAAGTCACTTGGGTAATAAATACTATATGTACTTACAGAAACTGTAAGTACTTACAGGAACTCCAAATTTCATTTTCACCAGAGCAATTTATTATTTGTTAGGTATATAGCCAACTTTCTATTACACAAACATAGTTAAATTTGCTTAATTTAATTTGATACCAAACCTTAGTATTACATGTTGTAAACAAACTTTTTCATGTGTCATACTCTGGAGACTTCGATTTTTAATTCATGGTTATTTCACATAACTTACTATTATTTTAGAATTTAGATTTTTTTTATTTGTAAGAAGATAAAATTGTATCAGAGTTTCCACTGTTAATAAAACTACGTGTTATTACAGTTGACATGGCAGTAGAGGTTTCCGGAATATTCTATTGACAAAAGTAATGTGTGCCAGAAGTTGATGCCTATTTTGACTGCATACAGTACAGATCATAGTTTGCGTGTGTCTGCAAGCAGTTCATAAAAATTCTTTGCACTAGTGTTCTCACTATGTTGCAAGCATGTCATGGTGTGAATTTTAAGTGTTGTTTAATGGAAAAATGTGATGTCTTTTTAAACATGACTTTTTGTTGTGACATTACCTCATTTTTCAATTTAACATGAAACTATGCAACAAGCCACTGATATGTGAAGCAAGTGAATCAAAGGATGAGTACACGTCAAAATGTGGTGTCCTTTTTTTGTTGCAAAGACCCATCATATGGCACAGCAAAAGGGCAACTTTTTGATGATCCCTGAGCAGACGAATGTATCGTCTGCCTAATTAATAGGTGATTTGATCCACTTCTCTTACCCCTGCATATTGGATGCACTAAATTAGCTATTAGTCTTCTGGAAGATTGTATAAGAAGTTATAAACATTTTTCATTTCACACCCTTCAACAAAGGGTCAACTGTCATTCTTATGGTATATGGGAAGATAGTGGTTTCAAGTGTTTGGCTCGTCTGGGATTTTTTATGTCGGATTGATATCACCTTTCGGGTTTCTTAAAAAGGCTAAAATGCAACAAGACATCAGTCTCTCTCTTCGCTATATTTCCCTGTGTGTACAGCTGGAAACATGTAGTTTGGACCAGCTACACAGAGTGTTGATTCTTGTGGATAATCCGGAATTCTCAGATGATTACAGTCGTAAAATAAACTTTTTAAAAAATCAAGGAAGTCTCAGGGCATTGTGTGTTTTGAATGTAGCATTGAAACTGAATTTTATTGAGTTTTATAAGTCACAAATTTTCAATACTTGATATAAATTACTGACGTTTAAAAACTGCAGTTAAACTGTTTATTGCTGGTATATAGCTCAGCCTATTTGTGGTATGCTCCGTCTCCTCCCCTCCCCTACACTCGCATTCACTGTTTTTAGTGTGAGTAGCCACCCTGCTATAGCTTGTAAAATAATTCAGAAAAACTGCTTATGATTTCTAAACATATTACACGAATAGTGAGGAATTCTTTATTCTGATAGGCTTGCTGTCTATGCATTCCACACGATTTGGAAACTGTCATTTCTCCCAAAAACCTTCTACTGTTGGCCTGACATTGTCTTCTTTAGAGAAAGTATGTGCAGATTAACCCAAATTTCGTGAGAGGTTACCTTCACTACTCTCCCAACTATAACATCTAGTATTCTAAATGAAGTATTTTGAAAGAAGAACCATTTGCTAGGTACCTGACCAAACTGTGCCATATACTACTTAAGAACTTCCTGGTGCACTAAATATTGTTGACATTTGTGGGTTTGGTGCCGCAGAAGCTATGCAGTTTGAGCACCAAGCTATTGAACACCTGTTCATTTCTTCAGAAAATGGTGCTCACTGTTTCAGTTGTCTGTTAGAGATGCATGGAAAGTATATGGTTTCAGCCTCACCAACTGATGCAACAGCCAAAAGTCTCCACAATAATGGCATGACTAAAGAATTTTAATACACTATTACACACTGATGATATTATTCGTGACAGGGTAACGTTTATTATTTGTATATTTTAAACCTGTTGTCTAATTATGTGATAAAGAAGAAGTGGCATAGCTTAAGAGATGTTTCTCGAAGAGAATACAACAAATTTATACAAAGGAGGAGTGGAGACAAAGTGCCTCTAAAAGGACATTTCATCATGGCAACATTTCCAAAGTACGCTGTTTCTGAAGGACACTATTTAACACAGAAGATTCCATGGGAACATTTCACCTTCCAGGGTAACAATATCACATATGCTGATTTTGAACTAGAAAACAATTTTGCATCTCATATCTCACAAGAAAGTGAACTTGCATCTGGCCCACGATACGCATCTTCAACAAGCATTTTGTCATTGCTAGTTGGAGGTACGTCCCGATAGTCTACTCGTAGTTCACAGCCAACCCATTGTCCTCAGTGATCAACCTCTATGATGAATAATATGGAATCTCCACTGAACCCATCAAGATGAAATGTCCGCAATGAACACATACCACTCCCACATACGTGGTGACCCATTTCTTGTAACACAGAAGAAGAAACTCAGTTTTTTTGCCAGCAATGCTGCTTTGAAGTAAGACAGTGATTACATTTTTTAATGAGCCTGCTACTCTTTTTAAAGAACATATCTATCCACAGGAAACTTGTAGTTCATCATAAACTGCATGTTGTTCTTGATGAAGAACTATGTGCTGTGCCTGCCACTGTCCTATCCTACAGTGTATTTCCTCAATCATCAAGCGATCTGAATATTGTGGGCACTTGCCACCTGGGAGCATTTCAGTTCATGAAGAGGAATACTCTACTTCAAGATACAGTGACAAAAATGCTACTAACACACAAATGAAATTGTCCCTATGCCTGCTGCGGCTACCTACCTGTCATATTTTGCTAACAGCAGTACAGGCTCATAATTGAAATATTTTATATGTTCCTTGTGCAATATATATATATAGTTACTACAATGAGTTCTCCATTGTTGCAAATTGTTTGTAAACTATTTTGTAATACACTTTAGGATTATTATTGTAAGACTAATAGTGTATAGCATTTTTTTCAGTTTTGACAAATGTGTATGCATCTTACCTCAGTGTTAAAGACAACTGTTCCTCAGGTTGTATAGTTTCCCTAAAATTTGACCTTTTGTATTTGTATGCTGAATAGACGGAAGGTTATGACGAAATGCTCCCGTAGGTGAAATTTCTCCCCGTGCCCCTCTTCTGTTCTTCATGTAAGTCATGAAATTCTCCTAATCTGCTTCACTGGGTTAGTATACGGGTGGCCAAGAACTACCTTTGCTTTAGGTTGGTTCTTTGTGTTGTTAGGTGGCAGTGTTTCTGACATTACTCGGCTGCCATGGATGAGCTTCAATTGGCCATAGCCGTACAACCACATGGACAACCCATTAGTCATATGAATACAGCTCCAGTAGACATCGAGGTTTACTTTGAGTTATTTAATTCACAGGATTTTAAAAGGCATATAAATTGATCTCACTCCCTATTTTGACACTCCAGTATATGGCGATTCCTTTTGTCATTGTTACGTTATAAACATGGACCTCCAAGAACAGATTTGAGACAGATTTTCTTGTCCTAAATCTTGTCTCCAATCTAATTTCCTCTGGAAATTAACTGAATAAATGCTGTTTGAGAATTCTGTCCACAGCTCTGTAGTATTTATTTACTGTCGTAGAATGCATTAAATCTGAAGTATCCTGTAACACGTAATCGCAGACCATAAATGTACAGGTCAACTGTTTCAAAAATTGGGAAATATTCTATTCCCAAATGAAACCCACCTGTAATAATAGTAAACAGGTACGTTTGAATGAATGAATGAATGAATGAATGAATGAATGAATTGTGCGTGCTGGGGGGGGGGGGGGGGGGGGGGAGTCCTAACTTCTACCAGTGGTCTGTTCCCCCTTTCTGCTTTAGGTACATTGTTCAGAAAAGTTAGAATATGAGTGCACTCATAATAGGATTACAAAACATATTCCGCAACAGATTCCTAACATACAAGACTCTTTAGTGGGGTATAATCTCTTCTGCAGGAGCTACACATTTAGCAAAAGTACAGTCATAGTTAACCAAAAAACTTAACTGGGGAGGATACTGTTGGTAAATTGCTCAAAAACATTTTGCATTAGCTGCATGCTCCCTGAGGTATGTCGACTTAGTCAAAGGGAGCAAGGAACGAAAGAGCAAGTTTATGATGAAGAAACTCTACAATGAAATAAAAACGAAATAAAACAATAATCAAAATAAATGCAGTCTGTTCAGAAGTGCACATCTGTGAAACAAACTATGTTGATCCATCTCCTTCAATGGAATAAACTAGGGACCTCTGTGCCATCCTGTCCATAAGGTGACTGAGATTTTACTGGTCAAGCATGTCCACTCTCACAAGTGCCCTCCCAATGTTACCCAGTGTATGAGGATGGTTACTGTGATGACACACTGGAATTTTAATTGCTCCCAAACATGTTTTATAGAGTTCATTTTGGCAGACACAGCACACTGTTCGTGTATTTCTGCACTATCATTTTTGAGGTATGAATGTGTCATGGGCTTATGGCCCTGTTTATGGGCTGGCAGAGTATTAAGATTTGGCACCAGGTCTGTCTTTGACCTACTATTTAGGTCCATATGCTGTGATATTAAATTCCTCTCACCATTAATCAGCATACAGAAATGAATCTCCTGGGCAAGGGGGAAGTTGGTGCTCGGCAATCCACCAATGGATCCAGCACTGTATTGACACCAGGATATACCAGAAATGATATCATTGCACATGTTTTTGGCCAGTCTGCCAGCTGTGGACAGAGCTCAGGGCTTGGCTTACATATAGTGGGTAGCAGGCATTGCTTGATATCTACATCTACATCTACATCCATACTCCGCAAGCAATCTGACGGTGTGTGGCGGAAGGTACCTTGAGTACCATTATCGGTTCTCCCTTCTGTTCCAGTCTCATATTGTTCGTGGAAAGAAGGATTGTCGGTATGCCTCTGTGTGGACTCTAATCTCTCTGATTTTATCCTCATGGTCTACGTAGGCGGGAGCAATATACTGCTTGACTCCTTGGTGAAACTTCAACAAAAGCCCATACCGAGCTACTGAGCGTCTCTCCTGCAGAGTCTTCCACTGGAGTTTATCTACCATCTCCGTAACACTTTCACGATTACTAAATGATCCTGTAACGAAGCGCACTGCTCTCCGTTGGATCTTCTCTATCTCTTCTATCAACCCTATCTGGTACAGATCCCACACTGCTGAGCAATATTCAATCAGTGGGCGAACAAGCATACTGTAACCTACTTCCTTTGTTTTCGTATTGCATTTCCTTAGGATTCTTCCAATGAATCTCAGTCTGGCATCTGCTTTACCGACGATCAACTTTATATGATCATTGCATTTTAAATCACTCCTAATGCATACTCCCAGATAATTTATGGAATTAACCGCTTCCAGTTGCTGACCTGCTATATTGTAGCTAAATGATAAGGGATCTTTCTTTCTTTCTATGTATTCGCAGCACATTACACTTGTCTACATTGAGATTCAATTGCCATTCCCTGCACCATGCGTCAATTTGCTGCAGATCCTCCTGCATTTCAGTACAATTTTCCATTGTTACAACCTCTCGATATACCACAGCATCATCCGCAAAAAGCCTCAGTGAACTTCCGATGTTATCCACAAGGTCATTTATGTATATTGTGAATAGCAACGGTCCTACAACACTCCCCTGTGGCACACCTGAAATCACTCTTACTTTGGAAGGATTCTCTCCATTGATAATGACATGCTGTGTTCTGTTATCTAGGAACTCTTCAATCCAATCACACAATTGGTCTGATAGTCCATATGCTCTTACTTTGTTCATTTAACGACTGTGGGGAACTGTATCGAACACCTTGCGGAAGTCAAGAAACACGGCATCTACCTGGGAACCCGTGTCTATGGCCCTCTGAGTCTCATGGTCGAATAGCGTGAGCTGGCTTTCACACGATCGTCTTTTTCGAAACCCATGCTGATTCCTACAGAGTAAATTTCTAGTCTCCAGGAAAGTCATTATACTCGAACATAATACATGTTCCAAAATTCTACAACTGATAGATGTTAGAGATGTAGGTCTATAGTTAAAGGCTTTATCTCTGAGGACATCCCCATCTGTGTGAATGACTATAGGCTTTTGAGTCTAGTGGGAGGGCCTGAGGTCATACTGGAGCTGCAACCAGGACATGAGCAAAGGTGTAGCATGCCTGTAGATGATGATGGTGGTGTAGTAGTAAGTAGTAGTAGTAGTAGTAGTAGTAGTAGTAGTAGTAGTAAGTAGTAGTAGTAGTAGTAGTAGTGGTGGTGGTGGTGGTGGTTGTGGTGGTGGGTCTCTGGTTCAGACCATTGCATAGGCCTATAGTTGTGGTTGCTAAAGGCTGTGTTAGGGCTGAATTCAGCCACAGGTTTTGTGTGTTATTGTACCCAAAACTGAGTCCTATTACTGAACATATGCTCGTGTCTGGCCAAAAATCAAAAAGCTGGTGCCCCCTGTGACCAATGCTAATACCTTGCATCTGCCCTGGGATCTGACCCAAGGTACAAATCCAGACATAGGATTCTGTACAGTAACAGATACTTTAACACTCACTGTAGGCTTACAGGGACAGGTGCAGAAGGTCAAACAGTTTGTGAGGTCTGTGCACATGCAAAATTTTAGCTGACCTGTGGCCATAGATAGGAGCAGTTGTGTACATTACATGGAAGTCCTCTGCCTGTTGAAGATTCTCAACAACTCTTGTTTTGTGTAATCAGCAACAGCAGGTATCAATAGCAATGCAGAAATGATGCGGCACACTACGACAACTGCTGCCAATGGTGGAAATGGTACGTCACATGGGCTGCGATTGTCACAAGGAGCTAAGGCAGCCAGCTGGCCAGTCTTCTATTGTGGTGTGTATGAAGTACTTAGTTGTCTTACCACTGTTACTATAACAAACCTGCTTAGTTTATGGACTGTATTGGTTTCACTGTTGGTTTACATTCACTGTGCAACTTACGATGACTATTGTTCCATTTAGAGTTTAAACTTTACACTTTCAAAATGAATGATAGTGAAAATGCTCCACCTCAGAAATAGATGCTGATTGAAAAGTGGTGATGGTCAGATATACAATACTATTTGGCTGGCGGAACAGTTGGAACACAGATGAAGTTAACAGGGGGCCATCATCTGTAAAAGTAGTTAAGGGGAATGCTCTCTATTGCAAACATAGTTGTAAGGGCACATATGGAAGCATCTGCTGTTCTTTTAGACATCCATGGCTTGTAGAAAAAAAAATTGAGGGTACAACTACTACCAAATGATCTTTGGTTGATTGAGTCGTGTACATTCAGAGCTCTTGTAAAGATGTGTGTTTAACTGAGTAATAACAATTAAGGCACTGTTAAATCTTAAGTAAATTAGTACCTGTTGTAAGGTGTAAATTGAAGGTTTCACATTTAATTACATATTTTTTGGAAAAAGAAAACATTTTATAGGCACAAATTTTGGACTAGGTTTTGTTTATGTTACTGTATACTATAAGTTACATGATTATTTCAATAAAGTACAGTTTCTGTTGGTAGTGTAGCCTTACACACTATCCATTTGATTCTCTAGTAAGCAGCCAAAGAGGAAAGTGCATATAATGTAGGCTCAGTTCTTTGTTTACTTTTCTTTCATCATGTAAACATTGCAGGTTTAATCATTTCTATTTATCTGGAAGTTTTGAATATTAATTGAGTAGTATAGTAAGTTATTCTTGTTTAATTTAGACTAAAGCTAAAGATTGTTTGGCATGAGTGAGAAGTGTATGATTTGCTGAAGGATTATTTCTGTGACATGGTGTGAGGTTTGTTGCAGTGTCTTTCATGGGGTGAATATAGCATGGGAATCGGGGACATAAATAAGGCTCATTGGCTGTGTAGTATTTGCTGCAGATATAGGAAGATAGTGGAACAAGGAGAAGATTGCTGCCCTTCTGGTGGAACTAGGTAAGACAAAACAAGGTCCGGAAAGATTAAGGGGGGAGAAGGAAAAAGAGAGGCAGGAAGTGACAACAGGTTATAGAAGAAATAGGAATAGGACTGTCTATGGCAGTGTTGTTGTTAATGTGGAAAACAGGTTTGGTCTGTTGTCACAGTTGAAAACTGATGCACCACAAGTAGATGTAGGAGTAGACAGGACAATATAAACTTTCAAGAAGTGTTTGCAAAGAAAAAATTCAGAAAAAGCTGTGAAGGAGAAGAATAGGAAGAGCAAGAAGAAGAAGTAGTAGTCTTTGTTCTTAGGTAGTTCAAATGGTAAAGGTTTTGGCCAACGGTGGTCAGGTTACCAGGTCATAAGTTTTTTTAAGCCTAATGCAAGTCTGGGTCAGGTGATAGAGGCTGGAGCAGGCAACAGCATAGTGACCCTAATTATTCAATTGAGTGTGACCTGGTAAAGATACCTCCAGCAACCAGGCATACTGGTGTTGAGCTTTTATCTGTTCTGAGGCACCATGACTGGCCCCATTTAATCGCTATTAGCAAAGTTAATTTATAGGTGGAATGGCTTCTTGGATCAGGTATGGGGTCACATATCACTGTGGTTCTTGGTGACTATAAGTAGATGGGACTATACTAGGCATGGCCTTCAACACAACGGGACAGGTAAGGGAAAACTGTCTCTGCTAATAGCAAATAACTTTAGGGGGTACTATCACAAGTGGTGAAGTACCAAAACACAAGTTTTTTTAAAGATAGGAAGGGCAGAAACAAAAGATTTTCAGAGACAGGCTGAAAATGACATTCACATTCATAAAACAGGCAGCCAGAAAGCAAATCTAATGCACACAGTTCATACAGACAGCCTCTGATTGAAACTGGAGATACTCAAAAAATTGACAGAAAAATTAGGTTCATCTAGTTGTAATTCAGCCAGTGCACAAAATCAGTTATCCTTATTGCATCAGAATATCTGACGACTGGGATAAGCATATTTGTGTTGAAGACAGAGTTGACCGAACCAGTTGATATAATCTGCCCCTCTGATCATCATGTGACACTTGTAGAGATATGTTAAATGTTACAGGATTCAAGTTAGCTTCTTACTTCTGTAGAGAAAATATGGAAAGAGGAGTAGTTGCCACATTTGTCAGAAACTGTTTTGATTTAAAGAACATTTATATCAATAAATTTTTCTCGGAGCAGCACTTAGAATCTTGTGCAACAGAAGTAGCATTTCATAAGTCCTTTAGAATAGTAAGAATATACAGAGTACCTTCAGGGAACTTTAACCTCTTCATTAAAAAAATCTGGAAAATCTGTTGCCCCATCTCACAGAGACAGAGAGAGAGAGAGAGAGAGAGAGAGAGAGAGAGAGAGAGAGAAATATTGGTTGCTGTTGGTCGATTTTGGTGTGGATTTATTGAAAAGCTCTGACAGTAAACAATCATTGCAATCAGTAATGCAGTAATTCAATTTGATTCCTACTGTGAACTTTGCAACTAGGATATGTAAATGCTCTGAGGCTGCTATTGATAATACCTTTATAGACAAATCTAGGAAAATAAGTCAAATCTCAAAACTAATAGTAAATGGGCTATCTGATCATGACACGCAGCATCTTGGGTTAAATGTTGAAACTTGTCAGGATTGTAGCGGCACCACCATTTAGGAGAGGGAAAGTTAGTTTTGTGCTATATTCTGAACACAAGTTACAGCCAGGTGTGAGCTGGACTGCAGTGAGTTACGCTGACCAGCGGTTGCGAAGTGGAATGGAGGCCACAGGGCCATCAAACCGCTGAAAAGAATAAATGCGGCGGCTCGCATGGTGCAAGCTACAGGCAGAACGGGCCTAATGGTGCAACCAGGGTGTGGTGCGTATGTGACTCCGAGTGATGCGTTAGCGAAACAGAGGCGTGCAGCTGAGTATAAATAGGTGGTGTTTTCTAACAAGATTGATTCAAGTGTGGCAGATCTCCTGGACAACAGAGCAGGTCACACTACTGGCGACACATGGCAGCAGATGGGGCACCAGCGTCCCAGCCCACGGCAAGTCATTGTTTTGACCCTCTGAGGCCAAAGTGCGGCATTCAAATGTGGCAGCTCTCCTGGATGGCAGGACATGTCACTCCGCCGGACTACATGCAGCAACAGATGGGGTGACAGTGTCCCAGTCCACGGCGGGTCGCTGGTTCAGCCTTCTGAGGCCAACACGGGGTCTGCAGCCAGCCAGGGCAGGCCACTCTTTGGCTCGCCACCGCAGGCAGTTGTCTCTGCTCCTGACACACGCTGGAGACTTCTGTGGCTAGGGCCACAGGTTCGGACGCCGGATCAGGGGTGGTCGTTGCCGCCGTGTTCTCAGCTACGCTAGTGAGGAAGAAGCAGCAGCGGGGCCAGCTTACAGCTCCCAGTAGAGCAGCGCAGAGTCAACGGGGACGGTGGCCACTGAGTCGGCTGCTGGCACAGCCATCCTGACGTAATCTGAGTCGGCTGCTGGCACAGCCATCCTGACGTAATCTGAGTCGGCTGCTGGCACAGCCATCCTGACGTAATCTGAGTCGGCTGCTGGCACAGCCATCCTGACGTAATCTGAACTCTACAGCTGGCGAACAAGGCCAGCACGACACAGCATTGCGTTGCACAGGTTGCTGGGTCAGTGGCCTCGGCATTGCGGGGCCTGTGACATGGACCGATGTCAACGAAGCACTGTAGTGGAAACGAATAAATCATTTGGAAAGCATGGCCGAGTTTTAATATGGCACCTCCTGGCACCCACCCACTACATGTGGTGTCAATACGCCACATTTGGCATCTGATGCCACAACAGGATTTAAAAAATCTATTAATTCTGAGTATAGGAAGGTAATAAATCACTCAAAAATTGAGAATGTCAGGAGATTGGTCAGATGTGAACTGGATCGATGTTTACAGTACTTCTGACTAAAATGGAAAATACTAAGGATTCATTAATGAAGTTACTTCCTCTTTTGAACTTTCCCCCCTAAAGACAAATCAAACAGAAGTCTAAAAATAAACCATGGATTACACAAGGAATGAAGATATCGTGGGACAAAAAGGAGACTGTATCTACTATCTAGAAACAGCTATGATGTTAGCATTGTAAGGCATTACAAAGAACACTGCAAAACATTGAAGCAAGGAATCCCGAAATCTAAGCAACTTTATCAAGAAAAAGAGGTTATTACGTCAGGTAACAAAATAAAAACTATACGTGATATAGTGAAGCAAGAGACAGGTGGGGCCAAAAAGGAGGAGGAGGAGGATATTAGTGTTTAACGTCCCGTCGACAACGAGGTCATTAGAGACGGAGCGCAAGCTGGGGTGAGGGAAGGATGGGGAAGGACATCGGCCGTGCCCTTTCAAAGGAACCATCCCGGCATTTGCCTGAAGCGATTTAGGGAAATCACGGAAAACCTAAATCAGGATGGCCGGAGACGGGATTGAACCGTCGTCCTCCCGAATGCGAGTCCAGTGTGCTAACCACTGCGCCACCTCGCTCGGTAAGGAAGAGGAACAGATAGCTCTAAAAATAAATGATACATTGGTAACAAGTACATGTAGTGTTACATACTTCCTAAACAGTTTGTTTCTGTCACTGACAACTTGCAGTTATCAGGTTTGGTAAACAGTGCAACGGAGTATTTTGGGACGAGTCTTTACAAATAACTTCAGTAGGATGGAAATGACACTCATGTCTCCCAAAGAAGTAGCATCCCTCTTAAAATCTAAGAACTCTGGTGTTTATGATGACATACCAATGAAGTTAATCAAAGAGTGCCCATGCGAGTGAAGTCCTATCTTAAGTTATTTGTGTAATCAGTCTCGTATCAGCAAACATTTTCAGACTGGCTAAAATATGTTGAAGTTAAGCCTCTTTACAAGATAAGGGATACAATGATACCATCAACCAGTTTCATGTTGCCAGCTTTTTCAAAATTATTTGTAAAGGTTATGTTCAAGCACCTCCTTAAGCATCTGACTGCAAATAATGTATTGTCCAAGTCACAGTTTGAGTTTCTTAAGAGTTTAGATGTAAAGAAAGCTATTTACACGTACAGTGAGAATGTACTTAATTCATTAGATAACAAATTAGAGGCAACTGGCATTTTCTGTGACTTGTCGAAAGCCTTTGTGTGAATCACAGCATTCCTATAAGTATATTAGAATTTTATGGTGTCACCAGCAGTGCTGCAAAATGGTTTGAGTTTTATCTAACTAATAGGAAATAAAGTGTGTCATTGCACAATACCTGTGTAGTAAGCAGTCAGTCATCATCTGATTGGGAAATTATTACATTTGGTGTTCCTCAAGGTCCCATCTTGGGTCCACTGCTTTTTCTTGTGTGCAATAATGACCTCTCATCTGTCATCTGCCAGATGACAAGTTTGTTTTGTTTGCAGATGATACAAACATTGCAATAAGTAGCAAGTGAAGTACAGATATAGAAATAGCTGCTAATCAAATGTTCACTGACATTAATAAATGGTTTAAAGCTAACTCACTGTCATTAAACATTGACAAGACCACTATATGCAGTTCAGAACCCGTAAGATTTCCTTCTTGCATGTTTATAACATATGAGGACATGCAGCTCAAAGAAGTCGACAGTGTTAAATTTCTGGGATTACAACTCGATAATAAATTCATTTGGTAAGTGCACACCACAGAATTGCCGAAGCGCGTAAACAAGTCTGTATTTGCAATTAGAATGTTGCCAGATGGAGGTGATATAAAAACTAGCATACTTTGCTTGCTTTCATTCTATTATGTCATAGGGGATCATATTCTGGGATAACTCATCAAACCAAGCAGAAGCATTCTAGCATGCAAAAGCAAGTAATAATACTCATTTGTGGTGTAAATTCAAGGACATCATATAGAAACCTGTTGAAGGAACATTGTACTTTAACCACTGCTTCTCAGTGTATTTATTCCTTTATGAAATTTGTCGCAAGTAATATATCTATTTCCATCCAATAGCTCAACATATAGTACCAATACCAGGAATAAGATTAAGCTACATAAAGACCTAAAATCACTTACCTTGGTCCAGAAAAGTGTCCAGTATTCACGAACACACATTTTCAATAAATTGCCAGAAACCATTAAGAACTTGGTTTCAGATAAGGCACGGTTTAAACAGAGTTTGAAAGACATTTTTATAGGCAACTCCTTGCACTCTATTCATCTCTTAGTCCAGCTTAAGCAAAACTGTTTCTTAGATTTCTGTTTTGACAGTACTTGGTCACAACAGTCAAGATTTGGTTTTTTGTATATTATAAATTTATTAAAAGTGCATAACTGTTTCATTCTGACAGTATATTAATTCTGTAAATATTAACAATTCCAGTTTTCTCTAATGCATTTACTGTTTTGACAGTCTCCTGTGACAAATGCTTGGGGTAGTGGGTTTTATATTCAAATTTCCTATCTTATACTTTCAGACTTACTCCACACTCACGAGAATCATCTCAATTTTAGATCTATGGAATGAAACCTTTATCCAATCCAATCACCACCATTACTGCATGAAATGGTTTGGCGACATCAACATATGCTCAGTCCCATGGCTGATCTGGGTTGGTCACAGGGAAAAATCGTTGGGCTGGGGCTACCTGAGTTTGCACACAGACATAGCTGGCTTGGACCACCTGTTCAACATCTTTGTCCAGTCAGGGACAGTAAACATAATGGACCACATGGGATTTCATACTAGGCACCTACCAGTGTGTTATGTGAGGCATTTGGAAGATGTGAGGCAGAGCATGGATGGGATGACATCCCGGCTTTCTTCTTCCTTAGTAGCCAGCAGTGGAATGCCTTTGGTGGCATTCAATTGGTCATGGCATTGACACTTGTTTGGGAAGAGACAAGAAAGGTTTCTGTCAGCCTGTTACAGGAAAAATGCTTGGCATTTCAGTGGAGGCAGTGACACCACACTTGTTTATTGTGCTACTCAGGACATGACTTACATAGATGTGATGCATTAGGGCACGTTGTCAGCATTATTGTGAATCTCCGTTATGGGCTGTTGCTTGCTCTGGGTGCCAAGGTGGCTTCATAGATAGTGGTCAGAAGCACACACTGGGGAAGTGGAGACAGTATCCAGATCTGATGTAGATTACAGAATATCATGTGACAGTTGGTTCTTTGAAGATTATTTTGTATTTTGATCATCTCTGGACTGTTGATCACAGTGTCAACTACTAGGCCTGATAGTTACTGCACTGTCTTTCTGAAAAACTTGCTGTGCATTAGAAGCAATGTCAAATGATCTAGTGAAGTGCAATACCGCTCTGAGAGAAAGATCTGATGATGGAAGTGCTGTTGATTGTACTTCCTGATCACTAGTTAAGCGAAGAACCAAGTTGTGATTTGGCATAGGATTCACTACACTGTTTATATGTGAAATTGCAGTGATTTAGTAAGTCTGTGATGGAGGCCACTTACAGCTGACCAGACTGTTTATTATATCAGTTAAATTTTAGCCTTGCAGCTGCTATGTGATTTTGCTGGTGATAATGGTTAGACAGTAAATCACAGAAACTTGCAATGTAGCTGAAACAACTGCAGAAAATTTTCTCATGAATTGTCCAAAATGTTCTCCGTTGTGAAGCAAAAAGCCTATGGCAATCCAGGCTTGGTATACTGTTAATCTTACAGTGTTTGAATGATGTTCAGCTTCATAGGTTAACTGGCCAGGACAACAGGTTTCTCTCTGACCCGATGTTCATGTTGATATGGTGCAATACTGATGTGTAAGTCTAGACGGTCAGAAACAGCCATATCCTGAAGTAATGAAGTGAAGTAGTCCTCAGCCCAAAGTTCACTGAAAACTCAGCATTTTAGTAAATGAAATTCAAATGAAGGTGATATGTCTGCCTTCCTTCAACTAGAGAACCAGCTGACAGTTATCGAGAGATAGACAGATTAACTACAATTTAATTTAGCATTTTTCACATACTTGGTAGCATTTACAATTACTAGTTATTTCCCTTCCTATTCCACTATCAAATAGCGCAAAGGAAAAAATGACTGTCTCTGTATTAACCCTAATTTCTCTAATCTTGTCTTCACAATCCTTACTTTAAATGTACATTGACTGACTACAGTAGAGTCATTCTGCTGTCCTCTGCAAATGCCAGTTCTCTAAATTTTCTCATTAGTGTTTTGGGAAAAGGAGGCTACCTTCCCGCCAAGTATTCCCATTTGATTTCACAAGGCATTTCTGTAACACCCTATGTTGATGGAACCTACCAATAACAAATCTATCAGCATGTCAGCCTTGATGTCTTCCTTTAATGTGACCTGGTGGGGTCCCAACACGCAAGTACTAAAGAATGGATTGCACAAGCGTTCTTTACACAGTCTCCTTTATAGATATGCAACAGTTTCCTAAAACTCTCCCAGTAAGTGGAAATCTGCACCCAGAAGACATGGTTTGATGTCAGTGTTCCTTCATATCAGTATACAAGTATGTGTATGATTAGACTTCAATTCTGTGACAGGCAGAATAGCCTCCATGGTGCATTAACATTTTTCACATTTAGTGCTGTTAGCAGGCTTGGTAGGGTACATATGGGGAGTGAACTACCTTAGATGTTGAGTGATCATTATGGAGGATGCAGGGCTGTCACATACTGGTGTGAGACAGTGTTACCTGCACCCATCAGTTTTAAAGGGCCTTGCTTGTGGGTCTGCATTCAGCCATGTGGTCTAATTGTGCAATATCTGGATTTGTGGGACATTCAGATGTGACAGTGAAGGGCATAGGACCTTGTGGGGTTCCTTACTCATCAGTAAGGTTCCAGCTGACCGTGTCTGCCCACCACAAGGTTGGATTAGTTTGTTGTGCATCAAGCACATTGTAACCTCTTCATATATGCACCTGCCATCTGAGAACACATAATGGACCCCCTGCAACATTCTGGGTCAACCCTCACAATTGGTCTGATACTAGCAGCACCTGGATTAGGGAATTACCATTCCATGTGTTGACTGCCATTAACACAACACAAATGGCTGCATCTGCAATGCTGCTGTGAGCACAAAATTTGGACTGCTGATGAATCTTGGTTCTACCATAACCCAGATGACCATTGTCAGTGAATATGGCAATGACCTGGGAAGAGGTCGATTCTTCTAATATTTGAGAGGTACAGCAGTGTTATTCCTTGTCATAATGTGGGGAGCCACCAGGTATGACTTCAGGTCACAGCTGTTAATGATTGAAGCAGCTCTGACAGCACAGTAATACATCATAGATATCCTGTGTTCTCATATGTTACCTCTCATGCAAAAGTGTCTTGGTGCCATTCTTTCAACACTACAATGCTCATTCACACGTGGCACACCTGTCTGTGATGATGTACTCCCATGGTCAGCAAGATCTCTAGATACATGTCTGGAACCAGCTTTTATCTAAACTGACTCAGTACCAGTATCAAGGACTATTTACAACAGTTGTGGCCAGCTTGCCTCATATTTCCTTCTCCCTTTCTCAGTGCCTCACTTTTGCCAGCAATGTATTGTGAGCAGCTGTTGCTCTGTAAGAGTTATTTGTCTGTTTTTAAGGATAGATAATATTTAAAAACAAACTTTTGGTATAGTATTAATTGTAATTTTCATTGGAGCTGTTACATCAGTTTCAAGATGGAAGCAAGGTACAATTCTACTTTCCACCTCTAGTAATTCATAAATTTCCATATACAGCACTTCTTAATGAAATACTTTAGTTTAAAATCCTGTGTGTCACATAGGATTTATTGTCAAAACTCAGGGAAAAACGTGTAGGGAATCAGATGAGATGTATCTTAAAGGGCAAAAAAACTTTTCTTTCACTCTGATATACATATTTTTGTACTTGCAGAAATTGTAAATTTTACTACTGAGTAATGTGGCATAGTAGTAAGACCCTGTACTTATATTTAGAAGAACAGTGGTTCAAATCTCCATCTGGCCTTAAAAATTTAGGTTCTCTGTGGTTTGTTTATATTGCTTAAGCCAAAATGTTTCATTTGAAAGCACACAGGAAATATTGTTCCCCAGTCAAAGCTTGTGCTCAGTCTTTAATGACCTCATTGTTGACAGGACATCAAAGCCTACTTTTCCTTCCTTTGTTCCTTACTCGGATGTACAGATGCAGTTTGATTTGTACTCAGATGACAAGACACTATAGGGGCAATTTTTTGCATTACTGGAATAGCTCAATAACAAGAATGGTAATCATAATTACAGTCCCCTTATTAGGTGTGTAGTCGCTGCAATGTATTGGATTCAAGAAGATTACTGAAGTTCCCCAGGAAGATTTTGCCACCCCAGCACTCGGGGAGGGGAGGGGGGGTTGCGACACCTGAGGATAGGCTTATAAGAGTCCGAAACCGGTCGTGATTATAAAAGAAATTTACAACTGAAGTGGTATTTTCAACCTCTGGCATCCTCATTTAGGTTTTTCAAGGTTTTCCTATTTCAAGGTTTTCCTATTTCAAGGTTTTCCTATTTCAAGGTTTTCCTATTTCAAGGTTTTCCTATTTCAAGGTTTTCCTATTTCAAGGTTTTCCTATTTCAAGGTTTTCCTGTCACTTTTTAAGTAAAAAGGAGTATTTCATGGCCGATGCCTTGCATCCCACCCTGTTCTAATGGTATTAAGCATTATCTTTCCTTCCACAAATATACATCTCCAGCACTGGAACTGTCATGGGGTGTGCTGGCCTTACTGCATGTTGTATATTGGGCCCCACTCATGGATGCACAATTGTAATCCAATATTCTTGGGGCTGTGGTCAAGTGTGAGATCCTACTAAAAATTCAGTTCTTTCCACGCATCTTAGTTGGGTCACACACACTAACAATCAGGCTCCTGAAATGGTGTGTTATGAGTTTGAACCAAAGGTAAAAATAAATATATAGCTCATTTGCACCAAATTAAATGAACATTGATGCAAGTACATAACAGCTCTAGCTCGCTGCAGTTAAATTTTGATTGTGAATAACCAGTGTTTTATTTAGTACTATTTAATCCACTTATCTTAAAAAAAGACTGCTACAATCATCTGGCCTTGTTGCAGAATATTTCATCAAAGTTCATACCCAGCTATCATGTAACTATTGATAAATATTCTTTCGTTAGTACTAAAGTCTTCAAGTTCACATGTGAACATACCTCAATTTTATCAGCAAGTCTGTGGCAACTGTCAAGTACCAAAATCTAACAGAAGTGCAGACCCACAAATAATACAATGAAATTTTTTAAGTACTACAACACTGCAGCTTACTTTCTACTCCGAAAAACAGCCTCAGACAGAGAATACAAATAAGAGCGAAGTCGATAATATCAATGCTCAAGAGTTCAACTGTACAATTTCCTATGGGTGGCACCTTGGCTACATGTATATGCAGACATTCCTCCTCCCTTCCCCCCTCCACCTCTCCCTTGTCCAGAATTGACTGTCGCACTCCAAACTACAAAATGTTGAGGACACTGATTCTGACAAATGTTGGTATTATTAATTATACATCAGTGGCCACCAAAGTTGCAAACCATGAAAGCTGCCTGCAACAAAAGTCAAATTAGCATTCCGCATACTACATGCTTGGTTGTACAAATTATTAGCATTTCAGCATACCCGTACAAAGTGGGTATAGTGTGATGCCATCTATATTCTACATATGAGGAAAGATTGTGCCATGGATTTCTGATTCAGAAATCATTTGAATGTTTGTTATCTGTGAGATCATGTTATGCCTCATGTAAGGAGGACCATCTACCAGCCAGGACAGAATACTACTACAACAGGATTGTGGCCTATTTAGACTGCTGTATATCTTTCCATGATACTGCTATTCACATTGATCGGGATTCAAACTGTCATGTGATAAGGGAATCGATGGGGTCAAGAAGGTTGTATTCAGTACCATGCAAGATATCAACTGCACCCCATGACTAGTGTTGGAAAGGACTGAGATATTGTAGTATCCTGCCATCGTTGTGGGTTCCCTTAATGCAGTAGCAGAGGTGTGCACCGAACAACAACGGATACAGGAATGGGGTGGAGACACTAGGAAACTACTGTATGGCTGTGTGTGTGTGTGTGTGTGTGTGTGTGTGTGTGTGTGTGTGTGTGTGTGTGTGTGTTCCTTCCTGCTACATTGCGTACATATAACAACACTCCCTTATTTGCTACCTTTCATGTTGTAATTTTAATGACCATCAGTGTGTATTGATAAAGCGTTGGCCATTGTGGGACTTCAGACATCATTGTACCTTCATTATTTCACATTAAAGCAATTAAAAACAAATTCCACCTATTCTTGCAAAACATTTAGGGAAATAATTTTTACTTAATTATTACATGAATGGTGGTGTGTGTTCTTTCAGACATGTCCTAAGGAACAGACCACACATTCATACGAATAAACTGATTCACCTCATTGGGCAATAAATTCCCATCATTCAGTGTGGATGCACATTTACATTTGGCCTCCGATTGGCATCTAAAATTAGTGAGCATTGACGACATGGGCAGGTACTACAAAGAAGTGGCACTAGGTGAGAATGTGGGTTGGGCAGGGAGCCTGCTAACATAATCCGTGGATTTGGGAGAAAAAAAAAAAAAAAAAAAAAAAACTGTGTCTGGGAGATGCGGTGCTTAACGCAACTGCCTAGTAAGCAGGAGATCCTGGGTCTGGGTCTGAGTCCCAGTCTGGCACACAGTTTCACCCATCGCCACTGATTTTGCATTAAGTCCTGACACAGCTGATATTAGTTCTTTCCCTTTCCTTTCCCCCCCCCCACCATCTCCCTTCAATTACATGAAAAGTTTCAGAATCATACTACCTACAAATGCAGCATATGTATTTGATGTTGCATTTTTTTCTACACTGTGCTCACAGAGGCTGCATACCATACACCACTTTCAAATGAAATTATTTGTAGCCATTTTCTAGAAACAAATGTTTACAACAGAAAAAAATCCCATGTTAACAAATCAGCTTTTAACCAATATTTTCATCAGTCTCTGAAAAATTTCAATAAGAACTTAGTCACTGAAATTAGGTTTTGACCAAAACCACTGTAAGAATAGCTTTGCTTCTAAGAAATAAATATTAAAAAGATTGCAGACAATCCCAGGTACCATGAAGTTCCTAATGTACCTTTCATCTTCAAATAAATTACTCTAAATTACTAAGAGAGAAAACATCAGTAATTCACAATCGATTCTTATTGTTGGCAGGAATAAGATAGAACATCATGACCACCCCTTGTAATACCACTGAACATTATCAGAATTGTACAAATGCTAACAAATTCTGAAAAATTAGAAGCAGTGGGAAATTCTATCAATAATTAATATTTCATAAGCTCTATACAGTCACGTATATGTTATCATTCATGCACAAAATAAATCGATTTTGCGAGCAACAATCCTATTTATGATAGACTAGTGTCAACTGTTACATCTCAATAGAGCTAATAGATTTGCATTGCAATCATGAAATATTTAGATGGTGAAGTGTGTGCCTCCTACTGAGTTGTGGAAGTGTTGTATTGCAGCATACATAACGTAAAACTCCATGTCTGTTGCACTCAGTTTTTGCTTTGCTGTCATAAGCATTTGCAAGAAAAATGCTATGGGCTGCCAGACTACGTACAAGTTGCTACAAGGTGGCTCCGACCTATAACTGGCCTGCATTCACCATTAACGCTGTCAGTGCACTATGCCACATGTGCATGAGGAGCATCGCTTGAGCTGCATATAACTTAATTTAGTTGAACGCCACCAGTTCCTTAACGCACTTCACTTTCCTCCTGCCAGCCATATATTTTTCCTTCCAACAACTCTGCAAGGGATGTCTGCAGTTTGCAAGATTCCCTCGTTCTAAACTGATACTGTTATTACTCATCTTAGTCTGTAGAGGGTGGTACATGTGACATACAGCGTAACTGGTCAGCATTTCCACCCGGAATTTGCGAGTTTAATTCGGACCTTCCTTGATCCACCTTGGTGGGTCACGTCATCTGATTTCCTCCTACCTGTGCATGGTGTGGCTCTCGTAAATGTTGTTCCGTCCAGATTCTTCATTGGCGCATTGGATGTCTGTCGGTTGAAGCTAATTATCTGAAATTGCTGTCGATCAACTTTGGGGTATCTATTTACTTGAAATTAACATTCAGAATGCCGTAATATCACTTCTATTCCTATTGGATCAATAATGAAACACTCATACCACAAACTACTCATAACCGAGAGCATGGCTACCATCGAATAAGACAGGAAGAGCTCTTAATGCTGACTGCTGACTCTGGCGCGCAGTCCGTATCTCTTACTAGTTTCGTCACAGGTCGCAGATTTCCGATGAAGTTCATACTTACTAAGATATGCATTTGTTAATGAACAGGTGTGAATTTTAATGAGGAAAAATTATGATAAATGGTTTTAAACATCCAGAGGCTCCTAGTATTCATGTTGTCATAAATGACAAACTATTAAATATAAATAAACAAAATCGGTGACTGGTGCCAAGATGGCGGTACTTCCCGTCATGTATGTTTCCCAGGCTGACGCTTGTTGCTACAGTCCAGTGCCGAGCCCCACCCCACTACACGCGACATATGGTCGCTTCGTCACCTAGCCAGCCAGTGTGGGAAATGCTCTCCGACTCATGGCTGTCTATGGACTACAGCACTTCCTAACTATCATGAATACATCAATAAGAGACAATAATTTATTAAAACTGGTAAAAAATGTCTTCCTCACATAAGAGGCACCTTACAAGTTCCACTTCTTTCAGTGGGTACCTTCTGTAATAATTAAGCATTCTGACAAAGTGCCACAGATGTTGATGTCTGCGGTATAAGCACTTTGTGAAATTTGTCCATCCTCTCAGACATTGGAGCTATGCCCCTTGCCAACATGTTAAAACCGAGAAAGTTCACATTACTTTCTTCTCAAGATCCTTTTTTTCTTTGTTGATAAAAACCCCATATTAGCATAGGCATTGGAAAAGCTATCTGAAATGGTTTGCATGCTACTCTAGCGTCTCTGAAAATACTAGAATATCATCCACATAACAAAACACAAAATCAATGTCTCTGAGAAGCTAATGAATGAAATGGTGCCATGTTTGTGCCACATTTTTTTCAGACAGTGCATCATGAAATGGCACTCAAACAAGCCAAATTTGTTAGTGATCGCCATCTTTTATACCTGTGGATGCAACCAGTATTTGTCAGTGGGTCTTTTCACAATGAATGATACTGAATATTTGAGCTTTTGCAGTAGCATTTTTGAAATCCCTTATGTGTTGAATAGGGTTAGCACAATTCTGATATTCAGAGCTCTGGTCTCAACACAAATGTCATATCATTCAGCTTTAACACCACGTGCAGTGGCGAGGACCACTGACTGACCAACCAAAGGTACCATCACACCTCCTTGGACCTGCTTACTAATGTTTTCTTGCACAGCTGCAAATTTTTCTGGTGTTAGGTCGTGCAGCTTGGCCACCACTGGTGGCTCAAGCAATGTCCAAATGAAACATATAGTACTGTGTTTGCCCAAGTGCCTTGCCTCTTCAACTGACTTCATGTCTGAAAATTCTTCTATTATGCTATCCAAGTTCCAGTTGCACTGTGTTGATTCTACTGTTACCAGTGATAGCCGTTTCCCACTGTGGAGATGTGCCATTAGTAGAAAGTGGTGATGGAAATCTGTCCCTATTATAGGTTTGACAAAGTTCATGATTATGAAGGCCAATGCAACTGCCTATCCACACTGAGTTCAAAATTCAACTGCTTCCTTCTATCTGCCTGAACAACATACTTATTAGCTGCTGTCAAAATCTGTGACCTTGCAGAATCATCTGCATTGAGGCTGTGATGGGGGAGCATACAGAGATCAGATCCTGTGTCCACCAGGAATTTGGTTCCTGTTAACCTGTTTACTACAAATAAAGTCTTTTGGAGTCATTTCAAGCCAACCACACAAAAGCAGTTATTTGGAATTGTTGAGGCAACTTCTTGTGGAAGGCTCCCACATACTTCTGATATTCGAAATGCACTTCTTGGAAGCTTATATACTGTAAACCTGCCACAAAGGTTAAGCAATGGCATTTTGTGTCTTATTTTGGGAACTCTATCTGTGACTTTTGTGTCAGAACCCGGAATGGGAGTGAAATTTGCCTTGCCCTGAGGACAAGTCTGGGCACTTGCCTCCACTTTGTTTGAAATAGACTTGAGCTAACCATTTGTGAGCAACAGTGGGCTGCTTGTGTCACATTTGTTCATCAGTTTCCATGTTGTACCACCAGATCTGTAAAGACAGCAGTGTTGTTTAAAATTTTCTGTAATGAGCTGTTAGCAGACATCATGTGTGGTGCAACTGGCTACACTCTTCTGGTGGTAATGGAAGTGTACATCTTCATAGCTCCTAATGTAACTGAAAGAGAATAGTGATTAGTGCAACAAGAAGAAAGCAACAGCCACTGGCACCTTTCAGTTGGTATCAGGAGCATTTGGGTGACTGCAGGGTACTACAGATTTGAGCTTTACTTCTGAAACCTTGGTGATACTGAGACCAACTGCATTTCGCAACATGTCATGTCATCCTGATCATGCAGAAAGACTATATTACACCATTTAGTCTGACTCCTGTCATCAGTGCGTTGTGCTACAATTTCTGTGCACACAGCTCTTAATTGTGGTTGTCAAGTGTGCACTGCTTGTTTTGTAGGTAGCAGTTTGAGCCACATCATCCATAAGGAATATTCTGGTAAGAAATCCATCCCTGTCAGTGTTTGCAATAGCTGTTTAGATAATCTGTTTCCCCAACTGCTGATCTGTAAGTAATCTCTAAAGCCGTACTTCAAGTGTAGTCATTAAACACTTGATGAGGCAGTTCTGTTTTTATAACCAATGTAACTGTGCCTTAGCAATATTTCCTCATATCCGCAACTGGAATCAAAGGAAATGGGGGAGTAAGTATCTGTTCCTCTAGCCAAATAGTCAGCCAGTCCATCTCTGGGATGCGCACATGACTTGGGACCCTGAGACAGATAATTGAACAGCCGACACAGCCAAGGGGCAGAGAGAATGTCATGGATAGTAGAGACCAAAGGCTGATGGGAGTATAATCAGTCAATAGCCTGCAGGTTGCTTATTGAGTCAGTGCAAATTAAAACACTGTGGAGGGAGGTCTGAGGAACAAAATGGAGGGTTCTGAATGGCTAGAAGCTCTGCTGTGAACACACTACATGATCCCGGCAATAAATGATGTTCTAAGTCAGTAAGAGATGTGAAGGTGTATCCCACACTATCTATTGCCTTAGAACCATCAGTGTAGAAGATGGTGGCACCATGGAACTCTGCAAGAATGGCATGTAAAAGATGCCGGAAAACCATATGTGGAACAGGTTGGTCCTAATCAGTGTTCTAAGCACAATCCAAGGGGGGAGAGGAAATACATGGAGCACATTCCAGTGAGTGGAGATGGAAATCCTGATAGGGGGAAGTGAGATACATGCCAGCTGGCAATCACGCCCATGGGCAATTGTCAGGAAGGAGATAGTCCTCATTTGTGAAAAGGATACGGTACAGGGGATGGTCATGGAATTGGCAAGTGACAATTGCATAAGAAATCACAAATTGGTCCCGCCATATTTGTAGAGGGGGAATCCCCACTTCTGCAAGGAGACTGTCAAAGGGACTAGTGCAAAAAGCACCAACAGCCAATGCACCCCACAGTGGTGAACAGGGTCAAGTATTTGCAGAGTGGAAGGAGCCACTGAGCCATAAACCTGACTACCATAATCAAGTCTGGACAAGAGCAAAGCACGGTAAAGACGGAGAAGAGTGAAAAGGTCTGCACCCAAAGATGTGTGGGCCAGGATGCTGATAGCATTAAGCTTCCACATACATGTAGTCCTCAGATGGCGAATGTAGTGCAGCCATGTCAGATTTTTATCAAAAGTTAGGCCCAAGAAACTGGACTGTGCTGCAACATCGAGCAGCTGGTAGACTAAATAAGGTTGTGGATTGGGGTATACTTTGGGTCAATGGCAAAAATGCATAACCCCTGTTTAGGGGAGAGAACTGGAAGCCACGGGAGATGGCTCATGCAGAGGCCCGTTAGATGGCACTTTGGAGCTGGCGCTCAGCGGATGCTACTGAGTGGGAGCTACACCAGATGCACAAATTGTCTACATACAGCACTGGGGTAACCAGAAGCCCAGAGGGATGGCACCAAGCCATGTTGGATGCATCACGTAGGTCAAAGAAGACCACGACAAGCCCAGAGATTCGAGTACCCAACATAATCTGAAGCTAACCATCTTCTCGAGCAGTTTAGAAAGTACAGATGTCAGGCTAATTGGGCAATAGCTGTCGAGAGACATTCAATTCTTCCCAGGTTTAAGGACAGTGAAAGGTATACTGTCTCACCATTGCAATGGGTAAGCACCTGTGAGCGAAATGCAGTTGAAGACCCTGAGGAGATGTTGCCACTGGGTAACATCCAAGTGTTGGATCATCTGGTTTTTGCTAGAATCCGGACCTGTGGCCGTGTCACACGAAGAGGTAAGCCATTCAGCGAATGGTTCATTAGAGGATTCAGCGTGGTGTGGGTTGAAACAAGGGGGAGTACATTCAATTCAGCCGATCTGCCAGAGAAATGTGGCATGATAGGAAGAGTATGCCGATGTGGTCACTAAGTCTGTCACGAGGTGCTCTGTAAGGACCAATGGATGGGTGCACAGAGCACCTTGGAGGTTAAGACCCAGGACAGTTAACCATCACTGGTGGCCCAGAAGGCCATGGAGCTTGGACCAAACCTGCGGTGAAGAGGCATAGGTCCCTGGGCAGGAAACATAGCACTCCCAGCATTCCTTTTTGCTCTGCTTAATACAATGACAAGCCTTAGCATGGAGACACTTAAAAGCAAGGAGGTTGGTCTGTAAAAGGTGTCATTTAAATCACTGCAGCACCCATTGGCAGTCATGGATAGTGACTGCTATGTCCTTGGTCCACAATGGTACCAATCAATGACGAAGGGGGGGGGGGGGGTTACATGTGGATATGGGGATATGGGGATATGGGGACAGCAGTACCAGAAACATGAATAGTTGCAGAGAGGCCTTGCACAACTGCAACAATACAGTTTGAGAGAGAGGTGTCTAAGTGCACAGGAGGCATATATAAAGACCAATTGGCTCTGCAGAATGCCCAACATGGGGGCCTGTCTGCCTGGCAGCAGCAGGGGAATGATAGAATCATTGGAAAGTGGTCACTGTCACCAAGGCCTCCATGGGATGATTAATTTAGGAAAGCCACGAGAGCAGGTGAGGAGATCTTGAGATCAACAGCAGTAGAGGTGCCATGAGTGACACTGAAGTGAGTAGGGAAACCATCATTGAGGAGACAGAAATTGAAGTCTGTGGTAAGTTTGTCAATTAGAAGACCCCTACACATTTAAGTGGCACTCCCAACAGTTGGTGGTGGGCATTGAAGTCCCTGAAGAGGAGAAACAGGGGGAGGGGAAGGGGGGGGGGGTGAGGAGTTGCCGTATTAAGGTAGACAGTTCAGCATAAAGAAGTCTCCTACGTGGCCAGAAGTAAACATTGCAAATGGTGATTGCCAGAGTCATTTGTACTCAGGTTGAAAAATTTATAAGATACCCTTTGACCACAGATACTTGTACTGACGAAAATCAATGCACGCAGGTTGAGTCTCGGTTGGTACAAAGGGAGATCCAGACACTAATGACATCAGAGCAAACCAAAGTGCAGACCCCACCAGATGCTACCCTGGGGCCAGCATGGTTCTGACAGGACACCCGATAACCATGGAATGTTGGAGAGTGGTCATCACGGAAATTCATTTCTTGAAGAGCAAGACAGAACGCAAAGTAGGAGGAAACAAGGCAACGCATTTCTGGTAGGTAATGATAGTATCCATTGCAATTCCATTGGATGATTGTGGGATGAGAGTTCAGGTTGCACATAAAGAAGCAGAGAGGATGTTACATCACTGTCAGTGGGCATCAATGACAAGGATGGGACGACATCCACAAATAAGACGTCAGACTCAGTTTGCGAGGGGGGAGATAACACCTCCAGGGGCATGGAGAGGGTGGGGGGGGGGGGGGGGCGAGCTTGTCTTGGGACCTAGTCCTCCTCCTCCTCCTCCGGGAAGAGCAGGTGCCCTTGGGATGCACAGATGGTGCATCTACATCTACATCTACATCTACATCTACATCTACATCTACATCTACATCTACATTGATACTCCGCAAGCCACCCAACGGTGTGTGGCGGAGGGCACTTTATGTGCCACTGTCATTACCTCCCTTTCCTGTTCCAGTCGCGTATGGTTCGCAGGAAGAACGACTGTCTGAAAGCCTCCGTGCGCGCTCGAATCTCTCTAATTTTACATTCGTGATCTCCTCGGGAGGTATAAGTAGGGGGAAGCAATATATTCGATACCTCATCCAGAAACGCACCCTCTCGAAACCTGGCGAGCAAGCTACACCGCGATGCAGAGCGCCTCTCTTGCAGAGCCTGCCACTTGAGTTTGCTAAACATCTCCGTAACGCTATCACGGTTACCAAATAACCCTGTGACGAAACGCGCCGCTCTTCTTTGGATCTTCTCTATCTCCTCCGTCAGACCGATCTGGTACGGATCCCACACTGATGAGCAATACTCAAGTATAAGTCGAACGAGTGTTTTGTAAGCCACCTCCTTTGTTGATGGACTACATTTTCTAAGGACTCTCCCAATGAATCTCAACCTGGTACCCGCCTTACCAACAATTAATTTTATATGATCATTCCACTTCAAATCGTTCCGCACGCATACTCCCAGATATTTTACAGAAGTAACTGCTACCAGTGTTTGTTCCGCTATCATATAATCATACAATAAAGGATCCTTCTTTCTATGTATTCGCAATACTCGTGGCAGAGTTGTGGTAGGAGGCTTCCGGCCTGAGATATGCCATGGTGTGGGGTCCTGGGGGGAGGAGGGAGTGGGAGGAACTCCATCACCAGCAGGTTCTGAAGAAGGGGAGCACTTCCTTGCTTGGCTGGGGAGGTGGAGTGGCACCCAGATGGGAAGGGACAGGGCTGGGGTAAGGAAGAGCTAGGAGGGGGGGGGGGATATAACAGAGGCAGTGATACTGGATGGAGTGTGTCATTTTTGGCGAGTCTCTGTATAAGACAGATGATCCAGGGATTTCGTACTTTTGGATCTTCTTGCCTCTCTTTTATGTTGGGCAATCTGGTGAGAGGTCATCATACAGAGGGTCCACTGTACAGTGGCAATACATATGCCCAAAACACAAGCACTGAAAACACCTCATGGGTGGTGGAACGCCTGTAGCGCCCAACGCCTGTAGCGCCCAACGCCTGTAGCGCCCAACGCCTGTAGCGCCCAACGCCTGTAGCGCCCAACGCCTGTAGCGCCCAACGCCTGTAGCGCCCAACGCCTGTAGCGCCCAACGCCTGTAGCGCCCAACGCCTGTAGCGCCCAACGCCTGTAGCGCCCAACGCCTGTAGCGCCCAACGCCTGTAGCGCCCAACGCCTGTAGCGCCCAACGCCTGTAGCGCCCAACGCCTGTAGCGCCCAACGCCTGTAGCGCCCAACGCCTGTAGCGCCCAACGCCTGTAGCGCCCAACGCCTGTAGCGCCCAACGCCTGTAGCGCCCAACGCCTGTAGCGCCCAACGCCTGTAGCGCCCAACGCCTGTAGCGCCCAACGCCTGTAGCGCCCAACGCCTGTAGCGCCCAACGCCTGTAGCGCCCAACGCCTGTAGCGCCCAACGCCTGTAGCGCCCAACGCCTGTAGCGCCCAACGCCTGTAGCGCCCAACGCCTGTAGCGCCCAACGCCTGTAGCAGGAACTAGTGGGCTGAGGTACGAGAACTACAGGTTTGGCAGCAGCATAAGCAGCTTTGTTTCCTGGCAGACCGACATTACCAGGAACCCACATAAACATCAGAGTGGTTCCACCACAAGTGAGCAAGTGACAGTTTTCGAGGACCTTTTGCACTAAGAGGTGCGGTAGACTTTGAAGGGTGCTGGGAGAGTCCAAGCAGAGGACGCAATTGAAAAGTCTGTTTCACCAGATGTAATCTGTGGCCTGATAGATAAATGGCAAAGAGCTTTGTTGTTAATACTGAGCAGTGTGCTGGGAGCCGATATCAGAAGATCTGGGTGTCAAAGACAAAGGCACACCGAACATCACAGTCAGTCTGAGAGCCATCAATGTTTACAATTGTACTATCGGGAAGTTCCATGCAAAGGCCATGAAACAAAGCGGTAGAGTGGGGCTGTAATAGTGTCCTTAGGAAATGAATAAAGGCCAAGGTTAACACGGGCCCTTCACACAGCCAAGGTGGGGAAGGGTTCACTCCCACTGGGAAAGTTGCAGTTAGTGTTAAGTTAAGCCACTGTGGCAAGTGCCAAAAGTGGGCTCCAGGAGTTAACAGAGAAGAGTGTCGTGCCCCATACTGGTGATCAAAGGAGTCATCAAAGGAGTCATCAAATGAGTCAGCTTAAGATGGGTGGCCACGCATGGCAGACCAATGGCAAGCATACCTGCTGAGGAGAATGTCACAGTGGTAGTTCAGCAGCTTCAGCATACTGACTCAACTGGGCTAGTGTAAAAGGCACCAGTGACCAAACATACCACAATGGTTGATAGTGTTGAGACTGCATTAGAGGGATGGATGTGCAGATGCATAAACATAGCACCAATAGCCTAGTTTCGAATGGACAAGGGACCAGTACAAATGGAGGAGCATGTTTAAATCTGCACCCCAGCAAGTGCTATTGAGGACACATAGGACACTGATTGACTGTACAGCGTGCTGCCAGGTGAGACATGGGAGGACCAAGATATTTTCCTATGAAGCATGAGCCCACGGATTTTGTAGTTTCAATGAACAGAAGAGCAACAGGCCGAAGATGTAAAGATGGCGGGAGAAACTAATTGCACCACCAGAAATTCATACAGACAGTTTTGTCAGTAGATAAAAGTCACTGTTGATGCTCCAGGAGAAAAGATGACAGACATTGCTCAGTGAGACCAGTCCATGGAGAACTGCAATAGATGTCAAAAATCAAAAAAAGGGAGCAGGAGATGCCCGGCAGGAGACAGGCCATTACAGGGTTAATGGTGACAGCAAAGATGATGATGCTCGGGATGGAACAATGAGGCACACCAGTTTCCTGGGTAAAGGTGTCAGACAAGGCAGAATCCACATGAACCTTGAAAACTGTCTTTTAAAAATTCCTGAAGGAAACAGGCCAGGCCATCACAGAAACCTCATGTGTAAAGAGCATGGAGGATACCAGTTTTCCAGCAGCTGTTGCAAGCCTTCTCCATGGTTATCATCCAGATGGTGCAAACTCTGATGATGGTCTGTAATTAAAAAGCTGAAACCGGTCAGAAGTTAACATCAGCTGCAATCAAGACTGCTTTTGAATAATTTCATTTGGAGTCTGGTCAAGCACCATATGCCTGCAGAGGAATGTAATTACATTGAAGTGGAGTGCCATTTGAAACAGGCAACAGTGAAAGGCACACCTGAAGACTGAAAAAAGGCAGAGAAACACGTGATCAACTTACAGGAAGCAGGGAATGATGATGGTATATTACAAAAGTGTGTGTAGGACTATTTTATCTGTCCATACGAGCAGTGACACCAACATTTTCAGTCCGACCAAATTAAGTGGTGTTTTGTCATCATCTGTGTACTGTTTTTTTAAATGAACATTGTGTTCCTGGTTAAATTCTGTATTTGTCAAATTATTTTGACAAATTTCTCTTTCCTATTGTGAGACAGAGGAATACTGTTGACCCAGCTGACATCATCATATAGGAAATTAGACTCCATGCTAAATATATTTCATTATATGCAGACACCAGAATGTTATTTCAGTGCATACAATAGTTACTGAGATATGCAATAACAAGTAGGAAACTTTGCCAGATGCAAAAATTTCTTTGATTTCCATAAACAAAACACCGGCCATAATTACAAATTAAGATTTTTGACAATTAGGGCCAACATTAAAATACCTTTTTTAAAGTTTATGGGAAATGCAATGTAATACACAACTTCAGAAAGATTTCTTGCCAAGTGAGGTGCTGTCATAATCAATGAAATGTTTAAGTATTTCAGTGAGCTCAATAGTTTGAGATATGACATGCAAGTTGGAAGCTGCTTACTACTGGGGAAAATTTCATCCATTTCAAAAACAGTTAACAGAACCATAGCACTAATTAAAACTCAGAAAAGATTTTTGGCATGCTACACCATACCTGCAATTTAGTGCATTTTGTTGGAGATTGATGCTTTAAAGCCTTTTTTTATCACTTAAGTCAGCTATGTGCCGTGGCAGCTACCAGTACTTGATGCGACGTCACAGTGGACCTTAAATGTCAGGTTCCATCTAATCTAACACAGTGGCAGTTGAGGGGGAGCTGTGCAAACTTCCAGCGAAGTACAGCAAAGAAAAAATACCCATAAGAAATTATGGAGGTAGAGTGAGGTGGGAGAGGTACACCAATTGGAAACAGTCTTAGGACCTGTGGGGCTTATCTTGCAATGTGAGATCAGCTTCCACTTCTGCTGTGCCGCTGCCACACCCTCCCCCTATTTGACATCTCAAATAGGCATTCAAAAGTAAAAAAAATTGCATTGAATGATTCATCGCTTGTTTGTTCTCAAAATAGACTTTTCCCCAATCTCTTTTGCTAACATTTGAACAAAAATAACCTTGGGTTAGATAGAGCAGCAATCAGTCGTCGAATTAAGTTGCTTTAATATGACATTTATAGTCACAATGCAGATCAGATTTCGACCTGTGTCAGGTCATTATCAATGCAGTGCGGAATTGTAGCAATTGTTCGTGCTCAAGTGAATGCTTACACAGTTAAGTTAATGGTTCACTTTTTCCCTTCTCATGTAAGAATGTTACTATGATCAAATGTAAATCAAAAAATATTTTCAGCATTTTACCTCGACTGAGCCAGCAGTATAGTGAGATACGTCACCGTACTCTGATCCTAATTCCTCCAAGAACCGCCAAAACTGGTGATGCATAAGCCCATGTGTCTTCAGTTAGTTTACAGTACAAACAACAATGTGCATGATGTTTGCTAATGTTACCGATTTTGCACAAAGCGCCTCTCGATGCAGAATGCAGTGAATTCCATACAACATCTCGTCTGTGCACCCTAGCTTTTTGCGCATCTGTGCTATGAGACCTCTCTGATGGCCTTGCATTGATGGTGCTCCATCTGTGGTCACAGACTAACCGATTCCAGTCCAAACCAACACCAGCAGACTGCACCTGTAGTAGTCCATTTCAAAGGTACTAAGTCCAAAACGTCTTCTGTTGCACAAAGTGCGTTATCGACACCTCGCATGTGTATCACAACCTGGGCTGTATCTGTAAGATCTGTTGCTTCATCAAGCACAACAGAGAAAGCAACAAAGTCTTCAGCCTTATTTATTAGCTGCCTGTGCACAGAGCCAGCCATAGCACTGATATGTCTTGTCACTGTTTGTTTGGATAGACTGATTTCTTGCAACCTGCTTAAGTTTGTGGGAGACAAGTTCTGCAGCATCAATCAGACACCCTTTTACAAACTCCCCTTCAGAAAAGCGTATCCCAGATTATGCAATTCTTAATGCGATTTTAAAACTTGCAGTTAAGATTTAGCGTGGTTGTCATTCTCGACAATTGAATACAGTACATTTTACAGCATACAGTAAAATAGACATGAAGGTAACACAAGAGACTGAGTTCAAGAAGTATCAGTTACTTTGACGTACAGTAAAATTGAGTTGATGTGTCTTATCCATTTTCTTCACTGTTGAGTACACTACACTCGTCTTTGTGACATGTATTGTAATGTCTTTCAATTGAAAACTTACACTGGCCGCCTATTATTTGGCGGCACAGCAAACACTGAGTTTTCGCCAATGGCTACAGAAAAGAATTGCAGTTCCCAGTCATTTTTAAACAACTGAGAACATAGATCTCCCGTCCTTTGCTTTTTCTCAGTGCCTGCCATTTCTCAGTATTTCTGTTAAGGTTACGTTCACCAGGGGTAAACGAGACTGGGTATGTTGCGCTCTTGCTTGTACCACATAAAGAGGGAAGTGGAGCTGCCGCCGTTCATTTAGGACACATGTCTAACAACAGATGTCGCTGTCGCACATGTGCAGCACTTCCGCACGTCTGCACACTGTGCAGCGTTTGGCCGGCCCTGATCTAGAGCTTCAGTACACCAGTTTCGATATTTGTAAGGACATTGTCTAATAGCGAAGATGACAACTGTTACTGTATTCTAATAGGAGGCTGAAATCATGCAATGAGTGGCTTTATGTGAAAACTTTTTACAATAATCAAAAGCTTTCTTCTTTCTACATGGCAGAATGCTCAAGCTATAAAACTAAAAGGATTATCACAAAATCAAAACTGATATGAAAGTATGTAAGCACTGAACAGGCCATGAATCAGGCTGGTTCACAATCCATGCAAGTACACAGCCAACTCAATCTTTACCAATGTTATTTGAGGTGTAGAATCAGATAAAGGGTAAAGTGAGGGTAAAATAGGTGTATAGAAGTAAACTCCAGTCAGGTGAGTGAAGTGTGCTGGTGGAAGGTAGCTGGAGGGCCCAGGATGTGTCTTGCAGCTGTTTGTCAGTTTCTGCACCCTGGATCGAAAGAGATACCTGTGAGATTGCGTGGAAGAAAATCCCATCTCCATGTGGCACCTAATCGCTGTAACGACGAAGAGATTCCGACGAAGAGATTCCACCCAATACAGACCATTCTGTTTACAAAAAGTGTCTTCAGGCAAATGCCCATAAATATAAATCAGAATATCTAATGTCCATCTGTTGTAGATTGATGCAATGTTCCATGCTCAAGCACAATGTATTTGGAGAATGAAAAGTCTCTATAAAATCAACTTTGATCTTGTTGAACTTAGCTCGCTCTATTCATCCATAGAGATACAGAGTGCCATATATAATGGGTCCCAAGTTTATAGTATGTTTCCTTACTGAAGAAGGTGGCTCAGTGATTAGCTCACTGGTCTCACACTCTAGAGGAAAACGACTCAAATCCTATCTGACCATCCACATGTAGGTCATCTATCATTTCCCTAAATTGCTCCAGGCAAATACCTGGAAGGCTTTTTTGAAAAGAGCATGACCAATATCCTTCCCCATCCTTCCATAATCCAAGTTTGTGCTCCACCTCTAACACATTGATGATGTTACATTAAACTCTAATCTTCCTCCTCCTGACTTTCTTGACTTCAGGAAGGTCTCAGTTACATGCTGTTCATTCATTAACAAAAGATGAGCTTATTGACTACTAGACCACATCTATGACTGGATTCAGATCTTCCTTACATGTATAACAACACGTTGACCTCCTTGGGACAAAGCAGATGAGAGAGGAGGAGGGCAGTGACTGTTGTGGCAAGAAACTTGTAGATGTCAGTACTTTTCTCAGTTGTCAGCAGGTGTCAGATTACAGCTGATGCAACTGTGCTTGTTATGTTGAAGGTAATTTCACGTATCTGCTTCCCTCCCCTCCCAGCAAATCACATCATGATGCTCTCAGCCAATCAGAATAAAGCTCCCCTTCTTCCCCTCACGTCACCCCCACCCATTTTTTTTTTATTAAAATCCAATAGCCTCTCCTTCAAGGTGAGTATGTCATAGTTCAAAGATCACTATGAAATGCCATAAGCAAGGGTCAGCCACTGCTTCAATCCAGAATAAAATGCAAATAAAGACTGTCAGATTTAGAAGTATTTGTCCCTCAATTACTAGTAATAATATTGTTGTTAATATATACATTTATGCTTATGTGTATTTCCTCAGTAGTGCAATACACCCCCCCCCTCCCCCTACCCCCCCCCCCAATCCAGCACTAGCAGAACTGCACGTGTTTTGTGCCACCCCACAACAGCAGTCCACAGGTGGTCTTCCACATTTATTGGGCCTGTTACTACCACCACCACAGCTTTAGCTTCCAAAGCCTCAGTTAAATGCCAGCAGAATACTGCTATTTGGCAATACATATAATTTGACTGCTAGCAGGTTTAAACATATGAATGTTTGACTAGCACCTAGCAGTGACTAATGTAATAATTGAAATTGAAAATGTTAAACACATTGGGACTATGGCCGTGTATTCATGGTATGAATGGCACTATCTATGCAGTGTGATGGAGTTCAAAGAGTATAATGCACCCGATACATGTGTTGCCATTTAGGAAGAAAGATTTCAGTAGTAAATGTGTGTGGAGAACCTATGCTTTGATTAACTTGAGGGAACATGTGTATTTAAATAATACACAAAAGCATTGCAAATGTTAATGGTCTATATTGTTCAATAATTATCCCCACAGGAAGAAAAAGCCATCTGTGTCCATGTGTTAGAGGTGCATACTATGACTTTTTAGAGTATTTGTGCAAGCATAGTGTAAAACTGAGGCAATTTTAACAGTGTATAAATGCTTGTATTCATCTGGTGCCAAATAATAGAAGTGTTGAGGCTTTAACAATTCATTCATTCATTTCATTGATTGATTGATTGATTGATTGATTAATTCAGGGGGTTTATGGGACTAAACAGTGAGGTCATCAGTTACAGTTGTAAGGTAGAGGTGTCCACTAAAAGTGGAATCCAGTTGGACGGGTTGAACTAGAAAGCAAGGAAGCTAAAAACACACACAGTAGAACACATGGAAGGGTAGGCCAAATCTAAAAAGTGGAAAAACAGAGGGATAAAAGAGCGGTCTTTGCACGGGGTTGTGGGGGGGGGGGACCGTAAGGTGGGGGGGGGAGGACCGTAAGGTGGGGGGGGGGGACCGTAAGGTGGGGGGGGGGGGACCGTAAGGTGGGGGGGGGGGGACCGTAAGGTGGGGGGGGGGACCGTAAGGTGGGGGGGGGACCGTAAGGTGGGGGGGGGACCGTAAGGTGGGGGGGGGACCGTAAGGTGGGGGGGGGACCGTAAGGTGGGGGGGGACCGTAAGGTGGGGGGGGACCGTAAGGTGGGGGGGGACCGTAAGGTGGGGGGGGGGGCGGACCGTAAGGTGGGGGGGGGGGCGGACCGTAAGGTGGGGGGGGGGCGGACCGTAAGGTGGGGGGGGGGACCGTAAGGTGGGGGGGGGGACCGTAAGGTGGGGGGGGGGGGACCGTAAGGTGGGGGGGGGGGACCGTAAGGTGGGGGGGGACCGTAAGGTGGGGGGGGGGGGACCGTAAGGTGGGGGGGGGGGGACCGTAAGGTGGGGGGGGGGGGACCGTAAGGTGGGGGGGGGACCGTAAGGTGGGGGGGGGACCGTAAGGTGGGGGGGGGGACCGTAAGGTGGGGGGGGGGACCGTAAGGTGGGGGGGGGGACCGTAAGGTGGGGGGGGGGACCGTAAGGTGGGGGGGGGGGGACCGTAAGGTGGGGGGGGGGGACCGTAAGGTGGGGGGGGGGGGGACCGTAAGGTGGGGGGGGGGGGGACCGTAAGGTGGGGGGGGGGACCGTAAGGTGGGGGGGGGGACCGTAAGGTGGGGGGGGGGACCGTAAGGTGGGGGGGGGGACCGTAAGGTGGGGGGGGGGGACCGTAAGGTGGGGGGGGGACCGTAAGGTGGGGGGGGGGGGACCGTAAGGTGGGGGGGGGGGACCGTAAGGTGGGGGGGGGGACCGTAAGGTGGGGGGGGGGACCGTAAGGTGGGGGGGGGGACCGTAAGGTGGGGGGGGGACCGTAAGGTGGGGGGGACCGTAAGGTGGGGGGGGACCGTAAGGTGGGGGGGGACCGTAAGGTGGGGGGGGGGACCGTAAGGTGGGGGGGGGGGACCGTAAGGTGGGGGGGGGGACCGTAAGGTGGGGGGGGGACCGTAAGGTGGGGGGGGACCGTAAGGTGGGGGGGGGGGACCGTAAGGTGGGGGGGGGGACCGTAAGGTGGGGGGGGGGACCGTAAGGTGGGGGGGGGGACCGTAAGGTGGGGGGGGGGACCGTAAGGTGGGGGGGGGACCGTAAGGTGGGGGGGGGGGACCGTAAGGTGGGGGGGGGACCGTAAGGTGGGGGGGGGGGACCGTAAGGTGGGGGGGGGACCGTAAGGTGGGGGGGGGACCGTAAGGTGGGGGGGACCGTAAGGTGGGGGGGGGACCGTAAGGTGGGGGGGGGACCGTAAGGTGGGGGGGGGACCGTAAGGTGGGGGGGGGACCGTAAGGTGGGTCTGAAGGGGTGGGGGACGTAAGGTGGGGGGCAAGGTGGTGTGGGGAAATGTAAGGTGGGGGGCAAGGGGGGGGGGTGGGGAAATGTAAGGTGGGGGGCAAGGGGGGGTGGGGGAAGTAAAGAGTAAACTTTTGACCCATCAGAAGGAACGGTTGTCAGCTTTCTGATTCACATTGTTCATTGATGCAATTAGGAATGTGTGAACTAATTGTGCCTGATGTAGGCATAGAACTGTGATTTTAAGTATCTTCATATATCCTGCTATATGAAGAGTTTATAAATAAACAGAAAAGAGTATGTGTGTAATTTTTTATATGAAAGGTCCCTGTATGCTAATGTAAGCACTAAGTCAACACCATGACCAAATGGATGAAGCACCCTCATCGCAAGTGTCTTGCAGTAACAATGGTCTTGCAATGATACCAGAAACTAGGAGGAGAAAGAGTGGTTTGCTACTTCCCAATAACATGGGTGCCTTGACTGTTGGACCATCTGACAGTGGGAGGACTAATCTTGTTCTGTCTCTTAACACATTGTAAGGGGATCCACTTAAGAGAGATTTCACAGCATTGACAGCAATCTATCAGGCATTCAACAGAAACGACAATAATCCACCACATGAGAAAGTAAAGCCGAACAGTATTTCATGTTTGATAGCAACATAGTGGAAAAACAAGAATCTGATATGGAAATTTTTTTGTTTTTGCCATCATATGAAAGTCTGTAGCTATTGAGCTATACATATTGTACGACTGCAAAGCAGTCTGTAAGGGTAAAGCAAAACTTAATGCTTTAAAACAGTACAATATGAATTTAAAGCATATTTACCAAATGTATGTAGGAACCGACATGACATTCTATGAATTTGTTAGCTTGGATAGGGAGTGCTTGAATTTCACACAGTATGGTTTTCTATTTGTAGATAAAATTATAACATTAAATGCCAGTCAATATAGATGTAACTTCCAGGAGTTTCTGTTCAAAAGGTAGTGTTACAAGGTGTGACTATCAGTATACTGAAAACTATGGAAATTTGCATGCATATCATGCACTCATTCTGAGGATGTTAAGCATAGGCAAACATATATTTATTCATTGATAAAGAATTGAGGCAATCAACAGAAAATTAACAGAACCGGATAGACTTAACACAGTAGCTACAAAATGTGAGATGTTAAATGACAGAATCTGGCAACATGAACTCTATGTTGATGGGAAAATTGAAGTAGTCAGCACAGGGTAAGCACTAATATTTAATTTTATTAAGGCAGTAAATATGGAGAGTGTGTTATCACCACCCATAGTCTCAGATTATATACCTGTAAGTCATAAGACATCTCAATAACAGTTCAGTGTCTCAAAATGTACAGCTATCAAGGCTCAAAAGGCTATTCACCATAAATGATTGCTAAAACCAGGAAATCTGTAATGATATCACTCTCTCTCAGAAACATTTAAACCAGTAAAAAGGTCCACACCATACAAATGGAGGAGGAGGAGGAGGAGGAGGAGGAGGAGGAGGAGGAGGAGGAGGAGGAGGAGGAGGATGTACTGCTACCAGTTTCATTAACCATGGCAGTAATAGTGAGTGAGACAACATGTGGGGTCAGCAGGGATAAACCCGCATCTTACGTAAGCACCCTATATATTTAACCAAGCAAACAACACAGGTTGGGAATAAGGAATTGGAAAGAACACCTGGTTTATTTAATCTAGTATTCTTAAAAATTATGAACCGAACCAACTAATCACTGAAAGAGAACTATGTAATTAAGTATTATTTACAACACACACAGACAAAACAATATCAAAAATGGACAAATACAAGGCTCAAACAGTAGGAAATACAGGAAAATTATTCGACCTGCATTAACTGGTGCTCTTACTGCAGGTGAAAGCATTGATGTTTAGCATAGAAGACTGAACACACTACCTCTGAAGTACGTATACTAAGATGACACAAACGAGATCACAGAACAACTATTACTACTCACAGCGTCAGCTGCTGCAGGGAATACAACTCACATGACTGAAATAACAGCAATCATCTTGTAGCTTTGAGAAAGACTTATCACCAAGTAATTGTGGAGATAGTTGTTCATGAGCTCCACAAGCCAGTGTGCCAAACATTCCCATCCAGGCATGTTATTATGCAAGTTTACATTATTTACAGAAGGCCAATCTCATAGATATGAAACCATCTTCTCAAGCTAATAAAGGTTTCAAATATATTTGAACAGCCTTAGATAGGTATTCCAAATTCACCTTGGCCCTGCCTGTGAAAGCAAAGTCAGGGAAGGAAGTTGCACAAGTTGGTGCAGACAGGGACAAGTCAGTGTCCTGACAACCTTCAAACTGTCCATCATGGAGAATTTTACAGTAAGTATCTCAAGCCGGTAATGGAATGATACAGAATAAAACACTACTAGACATTCTCCCACCTGCAAGATAGTGTTTTATAAAATCTGAAAAGAACCATAAAAACCATATATGGATGCAATTATATCTTCATGCTTCACACAAATGGCTAGACATTCTCCAGATTAGAGGGGTGTAAAATTGAACTGAATATTGTGCAATTAAAATGAGATTTGTTAATGTTTGTGACAAGGTACCTCTAATATACAGTATACAACTGTATTAAGATGGTGGATCCACATAGACAGAAATTCAATGCAGGTGATTTTGTGTGTATTTTAAAATAAAAAACTGTCTTTTCTGAAGTCTTACCTTCCAAACTGGTCAGATCTCATAATTTACATCTTAGAGGATGTACAGAGGAGTTGGACAAAAGTTCTGAATGAGAAATTTCTCTTAGAGCATATCATAAGGTATAATTGGAATAAGGCTTTAGGCAAATGGCTTGGCTTTCCACCATTACAGAACAGTTGGGTGAACACTCAAAATCTGGTATGTAACTGGGTTTGTAAATTTTAGTGCAGCAGCATAACACAAGTGTTAGGGAGCACATCAGAGGTGGCAGCAATATTCTCAGTAAGTTATCAGTTTTACTGTGTGTCTCTGGATGCAAAGCTGAAAAATGTTGGTAGGGGGGGGGGGGGGGGAGGTAGAGGGGACCAAACAGTGAGGTCATTGATCCCATGGTCTAAGGTGGCAGAAACCAAGGGAAGAATGACAAAAAACAGCACAGTCCACACAGTCCAATGAAGAGGAAGGGAAAGAGAAATATGCAAACAGAGGGAAAGGAATGTTAGGGCTGCAGGAAGAAGGTTAGGAGGATGTGGGGAAAGCAGGGGTGCCCCAAAAACACTGTGCACTTTGGGTCATCAGCACCACCACTAACCTGTCCCAATCCCCACACCATACCATGATCACAACACAATGGGACAACACCAGGGGAAGAAGACAAGAAATGAGGTAACAAAACAGCATGACAGATCAGACGATTGTAGGGAAACGGTGGGGCGAACCTGGCTGGTGGGAAGGCAAGGTCGGAGCCTCCATAACCAATGCCTACACTGAGGGACTCCTGTTACAAATGAAAATTCAAGGACTCACATGAGGGCAAATCTTTTTCACAAAGAAAACCAAGGATGGATGTAACCATGCAAGGGTCATCAACAAATGAGTATACATTTCATGAAATGTGTTTACACGGCCATTGTATTAATATCAAACTTATTTTATTTCTAGTTATGGCAAATAACACATTCTACAACATTGTGTTGTTTTTGGATGTGGGACACTTAGAAATATGCTAGTGCCCATATGCCTTCCATAGTCAAGTTTCTGCAGTTTGTCTTGGCAAGTTTAACGTGAACTCTACAATGATGGTGCAACTTGGAATTTTTTACATAAAAAAAAATTGTTTCCTTAAGGTTTTAACATGGCACTTCTACTATCACATCACCACTTGACTGAGCCACCATGAGATAGCATTGCCCACGGGTATCTCAACATTTATGTAGGCCATTGTTAGTCCTTTTTGTAAAGTCAGTAGTTTCTTTTCGTAGAAATAAAGTCAATTACTTCCAAAATTGCCATGGATTAAAGATATAATGACTTGCTCTTTTTGTCTGCAAGAATGGCTACTGCATTTTAGCTTCTCAAACAATCACAAAAGTCGATACATGGCTCCTGTCGTTTTCGGTGCACTTTCAACACATCGTAATGATGTCACACATGAGTTTGATGGAATGAACTTGACATCCTCCATGTAAAGTACATCAGCAGAAGAGAGAATTAATACCTTCACTGTGATACCAAAGGTAATATTACCAATGATAGCACCACCGAAGTGGAATTCTTAAGCATTTCTCTAAAATTCCTTCACCAAAGGTGAAGTAAAAATTTAAACCAAGAAGAGTTGCCAGTGTAACTTGAGGCTCTCTTGCTGTAGTGAAGCAATTTAACTTAATAAAGGCATGTCTTCCAGTCCTGATGGTATACCATTTTGATTCCATTCAGGTTATGTTGATACAATAGGGCCATGCTTAACATCACATAAAACTGATCACTTGAAAGATCTGAACTAAAAGAATGGAAAGTTGCACAGGTCACAACAACAGTCAAGGAAGTAAGTAGGAGTAATCGGATGAATTTCAGACCAATGACAGACCGATTCACAGTAGGATTTTGGAATGTAGACACTGTCCCAACCTCATGAATTTCCTCAAAGGTCGTGGTCTATGGACACACAGTCAGTGAAGTTTTTGAAACTTTCTTCTTGTGAAACAACTTTCTCACAAAGTAATGGGTGCTATTGATGCCTTTCTAGATTTCCAGAAGGCTTTTGTGCCTGTGGATTATTGCTTCGGTTGTGCAACAGGATTCACAATTTCTAGCCGGCCAGGTCACAGTATATCCTTAGTGATGGAGAATGGAGTGAAAGGGATACCTGGTGTATGCAAGGAAGTGCTTACAGGCCCTCTGCTACACCTAAACTATACAAGATTTAGGAGACAGTCTGAGCAGCCCTCTTGAACTGTTTCAAGATGCTGTCTGCTGTCTATTAAACTCTCAAAATCAAAACAAGTGCAAAATGACTTCTTCACAATATCTCTATGGTACAAAAAGTGGCAATTGTTTGAATAAAGGAAAGTGAGGTCATCCACACAAGTATGAGAGAAACACCTGTTAAATTGTAGTTACATGATAAATCACACCAATTTATAGGCTGTCAATTCAACAAAACATTTGGAAATTACAATTATGTACAACAGAAAATGGAATAACAGTGTTGTGGGGGAGATAAACCAAAGACTTTTATTGGTGAAACACTCACTCAGATGCAACAGGTCTACTAAAGACTGTACACTGTGCTTGTCTGTCATCTGATAGTATTGTGGTGCTGTATAGGATCCTTACCAGATATGTCCGAGTACATCGAGAAGACCAGCAAAATTGCTGTTAAGCTACAATTCTGGCAATGATGTAGTGCACACAGGAGCGAAGGGGACAAAACAGTGTGAGCTGGGTTATGGTAGTGTGCAGACATGTATCCCAGTGTCTGATCTAGCAAGCTGTGGATCCCATAGGTCATGTCCAATGCAAGCTCCCAATCACACATACAGAAGTGAGTTTGGTGTTCTCTGTTCATTTTCACTCTCATTTGGTTGAAACCATTAAGCACATGGCACCTAGTGATCATGAAGGTAGTTTACTTTATTCCTGACATGCATCTATTTTTCTTCTGCAGTCACGTGATTGGTCGACATACTTGTCACTAAGTAATATATACTCTCCAGGACAAAGTGTGAGTGGAACTATTGTGTGAACACCATTACCAGGATTGTCAGTTGATAGACACTGCAAGCTTCACTTGTTCACTTACTCCTTTGTGTAGAATAAATGTATTATGATGAATATGTATTTTGTCAATGCCCTTCACCACACTAGAAACTTAGCCTCTTTCTGAGGATAGAGTGTGGGTGTGGCAATGAAGCCAGCTCACTGCACACCTGACATTTAAGCAGTGTACCAACATGTTCTTGCTTCACTAGTGACCATGTGATCTGAGGCCAACAAATGGTGACAAACTCATCTGTGTATGTGCGACAATCTTGAGTGGACAAACCACTGAGTTTTTGTACAAACATTCATTTCCTTGTGATTGTGTGCTTTGCTCATGACCATTTTTAGCGTTATCTTTCGAATTTTAATATTATTTTGTGTGTGTGTTTCCCATGTTGTGAAAACTGTTGCAAACCAAATCGTTGACATAAGCAGTACTACAGAAGAGCTACTGCCATGCAATCTGAGGCTGGAGAACAAGTTTCAGTTGTATGCCATCACAGAATTAGCAAATAGGGTGCATGACAACCAACATTGCCCAATACTGCACCCACGGCAGACTACGAAGTCCTCAGCTCGACAACTTTCACTCCATGGTGGCAGTCTAGTGTGCATCCCACCTCTGATGCTGATCTGCACCACCTAGTCCACAATCTGCCCACCCACACAGCAGCTCACAGCTCACAGGTCAACAGGTTGGTGCACTCTCAGAGAGGGGAACAGGTACTGTAGCAGCAGCCGATCCAGTTACAGGTGACTTGGCTGTCACAACTGGCAACCCAATACCAGCCATCTTAGTGGTAACTTGCAAATGTCAGATCAGCAGCCGAGTGGTTGTTGCTGGTATTATGTCTGCTTTGGCAACAATGAAGCAAAGTGCCAGGAGCACTCCACACACCCGAATTCCAGCTACAACCGGGCCTACATGCCCCCAGTTGCCGTGCCATTTCAAACCCCGGGGCAGAATAGGCTGGAAGTGTCAAATACCTTGTTGACACTGTTTTTGGCCTCTCAGTATTCCCTCTAGCTATGGTGAGAGGCCACAGGACTGACAAGATACTGTCTTATGGTGTAGAATAATTCTACCATCAAAATATATATGCCATACAATAGAAATTTGAACCTTTGTCTATGCCGCACATTCTCGTGGACTTTCAGTGTGGCTGACATTAGCCTGTCAATCATTTGTGCAGATTGCCTCAGCCACTACAAGCTACTAGCTAATATCTTAAATGCCCAGTTGATCAACTCGACAACTTTGAAGACGGCGGGATAGCAATCCCAGGCTGCTTTCTTCACTGTTGACCTAATGAACTACCTTGACTGTAGGCAGACATTGTGGACAAATTTCCCAAACTCCCTTGGCAGTCTATTATGGCTTTTATCTTTGTCATATAATCAGATATGTTTTCACTCAGTTTTTCATATAATACACTTGATGCCAGCCTCTTAGTCTTAGGTTGTTCAAATTTTTCATAGAAAATTTCACTACTGAACTCTGCTTATAACACAACTTTGTCTGTCCTGAGTTTTCTGTCATAAATATACTTTCATTTACAATAGTTTATTTATTGGAAGCATACTTGAAAATGTTCACTTGACTTAATTCTGTTATGGTTTCACAGAGTTTCTCAAATTTGGGATGTCAACATTTTCCTTTGCTCTGTTTTGACAGAATACACCACTTTTGCTGTAATTATTGAGCTGACTATTCAGAATTTTTCCATATTTCACCATATAATCTGCAGTTTACATAATCACTTTGATTTTGCACATTTAAAGTATTTCTATTCATAGTATCCAAACCCAGTCAGTATTTGTTAGATCTGATTTTTAAGAGCTTTTACTTTCCTGTCTACGAGACAATTATTTACTTAACTGCCTACTTTTGGAGTATCTTGCTACTCAATTGACTCCTTTGGGAATTTTTTGTAACAACTTCCCATGGTCCATTTTTGTACTCTGGTCATTATTTTGGTACTTAGTTTACCCATTAAATTTTATTACTTATTAAATTTTGTTTACTCCTTTACGTTATAATTTTTAGCAAATCATCCACAATTTAAGTTCATATTCCTCTATGGATTTCATTACATTTCTTATTTCCTTTTCCATATTTTGGGTCCTGCTTATTTTAAGTGTGATATTCATTGTGCTTGCAGCATTGGCTAGCAAGTTTTCACCAGCTGCCTAAATCTCTTGCAGTGCAAGTGTGTCAGCTCCATGCTACTGCACAGCATGTAGCACAATGCTGTCCCTATTTTTCTCTTCCTCAGTCTGCATTTACCTTGAACTAATACATTAACCTCTATCTTTACATATTTTGCCCAATTTACAGGTTGTATTCCTGACTATTATATTATAATTTACGAATCCTAAATTTGTATTGTTACATAACTAACATTACAAGTTTGTGCCACTGGATACTCATTTCAGAGCTGTGTTCAATCACACAGGTGCCACATAACACCCTCCTTACACTAGACAGTGTGGATATTTATTTTACAAAAATAACTGGACCATTATTTTAGTAATGGTTAATTTAGGCACATTGTTTTTTCTCCAACACATACTAAAACCACTGGAAGAAACAATGAATTGCTGATCATTCCTAGGTCATACAAATCCACCATTCAAGCATATTTTATTCATGAAGTAATTGCAGTTATTTAACTCCATTTGTATTACTAATTTATTGTCTGCATTAATTAATGAAAAAGCTGTTCACCCATTTTTACTTATAATATTGGATGCACTTAACTGATACTAATAAGTGAATCATTGCCTCATGTTAATGGTTACAAAAATGTTCTGTATGCTTCTGAACAAAACAATATGTGAATGAAGGAAATTAATCAGCAGCCATACTTTCTTTAGATGTCCCAATCGCCCAACAAGACACAAATTAACATACTCACCATATCCTGCAAACAAAATTCTTTTAATCATTTATCTTCAATGATTGTTTACATTTACTGTTAGGATAAAGTTACTTTTTAGATTAAAAGATTTTTCTTGAAAAATCAAGTTTTATTCCAATGTTGTTCAACAGAGGGCACCATTTCGACTCAATCAGTAAAATGTTTTCAAGTTTAGTTTGACAGTCTCAGAAGAAAAATTAACTGATCCTAAATTACATTCAAATTTAATTTTACAAATACTTTTAACTTAAAAAATATATTCATACAAATCCCAGGAACACCTGCTTATTTGCACACACACACACACACACACACACACACACACACACACACACACACACACACACAAAGATGAGCCCTTAAAATATTAAAAACATGTAGTTTGTATGAACATTCAGGATGGAATGTTTTTAATATTTTGTAAGGGGATCATCCCTGAGTTGTTAGAGAGCAGGTTTTACGGACACTGTTGTACACATGCACTAACTGCTCTGCAGGGTACTTTGCATTAGTAAAATTTTGGACAATATGATAAAATTGTTGTTTGGTAATGATCAATAAAAAAAGCACTTTCCGACAATATGCAAAAGTGGTAGTATAATATTACAGTACTTAATATTACCACCTATAAAATTTATTAATGTTCAGTAGACATTTTGCATCATACAAATAAATCTAAGACTACAGTTCAGAGAGCTTGTAAAATGCATGTGCAATAAATTACTCATTTTGTGAGTTTCTTTTTATCCACTTTCAATTTTGTATCCATATTTTGTGCTGGTGTTTGAGGAGTTATTCTGCGCCTTGCAACAACTGGTGTTGCCTTAGAAGCAATACCCGATGGGTCTGCCTGAGCAGTTTTCAGTTTTGAACCAGAAAAGAATTTCTTAACTGTTGACTGAGGCTTTATCATTATTGTTCTATCTCGAGGCAGTGTCTGTGGTGTTTGTAGCATCCTTTTCTGTTGTGGCCTTGGAACAGATGATGGTACTAGTCTTGATGCAGGTGGTTTCCTTGTAGATTTTGGTGTTGATTTTGGTGTCGAATTTGGTGCTGAATTGTTAACTGCATGAAGCTGCCTTGTTTTATCCTGGAAAAAAGTAGTTTGTTACACACTTTGAATGACATATTTTCAGGTATAAAGGGGAACCAGTCAGATAATGTCACTCGCTTCAATACTCAAGGTCATAAAGGCAGTACCTCAGTTTAATTTTATGCCAATTGTAGTTTGTAGTCTTCAGATTGGTTTAGCTGTAAACCCCAGTGTGAGAAATTGTTTCTATGAAAGTTATGGCGCAATTTCGTAGCTGCCTAGAGAAATTTACATGTATAACAGCTGAAGTTTTATCATTTGAAAACTGTGCACTCAGCACTGTAATTCCAGTTTTTATTCAAGTAACTTAATTGTTGTTACATAGTACCTCCTAACTGTCCAGACCAATTTGGTTCAAGTTTCATTCTGAAAAGATACTATGATAAATATAAACAGGGCACTTATTTACTACAAATCACAGAAAATGAACTAATTTGTTTATTAACTCTACCAGTTTTTTTTTTTATTGTTTTCTGTTACCTGCTACTATATTTCCTGTAGTGGACAGCAAATCCATACTGGAAAGTATTTTAAAACACTCATCTGTTGGCTATGCTGATAAAGTATGTGAACAATCTATCGCAACCCAACACTTTATGGAGAAGGCTTCCACAAAACTGAAATGCGAGAACATTTGTTTAATTTGCCTTCCAATTTTTATTTGTATATGTTCTTATTCCAATATACAAAAAAGTACCTTTTTTCCAAATATTCATCTAATATATTACATTCTGTCAATCTCATTGCAGTGAAATCTATATAAATGAACACATGAAGTACCACACTATCAGAAGTAGCTACAGCAGATTTCTTGTGTGAATCATACTAACAAAGTTCCTGTTACTCTGTCCCCATCCGTTATACAAACTGTGACCATAGAATAGGATGGAATCTAAACTTGTCTCTTAACATAGATTTTCAAGTCATTGACACTATGTCACTTCTCAAAACACAAAAATTCTACTTACAATTTTTGCTTTAATATTGTAAATATAATATACTGTACTGGATATGTAATTAATAGCAAGAAATAATTTTTCTTAAAAGTAACAAACTTTTAAAAATTAATAGGATTAAGCACTTGTTATCTCCTGCTCAATTCTACTGTGTAGTAACAATTCTACTGTGTAGTAACAATTCTACACTAGTTTCTCATGTTTTTTCCTTCAGTGCTTCTAAATTTATAGTGAGCAATTCTCTTCCTTTCAGATTTTTTTATGGTTTTAGGGCACAAAACTGCTACGGTCATTAGCACCCAGTCTGTGACTTAGGAAAAGGTAAAAAAACGAAACTTGAAATCAGCAGCAATGGGAATGAAACTCAAAAAAATTGTAGAAACTAAAAACAGAAGGAAAGCTTAAAAAACCACTATAGAATGGGGTTGGTTGTCCCCAAAAAGAGCTTCAAATGACTGACGTCATCTCACTGGCACTAATAAACTCGAGAACGCGATCGGCTGAGTGCGCGTCATCTGCTAAAATGGAAATTTATATCAGGCGACAGCTGTAGACGGGCGCGTAACGGAGTAAAATAGGGGCACTCAAGTAAAAGGTGTCTTACCGTCCACAGCTGAGAGCAGTGGGGACAGAGTGGGGGAGGATCGCCACTTAAAAGATGTTGATGGCTAAAAAGACAGTGCCCTATCCGGAGTCTAGTTAAAATTACCTCCTCCCAACGGCGAGTTCGGGAGGAAGAGGTCCAAGCACAGGGAAGAACTTTCATGTCCCGCAATTTATTATTGGGAAGTGTTGACCAATGTGCATGCCATAAAAGAGCAACACAACGACATAAAACACTCCGTAGATTGGCGAAGGGAATCATGCGAATAGCTGGCTGAAGAAGAGAGACTGCAGTCTTGGCCGCTATATCGGCTGCCTCATTTCCACAGATACCAACGTGTCCTGGGATCCAGAGAAATGCCACAGAGACGCCCCCCAAGTGGAGCAAGTGGAAGCAGTCCTGAATCCGGTGGACAGGGCAGAGAGCTTGGAGACTGAGCAGAGAGCCGAGAGAAACTCAACAGATAACATACTGTATCCGCTGATGGTGACGGATGTAGTGGACAGCCTGGAGATCAGCATAAATCTCCACAGTATAAACCAAACACTGATCGGGAAGCCGAAATTGATTTGGGGTGTCGCCAACAATATAGGCACACCCTACACCAAACGATGTTTTTGAGCCATCAGTGTAAATAAATGTAGCTTCCTTCATTTTTGCACATAGAGCAGCAAATTCCCGATGATAAACAAGCGAAGGGGTACCATCCTTGGGAAACTGACAAAGGTCACAGAGCAGGCAGGTCCAGGGACGGAGCCAAGGCAGTGCTGTACCCCAAGTCGTCAAGAAAGTTTTAGAAAAGCAGAAGGAAAGAGAATGGAGCAGTTGACGGAAGGAGAGTCCTGGTGGTAGTAGGGAGGAAGGACGGCCTGCATACCCTAAATCCAAGGAGGCGTCGAAAAAAAGGTCATGGGCCAGATTAGCAGGCATGGAAGACAAATGGCTAGCATAACGACTCAGAAGGACTGCTCGTCGATTGGACAGCGGAGGTTCAGGAGTCTCAGCATAAAGGCTTTTCACAGGGCTGGTGTAAAAAGCTCCAGACACTAAACGTAATCCACAGTGATGGATAGAGGCAAGACACCGAGCGGAGGAGTAAACTATGCTTCCATAGTTCAATTTCGAGTGCACTAAGGTGCGATAGAGGCGGAGAAGGACCACTCGGTCCACTCCCCACGAGGTACCATTCAGGATGCGGAGGGTGTTGAGGGATCGCAGACAGCGAGCCGAAAGATAGGAAACATGGGAGGACCAGCACAGTTTTCTGTCAAACAAGACCCAAGAAGTTAGCGACATCCGAAAACGGAAGGTTGACAGGTCATAGATGTAAGGAGGGTGGAAGAAACTCCTTACATCACCAAAAATTAACACAAATGGTCTTACTGGGAGAAAAATGGAAGCCGGTTTCGATGCTCGAACAGTGGAGGCGAACGAGACATCCTTGATGACGTTGTTCAAGACGGCTGGTCCGTTGAGAGCTGTAGTAGACTGCAAAATTGTCTACAAAGGGGGAGACCGAGACATCGGGAAGGAGAGAGTCCATAATTGGATTTATGGCAATAGCAAACAGTACAACACTTAGCACGGAGCCCTGGGGTACCCCGTTTTCTTCGGAGAAAGTATGGGAGAGAGTAATGTTCACCCGCACTCTAAATGTGCGCTCTGCCATAAATTCGCAAAGAAAAAGGGGCAGCCGACCTTGAAAGCCCCAAGAGAACAGTGTGCGGAGGATGCCTGTCCTCCAACAGGTATCGTATGCTCTCTCCAGATCTAAAAATATTGCTACTGTTTGGCGTTTCTGGAGAGAATTGTTCACGACATAAGTGGAGAGGGCAACAAGATGGTCAACTGCAGAACAATGCTTTCAGAAACCGCATTGGGCAGGTGTTGAAAGACTGCGGGATTCCAGCCACCAAGCTAAATGGCAATTCACCACGTGCTCCAAAACCTTACATACACTACTCTTGAGAGAAATGGGGCGATAGCTAGAGGGGAGATGTTTGTCCTTTCCAGGTTTCGGAACAGGAACGACGATAGCTTCCCGCCATCGTCTGGGAAAGTACTGTCGGTCCAAATTCGATTATAAAGGTGAACGAGGTAAAGCAGACTATGGTATGATAAATGCAGCAACATTTGGATGTGGATACCATCCAGTCCTGGGGCGGAGGAGCGAGCAGAAGAGAGTGCATGTTGGAGTTCCCGCATGGAGAAATAACTATTATAGCTTTCGCGATTTTGAGAGGAGAAAGCAAGAGGTTGCACTTCCGCTGCACGTTTCTTCAGGAGAAATGCTGGCAGGTAATTAGAAGAGCTCAAAATCTCAGCAAAGTGTTGACCCAATGAGTTAGAAATTGCGACAGGGTCCACTAACGTATCATGCGCGACAGTGAGCCCAGAGACCGGGGAGAAACTAGGCGCGCCAGATATCCGTCGATCAGACTCCAAACTTCCGAGGTGGGAGTGAAGGTGTTAAATGAGCTAGTAAAGAAGTCCCAGCTTGCCTTCTTGCTATCGCGGATTATACGACGGCATCGCCCATGTAACTGCTTATAGCGGATACAGTTGGCCAAAGTAGGATTGTGTCTGAAAATGTGAAGAGCACGTCGCCGCTGACGTATTTTCATGGCATGCCTCATTCCACCATTGAACTGGGGGGCGCCGGGGCAATTCAGAGGTGCGAGGTATTGAACGTTCTGCAGCTGTAAGAATGAAGTCTGTAATATGAGTGACCTCATCGTTGACGCTAGGAAAGTGACGGTCATCGAATTTCACTAGAGACGAAAAAAGTATCCAATAGGCTTGGGCATACTTCCAGCGTCGCGGGCGCATATGTGGCAGTTGAGGCTGCAGTCTAAGGACACATGGAAAGTGATCACTCAAGTGTGTATCACCAAGGGCGAACCATTTGAAGCGCCGAGCTAGCGGAACAGTACCGACCGAAAGGTCCAAATGAGAGAAATTTGTCATGGCAGACAGAAATGTAGGGTCCCCAGTGTTGAGGCAAACAACACCCTCTTGATGGAAGAGGTCTATCAATAGTGAGCCACGCAGACAAGGATGTGGAGATCGCCAAAGCGGGTGGTGGGCATTGAAGTCCCCAACCAGCAAATAGGGGGGTGGAAGCTGACCAAGAAGATGAAGGAGATCAGCTCATGCCATTGGTGTGGACGATGGGATGTATACAGTACAAAGAGAGAACATGTATCCGGAAAGGGAAAGACGCACGGTGACAGCTTGGAAGGAAGTGTTTAAATGAATTGGGTGATAATGGAGAGTATCATGGAGAAGAATCATGAGTCCTCCATGTGCTGGAGTGCTTTCAACAGAGGGGAGATCAAATCGAATGGACTGAAAATGGGGGAGAACAAAGCAGTCGTGGGTATGCAGCTTTGTTTCCTGAAGACGGAAGATGACCGGCGAGTAGGATCGTAAGAGGATCGACAATTCATGCCGATTGGCTTGTAGGCCGTGGATTTTCCAGTGGATTATGGACATAGGGTGAACAGAAAATGGAGGAATGTGACCAAGGTTGCCGTCAACTCAGCGACTGCTCAGAGCTTGCGACCAACAGCATGGAATGGCATTCAGCTGAAGGCAGAAGATGCTGATCCATAGATTGTTCAGGAGCAGCTCCTGCCACCAGTGATCGGCGGGTTGATCGGCCGCCAGCAGTGCACCTCGGCGACACAGAAGACGGCCGAGGGCGACTACCACCAGCTGGTGCTGTAGACGAGACACGCCGTGCGGAGGAGGAGAGGAATTGGGTTTCTTATTAGCCTTCTTGGATACAGGACGTTTAAATGAAGGAGGAACCGATGGTTGTGAAGTTGGGGTATGTAAAAACTCTTCACGAGTATGCTCTTTTTTCGAAGTCTTTGTGTCTGACTTTTGGGCTCGAGATTTAGCAGAACCCAATGAAGGGTGAGCCATTGAGTGGGCAGGCGAAAGTGGGGAGGTTGAACGGGCGATCTTTGCGCTGGCCGACCTGACGACCGTGGCACTAAAGGTGAAATCGCAAGTCTGTGGGGCCACCTCCTTTGTTGGCCAAGGAGAGGCAAGGACAGTGCTGTATTTTCCTGTCTCAGGCACATTGGGCTTTCGACTGGCGAATAATTTTCGAGCATTAAAGGTCGACACCTTTTCCTTCACTCTGATTTCCTGAATGAGCTTTTCGTCTTTAAAAATGGGGCAATCTCGAGAGGAAGCAGCATGGTCACCCATACAGTTGAAGCAACGAGGGGATGGAGGTGGACAAGCACCCTCATGGGCATCCTTGCCACACGTAACACATTTGGCTGGATTGGAACAGGACTGGCTGGTGTGATTGAACCGCTGACACTGATAGCAACGCAAAGGGTTTGGGATGTAAGGGCGAACAGAAATTATCTCATAGCCTGCTTTGATTTTCGATGGGAGTTGAACTTTGTCAAATGTCAAGAAGACAGTACGGGTTGGAACAATGTTTGTGTCAACCCTTTTCGTGACTATGAACTGCTGTTACACCCTGGTCAGACAGGTAGTGTTGAATTTCCTCGTCGGGCAATCCGTCGAGGGAACGTGTATAAACGACCCCACGAGATGAATTTGAAGTACGGTGCAGTTCCACCCAGACAGGGAAGGTGTGTAGCAGTGAAGTACGCAGCAATTTTTGTGCCTGGAGGGCACACTGTTTGTAACAACAAGGTGCCATTTCATAATCTGGAACAAGACTTTACAGGACCTGCAATTGCATCGGCACCTTTCTGAATAATGAAAGGGTTGACCCGTGGAGAAGTTGTGACCTTCGTCAGACTGAGAAACAACAAGGATCTGTGGCAACGATGGAAGAACTGTCTGTGGCTGAGACTCATTGAACTTACACTTGTGAGCAGACATAGTAGAAGATGAGGAAACCATTGCAAAGTATCCCCATGATTATCTGCGTCTCCAATGGCGCGCTCCTCCCTCCCTCCCAAGAAACGGACGGAGGGACCAATCGGCACTTTCGGAAGGTATCAGCTCGGGTAATCACCCCTTCCTGGGCCTGGCCATTACCAGGGGTACGTACGTGTCCTACCTGTCTACCTGGGGCGGGGTATTACGCGTTACCCCGTCACCAGCTATGCATGAAAATGCGTGGGTCAGCCTTCAGACATGCACAGGGAGGAAAAAAGAGAAAGCGAAAAACAAAGAAAGGGAAAGGAAAGAAGAGAGGTCTCAAATGCTGCAGCGGAGAAAAGGGTAAAGAGAAGAGGTAAGGAAAAGAAGGACAAAGGAAGGATGAAGACTTGCAAGCAGAGAAAGCTAAGAACGTGTTACATTTTCGAGCGTCCGTCTACAGACGTAGGCACAAAATGTACTCCCAGAGGAGGGGGAGAAAGGGAAGGAAAGAAGCAGTGGTGAGGGGCGGGGGGGGGGGGGGGGGGGGCGCAGATGGGGGATGGGGAAGGATGCGGAAAAGGAAGGTATGCAGTCTGGAAAGGAAGGAGGGCCACATTAACTCGGGGTCCCGTGCTTGCTATGCACGTATTCACAAAAGAGTTGTGGACCCCGTACAATGTGCCAACAGATGAAGGTATACCATGCCAAGATTTAGTTGGTACTGATGTTTTTCGAAGTTTCTGTATAGAAGATCAAAGAATGCAACTGAGAGATGGGAAGGGAATGTGTCATTGCAACATGTAACCAAGTTACAATGAAGAGCATTCAAAATGCTGGTAGACTTAACAGGGGAAAACCAAGGAACAAGGATTATCTTGTTTTCAGAAGAATCTGAGCTGGCCGGAAATGCCGTGTGGCTCTAGGCGCTACAGTCTAGAACCGGAATACCGTTATGGTCACAGGTTCGAATCATGCCTCAGGCATGGATGTGTGTGATGTCTAAGTTAGTTAGGTTTGAGTAGTTCTAAGTTCTAGGGGACTGATGACCTCAGAAGTTGAGTCCCATAGTGCTCAGAGCCATTTGAACCATTTTTGAAGAATCTGGCATGCCTGAAACAATGGAACACAAAGTGTGACAGCCTTTACATTATTTTGAGAAATAAGATGCTGAAGGTCTAAATGAGGACAAAACAAATTTTTAGGCCAGCTACTCAAGAAAATTGCATTTTAGTGTGGTTCTGCTATATATATTAGTAAAGTGATCGAAAATAAGGGTAACAGTGAACATAATGTGATATTTCTCCAGAAGGGGACCAAAAGCCCTATGCACCTGCGCATCCTCAAGCTGACGCAATGAAAGTTTCAGAGTGAAGTGTAATGGTTTTGGCAACACCTTAAAATTGATTATCTAGAAGTTTTCAATGTTTGATGAATACTGTAAAGCAAATTCAAATTATTTTTATGGTAATTAACATCAATTTTGTCTAGAATTTAATTATAGCTTTTATTCTGTGGAAGGTGAATAATACTGTTTATTCCAACACACATTTAGTATTTCATGCTTGCTACCCCATATCCCAATATACGTTACTCTTCCACATACAGTTTGCATTCATATGTAATGTTCTCAACTACACCGATTTCAAAGTCACACTAAGTACGAGCTTTAAATTAAGGGATCATTCAACAGAAACATTTCTAATATAGTATATGCTATTTTCCACAATTTAAGAAATTCTCATTTTTTGTGCATCACCTACTCTTACTGCTCTTATGGTTCTGAATTTCACAGTTCATTCTAAATTCACTTATTAAGTATAAGAAGTGACAGATGTGAAGATGGAATCATTTATGCAAGATTACACTGCACATTTTTTTTACTCTTACGAATACCTTCTAATCTGAATATATCAAATTCTAAGCTCTGTAGGGGAAAGCAAAACAACACATTTCAGTACAAATGTTAAAACATTTCATTTTAATGTAATCTATTTTGGCAGTAAAACCATGACGGATTCAAAGCATGGCTGTCAGCAATGCCACCACCCTTTTTGCTAGTCTATGGCACAAAAGTTTTATGTATCAAATACTCCTGAGTTCCTATATTTCTGCAGCATTTGAGACCAGAATATGGCTGTCTTTTTAATATAAAATGACCATGTCACATCAACCTGAAAAATATCCTTGTTACCAATAGCAAGAAAGATCAACATTTTAACAACAGATTATGTTTGTTTATCTATTAGCTTTAACAGGGCATATAAGATCATGCAACCCAACTGATGAGTCACTATTGAAATGATATAACGAACATGTTTTAGTGAAATTTGTCAAGTCATAGCATAATGGTGTATTGTAATAATTGAAATAACACTCATTTCAAAATGAATTGCTTGAAGGCTGGTTGGAACTACTGCATTTTGTGTTGCATGCCATTAAGGTGGATGCCATGTAATTGTGAATTCCACCAACCAAATCCTATGTATGCTTCTTCCAGCCATTTTTCTTAGTGTGCAAGTGCCTCAACAGCAAGGTGTCACTGAACAACAATATCTTTCTAGATTGTTTCATTGTTTGAAGTTTCATATATCATTTTGCATGTCGAATTGTAATGATGTGGATTGAGTCTTTTACAGCCAGATCGCAAATTTATAAATATGATGCATGGTGAACATTTATAAGATTTTTTTTACATATAAAGATGTGACAGAGTAATTCCTACCCACCGCCTTTTGCACATTACACTAACAGAATTTTTGCAGAAGATGTGTTGTCAAAGAGAAACTATCAATGTTTTCATATTTCACTTTTCTGTCCGCCAGACATTTCATATCACTTGGTAAGTTACCAAAAATTTTGGTTGGAGCATTTTACGCCACTTTTTGTGCTGAAGACAACCTTAATGTGGAGTAATTAATGTTATTTTTCCTTCTCGTACTGTAATTATATACATCATTGCTGCTTTTGAACTGCAGTTGATTTACAACAAACTTCATGAGGGAATAAACATACTGTTATGTATTAGTCATAATGCCTAACTATAAAGAAAAACCTTTGAACCTTTCCACACCTCAGAGACTCCTCTCCAAAGGATCCATGGAAAATGATTAAAGTAATGTAATGTGTAATGTAATATAACTACAAGATGATCATGGGTGAGCACCACATAATAATCTTTTAGCACTCTGAACAACAATTACTTTCTTGAAGGTAAGTTATCCCAGAACATTATTCTGTATGACATTATTGAATGAAAATATGAAAGTATGTCAGCTTACTAATTGGTCTCTACAAAAAACTTGCAACCATGCTAAGTGCAAACATGGATGAACTAAGTTGTTTAAGGAGTTCAAAACTGCTTTCACCAATTTAAATTCTGACAAATATGAACATTTAAGAATTTTTAATTTTCCACCACGTATTACAGTTAACGTTTGTGTTGTACATCTAGACATCCAGAACTGAGTATGTTGTGTCTCTTAAAATTTAGGGTGAGACCATTTAAGAAAAGCAGTCTGTTATACCTTTAAGAACACTGTTTACCATCTCTTCTGTATCTGTATGCATGCATACGTGGATTGATTAAATTACTAATGTCATCTGCAAAATGAACTAATTCTGGTTGTTGTATATTAGAATAGTGTATGTAAACAATGTGTTTAAAAGTATCTGGACACCTGGCTGAGAATGACTTTACTGATGGAGGGTGCCACGAACTAATGCTGGAATTCAATATTGTGTTGGCCCACCCTCAGCCTTGGTAACAGCTTCCACTCTCACAGGCATACGTTCAGTCAGGTGCTGGAAGGTTTCTTCAGGAATGGTAGCCCATTCATCACTGAGTGCTGCACTGAGGAGAGGTATTGATGTGTCAGTGAGGCCTGGCATGAAGTCAGCATTCCGAAACATCCCAAAGGTGTTCTATAGGATTCAGGTCACAACTGCAGACCAGTCCATTACAGGGATGTAATTGTGTAACCACTCCACCACAGGCAGTGTATTATGGACAGGTGCTTGATAGTGTTGAAAGATGCAATCACCATCCCCAAATTTCTCTTCAACAGTGGGCAGCAAGAAGGTGTTAGATCATCAGTGTAGGCCTGTGCTGTTATAATGCCATGCAAAACAAGGCAAGAAAGCACCCCTCCATGAAAAACACAACCACATCGTAACACCATCACCTCTGAATTTAACTGATGGCACTACACACGCTGGCTGATGTTCACCGGACAGTCATCATACCCACACCCTGCCATTGGATCACCACATTGCGTACTGTGATTCACCTCTCCATACATTTTTCCACTGTTCGGTTGTCCAATGTTTGTGCGCCTTACACCAAGCGAAGCGTTGTTTGGCATTTACTGGCATGACGTGTGGCTTATGAGCAGCTGTCCTACCATGAAATCCAAGTTCTCACACCTCCCACCTAACCCTCTTAGTATGTGCAGTGGATCCTGACGCAGTTTGTAATAGTCTGCAATGGTCTGGATAGATGTCTGCCTGCTCACAAAACGATCCTCTTCAACTATCGGCATCTCTGTCAGTAAACAGACGAGGTCAGCCTGGAGGGCATTGACTGTTTCTAACAACAAGGTGCCATTTTGTAATCTGGAACAAGACTTTACAGGACCTGCAATTGCATCGGCACCTTTCTGAATAATGTATGGGTTGACCGTGGGGAAGTCGTGACCTTTGTCAGACCGAGAAACAACAAGGAACTGTGGCAATGATGGAAGAGCTGTCTGTGGCTGAGACTCATTGAACTTACGCCTGTGAGCAGACATAGTGGAAGGTGAGGAAACCATTGCGGTAGAATCCCCCATGATTACTGGCGTCTCCGATGGCGCGCTCCTCCCTTGTGGGGGCCCCCTCTGAGGGCACTCCCGCCTTAGGTGATTGTTCACACCTCAGGTCACACCTCCTGACAAATGGACGGAGGGACCAATCGGCACTTTCGGAAGGTATCAGCTCGGGTAATCACCCCTCCCTGGGCCTGGCCGTTACCAGGGGGTACGTACGTGTCCTACCCGTCTACCCGGGGTGGAGAATTACGCGTTACCCTGTCACTGGCTATGCATGGAAATGCATGGGTCGGCCTTCAGACACGCACAGGGAGGAAAGAAGAGAAAGGGAAAAGAAAGGAAAGGAAAGAAGAACAGAAAAAGGAAAGAAAAGAAGAGAGGTCTGAAACGCTGCAGCAGAGAAAAGGGCAAAGAGAAGAGGTAAGGAAAAAGAGGACGACAAAGGAAGGACGAAGACTTTCAAGTGGAGAAAGCAAAGAATTTGTTACATTTTCAAGCATCCATCTCCGGACGTAGGCACAAAACATACTCCCAGAAGGGGAGAAAGGGAAGGAAAGTGGTGGTGGTGAGGGGGGGCGGGAGGGGGTGAAGATGGGGGATGGGGAAGGATGCGGAAAGGGAAGGTATGCAGCCCGGAAAGGAAGGAAGGAAGGCCAAATTAGCTCGGGGTCCCGTGCTCGCTACGCACGTATCCACAAAAGAGTTGTGGACCCCCAGGGGGGAGGGGGGGGGGCAAAACAGCATTGTGTTTCATGTTCTGATGCCTATTACGCAACAGTCCAGTTAATTGTTGATAATTACTTTTAATGTGAACTTGTATCTGCTATGAGTTTATCTGTGACAATGACTTCAGGAGAGTTGTTTAATCTGTTTTACTGGCACTTTTTGTTGTGATATGTTCATTTTGCCCAGAAGAGTGTACGGAAGGTTCTATTAAGGGACTTTACTGCTGATTTACTATACAGACGTTTGAGAGACCTGACCTGGCCATGAACAATAGTTTTATAATATCAAAATGGTATTTAAGTGTGAACTTCAAGTAAATTTATCAAAAAAATTTGTCAGATTTTGACAGTCATCAGATATCATGGACATGTGTGCAGATAAATCAAGTAGGCTACAGCCTTGCAAAGCGCAGGAAAGCAGGTAATTCTGTTTAACACCTTTCTGAGATCGAGTTTCCACTCTCGATCTGACTATGGAAGCATAGACCAGCTATGGTTTGAATTCAAAGAAATTGTACTGACAGGTGAGAGATGATATATCACATAAAATAGTGATTCTACTGATCCCCCATAGTGTACAAAATGGGCGAGAAAATTGTTGCAGAAGCTATGAAAAAAGCATAATGACTTTAAAAGAAGACATAATCAAGATTTTGGAAGTTTTACAGAAGTGCAAAGTGTAGTAACTTCAATGCAAGATGCTTTTAACAGTTTCCACAATGAAACATAACTAAATCTGGAAACCTAAAGAGAGTCACCATATGTAAAGTACACCAGTGGCAAAACACAATCGGTACCTTCACTGTACAGTGACATATGTTAGCACCACTAAAGCAGAGCTATTAAACAGTTTTCCAAAATTCCTTCACAAAATAAGTATAAATATTGTGGAATTCTGATCAAGAACAACAACCAACACAAGTAACTTAGAAGTAGATATCCTTTATGCAGCAAAGCAGCTTAAAACAAAGCAAGGCTTCTGACTCAGACTTTACGCCAGTCAGGTTCCTTTATGTACTCTGCAAGAGCGGAAAGTTGTCCAAGTCACACCAATACCCAGGAAAGGACATAGGAGAAATCCATTGAGTTACAGACCGATATACCAATGTCAGTTTGCAGTAGGATTCTGGAACGTATACTGTATCTGAACATTATGAATTACCTCAGATAAAATTATTTATTGACAAATAGTCAGCATGGATTCAGAAAATATTCTTGTGTGAAACAACTAGCTCTTTATTTTCATGAAGTAAAGAGTGCTATCAGCACGGCTGTCACACTGATTCCATATTTTGTATTTCTAGAAGCTTTTGACAGTATTCCTCACAAATGCCTTCTAATCAAATTGCATGCCTATGGAGTATCACCTCTGTTGTGACTGGACACAACATTTCCTGTTCATAGTAACTGATGGAAAGCCAACGAGCAAAACATAAGTAATATCTGGTGTTCCAAAGGAAGTGTTATACCCTGTTGTTCCTTATGTACATAAATGATATACAAGAGAATTTGAGCAGCCCTCAGATTTTTTGCAGATCATCCAGTCATTTACTATCTTGTAAAGGTATCATATTATCAAAACCAATTGCAAAATGATTTAGACACGATATCTGATCTGTATGGTGCAAAAAAGTGGAAATTGAGTAACAATGAAGTGTGAAGTCACCCACATGAGTATGCATAGTAAAAGAAATTCACTAAAATTCAGTTAAATGTTAATCAGACAAATCTAAGGGTTGTAAATTCAACTAAATACTCAGACTGCACTTGTGAATTATTTAAATTGGAATGATCACAATATGTTGTGGAGAAAGTTTATCAGTGATTTATTGGCAGAAGATGATGCAACAGGTATACTAAAGAGACTGCTTACACCACACTTATCTGCTCTCTTCTGGAGTACTTCTGTCCAGAGAGGGATCCACACCAGATGAGGCTGACTGAGGACATTTAGCAAGTTCAAAGTAGTTAAGCTCATTTTATATTATCACAAAAGAGGAGATAGTGCACTGGGGAAATGGTATGCGAATTGGGGTGGCAATCGTTAAAAATAAGGCACTATTTGTTGTGGTATTCGATCATCAATATTCTCCAATTGTGAAAATATTCTGTTGGCATCCACCTACAAAGAGAGAAATGATTATTGTGATAAAGTAAGACAAATCTTGGCTCACACAAAGATTTAAGTACGTGTTTTTCCTGCATGCTGTTTGAAACAGGAACAGCAGAGAAATAGCTTGAAGGTTGTTTGATGAATACACTGCCAGGCTCTCAATTCTGAAGTATTCATGTAGATGAAACAGACTCTTCAGCCTTGAACCTGAACACAGTTGGCTGATTATTTCCAGCTCTAGTAACTTCATCCAAGTTTTTCCTGCTGTTCTGATGTTTCTTCATTTTCTATTTCATTTATCAATTTACTTTAGAATTTCTTTACACAAACTGACAGCCTGTTTTTGAGCTTCAATCAAACTGACTGGAATCTGTGAGGAACAGATTTTTCTTGCAGCTAATCATCTGAAATCGAAGTTACTACAGTACTTGAGATGTGTAATAATGCCTATCTCAGAGTCTTGTGCTGATCCTCTTCAACAATGTGCACAACAGCAATGATTTTTTAAACAAAGTTTGGACTGACTTCATGAAATTCATTCTTATTTGAAGCACAACAAGAAATTGTTCTGACCAATAGTAAACACTTTTCTGGAGCTGGTTGGCTACTGAAAGTATAATGAAGAAATTGACAACATGGTTTTTAGTAATGTCTTTACAAAAATAATCCAAAACCTTTACATAAGATTTACATTTTTTCTATAGCACTGTCAGTTAACTACTCCCCCAATTTTGAAGCAGCCACTGCTTTAAAATTTGATTCTGTTAAAACAGTGCCAATACACCTGATGACAATCTGAAAGAAGGTCTAAGGAGTTCCTTAGACCTCATGGATGCATTATGTGATGTCACATGTTGATGTGATGGTTATCAAAGACCATATTACAGTCTCCACTTTCTGCTGTAGCATACAGAAGGGAAGAGTACGATGGTGACAAGCTAAACATCCCACACAATAATAGCCAATTCAGTATACAGGCCGAATCACATAAAACTTTCACCACAAATATTGTAGAAATGGAAAGCGCTATTTATGTATGGTAACACATCGTAATAATATTTAAAAACTATTTTGTACAAACTGTTAACTAGCTAACAATACTGGCTACTATTGCATTGTGTGGAAACTGCACATAATAGCATTTTCCGTTTCCAAAATATTTGTAGTACAAATTTTAGGTGATTCTCTCTGTATCTGGAGCACCCAGAGAGATGTCATGGATTCTTGTCTGGAAGTACTTGCAAATTCAATTAAGATTTCCTCAATTAGGTAACTTTGGTTCAGATGGTGGCTAAATATTTTTCTCAAAACTGTCACCCAGATCATACAGGGCATAGACATACAGCCTTTTAATGACATTATATATTGATGGGCTGTAGTGTGTCTGGAAAGCCACCAAGAAATCATATGGCAGAGGCAATTTCCTGGTTGGTGTTTCTAAATTGTTTCCGATAAGTCCAACAAAATGCAGAGATTTCTGCTAGCTGCAAAAATCACAGTGACTGTACCCTGCAATGTGTGTAGTTTCCTCTTGGAGTATAGCATCAGAAGAGCAGGGGGAGGGGGTAGCACAACTTCTTACAAAAGAAATCAAAACCACTGAGAAACTGATCACCAGGTACCTGACTAATTTGTGACTTTTACACTTCTGATGACAGGCAGGTAATGATTAAATAAATATGAATACTTTGAAAGTTATGTACTCTAATCTCTCATTTTCACTGGTCAGACTGGTTGATAATAAGTATCACGAATACCAGGTACAAAATTATTTTCAGCTTTTAGAAGCAGAATCTGGAAATTTCAGAGAATAGCAGCAAATGGTGGAATAGTTGAGACTTGACAAATATACAGATATGCAAATATTTTAATGTGTTATTTTACAAGTAAAACTTGAGAAGAAAGTTCATATGAACATAGGTACACAAATTTTTAGTTACAGAGTTATGGCTAATAGATTTTGCCTGAAATTTAGCAACTTCACTAATATGAAGCAATCTTAAAACTGTACGAGGTTAAAGTAAAGCACAATTTCCATTTATTTTGTTGTTATTGGTCTGGTGAATCTAATAAAACATGTCCCAGATGTGTATCTGCAGTAGTTTTCCAGAACATCCAGAAAATCGAAGATTATTATAGAAGTAATTTTTTTACTTTCCATTAAGAATGGAAAAACATTTATGTCACTGTTGGCAACCTTTAGCGAGTTGTTTCAGTTGTAGCTTACCCTTTAAACAAGTTGGTTTTCTTTATTGTTCAGTGAAAGAATGTAATAACAAAAGTGTATTTAGTAACTGTTGTAGTTTGTAGATTATTTATGAAATATGGATGCCTTTCAAATGTACAAAAGAGGAATATGCCAAAATGATGTTTACTTATGGCAAATGTGCCGGTAATGCTACAGCAGCAGTTAGTGAACATCACGTATGTTATCCTACTATGATGATTTCGAATGCACAAACCATTAGTGGAGTATTTTGAACGTTATGGGAGACAGGTTCTCTACCTAGCATTCATAAACAGTACAAGTGCTCGATACATGAAGACTGAAGATATTATGGATGCTGTTCAACGTAAGCCAGGTACCAGTACATGATGTATATCTCAATGATAAGGCATTTCACAATGTAAGGTATAGTGTACACTCAGATACAATTATCTTTAGCCTTACCATAAACAAATAGTGCATCATTTGCATCCAGGAGATCCTGCCCTTCACTAGGAGTTGTCCAACTGATTAAATACTAATCAGCAGTTACACAAATACATTTTATTTACTGATGAGGCACAGTTTACTCAAGATGGTATAAACTATTTACATAATGAGCACATATGGTCTGAAGCCAACCCACACACAACAGTGTAACCTGATTTCCAGCAGAAATTTAGAATAAATGTGTGGTGTGGTATAATCAACACACACTTTATTGGATGATTCATTTTCCCTGGATGTCTAACTGGCGAGACATACCTACAATTCCTTGAAGAAGAAATGCCCTGCTTGCTCTAAGATGTTCCACTTATGTGATTGCAAATGTATTTACAATGTGATGGCACACCTCCACATTTCACCAATGCCATTACTACACACTTAAATGAACATTTTCCCCAGAAATTGATTGATCACGGTGCTACATGTCTGCGGCCACTCAGATTACCTGATTTAACAGCAACGGATTTTTGATGGGGATGGATGAAAGTTTATGAAGACAGCCAATACACATGAGGCATTACTTGCTTGCATTATGAATGTAATAGATGAAATTAAGACCAACCCTGTGAAACAAACAAGAAACAATATCTGTTCATACGCGTGCAGTTAAATGCATTGAACTCCATGGAGACATTTTGAATATATGTTGTGAAATTTTGTGTACACTGCACAACTTCCGTAACATTGAGCTTTGTGTTTTCTGGTTTAACATGAATTCATGTGTGCAATGGTATTAATAAAAGCAGATTACCTGAGTCTTACAGTTTCAGCTAACATTATTACCATCATTTTCCAAAACTAAATTCTCTACAACTTCTGTTGAAAACTTTGTGCGATTATATGGAATTTACAAAACTGGGCCAAGTAGTTAATAAATTAAATTTTTTTAAAAATTACTTCTCGACTTCTCTGGATGTTCTGGAAATCTACGGCAGATATTAATCACGCAAATAAAGTTTACACTTGGCACGCTGGCTGATGGGAGCAGCTGTAAATGGGAAATGCCTTTGCAGTCCCTCCCATCAACCACCGTGCCAAGTGTCAACTTTCTCTGAATGTACAGATCTAGGACTTGTTTTATTAGATTCACCAGATCAACAACAACAAATTACATGGAAATTGGGCTTTGCTTTAGCCTTTTAAGGTTTTGTGATGGCTTCATACTAGCAAAGTTCCTAAATTTCAGGCACAATCTTATTAGCCGTAACTCGGCAACCGAACATTTGTGGACCTATGTTTATAAGAACTTTCTTTAGTTTTACTTTTAGAACAACATATTAAAATATTTGCATATCTCCATGAATCACTGTATATCTCTGGATACAGTAGCATTAATTGCTCTGACTTTCCAAACTGATGCTGAATTTATTTATGTATGTATATAGTGGACTAGAACACAAATTTAATTTGCAAAGAATTTTGTATTACAAGGTGGTGGTGGTACAGCTGAGATCCCCTGCCCACAACAGCACACACTTGCCTTCAAAGTTGGCAATACTGAATTTTCATAGAAACTGCCTCGTCATGTAATTAATGGATTCAAACTTCATGGTATTCTCAACACCAAGATTTTTAAGATTCGAGTGTTTCAGTGTTAACATTGTTCTGTGTTCTATGGATTAGGTTTATATTTAATGTTAGGAAATATAACAATGATACTACAGTTACGGCATCTAGTTTTCCATAAAATTAACAGATTACTTACCATTACACTAGGGCTGTTACCCCTGGCAAGTGATAGAATATTACCAAGTTCCTTATGGATACCTTCTAATTTTTCTATTATATTTGAATTGGATCTTATACTTAGTTTTTCCAAAGAAGATTGTATGGATCGTGGACTTGATGTCCTGAATGATGGTACACTTTTTGTTGTTGATCCTTTAATAGGAGATATTTCAGTGCTTGGTATTGAAGGGAATTCCTGAAAATCAAAAGTAATAAGGATAAGATTTTAATTTCGGTTTCTCACACCACTTAAGTGCACTTTCAGAATTAATTCTGAATTTGATGTCTGCCTATAAACAGATCTGTTACAGTAATTTCACTATTTTAACACTGCAATGACTTCTGTAAGTATTGGATGATTATAGTCCGCATATGTTGAACTGTTGACAAACAAAGACTGGCTCTATTTAAAATCTTCAGTTTAAGTTTTCTCCACACACTATATCTAGTAAGGATGAAAGACGACATACTGTTTCACATTTCACTGTATACCAATCAGCCAGAAATTATGACCACCTACCTTAGAAATCTCAAGGAAGGGAGGGGGGGGGGGGGGGGTATGAGATCTGGCACCACGTTCATTCACATCCCATGTGTGTTCGATAAGTTTCGCATCTGGCAAGTTGGGGAGGGGCAGGAAATCAAATGTAACTTGCCACTGTGTTCCTGTAACCAGTCCACCACACTCCTGGCCTTTTGACATGAGGCATTATCTTGCTGAAAAATGCCACTGCTGTTGGGAAACGGGATTGTCATCAAGGGGTGAATGCAGTCTGCAACCAGTGTGCGATACTCCTTGGCTGTTATGGTACCGTGCATGAGCTCCACTGGACCCCTGATGCCAATGTGAATGTTCCCCAGAGCATAAAGGAGCTGCCACCAGCTTGTGTATCCTGCAGTACAGGTGTCAAGGATGTGTTCCCTGGAAGATGACTGATTCTCTCCAATAGGTATGAAGAAGCCATCAGGATCCATGAGACCACTCAGTGCTCTGCCACTGCACTGATTGGCATGTGCCCATTTGAGTCTTAGTTGTTGTCATGGTACTGACATTGGCGCATGCATGGGTCGTCAGCTGCAGAGGTTTATCGTTTAGAGTCTTTGGTGCACTGTGTGTTCAGACATTTTTACTCTGGCCAGCATTAAAGATTGGTGTTAGTTCCACCAGTTTGCTACCTGTCCTGTTTTACCCATCTGCCCAGCCTACAACTTATGATACCTGTAATGAGGGTGGCTGCCCAACCCCACGACATCTGGACATGATTTCACCGTTGTTTTGCCCCATGTTGAAGACCCAACAGCAATCCTGCAACACCCAACAAGTTGTGCAGTTTCTGAAATTCTTTAGCTGTCATTACTTCCAGGTGATGCTATCACCTGGATGGGTTTATATCTATAGTAAGTCAGTGGTCATACTTTTCTTCTGGCTGATCAGTATTTTATTGACAGCAGTGGTGCAGAACGGCCTATTTTATTGTACTCCACAGTAAAAATGTTGCCATGAAGGCTATTTTAAATAACTGATGTGAAGACTGAAATTGGTAGTAAATTATTTATTAGCAACTCTTGGCAGTTTAAATATGAATTTTTTTCAATAATCATTTGTGCCAATTTCTCTGTGCAATGAACTGCATAACCATTACCCAGCAGGTGCTACAAATAGACTTAATGTGTCACTTCAGTGTGGTTTAAATTTAATACCAGTTTCTTCCATATACTGATAAACTTCTGCTGTTTTGGATCTTCATAGTCAGGCACAAATTGAAATTTTAAAAGCAATATTTTTAGGAAGGTTGTACATTAACAAACTGTCAGACAGGAAAAAACCAACATAAGGACACTGTACAATCCAACTTGTCAGTGGCAGATCATCTTTTAGATTTAACATTAACAGAAGCTCCACATCAAAGAACTAATATTTGTAATAAAGTAAATATTTTTATTTCTCAGTGTTACCTAGACATAAAAAATTTAAATCCCTCCTTTTAACACAATGTATCTGGATTACTTAACCTATCTTATAACCTTACCTGCAATGAAACTGCTGATTCTTCACGTTTCAGATGCTCATTTGGGCCTTGATGTGACCAAACAGAGCTACTATCTTGTGAAAGAATGGGTGATGAGCTAACACGTCTCATTGTTTCCATACCAGGGCTTGGAGTAAGTGATTGCAAACTACCTGTTGTCATAATTTTTGTTGCAATCTCTCTTATTGCCAGTGGATTATTTAGGTCAATCATAACATGATGGAGTTGTCTCAACACTTCTCTCACAACTTTCCCCAGCCCTTGGTTTAATTCTGGCAATGATGAACAACCAGCTTCATGAAGTGATTCCTGCATAAAATATTCAAACTATAGATAATTGTGTATTAGGCCTATGTTAGCTAAAATTTCTTTAAGTATTTTTTCATATATTTTATCAGTATGGAATTAAATATTTAAGTTTATTGCAGAGAAACATGAACCAAAATGCTAAAATTCTATGTTTTTAACATTAAGACACCTTTGGATTTAGTCAGAATTATCCAGATATTCCTGTAAATGTCTTCAAGTCTGCATAGTGATGCATAACATTAGTAAAAATATTTTTATACCTAACTTTCTAAATTACCATCTCCTAATCAATAAAATATGATTCTGGTACACAAATTTTGTTGAATATTTAAAAAATTTTATTTCTCAAAATTTAAAATAAACAACAAATTACTTTAGAATACTGTACAGTTTAAGGAATTAAACTGCACAGAAAATTTTATCCACTTACCTACTCAGATTCTATAGCAACGACCTGAGCCACAGATACTTTGACATGAATATAATCAGTTCACAATTCGTTACAGAATAGAAGTAGTACCATAAAGACCATGAACCTAGATTTGAAGCACTGTTTCATCACTCAGTTTTCAGTCGTATATAGATACCCACTACAATGATAACCTAAAGGTTGGTGCATATTTCACTGCAATGTTACTGAAGTGTTAAATTGCAGGTATATCAATGAACAACCGAGTGAATGAATCCATATCACCTAAGTTCCACAAAGAAGGATGCACAGAGATTAACAATTGTGAGATGTTTCAACAAGCTACACAGCTGGCTAACACCACAGATCACTGATCTTTCTTTCTCAGCTGAAGATATTCCTTTTCAATCTATCGTCCGGAAAACTCTTAGAGGATAGAGTATTGAAAATAAATTAAACAATATATGCAGTTCTGCAACTAAGTGCCAAGACTCTTTCTGCTGTGGAAGCAGGATTACATTCCTGCATCATAACTTTATACTTTCCATAAATGTTTACTATGTGTGACTGGCCGGAATGGCCGTGCGGTTTTAGGCGCTACAGTCTGGAGCCGAGCGACTGCTACGGTCAGAGGTTCAAATCCTGCCTCTAGCATGGATGTGTGTGATGTCCTTAGGTTAGTTAGGTTTAATTAGTTCTAAGTTCTAGGCGACTGATGACCTCAGAAGTTAAGTCGCATAGTGCCGAGAGCCATTTGAACCTTTTACTATGTATGCACATCACCAAAAAATGTTATGATTCGTGGTATTTGGACATTTTGTAGTAATAAATTCACTTTTGATAAAGTTCAACACCAAACTGAATAGTTTTACTGCAATTAATGATAGTTTCTCTGCAAGCAACAAGCTTATGTCACTAACTAGCTTAGTTGACAATTCTTACATTCTGTTTCATCCTTCACAATAAAATTTGTTGCCTGCCAATATTTCATCATCTGCTTGTATTATGGGAAGAAACACTGACCAAGAGCAGAAACATACTGTGTTAACTAAAGCACTCAGTCAAATTATTTTTCTATTAACTGACACTGGAGACAACCATCACGACTTCCTCCTCCTCCTCCTCACTTGTATGTAGCACACAGATCTACTTCAGAGCATTCTGCCATTAATTTCCATATTGTTACATCCTGTGCAAGAAGTTTAACATGATGTGCACCATCAAATGCTTCTGTTAAATTCAAGAATATTCCTACTTTCCTTGACTTATAACGGAGCCTCTATACATGAAAGAATATACTGCATTGGTAGCTTACCTCCATATGTGAGCATCAAGTCAAATTGTGTGAACTCATGTTGGTACATTTGACATAGACTGTTCTAACGAGTCTTGTCAGCAAACCGTATAGGGCCTACCTGCAAGACATTTCAGGTATGCACAGATTAGCATACATGAAATTACATTATATCTATTTCAGTGTTCCTTGTGCAGTTCATTAATACTCTTTTTTCCCTAAAACTGCACATTAAATAACTTAGTAACAGCACATTAAAACTATGTTCTTGCCTGTATTTGAACTAGTTGGTGACTGACAAAGTTTGCAATATATTGTGTAAATTGAACACACACTACAAATTCTCTAAATAATACAACACAATCATCTTAGAGCTTTTAATCATCACTTCCCAACCAAGGTGGTAATTAATCAGACACTACTACTATTCTGTATCAAAGGGCCAGTAGTGATGCGAGTAGACAAGAACTCTTATTGGCCAAATGAAACAGCCAACATTCTGAAACTGGTTAGTGTTAGTTGGCAACTGTAACCAATGTATTCCAATAAATTAAAATTTACTACTGGTTCAAAACACTAGCCATAATGTTAATGTCATGATTGTATCACCAAGATGATCAAGATTCCATATGAAAAAGTTTTACTCCATTCCAATTTATTTGCCTCTGTTCTATGAATTTGCCAGCAAGTATTATTGGACCTTTTGTCAATATGAAGAGAGATTTCTTCAGATTTTGTTGAAGATGCTCAGTTCCTTCATTCTCTGTGCAAAGTGGCAGACTTTCATAAAATCTTCCTGCATTTGCAGTGTGCCTGTCAATTCAGCCTTTTGATGCAGATATGGTCATTTTCTGTAGTTCTTGCATTGTCATGAAAATCTGTTTTGAAGTGCTGTACAGTTTATTGTTAGGAGAATTATTGTCTAAAATTTGTTTCTCTAGGATCTCCAAAGTGTTAGTTTTGCTATGCATCAGATTACTTCCTTTTGAAGTTTTAAAATTCTCTGGATGTGTATGTACACTACTTCCCCCATATTGGTACAAAGTGCAGTATGTCTGAAAAAGTTAAGACCATAGTACCTTTTTAGCAATGTGTGTCCACAACAGGACTTACTCATTAAGAATATTGTAATTTCTGAACAGATATTGTGGTTTTCCCATATCAGAAATTTATTATCTCTATTCCCAGAAACCTATTCAAGTCCATTTTTAAGTCTGCATCCCAATGCTCAGAATAAAATCCTCTGAGCTGTTAGCTCTGTTTCATATTTGCTGTGTGTTTTCTTCCGGGCTATCAATAGATTATTTTTTTCTAAATACCTTTCTGCCATTTGCATGTTCTCAAGGCCCAAATAAGCAATGCAGTTTCATTCAAGTAAGATTATTAGATAGGTTTTTATTATCGCCACACCTTTTGTACCAGAGCAGTCTAATTCCTCCAGAATAATTTTATGACAGTCAATAACTTTGGGAAGGTGTAAGTATACACTTGATATTTTCATTCGATTATCTAGATCCTGAACTTATGAATCTGGCCACTGCAGCCTTTGTAGATCTATTCTTCAACCCATGTTGAACTTCATTTAAGATGTTTTGTATCCGCAAAGTTTATAATTGAAGGGCTTAGTGGTCTACCAGGGTAGCCCACATCCTATGCCTGGGTTCAAATTGGCTAGCTGATTAGCTAACTGACCAGTGGGAGAGAATCTTTATACCTTGTGTTTATAATCAACATGGCTGGCTGCCAGTTTGCCTTTAATTTCTATGTTTATGTCATTTACATCCAAAGAGAGGAAGAGGAATCCATAAAAGAAGAAGAAAGATGACAGCATGAAGAACAAACACAACAGTGGAAACATTGTTTACAGTGAATTTTAGTGGGATGAAAGAACTTTCCCATTATGTGCGTATGGATCTACATGATTGACAAGGGCAGGTTTGAGAACAGAGGAACACATCTGATGGTACCTGACAATACTTATTTGCCTTTTAATGCATGTTTCGGCATTATTGAAAGGATAAAGCACTGTATACAATGTGTTGACACCTATTAAGAGTGGGAAAACTTGATCCAAAATGCAAGGAAAAACAAACTTTGCTGTCCTGTAAATGCAAGAGGAAGATTGTTAGTTTAACTCCATTAAAGAAACTAACAAATTGGCAGAGACATCAAAAAAGCACTTCTGATAGGATTTCAGGAAGGATATGAAGTCTATGGTTCATATATAGTGATATAGGTCAGCATATCACTAAGTCTGCAGAAGGGTAAAGATAAGGCACAGGAAATGACTGTTCTGAAACCTAAGTCATATAATGGTAGGCCCATCAAAGCTGCTGAACTATGTGATGATTAAGTTTGTATCTCCACTCGACATAGCTTTTATCAAAATGTGTAATCTGACAATGCAAATGAGATAGAAGAAAATAGTGAGCATTGAATTTATAGTGTGTTGAAAATGTGTTGTCTGCAGTATCATTTGATCTCATCCAAGGTGGTTTTTTATACAGTAATAATTTATTCTGCCTCACATCTTCACAAAGTTCATACAGTGCTGACAACCTGTCTCAAAACTTTCTTCTCATGTTGATGAAGTTACAGGCAATCTAATAAAATTAGAAACATTTTTAAGTACACTTTTGAGGGATGCCAATCATTCCATAAACCACTTTCATTCTTTAGTCACTGTTTCTACTATTTTAGACAGAACACTCATGATTGTTGGGTCTACAGTTTTCTGGATCTCCTTTAAATGCAGACATTACCTTGCTCTTGTTTGAAAGGTTTTGGGTATACTACTTCCTTCATTACTAAATGTAATCAAAAGTGGTTGGGTTTAAAAGATCTAGCAGTGTTTCATCATTGTTGCTGATATGCTGCCCAGACTCATTTTTATTTTTTAATGCTCCAATTATTTTTGGAACTTCATCTGTATCAAGTAGATACAAACTTTCAGCTCTTACAGCTTTCCATGCTATATGGTACTGTTTTGTTTCAGATTACTATAGTGCTGATTGAAACTTGGGTGGCTCAGTTCTTTCCTCTCCCTTGTCAATATTTTTATGTTAAGGCATGCAACATTTCTGTTCACATTTGTGTACAGTAAATTGAGGCTGTTTTATGATGTCAGAAGTAGTTTGTATTTAAAGTTTTCAGTGGCTAGCCTTCGTCTTATCTTAGTGTGTGCTTTCTTCTTGCACATGTAAGCCAACTGACTGGCCTGTCCAGTATCTTTCTGGCAATTTTCATAGAGCACAATCCATTATTGTGGCTATTTCCTTGGTGCTTTTTTTCTGATCATTAATAATTCTGTAGACCTTAGGACAAGCTAAATCTATGTAGATGTCCTAATTTCCACTTCCTTTCTACACTGTCTTCTATACATATATCCCACTTTTCTGCTTTTAACAAAATTTCTAGTCTACTCCAGTTTTTGAGTGAGTTTTTGAGTTTATCATCATCTCACAAATTGATTGTCTAAAATAGCCTGCAACCACAGTAGTCAGAATCTTAACTTTATGTCTGTGGGTACATACGACAGATCATTGTCTATTAATGTGCGTGACATTTCTGTGCATCTTACATTTTCTTGCTGAAACAAGATTGAAGACATAATATTTGATAAAATTTGTGTAGCCATTTTTTTTTCATTCACTTATTACAAAATAATTTCTTCATGACTATGCAGTAGTACATCAACTTCCAGTAAAAGTCTTTCAATACTTTATTTTGGTAATTCTTTTGTTCCTTTTAGAAGACTTTTTCCCTGCAAAGTTTATTTATACTACTGCCAATTCAAAAAAATCTGAAATCTGATCTGTTGAGTGTGGTTCTCTACTTTACAGTCAAAAATTATTTCCGCTTCCACATTTATGTTGAGTTCTACAATAGTATACTTTGTTTTTGAATCCCATTAAATTGAAAATTTTTAATCCATTCTGCTTTAAACCTTGCAATCATGAAAATATTTTGTGGATTAGCAGATAACAGTTGTAAATGTGATTTTTAAATGAATATTGGACTTTCAATGAAGCACTGTTAAATTTAATTACACTCCTGGAAATTGAAATAAGAACACCGTGAATTCATTGTCCCAGGAAGGGGAAACTTTATTGACACATTCCTGGGGTCAGATACATCACATGGTCACACTGACAGAACCACAGGCACATAGACACAGGCAACAGAGCATGCACAATGTCGGCACTAGTACAGTGTATATCCACCTTTCGCAGCAATGCAGGCTGCTATTCTCCCATGGAGACGATCGTAGAGATGCTGGATGTAGTCCTGTGGAATGGCTTGCCATGCCATTTCCACCTGGCGCCTCAGTTGGACCAGCGTTCGTGCTGGACGTGCAGACCGCGTGAGACGACGCTTCATCCAGTCCCAAACATGCTCAATGGGGGACAGATCCGGAGATCTTGCTGGCCAGGGTAGTTGACTTACACCTTCTAGAGCACGTTGGGTGGCACGGGATACATGCGGACGTGCATTGTCCTGTTGGAACAGCAAGTTCCCTTGCCGGTCTAGGAATGGTAGAACGATGGGTTCGATGACGGTTTGGATGTACCGTGCACTATTCAGTGTCCCCTCGACGATCACCAGTGGAGTATGGCCAGTGTAGGAGATCGCTCCCCACACCATGATGCCGGGTGTTGGCCCTGTGTGCCTCGGTCGTATGCAGTCCTGATTGTGGCGCTCACCTGCAGGGCGCCAAACACGCATACGACCATCATTGGCACAAAGGCAGAAGCGACTCTCATCGCTGAAGACGACACGTCTCCATTCGTCCCTCCATTCACGCCTGTCGCGACACCACCGGAGGCGGGCTGCACGATGTTGGGGCGTGAGCGGAAGACGGCCTAACGGTGTGCGGGACCGTAGCCCAGCTTCATGGAGACGGTTGCGAATGGTCCTCGCCGATACCCCAGGAGCAACAGTGTCTCTAATTTGCTGGGAAGTGGCGGTGCGGTCCCCTACGGCACTGCGTAGGATCCTACGGTCTTGGCGTGCATCCGTGCGTCGCTGCGGTCCGGTCCCAGGTCGACGGGCACGTGCACCTTCCGCCGACCACTGGCGACAACATCGATGTACTGTGGAGACGTCACGCCCCACGTGTTGAGCAGTTCGGCGGTACGTCCACCTGGCCTCCCGCATGCCCACTATACGCCCTCGCTCAAAGTCCGTCAACTGCACATACGGTTCACGTCCACGCTGTCACGGCATGCTACCAGTGTTAAAGACTGCGATGGAGCTCCGTATGCCACGGCAAACTGGCTGACACTGACGGCGGCGGTGCACAAATGCTGCGCAGCTAGCGCCATTCGACGGCCAACACCGCGGTTCCTGGTGTGTCCGCTGTGCCGTGCGTGTGATCATTGCTTGTACAGCCCTCTCGCAGTGTCCGGAGCAAGTATGGTGGGTCTGACACACCGGTGTCAATGTGTTCTTTTTTCCATTTCCAGGAGTGTATTCTGAATATTGCTTCATTTGTTTTACTGCCATTTACCTACCTCTGGGTAGGAAAACAATTTTGTCTTTATGAGAGGGCTTCCTCTTCCCAATGCTTGTTTCCATGGGTACATGTGAGGATTAGCCACATAGTATAAAAGCTAATAAAAGCTACAGATCCCACACATTAACCCCCCAATATGGGTTATGTATTAAACTGGATATAAAGGGTGTGTATCTACCATCCATTGGAGTGATTGTGTCCAAATCTACAATGGGTAGTAACAATTTTAGCTCATTTCTTAAAGTCTCTTAAGTTGAAAACACTGAAAATCTTAAATGGGAACTCCATAATGTTTGAGCTAGTTTTAATAACCTTTGTTGTGACAATTCCTACATCACATAAATGATTTACAGGAGGATAATAAAATGAAATCAGTTACATGTGGCCCCATTTATTACCAGGAAAAACAATTCAGTTACACTATTTTTCTCCTAGGTCTAGTACTTTCAAGTCAGTCATTCCTTCTACTTTTCTTACAGTATTTCTGATACTAACCATCTAGAGTGAACGTTGCTTTCTTGTTGGTGCACTATTTGTGCATAATGTGCTGTTTCACAATTCCTGCATTTCGTTCCATTTCTATGCCAGTTACTGTGGAATAATAGAACACAGTTCTGTACTACTGTTTAACATTTTTTTCTTTGATTTTGTTAAAAGCCTCTATACATTTTTCCACTTCTGTCTGAATGGCAGACTGCTTTAGAAAGCATTGGAAAACTAGTTCAAAAATTCTGACTGAAAAGATTGTCTGACACTGTCCTCAGTTCTAGTGGATGCTACAAAGGCACTTTGTTGTTTTTACCACTATCAAGCATATTTTGGATGACATATAATAGCATGGGTTAAAAAGTAATGTTGTAACCAGGCTGACAGACTAGTTTCAAAGATGGATTAGTTGTAGACAGAAATAATGACTATCACCTAGATTGAGTGGTTGGTTTTTCAGTCCTGTGACCTAGGATGGCAGAAATCATGAGAGGAACAACACAAACAGTGTAGTCAAAGGGAAGGGATAATGTGCAAACGGAGGAAAACAGGGAGAGCAGAGGCACCCCAGGAACACAACATGCAGTGAGGCACCAACACCACCACTGACCCATCCCAACACATACAACATACCACTATGGTACAACAGGGCCAACACCAAGCAAAGAAGACAAGAAAAAGGGAAATGAAACTGCACAATAGACCATAAAAATGTAGAGAAAAGATGGGGAAAACCTGGAAGGTGTGGAGCCAATATCCAAGCTTCCATAACCCACACCTACTCAAACCAAGTGACTCCAATTCCAGGACTTAAACATGAGAGGAAAAATCTCTTCCACAAAGGAAACTTAAGAAAGATGTAACCATACAAGGGTTGCCTGCTAACAGCTGAGACTAGGAGGGTGAGAGGGCATATGTAGTGCAAAGGGCTGTAAGGTGGGGACAGTCCAGCAAAATATGGATCACCATGTGGGGAGCCCTAGAACTACAAAGGGAAAGGTGTGGCACATTGTGAAGTAAGAAATGAAGGGTCAACCTAGTATGACCAATACAAAGATTGCAGAGGATGGTAGATTCCCATGGGGGAAAGGTAGAGGAAAGAACTTCATGTGATTGAGTCTCCTCGATGGTGCAAAGGATATTGCACAGAGGGTAGCCTCCGAAGAGTCAGCCCACAATTTAGGAAAAAGGGATTTGATGTAAGGTCGTCAATCCATCCCTGGAGGAGCCGCCGAGAACAAGGAGGGGGGGGGGTTGGTTTTATGTCAGTTGCTATCGGATACAAATTGCTTTTTGACAGAGTCTTCCTGTAACCTTTGGCTATATATAGGACACTAACTGGAAAATATTTAACCTTGAGTACTAACAGAGCTTTGTCCTTGTTTAATAATGACTGACATGTATCGTAAAGAAACCCTTCAAGACTTGTCTTAGAGATGTGATGTGTTTCTGCTTTTTTTATTAGGGAACTGTTGAGTAGAATATAAACATAGGCTTCCACAACCATTGTCACAGTCAGTAAAATTTTTCTGGGTTTGTGAACGCATTTTCAATGTGTAAAACTACCGACGTTTTGGCCACTGTTACAAGTGACCTTCATCGTGTTGTTGTTTACTGCTTTTGGTGTCGTCAGGCCCCTAAAATTAGAGTTACTTAAACCTAACTAACCTAAGGACATGACACATCCATGCCAGAGGCAGGATTCGAATCTGCGACCGTAGCAGCAGCGTGGTTGCTTACTGAAGCGCCTAGAACCGCTCGGCCACAGCGGCCTTGTTTACTACCGAATGAGAAAACTTTCTTATATACCTTCAGACGTGGCTGTTATCTAACTGTGATAGGCTATTGAGGATGAAGGGGAGGAATGTTATAAGTTATTTATTGGTGTTATTTCTTTTCATTGGTTGAAACCAAACATTTTGACTGGTGTTTGCATTACTGCTTATGATTGGTGGAAATCCGCGAGTGGAAATCCGGGCGGCAGTTGTTGAGTCGTTTTCCTGCTTTCTAGAGCCGGCTGAGGTGCGCCTGTGCTCTATGTACCTGCGACTGCAACGTTCTCCCTAGCGCTTGCTTCACATGAACCGTCGTCCGTAACGCTGTTATTGCTGGCAGCCAAGTCGTCTGAAGTCTTGTACCAGCCTTCTCTGTTCATGTTGGGGGGTCGCTTCGCTATTTCTATTGCCTCTCTAATCTTCCTCCTGAAAGTAAGAGCCTGTTTCGCCAGTACACGAGCTTCGCCAAAATCGTGTTTGCCGCACTCATCGTGGTGTTCTGTCACCGCTGACTATGTGTTGTCTTAGGCGGATATATATTTCGTGTTCAGATATCCGTGTGCTGATGTGTCGCCCCATCTCTCCTACATACACTAATCCACATTCGCACCTGATTTCGTGAACTCCGTCAGCATGTAATTTGTTAACTGTGTCTTTCGTTGTGCAAAGAACACCCTGAATGTCACAACAGTGACCGAAACGTCTGTAGTTTTACATACTGACAATGTGGACACAAACCTAAAAAATTTTTATTGACTGCTGAGTAGAATGTTATTTTCTTCCAGCACCAAGTATAATAATAATAATTTGCAGTCACTAAATTGAGCAAGGTGCTTTTATTTCCACGAATTTTTAATGACTGAACTGCAGGTTACATACTTGCTCGGCGCCAGGGTGCACAAATAAAACACCAACTCCTATTTTCTGCATACTTTAGTGACGTAGTTTTTGTTCCAATTTTAAAAATTTCGATACGTCAGCTCCATTTAGTATGCATATACGTATCACCTAAAAACAGACGAAACGTGAAGCAGCTAGTGACTAGGCTTTTCTGCAAACTCTTCAAAATTTATGTTACATAGTTCTTCGAAAATATCGCAATGACAAATATCGCAAAAAAAAAAAAAAAAAAAAAAAAAAAAAAAAAAAAATCACTTCATCCTCACGCTGTGATATGAAACATATGCATAAATCAACTTTTTGTACCAGTTTCCTCAGAATCGAATGAGAAGTATTTTATTGTGAAGAAAGTACACAAAACCAGAAAGGGGTTTTTAATTTTTTTAAAAGAACTACTGGGAACTCCCGGAGTTTATGTAGCTTTGCTTTGTTATTGTACATTAATTTCTACATAAAGAAATTCGGAAAATCATTTTTCTCTTGTACTGCTATCGGCCGCTCCGTGTGAACCGCTTCCTGTGTGGCGTCCGTTGCGTTGTAAGCCGTCTACAACCCCTCCGGCACGAACCGTGACGCCTGCCGCTTTGTCTGGCCACGCCTTGAGGTCTGTTCTCACTACACAGTAAAGCGGCACGTGACAATGGCAAGCCTTTCCCGCTATGACGCGGCAGTTCTCGGAATTTGCGTTTCCACCGGAAGCGTCAGAAGCTAGTGGCAGCCAATGGTGGCACTCCATTGAGATATGGGTGGGGACCCACTGCAATGAGCGGTGCTCTTGACTAACTGTACCATGAATTACACGGAAGAAAGTTGGATGAAGATTTACTAATACTTTATTTTCTTTACAAAAAATTTTTTCGCATGTTACATTACCGATGATTCCTTATTTCTGATATGCTTAATTATGTTGCGTGATTACTCTCTATCTCTGTTTTGAAAATCGATCGCTCACAGAACAGAAACTTGCCTGATGCTTAACAGCTTTCACTAGGGAAATTATCAGTATCTAAATGCAGTTTACTATGATACTAGATTACCTTTTATACATTAGTCATTTATTTATAACTTAAAATGTCTAACACTTGATCCTCCCTATTTGGTGTATTAAGATCACGTATTTTAACCACAATGAGTTAGATAAACAATCCATGAAGTACTATTACAATACTCAACTCCATCTCTAATCTGTCTTTAACATTATACTAGCCAAGAGAGAGAGATCATAAAGCCAACACCCACCCAACTTGGTGGCACAATGCAATGTGCTTACCAACATCACCGGTAACAGACTGCAGAATCTACGGTAAGATTAAAGAAATTAGATAGGTGAGAGAAAAATTTAAAACGTCTTTAGAAAGTAATTCGGTAGCAGAGACAGGAAGAGGAAACAGAACATGGGCTAAGAGGAAGGAATGAAAGGGTAAGCCACCTGGCAGAATTTTGTAAAGAGCATAATTTAACCGTCACCAACACTACCCTTAAGAATTATGAAGGAAATAAGCACAGGGAAGGGGGGGGGGGGGAGAGAAAACTAGTTAAGCTTTGTTTCGAAACAGTTATTGCTACAGATCGAGTCTGACTAATCATAGGTATCTGCTGAGAGACAACAGTCTTGGGGGGAAAAAAAAGCAGCAGGCAAGTCAACTTTCCAGGGGAAAGAATCAGACAATTCAACCGAGACTTATCAGGTATGTACAAACTTTTCATAAAAAATGATTTATTGGAGGCTATTTATCCTGCCTTTAAGACTATTTCTGCAATGCTGGGAAGAATAATTGCAAGATGGCGTTATTACATGTAGTAACAAAGTATTCTGAACGTTGCGAATAAAATGCCTCAAGAAAAAATTTTAATTAATATTTTTGTACATTTAGCAATTACATCTTATGACATTTCAGAAAATTTGCTACAATTTTAACTCTGCAGGTCTGCGTAGAATATTAAAAATATTAATGTGTTCCATGTCACTGCTTGTTTCACTTCTTGTTAAATACTGTTCATCGATCGATAGTAAATAAATTAGTTACTTCCACATCGCAAAGTTACATGTATTTGCCATGACAAAATGCGTGACAGCTATCATTTGAGAAAAAATTTTTCGATACCTTTAACCGTTTACGAAATTTGAAGACGATTACGACCACATTATTATAGATGAGCGGGGATGGAACCAGTGGCACATCGCGGGATTTGCTCGCTGCCCGCCCACTGATATTATCTGTAGAACTATGATAATTGTCGTTCTGCTCTCAAAATTAAATACAATTTCCATATCTTTGCTACATGCAGTATACAATAACGTATGAGCTTAAATGAATCATACGCGAAGTCTATTCAAGGTGTTTTTAGCTCTGCAAGTTCAAAATATCGGGTAGTGGTTTACTTAAAAGCTATACAGTTATCTATGACTAACAACGAAAAGGAATTCAGTCCTTTATCGTGCTAAAACATCAGTCTGTAAGATGCGGAAGAATCAGTTCTTTTCACCAAATAATTTCCTCGACATCGGGTAAGTATTTCATGGCGTCCGCGCCAGCGTTTCGGCTAGAGTCCATGTGAAAGGATGTTCTTTAGCTGACGTCACAATGCGCGGCAGTGGGAAAGGAGGCTATTCGAGAACTACAGACCAGGATGCTGAGCCTGCTATGCAGCGCCGCTTACTGCATTTCCATTGCCCCCTTGCCCTTGTGGAGAGTTCTGCAGTGCGGCAGCCCTACTGAGAATGGGCCTTAATGATTTTTCACGGCGCGGTTTAGTAGTACCGTAGGCGAGGTTACCGAGCTTTCATTGGCCCTTTTGGGTCGACAGACATTTCTGAGCACTATTTGGTTGGTTTGGAGAAGGGACCAAACTACGTGGACATCAGTCCCTCTGACCTTGGAATGACTAAAACCGATAAAACCTCACAGTAGGAGGTAATTACTATGGCCATAAAATTGCAAATCTTTGACAGACCAGAAAGGAAGAAAGAAGGTGGAATAAGAGGAGGGAAAGAAAGTGAATAATGACAGGGGCACGAAGAAAGAAGCACAGGTAAAGAAGAAAGGCACTCAAGATAAAAAAGACCCAATAAAGAAAGGAGTGGGAAGGCAGAGGGCAGGGGTGAACCACCAAGCCCAGTCGAAGCCAGTCCGATCAGGGTGAAGGGGGGAGCCAGACAGCCTGCCATCCCCTCCACCCACCAGTAAGGCTGAAGGTCCCACCCTTAAATAAAGCGATAAACCACCCCCCCCCCCCCCAATCACGAAGAAATTGTAAACCTAGATCAGCCACTGAGGCATTGTCAGCTAATGCCAGAGGTAGTGAGCCAGGAAAGCTAAAAGATCGTCACAGGGCGGCTAAGTCGGGACAGTCCAGTAAGAGGTGAACCACAGTCAACATCTATCTACAACGACAGAGGGCTGACTCATGGCTCTCCCCTGTCGTGATGACCTCCAAGTATGGCCGATGCAGAGCCGGCAAAGGACGACAGAGGTTTTACAAGAGGCCCATAAGGAGGACCGCTACATAGTTGTAGAATCCTTTATCGCCCTGAGCTTGTTTAGCAAAGAAAGTGTGCCATTCTGCATTCCAAGGTCCCATAACCTGACGACAATGTCGAGCGAAGGTCTATTTCCGGAATTCCAACAGCAAGATATGGCCCCGTTAGTAGCTAGTTTACCCAGTCGATCAGTAAGTTCATTGCCAGGGATCCCAACATGGCCTGGGGTACTGGCGAGTGAGCACTGGCTGATAGCTTACAAACTGCTCAAGGAGTCACAACAGATAGCGAAGGACAATCCTGAGCCGAAGGGACATGATGCAGTGTGTGCAAGATGGCTACCAATTCTGCAGTGAAGACACTACAGCCATCTGGCAAGGAATGAAGTTCCGGTGTCCCACATAGCTGTAAGCATGACCAGTGTGACCAGCAACCATGGAGCCATCAGTATAAATCACTTCTGAACCCTGGAATGAACTGAGGAGACATAATTGGTGGCAAAGGGCCTCTGGAGGGACAGAATCCTTTGAATTGATGGAGAGATCAACACAGTTGTGGCGGAGAGACGCACCACGGAGGGGTATGTGCGTGAGCAGAGAAAAGAGGCAGTAAAGCGAAGTGCTGGAGCTCAGAAAAGAGCAACTGAATGCAGGCAGCCACTGTAAGCCCACATCATGGTCGCCACCGTGGTAGGTTGATCTCCATGTCTGGATAAAGGAGACCATAATTAGTGTGCTTTGGGGTGCAGCAAATGCACAGCATGTAAGATATCAGCTGTTGTTGGCGCGAAACTTGCAGTGGTGGAATCCCCACCTCTGCGAGAAGGCTGATCACGGACCTAGTCCAGAAGGCACTAGTCGCAAATCTTACCCCACAGTGGTGACGCAAAAACCATAGACAGGACTCCTGTAGTCTAAACGAGACTGGACCACCACTTTGTACAATCACAGGAGAATAGAGCAGTCTGCACCCCAGGTGGTATTGCGCAGACATTAAGAACACTAAGATGTAACCAGCATGTCCTCTTCAGCTGGCGAAGATGAGGGAGCCATGTCAAATGGGCATCAAAGACCAGACCCAAGAAGCGATGTGTGTGTACCACCTTGAGGGATTGGCCATCAAGGAACAGGTCTGGATGGAGATGGACAGTATGGAAACGGCAGAAATGCACGATACACAACTTAGCCACCGAAAACAAAGTCATGGGAGAGAGCCCAAGATTGTGCCGAGTAGATTGCCTCCCTGTACATGGCATTCTGCAGCGCCTATGACAGAGGAAGCGACGTAGATACAAAAATCCTCAGCATACAAAGAGGGGGACACTGTCAGCCCAGCAATAGCCACCAGTCCATTAATGGCGACACGGAAGAGAGGGACTCGCAGCACAGGACCTTGTGGAACCCCCATTTTCTTGACGATGGGAAGAGCTGTAGGAGGAACCACTTTTGTCCCAGAAAGAGCGACAAGACAGGAAGTTACGGACAAAAATGGGCAGAGCGCCACGAAGGCCCCATTCGTGAAGGGTGGGGAGGATGTAGTGGCGTCAGGTGGTTTTTTTTTTTTTGTTTATGGTTTTAGGGCGCAAAACTTCTATGGTCATTAGCGCCCAGGCGTCGAAAAAAAGGTTATGGGCTGGATTAGCAGGCATGGAAGACAGATGGCTAGCATAACGACTCAGAAGGACTGCCCGCCGATTGGACAGCGGAGGTTCAACAGTCTCAGCATAAAGGCTTTCCACAGGGCTGGTGTAAAAAGCTCCAGACACTAAACGTAATCCACGGTGGTGGATAGAGTCGAGACGCCGAAGAATAGACGGCCGAGCAGAGGAGTAGACTATGCTTCCATAATCCAATTTCGAGCGCACTAAGGCGCGATAGAGGCGGAGAAGGACCACCCGGTCCGCTCCCCAAGAGGTACCATTCAGGACACTGAGGGTGTTAAGGGAACGCAGACAGCGAGCCGAAAGATAGGAAACGTGGGAGGACCAGCACAGTTTTCTGTCAAACATAAGACCCAAGAATTTAGCGACGTCGGAAAACGGAAGGTTGACAGGACCTAGATGTAAGAAGGGCGGAAGAAACTCCTTACGTCGCCAAAAATTAACACAAACGGTCTTACTGGGTGAGAAACGGAAGCCGGTTTCGATGCTCCACGAGTGGAGGCGATCGAGACATCCTTGAAGACGTCTTTCAAGAAGGCTGGTCCGTTGAGAGCTGTAGTAGATCGCAAAATCGTCCACAAAGAGGGAGCCCGAGACATCAGGAAGGAGACAATCCATAATTGGATTAATGGCGATGGCAAACAGTACAACACTCAGCACGGAGCCCTGGGGTACCCCGTTTTCTTGGGAGAAAGTACGGGAGAGAGTAGTGTTCACCCGCACCCTAAATGTGCGCTCTGCCATAAATTCGCGAAGAAAAAGGGGCAGCCGGCCTCTAAAGCCCCAAGAGAACAGTGTGCGGAGGATGCCTGTCCTCCAACAGGTATCGTACGCTCTCTCCAGATCAAAAAATATTGCTACCGTTTGGCGTTTCCGTAGAAAATTGTTCATGATATAAGTGGAGAGAGCAACAAGATGGTCAACAGCAGAACGATGCTTTCGGAATCCGCATTGGGCTGGTGTTAAAAGACTGCGGGACTCCAGCCACCAAGCTAAACGGTAATTCACCATACGCTCCAAAACCTTACAGACACTACTCGTGAGAGAAATGGGGCGATAGCTAGAGGGGAGATGTTTGTCCTTTCCAGGTTTCGGAACGGGAACGACAATAGCTTCCCGCCATCGCCTGGGAAAGGTACTGTCGGTCCAAATTCGATTATAAAGGCGAAGGAGGTAACGCAGGCTATGGGTTGATAAATGCAGCAACATTTGGACATGGATACCATCCGGCCCTGGGGCGGAGGAGCGAGAAGAAGAGAGTGCATGTTGGAGTTCGCGCATGGAGAAAACAGTATTGTAGCTTTCGCGATTTTGAGAGGAGAAAGCAAGATGTCGCACTTCCGCTGCACGTTTCTTCGGGAGAAACGCTGGCGGGTAATTTGAAGAGCTCGAAATCTCAGCAAAGTGCTGACCCAATGAGTTAGAAATTGCGACGGGGTCCACTAAGGTATCATGCGCGACACTGAGCCCAGAGACCGGGGAGAAACTAGGCGCGCCTGAGAACCGTCGAAGCCGACTCCAAACTTCCGAGGAGGGAGTGAAGTTGTTAAATGAGCTAGTAAAGAATTTCCAGCTTGCCTTCTTGCTATCGCGGATGACGCGACGGCATCGCGCACGGAGCTGCTTATATCGGATACAGTTGGACAAAGTTGGATGGTGACGGAAAATGCGAAGAGCACGTCGCCGCTCACGTATTGCGTCACGGCATGCCTCGTTCCACCAAGGAACTGGAGGGCGCCGGGGCAATTCGGAGGTGCGTGGTATTGAACGTTCCGCAGCTGTGAGAATAACGTCGGTAAAATGTGTGACCTCATCGTCGACGCTGGGAAAGCGACGGTCATCGAATGTCGCTAGAGACGAAAAAAGTGTCCAATCGGCTTGGGCAAACTTCCAGCGTCGCGAGCGCATACATGGCAGTTGAGGCTGCAGTCGAAGAACACATGGAAAGTGGTCACTCGAGTGTGTATCATCAAGGGCGAACCATTCGAAGCGCCGAGCTAGCGGAACAGTACCGACCGCAAGGTCCAAATGGGATAAATTTGCCGTGGAGGCAGACAAAAATGTGGGGACCCCAGTGTTGAGGCAGACTAGATCCGCTTGGTGGAAGACGTCGAGCAATAGTGAGCCACGTGGACAAGGATGTGGAGATCCCCAAAGCAGGTGGTGGGCATTGAAGTCCCCAACCAGCAAATAGGGGGGTGGAAGCTGATCAAGAAGATGAAGGAGATCAGCTCGTGCCATTGGTGTAGACGATGGAATGTATACCGTACAAAGAGAGAACGTGTATCCAGAAAGGGAAAGACGGACGGCGACAGCTTGGAAGGAAGTGTTTAAGGGGATTGGGTGATAATGGAGAGTATCATGGAGCAGAATCATGAGTCCTCCATGGGCTGGAGAGCCTTCAACAGAGGGGAGGTCATATCGGACGGACTGAAAATGAGGGAGAACAAAGCGGTCATGGGGACGCAGCTTTGTTTCCTGAAGACAGAAGATGACCGGCGAGTAGGATCGTAAGAGGATCGACAATTCCTCCCGATTGGCGCGAATGCCGCGGATATTCCAGTGGATAATGGACATAGGGTGAACAGAAAATGGAGGAACGTCACCAAGGGTGCTGTCAACTCAACGACTGTTCAGAGCTGGCGACCGACAGCATGGAATGGCATTCAGTCGAAGGCAGAAGATCCTGATCCATAGGTTGGTCAGGAGCAGCTCCTGCCACCAACGATCGGCCAGTTGACTGGCCACCAACAGTGCGCCTCGGCGACACAGAAGATGGCCGAGGGCGATTTCCGCCAGGTGGTGCTGTAGATGGGACACGCCTTGGCGGAGAAGGAGAGGAACTGTGTTTCTTCGTAGCCTTCTTGGAGGTATGTTTAGATGAAGGAGTAACCGATGGTTGTGAAGTTGCAGTACGTAAAAACTCTTCACGAGAATGCTCTTTTTTTGAAGACTTGGCGTCTGACTGTTGGGCTCGAGATTTAGCAGAACCCGACGAAGGGTGAGCCATAGAGTGGGCAGGCGAAAGAGGTGAGGTTGAACGGGCGATCTTTGCGCTGGCCGATCTGACGACCGTGGTACTAAATGTGAGGTCGCAAGTCTGCGTGGCCGCCTCCTTTGTTGGCCGAGGAGAAGCAAGGACAGCGCTGTATTTTCCTTTCTGAGGCACGGTGGGCTGTCGACTGGCGAGTAACTTTCGAGCAGCAAAGGTCGACACCTTTTCCTTCACTCTTATTTCCTGGATCAGCTTTTCGTCCTTAAAAACAGGGCAATCTCGAGAGGAAGCAGCGTGGTCACCCATACAGTTGATGCAGCGAGGGGAGGGAGGTGGCACTTTCGGAAGGTATCAGCTCGGGTAATCACCCCTCCCTGGGCCTGGCCGTTACCAGGGGGTACGTACGTGTCCTACCTGTCTACCCAGGGCGGGGAATTACGCGTTACCCCGTCACCGGCTACGCATGGAAGTGCGTGGGTCGGCCTTCAGACACGCACAGGGAGGAAAAAAGAGAAAGGGAAAGGAAAGAAAAGGGGGTCTCAAACGCCGCAGTGGAGAAAAGGGCAAGGAGAAGAGGGAAGGAAAAGAGAAGGACAGAGGAAGGACGAGGACTTGCAAGTGTAAAAGCAAGGAATTTGGAACAGTTTCGAGCGTCCGTCTCCGGACGTAGGCACAAACCATACTCCCAGAGGGGGAGAAAGGGAAGGAAAGAGCCAGAGGTGAGGGGGGGGGGCGAAGATGGGGGACGGGGAGGGATGCGGAAAGGGAAGGGAAGGTATGCAGCCCGGAAAGGAAGGAGGGCCACATTAGCTCGGGGTCCCGTGCTCGCTACGCACGTGTCCACAAAAGAGTTGTGGACCCCCTGGGGGGGGGGGGGGGGGGCGTCAGGTGGTGTCTTAGGCTTTATGCACGTCAAAGAAGACTGCAGTGAGGTGTTGCAGATGGGCAAAAGCCGACCGGATAGACTCCAAGTGGACCAAGTTATCCACCATAGAGCAGTCACAGCGAAAACCACCTTGAGTAGATGAGAAAAGGTTGTGGGATTCAAGGATCCAAAACAGCCGCCAACTCACCAGGCATTTAAGGAGCTTGCAGAGGGTGTTGGTGACGCTAATTGGACGGTAGCTTCAACAACGGAATAACAATGCTTTCCTGCCACTGAGTAGGTAAATACCCCTCACTCCACAGATGGTTGAAAAGGGCCAGTATACGACAGTGGCCAGCCACCAGTAAGTGTTGGAGCATTTGCTTATGTATCCGATCTGGTCCAGGAGCCATGTCAGGACAAAGGATGAGGGAGAAGGCGTTGGCGAATTCCCACTCGCTAAATGGGGCATTACAAGGCTCCAAGCAGCGAAAAACGAAAGACAAAGGCAGTCGTTCCAAGCACTCTTTCAGGAGGAGGAACACGAGTGGATACTGAGTCAATGCAGAGGCTTGGGCAAAGTGTCGAGTGAAATGCTCTGCGACAAAGTCTGGATGGGTAAGGACAACACCATGCACAGAAATTCCAGCAACACCGGTGGGAGGATGATGGCCAAAAATTCGCCTGAGTTTCGCCCAGACTTGTGAAGAGGGGGTGAGCGGTCCTATGGAAGCCACGTATCATTTCCAGCAAATCCATTTCTGAAATTTGATTAGATAACAGGCCCAGGCACGGAATTGTTTAAAGACCAGAAGGACAGCAGTAGAAGGGTGCCACTTTAAGCATTTAAGAGCATGGTGGCAGTCTTATGGCCACAGCAATTTTCGGAGTCCACCAAGGCACCATCTTCCAATGGGGGAACCCGAGGAAGAAGGGATGTCAAACAGCTGCAGAAAGAATGGCAGAAGTCAAAGTCTGTGTAGACTCATCAATACTACTATGTGGTAGTACAGGAGGGATGGTAGCAGAGAAGGCACCCCAACCAGCTTTAGAGAAGGCGCACCTGAGAGGGTGACAGAGATACTGAAGGAAGGTCAAAACAATTGGGTAATGATCACTGTCACATAAGTCATTGTAGACACCCAGCTGGATGGAGGGAAGAAGGCCAGGAAAGCAGATGGAGAAGTCAATGGCAGAGAAAGTGCCGTTTGCAACACTAAAGCGTGTGGGAGCACCGGTGTTTAGGAGACAGAGGTCAAGCCCCGACAGAACAGCTACAACTGTCCTGCCCAGGGCAGTAGTAGTGTGACTACCCTAAAGAGAGTTGTGGGCATTAAAGTGCCCAAGCAGCAGGAAGGGAAAAGGAAGTAGTTGTTGAAAGGTGGTTAGGGCAAGTGATGTGGGCAGCCTGTCAGGTGGGAGGTGAAGATTACAGATTGTGATTGGAGTGGCCAGATGGACCCTGACAGCAACTGCTTCCAGAGTGGTATGGAGGGGAACCCATTTACTAGCGGATCAAGGTGCAAACACCACCAGAAGCCCACAAGGGGCCAATTCAGTTTTGACAAAGTGTGGAACCAACGAAGGGTGGGCGAGTAAGAATGGAAAAAATGGGTTTCCTGAAGAGCAATGCAAGCAGCAGAGTAGGAAGAAAGAAGGGGCTGCAACTCCTGGATGTGATGCAAATAGTCATTACAATTCCACTGGAGGATTCTCAAGCTGGAGTCCAAATGGGAAGCGAACAGACTGGAGCTGGTCACGCTGCCCAGTCGCCATCCGTTACCAATAAGGATGGGGTAATGTACATATAGGTGGGGTCAGACTGTTGGTTCATTGGCTGGAGGAGGGGAAGGCAGCACCTCAGGGTGTTACCAGAGGGGCAGTGTTCTTGTGTTTCTGCTGCTTCTCTTGTGAAGGAAGAGAAGGGCAGACTGCAGTGAGGTTGGGCAGATATATACACCTGGCAACCTTGGCACCCTCCAGCTGCAGATCACATGGCCACTGTGGAGCAGTAGATTGCCTTTCAGGGGGGGTGCCAGGAAGAGGAGTCCCAGGAGGGAGCTCCAGCACTGGCAACTGCTGAAGAAGGGGAGCGCTTCTCTGGCAGGTGAGGGGGAGCAGTACCTGAAGGGGTGGGTATGGGTACTGATGGGGAGGAGTGGGAGGGTGAGGTGGAAGGTGTGGGGCAAATGGGATGGGGCTGTGAGGAGGAAGGGGTAGGAGGGGGAATGGACGTAACTGAAGCAAAAGTAGAAGTTATAGGCACGGGATGGAGCTGCTCATACTTTCAACAAGCCTCAGTGTAGGTAAGTCGATCTAAGGTCTTGTATTCTTGAATCAGTCATTCTTTCACATACACCGGGCATGCTGGCGAGCATGGACGGTGCTGTGCATTACAATTTACACACACTGGCGGGGGAGCACAGGCACTCCCCTGATGAAGGGGGAGCCCACAGTACCTGCAGAGGGGATCGATCATAGGCGCAGCAGGAAAATTTGTTCAAACCTTAAGCATTTAAAGCATCTCATCGTTGGTGGAATGTAAGGTTTTACATCACACTGATACACAATCACCTTTATCTTCTCTGGGAGGGTATCCCCTTTGAAGGCCAGGATAAAGGTGCCTGTATCATTGCGATTTTTTTAGGGCCTATGTACACAACAGATAAATTGGACTCCTCAGCACTCGGGGTTTGCACGGAGCTCCTCGTCCGTTTGGTGACGATTCCGGTGGAAAATGATGCCCTGTACTGAGTTCAGGGATTGGTGGGGTGCCCCAGAGACTGGGATGTCACCGAGATTGTCACCAGCACGCAGGGCTTCATATTAGTTTGCAAAAGATATCTCTATGAGCAAAGAACTGGACCACATTTTACTCATGGATTCCACTTTGCCATACTTATTTTCAATAGTCTCCATGGAAAACAAAGGCTTGGTCGTGGCAAAACTTTTGCCATCTGTCCTGGTACAAACCAGGTACTGAGGGAAAGGCTTCAAATCAAGCTGGCAAGCTTGACCCTCTTCCCAGGGGGTGACCATGGAGGGGAAGGCTGAAGGATCAGAAGGAGAGTCATGTCTTCTACCACTCTTAAAGAAGGCTACAGAATGGCCAGGATGTTGAAGCTTTTGTCACTTCATGTGCAAGGCGTCCACCTCAGTACCGCCCACTCTGACCAGGGGCTCACCCCGTGGGCACCACCCAGCCACAGCAAGGGCCATCTGGCATGGCAGCCACTGCTGGGAGTTCTGATGCTCAAAAGTGATGAGCATAGACTCCTTGGCATATATGAGGCGTTAACAGCTCTCAGGTACTAGCAGTGTGATCCCTGTGTTGTATTAGGGGGCTCAACGAAGTGGGTACTTAACAGCCCCACCACACATACTTGCTAGCATGCTGGTGACTTATCAGGAAGGGAGCCAGGGTGCAAGGGGAAAGAGAGGGGGAGAGGAGCCTGTACCATGGAAATTAGGTTTTGTGTTCATCCCCACATGGCTCACACTGAATGGAAAACATTGGAAATTGAGGTCAAACCCCAAGGGACCAAAAATGCCGAAAAAGAGAAGGAAAAAGGAAACTAAACAATAGTCAATACCAAAACAAAGCCGGGAGGATAGCCAGGTCGATATGAAGAAGTTCACAAAGAGGAAAAGGAGGGGGCAGGGAGAAAGCAGTAACAGGGAAGAAGATGAACAAGGACGGTAATGCAGTCTGGAAAAAGGGAAGGAGACTGCAATAGCTCGGGGACTCGTGAGCGCCACATATGTACCCACAAAAGGAACTGTGTGCCCCGTGCCCCGGGGGGGGGGGGGGGCCTCAGCACTGGAATTTTCATTCCCTGTTTCTGAACTGTGCGTTAGAGCATATTTATTCGTTACTGGAATGCAGGAAACTTACTTAACAGAGGGTGGGAGAATTTATTGGCCTAATATAATGGGCTGTAAAATGAAAGCTAGTGATGGAAAAGTACTGTAACATTATTTCAAAATTGATCGCCATAACACAGCAGAAATGCCAAACCTTTTGGCTTACCTGGGCTGCACATAGTATACGTAACATATATATATATATATGTGTGTGTGTGTGTGTGTGTGTGTGTGTGTGTGTGTGTGTGTGTGTGTGTGTGTGTGTGAGAGAGAGAGAGAGAGAGAGAGAGAGAGAGAGAGAGAGAGAGAGAGAGAGAGAGAGAGAGAGAGAGAAATAAATAAAGAAATGGGATGGATCAAAGAGTGGCATCGTGTAACGGGCGTTTCAAATTGAAAATATTAAATTTATTGTACTCTTAAATATACATACATGAACAGAATTATTAGAATTTTTTTTTACCGATGGTGTGATAGACGCTCACCTCTTGGGCCATTCTGACGCTTGCTTCAGGCCACATGCGGCCCGCAGGTTGGACACTGACTTAAAACATTTATCCCACACTGAGACAATATTGCAAGTGTCTTCATGGAAAAATGTTTTCAGCTGCCTACGGAAAACTGATTGTACGCAAGTGTGCACCTCTTCGTCTGAAGCTATCATTGGCCAAGAATATCTTTCTTCAGAGCTCCAAAAATGAAAATCATATGAGGAGATATTGGGACTGTACAGAGGAAGTGTAGGGGCTTCCCAGCAAAACTTCCACATGTTGCCAAGACTGTTTCGACTACACTGCAGAAGTTTCACTTGGATGCCCCCAAACATTCTCTATACATTCCGAATCCTTCCCCATGTGATTTCCGTATTTTGGAAGCCTGAAGAAAGACATCTGTTGTCGTCTATTGGCTTCAGATGAAATATTACATGCCTGGGTACAATCATCGTTCCATAGGCAACCGCCAACATTTTTCCATGAGGACATTGACTCATTTATCAGAGGAATATACTTTTGAAATAATGAACAATTTACTTTTCTGTCTTGTGTTCATTTGGCTGCCTCATACATAAGTATAAACTCTTCTCTATAGCTTTGCGTCTGTTGGAATGTTCCTTAAGAAGTTTCTTTAGTTCCAGGAACGTCAATATTTGAGCTTAGAGATGTGCTCTAGCATCCTGCAACACTTATTAGCGATATTAATCTAATTCTGTATCACATATGTTGCCATTTTTATGAAGAGGAATGACTTCACTAATCTTGTTGCAGGAACAGTCAGAGAAAGATTCGGCAACTGAGCTAGGAGGGTTGCTACCTGTACAGAGTTTCTATTAGATTTTATGTTTAACACGGTGTCAAGGCCTGGTAGCTTCCTCACTGAAATGCTTAAACTGGTTTTACAGTAGAGGGGGGATTCTTGTATCGATACATTTTGAACTCTGGCGGTGAAACACTGGGGCCTACATATAGGGTCTTTCGTTAGAAGCCTTATTTGATACAGCATTTCCATGCCGCTCTACCCTGCCCAAACCTCTTTCCCGAACAATACCTGCAACCTAAATTCATTTGAATCTGCTTACTATATTCATCCGTCTTCCTCTACCATTTCTGAACCCCAAACTTCCCTCCAGTGCTAAACCGATTATCCTTTATGTCTCAGAAGGTGCCCTATCAACCGATTCCTCCTTTTAGTCGAGTTGTACTACAAATTTCTATCTTCCCCATTCTGTTCAGTATCTAAATTATTCCCAATCTACGGAAAGAATTCTATGGCATCACATTCCCAAAATTATTACATTGTTTGAACTGCTATTAAAGATTTATTCCACACAAGGCTACACTCCAGACAAATATCTTCAGAGAAGACTAACAAAATTCTTTCCTTCGGATACGCTTTTCTTGCCACTGCCAGTCTACATTTTACATCATCTACTTTGGTTATCGGTTATTTTGCTGCTGAAAAGCAAAGTTTACTTTTGGTGTCATTTTCTAATGTGTCCCTCAGCCCTAACATTTAATTAATCTACATTCCATTACCAATGTTTAGCGTTTACGTTCATTTTATATCCTTTCACGACACCGTCCATTCAGCTGAAGTGCTCTTCGAAGTCGTTTGCTGTCTGGCTTTGTAATCATCGGCAAACAAGGCTTATTACTTCTCCCTGAAGTTTAAATTATTCACCAAATTTCTTTAGTTTCCTTTACTACTTGCATCGGGGATAGGCTACAATCCTTTGTCACTCCCTTATCCATCACTGATTCCTCGAATCCTAATATGGATTCGCGAGCTTAATGATGCTCTTCATGTTTAATTCCCTGGTATAGGTAGTTTCATAATTTCGAGGGATGAACCTCGTGCAAAACGAAGTTAAAGTCTGAGTGGGTTGTACTTTTCGATCACGAGATTTGAATTTGGTTCCTTTCCTAGTGCAGTAGCAATTTTTGGACAACTCTACCACCATATGTGGACAAAGCGAGGAACAATGTGCAAAGGACTCCTGAAAGAATTCCCTACAGAATGAACGCCGATTTATTTAACGATTTTCAAATATGACGGTAATTAAAGAATTTATCAGATTTGGTGGAAAGGCTTTGAATTCTACATAATCCCTCCTGTAGCACGACCTCTTGCTCTGATGTGATGTGATTCAGTAGTGTTAGTGGATGTTTTGTTTTCTGTTATTGTGTTGCGTATGTAACAAACTCATGATTATTCTCTTTAGAGTGGACTCACTGCTTTAATGTCATTCCGCTTAGGATCAATTGGATTTGAAACCGAGTTTTACAAATGAGAGACAATTTATATAGTCTTTATTTGGATTTCCAATTACTAAAATGAATTCAGTCTTAATCAGATTTGGCATTCACATGTGCCCACGCCACACACATCCCATAAATTATCCCCCTAAAGTTTTAAATTTCAAGTCAATTACTAACCAAATTTTACGCAGAACGAGTGTGTCTAAAGTGGATTTCATCACTACCCAGTCTATATTATCGGGCTCTACTCGTTGCGCAGTTAAATATTAAGGCCTTTTTAAAGTTTGAAATGCATCCGTAACAGCTGACGCAGCACTCAAGTTGGTGAAGGTTGGTTTCAACGAGGGGGAAGGGACCAAACTGCTATGTCATCGGTCCCTTGTTCCGAATGAAACAATGCCACAAGGGTGAGAATAAAACAAACGAGACTGACAACACAAAACGGAGATAAAGGAAAAAAAAGAACGACGGAAGGGCAACAAACTAATGGGCAACAAGGGAAAAGAAAACCACAGAAACGCAAGGAACAGGTAGAAGAGATTAAAACGACAAGACAGATTAACATGGCTGGCCGACCATGAGAATAACTAGGAGAAGCCAGCCACTTTTCAACACATTAAAACCTCCACTCTAAAAGCACTAGAGTGGAGGACACACAGAGACAAAGGACATGCGCTAGAACTCAGATCGAATGATAAAACCCACCCTTACGGATGAAACTTAAAACCAAATCAGCCGATGAGGCGTTTTTTGTTAAAATCAATGATAATGAGTCCAGCAACCGAAGATTAAGTCACAGGGTAGCCAAGGAAGGACAGAGCACAAGAATATGGGCCACTGTCAACCGGGCGCCGCACCGACACTGAGGTTTATCTTCACGGTGCAGGAGGTAGCCAATGCGGAGCCGGCAGATAACCACGGAGACCCTGCGAGAGGCCCTCATTGAGGACTTCCACACATTCGTGGTCCCCTAAATGGCTCGCCGTTTGTTGTGCCTACTGCGATTTTGCCATTCCGTCTCCCAAAACTGAAAAACCTTGCGGCGTAATAACGAACGCAAGTCAGTTGCGGGGATGCCGGTCTCCAGAAGTGGTTTCCATGTAGCCTGTTTGGTCAGCATGTCAGCAAGTTCGTTGCCTGGGATTCCAATGTGTCCTGGGGTCAAGACAAACACCACTGAACGACTGGACCGTTACAGGGCATAGATTGACTCCTAGATGGTCGCTACTAAAGGATGACGAGCGTAGCACTGGTTGATAGCTTGTAGGCTGCTGAAGGAGTCAGTACACACAAGAAGCGACTCCCCAGGGCATGAACGGATGTGCTCAAGAGCACGAGATATAGCCACCAGCTCTGCAGATGAAACACTGCAGTCATCGGCCAAGGAATGCTGTTCAATATGTCCTCCATCGATATACGCAAAGCCGACGTGACCATCAGCTGAGCCGTCGTTATAAACGACTTCGTGGCCTCAGTACATGTCAAGAATCTTGAGGAAGTGAGAGTGGGAGCTGTGTGGTGAACTGGGTCCTTTGGGCCGTGTGAAAGGTCCAGGCGAAGCCGCTGCCTAGGTGTACACCATGGAGATGTACACGAATGGACTTCGAGTATAGGTGGTACAGGCAAGGACTCCAGTTCAGATAGAAGGGACCACATGCGAACTGCAATTGTAAGCCCTGACCTGGGCTGCCAATGTAGAAGATGAACCGCCGTGGATGGGAAAAGGAGACAGTAATTCAGATGCACAGGAGAACTACGAATGTGTGCGATTTAACTGGCCAGCAGTTGCGCACGCCTGACCTGCAATGGAAGCACTCCAGCCTCCACCATGACACTGGTCACCAGACTCTTCCTAAAAGTTCCCATCTAGTCAAACGCCACAGTGGTGCACTGGGTCGAGTAACTGCAACATTTAGTGGGCCGCCGAACCAAAAACCAGACTCCCATGGTCAACCCAGAATTGAAGAAGGGCTCTGTAGAGCTGCAGCAGCGTAGAGCGATCTGCACCCCAATTGGTGTTGCTCAGGCAGCGGAAGGCATTAAGGTGCTGACAGCATTTCCGCTCAAGCTGACGAAGATGAATTCAAATCAATCAGGTGTCGAAAACCAGTCCTAAAACTATGCGTCTCCACTACAGTGAGGGGATCGTCAGTAAGGTAAAGTTCTGGTTCCGGATGAACAGTACGACGCAGACAAGTGTATAACACACTACTTCGCGGCCGAAAACTGGAAGCTGTGGGCTAGAGCCCACATCTGCGTTTTGTCGATGGCTCCCTGTAGGCGCCACTCAGCAACATCAGTACTGGTGGAGCAGTATGAAATGCAGAAGCCATCTGCATACAGAGAGGGTGAGTACCACTACTACTAGACAGGGGGGCCCTATTTCCTGGATATGGGAGGGAACTATGGGAGGCACCAAATTTGAAATTCTTGATAAAAATCCGGAGCAGGCCTCAGACCCCACTCATAACGTGGCAAGGATATTATGTCGCCAGGTGGTGTAATAAGCTTTTCGTAAATCAAAAAAAGAGGGCCACAAGGTGTTTGTGTCTGGAAAAGGCTGTTCAGATACCAGACTCGAGGGACATGATTATCAGTGGTAGAGCGACCCAGGCGGAAACCCTCCTTGCATGGAGCCAGTAGGCCACGTGACTCCAGGACCCCACCCAACCCAACTGCTGACACACCATACTTTCCAGCAGCTTACAAAGAATGTTGGTGAGGATGATGGGCAGATAGCTATCGACATCAAGTCGGTTTTTACCGAGTTTTATCATGAGGATGATGGTGCTCTCCCGCCATTGCGATGGAAAGATGCGATTGCACCACATCCAGTTGAAGATGACGAGGAGATGTCTCTTTTAGTCGGACGAGATATATTTGATGATATGACTGGATCCGATCTGGCCCAGCAGCTGTGTCGAGGCAATGTGCAAGGGCACTGAGGAGCTCCCACTCTCTAAATGGGGTGTTATAGGGTTCACTGTGGCATGTAGCGAATGAGAGGAATTTCCTTTCCCTCCACCGTTTGAGAGAGCGAAGGCTGAGGGTAATTCTCAGACACAGAGGCGCGTGCATAGTGCTCAGTGAAGTGCTCGTCAATCGCGTTTGCGGTTGTAGATAACACGCCATTTATGTTGACATTGGCAACACCTGTTAGGATCTGGTACCCAAAAATTCTTTTGATCTTTGCCCATACTTGGGAATTTCTTTTTTTTGGTGGGGTTTAAGGGCGCTCAACTACTGAGGTCATTAGCGCCCAGTCACAGTTGTTAGAACACATGGAATCTAGTAAAGCTCAAGGGGAGGGGGGACACCAGAAAGTCCTGACAAAGATGCGGATAAAATAAGTAAAAAAGTTAGATGTCTTTGGACAAGCCAGTCAAAGTTATAAAACGCAGAACACGAGCAGCTGCTCGAGCGTCGTCAGCTAAAATATGCGGTAAAGTAGATGGCAGGGACAGGACAACACGAAATTGACTCAAGCGGGGACACAACAATAAAACATGGCACGCTGTTAATGCTTGACCACAAGGGCACTGCGGGGCTGGGTCACCGGAGAGCAGGTAGCGGTGGCTAAACCGGCAATGCCCAATCCGCAACCTGCTCAGAAGGACCTCTTCTCGGCGAGATGATCGGGAGGAGGTTGTCCAAGCAGTTGGGGGCAGTTTTACTGCCCGGAGCTTGTTTCCTTGGAGGGATGACCAAGCATCCCACCACAACGACACAAGCCTCTTACAAACAACCCCACGAACGTCAGATGACGGAACACAATTGGAGGCTGGCCGAGGCAGGAGGACTGCAGCCTTGGCTGCAGCATCTGCAGACTCATTCCCAGGCACTCCTACATGTCCGGGAACCCACAGAAAGGTGACAGGAGAACCATTGTCAGCGAAAGAATGGAGGGACTGCTGGATCCGTTGAACCAAGGGATGGACCGGATAGGGAGCTCCAAGGCTTTGAAGAGCATTGAGTGAGTCAGAGCAGAGTACATACGATGAACGGCGGTGGCGGCGGGCATACTGAACGGCCTGATGGAGAGCAAAAAGCTCGGCCATAAAGCTGGAACATTGGTCGAGGAGCCGGTATTTAAAGATGGCGGCCCTGACGACAAAGGCACAGCCGACACCATCGTCAGTTTTGGAGCCATCGGTGTAAATAAAGGTGTGACCGGCAAGTCGAGCACGAAGTTCGACAAACCGTGAGCAATACACTGCGGCCGGAGTACCCTCCTTCGGGAGTGAGTTGAGGTCAAGATAAAATAGGAACCGGTGCCTGGAGCCAAGGTGGTGTCCGGCTCTCACCCTCTCTGAAGGTGGTAGGGAGGGCAAAATCCAATTGTCAAAGCAGGCGACGGAAGCGGACTCCGGGGGGCAGCAGGGCAGACACATACAACCCGTACTGACGGTCGAGAGAATCGGCGAAGAAGGACTGATAAGAGGGGAGGTCGGGCATTGACAACAGCTGGCAGGCATACCGACATAGCAGTACGTCACGCCGGTAGGTCAATGGTAATTCGGCAGCTTCAGCATAAAGACACTCGACAGAACTAGTGTAGAAGGCTCCGGTCGCAAGACGTAACCCCCGATGGTGGATGGAGTTGAGACGGCGTAAGAGTGATGGCCGAGCAGACGAGTAGACAAAGCTCCCGTAATCCAGCTTCGATCGGACTATGGACCGATACAAGCGAAGCAGGACAGTGCGATCCGCTCCCCAAGATGAACCACTAAGAACTCTGAGGACATTAAGGGAACGTGTACAACAGGCCACCAAATAAGAGACATGCAGAGACCAACAAAGTTTCCTGTCCAATGTGAGCCCTAGAAACTTAGTTGTTTCCACGAATGGGAGAACAACGGGACCGAGATGTAAGGATGGCGGAAGGAACGCTTTGTATCGCCAAAAGTTTATACAAACCGTATTCTCTTCAGAGAATCGGAAGCCATTTGCCACACTCCATGAGTATAGGCTGTCTAGACAACGCTGAAGGCAGCGCTCCAGGAGGCATGTTCTCTGGGCACTGCAGTAGATCGCGAAGTCATTGACAAAGAGAGAGCCTGAGACATTAGGTGGAATGCAATCCATAATTGGATTGATTGCGATGGCAAAAAGGGCTACGCTCAAGACTGAGCCCTGAGGCACTCCATTCTCCTGGAGGAAGACGTCGGACAATACGAAACCTACACGTACCCTAAACTTTTTATCGGTTAAAAAGGAATCAATAAAAAGGGGCAGGCGACAGCGTAGGCCCCACCTGTGCATAGTGCGGAGGATATATCCTCTCCAACAGGTATCATAAGCCTTCTCCAAACACGGCTACCGTTTGGCGCCTTCGCAAAAAGTTGTTGATGATGAATGTCGACAAGGTCACAAGGTGGTCAACAGCGGAGCGGCGGCGACAAAAGCCGCATTGGACATTGGTAAGTAGCCGTCGAGATTCAAGAATCCAGATTAACCGAGCATTAACCACGCGCTCCATCACCTTACGGACACAGCTTGTAAGAAAAATGGGGCGGTAACTAGAAGGAAGGGGTGTATCCTTCCCGGGTTTGGGTATAGGAACAAAGACAGCATCACGCCAACACATGGGGACCTGACCTTCAGTCCAGACACGATTGTAGGTACGAAGAAGGAAGCTTTTGCCCGCCAGAGAACGGTGTGCCAGCATCTGAACGTGAATGGCATCTGGCCCCGGAGCAGAGGACCGGGACAGTGCAAGCGCACGTTCGAGTTCCCGCATAGTAAAGGGGGCATTACAAGCTTCTTGATTCAGCGAGTGGAAGGAAGGTCGCCGAGCCTCTTCTGCCTCTTTCCTGGGAAGGAAGGCAGAGTGGTAATGGGAGGAGCTTGAAACCTCCGCGAAAAAGTGGCCAAAGGCGTTGGAGACAGCCACAGGATCAACAAGGACCTCATTACCTGAGGTCAGGCCAGGTACCGAGGAGTGGGCCTTAATGCCCAACAGCCGGCGCAGGCTATCCCAAACGACAGAAGAGGGAGTAAAATTGTTAAAGGAGCTGGTGAAGAGGCCCAAGAAGCTTTTTTGCTGTTTTTGATGACTACGGCAATGCGCTAGGAGTCGTTTGTATCCAAAACAATTCGCCAACGTAGGATGGCGGCGAAAGGTGCGTAAAGCAAGTCGTCGAGCACGGATAGCGTCTCTACAAGCCTCATTCCACCAGGGGACGGAAACGCGACGTGAAGAAGAGGTAGTACGAGGAATGGAACGTTCGGCAGCATTGATGATAACAGCCATGAGGTATTCGACCTGTATGTCACAACTGAGAAAATCGTGGTCCGGAAAGGTCGCCAGGGAGAAGTAAAGTCCCCAGTCAGCTTTCGGTATGTTCCAGCACGAAGGATGTGGGGATGGGGTGTGGTGCAGGAGACGAACGACACAGGGGAAGGCGTCGCTCGAATAGGTGTCAAAGGACATACCCCTCGAACCGACGGGCAAGAGTGGTAGAACAGATCGAGAGGTCCAAGTGGGAGTAGGTATGAGTAGAGTCTGAGAGGAAAGTCGGGGCGCCAGTATTGAGACAGACAAGATTGAGATGGTTGAAGACATCCGCCAAGAGTAAGCCTCTTTGACAGGATGCAGGAGAGCCCCAAAGGGGATGATGGGCATTGAAGTCGCCAAACAATAAGAACGGCGGGGGAAGCTGAACGATCAGGTGCATCATGTCAGCCCGACTAACAGCAGATGACGGTGGAGTGTAGATGGTACAAACTGAAAAAGTAAAAGCAGAAAGAGTAATGCGGACAGCTATTGCATGGAGTGGGGTGGTCAATGGGATGGGATGGTAATAGACATCGTCCCAAACGAGCAACATGACCCCACCATGGGCTGGGATACCGTCCACTGGGGTGAGGTCATACCGCTCCAAGGTATAGTGGGTAAAGGCAATACGGTCAGTCGGGCGCAACTTGGTTTCCTAGATACCAAGGACGAGCAGACAGTGCAGGCGGAGGAGCAGTTGTAATTCGTCCCGATTAGATCGAATACCTCTTATGTTCCAATGTAACAAGGCCATCGCTAGTCAAAAAAGAGGGGGAACGGAAAGGGGGAAGAGCTGGTCACCTCGACGGCCACGGAGGGGCAAGTTTCGAGGGAACAATGCTACAACCGGCGGGAGGCGGATCCTGTTCCATCGAGTCGTCGCCAGCTGCGGCCGCTGTCCCGGCAGCATCATTTGCCAACGAGAGGCCAGCTGAGCGCCTGGCAGCAGAGCGTCCCGGCGAAACTGAGGACGGCCGGGAGCAGCGACTCACGGATGGAGCGTCAGATGAAACACGACGGGGTGGAGAGGGGAAGACAGTCTACTTCTTGGAGGCCTTCTTGGTAGTCCAAGGAGGCACAGGGATGGTAGGCTGGACCCGAAGAAGATCCTCACACGCGGGGTCCGTTTTGGAACGCTGGACCTCGGAAGCTGAGGTCCGGAACGTTTCCCCGACGGATACCTGAGAAGAGGATGACTTCTGAGGCGGCGGGAGGGAGGAGGAGGAAGGGTGGCCCCTGGGGCAGAGGGGGCGGGGGCCGCGAGGGAGGAGGATTTGGAAGGGAGGGATTTGGGAGGCGGAGGCAGAGACCCCAGATGGGGGGAGGAGGTGGAGGGGGGACAGGATAGGGGTGAGGATACCGTGGAAGGAGTGGACACAACTGAGGCAAACGAAGTGGTCAACGTCACGGGATGGAGGCGGTCATACTTCTTCCTGGCCTCAGAATAAGAGAGACGATCCAAAGTTTTGAGTTCTTGAATCTTCTTCTCCTTCTGATACGCGGGGCAGTCTAAGGATCTAGGCGAGTGGATGCCAGGGCAATTAACGCACCAAGGTGGTGGGGTGCATGTATGTTCCTCACGAAGAGGACATCCACAATCGCCACAAAGGGGCTCAGCCTCACACCGTGACGACATGTGCCCAAAGTGCAAACACCGAAAACAGCGCATAGGAGGCGGGACGTAAGGTCGCATGTTGTACCAGTAGCACATCACCTTTACCTTCTCCGGGAGAACGTCCCCCTCGAAGGCGAGGCTAAAGGCCCCAGTGTCGATGCGACGGTCTTTGGGGTCGCGCTGGACTCGCCGGACGAAATGCACGCCTCGGCGCTCCAGGTTGGCCCTGAGCTCCTCATCAGATTGCAGCAGGAGGTCCCGATGAAAAATAACCCCTTGCATCCTATTCAGTGCCAGATGCGGAACAATGGACACTGGGATGTCACCTAGTCGGTCGCACACCTGGAGCGCCGCCGACTATGTGGCGGAGGTGGTCTTTATAAGAACGGACCCCGAACGCATGTTACTGAGAGCCTCGATTTCCCCGAATATGTCCTCGATGTGCTGAACACAGAACATGGGCTTGGAGGTGGCGAACGTCCCCCCATCGGTTCGAGAACAGACCAAATAGCGGGGGAAGTACTTCGCCCCAAGCCGGTGGGCCTGTCCTTCCTCCCAGGGAGTGGCCAAGGTGGAAAGGGCAGGAGACCCAGTACCAGACACAGTACCTTTCCTTTTGAAAGACTCTGCCACAGAGCGACCCGATACATGTTGACATTTCATCTGCGAAACGTCCGCCCCGATACCACCCACTCCGACCAGGGGCTCTCCCCACAGGCGCCACCCAGCCTCAGCAAGGGCCACCTAGCAGGATGACCATTGCCGGGAGTCCTGATGCCCCAAGGAGACGGGCATCTACTCCTTGGCCGACATGGGGAGGGTGCAGCTCAGGTATCGGCAGTACGATCCCTGTGTTGTCAGGGGGCTACAACCTAGGGAGTACATGACGACCCCACCACAACGGGCTGGCTACCGTGCTGGATTTCGGGTGCCATGGAAAGTCCATCATGATCGTAGGTGCAGATGGGGATGCACTATGGGCGTAACTTGTACACCCTATCAGGCGTTTAGGCCCAATTTGAGGCATAGTGGGTATGGTGACAACGCCGTTACAATGCTGAGTGCCAAGGTCTTAGTGCACTGAGGACCAGTGGTACACCACGTAAGGCGTCCTTCCCCAAAAGGCTCGTACTTCTGCAGAATTTTGAAAAATGAAGGTCAAACCCCAAGGGGGACCATCACATGGAAGGCCGAAACGGTTGAAACTCCTTTTAGTCGCCTCGTACGACAGGCAGGAATACCTCGGGCCTATTCTTACCTCGGACCCGCATGGGGCCCAAACTTGGGAAGGCGACATATGGCATCCAATGGTCTACACGTACCTCTCCCAATACTCCTATTTCCGTCGTTTTGTAAGCTTGCGAACGCGGGCAGGGAGCCATTTAAATGCTATGAGGTGCTCCAGGGAAGGGTGCCACTTATGCTGCTGTAGAACTCTCCGACGCTACTTAATTGCCTCAGCGACTTCTGGCGACCACCAAAGGACTGTCTTTGGCTGGAGGCACCCTAACGAACGAGGGATCGCGTTTTCCGCCGCAGAAACGACCGTTGAAGTTACCGACTCAACCACTTCATTGATGTTACCATGTGGGAGGGATTAAACAGTGATAGCAGAGGTGACGGCTTACCAGACTGTCTTGTTTGAAGCCCATATAGGTAGGCATCTGTGGGCCCGACGCTGGGGCAGTAACAGGAAGACTGGGAAGTGGTTACTATCATACAGGCTATCATATGCTCTCCAGTGGATAAATGGGAGAGGGCAAGGACTGCAAACCGAGAGATCAGTGGCCGAATATGTGCTGTGTGCCACAATGAAATGTATAGGGGTATCTGTATTTAGGAGGCAGAGGTCGAACTGAGAAAGTAAGGTTTCGACACTTCTGAATCGGCCAGTAAGCACAGTGACACCCCACAAGGGGTTATGCAAGTTAAAATTTCCCAAAAGTAGAAAAGGTTTAGGGAGTTGATTAATCAGTGCAGCCAATGCATTCAGGGGTACTGCTCTATCTGGAGGAAGATATACATTGCAGACAGGTATTTCCTATGTTGTGCTTGCCCTGATAGCCACAGCCTCCAGTTCTAGGTGCTCAGTCCGGAACCGCGGGACTGCTACTGTCGCAGGTTCAAATCCTGCCTCGGGCATGGATGTGTGTGATCTCCTTAGGTTAGTTAGGTTTAAGTAGTTCTAAGTTCTAGGGGACTGATGACCACAGATGTTAAGTCTCATAGTGCTCAGAGCCATTTGAACAATTTTGAACCACAGCTTCAAGAGGGGTTTGAAGAGGCACAGCTTCACTACATACTGAGGTCAGGACAGACACAAACTCCACCTGACACTATTATGGCCACTACAGTTCTTGTAATATCCCCTACACCCACAGAGGCCAGGGGTCTGCATATCTGGGAACCAGGTTTCCTGAATGGCAATGCACAAAGCAGGTGTAAAGCTTAACAGTTGCCATAGGTTTGCTAGGTGGTGGAAGAAACCACCTGAACTCCACTGGAGGATTATGTTATCCTGAGGATGGGGAGGGATGAAGCACACAAGGCAGCAGGTTATGCCTCAAGGTCACCTGCTGCCACTGATTATTTCTAGACATTTCTATGGTGGATAAGGCATCAGCGAGATCCAGGTCCTCAGGGGACACCAAGATCTCCACCAAATCTTCATCTGCAGAATTGATAGGGAGTGGTGGTGTTGAGGGTTGGGACCACCAGAGGGTCCTCTGCTTGCAGACTACTACTACTACTACTACTACTACTACTACTACTACTACTACTACTGCTACTGCTACTACTAAGTTTGCTTGCTCTCTCGCTTCTCTTTAGGGGCTTGCTGGGAAGATTTACCCAAAGCAGCTTCAGCATGGAGGACGACAATCTCTCTGTCCAGCAGCTTTTGGCTCCTTGAGCCACTGGCGAGTGTGTGCTGTTGCAGTAGTGGAGATCTTGGGAGATAGGTTCCAAAGGGACCCCTTCTGCACAGGAGGAGCCATAGAAGGCTGTTGCTTCTCTGACTGGGGGAGGGGCCGATGTCCCCTGCATCTGGGAGGGCCTTGTTCCCTTAGTAGGTGCTTTGGGAGCAACGGATGAAGATTTGCCTCGTACCACCAAGGGGGCAGATGTATTCTGGTGGCCCGGAGGGGCCACTGTCCACGGCACAGAGTGAGGAACGACTGGCACTTGGGACAGCGATGGTGACGTAGCTGCAGCATATATCGACGTCAGCTGATTTGGGTGTGATCTTTCAAATTTAGATTTAGCCTATGTGTAAGTCAACCAGTACAGGGTCTTGTAATCCACAATTTTCCACTCTTTTGGAGTACTGGGCAGTCTGTCGTGTAGAGGGAGTAGTGCTCTCCACAGTTGATGCAGGTGAGAGCAGGTGCACATTGAGTATCTGGGTGCAGTGGACGTCCAGTCTCGATATGTGGCGCTGTAAGTGCAGTGGAAAGACTTGTCCAAACGTCCAGCACTGCATAGTGGAAGGGACATATGGTTGAACGTTACTGCAGTAAATCACCTAGACCTTTTCAGGCAATTAATCACCCTCGAAGGCCAAGATGAAGGCACCAGTAGCAGCCCTGTTGTCTTTGTGTCTCCTGTAAATGCGCCAGATGAACACCCCGCCGTTGTAAGTTAGTGCGGAGCTAGTCATCAGACTGCAAGACGAGCTAGCGATGGAAAATTATCCCCTGGGCCATGTTGAGGCTTTTATGGGAAGTGACAAACAGGAGTATCACCCAGCCAGTCACAAGAAAGTAATGCCCGGGATTGGGCTGGGAAAGCTGTCTGAATAAACATTGCATGGCTTGTCATTTTGAACAGTGCTGTCACTTCTCCAAACTTACCGTCCAGGTGTTCAACGAAAAAATAAGGAGTCACCATCAGTTCTGCTACAGACTAAAACTGAGGCAAATATGACTCTCCGTTCTGTAGTATGGTGTAGCGAAGGAGGGAAACGATTTAGGATCATCCCTGTCGGCATTGTATTCTATCTTGCCATTCTTAGCGACTGCTGGTGCCGTATGGTTACCAGAAAGAGATGACAGTCTGCTTCATTGTGGGTCATCCGCAACTCCTATCAGGGGCGCTCTCCACAGGCGCCACCCTGCCACAGCAAAGACCAACTGGCATTATGGCTGTTTCCTGGAGTCCTGATCCTGATACCCCAGGAAGACAGGCATCTACTCCTTGGCATACGTGGGGAGTTTACAGCTCAGGCATCAGCAGTGCTATCCCTGTGTTATCAGCGGGCTACCACCAAATTGGTACATGACGGCCCCACCACAACTGACTGGCTACCATGCTGGATATTGGGCGCAAAGAAATCCAATATTGTCATGGAGGCGGAAGAGGACAGTAGACAATGGAAGAAGACGACATACCCAGAAAGTGTCTTCGCCCAAATAGTTTAATTGCAGGTGGAGATGCAAAACCATGAGAGGTTCAGGAGATCGAATCTAAGGGCACTATGGATAACTCGTGCACCACGTAAGGCGTCCTTCCCCATATGGCCCGCAATTCTGTAGAATTTTGGAAGTGGCAGGTCAAACCATAGAATGGGACCTGAACTCACAAGGCCGGAAAGTGAGACTGTTTAGTCGCCTCTTACGACAGGCAATACCTCAGGCCTATTCTAAGCCCCAGACCCTTACGGGGACCAAAATTTTCTCTAAATGTTAGTGTGTAACAACAATTTTACAGTAATAAAAAATTAAACTACACTAAATTTAGGCTACAAGAAGACATTTTTCTCTACAGCTAATAGTTTACATGTTTTGGGATCGAAAAATTGCCGATTGTTTAAGTGCGGTTTCAATTGTACAAAATTTTGTTAAATGAAGTCGGCGAATAACAAATATTACATGTGTGTACCCCTGTTACTTCGAAACAGCTGCATTAACATATAGATTGTGTTCTGGGGTGGAAGATGGTTGAGTGTAGAAGGGTAGGAGCACGAGATAAGATAGTTCACCTGACAGTGGTCAGACTTCCCTCCATGTGTCTTAACTGAAGAGCGAGAATGTTATTCCAATTAACTACGCCTCTAAATCACAAAAGCAACTGCACGGTGTTCCACAAAGTTACACTGACTACAGAGCACCTAATGAATCACTGGAGACTGTGCCGACGTGCCGAGGGGTTGTGTTTTCCATTAAGTGCATTAACACTACATGGAATACAGAGATAATTTGTATTAACTCATGAAATGCATGTGGACAGAATCTAAGTGAGTATCTGCACGCTGTTCTACACGGTTGGAAGGCAAATTTATTCATGTCATTCCATATGGCGGCTGTAGCGTTATTCCTGGAAAGCGACTTCCCACCACGAGCGCTACACGCCTTTTGTTTTGCAGCTTGACTATACTCCCTAGAATTTCTGTCCAGTCCCCTTATGTGGATAGACTAACTTCACTGAGCTCATGTTTACATAGGACTTGTTTCAGTTTGTTAAATGAGTACTTTTTGCAGTTTATTGCGCTTTTATATTTAATATGTGCCTATAAACGAAGGCTGATAAGTGTGTAATTTGTGTGATGTCAGTCACCCTTTTAGTGTTGGTGCTAAAGGAATTGGAATGGTAAATGTGGCAGCTTGCTGCTGTCTGTAATTGTATTCACTACGTGGTGAAATAACCACTACAAAGTTACGTCACTTCTCACCACTGAGATACTGGTAGCCTGTATAAATCTCTTCCATTCAGTAATTGCTGTCAGTTTTCGAGTGGGTTGCACTGAGTGGAACCCTTTATCGTATCCACAGTATATCTTCCAGGGTGGATGTGAATAAGACCGTTGTAGTGAGACTAATTTGCTCGGAGTAACAATCTGCTGTAGTGAAGTACTGGACATATTGGGATATCTGAAGTTTCATAATGCCTTAGTGACCTTCTGTAGATAGGGACAGTTAAGCATCTGGGCTCTTTGATAATTTGGGGAGCTGATGCTGGGGTAATCCGTTTGATACCTCACATGCCGTAGGAAGTATTCCAGCCAGCACTAGTGGAGACAATGTAATCGCCATTGTTGAATTCCTCTTTAGAGGATGTTACACTATGAACAGGCTCTTCAGTGCGGTACAGTTGACAAATCCAGCTGCTTATGTTTACGTAGCAGCTCACTTAACTGCGAATAAGTACTTATTTAATGAACTGAAAATCCTTGCATAAACACGAGCTGAGTGAAGTTGTCTACTCAGATAAGAACTGGACATGAAGCGCTGGGCAGAGACAGAAGAAACACAAAAGCGAGCAGCACTCATAGAAAGGAAGTTAGCCCTTCACCGAAAAAATGCTACTGCTGCCGTACAGAATGAATCTTTTTTCCTCTACCACGGTAGAATAAGGTGCAGAAATCTACATCTATTCTTTCCAAATGCGTTTCTTGGGTTCGTATCTACATCTACATCTGTACTCCGCGAGCCACCTTACGGTGTGTGGCGGAGGGTACTTATTGTACCACTATCTGATCCCCCCTTCCCTGTTCCATTCACGAATTGTGCGTGGGAAGAACGACTGCTTGTAAGTCTCCGTATTTGCTCTAATTTCTCGGATCTTTTCGTTGTGATCATTACGCGAGATATATGTGGGCGGTAGTAATATGTTGCCCATCTCTTCCCGGAATGTGCTCTCTCGTAATTTCGATAATAAACCTCTCCGTATTGCGTAACGCCTTTCTTGAAGTGTCCGCCACTGGAGCTTGTTCAGCATCTCCGTAACGCTCTCGCGCTGACTAAATGTCCCCATGACGAATCGCGCTGCTTTTCGCTGGATCATGTCTATCTCTTCTATTAATCCAACCTGGTAAGGGTCCCATACTGATGAGCAATACTCAAGAATCGGACGAACAAGCGTTTTGTAAGCTACTTCTTTCGTCACATTTTCTTAGAATTCTTCCTATGAATCTCAACCTGGCGCCTGCTTTTCCCACTATTTGTTTTATGTGATCATTCCACTTCAGATCGCTCCGGATAGTAACTCCTAAGTATTTTACGGTCGTTACCGCTTCCAATGATTTACCACCTATGGCATAATCGTACTGGAATGGATTTCTGCCCCTATGTATGCGCATTATATTACATTTATCTACGTTTAGGGAAAGCTGCCATCTGTCGCACCATGCATTAATCCTCTGCAGGTCCTCCTGGAGTACGTACGAGTCTTCTGATGTTGCTACTTTCTTGTAGACAACCGTGTCATCTGCAAATAGCCTCACGGAGCTACCGATGTTGTCAACTAAGTCATTTATGTATATTGTAAACAATAAAGGTCCTATCACGCTTCCCTGCGGTACTCCCGAAATTACCTCTACATCTGCAGATTTTGAACCGTTAAGAATGACATGTTGTGTTCTTTCTTCTAGGAAATCCTGAATCCAATCACAAACCTGGTCCGATATTCCGTAAGCTCGTATTTTTTTCACTAAACGTAAGTGCGGAACCGTATCAAATGCCTTCCTGAAGTCCAGGAATACGGCATCAATCTGCTCGCCAGTGTCTACGGCACTGTGAATTTCTTGGGCAAATAGGGCGAGCTGAGTTTCACATGATCTCTGTTTGCGGAATCCATGTTGGTTATGATGAAGGAGATTTGTATTATCTAAGAACGTCATAATACGAGAACACAAAACATGTTCCATTATTCTACAACAGATTGACGTAAGCGAAATAGGCCTATAATTATTCGCATCTGATTTATGACCCTTCTTGAAAATGGGAACGACCTGCGCTTTCTTCCAGTCGCTAGGTACTTTACGTTCTTCCAGCGATCTACAATAAATTGCTGATAGAAAGGGGGCAAGTTCTTTAGCATAATCACTGTAGAATCTTAAGGGTATCTCGTCTGGTCCGGATGCTTTTCCGCTACTGAGGGATAGCAGTTGTTTTTCAATTCCGATATCGTTTATTTCAATATTTTCCATTTTGGCGTCCGTGCGACGGCTGAAGTCAGGGACCGTGTTACGATTTTCCGCAGTGAAACAGTTTCGGAACACTGAATTCAGTATTTCTGCCTTTCTTCGGTCGTCCTCTGTTTCGGTGCCATCGTGGTCAACGAGTGACTGAATAGGGGATTTAGATCCGCTTACCGATTTTACATATGACCAAAACTTTTTAGGGTTCTTGTTTAGATTGTTTGCCAATGTTTTATGTTCGAATTCGTTGAATGCTTCTCTCATTGCTCTCTTTACGCTCTTTTTCGCTTCGTTCAGCTTTTCCTTATCAGCTATGATTCGACTACTCTTAAACCTATGATGAAGCTTTCTTTGTTTCCGTAGTACCTTTCGTACATGATTGTTATACCACGGTGGATCTTTCCCCTCGCTTTGGACCTTAGTCGGTACGAACTTATCTAAGGCGTACTGGACGATGTTTCTGAATTTTTTCCATTTTTGTTCCACATCCTCTTCCTCAGAAATGAACGTTTGATGGTGGTCACTCAGATATTCTGCGATTTGTGCCCTATCACTCTTGTTAAGCAAATATATTTTCCTTCCTTTCTTGGCATTTCTTATTACACTTGTAGTCATTGATGCAACCACTGACTTATGATCACTGATACCCTCTTCTACATTCACGGAGTCGAAAAGTTCCGGTCTATTTGTTGCTATGAGGTCTAAAACGTTAGCTTCACGAGTTGGTTCTCTAACTATCTGCTCGAAGTAATTCTCGGACAAGGCAGTCAGGATAATGTCACAAGAGTCTCTGTCCCTGGCTCCAGTTCTGATTGTGTGACTATCCCATTCTATACCTGGTAGATTGAAGTCTCCCCCTATTATAATAGTATGATCACGAAACTTCTTCACGACGTTCTGCAGGTTCTCTCTGAGGCGCTCAACTACTACGGTTGCTGATGCAGGTGGTCTATAGAAGCATCCGACTATCATATCTGACCCACCTTTGATACTTAACTTAACCCAGATTATTTCACATTCGCATTCGCTAATAACTTCACTGGATATTATTGAATTCTTTACTGCTATAAATACTCCTCCACCATTGGCGTTTATCCTATCCTTGCGGTATATATTCCATTCTGTGTCTAGGATTTCGTTACTGTTCACTTCCGGTTTTAACCAACTTTCCGTTCCTAATACTATATGCGCACTATTTCCTTCAATAAGAGATACTAATTCAGGAACCTTGCCCTGGATACTCCTGCAGTTTACCAATATTACGTTAACTTTTCCTGTTTTTGGTCTCTGAGGACGGACGTTCTTTATCAACGATGATAATGTCCTCTCTGGTAAGCCGTCAGGTATTTTATCGTTTCGCCCAAGGGGGGGTCCCTCTAACCTAAAAAACCCCCGTGTGCACGCCACACGTACTCTGCTACCCTAGTAGCTGCTTCCGGTGTGTAGTGCACGCCTGACCTGTCTAGGGGGGCCCTACAGTTCTCCACCCAATAACGGAGGTCGATGAATTTGCAACCATTATAGTCGCAGAGTCGTCTGAGCCTCTGGTTTAGACCCTCCACACGGCTCCAAACCAGAGGACCGCGATCGACTCTGGGCACTATGCTGCAGATATTAAGCTCAGCTTGCACTCCGCGTGCGATGCTGGTTGTCTTCACCAAATCAGCCAGCCGCCGGAAGGAACCAAGGATGGCCTCAGAACCCAAGCGGCAGGCGTCATTCGTTCCGACATGTGCTACTATCTGCAGCCGGTCACACCCAGTGCGTTCAATAGCTGCCGGAAGGGCCTCCTCCACATTACGGACGAGACCCCCCGGCAAGCACACCGAGTGCACACTGGCATTCTTCCCCGACCTACCCGCTATTTTCCTGAGGGGCTCCATAACCCGCCTAACGTTGGAGCTCCCTATAACTAATAGGCCCGCCCTCTGTGACTGTCGGGACCTTGCCGGAGAATCGGCCACTGGCCCAACAGGCGAGGCATCCTGTGGTGGCTCGGAAACGATGTCATCACCACTAGGAAGCACCCCGTACCTGTTGGAAAGGGGTAAGGCAGCTGCCACGCGGCCAGATCCCACCTTCGCCTTTCGGCCAGGCACGCGCGAGCCCACCACTGTCCGCCATTCACCCTGGAGTGATGGCTGACCGGTAAGATGCTCACTGCCGGAAGACGCAGCGACATCAGGGGTTCCATGTGATTCCAAGGCCACCGAAGTAGGCATAGGTCTCACCACAGTTGCCCCAACGCCACTACGAGCCGACGCCTGCGCCTCGAGCTCGATGAGCCTAACAGACAAAGCCTCTACCTGCCCCCGAAGAGTGGCCAATTCTCCTTGCGTCCGCTCACAACAACCACAGTCCCTACACATGACTATGTTTACCCTACTCTATACGGTGACAAATTCCCAAGATAATCTTCTGATGAGCTACTCTGATAATCAAGGAACACTCACTGAAATACGAGACGCGAAAACTACGCTAGGTTTTCCCAGAAAAACTATTTAAAGGCTAAGCGCAGCAAATAAGTACAAAAACGCTTTATACAAACAGTACTCGCTGCTGCTGGTGCTCTCGCTCTGGCTGTCACAAGACAACTGCTGATTCAAGTGACTAGTGGCTAACGGACGCGAAACAAACAAAAGACGGTTTTAGGGCGCTTTCTGTTCTAAACGATCAAGAAAACACTAAGAAATCTAACACGAAAACTACGTAAAGTTTTATCAAGAACTGTTAGTTACTATGCAGAGCAGATAAACACAAATAGAATCCCTTCCTTAGTGGAAGGTCGTAAACCTATGTCTGTATTCCTACAGCGTATGCACTTTGTGGGAAATACAACCCTGGATTACGTCACCAATGATTCGTAATGCGCGCTACAGAGCGTCAGTCTAACTGTGAACTGTCCTGTACATGCTTCTTATGGCGTAGTGGGCTAGATAGAATGGGGGAAACAACCTACTCTTCAGTTGGCAGACTGAAGTGCAAGACCACATTCCGGCGAAGTACCTTCCGTCGCAATTTTAGCCCCTCTTCCCCTTTTATAATCTCGGAACACAATTTAACCCTTAATACTTTACTGCACTTACAAGGGGATCGCGCCTATCAGTGATTAATTTCTTGCCAAACCCTGTATTTATAATAAATCTGCATGAAATTGAAGTGACAAAGGGGAGCTCCAGGTGGCCAAGCGTTTAAACAAAATGGCAGTTATGACGCGGCTCACGCGAGGCATGAGCTATTTATGTTAACGTAGTTTCGAGACAGCGATGAAAGCCTCGGAAAAAGTATAGAACGGTAATAAGAGGGTCGTGGCGTCGCGTCCCTAGGCGGGAACTTTTTCCATGTTCACTTTTATTACGCTGCAAATAAAAACTAAGCAACTCAGTCTCATACAGCACTGTACGCTATAAATACACTCCTGGAAATTGAAATAAGAACACCGTGAATTCATCGTCCCAGGAAGGGGAAACTTTATTGACACATTTCTGGGGTCAGATACATCACATGATCACACTGACAGAACCACAGGCACATAGACACAGGCAACAGAGCATGCACAATGTCGGCACTAGTACAGTGTATATCCACCTTTCGTAGCAATGCAGGCTGCTATTCTCCCATGGAGACGATCGTAGAGATGCTGGATGTAGTCCTGTGGAACGGCTTGCCATGCCATTTCCACCTGGCGCCTCAGTTGGACCAGCGTTCGTGCTGGACGTGCAGACCGCGTGAGACGACGCTTCATCCAGTCCCATACATGCTCAATGGGGTACAGATCCGGAGATCTTGCTGGCCAGGGTAGTTGACTTACACCTTCTAGAGCACGTTGGGTGGCACAGGATACATGCGGACGTGCATTGTCCTGTTGGAACAGCAAGTTCCCTTGCCGGTCTAGGAATGGTAGAACGATGGGTTCGATGACGGTTTGGATGTACCGTGCACTATTCAGTGTCCCCTCGACGATCACCAGTGGTGTACGGCCAGTGTAGGAGATCGCTCCCCACACCATGATGCCGGGTGTTGGCCCTGTGTGCCTCGGTCGTATGCAGTCCTGATTGTGGCGCTCACCTGCACGGCGCCAAACACGCATACGACCATCATTGGCCCCAAGGCAGAAGCGACTCTCATCGCTGAAGACGACACGTCTCCATTCGTCCCTCCATTCACGCCTGTCGCGACACCACTGAAGGCGGGCTGCACGATGTTGGGGCGTGAGCGGAAGACGGCCTAACGGTGTGCGGGACCGTAGCCCAGCTTCATGGAGACGGTTGCGAATGGTCCTCGCCGATACCCCAGGAGCAACAGTGTCCCTAATTTGCTGGGAAGTGGCGGTGCGGTCCCCTACGGCACTGCGTACGATCCTACGGTCTTGGCGTGCATCCGTGCGTCGCTGCGGTCCGGTCCCAGGTCGACGGGCACGTGCACCTTCCGCCGACCACTGGCGACAACATCGATGTACTGTGGAGACCTCAAGCCCCACGTGTTGAGCAATTCGGCGGTACGTCCACCCGGCCTCCCGCATGCCCACTATACGCCCTCGCTCAAAGTCCGTCAACTGCACATACGGTTCACGTCCACGCTGTCGCGGCATGGTACCAGTGTTAAAGACTGCGATGGAGCTCCGTATGCCACGGCAAACTGGCTGACACTGACGGTGGCGGTGCACAAATGCTGCGCAGCTAGCGCCATTCGACGGCCAACACCGCGGTTCCTGGTGTGTCCGCTGTGCCGTGCGTGTGATCATTGCTTGTACAGCCCTGTCGCAGTGTCCGGAGCAAGTATGGTGGGTCTGACACACCGGTCTCAATGTGTTCTTTTTTCCATTTCCAGGAGTGTATTTCTGGAAAAGGGAATACACACATGCCTGGGAGTAGTACTGACTCTTCTGGATGGAAGATTCAAAAAACGGTGGTTGCGAACGCGGTAAAATCTAGGAATGTCGTGACTACTTCAAAACCTGGGAAACTTACAGCAGCTTTGAACAAAAATGTTGACTTGTGATGGAGCCCTGCTTGCCAGAGAGAAAATTTCTTCTGTTAGTTGACTCACGGGGAAGACAGATACAATATTTTGAAACTACATTTTTTTAAAATAGAGAGGGATTGCCGGCGTTCAGATTAAAGCGATTCTCCCAGTGCGTTCTTTTGGTGGAACGCTGTGATGTCTAATTTTATAATCAGGTATAGAATTTTATTAAGAAGCTTCAAAACTGCTCATACCTCAGAAATCACGTCCCGCGAAGACTGCATCAAAATATATTCCATTTTTCATCACTAGCTTTCCTCGCCAATATCAGGGGAAATTATGCGTTCCACGTGATTAGCAGCCGAACTGCGTTGAGAGCAAACCTTTCTGAATGTAAAGCAAGTTTCTGTAGGAACTTAACTGTAAAAATACGGTGCTTATAGCGTGTGCAAGATGCCTAGGAAATTACTGCTTCCCTGTTAACGATGAATCACCCCAGCAAATGTGAAAATCAACTATAAAGTACTAGGAAGTATCTAATTTTATATACTAAGCTCTTGTGCACAGCTTTGAATTCCTTCCTGGGAATTTACACTGAAGCGACAAAGAAACTAGTCTAGACATGCGTATTCAGAGAGAGAGAGAGAGAGAGAGAGAGAGATAGGCAGAATACGGCGCTGCGGTCGACAACGCCTAGGTGAGGCAAGTGTCTCGCGCAGTTGTTAGTGCGAGTTACGGATGCTGACGCGAAGAGCGCTGTATCGGCGGACGCTGCTTCGGCAGCGCACGCAGACGACAGTCTAACTCGGCGAGTGGGCAGGGTCTTGCTCCCCAATACCGTAGCACGTGCTTTAGATGTAGTGGGGGAGGGTGGGGAGGCCACTGACTTAACTTGGCTGTTTTCAGGTGGTTGGTTGGTTGGTTTGGGGGATTAAAGGGACCAGACTGCCATGGTCATCGGTCCGTTTTCAGGTGGTACCTGGGCCCTGCACCGCCAGTGCGAGCGGAAGCTGCGTCGCGGACGAGGCACCTGTCACGCACGCGAATGGCGCAGTTACTAGCTGCACTGGCGTCTCAAAGGCTTCTTCGATCACAGCTGTTGTCAGTGAAAGGCTGGCGTTCCTGAAAGGATTAACCCCGGCCGGGAACCAGAGATGGAGGTGGACGCGATTGTGAGGGGACAACCTGACGCGGATGCATCGAAGAAGCGCCCTGCGGCGTCTTCTGAGGAGATCCCCACTAAGAAGCCTGCTGCCTCAAAAAGCAAGGCGCCTGAGATGCGCACTAAGAAGTCATCTGCTGTGGGCACCAAATACCTCTAACAGCGGCCCCCTCACCGTGGATTGTTTCCAAGTGCCGAACAGGAAGCTCACTGCCAGGGCAGCTGCACTCACAGGCACGACTGTCGCCGACTACAAACAGGTTTGTCACGTTCACTGACGAGCCAATCGATAACGCACAGCCAAGTAAACCAAAGACGGCCGCACCTGCTTCCATTGTTACACAATGTCCAAGCGATTTTGAGAGCTTTCAACAGCTCTTATTAGTGTAGTGTAGTCTGACTCTTCTGTCGCGGTCAAAACAGCGGTCCGCGACACTAAGGTCTCTGTGAAACGCATGAGGATTACGATGCGGTCATGGGTGTGGTTAAGGCCCAAGGTCTACCATATTATACCCACCCGTCTGAGCTGCTCAAGGTAGTCTTGCGCGAACTATCTTTCTAAATGAACCCAGCCCACCTCAGGAGCTGAAAGTATTAGGTTTCGGCATCATAGCGGTCTCTGCCATGAAAATTCCGTGCACCAGACAGACGCCGTTGTTTATGGTTATCTTGATTGACAACAGAAAATATCACTGGAATACAGGTTGAAAAGTTTTGCGGCAAAGGCAAGAGGGTACAATGTTTTCTGTGCCAATGTCTAAATCGTGTAGCTAGGTTCTGCACTGTGCCGCCCAAATGCGTAAAATGCGTGAAATGCGCTGGACCTCATGGAAGCCGAGAGTGCAAAGCAAAGCCAGAGGAAACGTCCCAATGCTGTAACTGCAGCCAAAGGCACGTTGCTAGCTATTGCTGGTGTAACACTTTCCGAAAGGCAGACGCTAAGCAGCGCGCCAACAACACTCCGGTCAGACGAGTTACTCCTGGCCTTAGTTTTACTGTTGCAATGGGGAGCGGTAACGCACCCGCACCCAGCCTCGTGTGGAGAAACGTGCAGATGGTCATTGCTCGCGCCAACGTAGATCACTTCGCGGACGTGTGGCTGCTAGGGTCATGTGCCGATCTAGGGTCACGCCGAGGTATTTCCCGGTTCGTGACCACGGGATGGGGCCTCCCATGATACGAAGCGTTACTAAATCCTCAGGAAGCTTTCCTTCTGAACGTCCGGCTGCATCGCATCGCAATTCCACGGAACTTCAGGTGCCGGTGTGTCTTGGGGTGAGCGCGCAACGCCTTCCCTACTTCTTCCACGAGTCACATTTCTTGTTCTCGTTTTGAATCGTAATGTGGGTTGCGTTGTTGCTCTATGTTGTCCTCTTTACGTGGTGCGACGTTCTGTTACGCCAGCAATAGGTCCGGCCATCTTGTCGTCGGGCGCCAGTAGACTTTGTTGCCCAAGGCGCGGATGAGTGCATTCTGCCACGTCCGTGCGGCCGCGTAAAAGCGTTGCGCCGCTTGCCGGAATCTTGTAGCAGCGGGATTCCTGTCATTCTGCGGAGTTCTCCGGTGCTGAAGTGTCGTGGTAGGTGTAGCGCTAGCCTAAGCGCCTTGTTTTGGACCTTCATGATGGGGCAATTGACATCTGCCTCGTCCAGAAAATCTTCCTAAAACCTGGTATCCATGCGCGAGTAACAAATTTCATTTTCCACCGCACTGATAGGCCTACAGAGTGGGGTGGTATTGCCATCTACGTTAGGACCTTGCTGAAACCGTCGTACGGCTCACACAACTAGCAACAATTCAGGCTACTGCTGTTGTAGAGAATGTCAGGTCAGATGACATTTATCTCAGTTTAACGGCCACCTGGAAGTCCAATAGAACCCAGAGATGTTTAAGCATTACTGTGCCTCCGCGGTAAACCTTTATTGCGGGAGACTAATGCAAAACACGTGGAGTGGCATTCCAGAGAAATAATAATGCTCACCGTCTACTGCGAGTAGTTAGGCAGCACAGTGCGGTAATCTTAAGGCCCTATGACCCGACGCACTACCCAAACAACCCACGCGATCGCCCTGACATGCTTGACATCGCGGTTGTGAGGGGAGTCTGACACCTCACTACCACCACCACAAGTCGAGTGGCTCTTTCGTCGGACCAACTGCCGGTCATTTTCAGCATTGACACTGACGGCGTGGAGCCACCGAAACTACAACGGCAGCTAGGGAGGGTTAATTGGGAACAGTTTAGAGAGGAACTGCAAGACTTACGACACAGCTTACAATGGACACACACTGAGCTGCAGACGCTGCAACACACAGGGGTACACAAGCACCTCCCGACAGGTCACGTCAGGCCCCATCCCATGTTCTCGCACCGCTAAATATCTAGGTGTAACTCTCGATAGGCACATCACATGGACGCCACATATCTGTTAGGTTTGGGGGAAAGCACATGCTCGTTTGAAGGCCCTATATACCATACTACACCCAGAATCAACGCTTCCTCCACACTGTAATTACGCTGTATCTGGCACTAATCCAACCAGTGCTAGAATAAGCGTCTTGTGTGTAACGGCTTTGTTTCCCCACACAGAAGTCGGCTTCTAGGTATGCACTTACCGCCAAACTACACGACTAGGGCCTTGCATGAGGAAATAGGAATCCCCATCGTAAGTGATCACATAAAACAGATTGCCCGACGGTTCTATGAAGAGTCGCGGCAGTCTGACAATCGGTTCAAGTCTGGGAAATCAGCACCACCGACTGCTTCGGCAGTGAGATAGGCAGTAAACAAGCGCGTAAATGTTCCAGACGTAAAGAGGAAAAACAAGTTAGGGCAATAAAACACCTGGAGGAAATACAGGAAGTTACAAAAACTTAGTATGCACACAGACAGACAGTAAGGGCTGCCATTTTAGGAAAAGAGCAGGTGTGAGCAGTTGTTGGATCGGTTACTGCTGCTACAATGGCAGGTTATCAAATCTGAGTTTGAACGTAGTCTGCACACGAGCGATGGGACACTATCTCCGAGCTAGAGATGAAGTAGGGATTTTCCCATATGACCATTTCACGAGTGTACCGCGAAATTCAGAAATCGAGTAAAACATCAAAGCTCCGACATCACAGGGGCAGGAAAAAGATCCTGCAAGAATGGGACTAACGACGACTGAAGAGAATCGTTTAATGTGACGAAAGTGCAACCTTCCGCATACAGATTTCAATGCTGGGCTATCAACTGGCAGCGTGCGAACCATTCAACTAACATCGATACGGGCTTTCAGAGCCGAAGAGTCACTCGTGTACCCTCACGACTGCAAGACACAAAGATTTACAACTCACTTGGACCTGTCTACACTCACATTGGACTGTTGATGACTGATAACATGTTGCTTGGTAGGACGAATCTATTCAAATTGCATCGAGCAGATGGACGTATACGGGTATGGAGACAACCTCATGAATCCAAGGACCCTGCGTGTCAGCAGGGAACTGTTCAAGCTGGTGGAGGTTGTGTAATAGTGTGGAGCATGCGCAGTTTAAGTGATTTGGGACCTCTGATACGTCAGGATAAGACTGACAGGTGACACGTACGTAAGCATCCTGTTTGATCACCTGCACACATTCTTTTCCATTATGCATTCCGACGGACGTGGACAATTCCAGCAGGACAATGCGACACTCCATACTTCCAGAATTGCTACAGAGTGGCTCCAGGAACTCTCTTCTGCGTTTAAACACTTCCGCTGTCCACCAAACTCCTCTGACATTATTAAGCATATCTGGGATGCCTTGTAACGTGCTGTTCAGAAGACATCTCCACCCCCTCGTACTCTTACGGATTATGAACAGCCTTGCAGGATTCATAGTGTCTGTTCTCTCCGGAACAACTTCAGCAATTAGTTGAGTCCATGCCACGTGTTGCGGCACTTTTGTGTGCTCGCTGGAGCCCTAAACGATATTAGGCAGGTGTATCAGTTTCTTTGGCTCTTCAGTGTATTTCCGATCTCAGATTTTCCTTTGCCTTTCCGTTCATACCTTTTATGAGAATCATACAATACACTGAAAATTATTTCTATTTATTTGCAGCGTAGGTTCGGTAAAAAAGTAAGAGGTTCCGTATAAGGACTCTTCCCCGCGACGCTCTGACTACCGTTCTGTACTCGTGCGCCAGCTGCTGCCGAATCTGTGTAAACAAATGACTCCTAGCTTGCCGACTCTTGCCAGAAAGACGCCATTTTCTCTGAACGATTAGTCGTCTGGAGCTCCCAATTCTGTCACTCATTTCTGGCCAAGCCGCGTACATCCAATAAATCTGGACGATATCTAGTGAGCTGGCGCTGTCCCTTCAGAGGCGGTACACACAATATTTGTTCTTAAACCACTTTAACATTTATACCATTAAAACACTAATTTTTTCGTCCCTACAACACAAACTATTAGTCTAAGAGGATTATTTTCTGTAGACAGTAAGTTAGTGTAATTTTGTGACTTTTTCCGCAGTTTGACCTTTTTCGATTTCTTAGACAGGTTCAGCTAACTGGCACATGTTTTTAGGGATCGCGCAGCCACAGTGCCGTTTCTTTTCCGGAAGAAGAGCTGTTGCCGCTTTTATATTCAAGAATACGGATTATGCGCGCATGATTGCGCAGAAATTTTAAAACAATTTAAATCCTAGGTAAATTTGCGTTGGATAGTTTTAAGGAATATGTGATTTAATTGTTTAACTGTACTTATTACAAATTAACATACGACTTTTGTAAATTTTCTGTTCCATTATGGTCTGCGCCTCAGTATTGTCGACAGGGATACCACTTCTGTATTGTGGCTGAACGTTTGTTTACATACTCTTGGCACCTAACGACGTAGACCGTTTAGCGAAACGGGCTGATAACCAGAATACTCCATAACGTTAACAGCTATTCCAGCCAATTAAGATTACTGAATTTAGCTGAGAGCTATTTGAGGTTCAGTTTTATGTACCCTGTGATATCTTAGTTAAGTAACAGGTTATGAGCAGTTTCGAGGCAGTATCTGCAAGTTAACGCTTACAACGACCAGCAACTGTCAGTTCTACTCTGAGGCGAAAGAGTCATGGGATACTTCCTAATATTGTGTCAGACTTCCCTTTGCCCAGAGAAGTGCCGCAACTCTGCGTGGCGTGGGCTCAAGTCGTTTAAAGTCTCCTGCAGAAATATTGAGCCATGCTACCTCTGTAGCCGTCCGTAATTACGTGTTGCCGGTTGAGGATTTTGTGCACGAACTGGCCTCCCTTATGTCCTACAAATGTTCGATGGGTTTCATGTCGGGTGATCTGGGTGGCCAAGTCATTCTCTCGACTTGTCCAGAGAGATCTTCAAACCAATCGCAAGCAATTGTGGCCCAGTCACAGGGCGCATTGTTATCCACAAAAATTCCATTGTTTTGGAACAAATTGTCTCCAGGTAGTTGGATATATCCATTTGCACTCAGTAATAAGTTCAGTTGGACCAGAAGACAGTTTATTCCAAGTAAACATAGCCTGTGCCATTATGGAGCCACTACCAGCTTGAACATTGCCTTGTTGCAACCTTTGCTCCACGGCTGAGTGGGGTCTGCGCCACCCTGACCATGGCATCAGCTCTTACCAACTGAAATCGAGACTTATCTTCCCAGGCCACAGTGTTCCAGTCTAGGTTCCAACCGATATGGTCACGAGGCTAGGAGAAGCGTTGCATGCGCGTTGTGCTACAAACACCAAAAAAGTTTCGCATCACTTCGGTGCAAAACTCAACGGTGTTTCGGCGTAGATCCCTCAGTGTTTGGTGGGTCACGTCGTACATAAACAGCCCTATTCAATGTATACCAGGCATGTTCGATACAGTTCATGTCTGGAGAACATGCTAGCCACTAGTCGAGCGATGTTATCCTGAACGAAGTCATTCACAAGATGTAGGCGCGAATTATTGTCCATGAAGACTAATGCCTCGACGATATTCTGTCGATATGGTTGCAGTATCGGTCGGAGGATGGCATTCACGTATCGTACAGCCTTTACGGCGCCTTCCATGACTACAAGCGGCGTACGTTGATCCCACAATGCCAGACCAATACAGCAGGGAACCTGCACCTTGCTGCACTCGCTGGACAGTGTGTCCAAGGGTTTCAGTGTGACCGGGTTGCCTCCAAACATCTCCGACTATTGTCTGGTTGAAGGCATATGTGAGTCATCGGTGAAGAGAACGTGATGCCAATCCTCAGCGCTCCATTCGGCATGTTGGTGGGCCCATCTGTACCGCGCTGCACGGTGTCGTGGTTGCAACGATGGACCTCGCCATGGACGTCGGGAGTGAAGTAGCGCATCATGCAGCCTATTGCAGACAGTTTGAGTCCTAACACAACATGGTGGCGTTGCTGTCAGGGATCCTCCGAGCCATAATCCGTAGGTAGCGGTCACCCACTGCAGTAGTAGCTCTTAGGCGGCCTGAGATAGGCACGTCATCGACAGTTCCTCTGTCTATCCATGTCCGAACAAGATCGCTTTGGTTCACTCCGAGACGCCTAGACACTTTCCCTGTTGAGAGCCCTTCCTGGCACAAAGTAACAATGCAGACGCGATCGAACCGCGGTACTGACCGTATAGGCATGGTTGAACTACAGACAACACGAGCGGTGTACCTCCTTTCTTGTGGAATGACTAAGTAATCGGCTGTCTGACCCCCCCCTCCCCCCTCCGTGTAATAGGCGCTCCTCATGCATGGTTGTTTACATCTTTGGGTGGGTTTAGTGACATCTCTGAACAGTCAAAGTGACTGTCTTTGATACAATATCCACAGTCAACGTCTACCTTCAGGAGTTCTGGGAACTGGGGTGATCCAAAACTTTTTGATGTGTGTGTTAGCAAAGGCACTCCCGTTGGTCATCTGCTGCTATAGCCCATTTATGCCCTATTTCACAGCACTGTCCTGACGGAAACGTTCGTCTTGCGTCCCATAGTAATTGCGGTCATTTCACGCAATGTTGACTGACTTAGCACTGACAACTCCATGCAATCGACGCTCTGTCGTTATGTGAAGGCGGTCAGTCACTGCGTTGTCCGAAGCGAGAGGCAGTGTCAAATTTGGTATTCTCAGCACACCCTTGATACTGTGGACCTCAGAATATCGAATTCTCTATCGATTTCCGAAATGGAATGTCCCATGCGTCTAGTGCCAACTACCATTCCGCGTTCAAAGTCTTAATTCCCGTCGTGTGGCCATCACGAAGTCGGAAATCATTTCACATCAGTCACCTGTTTACAAATGACTGCTCCGCAAATGCACTGCCCTTTTCTACCTTGTCTACATGATACTACCACCATCTGTATATGAATATATCGCTATCCCATGACTTGTCACCTTCAGTGTACTTGGCTGTCATTATTTTCGCACTTTATGAAAATGAGCGTAAGAGCATCCTTGTCAGAGTCACGGAAGGAGACAGATGGCCAAAATTGTTTTCAATTTTTGATTTATGTAATTCTTCGTGAAGCACGATTTTACCTTACTTGTGAAGGCATAGCTACTACGTGTCACCCGATATGTCATTTTAGTGTGCTGAGTAATAATTGCTCAGAGCAGTAAAGGAAACAAAAGGAAAATTCGGAGTAGGTATTAAAATCCATGGTGAAGAAATAAAAACTTTGAGGTTCGCCGATTACATTGTAATTCTGTCAGACAGCAATGGACTTGGAAGAGCAGTTGAGCGGAATGGACAGTGTCTTGAGAGGAGGATATAAGATGAACATCAACAAAAGCAAAACGAGGATAATGGAATGTAGTCGAATTAAGTCGGGTGATGCTGAGGGAATTAGATTAGGAAATGAGACAAAGTAGTAAAGGAGTTTTGCTATTTGGGGAGCAAAATAACTGATGATGGTCGAAGTAGAGAGGATATTAAAATGTAGACTTGCAATAGCAAGGAAAGTGTTCCTGAAGAAGTGAAATTTGTTAACATTGAGTATAGATTTAAGTGTCCGGAAGTCGTTTCTGAAAGTATTTGTATGGAGTGTATGGAAGTGAAACATGGACGATAAATAGTTTAGACAGGAAGAGAACAGAAGCTTTCGAAATGTGGTGCTACAGAAGAATGCTCAAGATTAGATGGGAAGATCACATAACTAATGAAGTGTTGAATATAATTGGGGAGAAGAGGAGTTTGTGGCACAACTTGACAAAAAGAAAGGACCGGTTGGTAGGACATGTTCTGAGGCATCAAGGGATCACAAATTTAGCATTGGAGAGCAGCGTGGAGGGTAAAAATCGTAGAGGGAGACCAAGAGATGAATACACTAAGCAGATTCAGAAGAATGTAGGTTGCAGTAAGTACTGGGAGATGAAGCTTGCACAGGGCAGGTAGCATGGAGAGCTGCATCAAATCGGTCTCAGGACTGAAGACAACAACAACAACAACAACAACAACAACAACTCATCGAAAACCAAAGCACACTGCATTTGCTAGAGCTCAAATTATTGGAAAATTTGAAATGTCTTCATATTATATGGAGGAAGTGGTCAAGAAACATGAATATGTACTGTTGAGTAGACGGCCGGCAGTGCATTAGTTCTACGGGTCCCACCGATTGACACCTACATACCGTGCTGGAAGAGACGCTCCAGAAGTGCGTCTCCGTGTCGGAGCGGCGGCAGCAGCACGTGGACTGCGGCAGCTCTAGCACGGCGCGCAGTCCCGAGAAGGTGCAGGTGGCCACGACGCGGCAGCCGGGCCCCTCGACGCATGGCAGCATGCCCTGCCCCTGGTCCACATGGCGCAGCCGGAAGCCCAGACCGGCCCGTAGCAGGTTCACGATGTGCGACACGTCCACGGGGTCTCCGTGCTCTTCCGTCTCCTGTGAGCAAACAAAGTCCCGTCTACATCCGGGAGCATGCAATCGATCCAGGTAATCGCTCTATTACCTAGCACTTACTGCATTTTGCTTGTACCTCTTCAGCTCTTAAATTCGGTAACAGAACACGGCAGAACTAACATGTAAGGATGCGACCAATACATACTGGGTTTCTTTTGCACTAATGTCGTCTACATATTTATTTTTGAAACCATACTGGTTAGAATGTACTCGAGTAGCAAGTGCAATTCAGATGTCTTTGCAATCGATAGGATGAGCAGAACTGAAGCCACAGTGAGTAGCGTCGAGGTCTCACTTGTGTCCCTTGTTCGAAACCTGATCCTTTATTCACTTATCTACTATGTACATAGAAGATTACACGAATGTTTGCTATCAAGATATGGAATACGAAGACATTAACTGTGAAATTACAACTAGGTTTCACATGTCATACAATTATTATATAATACTATACGGTATTTTCAGAGGTTACACTCTTCTTAAATTCTTTTTCTTTTATTCATTGTTGTATCAGTTCATATTCTTATGTTTATTCCTCAGAAAGATTGTGTATTTTTGTTTTATACTGATCGTGGAGACATTGGACACACTGAAATTTGGAACACCACGAGCATCGCGCGAAGTCATGTTTTGTACAAACCTCATTCGGGAAAGAAATGGTAACTTTCCTAAAGATTTCACGCGTTGGCAATTTTTTCGGCGAACTACGCATGACGAATCACTTTTCGGAAAATTGACACCTGCAATTGTTTCGAATCCAGATACACTACAGGAATTTCACAGAAAATTATTTCAAATAATTTTTTCCATTAGTTACTTTACACCGAAGAGCCAAAGAAACTGGTGTAGGCATGCGTGTTCAAATACAGAGATGTAAAAAGGCACAATACGGTGCTGCAGTCGGCAACGCCTACATAAGAAAAGATGTGTCGGGCGCAGTTGTTAGATCGGTTACTGCCGCTAAAATGGCAGGTTATCAAAATTACAGAGAGTTTGAACGCGATGTTATAGTCTGCGCATGAGCGATGGGACACAGCAGCTCCGAGGTAGCGATGAAGTGGGGATTTTTCCCATATGACCATTTCACGAGAGTACCGTCAATTTCAGGAATCGAGTAAAACATCAAATCTCTGACATCGCTGCAGTTGCGAAAAGATCCTGCAAGAACGGGATCAACGAAGACTGAAGAGAACTGTTTACTGAGACAGAAGTGCAACCCTTCCGCAGATTGCTGCAGATTGCTGCAGATTTCAATGCTGGGCCACCAGCAAGTGTCAGCGTTTTTGTTATGGTTTTAGGGCGCAAAACTACTGTCATGAGCGGCCGTTCTGTGGCCTAAGGAAGGGTAAAAAACCGAATGGAAATCAGCAGCAATGGGAGCGAAACTCAAAAAAGGGGAAACTAAAAACAGAAGGAAATCTCAGGAAATTACCATAGAACGGGGTTAAAAAAAGAAAAAACTTCAAATGACCTATGTCATCTCACTGACACTGATGGACTCGAGGACTCGATCGGCTGAGTGCGTGTCATCTGCTAAAATGGAAGATATCAGGCAACAGCTGTAAACAGGCGCATAGTGGATTAAAATAGGGGCACTGAAGTAAAAGGTGTCTCACCGTCCACGGTTGAGAGCAGTGGGGACAAAGCGGAGGAGGATCGCCACTTAAAAGATGTCTATGGCTAAAAAGACAGTGCCCTATCCAGAGTCTAGTTAACTCCTCCCGGACGACGATGTCGGGAGGAAGAGGTCCAAGCACAGGGAAGAGGTTTCACGTCCCATAATTTATTATCAGGAAGTGTAGACCAAGATGCGTGCCATAAAAGAGCAACACGACGACATAAAACACTCCGTAGATGGGCGAAGGGAACCATGTGAACAGCGGGCCGAGGAAGAGAGACTGCAGCAGTTGGCAGTTATATCGGCTGCCTCGTTTCCGCGGATACTAACGTGCCCTGGGGTCAGAGGAATTCCGTAGAGACGCCCCCCCCCCCTCCCCAATTGGAGCAAGTGGAGGCAGTCCTGAATCCGGTGGACCAGAGGGTGGACAGGGTAGAGAGCTTTAAGGCTGAGGAGAGAGCTGAGCGAATTCTAGCATATAATATACTGTATGCGCTTATGGCGACAGATGTATTGGACAGCCTGGGAACAGCGTAAAGCTCCGCAGTAAAAACCGAACACTGGTCGCGAAGCCGAAATCTATTAGGGGTGTCGCCAATAATATAGGCACTCTCAACACCAAATGTTTTTGAGCCGCAAATGCCAGACGATAAACGAGAGGAGGGGTACTATCCTTGTGAAGCTGAAAGGTAACGGAGTAACCAGGTCTGGGGGCTAAGCCAAGATAGCGCCGTACCCCAGTTATCAAAGTTTTAGGAAAGTGGAAGGAAAGAGAACGTAGCAGTTGAGGGAAGCGGACTCCCGGTGGTAGTAGAGAGGAAGGGCGGCCTGCATACCCTAAATCCAAGGAGGCGTCGAAAAAAGGGCATGAGCCGGATGAGCAGGCATGGAAGCCAGATGACTAGCGTAACGACTCTGGACAGCTCGCCGATTGGACAGCGGAAGTTCAGCAGTCTCAGAATGAAGGCTGGGCTGGTGTAGAAAGCTCTAGACGCTAAACGCAATCCACGGTGGTGGACAGAGTCGAGACGCCTAAGAATAGAGGGCCGTGCAGAGTAAACTATGCTTCCATAGTCCAACGTAGAGTGCACTAAGACGCGATAGAGGCGGAGAAGGACCACTCGGTCCGCTCCTCAGGAGGTACAATTCAGAACAGCGAGGGTGTTGACGGATCGCAGACAGCGAGCCGAAGGATATGAAATGTGGGAGGACCAGCACAGTTTTCTATCAAACTTAAGTCCCAAGTATTTAGCGACGTCCGCTAACGGAAGGTCGACAAAGCCTACATGTAGGGAAGACTGAGGAAACTCCGTAAGACGCCAAAAATTTACACAGTGTCTTACTGGGAGAAAAGCGGAAGCCGGTTTCGATGCTCCATGAGTGGAGCCAATCGAGACGTCCTTGAAGTCGTCGTTCAAGAAGGCTGGCCCGTTGAAAGCTGTAGCAGATCACAAAATCGTAGACAAAGAGGGAGCTCGCGACATTATGGAGATGGCAAACAGTACAACACTTAGCACGGAGCCCTGAGGCACCCATTTTCTTGGGAGAACGTAGTGTTCACCCGCAACTTAAGCGTGCACTGTTAAATTCACGAATAAAAAGGGGTAGCCGACCTCTAAAGCCCAAGAGAACAGTGTGCAGAGGATGCCTGTCCTCCAGCAGGTATCGTATGCTCTCTCCAGATTAAAAAATATTGCTACCGTTTGGTGTTTCCTGAGAAAATTGTTGATTTAAGTGGAGAGCAACAAGATTGTCAACTGCATAACGATGCTTTCGGAAACCACATTGGACAGGTGTTAAGAAGTGTCGGGACTGCAGCCACCAGCCTAAACCGCAATTCACCATGCGATCCAAAACGTTACATACACTACTCTTCAGAGATATGGGGAGATGTTTGTCCTTACCAGGTTTCAGAACAGGAATGAATATAGCTTCCCGCCATCATCTTTGTTTTGTTTTAGAGCGCAAAAAACAACTGAGGTCATACGTGCCCACGTCTAAACTATAGAATGAATAAACAGACAAGGGAAAAGACTATGTCAGTCCCAATTGAAAGAATATGAGACATCTTAACAAGGCACGTGGAAAATGGGCTAAAAAGACACCATACAATAATGGAGATCTAAAACTAAAAATTAAATGGCCTTCACCATGTTGAATCGGCAGATAAAAAGTAAAACGCGGGCGATAGCCCGCGCGTCATTTGCTAAAACAGCTGATAAATCAGATGGCAAACCCAAGATGGAACGTAAATTAGTAAAAAAAGGGCATTTCAGCAGGTAGTGGCTGACAGTTAAAATCTGGGCGCAATGCGTACAAAGTGATCGGGCAGCGCCATTGAGCAAATGAAGATGGCTAAAAAAGGCAGTGCCCAATACGCAGCCGAGTTAAAATAACCTCCTCCCGGAGAGAGGGCCGAGAGGAGGTCGTCCAAGGCGCTGGGAGAGGCTTAATAAACCGAAACTTTTTCCCGTGAAGGGAGAGCCATTGGCGATGCCAAAGGGCCACCACCTTCTGACAACCCCGCTATCTTCTGGGAAAGGTACAGTCGGTCCAAATTCGATTATAAAGGCGAAAGAGGTAACGCAGACTATGGTATGATAAATGCAGCAACATTTGGATGTGGACGCCATCCGGTCCTGGGGCAGAAGAGCGAGAAGAGAGTGCGTGTTCGAGTGCCGCAAAGAGAAAACAGTATAATAGCTTTCGCTATTTTGAGAGGAGAAAGCTAGAGGTTGCACTCGCGCTGCTCGTTTCTTCGGGAGAAAGGCTGGCGGGTAATTTGAAGAGCTCGAAATCTCGGCAAAGTGTTGACTCAATGAGTTAGAAACTGCGACTGGGTCCACTAAGGTATCTTACACGACAGTGAGCCCAGAAATCGGGGAGAAACTAGACGTGTCGGATAACCGTCGAATTCGACTCCAAACTACTGATGAGTTAAAGGATCTGGTAAAAAAGTTCCAGCTTGCCTTCCTGCTATTGCGGATGTTCTCGCGTACTGCGTGACGGCACGCCTAGTTCCACCAAGGAACTGGGGGGGGGGGGGGGGGGCGGCGGCAAAGGGCGAGTCATAGGTATTTAAATTTCGGCAGCTGTAAGAATAACTTCTTTAACATGAGTAACCTGACCGTCAATGCTAGGAAAGCGACGGTCATCGGCTATGGCTAGAGAGGAGAAGTGTCCAATCGGCTTGGGAAAACTTCCAGTGTCTTGGGCGCATAGATAGCACTTGTGGCTGTAATCGAAGGTGTGACGTCTCGTTTTGTCTCGGATCGATGGTGATGGTTGCCCTGTCGAGATGACGTGGAACGGCGTCCATCGATCACAACGCCAATCTGTAACTATTATAAAAACAAACTCCTCGCGCGGTTTGGTTATATTTCAGATACTGTCTCTCAAAACTGATATGAACGTCTCGATGGAGCAGCGCGCCTGTGTGTTTGCGCCGCACTTGCTTGTAATTAAAGCAGTGGTGGCAGAGGTCCCCTGCCGCCGTTGGATATGCAGCAGCCAGCAGTAAGTCTTACTCTTAGCTCATTTTTTATAGTATAATTCTTAATTTCTTTGCGTGTTTTTTGGGTACTTGCATTGTTTAATTCATAAATTTCGGGCGTATTATAGTATTTGAGAGTTTTAGCATCGCGTTTTAGTACCCGTATAGTGTAAATTCGCGTAGTCATCAGTCATCTGTGTTTTGAACAGCTTGCGAGATAAAAGAGGAAAAAATGTTAGGGATGGATAGGGACTGCGCCTGTTGTACGGATTCAGGGGGGAATTGGCCACCGTCCGTAAACAGCTGCAAGCTGTGTTGGCCGTGGTCGACAGGCTCCAGGCTGTTGCCCAGGGCCGCGTTGACATTGGGACACCCGAGGCGATCGCTTTGGCGCCTCTGAAAACTGTAGCATCGCCTGGGATCTGATTCCATTGCGCCCTCGGATTCGGACGTCCCTGCCGGTCGACACATGCCCGACGGTGATTGGCGAACCGTGGCGGGGCCGCGAATCCCTGGGCGGAAGGCGAAAGTTAGTGCTGGCTGAAAAGCTGTTGTACCCTTACACCTCCGTAACAGGTTTGAGGTGCTGCCAACTGCTGAAAGTACTTCTCAGCCAGCAACGGCGGCCTCGCTTGTTGCTGCAGTGGCCGGTTCTCCAATGTTAGGCAGGTAATGGAACCCCTTAGGGATATGGCAGCTAAGGACGGGAGGAAAGCCATTGTGCACTCCGTGTGCTTTCTGGTTGGTTGGTTGTTTGAGGTTTAAGTGACCAAACAGCAAGGTCATCAGTCCCTTGTTTCAAATATGCTCCATTCCACTAACGGGACATCTCAGGGAAATCAGAATAATAAAACGGAAAAAGGTAAAAAGGTAAAAACGTAAAAGGGCAGTCGTTGTCATTGGTAAAAAACAAAATGAGGGAAGTCTGCAAGAGAACGAACCCAACACTATGCTGAAGCAACATAGGCAAGACTACCTGTGACTTAAAAGGTACAACTGCTATAATGTAGAAAGTACGTATGGGAATAGAAAGACTAACCAAGCCTTAAAAAAAAAGGTAAAAACAGTAAAAAGGGAAGAATAGAGGAATTCGGTCAGGGAGGTGAATCAGGAATCTCCGAACACTGCTTACAGTGGGAGACACCCAAACACTCACCGCCCCGCCCCAACACCAGAGAGAGATTAAAAACCTTAAAACTCAGAATAAAAACCACTTTCCCAGAGAAAACCGAGAACCAGAGAGACCATCCAGGAATCGTCAGCCAACATCAAAGGTAAAGTGTGGGGGAGTCTGTACTTAGCACGCAGAGCCAAAAGAAGGGGGCATTCAACCAAAATGTGGGCTACTGACTGGAAGGCTCCACAACCACATAGTGGGGGTGGCTCATCACGCAAAAGAAAAGCATGGGTCAGCCGAGTATGGCCAATGTGGAGACGACACAGTGTGGTCGAGTCCTTTCGGGGGAGGCGAAAGGAAGAACGCCATGGGGCCCGGTGTCACCTTAATTGCACGAAGTTTATTAGACCGGGGAGTAGCCTCCCAAGAATTGGCCCATGACTGTGCGAAGTGGGATTTGATGTGAAGCCGTAAATCCGCTGCAGGAGGGGCTACAGAAAACGGGGGTAAGTAACTGCTCCCCCAGCCAAACGATCAGCGAGCTCATTACCTGGGATATCCACTTGGCCAGGGACCCAAAGGAAGTCAATGAAACAAGCAGCACGGTGAATATCAGCGAGATGGTCATGGATGGCAGAGACACAGGGATGGTGCGAAAAACACCGGTCAATAGCAAGAAGGCCACTCATCGAGTCCGTACATAACAAAACGCGGTTGTGTTGGGATTGTATAATAAAGGTAAGGGCCTCGGAAATTGCCATCAATTCCGCAGTAAACACCCCACATGTAGGTGGCAGTAGATGACTTTCCATTCCAACAGAGGACGTGAAGGTATACCCAATACGATCAGCAGATTTAGAGCCATCAGTGTAAAAAACAACAGCATCCCGAAACTCCCATAAAATTTGGCGGAAAAAGAAACGGAACACCACCGGGGGGATGGAATCTTTCGGACCTCAGCGGAGATCCATCCGAATTCGAGGCCGAGGAACTAACCAAGGAGGGGTGGAGGGGAGGGAGCGAGGAAGACAGGACAAAGAAGGAAGCTGAAAATCACGGCAATGAGACGCAAGGCGCAGCCCAACCGGTAAACCCGCCCGAGGGCGGGAGTCGGGTTGGCGACGTCCATGGTCTGGGAACAGGATAGAATAGGAAGGATGAGTGGGAGAAGAACGGATAGTGAGGGCATAAGACACCAGAAGCTGAGACTGCTGAACAGAAAAGGGGGGGATCCCAGCTTCAACCAGGAGACTATCAACAGGGCTAATAGGGAAGGCACTGGTGGCCAAACGAATACCACGATGGTGGACTGGATCCAGCATGTGCAGTGTGGAAGGAGCAGCTGAACCATAAACTTGACAACCATAGTCCAAGCGAGACAGAACTAGAGCACAATAAAGACGGAGGAGGAGGGAACAGTCCGCACCCCAAGAGGAGTGGGCAAGGAAGCGGACATTGAGTTTACGGAAACATCCTACCTTCAGGAGTCTGATATGGGGCAGCCACGTGAGCTTGTTGTCGGAAAGACGACCCAAGAAACGAAACTGTGGGACCACAGGCAATCTTTGTGCAGCGAGATAGAGCTCTGGATCAGGATGGATCGTAGTACGGCAACAGAAGCGGACCACTCGCAATTTTAAAGGAGAGAATTGAAACCCGTGTGAGAGGGTCCATGCAGATGCACGCCGTATATCTACCTGGAGCTGCCGTTCTGTAGATGCCATCGAGGAGGAACTAACCCAAATGCAGAAATCATCCACATACAGGACAGGGGTGACCAAGGGACCGACAGAGGCCACAAGTCCATCTATAGCAATGAGGAAAAGAAGGACACCCAAGACAGAACCCTGTGGGATGCCCGTCTCCTGGGTCTGTGGAGAACTAAAAGCAGTACCAACTCGAACTCTGAATGACCGATGGATCAGGAACTGGCGGATGAAAATGGGAGTGGGCCCCAAAGACCCCACTGATGGAGGGTAAGTAAGATGTGATGGCGCCAGGCCGTGTCATAGGCCTTGCGAAGGTCAAAAAAACACTGCGACCAAATGGCGGCGCTGGGAAAAAGCGTGCCAGACTGTGGATTCCAAGCGGAGTAAATGATCGATTGGAGACCATCCCTCTCGAAAGCCACACTGGTAAGGGGACAATAGATCCCGAGATTCGAGGACCCAATTGAGCCGATGGGCTACCATCCGTTCAAGTAACTTACAAACAAAATTGGTCGAACTAATTGGCCGATAGCTGTTAACAGATAAGGGGTTCTTACCAGGCTGAAGGACAGGAACCACAATGCTATCCCTCCACTGAGAAGGGAAGTCACCCTGGAGCCAAATACGGTTAAACACCGAAGAAGACGTTGCCGTTGTGGAGCACTGAGATGTTGAAGTTGGTTATGAATGGAATCTGGGCCAGGGGCCGTATCATGAGAAGAAGATAGAGCAGAAAGAAATTCCCATTCAGTAAAAGGTTCGTTGTAAGATTCTGACTCACAAGGGGTGAAACATAAGGTGGAAGCTTCAGCCAGCTGTTTTTGATGAAGGAAAGCAGCTGGATAGGAGGTTGACGCAGATGCCACTGCAAAATGGGTCGCTAGACGTTCTGCAAGAACTAATGGGTCCATACAAATGCCATCTGGGAGGTGAAGGCCTGCGAGGGTGGACTGCCGATGGCAACCTTGGAGACAGCGAAGTGTAGCCCATACCCGTGACAGAGGGACAGTGGAACCAAGGGAAGAAACGAATCGTTCCCAACATATCCGCTTGCTCTGTTTGATTAAATAACGGGCTTTAGCACGAAGGCGTTTAAAGGTAGTAAGACTGCCTACGGATGGGTGCCTCTTGAAGTGTTGCAAAGCTCGACGGCTTTTTTCTTTTTTTGGTTGGGGTTAAGGGCGCTCAACTGCTAAGGTCATTAGCGCCCAGTCACTGTTGTTAGAGCACATGGAATCTGTTAAAACTCAAGGGGATGGGGGGGGGGGACACCAGAAGGACCTGACAAAGATGCAGATAAAATAAGTAAAAAGGTTAAATGTCTTTGGACAAGCCAGTTAAAGTTATAAAACGCAGAATACGAGCAGCTGCTCGAGCGTCATCAGCTAAAACATCCGGTAAAGTAGATGGCAGGGACAGGACAACACGAAATTGACTAAAACGGGGACATGACAATAAAACATGCCGCACTGTTAATTCCTGACCACAAGGGCACTGCGGGGCCGGGTCACCGGAGAGCAGGTAGCGGTGGCTAAATCGGCAATGCCCAATCCACAACCTGGTCAGAAGGACCTCCTCGCGCCGAGATGGTCGGGAGGATGTTGTCCAAGCAGTTGGGAGCGGTTTTACTGCCCAGAGCTTGTTTCCTCGGAGGGATGACCAAGCATCCCACCACAACGACACAAGCCTCTTACATACATCCCCACGAACGTCAGATGACGAGACACAATGGGAGGCTGGCCGAGGCAGAAGGACTGCAGCCTTGGCTGCAGCATCCGCAGCCTCATTCCCAGGCACTCCTACATGTCCGGGAACCCACAGAAAGCTGACAGAACCACCATTATCAGCGAAAGACTGGAGGGACTGCTGGATCCGTTGAATCAAGGGATGGACCGGATAGGGAGCTCCAAGGCTCTGAAGAGCACTGAGTGAGACAGAGCAGAGTACGTACGATGAATGGCGGTGGCGGCGGGCATACTGAACGGCCTGATGGAGAGCAAAAAGCTCGGCCGTAAAGCTCGAACATTGGTCGAGGAGCCGGTATTTAAAGGTGGCGGCCCCGACGACAAAGGCACAGCCGACACCATCGTCAGTTTTGGAGCCATCGGTGTAAATAAAGGTGTGACCGGCAAGGCGAGCACGAAGTTCGACAAACCGTGAGCAATACACTGCAGCAGGAGTACCCTCCTTTGGGAGTGAGCTGAGGTCGAGATAAATATGACCCGGAGCCTGGAGCCAAGGTGGTGTCGGGCTCTCACTCTCTCTGAAGGTGGTAGGGAGGGCAAAATCCAATTGTCGAAGCAGGCGACGGAAACGGACTCCAGGGGGCAGCAGGGCAGACACATACAACCCGTACTGACGGTCGAGAGAATCGGTGAAGAAGGACTTGTAAGAGGGCTGGTCGGGCATAGACAACAGCCGGCAGGCATACCGACACAGCAGTACATCGCGCCGGTAGGTCAATGGTAATTCAGCAGCTTCAGCACAAAGACTCTCGACAGGACTAGTGTAGAAGGCTCCGGTCGCAGGACGTATCCCCCGATGGTGGATGGAGTTGAGACGGCGTAAGAGGGATGGCCGAGCGGACGAGTAGACGAAGCTCCCATAATCCAGCTTCGACCGGACTATGGACCGATACAAGCGAAGCAGGACAGTGCAATCCGCTCCCCAAGATGAACCGCTAAGGACTCTTAGGACATTAAGGGAACGTGTACAACAGGCCCCCAAATAAGAGACATGTGGAGACCAACACAGTTTCCTGTCCAACGTGAGCCCTAGAAACTTAGTTGTGTCCACGAATAGGAGAACAACAGGACCGAGATGTAAGGATGGCGGAAGGAACGCTTTATATCGCCAAAAGTTGATACAAACCGTCTTCTCTTCAGAGAACCGGAAGCCATTTGACACGCTCCATGAGTAGAGGCTGTCTAGACAACGCTGAAGGCAGCGCTCCAGGAGGCATGTTCTCTGGGCACTGCAGTAGATCGCGAAGTCATCGACAAAGAGAGAGCCTGAGACATTAGGTGGAACAAAAAGGGCTACGCTCAAGATGGAGCCCTGAGGCACTCCGTTCTGCTGGAGGAAGATGTCGGACAATACGGAACCCACACGTACCCTAAACTTTCGATCCGTTAAAAAGGAATCAATAAAAAGGGGCAGGCGACCGCGTAGGCCCCACCTGTGCATAGTGCGAAGGATATCTCCTCTCCAACAGGTATCATAAGCCTTCTCCAAACACGGCTACCGTTTGGCGCCTTCGCAAAAAGTTGTTCATGATGAATGTCGACAAGGTCACAAGGTGGTCAACAGCGGAGGACCGGTACGAAAGCCGCATTGGACATTGGTAAGTAGTTGTCGAGATTCAAGAATCCAGACTAACCGAGCATTAACCATGCGCTCCATCACCTTACAGACACAGCTTGTAAGAGAAATGGGGCGGTAACTAGAAGGAAGGTGTATATCATTCCCGGGTTTGGGTATAGGAACAACAACGGCGTCACGCCAACGCCTGGGGACTTGACCGTCGGTCCAGACGCGATTGTAGGTACGAAGAAGGAAGCTTTTGCCCGCCGGAGAAAGGTGTGCCAGCATCTGAACGTGAATGGCATCTGGCCCCGGAGCAGAGGATCGGGACAGTGCAAGCGCACGTTCGAGTTCCCGCATAGTGAAGGGGGCATTATAAGTTTCCAGATTCAGCGAGTGGAAGGAAGGTCGCCGAGCCTCTTCTGCCTCTTTCCTAGGAAGGAAGGCAGGGTGGTAATGGGCGGAGCTTGAAACCTCCGCGAAAAAGCGGCCAAAGGCGTTGGAGACAGCCACAAGATCAACAAGGACCTCATTACCTGAGGTCAGGCCAGGTACCGAGGAGTGGGCCTTAATTCCCGACAGCCGGCGCAGGCTACCCCAAACGACGGAAGAGGGAGTAAAACTGTTAAAGGAGCTGGTGAAAGAGGCCCAACAAGCTTTTTTGCTGTCTTTGATGATTCTACGGCATTGCGCTCGGAGTCGTTTGTATTCAATACAATTCACCGATGTAGGACGGCGGCGAAAGGTGCGTAAAGCACGTCGTCGAGCACGGGTAGCGTCCCTACAAGCCTCGTTCCACCAGGGGACGGAAACGCGACGTGAAGAAGAAGAAGAAGAAGAAGAAGAAGAAGAAGAAGAAGAAGAAGAAGTACGAGGAATGGAACGTTCGGCAGCATTGATAATAACAGCCGTGAGGTATTCGACCTGACTGTCACAACTGGGAAAATCGTGGTCCGGAAAGGTCGCCAGGGAGGAGTAAAGTCCCCAGTCAGCTTTCAGTATGTTCCAGCTCTAAGGACATGGGGATGGGGTGTGGTGCAGGAGACGAACGACACAGGGGAAGTGGTCGCTCGAATAGATGTCAGAAAGGACATACCACTCGAACCGACGGGCAAGAGTGGTAGAACAGATCGAGAGGTCCAAGTGGGAGTAGGTATGAGTAGAGTCCGAGAGGGAAGTTGGGGCGCCGGTATTGAGGCAGACAAGATTGAGATGGTTGAAGACATCCGCGAAGAGTGAGCATCTTTGACAGGATGCAGGAGAGCCCCAAAGGGGATGATGGGCATTAAAGTCGCCGAACAATAAGAACGGCGGGGGAAGCTGAACGATCAGGTGCATCATGTCAGCCCGACTAACAGCAGATGACGGTGGAGTGTAGATGGTACAAACTGAAAAAGTAAAAGCAGAAAGAGTAATGCGGACAGCTATTGCTTGGAGTGGGGTGGTCAATGGGATGAGATGGTAATAGACATCGTCCCAAACGAGCAACATGACCCCACCATGAGCTGGGATACCGTCCACGGAGGTGAGGTCATACCGCTCCGAGGTATTGTGGGTAAAAGCAATACAGTCAGTCGGGCGCAACTTGGTTTCCTGGAGACCAAGGACGAGCGGACAGTGCAGGCGGAGGAGCAGCTGTATTCCGATTAGATCGAATACCTCTTATGTTCCAATGAAACAACGCCATCGCTAGTCAAAAAGTTGGGGGAACGAGACGGGGGAAGAGCTGGTCACCTCGACGGCCGCGAAGGGCCAGGTTGCGAGGGAAAAACGCTACAACCGACGGGAGGCGGATCCGGTTCCATCGACTCGTCGCCAGCTGCGGCCGCTGTCCCTGATTGTGTAGGAGTGGCCGCATCATTTGCCGACGAAAGGCCGGTGGAGCACCTGGCAGCAGAGTGTCCCGGCCTTCTTCTTGGAGGCCTTCTTGGAAGGCTGAGGAGGCACAGGGATGGTGGGCTGGACCCGAAGAAGGTCCTCACGCGCGGGGTCCGTTTTGGAACGCCGGACCTTGGAAGCTGGGGTCCGGAACGTTTCCCCGATGGACGCCTGAGAAGAGGATCGCTTCTCAGGTGGCGTGGGGGGAGGAGGAAGGGAGGCCCCTGGGGCAGAGGGGGTGGGGGCCACGGGGGAGGAGGATTTGGAAGGGAGGGATTTGGGAGGCGGAGGCAGAGCCCCCTGATGGGCGGAGGAGGCGGAGGGGGGACAGGATAGGGGTGAGGATACCGCGGAAGGAGTGGACACAACTGAGGCAAACGAAGTGGTCAATGGCACGGGATGAAGGCGGTCATATTTCTTCCTGGCCTCAGAATAAGAGAGCCGATCCAAAGTTTTAATTTCTTGTATCTTCTTCTCCTTCTGATAGGCGGGCAGTCTGAGGATCTAGGCGAGTGGACGCCAGGACAATTAATGCACCGAGGTGGTGGGGTGCATGTATGTTCCTCACGAAGAGGACGTCCACAATCGCCACAAAGGGGCTCAGCCTCACACTGTGACGACATGTGCCCAAAGCGCAAACACCTAAAACAGCGCATAGGAGGCGGGATGTAAGGTCGCACGTCGCACCGGTAGCATATCACCTTGACCTTCTCCGGGAGAACGTCCCCCTCGAAGGCGAGGATAAAGGCCCCGGTGTCGATGCGACGGTCTTTGGGGCCGCGCTGGACTCGCCGGACGAAATGCACGCCGTGGCGCTCCAGGTTGGCCCTGAGCTCCTCATCAGATTGTAGCAGGAGGTCACGATGAAAAGTAACCCCCTGCGTCCTATTTAGTGCCAGATGTGGGACAATGGATACTGGGATGTCCCCTAGGCGGTCGCACGCCTGGAACGCCGCCGACTGTGTGGCGGAGGTGGTCTTGATAAGAACGGACCCGGATCGCATCTTGCTGAGAGCCTCGATTTCCCCGAAGACGTCCTTAATGTGCTGAACAAAGAACATGGGCTTGGAGGTGGCGAACGTCCCCCCATCGGTTCGAGAACAGACCAAATAGCGGGGGAAGTACTTCGCCCCAAGCCGGCGGGCCTGTCCCTCCTCCCATGGAGTGGCCAAGGGGGAAAGGGCAGGAGAACCAGAACTAGAAACGGTACCTTTTCTTTTGAAAGACTCGGCCGCAGAGCGACCTGATACGTGTTGACGTTTCATCTGCGAAACGTCCGCCCCGATACCACCCACTCCGACCAGGGGCTCTCCCCACAGGCGCCACCCAGCCGCAGCAAGGGCCACCTGGCAGGATGACCATTGCCGGGAGTCCTGATGCCCCAAGGAGACTGGCATCTACTCCTTGGCCGACGTGGGGTGGGTGCAGCTCAGGTATCGGCAGTACGATCCCTGTGTTGTCAGGGGGCTACAACCTAGAGAGTACATGACGACCCCACCATAACGGGCTGGCTACCGTGCTGGATTTCGGGTGCCATGGAAAGTCCATCATGATCGCTGGTGCAGATGGAGATGCATTATGGGCGTAACTTGGACAACCCATCAGGCGTTTAGGCCCAATGTGAGGAATAGTGGGTATGGTGACAACGCCGGTGGAATGCTGAGTGCCAAGGTCTTAGTGCACTGAGGTCCAGTGGTACACCACGTAAGGTGTCCTTCCCCAAAAGGCTCGTACTTCTGTAGAATTTTGAAAAATGGAGGTCAAACCCCAAGGGGGACCATCACATAAAAGGCCGAAACTGTTGAAACTCCTTTTAGTCGCCTTTACGACAGGCAGGAATACCTCGGGCCTATTCTTACCCCGGACCCGCAGGGGGGAAGCTCGACGGCGATCACGGATGGCAATGGCAATAGCTGTACTCCACCACGGGACTTGCCGGCGACGAAATGGTCCAGATGAGCACGGGACAGCAAGGCTAGCAGCGCGAACAATCGCGTCTGACACGTCACGTAGGACGTCATCAATACAACCCGACAAAGAGGGAGAAAACTCGACCTGTGCAGTGTATAGAGGCCAATCGGCGCGTTGGAAAGACCAATGAGGCAACCTGTCCATCGGGGAGCGGGAAGGGAGCGTGATAATCAACATGAAATGGTCACTATCACAAAGGTCGTCGTATGGCGACCAGTGTAATGAAGGGAGGAGAGAGGGAGAAGAAAGAGAAAGATCAATGGCTGAAAAGTTACCATGACCGGCACTGAAATGAGTAGGGGAGCCATCATTAAGAAGGCACAGGTCGTGGTCTGCAATAAATTGGTCTATAAGAAGACCTCGTCTAGATGGAAAGGCACTGCCCCACAAAGGATGATGAGCATTAAAATCCCCAAGGAGGAGGAAGGGAGGAGGAAGTTGCTGAAGAAGGGTCGTTAAGGCAGGAGGTGTAAGAGTCCTGTCAGGAGGGAGACAAAGATTGCAAACTGTGATTGCAGAGTCGAAGTGGACCCTAACAGCAACCGCTTCCAATGTAGTTTGAAGAGGAATCCACATGCTAGCAATGTCTCTAAGGACCAATGTACAAACGCCACCAGAAGCCCGCAGGGGTCCGACCCGATTTCGACAGAAAACACGGAACCCACGGAGGGTCGGTGAGTGACCATCAGTAAAATGAGATTCCTGGAGAACCACACAAGCTGCAGAGTAGGACGAAAGAAGGGATTTCAATTCCTGAAGGTGACGATAGTATCCATTACAATTCCATTGGAGAACGACAGAACGATTGTTTAAATGGGGGCTGAACACTTTAAATCCAGTCATACCGCCGGGTCCCCACCCATCACCGACAAGGAGGGGGCGACATCCATGAACGACAGGTCAGAATCCGGTTGTGAAGTCTGGGAAGGGACCTCCGGTGACACCAGAGGCTCTTTGTCCCGGGACTTGTGTTTCTTCTTCCGTTCAGGCTGAGATCGAGGAGGGCTGTGTGGCATAAAGGAGCCAGCTGCAGCAAGATCAGGAACAGAAAGAGACTGGGTGACCTGGGGGCCGACAGACCGCGGCTCTCGCGGTCGTCGCGCGGCAGCAGACCTTTGGCCTGGAAGGTGCCAGGAAGGGGCATCCTGGGAGAGGCGCCCTTGACCGGCAGACGCCGAAGGAGTGGGACACTTCTCTGGCTGGGGAGGGGGAGCAGCGCTCAGAGGAGAAGGTGTGGGAGCCGCAGGGGAGGGGGGGAGGAGAGGGGTCCGGGATGGGGGTAAGGAAGGCGGAGGAAGGGATGAAGATGTAACCAAGGCGTAACTGGATGTCATGGACACAGGGTGCAATCGTGCATATTTCTTACGGGCCTCTGTGTAGGTTAAACGATCGAGGGACTTATACTCCTGTATCTTGTTTCCTTCTTATATACTGGGCAATCTCGTGAACGTGGGGAAAGACTACCATGACAATTTACACATACAGGAGGGGGAACACAGGGACTTCCCTCATGGAGTGGACGTCCACAGTCACCACACAGAGGGTCCTGGGAACAGCAAGAAGACATGTGGCCAAAACGCAAGCACTTAAAACATCGCATAGGAGGTGGGATGTACGGCTTCACATCACAGCGATAGACCATAATCTTAACTTTCTCAGGAAGGGTATCCCCTTCAAAGGCCAGGATAAAGGCACCAGTATCAATACGATTATCTTTAGGACCCTTCTGAACACACCGAACAAAGTGAACACCCTGCCGTCCGAGATTGTCACGAAGTTCCTCATCAGTTTGAAGGATGAGGTCCCTGTGAAAAATCACACCTTGTACCATATTTAGAGACTGGTGGGAGGTAATGGACACAGGAATTGTGCCAAGATCGGTACAGGCACGAAGGGCCGCAGATTGGGCAATTGAAGCAGTTTTTATCAACAACGAACCCAACCGCATCTTGCTCAGGGAGTCCACTTCGCCAAACTTGTCTTCAATGTGTTCCACACAAAATAAAGGTTTGACACTGGTGAAAGTATCTCCATCAGTCCTTGTGCAAACTAGATAATGGGGGAAAGGTTTTGCCCCAGCCGACAGGCCTGACCCTCCTCCCAGGGGGTAGCCATGGAAGGGAATGCTGAAGGGGCAAGAGAAGCAGCACTTGAGGAATGAGATCCACACAGAGACAGCTGCAGAAGAACGGCCAGAGTTTTGGACCCGTATGCGTTTCATTTGCATAGCGTCCACCCTGATACCACCCACTCCGATCAGGGGCTCTCCTCACGGGCGCCACCCAGCCACAGCAAGGGCCGTCTGGCACGGCGGCCATTGCCGGGAGTTCCGATGCTCCAAGATGACAAGCAACCACTCCAAGGCATGCATGAGGAGGTCACAGCTCAGGTATCAAGTGTGACCCCTGTGGTTTTTTTTTTGTTTGGTTTTAGGGCGCAAAACTGCTATGGTCATTAGCGCCCGGTCCGTGACTTAGGAAACAATAAAAAACCGGAAATGGAAACCAGCAGCAATGGGAACGAAAGTCATAAAATTTGAGAAACTAAAAGCAGAAGGAAGGCTTAAAAATCCACTACAGAAAGGGGTTGGTTGTCCCCAAAAAAAGCTTCAAATGACTCACGTCATTTCACTGGCACTAATAAATTCGAGAACGCGATCGGCTGAGCGCGTGTCATCTGCTAAAATCGACGATGTATCAGGTGATAGCTGTAGACGGGAGCGTAACGGATTAAAATGGGAGCACTCAAAAGGTGTCTTACCGTCCACAGCTGAAAGCAGTGGGGACAGAGTGGGGGAGGATCGCCGCTTAAAAGATGTCGATGGCTAAAAAGACAGTGCCCTATCCGGAGTCTAGTTAACATTACCTCCTCCCGACGACGCGTTCGGGAGGAAGAGGTCCAAGCACAGGGAAGAGCTTTCACGTCCCGCAATTTATTATGGGGAAGTGTCGACCAATGCGCGTGCCGTAAACGAACAACTCTGCGACATAAAACGCTCTGTAGATCGGTGAAGGGAATCGACTGAATAGCTGGCCGAGGAAGAGAGACTGCAGCCTTGGCCGGTATATCGGCCGCCTCATTCCCACTGGTACCAGCGTGTCCCGGGAGCCAGAGGAACGCCACCGAGACGCCCCCCAGGTGGAGCAAGCACAGACAGTCCTGAATCCGGTGGACCAGAAGGTGCACAGGATAAGAGCTTGGAGACTGAGGAGAGAGCTGAGAGAATCTGAGCAGATAACGTACTGTATCCGCTGATGGCGGTGGATGTAGTGGACAGCCTGGAGAACAGCGTGAAGCTCCGCAGTATAAACCGAACACTGGTCGGGGAGCCGAAAGTGATTTGGGGTGTCGCCAACAATATAGGCACTCCCTACATCCTACGATGTTTTCAAGCCGTCGGTGTAAATAAATGTGGCGTCCGTCATTTATGCACATAGAGCAGCAAATACCCGACGATAAACAAGTGAAGGGGTACCATCCTTGGGAAATCGACAAAGGTCATGGAGCAGGCAGATCCGGGGACGGAGCCAAGGCGGTGCTGTACCCCAAGGTGTCAAGAAGGTTTTAGGAAAGTGGAAGGAAAGAGAATGGAGCAGTTGACGGAAGCGGACTCCCGGTGGTAGTATGGAGGAGGGGCGGCCTGCATACCCTACATCAAAGGAGGCGTCGAAAAAAAAATGTCATGGGCTGGATTAGCAGGCATGAAAGACAGATGGCTAGCATAACGGCTCAGAAGGACTGCTCGCCGATTGGACAGCGGAGGTTCAGCAGTCTCAGCATAAAGGCTTTCCACAGGGTAGGTGTAAAAAGCTCCAGACACTAAACGTAATCCACGGTGGTGGATAGAGTCGAGACGCAGAAGAATAGACGGCCGAGCAGAGGAGTAGACTATGCTTCCATAGTCCAATTTCGAGCGCACTAAGGCGCGGTAAAGGCGGAGAAGGACCACTCGGTCCGCTCCCCAAGAGGTACCATTCAAGACACGGAGGGTGTTGAGGGATCGCACACAGCGAGCCGAAAGATAGGAAACGTGGGAGGACCAGCACAGTTTTCTGTCAAACATAAGACCCAGGAATTTAGCGACATCTGAAAATGGAAGGTTGACAGGACCTAAATGTAAGGAGGGCAGAAGAAACTCCTTACGTCGCCAAAAATTAACACAAACGGTCTTACTGGGAGAAAAACGGAAGCCGGTTTCGATGCTCCAAGAGTGGAGGCGATCGAGACATCCTTGAAGACGTCGTTCAAGAAGGCTGGTCCGTGGAGAGCTGTAGTAGATCGCAAAATCGTCCACAAAGAGGGAGCCCGAGACATCAGGAACGAGACAATCCATAATTGGATTGATGGCCATGGCAAACAGTACAACACTCAGCATGGAGCCCTGGGGTACCCCGTTTTCTTGGGAGAAAGTACAGGAGAGAGTAGTGTTCACCCGCACCCTAAATGTGCGCTCTGCCATAAATTCGCGAAGAAAAAGGGGCAGCCGGCCTCGAAAGCACCAAGCGAACAGTGTGCGGAGGATGCCAGTCCTCCGACAGGTATCGTATGCTCTCTCCAGATCAAAAAATATTGCTACTGTTTGGCGTTTCCGGAGAAAATTATTCATGATATAAGTGGAGAGAGCAACAAGATGGTCAACTGCAGGACGATGCTTTCGGAATCCGCGTTGTGCTGGTGTTAGACTGCGGGATTCCAGCCACCACGCTAAACGGTAATTCACCATACGCTCCAAAACCTTACAGACACTACTCGTGAGAGAAATGGGGCGATAGCTAGAGGGGAGATGTTTGTCCTTTCCAGGTTTCGGAACAGGAACGACGATAGCTTCCCGCAATCGTCTGGGAAAAGTACTGTCGGTCCAAATTCGATTATAAAGGCGAAGGAGGTAACGCAGACTATGGGTTGATAAATGCAGCAATATTTGGACATGGATACCATCTGGTCCTGGAGCGGAGGAGAGAGAAGAAGAGAGTGCATGTTGGAGTTCCCGCATGGAGAAAACAGTATTGTAGCATTCGTGATTTTGAGAGGAGAATGCAAGATGTGGCACTTCCGCTGCACGTTTCTTCGGGAGAAACGCTGGCTGGTAATTTGAAGAGTTCGAAATCTCAGCAAAGTGCTGACCCAATGAGTTAGAAATTGCGACAGGGTCCACTAAGGTATCATGCGCGACAGTGAGCCCAGGGACTGGGGAGAAACTAGGCGTGCCTGAGAACCGTCGAAGGAGACTCCAAACTTCCGAAGAGGGAGTGAAGGTGTTAAATGAGCTAATAAAGAATTTCCAGCTTGCCTTCTTGCTATCACGGATGACGCAACGGCATCGCGCACGGAGCTGCTTATAGCGGATACAGTTGGCCAAAGTGGGATGGTGACGGAAAATGCGAAGAGCACGTCGCCGCTCATGTATTGCGTCACGGCATCCCTCGTTCCACCAAGGAACTGGGAGGCGCCGGGGCAATTCTGAGGTGCGTGGTATTGAACGTTCCGCAGCTGTAAGAAAAACGTCAGTAGTATGTGTGACCTCATCGTCGACGCTGGGAGAGCGACGGTCATCGAATGTCGCTAGAGACGAAAAAAGTGTCCAATCGGCTTGGGCAAACTTCCAGCGTCGCGAGCGCATATATGGCAGTTGAGGCTGCAGTCGAAGAACACATGGAAAGTGGTCACTCGAGTGTGTATCATCAAGGGCGAACCATTCGAAGCGCCGAGCTAGCCGAACAGTACCGACCGCAAGGTCCAAATGGGATAAATTTGCCGTGGAGGCAGACAAAAATGTGGGGACCCCAGTGTTGAGGCAGACTAGATCCGCTTGGTGGAAGACGTCTAGCAATAGTGAGCCACGTGGACACGGATGTGGAGATCCCCAAAGCGGGTGGTGGGCATTGAAGTCCCCAACCAGCAAATAGGGGGGTGGAAGCTGACCAAGAAGATGAAGATCAGCTCGTGCCATTGGTGTGGACGATGGAATGTATACAGTACAAAGAGAGAACGTGTATCCAGAAAGTGAAAGACGGACGGCGACAGCTTGGAAGGAAGTGTTTAAATGGATTGGGTGATAATGGAGAGTTTCATGGAGAAGAATCATGAGTCCATGTGCTGGAGTGCCTTTAACAGAGGGGAGATCATATTGGATGGACTGAAAATGAGGGAGAACAAAGCGGTCATGGGGATACAGCTTTGTTTCCTGAACACAGAAGATGACCGGCGAGTAGGATCGTATGAGGACCGACAATTCATCCCGATTGGCTCGTATACCGCGGATATTCCAATGGATAATGGACATAGGGGGAACAGAAAATGAAGGAATGTGACCAAAGTCGCTGTCAACTCAACGACTGCTCTGAGCTTGCGACCGACAGCATGGAATGGCATTCAGCCGAAGGCAGAACATCCTGATCCATAGGTTGGCCAGGAGCAGCTCCTGCCACCAGCGATCGGCCGGTTGATCGGCCGCCAGCAGTGCGCCTCGGCGACACAGAAGACGGCTGAGGGCGATTTCCGCCAGGTGGTGCTGTAGATGGGACACGCCTTGGCGGAGAAGGAGAGGAACTGGGTGTCTTTGTAGCCTTCTTGGAAGTATGATGTTTAGAGCAAGGAGGAACCGATGGTTGTGAAGTTGGGGTACGTAAAAACTCTTCACAAGTATACTCTTTTTTCGAAGTCTTGGTGTCTGATTTTTGGGCTCGAGATTTAGCAGAACTCGATGAAGGGTGAGCCAGAGAGTGGTCAGGCGAAAGTGGTGAGGTTGAACGGGCCATATTTGCACTGGCCGATCTGACGACCGTGGCACTAAAGGTGAGGTCGCAAGTCTGCGTGGCCGCCTCCTTTGTTGGCCGAGGAGAAGCAAGGACAGTGCTGTATTTTCCTTTCTGAGGCACGGTGAGCTGTCGACTGGCGAATGATTTTCGAGCAGCAAAGGTGGACACCTTTTCCTTCACTCTGATTTCCTGGATGAGCTTTTCGTCCTTAAAAACGGGACAATCTCGAGAGGAAGCTGCGTGGTCACCCATACAGTTGATGCAGCGAGGGGATGGAGGTGGACAAGCACCCTCATGGGCATCCTTGCCACACGTAACACATTTGGCCGGATTGGAACAGGACTGGCTGGTGTGATTGAAGCGCTGACACCGATAGCAACGCGTAGGGTTTGGGACGTAAGGGCGAACGGAAATTATCTCATAGCCTGCTTTGATTTTTGATGGGAGTTGAACGTTGTCAAATGTCAAGAAGACAGTGCGGGTTGGAATGATGTTGGTGTCAACCCTTTTAATAACTATGTACAGCCGTTACGCCCTGGTCAGACAGGTAGTGCGGAATTTCTTCGTCAGACAATCCATCGAGGGAGCGTGTATAAACGACTCCACGCGAGGAATTTAAGGTACAGTGTGGTTCCACCCGGACAGGGAAGGTGTGTAGTAGTGAGGTACGCAGCAATTTTTGTGCCTGGAGGGCACTGACTGTTTGTAACAACAGGGTGCCATTCCGTAATCTGGAACAAGACTTTACAGGACCTGCAATTGCGTCGACACCTTTCTGAAAAATGAAAGGGTTGACCGTGGAGAAGTCGTGACCTTCGTCAGACCGAGAAACAACAAGGAACTGTGGCAACGATGGAAGAACTGTCTGTGGCTGAGACTCTGTCCCTAAGTGCAGCCCAATCAGCATGCCACAGGGATAAAATGCGCCGACAAATGACCCTGCTACAATCTGATGAAGGGACACAACAAAAAGCTGTCCGAGGCATCTGCAGCTTCGTTCCCAGGGATACCGACATGGCCAGGAACCCATATAAAGCTAACCGGAGAACCCGTCGTCCACCAGCTGCTGAAGAGAGCGTTGGATCCGGTGCATGAAAGGGTGAACTGGATACGGATCACTGAGGCTCTGGATGGCGCTCAGGGAATCAGAGCAGATGACATAAGCAGAATGTCGGTGGCGGCAGATGTGAAGAACAGCCTGGTAGAGGGCAAAGAGCTCAGCTGTGAAGACCGAACAATGGCCATGGAGCCGGTATTTGAAACTTTGTGCCCAACAATAAAAGATCAACCGACGCCGTCATTGGTCTTAGAGCCATCTGTATAAATGAAGATCATATTAATGAACTTCGAACGAAGTTCGACAAAACGGGAGCGGTATACCGAACTGTGGGTAACCTCCTTTGGGAGCGAGCTGAGGTCAAGGTGAACGCGAACCTGTGCCTGGAGCCAAGGTGGTGTGTGACTCTCGCCCACTCTAAAGGTTGCAGGGAGTGAAAAATCAAGGTGTTGAAGGAGGCGACGAAAGCGAACTCCAGGGGGTAGCAGGGCAGAGACATACAACCCGTATTGACGATCGAGGGAGTCGTCAGAAAATGAACGATAAGATGGGTCGTCGGGCATTGACAGTAGCCGACAGGCATACCGACAAAGCAGTAAATCGCACCAGTAGGGCAGTGGCAATTCACCGGCTTCAGCATGAAGACTCTCGACGGGACTAGTATAAAATGCTCCCATCGCAAGACGTAAACCCCGATGTTGTATGGAGTTGAGGCGATGTAAGATGGACGGCCGTGCAGAGGAATATACGAAGCTCCCATAATCCAGCTTTGAGCGGACGATCGACCGATATAGGCGAAGTAGGACGGTTCGATCCGCTCCCCACGACATACCACTGAGAACACGGAGGACATTTAGTGAACCGGTACAACGGGCAGCCAAATAAGACACATGTGGAGACCAGCTAAGTTTCCTGTCAAATGTAAGACATAAAAATTTTGTTGTCTCCACGAATGGGAGAGCAACGGGACCGAGTCGTAAGGACGGTGGGAGAAACTCTTTGTAGCGCCAGAAGTTAATACAGAACAACATCTCGGCAGAAAAACGGAAGCCATTGGCAACACTCCAGTAGTAAAGATGGTCAAGAGAACGCTGAAGACAGCGCTCCAGGAAACATGTACGCTACGCGCTGCAATAGATGGTAAAATCGTCCACGAAAAGGGAGCCTGATACATCAGCTGGGAGGCAATCCATTATTGGATTGATCGCTATGGCGAAGAGAGCGACGCTCAAAACTGAGCCCTGTGGCACCCCATTCTCCTGGCGAAAGGTGTCCGACAGGACAGAACCCACACGTACCCTGAACTGTCGATCCATTAAAAAGGAACGAATAAAAAGAGGGAGGCGACCGCGTAGGCCCCATGTATGCATGGTGCGGAGAATGATTGCCCTCCAACAGGTGTCATAAGCCGTCTCCAAATCAAAGAACACAGCCGCGGTCGGGCGCTTCCGCAAGAAGTTATTCATAATGAAGGTCGACAAGGTAACCAGATGGTCAACAGCAGAGCGGCGCCTACGAAATCCACATTGTACATTAGTAAGTAGGCGCCGAGATTCGAGCAGCCAAACCAAACGAGAGTTAACCATTCGCTCCATCACCTTACAGACACAGCTGGTAAGCGAGATGGGTCGATAACTGGAAGGCAAGTGCTTGTCCTTCCCAGGCTTAGGAATCGGTACAACAATAGACTCGCGCCAGCATGTGGGAACATGTCCCTCAATCCAGATGCGATTATAAGTACGAAGAAGGAAACCTTTACCCGCAGGAGAAAGGTTCTTCAGCATCTGAATATGAATAGAATCGGGCCCTGGAGCGGAGGACCGTGACCGGGCAAGTGCATTTTCGAGTTCCTGCATGGTGAAAGGGGCATTATAACTCACGATTCGAGGAGCGGAAGTTAGGTGGCCTAGCCTCCTCTGCCTGCTTTCGGGGGAGGAAGGCAGGGTGGTAATGAGCGGAGCTCGAAACCTCTGCGAAAAAGCAGATATCCTCAGGGGCCACAAGGACGTCATTCGCGACCGTCAAGCCAGAAACTGGTGAGTGGACCTTAGTGCCAGATAGACGGCGCAGGCTACCGCAGATAACAGGAGGAGGAGTAAAACTCTTTAAGGTGCTTGTGAAAGCAGCCCAGCTGGCTTTCTTGCTATCTTTAATAATACGACGGCACTGCGCACGTAATCGTTTATAAGTGATACAATGCGCCACTGTAGGGTGGCGTTTAAAGGTGCGTAAAGCACGTCGACGAGCACGTAAAGCGTCTCTACATGCTGCGGTCCACCAGGGGACCGGTACGCGACGTGGAGAAGAAGTGGTGTGAGGGATGGAATATTCAGCAGCAGTGAGAATGACTTCCGTGAGATGTGCGACCTGACTATCGCAGCTTGTGAAGGTTTGATCCTGAAAGGTCGCCCTGGAAGAGGAGAGCCCCCAGTCGGCTTTGGAGATGTTCCAACTAGCTGAGCACGGAGAGGGGGTATGATGCAGGACATGGATGACACACGGGAAGTGGTCGCTCGAATATGTATCAGAAAGGGCATACCACTCAAACCGGCGTGCAAGTTGGGTTGTACATATAGAGAGGTCTAAATGGGAATAGGTGTGAGATGTGTCCGAGAGAAAAGTAGGGGCGCCAGTATTGAGGCAGACAAGATTGAGCTGGTTGAAAAGGTCTGCTAACAGGAAGCCCCTCGGGCAGGATGCTGGAGAGCCCCAAAGGGGATGGTGGGCATTGAAGTCTCCAGTTAACAAAAATGGTGCAGGTAGCTGAGCAATAAGTTGAATCATGTCTGCCCTGGTAACAGCAGACGACGATGGAGTGTAAACGGTACAAATAGAAAATGTAAACGTGGGGAGAGTAATTCTGACAGTAACTGCCTGCAGGCCGGTGTGCAATGTGATGGGATCGTAGTAAATATCATCCCAGATCAGCAACATAGCCCCTCCATGAGCCGGAATACCTACCACAGGGGGTAGGTCAAAACGCACAGAGGCGTAGTGTGCCAAGGCAATGTGATCGCATGGGCAGAGCTTTGGTTTCCTGGAGGGCTACGACGAGCGGACAGTACAAGCGGAGCAGCAACTTCAAGTCCTCTCGGTTGGAGCGAATGCTGCGAATATTCCAGTGAATAAGTGCCATCGTGAGAAGAAACGGAAGATGAAAGTAGGGGTCACCTCGAAGGCCGCTGAGGGCCTGGCTTCGAGCGAGTACTGCCGCCACTATCAGTAGGCGGACAGCCATCGTCCATTGGTTCTAAAGGTTCATCTGCCATCTCGTTAAGATGGCCGGGAGGAGCAGCTTCCTCCGCCGGTGGACGGCCAGATGTTCGGCTACCAGCGGTGTGGCCAGGCGAAACGGATGACGGCCTGGGGCGGCAACCGCTGGGTGGCGCAGGAGAAGAAATGCACCGTGGAGGAGAAGGAGAACTGTGCTTCCTATGAGCCTTCTTGGAAGGTCTTTTAGTGGAAGTACTGGTCGACGGCTGGGAGTGCGAGGTACGTAGGAAGTCTGCACGGGACGGTTCCTTCTTGAAGGCCCGTGCATCTGATTTCTGGGTCTTCGTCTTGGCAGAAGCTGATGAAAGTGCTTGTGTTGGAGGCGTGACGGGAGGAAGAGGAGACGTCAACCGCGCGATCTTAGCACTGGCCGAACGGACGACCGTGGTGCCGAAGGTCAGATCGCATGTCTGCGTCGCCACCCCCCTGGTAGTCCAAGGCGAGGACAGTACTGTACTTTCCCGCTGGGAGCAGCGCGGGCTTCCTACGAGCAAATAGCTTGCGAGCAGCCGAGATGGACACACTCTCTTTGACCCGAATTTCTTGGATACAGCTTTCTTCCTTGTAGATGGGACAGTCGCGGGAGGACGCTGCATGGTCACCCCGACAGTTCACACAACGAGGAGACGGAGGTGGAAAGTCACCCTCATGGGCATCCCTGCCACAAGTGACACATTTAGCCGCATTGGAACATGACTGGCGAGTGTGATTAAAACGCTGACACTGGTAGCAGCGCGTAGGTGTCGGGACATAGGGGCGAACAGAAATAACCTCGCAGCCCGCTTTGATGCGCGACGGCAGCTGAACACTATCAAAGGTCAAGAAGTGTCCGGGTCGGTACAAGGTCGTTGTTGAGCTTTTTCATGACCCTATGGACAGCTGTCACGCCCTGCTCAGCGAGGAAAGACAATCTCCTAGTCAGTCAATCCGTCAAGTGATCGAGCAGATACCACACCACAGGACGAATTCAAAGTGCGGTGAGCCTCCACCCGGACAGGGAACGTGTACAGGAGTGTGGTCTGAAGCAGTTTTTGGCCCCGAAAGGCGCTCTCAGTTTCTAGTAACAAGGTACCATTACGCGACCTGGTACACGACTTGACAGATGCGGCTATGGCATCTACGCCCTTCTGGATAACGAAAGGGTTGACAGAGGAAAAATCCTTGTCTTCAGATCGAGAAACTACGAGGAACTGCGGGGCAGGCGGTAGTACTTATGTCACTGGTGGCTGGTCAAGTTTCCGTTTTTGGGCAGAAGTCTAGAGAGATGGAGAGAAATCCAATGCGGAGGAATCCCCCACGATTGCCAGCGTCTCTGATGGCGCGCTTCTTCCTTGTGGGGACCCTCTCAGAGGGCACTACCGCCTTAGGTGAATGTTTACACCTCAGGTCACACCTCCTGAGAAACAGACTGAGGGACCTATCGGCATGTTCAGAAGGTATCAGCTCAGGCAATCACCCCTCCCTTGGCCTGGCCTTTACCAGGGGGTACGTGCGGGCCTTACTTGTCTACCCAGGGCAGGGAATTACGCGTTACCCCGTCACCGGCTATGCGTGCGAACGCGTGGGTCGGCCTTCAGGCGCGCACAGGGAGGGAGGAAAAAGAGGAAAGAGAGAGGACAGACTGTCTCAAACGCCGAGGCGGAGACCAGAAAAGGCAAGGAGAAGAAGGCAAGGGAAAGACTAAGGAAGACAGTGAGATGGAGAAGAGCAGAGAAGGGAACCAACCAAAGGAACGAAGAAACGAGAAGTGAAAAAGCAAAATGACCGCAAATAGAGGTCATGGAACCGTCCGTCTCCGGACGTAGGCGCTAACTACCCCATTGAGGGGGAGGGACTCCTGTAAGTCGCCTCTTACGACGGGCAGGAATACCTCGGGCCTATTCTAATCCCTGGACCCGCAGGGGGGGGGGGGGGGGGGCCATGTGCGCATGGTGCGGAGGATACCTCCTCTCCAACAGGTATCATAAGCCTTCTCCAAATCGAAGAACATGGCTACCGTTTGGCGCCTTTACAAAAAGTTGTTCATGATGAATGTCGACAAGGTCACAAGGTGGTCAACAGCGGAGGACCGGTACGAAAGCCGCATTGGACATTAGTAAGTAGTCTTCGAGATTAAAGAATCCAGACTAACCGAGAATTAACCATGCGCTCCATCACCTTACAGACACAGCTTGTAAGAGAAATGGGGCGGTAACTAGAAGGAAGGTGTCTATCCCTCCCGTGTTTGGGTATGGGAACAACGACAGCATCACACCAACGCGTGGGGACCTGACCTTCGGTCCAGACGCGATTGTAGGTACGAAGAAGGAAGCTTTTGCCCGCCGGAGAAAGGTGTGCCAGCATCTGAACGTGAATGGCATCTGGCCCCGGAGCAGAGGACCGGGACAGTGCAAGCGCACGTCCGAGTTCCCGCATAGTAAAGGGGGCATTATAAGTTTCCAGATTCAGCGAGTGGAAGGAAGGTCGCCGAGCCTCTTCTGCCTCTTTCCTGGGAAGGAAGGCAGGGTGGTAATGGCCAGAGCTTGAAACCTCCGCGAAAAAGCTGCCAAAGGCGTTGGAGACAGCCACAGGATCAACAAGGACCTCATTACCTGAGGTCAGGCCAGGTACCGAGGAGTGGGCGTTAATGCCCGACAGCCGGCGCAGGCCACCCCGAACGATGGAAGAGGGAGTAAAACTGTTAAAGGAGCTGGTGAAAGAGGCCCAACAAGCTTTTTTGCTGCCTTTGATGACTCTATGGCATTGCGCTCGGAGTCGTTTGTATTCTATACAATTCGCCAACGTAGGATGGCGGCGAAAGGTGCGTAAAGCACGTCGTCGAGCATAGATAGCGTACCTACAAGCCTCGTTCCACCAGGGGATGGAAACGCGACGTGAAGGAGAGGTAGTACGAGGAATGGAACGTTTGGCAGCATTGATGATAAAAGCCGTGAGGTATTCGACCTGACTGGCACAACTGAGAAAATCGTGGTCCAGAAAGGTCGCCAGGGAGGAGTAAAGTCCCCAGTCAGCTTTCGGTATGATCCAGCACGAAGGACATGGGGATGGGGTGTGGTGCAGGAGACGAACGACGCAGGGGAAGTGGTCGCTCGAATAGGCGTCAGAAAGGACATACCACTCGAACCGACGGGCAAGAGTGGTAGAACAGATCGAGAGGTCCAAGTGGGAGTAGGTATGAGTAGAGTCCGAGAGGAAAGTCGGGGCGCCGGTATTGAGGCAGACAAGATGGAGATGGTTGAAGACATCCGCCAAGAGTTAGCCTCTTTGACAGGATGCAGGAGAGCCCCAAAGGGGATGATGGGCATTGAAGTCGCCAAACAATAAAAACGGCGGGGGAAGCTGAACGATCAGGTGCATCATGTCAGCCCGACTAACAGCAGATGACGGTGGAGTGTAGATGGTACAAACTGAAAAAGTAAAAGCAGAAAGAGTAATACGGACAGCTACTGCATGGAGAGGGGTGGTCGATGGGATAGGGTGGTAATAGACATCGTCCCGAACGAGGAACATAACCCCACCATGAGCTGGGACACCGTCCACAGGGGTGAGGTCATACCGCTTCGAGGTATAGTGGGTAAAGGCAATACGGTCAGTCGGGCGCAACTTGGTTTCCTGGACACCAAGGACGAGCGGACATTGCAGGCGGAGGAGCAGCTGTAATTCCGATTAGATCGAATACCTCTTATGTTCCAATGTAACAAGGCCATCGCTAGTCAAAAAGTTGGGGGAACGAGACGGGGGAAGAGCTGGTCACCTCGACAGCCGCGGAGGGCCAGGTTGCGAGGGAACAACGCTACAACCGACGGGAGGCGGATCCGGTTCCATCGAGTCGTCGCCAGCTGCGGCAGCTGTCCCTGGTTGTGTAGGAGGGGCAGCATCATTTGCCGACGAGAGGCCAGCTGAGCGCCTGGCAGCAGAGCGTCCCGGCGAAACTGAGGACGGCCGGGAGCAGCGACTCACGGATGGAGCGTCAGACGAAACGCGCCGGGGTGGAGAGGGGAATAGAGACTTCTTCTTGGAGGCCTTCTTGGAAGGCTGAGGAGGCACAGGGATGGTGGGCTGGACCCGAAGAAGGTCCTCACGCGCGGGGTCCGTTTTGGAACGCCGGACCTCGGAAGCTGCGGTCCGGAACGTTTCCCCGATGGACGCCTGAGAAGAGGATCGCTTCTCAGGTGGCGGGGGGAGAGGAGGAGGAAGGGTGACCCCTGGGGCAGAGGGGGTGGGGGCCACGGGGGAGGAGGATTTGGAAGGGAGGGATTTGGGAGGCGGAGGCAGAGCCCCCTGACGGGCGGAGGAGGCAGAGGGGGGACAGGATAGGGGTGAGGATACCGTGGAAGGAGTGGACACAACTGAGGCAAACGAAGTGGTCAACGGCACGGGATGGAGGCGGTAATACTTCTGCCGGCCTCAGAATAAGAGATCCAATCCAAAGTTTTGAGTTCTTGTATCTTCTTCTTTTGATATGCGGGGCAGTCTGAAGATCTAGGCGAGTGGATGCCAGGACAATTAATGCACCGTGGTGGTGGGGTGCATGTATGTTCTTCACGAAGAGGATGTCCACAATCGCCACAAAGGGGCTCAGCCTCACACCGTGGCGACATGTGCCCAAAGCGCGAACACCGAAAACAGCGCATAGGAGGCGGGACGTAAGGTCGCATGTCGCACCGGTAGCACATCACCTTGACCTTCTCTGGGAGAACGTCCCCCTCGAAGGCGAGGATAAAGGCCCCGGTGTCGATGCGACAGTCTTTGGGGCCGCGCTGGACTCGCCGGACGAAATGCACGCCTCGGCGCTCCAGGTTGGCCCTGAGCTCATCATCAGATTGTAGCAGGAGGTTACGATGAAAAATAACCCCCCTGTGTCCTATTTAGTGCCAGATGCGGGACAATGGACACTGGGATGTCCCCTAGGCGGTCGCACGCCTGGAGCGCCGCCGACTGTGTGGCGGAGGTGGTCTTGATAAGAACAGACCCTGAACGCATCTTGCTGAGAGCCTCGATTTCCCCGAAGATGTCCTCAATGTGCTGAACAAAGAACATGGGCTTGGAGGTGGCGAACGTCCCCCCATCGGTTCGAGAACAGACCAAATAGCGGGGGAAGTACTTCGCCCCAAGCCGGTGGGCCTGTCCCTCCTCCCACGGAGTGGCCAAGGGGGAAAGAACAGGAGAACCAGAACTAGAAACGGTACCTTTTGTTTTGTAAGACTCTGCCGCAGAGCAACCTGATACGTGTTGACGCTTCATCTGCGAAACGTCCGCCCCGATACCACCCACTCCGACCAGGGGCTCTCCCCACGGGCGCCACCCAGCCTCAGCAAGGGCCACCTGGCAGAATGACCGTTGCCGGGAGTCCTGATGCCCCAAGGAGACGGGCATCTACTCCTTGGCTGACGTGGGGAGGGTTCAGCTCAGGTATCAGCAGTACGATCCCTATGTTGTCAGGGGGCTACAACCTAGAGGGTACGTGACGACCCCACCACAACGGGCTGGCTACTGTGCTGGATTTCGGGTGCCATGGAATGTCCATCATGACCGCTGGTGCAGATGGGGACGCACTATGGGCGTAACTTTTACAACCAATCAGGCGTTTAGGCCCAATTTGAGGAATAGTGGGTATGGTTACAACGCCGGTACAATGCTGAGTGCCAAGGTCTTAGTGCACTTAGGACCAGTGGTACACCACGTAAGGTGTCCTTCCCCAAAAGGCACGTACTTCTGTAGAATTTTGAAAAATGGAGGTCAAACCCGAAGGGGGACCATCACATGGAAGGCCGGAACAGTTGAAACTCCTTTTAGTCGCCTCTTACGACAGGCAGGAATACCTTGGGCCTATTCTTACCCCGGACCCGCAGGGGGAATGCAGGAGATGGACTGCCGCAGGTGGGAAAAGGACATTAATTCGGATACTCAGGATAACTACGAATCTGTGCTGCTTACCTGTCGAGCAGTTGTGCACGTCTGATCTGCAATGGACGTACCCCAGCCTCCACCAGTACACTGGTCACCAGACTCGTCCTAAAAGCTCCTGTTGCTAGTCTAACTCAGCACTGGTGCACAGGGTCGAGTAAATGCAACGCCGAGGGCGCTGCCGAAACAGAAACCACACACACACACACACACACACACACACACACACACACACACACACACACACACACACACACACAGTCAGTCCAGCATTGGACAAGGGCTCTGTAGAGCCACAGCACCGTAGAGCTATCTACAACCCAACTGGTGGTGCTCAGTTAATGGAGAGCACTGAGGTTCTGCCAGCACTTCTGCTTCAGCTGACGACGATGAGTAAGCCATGTCAATTAAGCGTCCAAAACCAGCCCTAAGAATCGCTATGTCTCCACTACAGTCAGTGGATCGTCATGAAGGTAAAGTCCTGGGTCCGGATGAACAGTACGATGCCAACAAGAGTGCACGATAAAACTTTTCGGTCGGAAACTGGAAACTGTGAGCGTTATCTAGGCACTGACTCTTGTTTCAGTAACTGTTCAACATCGATTAGAATGGACAGGGACTGTGATTGCTGTTTTCGGATGAGGGCTGTGTTGGCATCCTTTCGCTCACAGCTGCAAGCGGCGCTGACTTCGGTCGCGCAGCTTGAGGCTGTTGCCAATGGGCACCACTGTGGAGGGCCGGACTTTGGCATCACTGGGATGTCAACCTCGTCCCGTCTGTCCCCAGATCTGTCTGCCGCTGTGGTTGCCCCAGTTGCTGCCCGCAGTGGGGCTAAGCCCTCGCCTGTGGTTGATTGGGAGGTCGTTCCAAGGCGTGGCAGGCAGCGAAAGACGTCCCCGGAGGCTGATCAGAAAGCCTCCCCGGTGCGTCTGACAAACAGGTTTCAGTCACTGTCTCTGGCTGAGCCAGATGCAGCAGCCTGCCCTGTTTCAGAGGATGATTCTCAGTCTTCAAGGTCCGGGCAATCATAGAGGGTGGGCTTATTGGTAGTTGGGAGCTCCCATGTTAGGCGCGTAATGGGGCCCCTTAGGGATATGGTGACTAAGGAGGGGAAGAAATCCACTGTGCACACAGTGTGGAGTCATTCCTGATGTGGAAAGATTCCTTCCAGATGCCATGAAGAGCACAGGTGCAGCCAGCTGCAGGTGGTAGCACATGTCGGCACTAATGACGTGTGTCGCTTTGGATCTGAGGAAATTCTCTCTGGATTCCAGCGGCTATCTGATTTGGCGAAGGCTGCCGGTCTTGCTTACGAGATGAAAGCAGAGCTCACCATCTGCAGCATAGTTGACAGAACCGACTGCAGACCTTTGGTGCAGAGCCGTGTGGAGGGTCTGAATCAGAGGCTCAGACGGTTTTGTGACCGTTTTGGCTGCAGATTCCTTGACTTGCGCCATGGGGGGTGGGGTTTCGGGTTCCGCTGAATAGTTCAGGAGTTCAATACACTCAGCTGGCAGCTACACAGGTAGCGGAGGCTGTGTGGCGTGGACTGGGCAGTTTTTTAGGTTAGAAGGCCTCAGGAAAGTATGGGGTGGGCTGCAATCTCAAAGGGTGCATGGCAAATACAGGGCATGCTTGGGTCAAGGAACAGTCGGAATTGTAGTTGTAAATTGTTGTAGTTGTGCTGGGAAAGTCCCTGAGCTTCAAGCGCTAACAGAAAGCACAGAAGCTAAAATCGTTATAGGTACAGAAAGCTTGCTATAGCCTGAAATAAGTTCTGCGGAAATTTTTACAAAGTCTCAGACGGTGTTCAGGAAAGATAGATTAGGCAGAATTGGTGGTGGAGTGTTTGTGTCTGTCAGTAGTGGTTTATCTTGTAGTGAAGTTAAAATAGATACTCCGTGCGAAATGGTATGGGTGGAGGTTATACTTAACAGCTGAACTAAGTTAATAATTGGCTCTTTCTACCGACCCCCAGACTCCGATGATATAGTTGCTGAACAGTTCAGAGAAAATTTGAGTCTCATAACAAATAAATACCCCACTCATACGGTTATAGTTGGTGGAGACTTCAATCTTCCCTCGATATGTTGGTAAAAATACTTGTTCAAAACAAGTGGTAGGCAGAAAACATCTTCCGAGATTGTCCTAAATGCTTTCGCCAAAAATTATTTCGAGCAGTTAGTCCACGAACCAACGCGAATTGTAAATGGTTGCAAAAACACACTTGACCTCTTAACCACAAACAATCCAGAGCTAATAGAGAGCATCATGACTGATACAGGGATTAGTGATCACAAGGTCGTTATAGCTAGGCTCAATACCGTTTCTTCCAAATCCACCAGAAACAAACAAAATAATTTTATTAAAAAAAGCGGATAAAGTGTCACTAGAAGCCTTCCTAAGAGACAATCTATTCCTTCCGAACTGACTATGCAAATGTAGACGAGATGTGGCTCAAATTCAAAGATATAGTAGCAACAGCAATTGAGAGATTCATACCTCATAAATTGTTAAGAGATGGAACTGATCCCCATGGTACACAAAACAGGTCCGAATGCTGTTGCAGAGGCAACGGAAAAAGCATGTGAAGTTCAGAAGAACGCGAAATCCCGAAGATTGGCTAAAATTTACAGACGCGCGAAATTTGGCACGGACTTCAATGCGAGATGCCTTTAATAGGTTCCACAACGAAACATTGTCTCGAAATTTGGTAGAAAATCCGAAGAAATTCTGGTCGTATGTAAAGTACACAAGCGGCAAGACGCAGTCAATACCTTCGCTGCGCAATGCCGATGGTACTGTTACCGACGACTGTGCCGCTAAAGCGGAGTTATTGAACGGAGTTTTCCGAAATTCCTTTACCAGGCAAGACGAATGGAATATTCCAGAGTTTGAAACACGAACAGCTGGTAGCATGAGTTTCTTAGAAGTAGATACCTTAGGGGTTGCAAAGCAACTCAAATCGCTTGATATGGGCAAGTCTTCAGGTCTAGATTGTATACCAATTAGGTTCCTTTCAGATTACGCTGATACAATAGCTCCCTAGCAATCACATACAACTGATCGCTCACTGATAGATCTGAACCTGCAGATTGGAAAATTGCGCAGGTCGCACCAGTGTTTAAGAAGGGTCGTAGGAGTAATTCATCGAACTTCCGCTATCGACAGGGGATCTCAAGTTGATTCCGTATTTCTAGATTTCCGGAAAGCTTTTGACACCGTTCCTCACAAGCGACTTGCAATCAAGCTGCGGGCCTATGAGGTATCGTCTCAGTTGAGCGACTGGATTCGTGATTTCCAGTCAGGAAGGTCGCACTTCGTAGTAATAGACGGCAAATCATCGAGTAAAACTGAAGTGATATCAGGTGTTCCCAGGGATGCGTCCTGAGACCTCTGCTGTTCCTGATCTATATAAATGATCTGGGTGACAATCTGAGCAGTTCTCTTAGGTTGTTCACAGATGATGCTGTAATTTCCCGTCTAGTAAGGTCGTCCGAAGACCAGTGTCAGTTGCAAAGCTATTTAGAAAAGATTGCTGTATGGTGTGGCAGGTGGCAGTTGACGCTAAATAACGAAAAGTGTGAGGTGATCCACATGAGTTCCAAAAGAAATCCGTTGGAATTCGATTACGTGATAAATAGTACAATTATCAAGGCTGTCAATTCAAATAATTACCTGGGTGTTAAAATTACGAACAACTTCAGTTGGAAAGACCACACAGATAATATTGTGGGGAAGGCGAGCCAAAGGTTGCGTTTCATTGGCAGGACACTTAGAAGATGCAACAAGTCCGCTAAAGAGACAGCTTACACTACACTCGTTCGTCCACTGTTAATATTGCTGCGCGGTGTGGGATCCTTACCAGGTGGGATTGACGGAGGACATCGAAAGGGTGCAAAAAAGGGCAGCTCGTTTTGTATTATCACGTAGTAGGGGAGAGAGTGTGGCAGATATGATACGCGAATTGGGATGGAAGTCATTACAGCAAAGACGTTTTTCGTCGTGGCGAGATCTATTTACGAAATTTCAGTCACCAACTTTCTCTTCCGAATGCGAAAATATTTTGTTGAGCCCAACCTACATAGGTAGGAATGATCAAAATAAAATAAGATAAATCAGAGCTCGAACTGAAAGGTTTAGGTGTTCGTTCTTCCCGCGCGCTGTTCGGGGGTGGAATGGTAGAGAGATAGTATGATTGTGGTTCGACAAACCCTCTGCCGAGCACTTACATGTGAATTGCAGAGTAGTGATGTAGATATAGAGCTCGTGACTGCACCTTTATGAAGGCTCCCAGTAGGCGACCCTCAGTAACACCAGTGCTCGAGCAGCAGTATAAAATGCAGAAGTCGTCCGCATACAAAGAAGTTGAGACGGAGGGCCCGACAGCTGCTGCTAGACCGTTAATAGCCACTAAAAATAGAATCAATACATAGCCCTGTAGGACTCCAATCTCCTATATATGGATGGAACTATGTGAGGCACCAACTTGGACACAGAAGGTACAGAGCGACAGGAATTTTTGGATAAAAATCGGGAGCAGGCCTCTGAGACCCCACTCGTATATTGTGGCAAGGATATGTCACCAGGTCGTGTCATATGTTTTTCGTAAAACATAGAAGACTGCAACCAGGTGTTGGCGTCTGCGTAAGGCTATTCGGATGGTAGAATCTAGGGCAAGATTATCAGTGATAGAGCGACCCTGGCAGAAGTCGTCCTGACATGGCAACAGTAGGCCACATGACTCCAGGACCCAACCAAACAGCCGACACCATACGTTCCAGTAGCTTACAAAGAACGTTGGTGAGGCTGATGGGCCGATAGCTATCCAAATCAAGCAGTTTTTTACCGAGTTTGAGCATCAAAATGATGGTGCTCTCCCGACATTGCGAAGGAAAGATGTCATCGCACCAAGTCCAGTTGAAGATGAGACGTCGCTTGTAGTCAGCCGAGAGATGATTAATAATCTGACTGGATCCCATCTGGCCCAGGAGCTGTGTCAGAGCAATGTGCAAGGGCACTTTTCTTTTTTTGGTTTTAGGACGCAAAACTACTATGGTCATTAGCGCCCGGTCCGTGACTTAGGAAACAGTAAAAACCGAAAATGGAAACCAGCAGCAATGGGAACGACACTCAAAAAATTGGAGAAACAAAGCAGAGGGAAGGCTTAAAAATCCACTACAGAAAGGGGTTGGTTGTCCCCAAAAAAAGCTTCAAATGACTGACGTCATTTCACTGGCACTAATGAACTCGAGAACGCGATCGGCCGAGCGCGTGTCATCTGCTAAAACTGACAATATATCAGGTGACAGCTGTAGACGGACGCGTAACGGAGTAAAATATGGGCACTCAAGTAAAAGGTGTCTTACCGTCCATAGCTGAGAGCAGTGGGGACAGAGTGGGGGAGGATCACCGCTTAAAAGATGTCGATGGCTAAAAAGACAATGCCCTATCCGGAGTCTAGTTAAAATTACTTCCTCCCGACGACGCGTTCGGGAGGAAGAGGTCCAAGCACAGGGAAGAGCTTTCACGTCCCGCAATTTATTATGGGGAAGTGTCGACCAATGTGCGTGCCATAAAAGAGCAACACAACGACAAAACACTCCGTAGATCGGTGAAGGGAATCATGCGAATAGCTGGCTGAAGAAGAGAGACTGCAGCCTTGGCCGCTGTATCGGCCGCCTCATTTCCACAGATACCAACGTGTCCTGGGAGCCAGGGGAACGCCACAGAGACGCCCCCCAGGTGGAGCAAGCACAGACAGTCCTGAATCCGGTGGACCAGAGGGTGCACAGGATAAAGAGCTTGGAGACTGAGGAGAGAGCTGAGAGAATCTGAGCAGATAACGTACTGTATCCGTCGATGGCGGCGGATGTAGTGGACAGCCTGGAAAACAGCGTAAAGCTCCACAGTATAAACCGAACACTGGTCAGGAAGCCTAAAGTGATTTGGGGTGTCGCCAACAATATAGGCACTCCCTACACCTAACGATGTTTTCGAGCCGTCGGTGTAAATGTGGCGTCCGTCATTTGTGCACATAGAGCAGCAAATGCCCGACGATAAACAAGTGAAGGGGTACCATCCTTGGGAAACTGACAAAGGTCACAGAGCGGGCAGGTCCAGGGACGGAGCCAAGGCGGTGCTGTACCCCAAGTTGTCAAGAAGGTTTTAGGAAAGCGAAAGGAAAGAGAATGGAGCAGTTGACGGAAGCGGACTCCCGGTGGTAGTAGGGAGGAGGGGCGGCCTGCATACCCTACATCAAAGGAGGCGTCGAAAAAAATTTCATGGGCTGGATTAGCAGGCATGAAAGACAGATGGCTAGCATAACGACTCAGAAGGACTGCTCGCCGATTGGACAGCGGAGGTTCAGCAGTCTCAGCATAAAGGCTTTCCACAGGGTTGGTGTAAAAAGCTCCAGACACTAAACGTAATCCACGGTGGTGGATAGAGTCGAGACGCCGAAGAATAGACGGCCGAGCAGAGGTGTAGACTATGCTTCCATAGTCCAATTTCGAGCGCACTAAGGCGCGATAGAGGCGGAGAAGGACCACTCGGTTCGCTCCCCAGGAGGTACCATTCAGGACACGGAGGGTGTTGAGGGATCGCAGACAGCGAGCCAAAAGATAGGAAACGTGGGAGGACCAGCACAGTTTTCTTCAAACCCAGGAATTTAGCGACGTCTGAAAACGGAAGGTTGACAGGACCTAGATGTAAGGAGGGCGGAAGAAACTCCTTACGCCGCCAAAAATTAACACAAACGGTCTTACTGGGAGATGTTCGTGTCAACCCTTTTCATAGCCCTATGAACGGCCGTTACGCCCTAGTCAGACAGGTAGTGCTGAATTTCATCAGACAATCCATCGAGGGAGCGTGTATAAACGACTCCGCGCGAGGAATTTAAAGTACGGTGCGGTTCCACCCGGACAGGGAAGGTGTGTAGTAGTGAGGTACACAGCAATTTTTGTGCTTGGTGGGCACTGACTGTTTCTAACAACAGGGTGCCATTCCGTAATCTGGAACAAGACTGTACAGGACCTGCAATTGCGTCGACACCTTTCTGAATAATGAAAGGGTTGACCGTGGAGAAGTCGTGACCTTCGTCAGACCGAGAAACAACAAGGAACTGTGGCAACGATGGAAGAACTGACTGTGGCTGAGACTCAGTGAACTTACGTTTGTTATCAGACATAGTGGAAGGTGAGGAAACCATTGCTGAAGAATCTCCCATGATTACCGGCGTCTCCGATGGTGCGTTCCTCCCTTGTGGGGGCCCTCTCTGAGGGCACTCCCGCCTTAGGTGATTGTTCACACCTCAGGTCACACATCCCAACAAACGGACAGAGGGACCAATCGGCACTTTCGGAAGGTATCAGCTCGGGTAATCACCCCTCCCTGGGCCTGGCCATTACCAGGGGCTACGTACGTGTCCTACCTGTCTACCCGGGGCGGGGAATTACGCGTTACCCGTCACCGTCTACGCATGGAAGTGCGTGGGTCGGCCTTCAGACACGCACAGGGAGGAAGAAAGAGAAAGGGAAAGGAAAGAAGAGAGGTCTCAAACGCCGCAGCGGAGAAAAGGGTAAAGAGAAGAGGTAAGGAAAAGAGAAGGACAAAGGAAGGATGAAGACATACAAGCAAGGAAGGCGAAGAATGCGATACATTTACAAGCGTCCGTCTCCGGACGTAGGCACAAACCATACTCCCAGAGGGGGAGAAAGGGAAGGAAAGAGCCAGTGGTGAGGGGGGGGGGCGAAGATGGGGGATGGGGAAGGATGCGGAAAGGGAAGGTATGCAGCCCGGAAAGGAAGGAAGGCCACATTAGCTCGGGGTCCCGTGCTCGCTATGTACGTATCCACAAAAGAGTTGTGGATCCCCTGGGGGGGCCTCTGCCATTAAGCATAGTACCACCCTACAAGGGATTATGGGCGTTGAAATCTCCGAAAAGTAGGAAAGGTTTACGGAGTTTATCAGTGCAGCAGAGGGGTTCAGGAGTACTGTACCTTCTGGAGGAAGAGATACATTTCCTGCATCGTTCCTATTCTGACAGCCACAGCTTCGAGAGGGGTTTGAAGAGGCACAGGTTCACTAAAGACTGTTTAGGACATAAAAGCGAACTCCACCTGACAATTATAGTCACTATGATTCCTGTAATATGACATAGCCGTGAGGGCAGGGTACCGTACTGCCGAGAACCACGTTTCCTGGAGGGAAATGCAAGTAGCATGTGTAAAGCTGAAAAGTTGCCATAGCTCAGCCAGGTAGTGAAAAAAGTCACCTCAATTCCACTGGAGGATGATGTCATCGTTAGACTGGGAAGGCATGGAAATCTTCAATGGGGGCAGTTTACACCTCAGGGTCACCTGCTGCCACCGACTTTTTGCCTGAGCAGTCTGTATCCAATGTGTGTGAGGGTCTGGCGAGATCTAGGTCCTCAGCAGACGCCAGAATCTCCACCCCATCCTCAGACGCAGAGCTTGCAGGTAGTAGTGGTGTGGGTGCCACCGCAATTTCCTTGGTCTTAGGGGTCTTTTTGTATTTCTCTTGCTGCTCCGTGGGTTTCCTTAGCTGGGAGGACTTCATTGTCTGTCTCCGGGACTGAGGATGAGCGTGAATCCCTACAACCAGCTGCTTTTGAGCTTTTCAACCACTGGCTGATGTCTTTTCCACTAGCACAAAACCTGGGAAGGGGGTGACCCAAGGGACCCCTTCCTACTGAGAGGAGCCAAAGACGGCTTGCACTTCCCTGGCTCAGAAGTGAGAATTGAGATTCTTGATGGTTTGGTGTCTGGGAGGGGGGAGGGTTGCTTCCGAAGTAGGTTGTGTGGGAGCATCAGGGAGGGAAGTACCCCCACCGTCAAGGAGGCAGGTGTAGTCTTCTAGTTCTGAGAGGCGACAGGAATGCGATTAACTGATGGGGTTCGCATGGCAGTGGCATAAGAGGTGGTCATAGCCGCAGGATGTAGGCTCTCAAATTTCCTCTTAAACTCAGTGTAGGTCAGTCAGTCCAGCGTCACATTCCGTAATTTTCCTCTCTTTCTGTAAAATTCTGCGGTCTGGCGAGCAAGGTTAGTGATGCTCTCCACAGTTTAAACAGATAGGAGGCAGGGCACATGGAGTATTGGGATGTGATGGATGTCCACAATCTAGACATGTGATGCTGGAAGTATAGTGGGAAGACATATAGCCCAACTTCCAGCACCCCATCGGGGGAGGGATATAGGGCTTTGCGTCACAGCAATAGACTACCACCTTGACCTTCTGGGAAAATATGTCACCCGCTAAGGCCAAAATGAAGACACTGGTGGCAACCTGATTATCCCTCTGACCCTAATAAATGCAGGGGCAAAATCAACACTTTGTCTCTCTGCATTGGCGCGCAGCTCATCAGACTGAGAAAGGTCACTGTGGAAAATAGTACCCTGGACCATATTTAAGCTCTTATGTGGTTTGATGGTAACAAACATCCGCCAACTTGTCAGAAGCGAATAACGCCTGTGACTGGGCTGAGGATTCTGATTTTATCAAAACTGACCCAGAGCGCATTTTGGACAAGCCCTCCACCTCCCCAAACTTGTCCTCCAAATGCTCCATAAGAAACTGAGGCTTCATGGACATGAAAGATTCCCCATCAACTCTGGCACATAAGAGGTACCAGGGCGAATAAGCTTCAATGCCATCCTTATCCTGGCGTTCCTTCCATGGTGTGGCCAGGGAGGGGAACGATATGAGGTCGTATTTCTTAGCATTGAAGTTAGACTTTGCCCACTTTGAGACTGCTGGCGGCAGACCACCAGCAAGAGATGGCGTACTATGCTTTATAGCAAGTCATCCGCCCTGATGCCACCCACTCCGACCAGGGGCTCTCCCCACAGGCGCCACCCAGCCTCAGCAAGGGCCACCTGGCAGGATGGCCATTGCTGGGAGGTGGCCATCTACTCCATGGCATATGCGGGGAGTTAACAGCGCATCATCAGAGCGATCTCTGTGTTGTCAGGGGGCTACAACTAACAGGCGGCCCTACTACAACAGACTGGCTACCATGTTGGATATGAGGTGCCAAGAATTCCATTGTCCTCATCGGCGTAGAAAACGACACTGCATAGTGGGTGGAGGAAAATGCACCCATGAAGGCCGAAAGGTGAGAGGCTGTTTTTAGTCGCCTCTTATGTCAGGCAGTAATACCTTAAGCCTATTCTAATCCCTGGGTCTACAGGGGGGGGGGGGGAGGAATGATTTATAGTAAGTATGCGAACGACCTGCCAAACATGTTACCTAATAATCAGATTTATAATTTTAGTGTATAGCGTGGTAGAGTAGAAACTTGTTATACCTAAAATACCGATATTGTCATTTAACTTCAGTTACTTTCACCTCAAGCCGCCAAAGTAAGGTATTTCGTATATTTATCTTTTCTGTTTTCCTTTAAGGGAATTATTGTACTGTTTCTATTATTAACAGTAAACGACTTTTGCCAACTATCCTCGAATTAATCTTTTGCACATCACCAAGCTCAACTAGGTGACTTAGCAAAGTTCGCTCTACTCCATATTTTACGTTAACATGCTCTCTTCTAACCACTCCATGGTTCATACTACTCTCTAACAACAAAGATACTTCATGCAGAAACATTACGATGAGTGCTGTGTGATCTGTCCACAACGAGGCAAGCGCCTTGTGAATGGCTCCCTGTAGGAGCCATTCAGCAACACCAGTACTGGAGCAACAGTACGAAATGCTGAAGTCCTAAAGGCACTAGGGTGGAGGACACGGGGGGCAAAGGACATGCGCTAAATCTTAGACCAAATTATAAAACACACCTTCACGAATAGAACGTAAAACTAAAGCTGCTGTTTAGGCATTGTCGCCCAACACCGAAGGTAGGATGCTGGGAAAGTTAAAAGTCCGCCTCAAATCGGCTAAAAGTGGGCAGTACAGAAAGATGCGGACGACCATTTGTTAGCCACACCGACACCGAGGTAGGCAATCGCGACGGAGGAGGTAACCATGCGTTACCCACGTATGGCTAATGAGGAGCCGGCAGAGGACAACTGATTCCCTGCGACAGTACCGCATGGAAGACTTGCACACATTCGCAGTCTCCTTGATGACACGCAGTTTGTTGTGTGTACTGTTATGCCATTCCATCTCCCAAAGCCGCAAAACCCGGTGGCGTAAGACAGAACGCAGGTCAGTTTCGGAGATGCCCATCTCCAAAAGCGATTTTCGTGTACCCTGTTTGGTCAGCCTGTCGGCAAGTTCATTCCCTGGGATTCCGACGTGTCCTGGGGTCCAGACAAACACCACTGAACGACAGCACCATCCAAGGGCGTAGATGGACTCCTGAATGGACGCTACGAAATGGTGGTGAGGTAGCACTGGTCGATAGCTTGTGGGCTGCTCAAGGAGTCAGTACACAGAAGAAACGGATATGCTCAAGAGCACAATATATAGCCACCAACTCTGCAGTGGAAACACTGCAGCCAGCGGGCAAGGAATGCTGCTCAATATGTCCTCCATGGACATACGTGAAGGCGACATGACAATCAGCCATTGAGTCGTCGTCGTAAACCACTTCATGGCCTCAGTACATGGCGAGAATCGAGAGAAAGTGATAGAGAGCTGCAGGTTTAACAGAGTCCTTAGGGTCATGCAAAAGGTCCAGAACACTCTGCGGCGTAGGTGTACACCATGGAAGTATATGTTAATGGACCTGGAGGAGAGGTGGTAAATGGAAGGACTCTAGACAGAAGGGACCAGACGCAAACCACACTCTTAAGCCCTGACCTGGGCTAACAAGGCAGGAGATGAACTGCTGTGGTTTGGAAAAGAGACAGTAATTCAGATGCGCAGGAGAACTATGAACTTTTTTTTTTTGTGGTTTTAGGGCGCAAAACTACTATGGTCATTAGCGCCCAGCCCGTGACGTAGAAAACAGGAAAAAAACGAAATTTAAAATCAGCAGCAATGGAAACAAAGTCAGAAAATTTGAGAAACTAAAGGCAGAAGGAATGCTTAAAAGTGCACTATAGAAAGGGGTTGGTTGTCCCCCCAAAAAAAGCTTCAAATGACTGACGTCATTTCACTGTCACTAATAAACTGTAGAACGCGGTCAGCTGAGCGCGTGTCATCTGCTAAAATCGACGATAGATCAGGCGATAGCTGTAGACGGGATCGTAACGGATTAAAATAGGGGCATTCAATTAAAAGGTGTCTGACCGTCCACAGCTGAGAGCAGTGGGGACAGAGTGGGGGAGGATCACCGCTTAAAAGATGTCTATGACTAAAAAGACAGTGCCCTATCCGGAGTCGAGCTAAAATTACCTCCTCCCGACGACGCGTTCGGGAGGAAGAGGTCCAAGCGCAAGGAAGGGCTTTCACTTCCCGCAATTTATTGTGGGGAAGTGTTGACCAATGCGCATGCCATAAATGAATAACTTGGCGACATAAACCGCTCCGTAGATCGCTAAACGGAAGAGACTGAAGAGCTGGCCGAGGAAGAGAGACTGCAGCCTTGGCCGCTACATCGGCCGCCTCATTTCCACAGATACCAGCGTGTCCCGGGAGCCAGAGGAACGCCACTGAGACGCCCCCCAGGTGGAGCAAGCGCAGACAGTCCTGAATCCGGTGGACCAGAGGGTGCACATGGTAAAGAGCTTGGAGACTTAGGAGAGAGCTGAGAGAATCTGAGCAGATTACGTACTGTATCCGCTGATGGCGGCGGATGTAGTGGACAGCCTGGAGAACAGCGTAAAGCTCCGCAGTATAAACCGAACACTGGTCGGGAAGCCGAAAGTGATTTGGGGTGTCGCCAACAATATAGGCACTCCCTACACCTAACGATGTTTTCGAGCCATCGGTGTAAATAAACGTGGCTTCCGTCATTTGTGCACATAGAGCAGCAAATGCCCGACGGTAAACAAGTGTAGGGGTACCATCCTTGGGAAATTGACATAGGTCTCTGAGCAAGTCAATCCGGGGACGGAGCCAAGGCGGTGCTGTACCCCAAGTTGTCAAGAAGGTTTTAGGAAAGCGGAAGGAAAGAGAATGGAGCAGTTGACGGAAGCGGACTCCCGGGGGTAGTAGGGAGGAGGAGCGGCCTGCATACCCGACATCAAAGGAGGCGTCGAAAAAAAGGTTATGGGCTGGATTAGCAGGCATGGAAGACAGATGGCTAGCATAACGACTCAGAAGGACTGCCCGCCGATTGGACAGCGGAGGTTCAGCAGTCTCAGCATAAAGGCTTTCCACAGCGCTGGTGTAAAAAGCTCCAGACACTAAACGTAATCCACGGTGGTGGATAGAGTCGAGACGCCGAAGAATAGACGGCCGAGCAGAGGAGTAGACTATGCTTCCATAATCCAATTTCGAGCGCACTAAGGCGCGATAGAGGCGGAGAAGGACCACTCGGTCCGCTCCCCAAGAGGTACCATTCAGGACACGGAGGGTGTTAAGGGAACGCAGACAGCGAGCCGAAAGATAGGAAACGTGGGAGAACCAGCACAGTTTTCTGTCAAACATAAGACCCAAGAATTTAGCGACGTCGGAAAACGGAAGGTTGACAGGACCTAGATGTAAGGAGGGCGGAAGAAACTCCTTACGTCGCCAAAAATTAACACAAACGGTCTTACTGGGTGAGAAACGGAAGCCGGTTTCGATGCTCCACGAGTGGAGGCGATCGAGACATCCTTGAAGACGTCTTTCAAGAAGGCTGGTCCGTTGAGAGCTGTAGTAGATCGCAAAATCGTCCACAGAGAGGGAGCCCGAGACATCAGGAAGGAGACAATCCATAATTGGATTAATGGCGATGGCAAACAGTACAACACTCAGCACGGAGCCCTGGGGTACCCCGTTTTCTTGGGAGAAAGTACGGGAGAGAGTAGTGTTCACCCGCACCCTAAATGTGCGCTCTGCCATAAATTCGCGAAGAAAAAGGGGCAGCCGGCCTCGAAAGCACCAAGCGAACAGTGTGCGGAGGATGCCTGTCCTCCAACAGGTATCGTACGCTCTCTCCAGATCAAAAAATATTGCTACCGTTTGGCGTTTCCGTAGAAAATTGTTCATGATATAAGTGGAGAGAGCAACAAGATGGTCAACAGCAGAACGATGCTTTCGGAATCCGCATTGGGCTGGTGTTAAAAGACTGCGGGACTCCAGCCACCAAGCTAAACGGTAATTCACCATACGCTCCAAAACCTTACAGACACTACTCGTGAGAGAAATGGGGCGATAGCTAGAGGGGAGATGTTTGTCCTTTCCAGGTTTCGGAACGGGAACGACAATAGCTTCCCGCCATCGCCTGGGAAAGGTACTGTCGGTCCAAATTCGATTATAAAGGCGAAGGAGGTAACGCAGGCTATGGGTTGATAAGTGCAGCAATATTTGGACATGGATACCATCCGGTCCTGGGGCGGAGGAGCGAGAAGAAGAGAGTGCATGTTGGAGTTCGCGCATGGAGAAAACAGTATTGTAGCTTTCGCGATTTTGAGAGGAGAAAGCAAGATGTCGCACTGCCGCTGCACGTTTCTTCGGGAGAAACGCCGGCGGGTAATTTGAAGAGCTCGAAATCTCAGCAAAGTGCTGACCCAATGAGTTAGAAATTGCGACGGGGTCCACTAAGGTATCATGCGCGACAGTGAGCCCAGAGACCGGGGAGAAACTAGGCGCGCCTGAGAACCGTCGAAGCCGACTCCAAACTTCCGAGGAGGGAGTGAAGTTGTTAAATGAGTTAGTAAAGTATTTCCAGCTTGCCTTCTTGCTATCGCGGATGACGCGACGGCATCGCGCACGGAGCTGCTTATATCGGATACAGTTGGACAAAGTTGGATGGTGACGGAAAATGCGAAGAGCACGTCGCCGCTCACGTATTGCGTCACGGCATGCCTCGTTCCACCAAGGGACTGGAGGGCGCCGGGGCAATTCGGAGGTGCGTGGTATTGAACGTTCCGCAGCTGTGAGAATAACGTCGGTAAAATGTGTGACCTCATCGTCGACGCTGGGAAAGCGACGGTCATCGAATGTCGCTAGAGACGAAAAAAGTGTCCAATCGGCTTGGGCAAACTTCCAGCGTCGCGAGCGCATATATGGCAGTTGAGGCTGCAGTCGAAGAACACATGGAAAGTGGTCACTCGAGTGTGTATCATCAAGGGCGAACCATTCGAAGCGCCGAGCTAGCGGAACAGTACCGACCGCAAGGTCCAAATGGGATAAATGTGCCGTGGAGGCAGACAAAAATGTGGGGACCCCAGTGTTGAGGCAGACTAAATCCGCTTGGTGGAAGACGTCTAGCAATAGTGAGCCACGTGGACAAGGATGTGGAGATCCCCAAAGCGGGTGGTGGGCATTGAAGTCCCCAACCAGCAAATAGGGGGGTGGAAGCTGATCAAGAAGATGAAGGAGATCAGCTCGTGTCATTGGTGTAGACGATGGAATGTATACCGTACAAAGAGAGAACGTGTATCCAGAAAGGGAAAGACGGACGGCGACAGCTTGGAAGGAAGTGTTTAAGGGGATTGGGTGATAATGGAGAGTATCATGGAGCAGAATCATGAGTCCTCCATGGGCTGGAGAGCCTTCAACAGAGGGGAGGTCATATCGGACAGACTGAAAATGAGGGAGAACAAAGCGGTCATGGGGACGCAGCTTTGTTTCCTGAAGACAGAAGATGACCGGCGAGTAGGATCGTAAGAGGATCGACAATTCCTCCCGATTGGCGCGAATTCCGCGGATATTCCAGTGGATAATGGACATAGGGTGAACAGAAAATGGAGGAACGTGACCAAGGGTGCTGTCAACTCAACGACTGCTCTGAGCTTGCGACCGACAGCATGGAATGGCATTCAGTCGAAGGCAGAAGATCCTGATCCATAGGTTGGTCAGGAGCAGCTCCTGCCACCAACGATCGGCCAGTTGACTGGCCACCAACAGTGCGCCTCGGCGACACAGAAGATGGCCGAGGGCGATTTCCGCCAGGTGGTGCTGTAGATGGGACACGCCTTGGCGGAGAAGGAGAGGAACTGTGTTTCTTCGTAGCCTTCTTGGAGGTATGTTTAGATGATTGAGGAACCGATGGTTGTGAAGTTGCAGTACGTAAAAACTCTTCACGAGAATGCTCTTTTTTTGAAGACTTGGCGTCTGACTTTTGGGCTCGAGATTTAGCAGAACCCGACGAAGGGTGAGCCATAGAGTGGGCAGGCGAAAGAGGTGAGGTTGAACGGGCGATCTTTGCGCTGGCCGATCTGACGACCGTGGTACTAAATGTGAGGTCGCAAGTCTGCGTGGCCGCCTCCTTTGTTGGCCGAGGAGAAGCAAGGACAGTGCTGTATTTTCCTTTCTGAGGCACGGTGGGCTGTCGACTGGCGAGTAACTTTCGAGCAGCAAAGGTCGACACCTTTTCCTTCACTCTTATTTCCTGGATCAGCTTTTCGTCCTTAAAAACAGGGCAATCTCTAGAGGAAGCAGCGTGGTCACCCATACAGTTGATGCAGCGAGGGGATGGAGGTGGACAAGCACCCTCATGGGCATCCCTGCCACACGTAACACATTTGGCCGGATTGGAACAGGACTGGCTGGTGTGGTTGAACTGCTGACATCGATAGCAACGCGTAGGGTTTGGGACATAAGGGCGAACGGAAATTATCTCATAGCCTGCTTTGATTTTTGATGGGAGTTGAACTTTGTCAAATGTCAAGAAGACAGTGCGGGTTGGAATGATGTTCGAGTCAACCCTTTTCATAACCCGATGAACAGCCGTGACGCCTTGGTCAGACAGATAGTGCTGAATTTCTTCGTCAGACAATCCATCGAGGGAGCGCGTATAAACGACTCCACGCGAGGAATTTAAGGTACGGTGCGGTTCCACCCGGACAGGGAAGGTGTGGAGCAGAGAAGTACGCAGCAATTTTTGAGCCTGGAGGGCACTGTGTGTTTCTAACAACAGGGTGCCATTCCGTAATCTGGAACAAGACTTTACAGGACCCGCAATTGCGTCGACACCTTTCTGAATAATGAAAGGGTTGACCGTGGAAAAGTCGTGACCTTCGTCAGACCGAGAAACAACAAGGAACTGTGGCAACGATGGAAGAACCGTCTGTGGCTGAGACTCAGTGAACTTACGTTTGTGAGCAGACATAGTGGAAGGTGAGGAAACCATTGCGGAAGAATCCCCCATGATTACCGGCGTCTCCGATGGCGCGCTCCTCCCTTGTGGGGGCCCTCACCGAGGGCACACCCGCCTTAGGTGATTGTTCACACCTCAGGTCACACCTCCCGACAAACGGACGGAGGGACCAATCGGCACTTTCGGAAGGTATCAGCTCGGGTAATCACCCCTCCCTGGGCCTGGCCTTTACCAGGGGGTACGTACGTGTCCTACCTGTCTACCCGGGGCGGGGAATTACGCGTTACCCCGTCACCGGCTACGCATGGAAGTGCGTGGGTCGGCCTTCAGACACGCACAGGGAGGAAGAAAGAGACAGGGAAAGGAAAGAAGAGAGGTCTCAAACGCCGCAGCGGAGAAAAGGGTACAGAGAAGAGGTAAAGAGAAGAGGTAAGGAAAAGAGAAGGACGAAGAAAGATGAAGACATACAAGCAAGGAAGGCGAAGAATGCGGTACATTTACAAGCGTCCGTCTCCGGACGTAGGCACAAACCATACTCCCAGAGAGGGAGAAAGGGAAGGAAAGAGCCAGAGGTGAGGGGGGGGGGCGAAGATGGGGGATGGGGATGGATGCGGAAAGGGAAGGTATGCAGCCCGGAAAGGAAGGAAGGCCACATTAGCTCGGGGTCCCGTGCTCGCTATGCACGTATCCACAAAAGAGTTGTGGATCCCCTGGGGGGAGAGAGAGAACTATGAACGTGTGCAACGTAACTGGCGAGCCGTTGGAGCAGTTGTGCATGCCTAACCTTCAATGGAGGGACTCTGGCCTCCACCATGACACTGGTCACTGGACTCTTTCTAAAAGCTCCCATCGCGAGGCAAACGCCACAGTGGTGCACTGGGTCGAGTAAACGCTACGCCGAGGGCGCCGCCAAACCATAAACCAGACTCCCATAGTCAAGGCGGGATTGAACAACGGCCCTGTAGAGCTGCAGCAGCGTAGAGCTATCTGCACCCCAACTGGTGTTGCTCAGGCAGCGGAGGGCATTGAGGTGCTGCCAGCACTTCCGCTTAAGGTGACGAAGGTGGGGCAGCCAAATAAATCGGGCGTCGAAAACAAGTCCTAAGAATCGATATGTCTCCACTACAGTGAGTGGATCGTCATTGATGTAAAGTTCTGGTTATGAATGAACAGTGCGACACTGACAGAAACGCATGACATCAGTTCGTAGCTGAAAACTGGAAGCCATGGGCTAGAACCCATGAATGCGCCTTGTGAATGGCTCCCTGTAGGCGCCATTCAGCAACACCAGTACTGGAGCAACAGTACGAAATGCTGAAGTCATGCACATACAGAGAAGGTGAGACCGACGGCCCTACAGCTGCTGCTAGACTTAATAGCCACTAAAAATAGACACACTCAATACACAGCACTGTGGAATGCCATTCTCCTGAATACAGGAGAAAACTGTGGGAGGCATCAACTTTGACACGGAAAGTATGGAGAGAGAGGAAACTTTGGATAAAACTCATGAGCAGGCCTCGGGAAACCCCACTCATCCAATGTGGCAAGGATATGATGCCACCAGGTCGTGTCGTATGCTTTACTTAAGTAAAAAAAAAACGGCAACCAAATGTTTGAGTCTAGAAAAAGCTGTTCTGATGGCAGACTAGGGACACTAGCGACCCTGGCGGAAGCTGCCCTGACATGGAGCCAGTAGGCCACATGACTCGAGGACCCAACCCAACTGCCGACACTATGTTCCAGCAGCTTACAAAGGAAGTTGGTGAGGCTGATGGGCCAACAACTATCCACATCAAGCGTGTTTTTACCAGGTTTGAGCGTGGGGATGATGGTGCTCTCCCGCTATTGCAATGAAAAGACGTCATCACACTAGATCCGGTTGAAGATGAGATGTCGCTTGTCAGATGAGACATTATTAATCATCTGACTGTGGATCCTATCTGGCCCAGGATCTGTGTCGGGTCAATGTGCAAGGGTGCTGAGTAGCTCCCTCTCTGCAAATGGGGCGTTACAGGGTTCACTGTGGCGTGTAGTGAACGAAAGGAGTTTTTTCTATTCGCCATTTGAGGGTGCAAAAGGCTGGGCGGTAGTTCTCTGATGCAGAGGCTCGAGCATAGGCTCAGCAAAGTGCTCAGCAATCGCGTTTGCGTCGGTAGATAACATGCCATTGATGTACCCAAAGAGACTTCTGATCGTCCAGACTTGGGAAAGTGGCGTGTGGCACCCAATGGTCGACATGTACCTCTCCCAACACTGTTTCCGTCGTTTTATAAGCTGGCGAACGCGGGCGCGGAGCTGCTTAAAGGCTATTAGGTGCTCTAGGGAATGGTTCCAGTTATGTCGCTGTAAAGATCCTCGACGCTCCTTAATTGCCTATGCGACTTCCGCGTCCACCAAGGGACAGTCTTTCGCCGGAGGCACCCTAAAGAACGAGGTAACGCATTTTCCGCCACAGAAATGATCGTTGTAGCTACCTGCTCAACGACAACATCGATGGCACCATGTGGGGGAGATTCAGCGATGACAGCAGAGGTGAAGGCTTCACAGTCTGACTTGTTTGAAGCCCATCTGGGCCTGACGCCGGGACAGTGACAGGAAGATGTGTAAGTGGTCACTACCACACAGGTAGTCATGTGCTCTCCAGTGGATAGATGGGAGAAGTCCAGGACTGCAAACCGAGAGAGCAATGGCGGAGTATGTGCCATGTGCCACACTGTAATGTGTGGGGTCATCTGTATTTAAGAGGCAGAGGCTGAGGTCATGTTGTGACATTAAATTTTCGACCTCCCTTCCTCAGTCAGCATGGTGCCACCCCACAAGAGGTTATGCGCATTAAAATCTCCCAGTAGTAGTAAAGGCTTAGGGAGTTAGTGCAGCCAATGCGTTCACAGGTACTGCACTATCTGGAGAGAGGATATACATTGCAGACAGTTATTTCCTACGTTGTCCTTATCCTGATAGCCACAGCTTCAAGAGGTTTGAAGGGGCACAGGTTCACTACATACCGAGTTCAGGACAGACAAACTCCACCTGACACTATTATAGTCACTACAGCTCTTGTAATATCCCCTACAGCCACAAAGGCCAGGGTTCCTGTAATATTCCTTATAGCTGCAGAAGGCAGGGGTCCACATTGCCAGGAACCACATTTCTTGGATGGCAATGCAGAAAGAAGGTGTAAAGCTTAACAGTTGCCATAACTCAGCCAGGTGGTGGAAAAAACTGCAGGAATTTCACAGGAGGGTGACATTATCCTGAGGCTGGGAAGGCATGAAGCATGTAAGGAGGCAGGTTATGCCTCAAGGTCACCTGTTGCCACCGATTGAGTACTTGTATGCATTCCTATTGTGGATCAGACATCAGTGAGATCCAAGTCCTCAGGGGACGCAGATCTCCACCTCATCCTCAGGTGCAGAATTGGTAGGGAGTCGTGGTGGTGGGACCACTGGAGGGTCCTTTTTCATAGCAGACAGTTTGCTTGCCCTTTAGTTACTCTTTAGGGGCTTGCTGGGAGGACTTCTCCAAAGAAGCTTCGTACACAAAGGACGACCGTGAAAGTCCTTGTCCAGCAGCTTTTGGCTCCTTTAGCCACTGGCGAGTGTCAACTGTGAATTACTGGAGACCTTGGGAGAGAGGTCTCAAGGGAATCCTTCCGCATGAAAGGAGCTGGAGGAGGCTCTTCCTTCTCTGACTGGGGGAGGGGACCGATATACCCTGTGGGGGGGGGGGGTGGGAGGGGGGGCAGTCCCTTGCTCCTGAAGTAGGTACTTTGGGACCAATGGAAGGAGATTTTCCCCCTACCACCAAGGGGCCTATGTATTCTGGAGGCCCCACTGTTTGTGGCACACAGTATGGTACGACTGGTACTTGTGACAGCGATGGAAATGTAACTGCAGCATATGTGGACGTCAACCGAACGAGGTGCAATCGTTCTAATTTATTTTTAACCTTGTGGTAAGTCAACCGGTCCAGGGTCTTTTACTCCATGATTTTCCGCTCTTTTCGAAGTACTGGGCAGTCTAGCGAGCAGGGGGAGTGCTGTTCTCCACAGTTGGTACAAGTGGGAGGAGGAGCACATGGAGCATCTGGATGCAGTGGACGTCTGCAGTCTCGACATGTGGCGCAGGACGTGCAGCAGTAAGGCATGTGTCCGAATTTCCAGCACTTTAAGCACCCGTAGGTAGAGGGACATATGGTTTATAACACCGGTAAACCACCATCTTTACCTTTTTAGGCAATGGAACAAACTCAAAGGCCAAGATGAAGGCACTGGTAGCAACCCTGTTGGCTTTTGATCCCCTGTAAATGCGCTAGATGGAATTAACACCCCACCGTTCTAGATTGGCGCGGAACTAGTCGTCAGACTGGAGAGGAGGTCGCGACGGAAAATGATCCCCTGGGCCATGTTGAGGCTTTTATGGGGAGTGGCGGAAACAGGAGTAGCACCCAGCCAGTCACAAGCAAGTAATGCCTGGGATTGGGCTGGGGAAGCTGTCGGAATCAAGATTGCATGGCTTGTCATTTTGGACAGTGCTGTCACTTCTCCAAACTTATCCTAGAAACGTTCAACGAAAAACTGAGGAGTCACCATCAGTTCTGCTACAGACTAAAACTGAGGCGAATGTGACTCTCCGTTCTGTAGCATGGTGTAGCTAAGGAGGGAAACGATTTAGGGTCATCCCTGTCGGCATTGTATTCTATCTTGCCATTCTTAGCGACTGCTGGTGCCGTATGGTCACCAGCAAGAGATGACAGTCGATGACAGTCTGCTTCATTGTGGGTCATCCGCCACTTCGATCAGGGGCGCTCTCCACGGGCGCCACCCTGCCACAGCAAAGACCAACTGGCATGATGGCTGTTTCCTGGAGTCCTGATCCTAATACCCCAGGAAGACAGGCATCTACTCCTTGGCATACGTGGGGAGTTTACAGCTCAGGCATCAGCAGTGCTATCCCTGTGTTATCAGCGGGCTACCACCAAATTGGTACATGACGGCCCCACCACAACTGACTGGCTACCATGCTGGATATTGGGCGCAAAGAAATCCAATATTGTCATGGAGGCGGAAGAGGACAGTAGACAATGGAAGAAGACGACATACCCAGAAAGTGTCTTCGCCCAAATAGTTTAATTGCAGGTGGAGATGCAAAACCCATGAGAGGTTCAGGAGATCGAATCTAAGGGCACTATGGATAACTCGTGCACAACATAAGGCTTCCTTCCCCATATGGCCCACACTTCTGTAGAATTTGTTCTCTGCCTCGTGATGACTGGGTGTTGTGTGATGTCCTTAGGTTAGTTAGGTTTAAGTAGTTCTAAGTTCTAGGGGACTGATAACCATAGATGTTAAGTCCCATAGTGCTCAGAGCCATTTTTTGTAGAATTTGGCAAGTGGCAGGTCAAACCATAGAATGGGACCTGAACTTATAGGGCCGGAAAGTGAGATTCGTTTTAGTCGCCTCTTACGATAGGCAACAATACCTCGGGCCTATTCTACCCCCCAGAACCACAGATGGCAACTAGTATTTAGTTAATTGATAAAATTTTGTGGATTATTGTTGCTTTAGTGACCTTATTTGCCATAGAACGTACTGTATGTTACAGAAGTATTACAATACCATTTTCATGTTAATTTATAAAAAATCGTAAGTTTTAAAAATTAAACCAGGTAATGTTCCATTCGACACGTCGTTAGTTGTGGTAAAAAAGTTCTAAATTCAATGAAGCATCTACTCAAATCCTTTGATGGAAGGAGCGAAGATTCAAGGTTCAATAAATGAGCCAAGTAGAACAGACGATCTGATGTGTCTCATGTTTTAAAGTCCAACTTGGCAAGGGCAGTTTATATTAAATCAGAGTTTCACTGTGACGTGATTAAGTTCCGCCGAATTCGCGTGAAAAATACAAGACTACCGGACTATCAGGAAAATGTGGCCACTTGTCTAACAGAAGAGACATTGCGTGCTGGCTCAGCTATGTTAACACTGGGTAGCACCTCCTAATGCTAAGCTATTTTGAAACTTCCTGGCAGATTAAAACTGTGTGCCGGACCGAGACTCGAACTCGGTAGTCGTGCTTGGGCAGCTCAGTTGGAAGAGCACTTGCCCGCGAAAGGCAAAGGTCCCGAGTTCGAGTCTCGGTCCGGCACAGTTTTAATCTGCCAGGAAGTTTCATATCAGCGCACACTCCGCTGTAGAGTGAAAATCTTATTCTAAAATATTTTGTTGACGCCCACCCAGACGGAGAAACTATCATCGTAATAAAATACAAGAAAACAAAGCTCGCACGGAAAGATCTAAGTCATGTATGTACGGACATTCTAGTACAGCAGGCCGCAATCCCTTTACTGGGGTGTGACTTCGTAAGGGCCGCAAACTCCAAAATATTGTTCTGTGTGCCAAATTATTCAAAATTTGGGTTCCCTGCCCTAAATACCAGCCAGACAGGGGTCAGAAGTAGTAAGTTCACAATGACCCGCTCTCCATTTTGAGGGGAGAAAAAAATGGAGTAAAAATTACAAGAACGGTGAGGGGAGGGCCAAATCAGCTTAATGGCCGTTCCGATGCGGCCTACGGGCTACAGTCAGTGCATAACTGATTTAAGTGTTAGTTTTCCCGTGCAGTATTTGTGAGTAGCACGGTAGAGAAAGTAAAGGTGGTTTGATGAACCCTGTGCCAAGCATCTAAGTGTGAACTGCACAATAGTCGTGTAGATTTACCTTTCTAAGGTGGAAAGAGACGGCGGCGTGACCAGTTAAAATAGTTTCTTGTGCAGAACACTTATCTGGTGCAGACACTTAATATGTAGCGATCGAATCAGTTGCCTGTCAAGCGGAGAATCGAAATAGAAAGTATTTTCGTCCAGCGGCCTCAAGGAATGGCAAGCGACACCTGCCTCACTGGAATGCGCTAAGGATGTTTATCTTTAAGAATGAACGCTCTGAACCGTGTGTGCCTGAAGTGGAATGCCCAACTTTGGACCAATGTTGTTTAGTGCAGTATGCTGCAGGTGCAGTACAACAGCAACCATTTGTTGTATACCTATTTTTGGAAGTTTATTAGTGACTAACAGTGGAAGGTAAACTTCAGGAATTTCAGTTTTAACAACTTAATAGCGTCCTAGATGAAACAGGGAAACTCATCGACGAGTTTTCCTTATTTTCTTTCACATAGCAAGTTTCCTCGTGTCCTTTAAACATAAGAAGTTCACGTATTAAACACCTACTGGAACATGCAGCAAAAATGGCAAATAGTTGTCAGTGATATATTACTGAAATTTAAAGGAAACTAAGACGACATGGCATATGCTCTATAATTCTGTTTTACATGACGAAATAAAAGATCGTAAGGATTTATCCATAATCTTGCTAAGTGTGGTCCGACTTTCAAAAGGAATTATTGGATAATATTCATAGATGAATATTTTGTTGGAAAGAAAACTAACCAAATAGTTTTTTATGCAGTTTTGGCACTTTAACCACCCATGAACCATGAAATTGCTGCAAATCTGAAGAGTCATTCTTGACCAGGAGAACATTAAAACTGGAGATACTTTTGGAGAAAAGAATGAATTGGACGACTAGAGAGCTTCGGCAGCAAGCCAGTACTGAGCAAATAAGTTGCGGCCGAAAGGTGGTAGGAATATAATCAAGGGCTATACAAAGAAAACGAACAAAGATCTAAGTCCAAACAAGGCACATGGAAAGTGTAGCGAAATTCAATGCCAAAGAAATCAGGTGCTGATAGGTGTTAACATTATCTAACTACTATTTAAGTAAGTCACGGTTGCAAAATATTAACACGCAATATTTACAGAATATTGGAAGCACTGCGAAGCTGACCTTGGTAAAGATCATTTTGGGTTCTGGAGAACAGTAGGAACACGCAAGACAATACTGATTCTACGTCTTGTGTTAGGAGATAGTTTTAAGAAACGCATACCTACATTTATAAAACAGATTTATGGAAGTTTAGATTGTTCGGATTATTCTCTTCGAAATTCTGGAACTAGCTGGGATGAAATACAGATCGTAAAAGTTCAGCTAACGAGGCAGGGTGAGGGTTCCCCAAACCCTGCATGCGGGGGGAGACGCTACAAACAATCACCCCACCCCCGCCGCGAAAGCAGTTTAAAATACAGTACATACCACTTCGAAGGAGAAAATGAACCATTTTTAACTCTCCGTGAGTCGTCCATTATAGGCAAAAAAAGGGGCATTCCCCATGATGTGCGTTGTCTAAGGCTCTGTAGCCACAACATGGGGTTGGCTCGTTCCATAAACTATGGGTTAATCCCATACGTCCGATGTGAAGGTGACAGGACGGTGAATTCCTTCAAGGATGAACGGAAGGATGAGCCCATGTAGTGGTAGTCTCCTTGATAATGTGTGTATTAGAAGGGCAGTAGTCCACCACATATTCCATCTCCAAGTAAGGGGAGAGGCTAATTGCACCCGAAAATCTGCACCTGCTATCGTGAAGTCTGTTCCAAGACTAAACGATTCTCGAACAAAATGATGGACCATTTCATTCCTTGAGATACCCACATGACTTGGGACACAGAGAAAGACAGCTGAGCAACCACTACGTCCAAGGTTAAAATATGAACGGCAGGTATTAAGGGGCCAATAACATTGACCGTCTTAGGTGAGACTGATCAATTCCCTAGTCTATTTTAATCTGCGTCCACTGACGCCGTCCTAATGTACAGCTTCTGTAGTTTCACGAGTTTCGAGTTAGTTTTCCAAGTGATTCCTTATTAATTCCTCGCGTGTTTCATGATAGAACTGTACACGTATGCACTGCTAGTTCTGCGCACTACACGCATCACCCCCCCCCCCCCCCGGCAAAAAAGTACTTCCCGAACGCTGACCAATTTCAACTACAACCTCTAGCCACCCAACCTTCTCCTATACTTTATTCTGCACAAACTTTCCTAAAAACGAAATAGCCTGATAGTCCAGTCGCTAACGCCTGCCATGTGCCCAAAACCTAATAGACGAGCGATAGCAGAAGTCAAAACAATATCTCTAAAGGCCAGTCTATAATTCTCAAATGAAGAGCCTTTGAGATAGACAGCCAATACGTTGTCCTGCCGACAACGCCACATACTGTTTCATAGTCCTAGATGCGTCCACTTTGATCCATCTCACTCGTTGTCCATAAACTTCACACTTCACGTACTCAATTAGACTAACTACAGAAACAATCGTGGTCAGTACATCGTTCCCCACTGCTGCACGCAGAGACCTAGTGGTGAACTTGCCATACCCATACCTAACAAATGGAACAACAATGTAACCACCAACAACAGTCATAATTCCAAACGAATCGATGGGTCACAACTGCCAACATACAAATAACTCAGTAATACCGCCACAAACTAATATGATCACAGATTTCAAGACGTTGAATCAATTACATGCCTCACACAACTTGGAAGCAAATGTCACGCTAAAGCGCCACCACGTACTCCAACTTGCCAGCTACAAACACGATTTAATTCAAATACGCCGCGCCATGATGTCACCGGCCAAAGCGAACTGGTGGTACTTCAAATTTCGGTGCACCCTGTATTTGCTCCCTTTAACTACTTTCTCTTGGGAATTTCTTTCAGTTCTGTCTGCTTCTGTGTACAAATTCAATATCAACGGTTGTGAAGTTATACCCTAGTTACCACCAAATTGCCTTTTTGATCTACTTATTGCTTCCACCTGTGTTTTGTAGGTGTATCCTCTACTTTAGCCTCCTCCCGAATATTTTGACACTGATTCAACTTTAATTGTCAAAGGCTTTCTACTTCCACAAAAGCTAGCAAGGGATCCTTGTTTTCCTGCACTGTCTTCCGTTACCAAATGCAACGTCACAATTTTTCCGCGGTTTCTTTTCTCTTCCTTCTCATCGTAGAATACTTTTTTCTTTCTATTCTATATATTCTGATGTACGAAATATTAATTGGAGCCTATCACAATGGACAAGTTTCGCATAGTTACTGTGCATCAGAATTTTGTCCGTATGTGGCTCCAGGGCCTCCAAAAATTGTGGAAGGAAACTTTTTCTCTTGTAGGCTGTCCAATTATATCCTTTAATCGCCGTGCGATTGGCCAATTTTGACACCAAGTGCTTGAAAGTGACTTGACAAAACAAGCAAATCTCACAACGAATGAAGATTATACAGCCTACTACGGACCAGTAGTTCTTTCAAGAAAGATAATTAGGAAACAAACATTGAGGAATGCATTTGTATTTACACATGCAGATATGCAGAGCACTTCTGTCTTAAATGCCTGGATACCATTAAAACCCAGTATAGGGAGGAACTGCATTTATCCTCTGAATTTTTTTTTTCGTTTTTTAAATGTACTACTAAGCAAACTGGGGCCACGTGAGATAGACAAACCCAACGTACGTATCATCTAATCTACAAGCCCGCACAGGTTGACTATTTCATTTGACTAGTTTCGCTCATGTATTAGCATCGCCTGATATTCGAACCCTCCTGGCAACACGTTATGGGTTCAAAGGTTTGTTTACCCCATTTAGTACGTCGCTTTAGCTCAATAACTAAGAATTTAATATCCCCAGGCATAACTCATGAGTATTTGTCTAAAAAAAGCCGAGTACGTGTGTCATGCGGCTGCAATAAGAGCTATAGTAAATACAAAGCCTCACGTTCTCCAAGTATGTTCCCGCGTGAAACTACGTTTACAGGTCTCAAGTTCGACAACCTAGTGATTTACATAATTTTAAATCTTAGTGTGCATTCCGTTTTTACCTTAGTACTACAGCTGTGACTATGGGTGAGCAGACTGAGTAAACTAGTGTGCATATGGGAAGGACGCTAGTTTCCGTCTACGTTCTGGCCAGCATCTTTCTTAGAGGAACGTACTTCTGCCTTGCTTCACTCAATTTCGTGCTATTTGCCGGATCCACTTAAGGACTGACGAACAGTGTCAGATATATTGGCAAAAATTACGAGACATTTCTCACTTGAAACGAATGTGATTGTGGAACCTGCCATCACGTAGTTTCAATAACGAGAATTTGCGTAGAACACTCTGAAGCGTCATGACAGCTTTGTTAATATCAAAGTACTGTACATGGTAAGCAATACGTAACGTATTTGTAACAAAGAAACACTCCCACCTACTCAGCTTTGAGTCAGTTTTATTTTAAGGCAATGTACTACAACTCTGGTTCTGTCTATTTACGCAATTAGATGAATGTGCAAGCCAATCGACCAAAAATTGCGAAACATTTGAGCTATTAATAATGTGTCTGAGCGTAGATCAGAAACCGTATAATCTACTGTCGGTGTGGTTTTCAGCGCTATTGCGTAGTAGTTGTGTCAGCTGTAAACCTCAGCATTCACATTTTATTAACGCAAAATTTATGATAAATAGCAAGATGAACAATATGTAGGTAGGCTATAAAGTACCGGAAGCTCTGTTCTGTGCAAATATAATGAAACCAAATCCAAAGCGGAACTATAGCTAAACTGACAACTGTATTTTAAATGTCTTGTTTGGGAAAATGTTTATTCGCGGATAATAAAGTGAGAAGGACTGAAGCCCCTGCTGTAGGCACACCTAGTCACGATTACAATACAGTCATGCGTGTATGAGCCGAAAGAAGTGAAATTTGATACACTTGCACAGTCCCACAAAATTTTAGTTTCTTATGCTGTACAGTATAACCGCGTAATGGAGGACGGGTAAATTTTATGTTTACACTTACTTCTTCTGCTCCTCGGCTCATCCATTTTTGAAACCACTTATACAATCGATACCGCCCTTCGCGGAATAATCGTACAGCAGTTTTATTACCATCCATGACTCTCAATCTAGCAACACGACAAAAGTCAGACTGAGTGCGCTGGGGTCACTAGCCAGCACCATGTTGCATGTCTTTCAACACACGCTTTCGATAAATCGATTATAACTAAAATAGCTGAATTACCTCTGTGAAACGCGATTACTAATATATTTGTGCACAATGAGATGGGGTAAGTGCTATAAAACGTGGAATTCGTGGAAGTGCGATGTTTAGAAGAGTATTAGCGAGTATTAAGTTATTAGCTTTCAGAATGTGGAGTTTTTCGCTGGTGTCGGAGACGCTTTAAAGACCTTCAATTTATCGTTCATTTAGCGAAAACTTCTGAAAATTGATTGTTACGGTATCAACATTAGCAAGCACCATCGATAGACTCTGTTTGAGCTGCATTCGGATCACAAGTATCGCCACCTATTCCATCTAGTGCAGAGAAATAAAGTTCGTAAGAAGATATCGCTTATTTAAGGAAATCCGTACTAGCTCGAAAATCTACCCAGCTCTCTGCGAATATAAATGTGAAGATAGACGAAGTCGATTAAAGTTAAAAAAGGACTGTCTGGCTTGACCAAGAATTCCTATTATTTGGACTTGCAATTGTGAAGGCCACTGGGATGCGAGCCACGAATTCTTTTTTTTTTAGTTAATTACAGATTTGGCCACAAAGGCAGTAGTCCCCTGAGTTAAATTTAGCCATCTTGAATTACAATCTTTCAGTAACTACAGCTTGTAGATAAATATGAACGTATTTTCGTCCCATATTTCAAAGTAATTTTGGAGTCTTTTATTATTCCTCGAAGTTGGTAACAACAGCTCTTTCGGAGTTCGTAAATTTCATTAAAACGCATTAGCCGTCGTTACAGTTTCGTCCAATCATAACATTATAATTTTTTGCTGTGGTTTGAACTAGTTCTTGTTTCGTTTTCCGACTAAACAAACTCTTGATTCTGGACACAGCAAGAGCAAAGTTTATCATGCGACCATGTACAGCCAAGCTCTATATTTAAGTAATGCAGAAGGGAAAGGTATCGCGAATAGATACAATGGATTGCAATTACCTTGACTGAATTCATTGAGAATGAGAAGTTTGTAAAGAACAACAGTGGCTACAGAGATTATGGAACATGACTCAAAACGTTTGAGTAAGTCGATGGTGTGTAAATTACGGAAAGGGGACTGTGTGCCGAGGCAAGTAGAAGAACGCTTTGCCACAAACTTGTTATCGACGACGAGGTCATTAGAAACGGAGCACAAGCTTGGATTGGGGAAGGAAATCGGCTATGTGTTTTTCAAAGGAGCTACGCGGCATATGCCTTATGCTATTTAGGTTGGTTGATTTGGGGGAGGTTATCAAACAGCGAGGTCATCAGTCCCATCGGATTAGGGAAGGATGGGGAAGGAAGTTCACCGTGTCCTGTCAAAGGAACCATCCCAGCATTTGCCCGAACCGATTAAGGGAAATCACGGAAAACGTGAATCGGGTTGGCCGGACGCGCGTTTGAGCCGTTGTCCTCCCGAATGTGAGTCCTGTGTGCTAATCACTGCGCGACCGCACCGCTTCACTCGTCAGTGGAATAAAGTATCTACCCCAAAAAAGTATTCAATTTACGATGCAAAAAAATGGTTCAAATGGCTCTGAGCACTATGGGACTTAACATCTATGGTCATCAGTCCCCTAGAACTTAGAACTACTTAAACCTAACTAACCTAAGGACATCACACAATACACAGTCATCACGAGGCGGAGAAAATCCCTGACCCCGCCGGGAATCTAACCCGGGAACTCGGGCGCGGGAAGCGAGAACGCTACCGCACGACCACGAGCTGCGGACAATTTACGATGCACATAGTTGTACTAACAGACAGCAATTACTACGATGTTATGAAGAATATAGGGAGGCATTAACTCAGCAAATCTTCACAGCAGTCATCACACAAAACTATACGTCACCGTTAGCAAATAAACCTTAAGACAAACCATTCCATCTACAGAATCCGGATTTTTTAAAAGGTGCCAGATGTAACAAGTTATCCTGTGTGAATGTAAAATACAATTGTGAATATGGCGTACTACATTAAATTTTAACGAAAAAACGTTGCATAGTAAATTACGCAGTCTGTGGTTTATTTGAATAAAACGGTGCTTCACACACTGCGTATAAATGTTTTCAATGTGGCGGTTTGTGAGAAATGTTATCGAACGAGAGTGCCGATCAGTATTTAATTTCGGAACATAAGCTGTTACTATCTCCGTTTATTTCCTTCTTTCTCAGGCGTAAACCTACCGTTGCTGCCGTCCGCCCCGACAGCTGAATGGTCAGCGTGACGGACTGCCGTCCTAAGGGGCCCGGGTTCAATTCCCGGTTGGATCGGGGATTTTTCTCCGCTCAGGGACTGGGTGTTGTGTTATCATCATCTCATCCCCATCCGGCGCGCAGGTCGCCCAATGTGGCGTCGAATGTAATAAGACCTGTACCAAGGCGGCCGGACCTGCCCCGCAAGGGTCCTCCCAGCCAATGACGCCAAACGCTCATTTCCATTACCGTTGCTGCTACTCTGATTGCGACTTAATTTCATGTTGTCAGGTAATACGCGGAGAAGACAAGTGGATGAATTTAATTTGACTTTTCCTACCATTATTGCTTTGTAAACACGAAGGATGGAAAGCAAAACCACATTACACAGTGTTCCAGACTCCACCTTAAACTGTGTAAGCGAGCACCCTTTTGGAGATATTTGGGAGCAATTTATTAACGATTTTGAGTCATAAATTTTTCTTTCATTCCCTCTCGGTATTGTCATCTGTTTGTAGAACCGTTCCTAGTACGTACATACGGGGACCAGCCTATGTCTTAGGCCTGAGTAATATGTATTCGTTAGAGACGGCTAAAGAGATACCTATTACAAACTTCGCTTACAGAGAGCAATTGGAAGTTTGCGATGATGGTTACTTGAGGTTCTTGGGGAGGCTGGCACAGCGTCGGGTTCTCTGCTGTCAACCTCCGATCTGCAACATCCAACCTTCTTTTACACTCATAACAGTCAGGACTTTGTTCCACTGCAACTTAGCCATAATGGCTTCCGCAACCAGCTGATGGCATATTCGCCTTCCCTAGGCATATCTCTTGTAGCCCGAGTACTGAAATGTACCTGGCTTTTAACCTATTTAATTCTCTTGTTATCATTTGAAGCTACCCTGACTGGATGCCCCCACTCCATCGTCCTTCCTTGCTGCCCTACAAAACTGGTGCCATAAGTGGGTTCGTCTGTCTTACGATCCATAAACGTATATATTTTCGTGACCGAATACTGCTGTACGAGGTGTGTCAGAAAAGTAACGAGACTGACAACACTGAGAGAGATCTGGCAATGCTGTGGTGTTCTACTTGTGTAGACCGGTGTGTTCATCTCTGCCGGATGCTCAGACCGAGTTTCAGCACCAAACAGTCATGTTGTAAGTCTTGCGAACACCGCTAGTGAAGTTGTGTTTTGTGTGTGTGTGTGTGTGTGTGTGTGTGTGTGTGCTACGAAAATGCAACAGCAGAATTTAGAGCAACGTTATGCCATCAAGTTCTGTTTTAAACCTGAGGAATCCACGAATGAGACCTTTGAAAATTTGAAACCGGACTATGGGGAATATTCCTGATCAAGAGCACAAGATTTTCGATGGCACAAATCGTATTTGGAAGGCCGAGAACACATTGAAGATGAACGCCGCTCAGGTAGACCTTCAACTTCAAAAACAGACAGAAACGTCGAGCGTGTGCGTTCTCTTATGAGATGAGACCGACGTTTAACAATGATGATGGGTGACCATTTAAATTTAAAGATTTTCTCCCTTCATCAAATTTTGACAGAAATTTTACACAAGCGACAGATTTGTGCCAAAATGGTGCCGAAAAACCTCACAACTGAGCAGAAGGGCAATCGAAAAAATGTGTGTGTTGATCTTCTAGAGAGGATTACCAATGACCAAAAATGGTTCAGTTGTGTGATCACATGGGTTTTTAAATACGATCCTGATAGAAAGAGGCAAAGTGAGGAGTGGCACACTGAGACATCTCCTCGAGCGAAAAAAGCTCGAATGAGCAAGCGAAAGATCAAAACAATGTTGATTGCTTTTTGACTGCAGGGGTATCATGCGTATAGAATTTGTTCCTCCAGGGCAAATTATGAACCATGTGCTTTACACAGATGTCCTTAAAAAGCTCAGGAAAATGAATCAAGTGAGACCGGACATTGCAGACAAGTGAATGCTGCATTGTGGCAACGCCCCATATCACACAGCCACTTTCATTAAGCTTATCGTATGTATGTTAAATTTCTACTAGAAATTGAAAGATTATATACATAATATGATAGTCCACTACATATTTGAATTTAGTGCTCTAACAATAATGTTCACTTTGCTTCATTCTCGCTGCCGGGTTTCGCGCTGGCGCACTGGCCTATTTGGCGGCTAAGAGCTACACGATAACGGTCAACATGCTAGATGCTTGTTGAAAGACACATATAGCCGTCCAAAACATTGTATAAATTGCTTGTCTTTAAAGTTCATTTTTTCGTATAGAATTTGGTTTCCAATGAAAATTGATACAAGTATTGAATTACTACAATATACATGATAGCTTATGCCTAAGGCTGACATTCCATCCATCGCTTATACTACGAAAATAAATTTCTTAAATTTTAAAATGTCATGAAATGTTCCTTAACTTTGTTCTGTTACTACAGTTTGTTTGTTAGTTTCAACTTCTCTTCGTTCACATCACATGTAAAAATTAATTACATATCACATTATTCTGACAGAATACATGCGTATAATACACTTATGCTTCATTTTATAGATAGGCCTTTTTCACTTATGGGAGCTCATTTCTTACTTAGGTAGAGGAGGGAGAAAAACATTTGAAATGGGAGCAAAGCGTCGCGCATTGCTGGCCTAACTACGGTTGGTGCCGCCTCCTTGTTTGGGGGGGGGGGAGAAAGGAAACACTCATCTACTGGTTCAAAGATTTATGAGGAAATGTTACTCGTATAAGGATGGACTAGTTACCAAGGAACTTTTGCTTCATTGAAATGTGTACCGACTAATCACCCATGTGGTATCATATTGTTTCTTCATGTGTTATTGCTGTTTACTTCAATTCACGTGTAGCTTAGTGTGAAATCTGATGTTTTAAAGGTCGCAGACTTATCTTTTCCAAATCCCCGGAAATTTCATTATGCAAGATTTCATGTGACACCATAAAAATTAACTGGTTTTTGTAAAATCTCATGCTTAAATGTTTATGTGCATTCTGCAGCGAATAGGTACTGATAATTGTCACGCAGATACACTGCGACGATGCATATTTCATTTTTCATTTGCTTTATGACCGTTGTATAAATATCCTTATAACTAAATTGTTTACTCGAGATGCGGCCCGTTTCTTCACTTGGTACCTGCTACTCTCGACGCAATTCTCTTCTGCGCCGTGACGATGCACTGGTCGCTGAAAGAAAAAACTTAAAACTAATTTCATTACGTAGCTCGGTGGTCACTGACGCATTTGGTCACTGCATACATTCGCAGATATTTCCATACTTTGTTTAACTTCATAGACATTCGTTATTCCGTTACCCATTATGATCATTTACTCAGCAAAGAAAATTATTTGACCTCTCTCACGGTATTTCGTCGTTAGTCCTTAGCTTACACGTCTCGTATAGTTCTTTATAATGCTTCCTTTTGGTTGTAAATATGTTCTATATGGGTTAGTATTTATTTAAATCTCAGTGTACATATATCAATAGGTTCCTTAGTTCTTAGGCAGTAGAAGTATTTGCGTAGTATTTCCGTTTACTTTGTATTTAGGTTAGGTACATATTGCATTCCTATTTTGGTTGCTCCTTCTACCAGTCTGACGCGCATGCGCGCAGGTCAATGCCTCCTCTCCTGCTATTGACGTCAGCGCGTATTGTTGAGCGCGCGACAGCTGAGCCATAGGCTAATTTTGTTTATACTTCCGCTTCCCATGAAACGGTATATTACTTCTCATTACTATTAATTTTTATGCCTACGTGCACAAATAAAAAGAATTACTTATGCCTACACACATTACTTTATCTTAAGATACACTCCAGAAGAAGAATTACACTTAGAATTATGTACACTATGTGCAATTATCTTGTGATTTAAAAAAAAAAATGTTACCACGCTTCGTCATTCTATAAAGGCTTTTATAGATTTGCGAGGATGGAGACTCTTGTCTCTCGCTGTTTTCTCATAAACTAACATGTACGTCCCAGGGTATGGCATTTTGGAAATTACATATGGTCCTGAATAGAATAATTGCCCCTTATTCAGTTTGCCAATTTTTGTCGATTTAGGATGTGTCCGTAAGAGGACTCGTTGCCGTTCAAAAAATTGTGTAACACGTTTCAGTGTCACTTTATAAATTTTCTTTCTATACTCGGCCCTGTTTTCTAGTGTAACCATGGCTTGTTTGATTTTGTCTTGTAGTGTCATTTCTGTAGTGGGTACCTTTGGTATGGGCGACTCCCACTCATTCGTTTGTTTTGTCCAGAACATCAATTCATCACGTGTGAAACCTGTTGAAGAATGTTGAAGGTTATTAACAACTTGCATGAAGGGAGTTATGTACTATACCCATCGGGTGTGTTTGTGAGGGGTGAACGTCCTAATAAACCGGTTAAATTCTTTCAAGACTCGTTCTACTGGGCTTGCATCTGGGTGAAAATGGCTTACTATTATGTGCTTTATGCCCTGTGAGATCATAAATTGTTTCCATTTTTGCCCAACGAAATATGAGGTATTATCAGTTAGTAGTATCTTTGGTTTACGTACTCTTCTCAGATAGTCTCCCTCAATCCTTTTTCTTATATTTGTGGTTGTTGCATTTTTGATGGCATACATTTTGATTTGTTTTGAGAAAATATCGTATAATGCTACTACGTATCTTACTCCTCCTTTATTTCTTGGATATGGACCAGCTATGTCCAGGGGTACTATATCTAGAGGGCTTTTTTGTGAGTATTGGGTGTAGCTCAGTATTTTTTGACACATTGGACTGTTTTGACTTTTGACATAATGCACACTTCCTTAATACCTGTCTACTCTAATTTGGAAAATAACAAGGTGTTTCAATTTTTGCAGTACATTTACCTACTCAATAATGTCCCCATACTTCATGTGTGTGTCTTATAAATTCGTCTATATAATCTTCAGGAATACACACACACACCATTGATAAGACTTTTCATGTTTCTTATGATCCTTGTACTCCTGATACCATTCACTTACCTTTCCATCTTCATCCTGCTTAAGGTTTTGCATGACTTTCCTCCATCTACGAGCTTGCTGTTGTATAATTTACATTTGCTTACAAAACTTATGATAATCAGACTGTTGTGTTATACCTTGCATTAATGACGTTTTGATTTCTGCATCTTGCTCTGTTAATTCGCCAAATTCCTCTAAACCTTGTAGTAACCCAGACAAGGCATGTCCAATAACATTTTGACTTTCTTTAATATAAATGATTTCGAAATTGAATTCTTATAAATACAGACACCACCTAGCTAATCTACAGTGCAATAGTTTACATGTTAAAAGAAATGACAGTGACTGATGGTGACAGTGAACTTTGGTATTCTTTCCCCACAAAAAGTATTCAAACTTCTTAAATCCCCGTATTACCGCTAAACTTTCCAGTTCTGACACAGAGTGAGATCTTTCTGCTTCTGATAACCTGCGACTAGCAAAACTGATGACCTTGGGTACTTCCTTACCTTCTTCCTCTCGAATCTGGAACAAACACGCTCCCAGTACTTGAGATGAGGCTTCTGTGCACAGACAAAAATCCTTGGACAGGTCAGGGTGGCTAAGAATGTTTGCATTGGCTAATGCCTGCTTAATGTTATTAAAGTCCTCTTGACACTTATCATCCCATAACCAAAGCCTATTTTTCTTAACGAGTTGAGCAATGCATTACTGTTCATTAGTTGCTGTGGTAAGAATTTACGAAAAAAGGATGCTAGTCCTAAAAAAATTTAGTTGTTTTTTATTCCTTGGTGCTGGACAATTGCGTATGGCATCAAGTTTTTTTTGGATCAGGTAATATACCTTGTTCTGATACGACATGTCCTCAAAATTTGACTTGCTCCTTTCCAAAACTAGACTTTTTTAAAATTGGCTTTTACTTCGTAATCTGCAAATCGTTGAAGCACCTGCTCAATGAGTCTGATATGTTCTAACAAAGTGGGTGTGTCTATCAGCATGTCGTCTACATAAACAGTGACTATGCTAAGCAGTTACAGTCCCAAAACCTTGTCCAGTGTAGATATAAACAGTCCTGCTCTAATGTTCAGTCCAAAAGCTAGGACACGGAATTCGTAACTTCTGCCATACAAATAAATGCTGTGTATTTTCGACTTTTTTTCGTGGAGCTTTATTTGCCAGTAGGACATCTTAAGATCGAGTATACTGAAATATTTTTTACTGTAAAACTTTAGAAGCTGTTCGTCCATGTTGTCTAGTCTTATGTGTACTGGTACAATAATCTTATTGATACCTCTAGCATCGCGAACTAATGTTAAAGAACCATTTGGTTTGCTTACTGGTAATATTGGACTACAATAGGGTGAAAATGAAGATTGTATAATTCCCCATTTAATCATATGATTGATTTCTTCCCATCCTACCTCTCGTTTTGCCCATGGAATAGGATATAACATTACACAAAATGTCTCATGTGGATAGACTTCAAATTTATATTCATAGTCTTTGATTACTCCTGGCTCATTACTGAAAACATTGACATACTTAAATAACAAGACAGAAAGTTCTTGTCGTTGCATCTCATTTAGTACCTGTGATTCACTTAGTTTCTGCTCTACCATTTCGTAACTAACCTTAGTGTTTTCTTCTGTTCAGTATCAGATTTGTTTGTGAAATATACAGCTGGAAAGAAATATTGTGCTATTACTTTTGACTCTGGTTTGTTGTTGTTACTTTCATCAAGTGTTTTGACTAAATCCATAGAAAAAAATCTGATCCTTTACATAAAAGTGGCATTTACCATTACCTATGCCAATCTGTGTTTTGTATATTCTAAACGTGTGCATGCCAATAAGACAATTATCTATACGTTAGTCAATTATAAGGAAGTTGCACTTCACTGTAATATGTTCATTTTGTAATGGAGTAAGTGCCTGATGCTTAACCAATTTAGTCTTATTGCCTTTTAGCAGTTTGCACCTTGCAGTTTTGACAGGAAATGTTGGGAATTTGCCTCTCTTCTTCAGTTCACAAAAAAATGCACACAAGACTGATCATTTTTCTATTATGGTTGACGAAACAAGTGATTCTTCGATTCACGGACAAGTGTCATTTTGTATTGGTACTGTCGATGATTCCTTAATCATCAATGAAGACTTTACTGGCTTATACGAGACCCCCAACACTGAATCACAAACCCTGTTTAGTATTTTAAAACACGTTTTTGCCCGTCTTGATTTGTCAATGGATAACTTAAGAGGACAGTGCTATGATGGTGCCTCGAATATGAGAGGTAAGTTCAAAGGACTAAAATAGTTAATTTTGAATATACAACCAAAAGCAAATGTGATTTGAGACTTTCTCGGCGTATTCTATTCGTGAAATCTTCTCGGGTGATCAGCCGAGTAAAGGCGTCGTCTTCTCGCAACGTTTCGAAGGGTTTCGTACCCATCATCTTCAAGCGAAGTGTCGAGATGCTGCTGCTGCTTACATCTAATACTTTCCCCTCTTTGGGGAAGTGTGAGGGGGAGTTTGTAGCCTTTCGGCTTTTACTCCCCTGTGTACTTGTGTGTGTGATTATTTCTGTACTTTTTTGATGTCTGTGAGATGTGATGTTTGTTCTGTGTGAGTCTGGTACTTGCCTGAGGTTTGGCGAGATAGTTGTAGCATTTTGGGTAGGAGTAGGATTTGGGAATGGGTATTGGGATTTTTCTCTTCGACTTACTCGTCGAAGATCGTCATGGGGCGATTGTGTTTATCGCGGGACATGTCATACCGACCTAGGGAGTGGATGAGAGCGTTTCCCGACCTGGAAGTACCTTCATAGAAGGCCCTTGCCAAGTCTTGAAAACGCTCTCTCAGTAGTGGGATTTCCGCAGCGGCATGCAAATCGTCGATAGGGAATCCAAGGGGTAAACGCAGTGCCCTCCTGAGGGCGCGGTTCTGCAGCCTCTGGAGTTTGTCCAGGTGCTGCTTCGCCGCGTATCCCCAGACAGGACACACGTATTCCATGACTGGCCGGATCAGGGCCTGGTACACGTTCATTCCTACTGAGCAGGAAAGGGAGCTGGATGAGTTGAGGATTGGGTACAGGATGGACATTCTGACGCAGACCTTCCTATGGACCTCGTCTATGTGGGGTTTCCACGTAAGACGAGAGTCCAAGGTTACGCCAAGGTACTTGGCGGTTCTGCGCCAGGGGAGTTGGGTTCCGTTTAGGTGAAGGTGGAGGGGGGGCCGTTGAGGAGGTTCACACCTTCCGAGCCTACGGGTGATCAGCATTGCCTGCGTCTTTTCAGAATTGATGGTGATTCGCCAGCGACGGGCCCAAGTTTCTGTGTCATCTAAAACCCTTTGTAGCCTACGGATGACCAGGTCCTTGTTCGCGTTTCTTGTGTAGAAGGCTGTATCGTCAGCGTACTGTGCAGTGTGCACCAGGGGGGCCGTTGGTGTGTCCGCAGTGTACAGACTGTACAAAACGGGCCCCAGGACCGATCCCTGTGGCACCCCAGCACGAATACGCCTTCTGGTGGAGGTGGACGTTTCTACTTTGACAGAGAAAGTTCTGTTCGAGAGATAGCTTTTAATCTGTTTAACTATACTCCCGGGGAACCCTTGGGTGTACAACTTGTAGAGTAGCCCTCTATGCCATACTGAGTCAAAGGCCTTGGCTACGTCAAGTAGCACTATCCCGCAGTAGCCTCTGTGGTTGAAGCCCTCTGTGGCTGCTTCAACCACTCTCATGATCTGTTGTGGGGCAGAGTGGTTCTGCCGGAATCCGAATTGGAAATCCGGCAGAATTTGCTCTCTGGTGATGTGTTCTTGTATGGGTTTTAGCAGGAGGCGCTCGTAGATCTTGCTGAGAGTTGGCAAGAGGCTAATCGGCCTGTAGTGCTGCGGGAACAGAGGGTCTTTCCCTGGTTTGTGTATTGCGACCACTTCCGCGTGTTTCCAGCAAGCTGGGAACTCGCGGGTACGAGTAATCTCGTTGAAGACGTTCGCGAGGTGTTCGATCGCCGTGGGTGGGAGGTTTTTGACCAACTGGTTGGTGACATTGTCATGTCCTGGCGCCTTTTTGGACGGGAGGTACCTAATTACTTTTGCCACGTCTTCGGGGGCAAAAACTGTGGGTTCGTCTTCTGGGTCCTCCTCAGCATTGAGGAAGACAGCCAGTTGACGACGGACCACTCTTTCATGCTCATCATCCTGGGGTTCAGCCGCTTGGAACTGCTTCTCGAAAGTGTCGGCGAGGGCGTTGGCCTTTTCAGCATGGCTGTAGGCCATACCCCGCTCGCCATGCAGTGGCGGCATCCTAGCGCGTCTTCTTGTGAATTGTTTGGTTGCTTGCCAAATTGTGTGATCGTCTACTTTGAGGGCTGAGAGGCGGTTTTGCCATTGCTGGTTTCTGTGCTCATTGAGCGCTACCTTCAGTTCTCTCTGTAGACGATTGAGCAGCCTCCTTGTGGCCTGGTTTCTGGTTATCTTCCACTCTTTTGCCACTCTGTTCTTATGTCGAATTTGAGCTAGCAAGTGTTCCGGGAGCTGTATTTGCGGCGGCGGGCCATCCCTTTGTGGAGGGGTGGCTTCTTCCGCTGCCTGCAAGATGGTGCCTGTTAGGTCTTGTAGCGCTTGTTCTACTGTTTCGGCAGTAGGTGGCGGGGCGCGAGCGATATCAGAGGCGACAGTTTCTCGGTATCGCTCCCAGTTTGTACGTTTGTAAGACGTCTGGTACCGTGGGAGTGCTACCCATTCTCCCACGTCGACCTCTAGGATCACTGGGTTGTGGTCGGAGGACATTCTGTTGATCGTCCCCGCGGTCACAAACCCCGTAATCCTCCTAGTGAGAGCTATGTCCAACACGTCGGGCCTGCTTCCATTTTTTGGAAAATGTGTGGGCTCGACTGGGCCCCAGGTTTCGAAGTGGTGGTTGCGCGCTAGTTGTTGCAATCTGGCGCCTGCTCTGGAGGTTACTCTAGAATTCCAATCAGGATGTTTGGCATTGAAGTCGCCCCATATTACGAGTTTGCCTTCAATTTGCCCTAGAGTAGCTATGTCTCCCTCATCTATCTGGTCTTGTGGGGGTCGGTAGATTGCAACGATTGTTAGGGGTCCAGTGGCAGTGGCTACTTCCACCGCCACTGATTCGATTTTATTGGTAGCTGGTGAGAATACCTGGTGGTGGGGGATCCCTCTTTTTATTTATATGGCCACTCCTCCGCCTTGGGTTGGCCTGTCTTTGCGATAGCTAACATAGTTGGGGACTGTCGCTTTTATTCCCGGTTTTAAGTGGGTTTCCCCCATCATGCATATGTCGATGGAGAACTCCTTCATGAGTTCTCTGAACTCGACCTCTTGGTTAACAATGCCGTCTGCGTTAAAGACGCACATTGTCAGGCCATGGATGTTTGGTCGTCTATCCATGATGGGGTTTTGAAACTACTGAGGAAGTCGCAGAGGGGAGCGACTGCTGGACTGTTGCCTGGAGGGCAACGAGGATCTGTGTGTTCTGCTTCTGGGCTTCCCTGAATTCCTTCATCATTTCCATGACGAGGTTCATGGTCTGCACCATTACGCCTAACAACTGATCCATGGGGGGGGAGTGTGTGTGGGGTTCCCTAGAGCTTCCTCCGTCATGGTGGACCTGGCCGTTGGTGCTGTGTATATCCCGGTGTTGTTCTCTTTGTTGTGTCTGGTGTTGTGGTGATTGGGCCACGCTTTCATGGTTCCTCGGGGGAGAAACCACTTCCGCATATGTCGCCCTCGGTGTGTCCGGCCTTGGTTTTACCCAGGCCTTGTCTGTGTGTGTTGTTGTATTTTGTTTTCTTGTGTGAGTGGTTGGGTTTGTGGTGTTCTGTCTGCGTGTGTGGGGGGCGGCCTTTGCGCCCTTTGCCTGCTGTGAGTGTCTTTTGTGGACCTCACAACCTTGGTAACCCGCTGTGTGGTTTTTGCCACACAGCGTGCACCTTATTTGTGGGTCCGTGTGCTGGAGTGTGCATGTCCTGGTGTCGTGGGCCTCGGCGCACTTCCTGCATCTCACTGGCATGTTGCAGTGCGCAGCGATGTGGTTCAGGCCCTGACACCTGAAGCACTGCACCGTCTTGTTTTTACGGCGCAGCGGCTCCGTGGTGACAGGGACTGCCAGGACCGTCGTGATCTCCCTCTTGTTTTGAGGTATGTCAGGGAGTGTTACCTGGTACAGCGGCCACTTACTGTTTATGCTGCCCATTTGCTGTACTACCTTGACGACATACCCCCGCGCAGTCAAGTCTGTTTTGATTGTCGAGATGCTGCTGCTGCTGCACTCATCTAATACTTTCCCCTCTTTGGGGAAGTGTGAGGGGGAGTTTGTAGCCTTTTGGCTTTTACTCCCCTGTGTACATGTGTGTGTGTTTTTTCTATATATTTTTGGTGTCTGTGATATGTGATGAATTGTTGTGTGTGTATCTGGGACTTGCCTGAGGTAGGCGAGATGATTGGTGATATATGGGAAGGAACTGGATTAGGGATTGGGTATTGGGATTTTTCTCTTCGGCTTAATCGTCGAAGATCGTCATAGGGCGCTTGTGTTTGTCCCGGGACATGTCATACCGACCAAGGGAGTGGATGAGTGCATTTCCGGATCTGGAAGTACCTTCATAGAAGGCCCTTGCCAGATCCTGGAAACGCTCTCTCAGGAGTGGGATATCGGCTGCGGCGTGCACGTCGTCTGTGGGGAATCCGAGAGGTAGATGCAGTGCCCTTCTGAGGGCGCGGTTCTGCAGCCTCTGGAGTTTGTCCAGGTGCTGCTTTGCCGCGTATCCCCAGACAGGGCACGCATACTCCATTACTGGCCGGATCAGGGCCTGGTAAACGTTTACTGCTACGGGGCAGGGAAGGGAGCTGTTTGTGTTTAGGATAGGGTATAGGATGGACATTCTGGCGCAGACCTTCCTGTGGACCTCGTCTATGTGGGGTTTCCACGTAAGACGAGAGTCCAAGGTTACGCCAAGGTACTTGGCGGTTCTGCGCCAGGGGAGTTGGGTTCCATTTAGGTGGAGGTGGAGGGGGGGACGTTGAGGAGGTTCGCGCCTTCCGAGCCTGCGGGTAATCAGCATTGCCTGTGTCTTCTCCGAGTTGATGGTGATGCGCCAGCGACGGGCCCAGGTTTCTGTGTCATCTAAAATCCTTTGTAGCCTACGAAGGACCAGGTCCTTGTTCGCATTTCTTGTGTAAAAGGCTGTGTCATCTGCGTACTGCGCAGTGTGCACCAGGGGGGCCGTTGGAGTGTCCGCAGTGTACAAGCTGTACAATACGGGCCCCAGGACCGATCCCTGTGGCACCCCGGCACGAATACGCCTTCTGGTGGAGGTGGCAGTTTCTACTTTGACGGAGAAAGTCCTATTCGTGAGGTAGCTCTTGATTAGCTGAACTATGCTCCCTGGAAACCCTTGTGAGTACAACTTGTAGAGTAGCCCTCTATGCCATACTGAATCAAAGGCTTTGGCTACGTCTAGTAGCACTATCCCGCAGTAGCCTCTGTGGTTGAAGCCCTCTGTGGCTGCTTCAACCATTCTCATGACCTGTTGTGGGGCAGAGTGGTTCTGCCGGAATCCAAATTGGAAATCCGGCAGAATTTGCTCTCTGGTAATATGTTCTTGTATGGGTTTTAGCAGGAGGCGCTCATAGATCTTGCTGAGTGTTGGCAAGAGGCTAATCGGCCTGTAGTGCTGCGGGAATAGAGGGTCTTTTCCTGGTTTGTGTATCGCGACCACTTCCGCATGTTTCCAGCAAGCTGGGAACTCACGGGAACGAGTAATCTCGTTGAGGACGTTCGCGAGGTGTGTGATCGCTGTGGGTGGGAGTTTCTTGACTAACTGGTTTGTGACACTGTCGTGCCCTGGCGCCTTTTTTATAGGGAGAGACCTGATTACTCTTGCCACGTCCTCGGGGGCAAAAAGTATGGGTTCGTCCTCTGGGTCCTCCTCAGCATTGAGGAAGACAGCCAGTTGACGACTGACTACCTGTTCATGCTCTTCATCCTGGGGTTCTGCCGTTTGAAACTGCTTCTCGAAGGAGTCGGCGAGGGCGTTGGCCTTCTCAGCATTGCTGTAGACCAATCCCCGCTCGCCGTGCAGTGGCGGCATCCTAGCGCGTCTTTTTGTGGATTGTTTGGTTGCTTGCCAAAGTGTATGATCGTCTACTTTGAGAGCTGTGAGGCGGTTTTGCCATTGCTGGTTTCTGTGCTCATTGAGCGCTACCTTCAGTTCTCTCTGTAGACGATTGAGCAGCCTCCTGGTGGCCTGATTTCTGGTGATCTTCCACTCTTTTGCCACTCTGTTCTTGTGACGGATTTGAGCTAGTAAGTGTTCCGGGAGCTGTATTTGCGGTGGAGGGCCATCCCTTTGTGGTGGGGTGGCCTCTTCCGCTGCCTGCAAGATGGTGCCTGTCAAGTTTAGTAGCGCTTGATCTACTGTTTCGGCAGTAGGTGGCGGAGCGCGAGCGATATCAGAGGCGACAGTTTCTTGGTATCGCTCCCAGTCTGTGCATTTGTAAGACGTCTGGTACCGTGGGAGTGCTACCCATTCTCCCACATCGACTTCTAGAATCACTGGGTTGTGGTCGGAGGACATTCTGTTGATTGTCCTTGCGGTCACAAATCCTGCGATCCTCCTAGTGAGAGCTATGTCTAACACATCGGGCCTGCTTCCGTTTTTCGGAAAATGTGTGGGCCCGACTGGACCCCATGTTTCGAAGTGGTGGGCGCGCGCTAGTTGTTGCAGTTTGGCGCCTGCTCTGGAGGTTACTCTAGAATTCCAGTCAGGGTGTTTGGCATTGAAGTCTCCCCCTATTACGAGTTTGCCTTCAATTTGCCCTAGAGCAGCTATGTCTCCCTCATCTATCTGGTCATGTGGGGGTCGGTAGACTGCAACAATTGTTAGGGGTCCAGTGGCAGTGGTTACTTCCACCGCCACTGCTTCGATTTTGTTGGTAGCTGGTAAGAATACCTGGTGGTGGGGGATCCCTCTTTTTACATATATGGCCACTCCTCCGCCTTGGGTTGGCCTGTCTTTACGGTAGCTAATGTAGTTGGGAACTGTCGCTTTTATTCCCGGTTTTAAGTGGGTTTCCCCCATCATGCATATGTCGATGGAGAACTCCTTCATGAGTTCTCTGAACTCGACCTCTTGATTGACAATGCCGTCTGCGTTAAAGACACACATTGTCAGGCCTTGATGTTTGGTCGTCTATCCATGATGGGGTTTTGACGCTACTGAGGAAGTCGCAGAGGGGAGCGACTGCTGGACTGTTGCCTGAAGGGCAGCGAGGATCTGTGTGTTCTGCTTCTGGGCTTCCCTGAATTCCTTCATCATTTCCATGACGAGGTTCATGGTCTGCACCATTACGCCTAACAACTGATCCACGGGGGGGAAGTGTGTCTGGGGTTTCCTAGGGCCTTCTCCGTCAAGATGGACCTGGTCGTTTTTGCTGTGTATTTCCCGGTGTTGTTCTTGTGTTGGTGTCTGGTGTTGTGGTGGTTGGGCAATGCTTTCATGGTTCCTCGGGGGAGAAACCACTTCTGCGTATGTTGCCCTGGGTGTGTCTGGCCTTGGTTTTACCCAGGCCTTGTCTGTGTGTGTTGTCGTGTTTTGGTTTCTTGTGTGTCTGGATGGGTTCGTGGAGTTTTCTTTTCGTGTGTGGGGGGCGGCCTTAGCGCCCTTTGCCTGCTGTGTGTGTCTTTTATGGACCTCGCAACCTTGGTAACCCGCTGTGTGGTTTTTGCCACACAGCGCGCACCTTATTTGCGGGTCCGTGTGTTTCATGTTGCACGTTCGTGTGTCATGGGCCTCGGCGCATTTTCTGCACCTCACTGCCATGGAGCAGTGTGCCGCAATGTGGTTGAGGCCCTGACATCTGAAGCACTGCACCGTCTTGTTTTTGCGGCGCAGTGGTTCAGTGGTCACAGGGACAGCCAGGATCGTCTTAATGTCCCTTTTGTTCTGTGGGACGTCCGGCAGTGTGACCTGATACAGGGGCCATTTGCTCCCTATGTTTCCCATTTGTTGGACCGCCTTGACGATGTACCCCTGGGCAGTCAGGTCTGTTTTGATCGCCTGGGGGGCCACTCGTCTTGGTAGGTCCCTGATGACTATGTTTTTATTACGTGTTTTTGTTGTGGGGAAAGTGTAATGGGGTATGTTTTTGCTGTTGAGAAGTGTTTTTATTGTGGTGTAGTGCTCGAGTGTCAGTAATGTTATTTTTATTTTGTCACCACCAGCAGGTTTCGCCTTGAAATTGCCTCCCCCGATTGCTGTTTTTAACATTTCGTAGAGTTCCTTGTAGTTCTGAGAGAACTCTGCGACGATCGGAGGGAGGTGGTGGGTGACATGATTTTGTGTTTGTGTTGTTGTGTCTTGTGGTGCCTCTGGCTCATCGGCCACTGCCTGGAACCTGTTCGGGGTGGGTTCCACTCCCCGGGCCGGCAGGAGCCTCGGCTGGCGAAAGGTTTTCCTCGCCAGCACGAAACCATCCGAATCCTGCCCGTTTATGCGGTTCCCTTCCAGTTCCGGTGTTTCCTGGTCCCCTCCTAGGACGACGACAGGTGCTGTCGGGGGCGCGGGCTCCTCAGAGGGTGTGGAAGTGGTTGGGATGGGGGTGGTGGATTGTTTTTTCCCCTTGGAGTGCTTCTCCTGCTTGACCTTCCTTACACGCCTTTGCCGGGATGTGGTGGACTTGAGTGGGGGGGATTTGAGGAATTGGGATCGGGTAGGGGGTTGGGTGGCAGTCGCGGGTTTGGGGAGGATTTTAGTCGGTTGACTGGGCTTCTGCTTGCCATTTAGGCTGCGGATATGTTCAGCAAGGAGGCCACAGCCGTTGGCAAGCAGGAGAGGGCTGAGGAGAGGGGAGGGAGGGGCGGGATCGCAAGTCCTGACGATGTATTTGTTTGTCTGTGTTTTGTGTAGGTTTGCCATGTCCGTAGCGGGAAGGGGGCTTGCTGCCAGGTTATTGTCAGTTGCCACTTTTGTTGTCACCGTTAGGTTTTCCGGTGGCATTGCTGACCCTACTATCACGATGGCAGACGCGGAATTCTGGATGGGGGCGGCGGAAAACCTCTCTGTGGTTCCGCGGCCCGCTTCCAGGTCCTGGCCTACATTTTCCCTGTTCTTGGGGGGGGCAGAGACTGACTCTGCGGCAGCCGAGGTGCTAGAGACGGCCGGCCGCGCGGCCCGCGGCAACAAGAAAACGCGCCTCGTGTCGTCGGCGGAAAGAGACCGCCGCGACCCCAAGGCGCCACCCAAACTCGGCATATCACGACGACGAGAGGACACGACAACTTTGCCAGGCGACGCCATGCAAATGTTTTTCCCAGTGCCGTCCGTGCTAAGACCTAGGCGCAAGTGCCCGTCAATGTTTTGATAAAAACAGAGCCGGAGAACACCTCAGTTTGTACTCCCGTGCTAGCGGGGGCCTATGGCTGACAGTACGCGAGTGAGAGGAGCGATGCTCAACCCTCGACTGCTACTCAGCGAGTGTCGAGATGCTGCTGCTGCACTCATCTTTTGCTTTCCCCTCTTTGGGGAAGTGTGAGGGGGAGTCTGTAGCCTTTCGGCTTTTACTCCCCTGTGAACGTGTGTGTGTGATTTTTCTATAGTTTTTGGTGTCTGTGATTTGTGATGATTGTTGTGAGTGTGTCTGGTACTTGCCTGAGGTAGGCGAGAAGTTTGGTGTTATATGGGAAGGAATAGGATGATGGATTGGGTGTTGGGATTTTCTCTTCGACTTAGTCGTCGAAGATCGTCATAGGGCGCTTGTGCTTATCGCGGGACATGTCATACCGACCTAGGGAGTGGATGAGTGCGTTTCCGGATCTGGAAGAACCCTCGTAGAAGGCCCTTGCCAGATCCTGGAAACGCTCTCTCAGGAGTGGGATTTCGGCTGCGGCGTGCAGGTCGTCTGTAGGGAACCCAAGAGGTAAGTGTAGTGCCCTTCTGAGGGCGCGGTTCTGCAGCCTCTGGAGTTTGTCCAGGTGCTGCTTTGCCGCGTATCCCCAGACAGGGCACGCATACTCCATTACTGGCCGGATCAGGGCCTGATAAACATTTACTGCTACTGGGCAGGGAAGGGAGCTGGTTGTGTTCAGGATAGGATATAGGATGGACATTCTGGCGCAGGCCTTCCTGTGGACCTCGTCTATGTGGGGTTTCCACGTAAGACGAGAGTCCAAGGTTACGCCAAGGTACTTGGCGGTTCTGCGCCAGGGGAGTTGGGTTCCATTTAGGTGGAGGTGGAGGGGGGGACGTTGAGGAGGTTCGCGCCTTCCGAGCCTGCGGGTAATCAGCATTGCCTGCGTCTTCTCCGAATTGATGGTGATGCGCCAGCGACGGGCCCAGGTTTCTGTGTCGTCTAAAACCCTTTGTAGCCTACGAATGACCAAGTCCTTGTTCGCATTTCTCGTGTACAAGGCTGTGTCGTCTGCGTACTGCGCGGTGTGCACCAGGGGGGCCGTCGGAGTGTCCGCAGTGTACAAGCTGTACAATACGGGCCCCAGGACCGATCCCTGTGGCACCCCAGCACGAATACGCCTTCTGGTGGAGGTGGCAGTTTCTACTTTGACGGAGAAAGTCCTATTCGCGAGGTAGCTCTTGATTAGCTGAACTATGCTCCCTGGAAACCCTTGTGAGTACAACTTGTAGAGTAGCCCTCTATGCCATACTGAATCAAAGGCTTTGGCTACGTCTAGTAGCACTATCCCGCAGTAGCCTCTGTGGTTGAAGCCCTCTGTGGCTGCTTCAACCATTCTCATGACCTGTTGTGGGGCAGAGTGGTTCTGCCGGAATCCAAATTGGAAATCCGGCAGAATTTGCTCTCTGGTGATATGTTCTTGTATGGGTTTTAGCAGGAGGCGCTCATAGATCTTGCTGAGTGTTGGCAAGAGGCTAATCGGCCTGTAGTGCTGCGGGAATAGAGGGTCTTTTCCTGGTTTGTGTATCGCGACCACTTCCGCATGTTTCCAGCAAGCTGGGAACTCGCGGGAACGAGTAATCTCGTTGAGGACGTTCGCGAGGTGTGTGATCGCTGTGGGTGGGAGTTTTTTGACTAACTGGTTTGTGACACTGTCGTGCCCTGGCGCCTTTTTTGTAGGGAGGGATCTGATTACTCTTGCCACGTCCTCGGGGGCAAAGAGTATGGGTTCGTCCTCTGGGTCCTCCTCAGCATTGAGGAAGACGGCCAGTTGACGACTGACTACCTCTTCATGCTCTTCGTCCTCGGGTTCTGCCGTTTGAAACTGCTTCTCGAAGGAGTCGGCGAGGGCGTTGGCCTTCTCAGCATTGCTGTAGACCAGTCCCCGCTCGCCGTGCAGTGGCGGCATCCTAGCGCGTCTTTTTGTGAATTGTTTGGTTGCTTGCCAAAGTGTATGATCGTCTACTTTGAGAGCTGTGAGGCGGTTTTGCCATTGCTGGTTTCTGTGCTCATTGAGCGCTACCTTCAGTTCTCTCTGTAGACGATTGGGCAGCCTCCTGGTGGCCTGATTTCTGGTGATCTTCCACTCTTTTGCCACTCTGTTCTTGTGTCGAATTTGAGCTAACAAGTGTTCCGGGAGCTGTATTTGTGGCGGTGGGCCATCCCTTGGTGGTGGGGTGGCCTCTTCCGCTGCCTGCAAGATGGTGCCTGTCAAGTCTAGTAGCGCTTGATCTACTGTTTCGGCAGTAGGTGGCGGAGCGCGAGCGATATCAGAGGCGACAGTTTCTTGGTATCGCTCCCAGTCTGTACGTTTGTACGACGCCTGGTACCGTGGGAGTGCTACCCATTCTCCCACATCGACTTCTAGAATCACTGGGTTGTGGTCGGAGGACATTCTGTTGATTGTCCTTGCGGTCACAAATCCTGCGATCCTCCTAGTGAGAGCTATGTCTAACACATCGGGCCTGCTTCCGTTTTTCGGAAAATGTGTGGGCTCGACTGGACCCCATGTTTCGAAGTGGTGGGTGCGCGCTAGTTGTTGCAGTTTGGCGCCTGCTCTGGAGGTTACTCTAGAATTCCAGTCAGGGTGTTTGGCATTGAAGTCTCCCCCTATTACGAGTTTGCCTTCAATTTGCCCTAGAGCAGCTATGTCTCCCTCATCTATCTGGTCATGTGGGGGTCGGTAGACTGCAACAATTGTTAGGGGTCCAGTGGCAGTGGTTACTTCCACCGCCACTGCTTCGATTTTGTTGGTAGCTGGTAAGAATACCTGGTGGTGGGGGATCCCTCTTTTTACATATATGGCCACTCCTCCGCCTTGGGTTGGCCTGTCTTTACGGTAGCTAACGTAATTGGGAACTGTCGCTTTTACTCCCGGTTTTAGGTGGGTTTCCCCCATCATGCATATGTCGATGGAGAACTCCTTCATGAGTTCTCGGAACTCGACCTCTTGATTAACAATGCCGTCTGCATTAAAGACATTCTAATTTTAGTTATTGCGGGATTCCAAGCTGTACTAAGTTGGAAACCAGTGTCTCGATTGATCAGGTTGCTGTTCAACCGAATTTCTAGAAGAGAACGCTCCGGCACGAAGACGGTAGCGGCCACAGACGTATTAGGAACCGGCAGGGACTCGACGCCCGGTCCGCGCCGCGAACCCTCCACCACTGGCGCGGCGGCCGATTCCGCAGGTACCTGATTGGTCGGCGCCCGGAATCAGTCACTGGTCCAGGAGCCTTTATAGGACCGCGCAACACAGCATCTCGCTGAGTGGCAGTCAAGGGTTGAGCTTGCTCCTCTGACTCGCGCACTGTCAGTCATAGGCCCCCGCTTGTACGGGTGACACACCAGGGGAATCCACGGCTTTGCTTTTATTAAAGCATCGGCGGGACCCAGTCAAGGTCTGCAGTAAGGTCTTACGGCGGGCAGGATATTTTTGGAGACGCCCGACAGCAGAATTGTCGTGTTTGCTCTTTCAACTGCGGGATGTCGAGCTCCAGTGGTGCTTTGGGGTCGAAGCGGTCAACCGCTGTCGACAAAAAGCGCGTCTTGTTGTTGCCGCGGGCCGCGTCGTCGGCCGTCTCGAGCGCCCCAGCTGCCGCAGAGCCAGGCTCTGCCCCCCCCAAGGCTAGGGAAAATGTGGGCCAGGACCTGGGAGCCGGCCGCGGAACCGCAGAGAAGGTTTCCGCCGCCGCCGATCAGACCTCCGCGTCCACTATAGTAGTAGGGCCAGCAATGCAGCCGGGCTACCTAACGGTGTCAACGACGGCTGTAACTGGCACCCCCCTGGCAGCGCCCCCCCTCACCGCTCCGGATGTGGCAAATAACACAGCAAGTAACGCCACCCTACACAAAACACCAACATCCTCATACATTGTCAGTACTTGCAATCCTACCCCTCCTAACCTCGTCCTATCTCCGCTCCTGCTTGCCCACGCCACCGGCACACTTCCCGAGTACCTTACGTCCATGAAGAATGGCAAGCAGATGCCCCGTCTGCCGACCAAAATCCTCCCCAAAACCACCCCCTCGTCTCAGTCCTCCACCCGTTCCAAATACCTTAAATCCCCCCCACACAAGTCCACCACAACAAAGCAGCGGCGTGTAAGGAAGGATAGGAAGGAGAAGCACTCCAAGGGGAAGAAGCAATCCACCACCCCCACCCTAACCACGTCCACACCCTCCGAGGAGCCTGTGCCCCCGACAGCACCTGTCGTCGTTCTGGGAGGGGACCAGGAAACACCGGAACTGGAAGGGAACCATGTAACTGGGCAGGATTCGGATGGTTTCGTGCTGGCGAAGAAAACGTTTCGCCAGCCGAGGCTTCCGCCAGCCCGGGGAGTGGAACCCACCCCAAACAGATTCCAGGTGATTGCTGAGGAGCCAGCGTTAACAGAAAACACAACGCAAACACAGAATCAAGTCGCCCACCACCTCCCCCCGATTGTCGCAGAGTTTCCTCAAAACTACGAGGAGCTCTTTGAGTTGCTCAAGACAGAAATCGGGGGAGGCAGTTTCCAGGCAAAACCCGCCGGTGGAGACAAAATTAAAATCACAGTACACACACTCGAACACTACAACACAGTCAAAGCACTGTTCAACACAAGAAGCATACCTCACTACACCTTCCCAACAACAAAGACACGAAACAGAAACATAGTTATCAGAGACCTACCAAGACGAGTATCCCCCCAGGCGATCAAAACAGACTTGACTGCCCGTGGGTATGTCGTCAAGGTAGTACAGCAAATGGGCAGCATAAACAGTAAGTGGCCGCTGTACCAGGTAACACTCCCAGACATACCACAAAACAAGAGGGAGATCACGATGGTCCTGGCGGTCCCTGTCACCACGGAGCCGCTGCGCCGTAAAAACAAGACGGTGCAGTGCTTCAGGTGTCAGGGCCTGAACCACATCGCTGCGCACTGCAACATGCCAGTGAGATGCAGGAAGTGCGCCGAGGCCCACGACACCAGGACATGCACACTCCAGCACACGGACCCACAAATAAGGTGCGCGCTGTGTGGCAAAAACCACACAGCGGGTTACCAAGGTTGTGAGGTCCACAAAAGACACTCACAGCAGGCAAAGGGCGCAAAGGCCGCCCCCCACACACGCAGACAGAACACCACAAACCCAACCACTCACACAAGAAAACAAAATACAACAACACACACAGACAAGGCCTGGGTAAAACCAAGGCCGGACACACCGAGGGCGACATATGCGGAAGTGGTTTCTCCCCCGAGGAACCATGAAAGCGTGGCCCAATCACCACAACACCAGACACAACAAAGAGAACAACACCGGGATATACACAGCACCAACGGCCAGGTCCACCACGACGGAGGAAGCTCTAGGGAACCACACACACACTCCCCCCCCATGGATCAGTTGTTAGGCGTAATGGTGCAGACCATGAACCTCGTCATGGAAATGATGAAGGAATTCAGGGAAGCCCAGAAACAGAACACACAGATCCTCGTTGCCCTCCAGGCAACAGTCCAGCAGTCGCTCCCCTCTGCGACTTCCTCAGTAGTTTCAAAACCCCATCATGGATAGACGACCAAATATCCATGGCCTGACAATGTGCGTCTTTAACGCAGACGGCATTGTTAACCAAGAGGTCGAGTTCAGAGAACTCATGAAGGAGTTCTCCATCGACATATGCATGATGGGGGAAACCCACTTAAAACCGGGAATAAAAGCGACAGTCCCCAACTATGTTAGCTATCGCAAAGACAGGCCAACCCAAGGCGGAGGAGTGGCCATATACATAAAAAGAGGGATCCCCCACCACCAGGTATTCTTACCAGCTACCAATAAAATCGAAGCAGTGGCGGTGGAAGTAGCCACTGCCACTGGACCCCTAACAATCGTTGCAATCTACCGACCCCCACAAGACCAGATAGATGAGGGAGACATAGCTACTCTAGGGCAAATTGAAGGCAAACTCATAATAGGGGGCGACTTCAATGCCAAACATCCTGATTGGAATTCTAGAGTAACCTCCAGAGCAGGCGCCAGATTGCAACAACTAGCGCGCAACCACCACTTCGAAACATGGGGTCCAGTCGAGCCCACACATTTTCCAAAAAATGGAAGCAGGCCCGACGTGTTGGATATAGCTCTCACTAGGAGGATTACGGGGTTTGTGACCGCGAGGACGATCAACAGAATGTCCTCCGACCACAACCCAGTGATCATAGAGGTCGACGTGGGAGAATGGGTAGCACTCCCACGGTACCAGACGTCTTACAAACGTACAAACTGGGAGCGATACCGAGAAACTGTCGCCTCTGATATCGCTCGCGCCCCGCCACCTACTGCCGAAACAGTAGAACAAGCGCTACAAGACCTAACAGGCACCATCTTGCAGGCAGCGGAAGAAGCCACCCCTCCACAAAGGGATGGCCCGCCGCCGCAAATACAGCTCCCGGAACACTTGCTAGCTCAAATTCGACATAAGAACAGAGTGGCAAAAGAGTGGAAGATAACCAGAAACCAGGCCACAAGGAGGCTGCTCAATCGTCTACAGAGAGAACTGAAGGTAGCGCTCAATGAGCACAGAAACCAGCAATGGCAAAACCGCCTCTCAGCCCTCAAAGTAGACGATCACACACTTTGGCAAGCAACCAAACAATTCACAAGAAGACGCGCTAGGATGCCGCCACTGCATGGCGAGCGGGGTATGGCCTACAGCCATGCTGAAAAGGCCAACGCCCTCGCCGACACTTTCGAGAAGCAGTTCCAAGCGGCTGAACCCCAGGATGATGAGCATGAAAGAGTGGTCCGTCGTCAACTGGCTGTCTTCCTCAATGCTGAGGAGGACCCAGAAGACGAACCCACAGTTTTTGCCCCCGAAGACGTGGCAAAAGTAATTAGGTACCTCCCGTCCAAAAAGGCGCCAGGACATGACAATGTCACCAACCAGTTGGTCAAAAACCTCCCACCCACGGCGATCGAACACCTCGCGAACGTCTTCAACGAGATTACTCGTACCCGCGAGTTCCCAGCTTGCTGGAAACACGCGGAAGTGGTCGCAATACACAAACCAGGGAAAGACCCTCTGTTCCCGCAGCACTACAGGCCGATTAGCCTCTTGCCAACTCTCAGCAAGATCTACGAGCGCCTCCTGCTAAGGCCCATACAAGAACACATCACCAGAGAGCAAATTCTGCCGGATTTCCAATTCGGATTCCGGCAGAACCACTCTGCCCCACAACAGATCATGAGAGTGGTTGAAGCAGCCACAGAGGGCTTCAACCACAGAGGCTACTGCGGGGTAGTGCTACTTGACGTAGCCAAGGCCTTTGACTCAGTATGGCATAGAGGGCTACTCTACAAGTTGTACACCCAAGGGTTCCCCGGGAGTATAGTTAAACAGATTAAAAGCTATCTCTCGAACAGAACTTTCTCTGTCAAAGTAGAAACGTCCACCTCCACCAGAAGGCGTATTCGTGCTGGGGTGCCACAGGGATCGGTCCTGGGGCCCGTTTTGTACAGTCTGTACACTGCGGACACACCAACGGCCCCCCTGGTGCACACTGCACAGTACGCTGACGATACAGCCTTCTACACAAGAAACGCGAACAAGGACCTGGTCATCCGTAGGCTACAAAGGGTTTTAGATGACACAGAAACTTGGGCCCGTCGCTGGCGAATCACCATCAGTTCTGAAAAGACGCAGGCGATGCTGATCACCCGTAGGCTCGGAAGGCGCGAACCTCCTCAACGGCCCCCCCTCCACCTTCACCTAAACGGAACCCAACTCCCCTGGCGCAGAACCGCCAAGTACCTTGGCGTAACCTTGGACTCTCGTCTTACGTGGAAACCCCACATAGACGAGGTCCATAGGAAGGTCTGCGCCAGAATGTCCATCCTGTACCCAATCCTCAACTCATCCAGCTCCCTTTCCTGCTCAGTAGGAGTGAACGTGTACCAGGCCCTGATCCGGCCAGTCATGGAATACGCGTGTCCTGTCTGGGGATACGCGGCGAAGCAGCACCTGGACAAACTCCAGAGGCTGCAGAACCGCGCCCTCAGGAGGGCACTGCGTTTACCCCTTGGATTCCCTATCGACGATTTGCATGCCGCTGCGGAAATCCCACTCCTGAGAGAGCGTTTTCAAGACCTGGCAAGGGCCTTCTATGAAGGTACTTCCAGGTCGGGAAACGCTCTCATCCACTCCCTAGGTCGGTATGACATGTCCCGCGACAAACACAATCGCCCCATGACGATCTTCGACGACTAAGTCGAAGAGAAACATCCCAATACCCATTCCCAAATCCTACTCCTACCCAAAATGCTACAACTACCTCGCCAAACCTAAGGCAAGTACCAGACTCACACAGAACAAACATCACATCTCACAGACATCAAAAAAGTACAGAAATAATCACACACACAAGTACACAGGGGAGTAAAAGCCGAAAGGCTACAAACTCCCCCTCACACTTCCCCAAAGAGGGGAAAGTATTAGATGTAAGCAGCAGCAGCAGCATCTCGACACTTCGCTTGAAGATGATGGGTACGAAACCCTTCGAAACGTTGCGAGAAGACGACGCCTTTACTCGGCTGATCACCCGAGAAGATTTCACCAACCAAAAGCACGTTATGTGCACTGCACTGCTCACAGTTTAAACTTGGCTGTTGTAGACAGTCTCCGCCATCTTACGTCTATGAGGGATATTATGGCTTTACCCAAGGACTTAATAAATACCGTAAGGGAATCCAACAAAAGGTTGGGACTTTTCAGAAGCATACGCTGTGAGATCACCAACGACCAAGCTGGTCTACGATCTCTTTGCTCGACTCGATGGACTACGTGAGCTTCTAGTATCTTGAGAATATCGAAAAACTTTGAAGAACTTCTAGAGTTTTTTGAAAGATTTTCTGCAGAGTACAAAACATAGGCAGGTTACAAATGTGCAGACTACCTTGAGTCAATGTTACAATTCAAGACTTATTTCTTTTTACGTCTTTATTGCCATGCAATGAACCCAGTAGAGGATGTGAATGAAGAAATTCAATCCCCTCATCTAAGTATTGCTGATCTTGAAAAAAATATATGAGGGCTTGATTTGTGTATTGAATGGAAGGTGTGATAGCTTTGAAAACTTTTGGGAATTGTGTTGAAAAGGAAAACCTTCACAGGTTGATGATCCTTCGCTTCCTCGGAATTGAAGTATACCAAAGAAGTGTGAAAACAACGAAGCCAGCGCACCACATTCTTTCAAAACCCAAAAGGAATGTTACAAAGCTATTTACATTGAAGTTTGTGAAACGGTGCAATCTTGCATTACTGACCGGTTTGCTTCAACTGGACTCACACAGGTCTTTGCAGTTGAACAAGAGTGCTTGCATTTAGGAAACGGAGGTGAAACAAATTTGGAAAAATCAACTGAGTTTTTCAAAAATGACCTAGACATTAAGAGACTGCGCTTACACTTGAATATATTAGCCGATATCGCTAATAAAAAACAACTGGTCTTAAAAAACATGCGTGATGTGAGAAAGTACATTGCACAAGAGCCTGCAGTTAGAGAAATGTTATGTGAAGTAGTGAAGTGCATTAAGCTTCTCCAAGTAGTTCCAATCACGACAGCAACAGAAGAACGGTCATTTACAGACGGTCGACATTTGCACCTTTCTAAAGACACTATCGCCCTAATAATGGCATTTAGAGCAATATTAAAAATCTTTATAAAATAGGGAATTAAATACATACATAATGTTAAATTTTCAGTTTCGAAATATTAGTACTGTATTAATATAGTACTGTATTAGTTATTTTCAAACACTTAAATATTTTTAGGGTGTAAGACACAATTAAAACACGCTATTTACATACTTTTTGACTGAAAGTATTAACATACTGTATTAACTGTATTAAAGGATTAACTTCGAGATATTGTTTTTATTTAATGAACCATAGGTCTTGTTCAAAGTAAGCTTAAATTAGTTATTTCACTTATTAATCGAAGTGCTATTACTGTGCGACAGCAATATTTTGTTTTATTTTTTTAATGATAGTTTAGGATTTATTTAAATATAATTTTAGTCTTTCCAGAGCTATATATTCACGGCTATGTAATAGTCCATAAGCATGATTATTGCTGTAAATTAAATTAGCTTTTTTACGAAAATATAGAGCGTGTTTATGTTTTGTTTCTTTTTTCAAAGCCAAAAAATGTGTCAGGCTTGTCTAGTTTCCCGGAGTGCCGAGTTATCGAGAGTCCAGTTTTCGGGGCTGTAATGCTGATCATATGACACTAAAATGCTTAAAAAACTTTAAAACTCACTATTTTTCACCTAAAATTTAGAAAATTTTCCGGGGCAAGACCCCCAGTATGGACTACCCCAGTATTTTTTATAAGTCGGTGCCGTTGGTTGGACCCACCACAATTAAAATGCAGTACTCTAACAGGTGTTGAGAGGTGGAGAGTCTTCGACCTCTGGCACCATCTGGGTACACCCTGCATACCAGACATTCTATGCATTTCAATTACAAGACTTATTATGGCCCTCCCTACCCATGGAAAAATACATAAAGCACATTAAAACATCATTTGCTATCTCTGTGATCGAGTTGTTCTTGCAAGTTTTACTACGCCTCTCAATTGGTCTACCCAGTCATTCCTCATATGTATAATCTTGTCTTTATCATTGATGAATAACAATTAATGCGTTTGTATCAGCACTGCAACCACCTTCAGCAAAACCTATCCTTTTAGAGATACAGGTTACCAAGCCTTAATACGTTCACTATTTCGCTGTTGAACGCATAAGCAGTGGCAACTCCCATATAGACACTGTGGAACTGTAGTGCTCCCCTAATTCCACTTGATATTATCTATAACATTTAATGTTACAGTATAAATCCCTAAGCGTAATGACAGTAACCATCCGCCAGTTCTTGGCGGGTGGGGGGAGGGAGGGGGGACGGGAGATAAAAATCTTTGTACGGAAATGTTCGCTTCACTGTTTCAGCAGCATGCTGTTTGGCTGTTGTCTGCAGTGCACATATAGGGAGCTACACACGAGGCTGCAAGGGAGAGGGTGCACTGCTGCCTCTGCATTGCGGACCAGAGCTAGTTGGTGGTAATTAATATTTCATGTGTGTTGTGGTTAGCCGTGTATCATTTTCTTGAATGATATACAGTGCGGCACTGGACTATGATCCTACTTCCAGAAGATCTATTTCATTTATTTTTTGGTTCTTTTATTTTACAGAAAAGTTCTTACATCACCGAAAAATAAATTCTGTATCTGTACTTAAGTTTTCACAGATTTAGATGACATATCAAAATGTACTTTAGAATAATACGACATAATCCTTCAAGGAAATGGACGAAAAGTGATGGTGCAAATATCATAAAAGGCATACAAGTGGAGTTAAAGCAAAATCCAACAGTTTGTAGTAATGAATGTTTCGTTCACTGTTACACACATCGACAGAATTTAATAATGTGAAATGCAGCAAATGTTACACGAAACGCAAGAATATTTTTCTGTAATATTCTGGCTATTACAGTATTCTTTTTTAAGAACACCACACGTGTTCATTCTCAAGAAGCATATGGACCACAGAATTCCCCAGCAGTCCTCTACAGGATGGCACTTCAACATATGGATCACAAACAGGGTTCATGGAAATTTGCAACGTTTAAAAAACAGCCGTACTGGAATTCAGTCAATATCAATAGCAGATCAAACCATTGCAGAAGCCACAGGAATTTTCAAATACTTGAGTGAAGATAATTTCAAGTTTTGGTTAGAGCTATTTCATAAGATTATGCCTAATTTTGAAATAATCTATAAGCAAATACAATATCGAGAAATTAGTGTGTTTAAAGTTAATGATTATATTAAAAATATTCAAAACTGCTATTTTGGAATTAAGACACTCAAATCCTTCAAAGACACTCATGGCAGAAGCTAAGGAAATGTGTGGGTGTATAAGTGTCGATATAACGGACAGATATTTTTCCACGAAACACTTATTATGCGCTAAATTCAACAAGAAATCCTTCACTACTTTTAAGAATGAACATCCTACACGACAGACAGTACTTACCACTCAAGTACATCCCACGGTTAAGAAAGGAAAGCTTGGAACTAAACTAAAATTATATTATAGGTCTGATATTCGTGAATATTGCAAATTAACTGAGCTGCTGAAATATATGTTGGAAAAAAATGTAGACAATGGTCTAAGTGAAATTACGAAACATAAAAATTCTCTTGACGGATCCCATAACTACATCAGAGGCAGATCGCTGCTTTTCAACATTGGAATGCATAAAAACTTTTCGGCAAAGAGCTATGAATTTGGAAAGACTAATTGCGCTTGCAATGCTTTCAATGGAGAAAAATTTCCCCAGATCTTATCCAGAGATCAATAAGTAAATTGTTGATTTTCTTGCACAAATTAAAACGAGAAGAAAGGATTTCCTTTCTAAATGAATACGCCAAGCTTGAACCTTAAAAATTCAGGTTAAAATAAGTAAAAAACTTTTAACTTCGTTCTCTTAGGATTTTATCAGTACTCTGAATAAATTTTCTTTTCATACGTGTTTGTTTCCTTGGACACAATTTTGAAACAAAACTAAAAACATTTCTGGAGCAGCGGCACCCCCTGACTCTAGCTACGAGCTGCCACTCCCAAGGGAAGTTTTTCACATCATATTATACTCTCTCCTAGCGTTCTGAGAGCCCAAAAACCTTCTATATGCAGTGCGGTATGTCAAACTAACTGCTGACAGCCGCATGCGTTGAACCCACGTGTAGCAGGCGAGAGGGCGGAGCTCCTAGCGATAAGCCGACTTTAAGCGATGGCTGACTTTAACATAGGCAGAAGCAGAGACTGCCGGCCTAGCCAACCCGGCACATGTAGACGCCAAGATTGCCACCAGACACACGAGTCCGGCCTCTCTGCTGCGCGCGGACCATTTACTTGCAGCGCTCGTGGCATCGTAGAAACATACATTTGCTTCTGAAGTTTTATAACAATTGCTTCATTGTTTCCCAGATTTCATGGGATCGATTAACATAAAAATAGTAAGATTAGCTGACTCATGTCACGGGGAAGCTGAGAGGCTAAATGTAGTGTTTTAAATTTTAGTTTTTATTTCAGTAAACAGTCTACAGCTGGGCTATGTACAAGTGATTCAAGATAACATGAATGTTTACCAAAAAGCATCTCACTTCTTTTAAACGTCTGCCTACTTTGGAAACTGTATGTTATTTACATACCGCATGTACACTGATGGAAAAAAATCGCACCAAGAAGATGTCGTGCGACACGAACGGATTGGTGGACGTGTTTCTATATGTGAAAGATGTTCTCCACTCAGATTTCTTGCCAGTCGCATAAGAGTTGCGCTAGTAGCGCCACTATCGGGACGCAAATCAGGTTTGCTTTAAATACACACTGTAACGGTCGTGAGCGTTAGTTACCTTTGAGGTTGGTTGGTTGGTTCAGGGGGAGGAGACCAGACAGCGAGGACATCGGTCTCGGGAAGGATGGGGAAGGAAGTCAGCCGTGCCCTTTCAGCGGAACCATCCCGGCATTTGCCTGAAGCGATTTAGGGAAATCACAGAAAGCCTAAATCAGGATGGCCGGACGCGGGATTGAACCGTCGTCCTCCCGAATGCGAGTCCAGTGTGCTAACCACTGCGCCACCTCGCTCGGTGTCACCTTTGAGATGGGACGTGGTGTGTAGATATTAGTCAAAACGCCTTTAAGGCGACAAAGACGCCATTATCAACAACTCACTGAGTTTAAACGACGTCATGTGAGAAAGTTACGAGAAACTGGATGTTGCTTCTGAGATATTGCAGAAGGACTTGGCAGGAATGTAGTCACTGTACATGATTTCGGCAGCGGTGTTCACGAGAATGTACGGTCTCAAAAAGACCGGACTCTGGACGGCTACGTGGCACTACCGAGAGGGAAGAACATCGTGTTCGGGGTATGACCACAGTCTAATATGTACAGTCGCGACACACTGCTGTCACTTGTTGTGGCTTATTCGGCACCTCAAATAACGTAGGAACTGCACTCCAACCAATGTCTTCTTTTCCGCGCTCATGAACTGGTTTGACTCGAAATACACTCCTGGAAATTGAAATAAGAACACCGTGAATTCATTGTCCCAGGAAGGGGAAACTTTATTGACACATTCTTGGGGTGAGATACATCACATGATCACACTGACAGAACCACAGGCACATAGACACAGGCAACAGAGCATGCACAATGTCGGCAGTAGTACAGTGTATATCCACCTTTCGCAGCAATGCAGGCTGCTATTCTCCCATGGAGACGATCATAGAGATGCTGGATGTAGTCCTGTGGAACGGCTTGCCATGCCATTTCCACCTGGCGCCTCAGTTGGACCAACGTTCGTGCTGGACGTGCAGACCGCGTGAGACGACGCTTCATCCAGTCCCAAACATGCTCAATGGGGGACAGATCCGGAGATCTTGCTGGCCAGGGTAGTTGACTTACACCTTCTAGAGCACGTTGGGTGGCACGGGATACATGCGGACGTGCATTGTCCTGTTGGAACAGCAAATTCCCTTGCCGGTCTAGGAATGGTAGAACGATGGGTTCGATGACGGTTTGGATGTACCGTGCACTATTCAGTGTCCCCTCTACGATCACCAGTGGTGTACGGCCAGTGCAGGAGATCGCTCCCCACACCATGATGCCGGGTGTTGGCCCTGTGTGCCTCGGTCGTATGCAGTCCTGATTGTGGCGCTCACCTGCACGGCGCCAAACACGCATACGACCATCATTGGCACCAAGGCAGAAGCGACTCTCATCGCTGAAGACGACACGTCTCCATTCGTCCCTCCATTCACGCCTGTCGCGACACCACTGGAGGCGGGCTGCACGATGTTGGGGCGTGAGCGGAAGACGGCCTAACGGTGTGCGGGACCGTAGCCCAGCTTCATGGAGACGGTTGCGAATGGTCCTCGCCGATACCCCAGGAGCAACAGTGTCCCTAATTTGCTGGGAAGTGGCGGTGCGGTCCCCTACGGCACTGCGTAGGATCCTACGGTCTTGGCGTGCATCCGTGCGTCGCTGCGGTCCGGTCCCAGGTCGACGGGCACGTGCACCTTCCGCCGACCACTGGCGACAACATCGATGTACTGTGGAGACCTCACGCCCCACGTGTTGAGCAATTCGGCGGTACGTCCACCCGGCCTCCCGCATGCCCACTATACGCCCTCGCTCAAAGTCCGTCAACTGCACATACGATTCACGTCCACGCTGTCGCGGCATGCTACCAGTGTTAAAGACTGCGATGGAGCTCCGTATGCCACGGCAAACTGGCTGACACTGACGGCAGCGGTGCACAAATGCTGCGCAGCTAGCGCCATTCGACGGCCAACACCGCGGTTCCTGGTGTGTCCGCTGTGCCGTGCGTGTGATCATTGCTTGTACAGCCCTCTCGCAGTGTCCGGAGCAAGTATGGTGGGTCTGACACACCGGTGTCAATGTGTTCTTTTTTCCATTTCCAGGAGTGTATAACGCACAAAACTTCACGTTATTGTGCAAAGAAAGGACATCTTGCAGCAGGCCCTGTCTTCTACTATTTATTAGCCATTCCTTGCTCCTAAAAACGAAAAACAAATTCAGTTATTCGATACAGTTTAGAAAAAATTCGTAAATAAAGAGCGCTCTAATGTGATGTTTCATGCCTCTCAGGGTCCTTAGGAAATCTGAAGAATGACAAATGTGGTGTCTTCTTCCTATTATTACTGCAACTGATTGCGCTACATACGCTGCCTTTCGTAGAAACCATGTTAAAAATAAATATAAACGATACTGTTTACATTTACTGAATACCGTATTCAGCAGCATAGCTTCTCCACCGCTTGGGGCGCTGTTCGCGGTGTATAACAAGAAACCGTGAGAGTGTCGCGACTGTATATATTAGACTGTGGTATGACTCTGGCGCATCGTACTGCATCTGCAGAAGCAATTGGAGCAGCAGTTGGCACCACTGTGACATAACGAACCCTGTAGCGTGCATTCCACTGACCCCAGGCCACCGCCATTTGCGACTTCGTTAGTGTCAAGAGAGAGCTCATTGGAGGTGAGGGTGGAGATCTGATGTGTTTTCTGATGAAAGCCGATTCTGCCTAGGGGTCAATAATGGCCGTGTGTTGGTTAGAAGGAGGCCAGTTGAGGACCTGCACTCTGCGTGCTAGACGCCGTGGACCTTCACCTGCTGTTACGGTCTGAGGTGCGATTTTCAATCGAGCACACATGAGACGTCATCGGATGATAACTCCAGCATCATCCACAAACAGGATTAACCGGCCATGTACTGACCGACAAAGTACAACAGGCATGGAACTCCATCACCCAAAGTGACATCTGGCACCTGTACAATACAATTCATGCACGTTTGCACCCTTGCATTCAACATTCTTGCTGTTACACCCGTTATTAACGTAGCAACACTTCACAATTGCAACAGCGTATCTCGCACTTACATTAATCTGCGATCTTGCAATATTAATCACTGAGACATGTTACCTAGACAAATATATTCCCGAAATTTCATTACTATACATTAATTATTTTTTGATGTTGTGATTTTTTTCGGACAATGTATTTCTTCATCCAGGTGCCCAACCATAATTCTTAAACAGAAAATATTGTTGTTTTAGCTAAACCCAATATTGTGGGACTTCCCCGTCAATGAAATCGAGTCAGAAATATTTATCATCTTAACGCTGGAACTGAGACCTTTTCATTGTTTTGGTATTTTTTTCTGGGACTTGTACGTCTTTGTCATAAAATCTGCCTATCCCTGACAGCACTATTTTCATTCCTTATGCACGGAACTTTATGGTTCAGTAGCTATTGCCATATTTCATTAAGGACGGGAACTGTTTCCTAAACTTTGATCTCTCCATTTGACACAAATGACAGAAAGGCTAAATTTTTAAATGAAATCATAAAATCTTGCATGTAATTTGAGTCAGTTTTATCCTAATAAGTAGCTGTAGACAAAGCATTTTCAGCAAGATGATTAATTATTAATGTCTTAACCTTTGGTCATAATTGCAAAATACAATTACTGTAGTTCAACACTTTACTTATTCTGTTACTTGTATTTATCTTTTACTTCATGAACCACCATCATGGAGTTTTGTTCATTGCACATGACTTCCATGTACTGCAGATATATCGTGTCACCATCTTCTATGTGTCACTGAAACTTACTGTGAAAGGCAGCAATTTGCATAGTTCTTCACCTCAGCTTTAAACACTTCCGTGCTCTGATACTTTATATGCGTTATTAATGTGAAGATGATGATGATATTCCACAGGACGTGATGTGCGCTACAGCCTGGAACCGCGTGACCGCTACGGTCGCAGGTTCGAAACCTGCCTCGGGCGTGGATGTGTGTGATGTCCTTAGGTTAGTTAGGTTTAAATAGCTCTAAGTTATAGGGGACTGATGACCTTAGAAGTTAAGTCCCATAGTGCTCAGAGCCATTTTTTTAAGTGATGTGCACCTAATTATTCGTTAATGATTACCTGTCGTATATTAGGAAGACAGAAGATTATTCATTTCCTGCAATTACCGAAATAGCAAGGCAGTTTCTTTTTTCCGACTCTTTCAAAAATTCCGGTGGGTCAATATCTGATGTTACTAATGGTCGTTTACATCATCGTCCTCCTTGATACAAATTGTTTCGTTACATGTGAGTCCGTGTTTAGGGACACTGTCCAGGTGGCCTAGTGGTTCCTTACCGTGTCTCTTATCATGTACCAGTGTGCTATGAAGCGCGCGCAATCTCGCGTGACGGCTTCGTGCTACTCAACCTCGATATTATTGCACTTGGCGATATCGGAAACACGCGGTGACGCTACAGTAAACAAGTACAGTGGTGACTGAGGAAAAAAGCATCACACTGTCAATGCTTTCAGGTCAAAAATGTGTGTGAATTTCTAAGGGACTGCTTAGGTCATCGGTCCCTCGGCTTACACACTACTTAAACTAACTTATGCTAAGAACAACACTCACACCCATGGCCGAAGGAGGACTCGAACCTCTGGAGGTAGGGGCTGTGCATTCCGTGACAGGGCGCCACAAACCGCGCAGCCATTCCGCGCCGCGCTTTCAGGTTAGTTGTGTGTATAATATAAACCCCAGTTACTCGCTGACTTACTATATGCCAACCTAAGTGTCCTCACTCCCAGGTGCAATAGTATTGTGGTAGACTTATACTGGCTGCCGTTACAGGCATGGCCACTAAGAATCACAAACTGCTTTAACTCGTTCACTCATTACAGGGGCGCTGATACGGGGGCCATATTTTTTTTAAAGTGTATTTAAAGTTGAAGTATGGCAAATATTAGTTGCAGTGAATATGAGATTAAATTTTGACTACCAAACACTTACAGTCATTGTTAGGTTGCGAAATTTGGCAACAGAGAGAAGAAGCACTATGTCTATATGCTGTCGATGCTAAGTTGAGTTCCGGCTCCCTACTTGTTATCGGTTCATGTCGGTACACTTCGTGACGACCTCTAATGTTCACGACTGCTGCCAACTTCAGTGATCTAACAGCTGTAGCGTTATAATTGTGCGGCGAACTTGTGTATCAACTGAAAAAAAAAATAGTGTAACGAACGTGTTTGAACATGGAGATTCTATGATACATTGTCACATAATTTTGTTGTTTCCGTATGTTCTTTTTTTTAACGATAACTGCCGATTATCTGCGCGCACGAATGCCTAAAGTTGTATCTTCCGCCCCTCTACAACGTTGCGACAAAGTTCTCCTTCCTGCTTTCGGCGCCCCTCATACTCCACTGAGGTCGAAGCTTAACTTAGAACCGACAGCTTATACCGACATCGACCGATATCTAGAGAGCCGGAACTATTGCGCCTGAGATCACTAAACCATGAAATTTAAGGAACATGGCTTAAATAACGTAGTGGTTGCCAAAAACTTGAAGGCTTTTAATGCTTTAGACTTTAGAGTGTCTCAGCCTGTCATTTGTACTGATGTAACAATGATATATCTATTACGTAAGTTGGACCTATTTCTAAATGCATAGCAACACTCGGTGACTGTGGCTTAGGGTTCCCGACCAATCTATTAGTTTCTGTTTGTTTGCACGAGGGTCAAACAAGGAACAGAGTCTGTGGAATTTTCAAACGTTCCGTGACACTGACAGCAAGACGGTAGTTGCAGTACTTAGTGTGACTGAGGTTGTGTTGTTTGTCCAGTTCACCTGTCAGGATATTCAGGGTAAGTTTTTTATTTATATTTTGGAAGAACTAACGTTACTTGACAATAAATGTAGCTTTTGTATAATTCATTCACTACTAAAATTAGGTGTTATCATTTAAATATACCATAAATGGTTTAGGATAATGCTGTAAACTGAACAAATGAATTAAAATTTGTGCCGTGGCATCTTTTGTGCCACGGCACAAATTTTAATTAATTTATTTATCTTCCAGCGTTATCGTAGATAAAGATGAGACTTAAATGTCTCGGGGAAAATTTAATCATAAATGTTATGTTCTAGCAGTATTTTAAATGCGTTAAAAATAGGGATAATGTTCCGAAAGACAGACCTGTTGGAAAAAATTACCTTAAGAGTCGAAATATGACTTCAGAAACCAACACTGTTTTTGAGAGAAGTCATTGAAGTACCTTAAGACGCTGCAGGGAATGGAAATTCTGAGATCTGATGCTACAAAACTTTCGAAACTGTTTCTGAGAGAGTACCTGAAATTTGTAACCAGTTGGACATCTCAATCTTGTTTCGCCAAGTACTTCAGATTCAAAAGACCATACCATCCTTCTTGAAGCGTGATCCTGAAGAGTACTACCAGTGGATGGCCTTTATTCCATTTTTAGATTGCTTTATTACAGAGTTAAGGTTAAAGTTTACAGAATATATGAAAGGATATATTTTTTGTGAAAGCCAAATCGCTTGATATTAAGATCTTTATTCCAATTACAAGTTTTAACAGTATCGTGCTGTCATCTTCAAACTGGCATTACACTTTATCAAAATAAAATAGGTAATCGATAATCTACACCAGATACAACCATTTTTTGGGATGACCCAAACCTTTCGGTATATGTTCACATACGTGTGTCGTCGACATTGTGAGAACGAAGCGTAAATACATTAAAACAACTACACTTGGTTTATCATTTATGAAACACAGTGCTCCCAGAAATGCTGCCAAATGAATATTCATTATAAAAAAAGTTATAACTCCAATTTGTTTGCCTTGGAGCTGAACATCCAACAATACACACGCGACTCGACCCGCTCAGAGACATGGACACTCATACTGCTGAAAGATGACATCGCCATCGGAGAAGACATCAAGCATGAAGGGATACAGCTGATTCACAGCTGTCAACGTGTCTTCTATTACTATCACAGGTCCCATACAAGTGCAGAAGAATGTCTCCCACAGCATAATACTGTTCCCACCAGCTTGCGTCCATGGTATGCTGCATGTCTGCGCAGCTTTTCATCTTGATGACGGCGTTTGTGGAGACGACCAACGACCTAGTGTAACAAAAATGTGATTCACCCGGAAGAACCACAGATGGTCGAATCCTGATGGTCTCACGCCCACTCCAATCGTAAATGAAGATGTTGAGAGAACATATGAACATGTAGGCATAGTCTGCTGTGGATCTCCATGTTCAGCAATTTACGATTAACTTTGTGCTCCGAAACACTTGCGCATGCACCAGCACTGTGGTCTTTTGGCAGAGGTGCCACAGGTCACCATCTACCCTTTACAGTGCAGAAAATCCTCCGAACCCACCCTCTGTGAAGGGTCGTGGATGTCCAACCATTTAGCGCCTCCTGATAGTTTCACTGTGTTCTACCTCTTTTCATAAATGCTGACCGCAGTAGCACGTGAACGTTCGACCAGCTTCATCGTTTTCGAGATACTCTTTCACAGGCTCTGCGAAATAATAATCTTCCCTTTGTTACAGTCGCTTATCTCAATGCATATCCCCTTTTGCAACCCATATCTTCGCTAGGGTGATCCCCCATCCGTGTCTGCTCCACTCACAAACTTTTGTTACCACGTCATGTGTCCGCAACGCCACCAGGCGGCATCCAACGTCGCGATGGGCAGTGGTCGTAATGTTTTGGCTTGTCAGTGTTTGTATGCAGCTAATTTTCTGCAGCTGCCGCCACCTCTTGCATCCCAAATTCCATCGTTTGCTGTCGTTCCAATCTCCTTCATTAAGTCCTTTCGCCGCCACTGCTTCTATAGCGTTAACTTTCATGCATCTCGAAGGTCTCCCACATTTTCTTCTTTCATGTGGAGTCCATTACCATATTAGTCTTGGCATTCGTTGTAGGTGACCATTCAGTGTAGACGTTTCCTTTCCACGCAGTATATAACTGTGCTTTCGACGTTCATGATCTCTTTCATTCTGTCATTTCTAACTTGATCATTCCTGGAATCCACAATTCCGTCTTGTAAAAGCCATTTCGACAGCTAACAGGCGGCCTTTTTGCTTTTGAGTTAGTTCCAACAACTCTGCGCCATACGTTACATAACGATTTTTAATTTTGAAAGAATGCTCTATACCAGCAGGTCTGAAATTCGTGTAAGTCTGTATTCCCATCCTCACTCGCTGTATCTACACTACAACAAAATAAGAGAGGCGCATCAAAGCTAGATAGCGTTGTAGTCATCGCATAGTTCTGATTGTGCGAGTCATTGTCGTGCGAAACAGCAAGACACAGATTAATTTACCGATTCACAGGAGTCATTTGCCTGTCACTATCGATGATAAGCAATGGACAGTTGGAGGTGAAGCGAAACACTGGAAAAAGTTAACTATTTTTTATGCTGGAAGCTTCCTAATATACTTAACCCAAGCAGATATAAACATATTTATAGACAGTTTGATGTACACAATAGGGTCAAAAATAGAATGAGTGTTATGCCATCTGAGAAGGTGACATAAGCTAACTATAGCCTTGCCGGACGTTAAAATCAACATACGAGTAATTGAGTGGGTCGCAAAAGCTTCTCCTATATGTTTGCTTGTACGTGAGGCCCGCGATTGTCGTTAGAAAAGTAACCAATAGTGGGAAAGAGACAGGCCCAGGTTAGAGACGTGTAACTTGATATCATGAAAACATAATGGCTGCCACTCGGAAGTAGTAGGTGGGGAGGTGGGGAACTGGGATGATCGAAGAATGTAACGGCCTCGAGATGGGAAGGGGGGGGGGGGAAATCACGTGTGTACCTGCGAAGGAGTGGGGAGAGGTAGTGGAAACGGAAAACATTACTGCCTCACTGATCAATTCATAGCGTTGTCTCGATGAACCGGCAATAATAAGCACTTTTTTCAGGTCTCGTACATTACGTGTAGAATTAATATTAGGAGTATTAAGGTAGGTGGGATAGGTCAATTCGCACACTTGTAAGTGCTGGGGGGTAGATAAGTTTTTCCTCTGCAGGGGGAGGCATTTTCAGTTCTGGATAAGTGCGAGATGCTCATCTAGATCAATACTGATATTGCAAAATATCAGCAGCACTGTTTCAACGTTTACAATTGAAACACAGGTTGCATCTATTGGAAATTCTGACACTACGGTTGTAGTTATGAGTGGTGCTGCCAGGTAGAGAGGCGAGCAATAACATTCAGGAAACATTTTTATTAATCGCGTAAAATCTTATCCGACAAATCGAAATCAAGAGATGCCCCTCCTCCGCACCCTCCTTTCACCGAAAAGTTAACCATACAGTGCAGTACGCAGATTATAGTGACCTCAAAACAGGACTATTAAAAGAAAAGACAGGACATAACTACTTATGCAGAAATCTATCAGACTGAATTCACATTAGCATGTTCCCAATGGCACAATTAAAATACCCTAAAAATCTCAGATGTGTGGTGCCAGTTACATTTATCTCTTTAAAACAATAGCATAACATGCATTATCACTTCAAATACAGTTAGCGACTTAAAAAAAGTCAATCTCAAATAACGGTCAACTGAGGGTTTAAGAAACACAGCATAGTCCAAATAGGGCCACCCAAAATACTCAACATTCAAAACATTTGGAATAAGCATGACCATCAGTTATCACAGACGGATTTAGAAAAATCTACTGCCTTTCGAATGGCAACGTAAGTTTGCATGGGACTGCCATAATGTCACTAATGTATAGAAAACATTCGTAGAAATTAAGAACACAGTCCTCTTTAAGCATGTCAGTAGCGAAGTTTAAAGGACGTCCATTCCATCACCGAGTGCCCCAGACACCGAACAGTTCCTAACGAACCAAAACTAATAACACGTTTGAGCTCCATTTCATATAAGGCAAACTAACAAGGGAACCATGAAACGTACTGACCATGGATTTTGATGAGTCTTAGATACGTTGTTGAGAAACCTGCCCTGAGTACCTGGCTAGCTGTTTTTGATGCGACGGTCCCTAGTTTCCGAGGAAATGGATATTGAAACATTATGCATGTGTTTCCAATTAAGAAGTGTAGTGTAGCATCTGAGATACATGGCTACCAGGGGCTCAAATCCTGCCTATGTATTTTATTCAGTTTCATCATACAGAATATCATTAAATAGTATATGTCAATGAATATACACGTAAAAGAATTCATCCCTAATTTTGATCTCGGTTATGTAATTAATACCAATCAAATCAGTTACCAGTACCAATGGACGTACCATGATAAATCCCTTGCGGAACAAAGAGCGAAAAGCGTTCTTGTTTAGAAAAAAATATCTGAAAAAGATTAGTCCTTTCATCATAGCTCAGTACACTATAACAGGGAAGATATTCACTTACGTTTTATTACGCTCGCAAGAACCATCCCGGAAATTTTTTCCGACAGTTCAGAAAAGAATTGACTCATAAATAAATAAAAAAATTCACGAAAAAAGTTCACAATTCTCCCTACTTACTAAAGACTGTTAGTGAAATCGCTCGGCTGGAACATTCCATAAAAATATTTTAATTCTGCATCAATTTAGTGCAGCTGCTTTTACAGGAATGAACAAATACTCATGGTTCGCACTGAAGTTTACTGAAGAGAATCTTTTTGACTCAAAACGAGATGTGTTTTCCGGTATCTGACTAATATATGTGCCTGCAACTCAGTAGCTTTCATTAAATGTGAGTGCTGTTCTATAAATTTGTGTTTCGATTGCTTCTACAACAAATATCAGCCGGCATTCTGTTTTAAAACAGACAGCGATGCAAGCGATAGCAAGTAAGACGATTCTGTAATCTGTTGCCGCGCGGAGTGGCCACGCGGTTTGAGGCGCCGTGTCACGGACTGCGCGGCACCTCCCGCCGGAGGTTTGAGTCCTCTCTCGACCATGGGTGTGTGTGTTGTCCATAGTATAAGTTAGTTTAAGTAGTGTGTAATTCTAGGGACCGATGACCTCAGCAGTTTGGTTCCTTAGGAATTCATACACATACATTGTAACTTATTCTGTAGCCAACGGAATACACATCTTAACAAAGTTTCGTGTAGTGACTGTTTTATTCATGAAATTGCTGCGGCGAAAGTAGCTACTTTTGAATAATTTTGCATGACATAAACTGTTTAATGATATTCTGTTCGACGGAAAAAACTCCGCAGGTGAGATTTGAACCCGTACCGACAGCACGGCGGCCGTGAATTTCAGACGCATCCCTACGTTCACTTAGCTGAATCATGAGTCAACTTACAGGCATAAGGAGTATGCATAAAGTTTTGATGATTTTCTCGGAACCTAGGAGCTGTCGCGTGAAACGCCGCTAGCTAGATACCCAGGACAGGTCCCTCCACAACATACCTATGACTCATCATATCCGCTTTAACAGGTCTGATAGTCCCCTTGCGAGCCGACACCGACCCAAGATAATATGGCGGCGGCAGATCTTGTTAGTATGTGAAAGTCGTCGGTAGGTCGAGACACGTGGCATGCTCAACCCACCGGCCTCAAGTGTGATGACAGACGATGTTTTCTCGCTGATCGCTCGACAGGGAAGACAACACTCGGAAAGTCGCGCCGTCGGAACGGACCCCGGGAGCGCCACCTCAGTAGTACGAGGTACACTTCTCCAGCGGTACGTGCAGGACGCGCCAGGGCCGTTAGGCGGGTGTTCAAATGGCTCCACTACGTGGCGAAACTGAACCGTCACAAATACACCTGAATGGAGATGAAAGTAGTGTAGTAGAAAAATTAGATCGCGTACTGATGATGACGTAAATCACGAGTATTTAGCATCTATAAACTGCATTTAATGCAACAGTCCACTTCAGATGCTTTCTTTCCCAGCGTAGTGATCTGGAAAGAAAGTACTACATAACGTGGCACGCACATGAATAAAGGTGCAAATCTTTGGTCAGCCTGAGGATTAGTGTTTCTGAAAAGTGTCTTAGAGCTAAATATATGAAGCACTGTGCCAAGTATTGACGATATCCATACCAAGTATGAATAAATAAATAAATTAGTTCTGCGAGGTTCGCAGGAGAGCTTCTGTAAAGTTTGGAAAGTAGGAGACGAGCTACTGGCAGAAATAAAGCTGTGAGGACGGGGCGTCAGTAGTGCATGGGTAGCTCAGATGGTAGAGCACTTGCCTGCGAAAGGCAAAGGCCCCGAGTTCGAGTCTCGGTCCGGCACACAGTTTTAATCTGCCAGGAAGTTTCATATCAGCGCACATACCGCTGCAGAGTGGAAACCTCATTCTGGAAACATCTTCCAGGCTGTGGCTAAGCCATGTATCTGCAATATCCATATAAATAAATTATGGCTTAAATAATTAAAATGTACCAGGGAATAATGTACGTACCCGGGAATAATAAGCATCTTCCCTACAATGACATATCCAGTTTCTTCTTTCTGTTGGCGAGGTTGTCTATCATCTCCAGTTGTGTAACAGACACTGAACGATGAATGGACAATAGGGCTAATCCATTTAGTCTTCTCATAAAGGATAAAATACACTTATCAACTTAATTCACCTGATATAGCAGCATAAATTATTTTTAGAATTTGTAAATATTAGTAAACGATAGTCTAATAACTGCTATTAGACGATAGTCTAATAATTGTTATATGACTTAATGTGAGGCAATAAACCTCAAAACTTGATTGACCTGTTGAATTTCTCAGGTATGTCACTATTCTCTTTAAAGTGGAGATGACCGCTCTTCTTTGACTGTAGTTACAGCAAGTGTGGCTAATATATTCAGAAGATTGTTGATACTTGGGTACATGTCTGTGTTGAATTATTGCAGTACTTCCATCGCAGATGACTGTGTGGAATCTTCTTCCACAGATTTTCTTCTCCATAAACGTAAATCAGGAAGAACGTCTTCAATTCCATATCTTCAATGTAGAATTCAATTAAGGCCTTTAAGTATTTCGTTCTTCAATATTCAAGATTATTTCACTAGGTGAAATCGGTGACGAAAATCCAGACAGTACTTTCTTATATGACTTACACATGTTGTTGGGGCGATCTCTCTCTCTCTCTCTCTCTCTCTCTCTCTCTCTCTCTCTCTATTTACTAAGCTTGTGTCATGGACCTTACGGATATGACTGGGTTGCTGTAGAGTAATATCAATGGAGCTCGTGTCTATTTTCATATCAGGCTTTAGACGGTGTTTTACATTGTTTGGGTTTTTGGGGTATTAGAGCTATGTTGGTATGTCGGTGGGTTTTTATTTTCCAGCAAACGTTTGTTCATTAGGTTTGTGTTGCATTTGTCTACTCCGGCCACTTGTTATTATGTTATTAGTTTGTTCCCTTTTTGTTATTGATATATTTCATATTTGAAGGTTTCTGGTGGGGGATATATGTGACTGCGATCGCTTTGCTGGTGTGGCTCATTGTACATGTGGATTCTCCTCGAGTCCATTACGCCATTGGTGTAAAATAAAAAAAACTAAAATAAAAGAATTGCAATATAAGTTAAATGCTAAGTTCTGTTTTGTATGAATAACAATACTATATTTTTATCATGTAATTTTATGATTTGATTTATCCTTTTTAGTCATAAACTACGATTTATGCTGTCTGTGCTCTCATACTATTCTATCCTGCAGGGGCCTGAAGATGACACCATTTGGTGTCGAAGCTGGTAGCATGTTAGCATGTTTTAAAAAGAAAAAACGTCGTTGGATTCAAATGTAGCCGCTGGTTTTTAATCATTATTCAGGTACTTTGTGTCCAACTGAAGTCACACTTTCCTTGATGGATTACCAGAGAATCAACATCCTTGCTTGGTTAACACATGGTGTGGCATCATGAGGAACAAACTCATTGGTCCGTATTTTATCGACAGCACGCTGAATGGAGGCAAATATCGAACATTTTTGGAGCAGGAACTACTAGTAATACTGCATGATATTGCCTGGATGTTCGAAAATGTATGTGGTTTCAGCATGGCGATTGCCCAGCGCATTACACAATTGGAGCATGGGAGGTATTAGACCGTATTTACACTGGTTGGTGTATCGGCAGAGATCGCCCTATTAAATTTCCCACTAAGTGTCCGGATTTGACGTCGCCGAATTTTTTTTTTGAGGCGATACATAAAAGATTAGGTGTGTCAGCAAGTGCCAACAGGCCGTTAAGACATGGTCAACCACATCAGAAACGCCTGTGCTGACATTCCTGCAGATATGTTTCTGTCCTGTATATGGTCATTTGAAAATCGGATCACTAAGTATAAGGAAGTTTGCAGTACTCCGTTTGAACTTACTCTAACTGGAAAAGTAAGGTGGCTTCGCCTCAAGCCACGACTACAGAGGCATGTCAAATAGCCTCCTGTTCAATATGTCAGAGGAATACGACGTTGCGAATAGGGTTTTCAATTAGAAGTTATGAAATACAGGCTTGTCCAACCCTCGCAGCATGGAGATGGAGTTCCATGTACCATTTTTATTCAAGGGCCACTGAGTAGCATGTCGTACACAATCCATTTCTATTCTTCCAATTACAGCGACATCTGTGGCTAAACACATCAAATGCTTCAGACAAAACGTATCTAGATGTAGCCGTAGAATGGTAATGTACAATAAAAAAACGAAGGTACCTACTGAAGATTTCAGAGTTGCCCCCCCTCCACCCCACCACCTACGCTCAGGGAGGGGTGGGGTGGGGGGGTTCGTGTGTGGTATCATTGGATGTCCGCCTCCGAAAGAAACAAATTGGAATTATCAGTTTTTTGATTCGATGTGTAGATTTCGAGATATTTCAATGTAATCAATTAAAATGAACGCCCTATATATAGACCTGAAATGAAAGCTGATAGACATTGAGTTTTTTTCTTTTTCTATTGTTGCACACACTGCTGCAAATGTTATATATTAACGGCAGTTTATAGTAGCACTATGTTAATTGAATAAGAACTCTTACAGAGTGAAGATGGCGAACCACACATTGCAGCTTGCCTTCTACTCGATACAGGTGACAAGTAGATATTAGTGGCGATGGTGTTAGTAGAAGAACAATAATGTGAATATTCATGTGCTTCTAACACATTTCTTCTTCTTCCTGCAGGTGAAGCGAAGGTGTGTAGCAGCAACCTGGTGTTAGCACTATACATATATCAAAAAAAGTTTTGCATCACCCCGGTTCCCAAAACTCCTGAAGATATTCATTGACTATGGATATTGTATCACAGACACAGTCCCTTTGACTGTACAGAGATGTCACTAAACCCGCCCAAATATGTAAACAATCATGCATGATCAGCGCCTATTAGACGGAGGGGGTCCGACAGCCGATCAGTTCCAGTCATTCCACCAGGAAGGAGGAACACGGCTAGTCTTGTTTGTAGTTCAACCACGCTTGTACGGCCAATACCGCTGTTCGATCGCATCCGCATTGTTTCTGCGTGCCAGGAAGCGCTTTCAACAAGGGAAGTGTCCAGGCGTCTCGGAGTGAACCAAAGCGATCTTGTTCGGACATGGGAGAGATACAGAGAGACAGGAACTGACGATGATATGCCTCGCTGAGGCCGCCCAAGTGCTACTACTGCAGTGGATGACGGCTACATACGGATTATGGATCGGAGGAACCCTGAAAGCAACGCCGCCATGTTGAATAATGCTTTTTGTGCAGTCACAGGACATCGTGTTACAAATCAAACTATGCGCAATAGGTTGCATGATGAGCAACTTCACTCCCGACGTCCACGGCGAGGTCCGTCTTTGCAACCACGACACCATGCAGTGTGATACAGATGGCCCACCAACAATCTGAATGGACCGCTCAGGATTGGAATCACGTTCTCTTCATCGATGAGTGTCGCATATGCCTTCATTCAGGCAATCTTCAGAGACGTGTTTGGAAGCAGCCGGGTCAGGCTGAACGCCTTAGTCACACTGTCCAGCGAGTGTAGAAAGGTTGAGGTCCCCTGCTGTTTCGGGGTGGCATTATGTGGGGCCGACGTAGGCCGCTGGTGGTCATGGAAGGCGCCGTAACGGCTGTACGATACGTGAATGCCATCGTCCGACCGATAGTGCAACCATATCAGCAGCATGGTGGCGAGGCATTCGTCCTCATGGACGATAATTCGCGCCCCCATGGTGCACATCTTGTGAATGACAGTAATATCAGAAATTGAGTCCGCTTTGATGCAAAACACCTTGTTATTCGTTTATTTATTTATTCTCCCAAACTAGTTTCGGCGACAAATATCACCATCATCAGTGGGTTCTTTTAACCTCATTTATTGTATGTTACAACATGTTTTAAGCAATTATTGTCGCTGTTTGCGACATATTTTCTGTGCTCTTTTTTCTGTTGCCGTTTTTTACTTGGCAAACATCATGTCATGTTCGTTGGATGGTATGTAGTTGATTTTATACACAGAAAAACAAACTTTCGCACTTTGCTTCTGATCCAGAATATTACGCCATGGTGTCCCGTTACAATGGCAATAGAGAGAAAGTGGTCGAAAAGATGAGAGCGATGATAGCGCGCTCTGGTGGTGGCAGTATGTAGTAAGTCAGTTGGAGTCTGGAGCCTATGGTGAGTGTGGTGTCACCGCCAGACACCACACTTGCTAGGTGGTAGCCTTTAAATCGGCCGCGGTCCGTTAGTATACGTCGCACCCGCGTGTCGCCACTATCAGCGATTGCAGACCGAGCGCCGCCACACGGCAGGTATAGAGAGACTTCCTAGCACTCGCCCCAGTTGTACAGCCGACTTTGCTAGGGATGGTTCACTGACAAAATACGCTCTCATTTGCCGAGACGATAGTTAGCATAGCCTTCAGCTACGTCATTTGCTACGACCTAGCAAGGCGCCATTACCTGTTACTATTGATGCTGTAAAACATGTACCGTCAAGAGCGATGTTCACCATTTATGGATTAAAGTTAAGTATTCCACAGCTACGTCCTTTTTGGTTAGTCTCATTTCCTTGACCTGTTCCAGACCTCATGCCAGCCTGCGTGAGCTAAAATGCGTGCCTTTCGGCTTCCTCTCATAGTGGGTTGGCTGTCTTGCCAATCCACAACAGTGAGCACACACAGTGTATGGCTGAACTGTATGTAATAAGGACTTATGTTCAGCACAGGCTGAGTCCTTTTCCTGTCCAGTTCCTAAGAAGAGGTGTCGGTCATGTGACTTAGGTTAGTGGGTGTGGCCCAAGTGAGCTACTTTACTGCCTCTAATCGTTTAAATAAATAGTGCATGCAAAATAATAAAGACTTATATTTAGCACAGACCGAGTCCTATTCCCCCAGTTCATAGGATGAGGTCATGCACTGTGCATATTAGTGCACATTAGTACACATTAGTACATGTTAGTATACATTAGTGTGCCTACATGGGTTAGTAAGGGGATGTGGTGGTCAGTTGAGTATCGTGGTGGAGACCTTAACTATATCCTTCCAAATCCAGGTGGGTGTGGCACTCACGAAAATTCATTCCAAGTCCACAGTAGTGCTCTCTGGTGGTGTCAATATGTACTAGGCCTCATGGTGCACAGACTGTTTGCCGCCATCTTGGATAACGGTACTTTCATCATCACCTGACGTCATGGCCGCCATCTTGGACGACAGCGCCCTCTGGTGGTGGCACTGTGTACTTGGTCAGTTTGAGTCCGGACCTCGTGGCAAACACACTGTTTCCTGCGATCTTGGATTACGTCACAGATGAAAGTGCCCTCTGGTGGTGGTGCTGTGTACTAAGGCAGTTTGAGTCCGGACCTCGTGGTGGACACACTGGATGGCTGTGCTGCATGAAATTTTTTAAATAAAGACTGGTGCATGCAAAATAAAGACTTATGTCCATCACTGGTCGAGTCCTTTTCCCACGAATCCTTAGGAGGAGTTGGCGGCCAAGTGACTGAGGTTGGTCCAAGTGTCCTTTCTTTCGCACCAGTTTCTTAGCTTCGTAGAGATACGTGAATTGACCTTTGTTTACCTCCAAAATTCAAACGTGGCACCAGTTCATAGGAAAAAGTGACGGTCGGGTGACTTAAGTTAGTGGAGGTAGCCCAAGTGACCTATCTTCCTGCGATTTTCTTAGGTTAGTAGAGATAAGTGTGGTGTGATACATTATCCTGTTGGAATTTTAACTTCCCGACATTTTTCTGAGGGAGGGTGGGTGCAGCACTTTCTAGTCAAAAGCCGCCATTTTGGATAACGGTACTTGAGTGATCAGCTGACGTCATGGCCGCCATATTGGATGACGTCATGCGCTGTTGCCAAGTCTACACGCCGCCATCTTGGATGACGTCATCGCCGCCAGATTGGATACATCTGGCAGCAATGAAATGTGGGGCCGTAACTGCTTTGTTCCATTACTCATGTATACTTTAAAAATTTCGTCAGTTTTCTGTTGAAGTTACTTTTTGTTACATAATTTAAACCGTTACACAGCTGACCTCAGTATATCGTTAGAGTGAATAAACGAAGCTAAAATGTTTTATGGAGAACAGTGAATGTTGATCGAATGATGCTTACTACTTTACCTACTAAGTTGTATTTATCATGGAATTTCATTTAAGTGGTTAATTGAAGATTTTATTTAATTTTCAGAAGTGCTAGCAGTCAGAGGGATTCCTTTGGGCTTGTAATACTTCGACGACGTGAATCAACGAAATCATATATTGGTCTTTCAAGGATAGTAAAGTGTTACAAACTATACATGAAGAAAAATACGCATTCCAGTTAACTGGGAATTAATTTCATAAAATGTTAATACTGAAAGATATTGTTTGCTAGTATAGAAGGCAAGGATTTGCCGATTTTATTCAGTATCTCTGGGCAATGAAGAGGACTGGTAATTTAATTTTAGCCGCGCGTTGTAGCCGAACGGTGTAAGGCGCCTTGTCACGGTCCAGGCGGCTGCCCCCATTGGAGGTTCGAGTCCTCCCTCGGGCATGGGTGTGTGTGTTGTCCTTAGCTGAAGTTAGCGTAAGTTAGATTAAGTAGTGCGTAAGCCTATGGATCAATGAGCTCAGCAGTTTGGTCCCATAAGGCCTTACCAAAATTTTCCAAATTTCTAATTTAATTTTACGACTATTTCTGTAAGTGATTGTAGAAAAGAATCTTCCTTTTTTTACCCCACTATTCCTCAAATTGGACGATCTTGCTGATATAGAAGAAATTAAAGACATACTTTCAAAGGAATATTTGCTGAAAATAGAAGTCTATTACATTCACAATTACGAAGCAGGTTCCGACGTGAATGTCCACTCGAAGTCAAATTTAAAATGTGTTAATCTCAGAGGGACAGTGAATAAAAATAACGATGCCGTGTGAAGTACCAGACACAATTGTGGTGGTTACAGGACATCACACAGTCGTGACATCATAAAAAATGTACTTCAGGTAATTTTCACATTCAACAGGGACGCGTTACGCTGTACATTACATCCAGTCCTATACATTTTCTACTTTGATTTTTCTATATCATATGACTTCTCATTCAGGTATCAGTTGGACAACTTCTTGAGAGTACCTCTTCAGACTCACCTGCAAATAGGTCAAGTGAGCTCTACACATCACAGGCAAATACCCAACTAGCTGACGGTGTGTGGGGTTTTCTCGAGTAGGCGATTCTCCATTCTACTCAGATAACGATTACTGTAGGAAACCGAGAAGAATCAGTGTAAGATCTAAAATATGCTTCCAGCAGGTGAGAGTTTTAAAACCCCACTGGTTAACTGCCGAACCATTCGCAACAATGAGCCAGAGTCTGAAACGCTCCTAAAACGCACAGAAGCTAACAAAACACTGGATACAGAATGCTGGATAGAACCTGAATTTGACAGTAGTGAGACATTTGGGGGAAATGCAAACGTATACCGAAAGGATAGGGAACTGGGAAATAGAGGTGGTGTGTTTTTCTCATTAGACAAGAAGCTCAAATGCACCGAGGATGAAACTGAAGCTGCATGTGAGACTGTTTGGGCAAGAGTGAGCATCAAGGGTGGGTATAAAACTATAAGAGGGTCCTTCTACCGTTCACCTGACTTACCTCCTGGTGTAACCGAAAACCTTCTAGAATACCTCAGTTCGCTTGTGCATACGTTCCCTAACCATACTGTAATCGCTGGAGCAAAGTTCAATCATCTAGTAATAAACTGGGATAATTATAGTTTTGTTAATGTAGGCGTGACATGTCAACCTGTGAAAGGTTACGAAATGCCTTCTCTGAAAACTACCTTGAACAGATAGTTTAGAACCCCACTCATGATAAATGAGATACAGTTAGAGAGATCTATATTATAGCCAATGGTACAAACAGACCTGACCTCTGTGGGGGAGTCCACATCAAAACTGGTATCAGTGACCACTAGGCAGTTACAGCAACAATGAGTGCAAAAGTACAAAGGACAACTAAAACAAAATGAAAGATTTATATGTTCAGCAGACTAGACGTAGAAACAAAGAGTCAGATCTCAATGAGGAACTTGAAGCTTTTACCTCAGAACAGAGTCATGTAGAGGAACTATGGCTCAAATTTTAAAGAATAGTTCAGCTTGTACTGGATAGATATATTCTCAGTAGAATAGTTCATGATGGCAGAAATCCTCCATGGTATACATTCACTGTAAAGAAACTTCTAAAGAAACGGAGAGTATTGCATAATAGAAATAAAACAAGGCCTAGAGTTATAGACAGATAGTTGTTAGTCAAGGGAGCAATGCGTAAAGCCCTCAGTGACTATCGTAGCGTAAGATTGTCAAAAGATCTTTCACAAACCCCAAAGAAATTCTCGTCATATGTAAAGCCTGTTAGCGGCACCAAACTTAATGTCAGGTATTCGTGAGTAAGGCAGGAACTGAAATTCAGAGTTGCAAAACAGAAGCAGAAATGGTTAACTCTGTTTTCAAATGGTTCTTTATAAAGCAAAATCCAGTAATGTTGCCCCAATTAAATTCTCGTACAACTGGAAACATGAATGAAACAGATATCAGCATCAGCGGCGTTGAGGAACAACTGAAATCTTTAAAACTGGACAAAGCCGCAGTGTTCGATCGAATCCCCATTAGATATTATACCCAATTTGCGGCTGACATAGCCCCTCTCTTAACTATAGGCTATAGACCCCTCGAAAAAGAAAACGGTGCCCAGTAGCTGGAAGAAAGCACAGGTCACACCTGTTTACAAGAAGGTAGGAGAAGTGATCCACAAAATTACCGCTTTATAGCCTTTACATCGATTTGTTTTAGAATCTTAGGACATATTCTGAGCTCAAACGTAATGAGGTATCTGGAGCAGATTGAGCTCCTCCATGCCAACCATCACGGCTTTCGAAAATATACATCGTGTGATACCCAACTCGCACTTTTCTCGCATGACATCCTGAAAGCCATAAATCGAGACTGTCAGACAGATACAGTATTTGTCGATTTTCGAAAAGCATCTGACTCAGTACCACACCTACGCTTATTATCAAAAGTTCGATCTTATGGGGTATGTGGGTGGATTGAGGATTTCTCGGTTGCGAGGTCGCAGCTTGTTATCTTGAATGGGGAGTAATAAACAGATGTAGAAGTAATTTGGGGAAGTACGTTGGGTCAGTTGCTGTTCATGTTGGATATCAATGACCTTGTGGACAATATTAATTGTAACCTCAGACTTTTCACACCTTACGCGGTTATCGAATATGAAGTACAGTTTGAACAAAGCTGCACAAATGATTACATAAATCTTGATATGGTTTCAAAGTGGTGCACAGATATGCAACTTACTTTAAATGTTCAGAATGTAAAACTATGTACTTGACAAAACCAAAAAAACATAGTATTCTATAACTACAGTATCAACGAGTCACAGTTCGAATCGGTAAATTCACGCAAATACCTGGGCGTAACTCTTAGTAGGGAAATGAAATGAAATGATCACATAGGGTCAGTCGGGGGTACGCAGGTAGAAGAGTTCGATTTATTGGTAGAAGACTCGTGAAACGCAGTCAGTCTACGAAGAAGATTGCTTGCAAATCACTCGTATGACCCGTTCTAGAGCATTGTTCAAGTGTGTGGGACCCAGACCAAATAGGACTAGCGGGATATATTGAGCGTAGACAGAGAAGGGTAGCGCGAATGGACGCACGTTTGTTTGACCCGCGGGAGACACACAAAAATGTTGGAAGAACTGAACTGGCAGACATCTGAAGACAGACGGAAACTACCCCAGGAAAGTCGACTAACAGAGTTTCGAAAACCAGCTTTAAATGATGACCCTAAGAATATACTACAACCATCTACATATCGTTCCTATAGGGGTTCAGAGGACAAGAATAGATTAAACACAACACTCTCGGAGGCCTTCAAACAATCTTTCCTCCATACGTGAGTAGAACAGGAAAAAGCTCTAATAACTGCTACAATGGGACGTACTCTCTGCCATGCACGTCGACTGGTTCCCAGAGTATAGATGTAGATGTAAAAGTGTGATGGTGGCCTGACACCCAAACTGAAGTTTTTGAAATAAGAAGCACTCACACAAATTCCTCTTGGTCTCAGTGTTGTGGAGTACGTTTTTCAGGTAGGCAAAAGAGACATGACACCACGTTTCCGACGGTGAAACAGAAAAGCACTGTAAACTCAAAATGCCGCTGAGTCGCGTGAAAATTGTGAAACAAAGGCTTCCGTGACTTTGTTGCTGTTTCTTCATGTACAACAGATTAAAATAGACTCCTGCCCAAGGGGAAAATTATGTATTACTGAAGTGAGAGCTTTCAGGATATTTATACTGCATTTTATATTCTATAAACCATGGCTCGCATCAGAAACTGAAAATATCGAAGCGCAAATAGTTGGTCCGAATTACGTTAATGCTTGTTGGAAGTGAGTTTTTGTTTCAGGGTCAGAAAAGATGCGATGCACGCATCCAGGCTCTGGTAGAAAAGCAGCATCCTTGGGTAGTTAAAATCTGACGTATCACTACATCTTGCGATCTTAGCATTGTTTTTTTTTAATACTGGTATGAAGTAAGCGACTGTATACATTGCGAACAATTGTAAAACGACATCTGGCACTTGCGTTTGCTGAAATTACTGGTATGCTGTTGCGCCGGGACGTAGAATGGAAAGGTCGAATTTGTTGTGAGCAGAGCAGAAACTGAAATCAGCTTTTAGCAATGATGTAAGAGAAAATATGGGACTAAGTGTGAGTAACAGACGTTCGGGTATTTGCTGAGCTCCAGTGGTTATTTCGTGATATGTTGTACGAGAAGGTGAAGTAAGAAGTATTGGAAAGAAGATATCTCAACTTACAGGACAAATATACGACATGCTTACAAAAATACTTGTAGGTGCCATTAAAGATGTGATAAGACTTTTATATGCAGTATACGCTGACGGAAAAAAAAATCGCAACACCAATAAGGATTTGCGCGACATAAATGAAAATTGGTAGGTGTGTTTCTACATCTGAAAGATGCTGTCTGTTCAAATTTCGCGTCAGTCGTATAACAGTGGTGCTAGTAGCTCCACTACGAGGATGCATATCAGGTTTGCTTTACATACAGCTGTAATGGTCGTGAGCGTTAGTTACCTTTCATGTTCGATGTGGTAGGTTGACGTTAGTCAAGAATGCCTTTAAGGCAACAAAGACACCATTATCAACACCTTACTGAGTTTGAAGAAGGTTGGGGAATAGGACTACGAGAAGTTGGTTGTCCCTTCTACGAAACTGCAGAAAGACTTGTCAGGAATGTAGCCTCTGCACATTATTGCTGGGAGCGATGGCCACGGTAATGTACGGTTGCAACAAGACCGGTCTCCGGACGGCACCGGGCCACTACCTAGAGGAAAAGCCATCCGTTCGGTGTGTCTCTCTGGCGCATCTGCAGAAGCAATTTGAGCAGCAATTGGTCCCACTGTGACGCAACGAACTGTTAAAAATCGGTTACTTCAAGGACAGCTCCGAGCCAGGCACCCTGTAGCGTGCATTGCACTGACCCCAAAACCACCGCCATTTGCGACTCCATTAGTGTCAAGAGAGAGCTCATTGGAGGGCAGGTATAATGAATTCTTTACTCTGCTTTTGTAAATGATGAAAGTCTATGTGAATTCAGCTTGCCGCTAACTTGGTGTAATGTTTTGTCTGTACAGAAGTGTATCTGTCGCCTTTATCGCTCTTTCACCCTCACACATAAATCGGTACAATAAAGTCAGGGCTTCGTGTTTTCTTATTAGGCTGATCCGTGAAAAGACAGACAAACAATTATGCTAATGGAGGATTCTGAGTAATATCTCGAATTTCATTCGCTCTCTCTCTCTCTCTCTCTCTCTCTCTCTCTCTCTCTCTGTCCTTTATCTATGTACAGTTTAACTATATTATTTACGTGAAATCAGCCTAGTAGAATCTCTGGTGGAGCCCTTCGTCTTAATGTTCAGCGGCTGGCTTGCTGGAAAAGATCTTTACATTTGTTATTATTATTAAGCGCTGCATTCAGTTGGGAAAATCGATCGTTTGAACAATTCGTTCAGTTTACGACAGATCTAAAATTTCAGATGCAGACGAAGCCTTTTTGGACGATTTATAAAAACTCAGAGATTGCAGGCTCTCTTCGTCACAGCTGAAACTTCCCAATTAATTACAGGGCCCAGACAATCATCAGTGATTCAGACAGAGAACTCATTCATCATTCACTCTAGAATAAAATGTTCACAAACCTTATTTCTGAGGAAAATTGTATATTGAATCCATTTCCGTGCATGTTTCGTTTTCTGTTTATCTATCACGCTAGCGGCACAAACTTTCCTAGCTCACTTTAGCGCGAAGAAGAGTAAATAAATCTCCTTTAGCAATCCGACAATCTTCCAACCGATACTTCCGAAGCTGTTCCTCTCTCTCTCTATAATAACCATGGAGCATACATTTCTGTACCTCTGTTGTTCCAAAGAATAAACGTACTAGAAAAATACTTTGGCGTCGACGAGCTGTAGGCGCATATATTACTAGAAAATCTGATCAGATACTTTTCAAACGTAAATACATGTGGATGATTTGGTTGACCATTATTAATTATTGCGTGGTAGAGGGTAATTTTCCGTGGGGAGATTACAATGCCCCTCGCAGCGAGCGAAGTTTGTGAGCTCAATTTTGATTCACCGAACACATTTCGCGAGCTATCTATTAACGTGGATAACCCGGAAGTGATGATTGTCAGTCCTCCGACTGAAAAAGAATATTATATTTGAGACAGACGAAGAAAAGAAATGTTAAAGACAGAAGAAATTAAGAGACCGGTACCGCGGCTGTATTGCTTTTACGTGCATCTAGGTGTTATATTTGCTGTGCACAACCAAGGAAGATGATCTTTCATGAACTGATGTCAGGGTCTACCCATTCGGGAACTTTCTTAAGCAGGGAAACCTTGGAAAACCTCTTAAGCCTAGACCCCCAGCCTACGGTACATAGAAGATAGGAAAGCCTATAGAAGAAAAAAAAATATAATTTTGAAATAGATCTCTAAAGGAATGACAGGGATCCATTTGTATCACGATTTGGAGAAGAGTGGTTTGTGCCTCTAGCAAAAAAACTTTTTACAATAAATAACGTGAATTCTCGTTTTACAATCTTGCTCCTGGTACAATATCTTGCGGTGCTAAACTCCCCCGGGTCTTGCATGTCCCCGACGTCCACATTTGTAGTCGGTCTTCTACGCGGCCCCCTCTGTAGTTGATCTTCTACGCGGCCCACAATGGGAAGAGTAGAAGGAACAGGGATACTCGAATTCACATGCAACATTCATTCCAAAAGAATTAGCAATGACCAAAAGGAAAACTCTTCCTGTAAGAGAACTGATTAGGTTGCACCGTCCAAGATTCTCCTTTTTGAAAGCAAAATCCTTATGGCTTCATGGATCCTTTTTGTTACGACGTACTTCAAGGAAGTCAACCATTAACTAATGATGTTGCCAAAAGCATCATCCGATTTACTCCCTTTTGAATACTCCTTTTGACTTTGCCTCCCCACTTGTGCTTATAAGTCCAAAAGTTCTAACACATTTTCTATCACTGATTTGTTCTTCGTAATTTAAAGGATTCATGTAACTTACTATAGATTTTGGATTCAAATCATCGAATAATGGAAAGTGTAGTTCATTTTATACCAATACATCATCCATATTTCCTTGATAAGTCATATAATTTAGCTATACTCAAAACTTTTTATTCTAAATACATATATTTTTTCGCTTGAGTGCTGAAATGTAAAATTTATTAGCATTGAGGAATGCGGATTCACTTCTTTCATTTACTCTCTGATTCATACGGTGTTCATCCATGCTCATATATGGAAATGTATTTTTCACACAAAATTCCCAAACGAACACGAACCATTAAATTACTACTGAATCTATGAATATTACTTTCTTTAATCATTCATTAATAAATTAAAAACTCTTAACTTCTAATTATAACACCTATTCCTTTTAGAGTTCAACATGAATCAGTTTATCCTCGCGTTTGGTGCGAGTCTCTGACAAAGCATATCTGTATCGTCTATATCGATTTTAATTTTCGCGCCGACGTCAACTGTTTTGCGCGGGAAATTATCTTTGCGGCGTTAACCGTCACTCACGATTCACTACCACAACACATCCCTTCACTCGTTTACACATCTCAGCGTTCACATGAGATTATATATGAATATTCACTCGGAACCTCTTTTGATTATTCAACGTCATTTACGGGAAACATTTCATTCTTCTTGACGGTCAGTTAGATCTTTAATCATTCTTAATGACATTAGCAATGCTAAAGTTCTATGTTCACCCAAACCACAGGTGAAGCCTATCTCCACTATCTTCTTTACAACACTTGATATTAATAGTTAGTCACTATTTCTATACTCTAAGTCACTGATTAACTATTTCAATTTAAAGGTTTCTATCACTACACACACACAGTTTATTATGTTTTTTTTTTTTTTTTTTTACGAGCGTTCATTTCTGTCACTCGGAACACCATTCCTCACTATCTTCTAATCTTCATTATATTTTTTTAAGTCGTTATGAGAAAATAACCCTTTTATTTTATTCGATCCCGGGTATGCTAACAGATAAGACCCCGGATTCGGAATTTGTAGGATAATGTATGGTCCAGTATATAGTAACTCCCATTTCTTGATACTTTTCTTTATTACGGATGATTTGGTATGTCGTTTAACTAGTACCTTCTCTCCGACATGGTATGTCTGTAACCTTTTGATTAATCTGTCATATCGTTGTTTTCTTTGATCAGCCTTTTTCGTCATATTTATGATAGCTTGTCTTATTTTTTCTTCCCAGGGCATCTCAGTTTCCTGAGTTTTGGGGATATGGTCAGTCCAGAAGTTTTCCTCTTTTGCTCCGAACATCAATTCACGAGGTGTATATCCAGTTGAGGAGTGGGGCATGTTATTGTATATTTGCTCAAACTCTTCCACATAATTTGCCCACGCAGTTTGCTTATTATGGCAATACGTCCTCATAAATCGATTGAATTCTCTAAAAATCCTCTCAACCAAATTGCCTTGTGGGTGGTAAAATGATGTTAGTATATGTTTCACACCGACTTGAGACAAAGTCTGCTTCCATCGGAGTCCCGTGAATATTTTAGCATTGTCTGTTATGATCGCCTTAGGTGTACCAACATGTGGAAGATAATCCCTTATCAATTTTAATACAATTACTTTGGCTGTAGCCGCCTTTATCGGGTATAGCTTTACGTATTTCGTACACACATCGAGAAATACCAACACATATTTAACACCACCTCTTGAAGTAGGTAACGGTCCACACAGATCGCATGAAATTAATTCTTTTGGTTTTTGTACTAATATAGAGCATAATGGATGCTTAGTCCCTTTCGAATCCGGCTTTGTTTTTTGACATATTATGCATCTCTTTAAGACCTCATGCACTCTGCGCTTTATGTTGGGAAAATAACAGTACCCACTTATTTTGTCTGCACATTTTGTCGCACCGAAATGTCCCCAGGTTAAATGAGTGAACCATACAAGTTTCTCTATTTGTGCCTCAGGTATACAAACACACCAACGGACTTTGTTTGGCCTTCCACAGCGGAAAAATAATACGCCATTTACCAGCTTGTAATAGTTTGCCATCTGATCCGAAGGTTGCTGTTGTAACCTTTGAATGACACTTCCCCATTGAGCATCTTTTTTCTGTAACTTGGCCATATGCACACACAAATTGACGTAGTACGTCTTAAATGGATTTTCCCGCAGCAGCAATACAGGGAATTCTGAGGAATTATTTACTTCAATCTCTTTTGTTAAACCCAGCGGTGACCTTGATAGAGCGTCAGCAATAATGTTTTGCTGCCCTGAGACATGTACGATCTTAAACTGGTATTGTTGCAGAGCGAGAGTCCATCTAGCCAGTCTGGGGTGTAACAGTTTACACGTTTGTAAAAACGTTAATGATTGATGATCGCAATATACGATAGTCTTTGACCCATATAAATAATAATGAAATTTTTTAAATCCCCAGACGACCGCAAGAGCCTCTAATTCTGTCGTCGTGTAGGTTCGTTCACAGTTGGACAAAACACGACTAGCAAACGCAATAGGACAAAAGGTAAGCTGTCCATTTATCTTGCGTATTTGGAAAAGGCACGCTCCAAGACCCACATTTGACGAATCTGTTGACAAGTAGAATTCCTCTTGCATGTCCGGATGGTACAAAAGCGGTGCATTTACTAATTGCTTCTTTATCTCTTCAAATGCTTCTTGACACTCTAATGTCCAGAGCCAGGGCACATCCTTCTTCAGCAAACTATTCAGAGCTGCTGCATTCATGGCCTGATTCGTTATAAATCTTCTAAAAAATGAGGCAAGACCCATAAACCCTTTTAATTGCCTCCTATTTCTCGGTGTTGGAAACTTACTAATCGCAATTAGCTTCTCCTTGGTCGGTAAAATTCCCTTTGCGTCAATTATATGTCCCAGGAACTTGATTCTGTTTAGTGCAAAATGGGATTTCTGTAGGTTAGCAGTTATTCCCATGGTTTTGAACACGTCCAACACCCGACTCAGTAAGGTAATATGCTCCTCCCAGGTCTTCGATGCAATAAGCATATCATCAACAAATACTGTTATCCTGCTTCTTAGTTCTGGTCCTAGAGCATAATCTAGAGCTGCTATAAAGATCCCAGCACTAATGTTGAGTCCGAAAGGAACTACAGTAAATTGGTAACTTCTTCCGGCATAAATGAAAGCTGTATATTTCCTTGACAACTCGTCCAGCTTGACCTGCCAATAAGAACTCCGCAAATCGATGCTCGTCAAATATTGGACATCCTGGAACCGTTGTATCAATTCGTCTATGTTTTCCGGATGTGTTCTCACTGGAATTATGATTTTATTTATTTCCCTGGCGTCGAGTACCAATCTCACAGTTCCATTTGCTTTTGGCACGACCAACAATGGGGAGCAGTATGGGCTTGTGGAGGGTTCGATCAAACCCCATTTCAACATGCGATCTATTTCTTTTTGAACTTGAGCCTTTAACCTCCAGGGAACAGGATAGAAAGTTCTACAATACGTTTCGTGTGGCTTAACGTAGAGATGGCATATGTATCCCTTAATAACTCCTGGCCTTTCGTCAAACACGTTTTCATACACTAATAATAATTCTTTGAGCTGCTTCTTCTGCTCTTCAATAATGCAGTCGGATTCCTTTAACTTCTCATACACTAATTGACCGAAGTCTCCTTTTGCTTCGAACTCATTATTCACGTGCTGCTTAGAATTTTGTGCAGTCCTGATTACTTGCACACTGATCCCACTATTATATTTTCTGGTAAGGGTTTCCTTTTTCAACAAGTCCAACTCAATTTCTTGTTTATTTACATTTAACCAAATTTTTCCTGTTTTAAAATCTATTCTGCATCCGTATTGACGTAGGCTGTCGACTCCGATAATGCAGTCTACCACCAAATTTTTCACAACAAGGAATGTGCTTAATATTGCTACATTTCCGACTTCTACACTAAGTAGTGACTGCACTTTTACATTAGCCGATCTAGCCCCAACGGCGCCTATTATTCTACAATTTTGAACTGGAAAAATTGGTACTCGTCTTATATTTCTGATCTTGTTGAATAGAGCCTCCGAAATAACATTCGTGGTTGCAGCTGTGTCCAAAACCGCCACTATAGGTACAGTCTCCAAAATGACTTGCACTTCGGCTACTGCCACCTGTTCCTTATCCTCATCTTGGAGTTCTAAGTCCTCGGTCAATTCATCTGCCAGTAAACGTCCATCATTATACGTTAGCACGGGTACACATATCCTGTTGCCCCTCAACCAATTGTTGACCGCTCCTCCGGGGCACGAGTGGGTCCTTACAAGTTTGTTGGATTTTGATTCGCCTGGTGGTTGACATCGTCCGTCACTTCGGTAATTACCGGTTGATTCGTAGATGTCCGTCCCCACTGATGTTGGTTATTTGAATCTATTCCCCCCGGTTGATTCCACTTTCTATTACTGTTATTGTTCCAGGCTTGCGGTCTGAAATTCCTTTCGTTCCCCCATACGGGATTGTATCGTTTCCCATTCCTGTTGTTCCTTGGATAGCCCCTCGCAAGACTATTGCCGGTATTATTATTGAGATTTTGAGGGGTTTCTCCACTATTTATCGATCTCTGTGCGTTCCCTTGCCTACCATTTGACGGAGGTTCTATCTCCCTATATTGGAATCTGTTGTTACGGGCTTTCTGGTTGCTCTCTTCTATAATGTCTATATGGTCTAACGTCGTGAGGAACGACTCCAAGTCTTTATCGTTCCCGTAAATTAATTGATTCCGGATGTTAGTTGGTAATCTTGCCTTAAGTATGTTTATTATGTCTGGCAAAGGCATAGGTCTGTCCCAATATCTAGTTTTGTTTATATTTTTTTCAAAATACTTCCTAAGGCTTCCTTTTGAAAAAGAGAAAGGCTCTGGGTAGAGCACCTCCTGCCTTAGGCGTTCCTGTACCCCTTCTGACCAGAACTTTGCTAAAAACGCTTTCTCAAAATCGTCATATGTCGAGCATACAGAAGTCATGTCCGAGGCCCAGATCGCCCCCGAACCTTGTATATACCCCGTAAAGAAACTGATCTTCTGACACTCCGACCAATTTCTGGGTAGCACTCCTCTAAAACTTCGGATAAAAACAATCGGATGGACCCCCCTTTTGTCAGTGTTAAAAATCTGGAATTGCCGATGCTTTATCATATTTTCTTCAGCATGGCAAAGACTTTCGTAATCTCCGTCAGATAAAACTTCACGCGAACAACTAGCTCGTGGCAATTTAATATTCGAGTTACTCACACAAGTCGGTATTGTGTGCGAATGTGCAGTAACTGGCTCTATCGTCGCTGCCGACTTCTGCTGCTGGCCTGTATTCATTTGTTCTGAGCCTTGTTGTGAAACGCGTATCGACTCTGCTATCGTTTGTTTCCACTGCTCGAAATCAGCCCCTAACTGCTGTCGCACTTCCTCAAGTCCTTTCGCAAACAAATTCTCGTCCTGTTTGCCACATAGACTCTGGAATGCTGCTTTAACATTTTGCTCAACGTTTTCACACATTAGCCTTTTGTTTTCTAATGTGATTTCGGATAATTTACCCGTTAATACATTAATCTGGTGATCTATAACGTCTTGACGTTCTGTCAGATGTTCCACACTTTCCTTTAGGTTCGTCTGCGTACGTGCCAAGTCAGGAAGTTGCGCAATTGCACATGACATGGCATCTTGCTTTTGTACTAACTGCGGAACCATTTCCATCTGTTCGCGTACGCTATCTATCTTAATAGCCACATACTCCTTCATTTCTACACGTACGCGTTGAGTAGATTCCTCACATTGAGCTTTAACCAATTCTATTTGTGCAGTTAATTTTCGTTCCGTCTCTTCAGCCTGATCTTTAAGTTCTTTTGTCTTCGCCTCTATCCGCTGCTCTAATTCGGAAAAACTGTCGTGTAACTGCTGCTTAATCTCAGCTTTCAGATTTTCCTGCCCCTCATTAACTGAGGCGAACTTCGCGTTAATGTCGGTTTTCAAATTTTCCTGCCCTTCAGTAACTGAGGCTAATTTCGTATTCAAATGATTTTGCCCTTCAGTAACTGAGGCTAATTTCGTATTCAAATGATTTTTCCCTTCAGTAACTGAGGCTAATTTCGTATTCATATTATTCATGGTCTCAGTTAACATCTGCATCTGCCTCATGATAATGACCAATGGATCTAATCCATGTTGCGTACTTGCTGTTACATCTCCAGCCGTGTCTACCGGGCGTTCTATTGCGCTATCTGTCGCGATCGGTTCTACAACACTTCTTACTACCTCATTATCATCAGTGCTAACAGCTGAAGGCTGTTGCGTGTTGCTCTGCTCTGCTTGCCTCATCTTAAACATTGCCCTAGTTAAAACCATATAAATGTTCTACAGTCAATATGTATATATCTCCCTTCACACAAGAATACTTCTGTGGCTACTTTCTTATAGTACTTATACAGGTAAATGCAACTAGGGCAGGTCAATCAATCTACATCTGGCATGAGCACAATTAGTAAATGTTCAAATCTACGTCTACTTCCTCAATACTAGCAAGCTTTAATAAAAAATTATAGATCTGGCCTTTTTTCTGCGCCCAGCGTGCTGCTTTTATTTGTAGATGGACTTAATTTGCCTGCGAGTATTTCTTCTCTTTTCCAAGTTAAGTTGTCTCGTCGTAGTTCACATGAAACAGAGAACAAAATTATTTTAACAACGTCCAAAAACGTGTCCTGTCACGGATTGGCCATTATAATGAATTCTTTACTCTGCTTTTGTAAATGATGAAAGTCTATGTGAATTCAGCTTGCCGCTAACTTGGTGTAATGTTTTGTCTGTACAGAAGTGTATCTGTCGCCTTTATCGCTCTTTCACCCTCACACATAAATCGGTACAATAAAGTCAGGGCTTCGTGTTTTCTTATTAGGCTGATCCGTGAAAAGACAGACAAACAATTATGCTAATGGAGGATTCTGAGTAATATCTCGAATTTCATTCGCTCTCTCTCTCTCTCTCTCTCTCTCTCTCTCTCTCTCTCTCTCTGTCCTTTATCTATGTACAGTTTAACTATATTATTTACGTGAAATCAGCCTAGTAGAATCTCTGGTGGAGCCCTTCGTCTTAATGTTCAGCGGCTGGCTTGCTGGAAAAGATCTTTACATTTGTTATTATTATTAAGCGCTGCATTCAGTTGGGAAAATCGATCGTTTGAACAATTCGTTCAGTTTACGACAGATCTAAAATTTCAGATGCGGACGAAGCCTTTTTGGACGATTTATAAAAACTCAGAGATTGCAGGCTCTCTTCGTCACAGCTGAAACTTCCCAATTAATTACAGGGCCCAGACAATCATCAGTGATTCAGACAGAGAACTCATTCATCATTCACTCTAGAATAAAATGTTCACAAACCTTATTTCTGAGGAAAATTGTATATTGAATCCATTTCCGTACATGTTTCGTTTTCTGTTTATCTATCACGCTAGCGGCACAAACTTTCCTAGCTCGCTTTAGCGCGAAGAAGAGTAAATAAATCTCCTTTAGCAATCCGACAATCTTCCAACCGATACTTCCGAAGCTGTTCCTCTCTCTCTCTATAATAACCATGGAGCATACATTTCTGTACCTCTGTTGTTCCAAAGAATAAACGTACTAGAAAAATACTTTGGCGTCGACGAGCTGTAGGCGCATATATTACTAGAAAATCTGATCAGATACTTTTCAAACGTAAATACATGTGGATGATTTGGTTGACCATTATTAATTATTGCGTGGTAGAGGGTAATTTTCCGTGGGGAGATTACACAGGGTGGAGGTCTGATGTGTTTCCTGATGAAAGCCGATTATGCCTAGATGTCCCTAACGGCCGTGTGTTGGTTAGAAGGAGGCTAGTTGAGGACCTGCACTCTGTGTGCTAGACTCCATGGACCTACACCTACTGTTATGGTCTGATGTGCTGTTTCGTATGACAGCAGGAGCATTCTTGTGATTATCCCACACACCTTGACTGCAAATTTGTACGTCAGTCTTGTGATTCGACCTGTTCTGCTGTCATTCATGCACAGCACTCTTGAGGGTGTTTTCCAACAGGATAACTCTCGCCCTTAAACCATTGTTGTAACCCAACATGCTCTACAGAGTGTCGATAGGGTTGCCTTGGCCTGCTCGTTCACTAAATCTGTCTCCAGTCAAGCTCATGTGGGACATCATCGGACGACAACTCCAGCGTCATCCACAAACATCATTAACTCTCCCTGTATTGACTAACCAAGTGCAACAGGCATGGAATTGTCCCATAACCTGTACAACACAATGCATGTACGTTTGCATGCTTGTATTCAACATTTGGCGGCTACCCCGGTATTAATGTACCAGCATTTCACACTTGTAATGGCATATCTTGCGCTTGCATTAAACTGAGATATTGCAACGTTAATCACTTAAGTGTTTTACCAAGATAAATGTATTCCCAAAATTTCATTACTCTATAGTAATTATTTTTTGGGGTAGCAGTTTTTTCCGTTAATGTATGTTGATGATACTTTTAACATTTATGATGTCTTAAAAGTTTTGTGCTAATGATATTGAGGAAGATGTTTATGATATAACAATGGCAATGACTTAAGATAACAATGTTGAGAAGACGAAGTGAACCTTTCAATGTTACGTTTCGCGGATCATACAAGCCAAAGCGTAGAATAATGGAATATCTTTTCAGTTCTGCGAATTAGTTTCTGTGATACAGAAATAACTAACAGTTAAAATAATTGAGGCGTCACTAACAAACAATTTGTTTCGAGTTTACCTTTGAAGACGTATTTTGTTTGTGTAATCTGCTGTCTTGTTGGTATAGTAATTATTTTGTTCACATAACTGTTTGTTATTTCATTTGTCAAATGGTATATAAGCTTATTCTGTTTAATGTCATTTTTAAGAGCTGAGACTATCTGATGGTTCTAAATGCCTAATGCCAATGCTGAGTCCTGAATGTCCTAATTGTACTGCTTTATGTTATGTTTGTTGGTAAAGATCTTACTTTCATGTAAATTCATGTATTGTACACTAGAGGTGGTCTTATTCCTGTAGTTTATGTGCTCGTCCTTCAGAGGACTGAAAGACGGCAAGTCCTGTTTTCTCATTTAAATCATGAGTACGAGAGCATTCAATGCACCATTATGTCAACAGGAAAGTGCTAGGCCAGTTACGACGTTTAATAAAGTGGGTTGACATTGACTGCGTACTGTTTGCCTCGGTATCTAGTTGTACTGGGTAATTAGAGGTGAAGGGTCTTTCCTTCTGTTGCCTAGGATCTTGTGAATTGTTTGTGTTGCCACCGTGCAGAGAGAAACGAGAGTTACCACAGGGCTGCGTTAATGGTCCGCAGTTCTGGATAGACGAAAGTGCCCGGCTGCAAGTGCAGTGGCAGGGATCGTGTGGGGGCCGGTCACAGATTTCACATCACGACGGTGGCTGGCAGAAGGGCAGTGTCCTGCTGTTAATGCACTACGGTGCTTTGTTACAAATGCTAGGTGCAGCACCTTTTTTACACCTCCCCTGGAAATTGTTTCCTGTCGATAGTGAAACTTTTTAGGAACCTGCAGGCATTTGCGGGATGGCTTTAAGAGGGCATTGTTTAAGAGAATTATAGCTCTTAAGATTGTAAAACATTTATCTTCAGAGTCTGAAATAGTCCCATGCTACTAGGTGCCCGACACTGTGTTGCCAGCACAGCCCGTATGTTTTTTTTTAGACGTTCGGGGTCCTACGCCAAGCGAGTTCCCAAACACACTGAAAACAAGCGCCATGATTGAGGATCAGACTTTGACATCAGATGACGTACCAGGGGTATCAATAATTTTTGGAGGTAAGTCACTTTTTTGGGGGAGTGATTATTGTCTGTCTCATGGAGTGAGACCGTGCGCCAGTATTCGATTACGCGATTGGCATGGTGAAATCCTGCCGCATGCAGTTCGTAGTGAGAATTTCCCGAGGTGCTCCATGTGGAGCGTTTTTGGAGGAGGAAGTTTTGGGAGAGATTTTAGTGAGACAGTTGCTCCGGCGATGGCGTAAAGTGAAGATCGAAGCGCTCGCCCAGCGACAGTGATCAAGGCAGGGTCCAATGTTCGAGTCTGTGCAGGTGTGCGCTGGTCGCGGATTTGCCGATTTGCAGCGCCGGCGACGGTGTATACACGTGATGGGCAGCTGTCCACGGTGAGCTTCTTTGTAGTTCCAGTACATTAGGAATTTCCAAAGGTGCTTTAAACCCACTGTGGTGTGTTATTTCAATCCGCAACAGCAGTTGTTCAGTTAAAAGTTGTAGCCAGTCTTACAGTTTAGTAGTTCACAGTCACTGTCAATTGCGATACAATCAGTCAGACAGCGTTAATTTTGATACCCAAACAGGCAGGTGTCGTGCAGAGAACTCCACCCCTTGCCGCCAGCTTTGCTAAACGATGGACAGGTATTATATGATAGTGATTTATAGGTGTTTGAACTGAATATCTGCTCCTTACTGATGCGGTTGAACGTCATACTTCATGCATGTTGTTTTGCAATAAATCCATTATCACAATGAGTACCCTTTTTCATTTCAATGGATAATATACATTGACAACTTGATAATTTTAGTTTCCTCTGACAAATTTTACCTCACTGTTGTTTTATTACGAATTTTCTAAATTAGGGTTCACATACTTGATATGTGTTTAGATAGTCCCTCACAGACAGATTATAATTATGTATTAAGATTTAGTATTGTACCGTGTCAGAGTGTTTAGATGTGTTCAGATAGTCCCTCACACACAGATCAGAATAATGTATTAAAATAGATTATTGTACAGTCTCGGAGGCCATTCTGGTGCAAAAATTAATCACAGGCAATTCCCACATTACCATATCACCTTGGCATTTCATATAAATTGGCGACTCCGCCATTGATCAGGCTTTGTTAGGAAGATTTAGCTGTGCAGTCCGTAAACGTAAATGTGATTTCCAGTAATGAATCTTATGTGAATGTATGCTTTCCCGGCGTATACAGCTGGCGAAGAGTTCTCGGGCTTCCAGCCGGGTGGCGGTGTCTTCAAACAGCGACGTTTCGACGAGTGACATACTCATCATCTTCTGGCGAAGTGCCGAGACTTTGCGGATGCCGGTCCTTTTATACCTGCGTTGCCACGGGTCGTAACACATCTGAAATGTAACGTCCACTGTTCAAAGTGCCATCAATGCGAACAAGAGGTGACCGAGACGTGTAACCAATGGCATCCCATACCATCAAGCCGGGTGATACGCCAGTATGGCGATGACGAATACACGCTTCCAATGTGCGTTCACCGCGATGTCGCCAAACACGGATTCGTCCATCATGATGCTGTAAACAGAACCTGGATTCATCCGAAAAAATGACGTTTTGCCATTCGTGCACGCAGGTTCGTCATTGAGTACACCATCGCAGGCGCTCCTGTCTGTGATGCAGCGTCAAGGGTAACTGCAGCCATGGTCTCCGAGCTGATAGTCCATGCTGCTGCAAACGTCGTCGAACTGTTCGTGCAGATGGTTGTTGTCTTGCAAACGTCCCCATCTGTTGACTCAGGGATAGGGACGTGGCTGCACGATCCGTTACAGCCATGTGGATAAGATGCCTGTCATCTCGACTGCTTGTGATACGAGGCCATTGGGATCCTGCACGGCGTTCCGTATTACCCTCCTGAACCTACCGATTCCATATTCTGCTAACAGTCATTGGATCTCGACCAACGCGAGCAGCAATGTCGCGATACGATGAATCGCAATCGCGATCGGCTACAATCCGACCTTTATCAAAGTCGGAAACGTGATGGTACCCATTTCTCCTCCTTACACGAGGCATCACAACAACGTTTCACCAGGCAACGCCGGTCATCTGCTGTTTGTGTATGAGAAATCGGTTGGAAACTTTCCTCATATCAGCACGTTGTAGGTACGCCACCGGCATCAACCTTGTGTGAATGCTCTGAAAAGCTAATCATTTGCATATCACAGCATCTTCTTCCTGTCGGTTAAATTTCGCGTCTGTACCACGTCATCATCGTGATGTAGCAATTTTAATGGCCAGTAGTGTAAATTGATATCTGAAAAACATGTTTACACAAATATACTAAAGAGAAAAAAGAGAGACAAACTCTGAAAAAAAAAAAACCTGTGAATCTCCCTGCCCAAACAGAAGCAACGATAAACCGACAAACAAATAGTCTAGTCATCTTGAATGACAAGAATCTGTCGACATCTGCTGCATAACTACATTTTAATTCTATGCTTATAAGAATTAGATGTGCTACAAAAAAAAACTCCACACAGGCAATACACAGGCCAAATGTCACATCTCACAATAACATCTAGCATACAACTCATGTTGTATGCAGTTGGAAAGTTGAAACCACTTAATTCGCATAGATAAGAGTAGTTCGTCGGTTTCCACAAGGATCCTGTGTTATTTACATCACCCCTGTTAACTGCAACTGCCCACTACTTTCTTCTTTCCTCATTCCGCGGAAATACAAGCATACGAAATCCACCTACGCTTCCGTTGGTACATCCGAAAGCAGCACAACCTGGCATCGTTTCTGAATGTCTGCAGAATGAATTAAAGGTGGTACCACTGTTATCGTTCTTGCTTCAAAACAGTGCTCATTTCATAACAAAATGCTTTCTTATTGGATCTCATATTTAAGCTCTCACGCGTAAATTTCGTGCAAAAAGCTGTCTAAGTAATGTGCAAACACATACAGAATGCACAATAAATCTGTAAATAACTCAAATTACCTTCTAATAGTTTCCAAAAGTCTTCAAAACAGTAATCTAACTCCGAAAAGCACTGCGAACATAGTACTCGGGAGAGACCTGTGGCATAAACATGGCTTCGCAGCGGCTCAGTCAATCACATGCGATTTCAGTTAGGGCCACTCTCTCCCTGTATACAGGCTCTCTTATCTCCCCCTCCTGTGACGTAATTCATAATGGTAGCCTGGGAAAAATAGGGTGGGAAATTTGCTCAGTCTGTGTGCAGCTGCTGGACTGAGAGGACCTCACAACGGTAGACTAATATAGCGTGCACAAGGGACTGTTTAAACAATTGGTTTAAGAAAATTGTTATTTATTTCTAAAATCGCGATATACCTAGAAATTGATGCTGATGTTTCAAACGATTTGGACGATGTTAAACAATTGTGGTACTTATTTTTTATTCCGATAGCGAAAGGAACCACCTAGTTACAGTGTCATAGATCATGCTAAACATATCTGACAAACTCTATTGCGTGCGCTCCGTGCGCCGGGCCGCTCCACACCGGCCACCGGCAGTGAGCAACCGCGGCGCGGGGCAGCAGCACTAAACACACCCAGTCACACTGGAAATACCCACAGCCTTCCTCCTCATCCCTGGCGCACTTTCATTGTATGTGGCACATGGATACCTCTTGTCGTTGAACACCAAGTGCTTCAGGAGTTACAAAATCTTATGTTTAAGCAATGTGCCTAGTAAATGTCACATAGATATCTTGAAGATGGTTCAAATGGTTCTGAGCACTATGGGACTCAACTCCTAAGGTCATTAGTCCCCTAGAACTTAGAACTAGTTAAACCTAACTAACCTAAGGACATAACAAACATCCATGCCCGAGGCAGGATTCGAATCTGCGACCGTAGCGGTCTTGCGGTTCCGGACTGCAGCGCCTTTAACCGCACGGCCACTTCGGCCGGCTTCTTGAAGATGTCACAGGAACTAAAAGTACCACTGGACGAAGATAGATAGAGAGAGAGAGAGAGCTTTTCAGATGATGCAAGACTATTTAAACATTTTGCGCTGTAATTACACATTTCATTCCGAGGAATACTACCACACTTGAACACTGACTCTAAAAGGATCACAGCGCACTTATGAAATCTTCCAGCCTTCCTCCCTGAGACACTTCACGCGCTTTTGAGGGAAATATCACAGCCTTCCCTTTTCGTTGAGAGCGAGCTGCTTCAGAAGTTATTAAATCCAATTGAATATGTCTCTAAATGCACTTTCAAAAAGATCTCTCCGCAGTAGTTTGCTTCAATTTTGCGATGTATACCACCACACTTGAACACAGACTTTAAAAATATCGCGACACACTTGTGAAACCTCCCAGTCTTCCTCCCTGCGATACTTCGCGTGCTTTTGTGGGAACCACCACAGCCTTCCCTTGTCTTTGAGCATGGGCTGCTTCAGAAATTATTAAATCCAACTGAATATGTCTCAAAATGCACTTTCAAAAAGACCACTGCACAGTAGTTTGCTTCGAGATGTCATAAGTAAATCGTTAAACAATCTGCTGAGATGGATTTCACAAATTGAGTATACAGTTGCGCAGTACTAAATATTAATTAACACTACAGATGGACATTGCTGTAGAATATTTGCGCGCATAAACAAATTAGGTAAAATGTTTGACGTCTCAATACATTTTCAAATACTGCTTTAAACAATTTGTTTCAAATACACTCGCACACAAAACACTGCATTATCTTCGCAGGTGCACATGGAACAGAAATACATTGCGTAAAAAAAAAGAATGCAGTTACAGTCAAAAATACGCCATATCGGAATATTGTTTATATATTGAAATTAAAACAAATGAGCGCAAATACATCGCATCGAAACTCTGAAGAAGGGCTTACATACGCTATCACAGTAGTTTGGAACACAAGACACGGTCTTAACCCAGGACACGTGGAGCGCGGCACGTCCGTCAGTGGCCACAGCTCGCCACAAAGTGAACCAGCAACCAGAAGCTGGGACACTCTGGCCGGATCAGTGAGCGCATCCAGCACAAAGAAGAGATCAGTGGAACAAGTTGGTATTATTGGCTCTTGAAAATACTGTTCAGGACTTTCCATCAACTGCCCTTCCTGATTGGTTCCCGCCAAATCAGTGTGTCTATATAAAACCTTCCCCCTCCAATCCCCGTCTCACTCTGCCAGCGTCAGCTCAGCAGTGTGGTTGCTCCTTAGTTGTGTGCGTCAGTTTGTTGAAAACAAAGCGCTCAGCGACATCGAGTACCACAAGCATGAGCAGCAAACCTAACTAACCTAAGGACATAACAAACATCCATGCCCGAGGCAGGATTCGAATCTGCGATCGTAGCGGTCTTGCGGTTCCGGACTGCAGCGCCTTTAACCGCACGGCCACTTCGGCCGGCTTCTTGAAGATGTCACAGGAACTAAAAGTACCACTGGACGAAGATAGATAGAGAGAGAGAGAGAGCTTTTCAGATGATGCAAGACTATTTAAACATTTTGCGCTGTAATTACACATTTCATTCCGAGGAATACTACCACACTTGAACACTGACTCTAAAAGGATCACAGCGCACTTATGAAATCTTCCAGCCTTCCTCCCTGAGACACTTCACGCGCTTTTGAGGGAAATATCACAGCCTTCCCTTTTCGTTGAGAGCGAGCTGCTTCAGAAGTTATTAAATCCAATTGAATATGTCTCTAAATGCACTTTCAAAAAGATCTCTCCGCAGTAGTTTGCTTCAATTTTGCGATGTATACCACCACACTTGAACACAGACTTTAAAAATATCGCGACACACTTGTGAAACCTCCCAGTCTTCCTCCCTGCGATACTTCGCGTGCTTTTGTGGGAACCACCACAGCCTTCCCTTGTCTTTGAGCATGGGCTGCTTCAGAAATTATTAAATCCAACTGAATATGTCTCAAAATGCACTTTTAAAAAGACCACTGCACAGTAGTTTGCTTCGAGATGTCATAAGTAAATCGTTAAACAATCTGCTGAGATGGATTTCACAAATTGAGTATACAGTTGCGCAGTACTAAATATTAATTAACACTACAGATGGACATTGCTGTAGAATATTTGCGCGCATAAACAAATTAGGTAAAATGTTTGACGTCTCAATACATTTTCAAATACTGCTTTAAACAATTTGTTTCAAATACACTCGCACACAAAACACTGCATTATCTTCGCAGGTGCACATGGAACAGAAATACATTGCGTAAAAAAAAAGAATGCAGTTACAGTCAAAAATACGCCATATCGGAATATTGTTTATATATTGAAATTAAAACAAATGAGCGCAAATACATCGCATCGAAACTCTGAAGAAGGGCTTACATACGCTATCACAGTAGTTTGGAACACAAGACACGGTCTTAACCCAGGACACGCGGAGCGCGGCACGTCCGTCAGTGGCCACAGCTCGCCACAAAGTGAACCAGCAACCAGAAGCTGGGACACTCTGGCCGGATCAGTGAGCGCATCCAGCACAAAGAAGAGATCAGTGGAACAAGTTGGTATTATTGGCTCTTGAAAATACTGTTCAGGACTTTCCATCAACTGCCCTTCCTGATTGGTTCCCGCCAAATCAGTGTGTCTATATAAAACCTTCCCCCTCCAATCCCCGTCTCACTCTGCCAGCGTCAGCTCAGCAGTGTGGTTGCTCCTTAGTTGTGTGCGTCAGTTTGTTGAAAACAAAGCGCTCAGCGACATCGAGTACCACAAGCATGAGCAGCAAACCTAACTAACCTAAGGACATAACAAACATCCATGCCCGAGGCAGGATTCGAATCTGCGATCGTAGCGGTCTTGCGGTTCCGGACTGCAGCGCCTTTAACCGCACGGCCACTTCGGCCGGCTTCTTGAAGATGTCACAGGAACTAAAAGTACCACTGGACGAAGATAGATAGAGAGAGAGAGAGAGCTTTTCAGATGATGCAAGACTATTTAAACATTTTGCGCTGTAATTACACATTTCATTCCGAGGAATACTACCACACTTGAACACTGACTCTAAAAGGATCACAGCGCACTTATGAAATCTTCCAGCCTTCCTCCCTGAGACACTTCACGCGCTTTTGAGGGAAATATCACAGCCTTCCCTTTTCGTTGAGAGCGAGCTGCTTCAGAAGTTATTAAATCCAATTGAATATGTCTCTAAATGCACTTTCAAAAAGATCTCTCCGCAGTAGTTTGCTTCAATTTTGCGATGTATACCACCACACTTGAACACAGACTTTAAAAATATCGCGACACACTTGTGAAACCTCCCAGTCTTCCTCCCTGCGATACTTCGCGTGCTTTTGTGGGAACCACCACAGCCTTCCCTTGTCTTTGAGCATGGGCTGCTTCAGAAATTATTAAATCCAACTGAATATGTCTCAAAATGCACTTTCAAAAAGACCACTGCACAGTAGTTTGCTTCGAGATGTCATAAGTAAATCGTTAAACAATCTGCTGAGATGGATTTCACAAATTGAGTATACAGTTGCGCAGTACTAAATATTAATTAACACTACAGATGGACATTGCTGTAGAATATTTGCGCGCATAAACAAATTAGGTAAAATGTTTGACGTCTCAATACATTTTCAAATACTGCTTTAAACAATTTGTTTCAAATACACTCGCACACAAAACACTGCATTATCTTCGCAGGTGCACATGGAACAGAAATACATTGCGTAAAAAAAAGAATGCAGTTACAGTCAAAAATACGCCATATCGGAATATTGTTTATATATTGAAATTAAAACAAATGAGCGCAAATACATCGCATCGAAACTCTGAAGAAGGGCTTACATACGCTATCACAGTAGTTTGGAACACAAGACACGGTCTTAACCCAGGACACGCGGAGCGCGGCACGTCCGTCAGTGGCCACAGCTCGCCACAAAGTGAACCAGCAACCAGAAGCTGGGACACTCTGGCCGGATCAGTGAGCGCATCCAGCACAAAGAAGAGATCAGTGGAACAAGTTGGTATTATTGGCTCTTGAAAATACTGTTCAGGACTTTCCATCAACTGCCCTTCCTGATTGGTTCCCGCCAAATCAGTGTGTCTATATAAAACCTTCCCCCTCCAATCCCCGTCTCACTCTGCCAGCGTCAGCTCAGCAGTGTGGTTGCTCCTTAGTTGTGTGCGTCAGTTTGTTGAAAACAAAGCGCTCAGCGACATCGAGTACCACAAGCATGAGCAGCAAACAACGTAGAATTGTGGTAGTAGTAGTAGAAGAAGAAGAATATGAACTGCCACATAAGTAAATAATTTGTTTTCGTAAATATATGGTTATGGTGTAGAAATTAGGAAAAAATTAACATGCTAAAAAATTCTAGTCGATAATTCGGTTTCTTTTCCTTATTTCACAGTGGAACTCCAAGATTTTGTCCTGAATTGCGAGGACAGACAGGAGGAGGAGGGGTTGGGTTACAGCAAACTCTCCCTATTGAGGTCCAACCTCCTGTGGAAAGCCTACAACTAGAACTACGACGTATTAAAAAATTTCATGTTAGCAGTAGTGTAATTTGTTTTTATGTCGTTGGTTTATTTCTTATTTTATGCGTGTTCCTGCTATAGCTCGCATGAAGAAAATGCAGCTTGAGCTGGAGGCAAGGCTGGAGGCTGAAAAACTGCACCAACCACACTCTGTGGAACAGCCTCCAGCAACGAATAAACAGCGCCAACAGCAGCGTAAGTACAGAAAAAGAAAAGAAATACCTGTGTGGTATTAGGTATTTAATTAAAAGAATATGCTTCGTCTTGTTACAGCAACAATTCTGGAGGGGTTAGACCTCCTAGACAGGCAGCTGGAGGTTATTTACCAGCTGCAGCAGCAGTCCCAAGCACCCAGTGAGATAGCAGGACATGCCTGTAAGTGGAAAAAAAGAATTCTAATTTTTTGTTTCTTTGTATGTGGCCATAGTATGGAAGGCTTTTCTTCTCCTCTAACAAATCTATCTATCTATATATATATATATATATATATATATATATATATATATATATATATATATATATGTTTTTGTTGTCGTAAACGAGATGGATCACAGGCACTATATCGAATCTGGCGAGGATGAGATACCTGAATGGGTCAGAGAAATGGTTCTACATGAAGAGCTGCAACCGCAGCATGACCTGGCACTTCTAGAGCTGACTTTCCTGAAGGGGTGGTAGAGTTACCTGAAAATGTCGATGAAATGTTCACGCCGTGGACCCAGAACGCGAAAGATAATTACTCACTCTACTTACATAACAATGCAATCGTCTGTTTTCTTTCATTCCTTCAAGCAGCAGCAGCAAGCAATGTGTAGAACATTGTACTTAATTTTTTTTTCATTATTCTCTCTCTTCTGCAGCGGCTACATATCCGCAGCCGCAAGGCACTGTGACGCGGGTAGTGGTGGCACCTACATCTACCTCGTGAAAGTGGCATCAGGTGAGCAAAAACACTGCTAGACGCCGCGTGTGAGACCGCAGCCTCAGCCTTCACCGAGGCCGCCACAGCACCGGGTCTGTGGATTGAGCAACGAGCAACCACCACTCACGCTAGCGGGTCAGGTAAACAGCAACAGCAGCAGCAGTTTTGGGAGCCATCGCCACAGCCGGGCTATTTCCAGTGGCCTGATCCAGTAGCGCCGCCTCATCCTCCTTCTCAACCTCGTCAGAACTATCGCTGGCAACGAAAGGTGTGTGAGCCTCAGTACATACCCATGTGCACCTCGCCGACTGCGTCATCAACAGGATGGAACTCATCAACATCGGGTAGTAGTATTATTAGTAACTGAGATGAGCCTGTTGCTGGCGGCAGTTACCTCTACCGTCCTTTTAGTGAAGGACATCAGGTCAGTGATACCATACCGAAGTAAGATTACTCGGTGATCTCCGCGCGGGATTAGCCGAGCGGTCTAGGGCGGTGCAATCATGAACTGTGCAGCTGGTCCCGGCGGAGGTTTGAGTCCTCCCTCGGGCATGGGTGTGTGTGTTTGTCCTTAGGATAATTTAGGTTAAGTAGTGTGTAAGCTTAGGGACTGATGTCCTTAGCAGTTAAGTCCCATAAGATTTCACATACATTTGAACATTTTTTACTCGGTGATTGCAGAGGCCTTTGAGGAGCGAATGACGTTCACAAGGATCGAGACTCTGGCAGGAGGGTACTGCGACCCTGTCGGGTTTCTAAGAGTGTGCCTTCCTGTCCTGGAAACGGAGCTCCTCAAAGTAGTCAATCATCTGCAGTATCCAGCCATTAAATCCAGTGCAGTGATCTGCATCGAACTGTCGAACCCCCCGTCAAGGTTGCCTCTGGCATTGAGGAGACTTTGGGGGGAACGGGAATTGGTGTGATAATGCAGAGCACGTCAGTCGCCAAGTGGTTTCGTGAATCCACTTTGAGTGCTATAATGGACCGGTTTTCCGAGATGGAAGTTAGTGTCAGCTGAAGCACTCAGCCAAATACTACACCTAAACATATATATAGTCCAATGGCTGAACTGTCACTGGAAGATGTATTGCATTGGTGGGGGTCTGAACAATCTTATACCCAGTTGCAACTGAGGGGAAGAATCCTTATAGTATGAATCAGACTATCATTGAGATAGGAGTTCGTTGCAATGTTACACTCGACTCGGATTGTGCTGACAGGCAGTATGTCCACAGTCTGATCTGACTTGCAAAATTTACTAGGGTCCTTCTTCAAGACCTTTCCTTTTGTGAAACCCAGTAAGCACCCTATTGAACCTTTCTGGTTCAAGTCAATCATTGCATTCACAGTCCTTATTTTAGATTTAAGTGTACTGGTGTCTGCACGTACTCGTAGTTCGATACCTTTTCCAGACTGTTTCAAGACTTCGTTTAAATCGTCAATATCGTATGCACCCGGATCTATTTCCACAATGTCTTTTTCACCATTAATATCCAGATGCAGTTATATGTCTCCAGTCCAGTGAATGCAATACTCCATTCACAAATGCTCAAATCAATTGGCGGGAAGTAATTTGCAGATAATACAGATGATCCTTCTTTTAAAGTCAAAGTGTACGACATTGGATCTGAACCTAAACTAATGAAGAAATGTTTAAAGCTCTTCTTTATATTTTTCTTCTTCTTCTTCTTCTTCTTCTTCTTTGTAATCGTCAAGAGAAACATGATACACAGATGTCCTGAGAAATGTGCATTAAAGTCGAGATAGTGCCGAAAATTGTCGGACACACGTCTTCGCAAGTGAAGTAACGTTGTAATTCTTTTGGCGGCTGCAGGCCACCAAATGGGTCGAAATAGTAGACGGTATTTGCATTTTTCATAACACATGAAACAATTTGGGTGCTGAGACCTACAGAAACATCTAAATTCACAATACCACATTCACCAGTTTTCCACATAGTCTTCAGTAATGTATTTCGCATGAACACACCACGGAATCTTGGAATGTTGAATTTTTTTCTAACAAATTTAAGTAGATCGGTATTTTGTGAGTGCCGGATGTGGTAGGTCTGCTAACGGGTATTTTTTTATTTGTGAATAGACCAAGTCCTTTACTGTACAGTTCCAAGTATAGTCCTTTTCTGATGGCTGCGGCTTCCATCATGCGGTTATGTCTGCTCGCTTCTTCTAACTGCGCTTGGAAGTTTTCCGCGTTCTTGATTGTTCGAACAATAGTTTCAGAACCACCAGCGAGGACCCTACCACCAAGAGAGTGGAGAGGGCTGGAATGAGGAATGGAAGAAAACCACCAGACATCTTGGGTACTGGTAGAACACCAGGTGCTTTAAGCGATTCTCTTCTTCTTCCCGCTTCCTTCTGCTTCAGAGCGTTTTTAGCTGCGTACATCGCTGTCAGGATACAGTTCTTCAAACATCTTTGCTTCCCACTCTTCTGCTTTTTATTATTTAGTGCACAACGTGCAGCTTTCATAACTTGCCTAAACCCAACCTAATTTTTCCATGCATGGCTTTATCAACTGCAAATGCTGCAGTGCATTGACGTATGCCAATATCCGTTTTTCTACCAATCGCCTTAGCCCTATCAGCTAAAATTCTGTCTGCAATGTGATGACTTGGGGGATGTTTATCTGCAGCGTATGCAAAGTTGTGTTCCATATACTCTTCGTTGAGCAGATTGATCCCCTTATCACGTCGTGCCAAGCGTTTTTGTGAAGCTTTGTTCCATGTCCGCAGTAGTTCTATCCCGGAATGTGTAATTCTACTGGCAGTTTGCCTAGAATACCATCACCTTTTCTTATGTTTCCCGTAGCACGCATGTTATGCTACTGCGGTGGTTGTGGACTGTGCACCCCATTATATAGGAAATCGTTAGCATCAATCCAACTGTTTTGTGCTACAGGAAAACACAGCCATTTGACGAGCGCTGTATTACCTCAACGTCTTATGACTCCTCCATGAGAAACACATCCGGTTCTGAGGTTCTCTGCAACTCTTTAGTGTAGAGGCAGCCTACAATTTCTTCACTTCTACTATCCTTCAAGATATAAGTTCTAAGCTTCGTTCCTTGCACCTTTAAAACTGTAAATATCTCTGTTGACCAGTTTGGCAGGCATGATTTCTCAAATTCTGTCTTGTGTTTTGATATAGGTACCAAATCACCTACATTAAATTTCTGGTTACGTGGGTCCAGCATTTTCATACGATATAACACGTTATCCATGAGTCCATTACCACGAACATCGATTGGTCTCATTTTTATTGTGCTACGTTTGCTTAGAATATACTGAGCAGTTGTTTCTGGGAGGATATCTGTCTATTTGTTTGAGCTGACGAAGATTAAAACGCATCCACATTTGACCTTTTTTCTGTTCAGGTGTTCCACGACACTCGCCTTCAGGTGGGTGAATGTTGAGTAGTGTTGTATTCCATATCACTGCATCACATTCTTGGAACACAAATTGTAAAACTTTCCACCGTGATCGGTTTGGAGATTGTCCGGGCATCGATTCGTCCCTATCTGCAACAAACGCTCAGAAACATCCATGTACAAGTGAGTGTTCGGTCTATGTACACCTATTGCCTCAGGTTGAAAGCCGGACATGCTCGCGAGTTTGTCCGTGGTGCAGAGTATACTCATGTACTCATCTCTCTTGCCTGGTTATGCATACAGAAATTCCAGTTTTCGTGTTTTATCAGTAACTAGAAACCCCGTACTTCGAATGATTCCGGCAATCAGCACATACTGTATCTTTACAAAGTCATTGAACGACATGTCGGTTCATACATGAACTTGATAAATGTGTTTTAAATTCAGAGTGTCTCGTTTGAAGGCTATAATGAGGTTTGCAGTATCCCTAACCAAGTGTTTTGGGAATCTGGAATTTTTATGGCTTAGATAAAGTACATCAGCACCTAAATGACGACCGAAACAGAAGTATTTTCGAATTTGGTCTTGGTTTTCTTCAGCAACTTCGTCAAGTATGAAGACAATGTTTGGCTTTGCTTTTTAGGTGGGGGGGATATCACCGCTTTAACTGAATGTAGTGTATCTAACACACTTTACACCGCGCATTATCTCCTGTAATAGCTTGTACTTGGGCTGAAACAGTGTTTTTGAAAGCACGCAACATATTCAAATCGTACTCCATCTATTTATATTTAGAAGCGTCATGAGAAGATTGGTCTTGCCACAATTGTGTGTACCTACGATAATTGCTCGTATATTATCAAGAAGGAGTATTCCGTTCTTCTTCTTCTTCTTTAGGTCTTCTTTGACATCTTCACACGTCCAGTCACCTATAAAAAGTCCTTGACGAGGATGTTTCATCCACCCTGCCATGATACTGACCGCGCCAGGTATTGACAAGCAGTGGGCTTATATAGAAAGACACACACACACACACAAACACACACACACACACACACACACTTGTAAAGTTGGTAATAATATGTGAAGCCACTATAGCTCCATCACTTAACATACTGAGCTACAATGGCTACACAGAGAAACCCGTGAAATGTAACTTTATCATTCAATGACTGGTGAGGAGGTGTTTGAGGCAATTGTCTACTGCTGCATGATTATAGGCGCAGCATTGAAAATAATGATATTAATAAGTGGAATACTTGGACAAAATGAGAGAGGTATGAAATAAAAAACAAACACAGTCTGAGATTGTATATACACGTGATTTATCTAAATACTGTACATCGGATGTAGTGTTTTTGAAAAATCTTTCCTTCTTCTTTGTAACTGTACAATATTTCCCAAACAAAGCTTTTTGATATGCAATAAATTCCGCGCTCATCTCCTTCAAACCGATGGGCGCCACACAATACTCTGGTTTTTCAAACGTACATTTAACCTGTTTCTCTTTCGGCTCTGCATTCATGCAGAAACAAAGGTACTGTTCCAACTATCAACATGTACACTATACACACATGTAAAGTTTACAGCATCATTGTATACGGAGTCTACGCTTGGCAACCACTGACTCAGTCTGTCCAATGCAAGGTGTAGTGCAGTACCCGGATTGTATAAGTTCGTAACTGAGGTGTGTCGTAGATAAATACACTTGTCACCCGATTTCACACACATTTGGGTTGGGTTGATTTGGGGGAGGGGTGGGGGGAGACCAAACAGCGAGGTCATCGGTCTCATCGGATTAGGGAAGGAAGTCGGCCGTGCCCTGTCAAAGGAACCATCCCAGCATTTGCCTAAAGCGATTTAGGGAAATCACGGAAAGCCTAAATCAGGATCGCCATACGCGGGATTGAACCGTCGTCCTCCCGAATGTGAGTCCAGTGGTCACACACAGTGCAAAGTCATCATACACTGTTGTAATATTTAGTGTCACACCAATAAAGTGAATGTCCGGTGTGGTACGAGTTGGATAATACTCTGTGGTCATCCGCTGATTGATGTGGCACTCTGTATAACATATTTTGTCCCATTCGAACATAGAAGTAGGCACTTTAACACCCTTTGATGCGTTTTCCATTTCTACCCTCACATGTAAGCCCCAATTATGATGTGCTTGTATACCTACATTTATACATTTCATTCCACTAGGAGTTAAATTGTATGTAAAACTGAAAAGCATGGGCACACTTGATACCTTCTTATCTACAGCATCTGCACTCTGTCCTTGCACTATCACAGGATTGTTCTGCTGGAATAGGCTGTATGTCAGTGACCAGTATAACCCTCCCTCTTGTTGTTTAGGACCACCAGCAACACTCATAGCATTCGGAACAGACCACACCTCCTCATCACAAAAATCGACGAGTGAGACAGACAATAACAGCTCCTTTTGCTGCTCCAGCAAGTGGGCTATGTGTGGAACCTTCTTACCCACAGCATCAGCACTCTGCCCCTGCACTACCAAAGGGATGTTCTTGTGGGACGGGCAATATGTCGGTGACCAACACTGACCTCCTTCTTGCTGTTGTTAAGGACCATCAGCAGCATTTGAGGCATCAAGAACAGGCCAGGTGTCCTCACTACCCAAACATACAATAACAGCTTCTTGTCCTGCTCCCGCATGTGGGCAATGTGCACACATGATCCCATGTGTTCACTACAGGTTCAGACACGCTGGAGGTTGTTCCTGCTGCATGTCCAGAGGTCAGTGCAGGTCTCGACAAGATGGTGGCTGACGCTGCTGTGAGTCTGGATGCAGCTGAGGCCGACATGCTGGTGCTCGCCCTTGCAGGCCCCGACAGGTTGAAGGCTACTGCTGAACAAGGAGAAGGAAGCGTCACATACACACCAAGACATGAAACAACCAATAATAAGACAAAAATGTAATATGAGATACTTTCTTTTCCGCTTCTTCGTGTTCTGCAGGGCTGTGCTGGACCTTGACTGCTGCTGCTGACTCTTCATGGTTCTTCTTCTACTGCTGCTGGCTGACTGAGTGAGACTGACAATGCAGAGCTGCTGAGCCTGCCCTGTATCTCCTTCGTGACGTCACCATATACTGTAATTATATTGGTCAAAGCCTATCACATGACCGAATTCAGTGTTCCTTTTGGTTCCCACCTTTTTTTCTGGGCCACCATCTTGGACTGCATTATGGGAGGGGAGGAGGGAGAGGGGAGGCGGAGAGGTTTGGAGGGGGAGGGGGGAACGGTCAACAGCATCCTCCGGTGGTGGTGTTGCGAACTAGGGCAGTTGGCCTCTGGACCTCAAGGTGAACACACTGGATTTAGCTACTGTCTAGTGCTCGATCAATGGCAACTCAGATTATTTAAATAAACAGTATACCAAACTGCATACAAAATAAAGACTTAATACATCCTGCCCAGCAGCCCAGCACAGACTGAGTCCTTTACCTGCCAATTTCCAGATGTGTGAGGGGAAGGGGGAGGGGAGGGTAAAGGGGGACGGGAGGGAGAAGGGGGAGGGGGATGGAGTTAGGTGAGTGGAGATGGCCCAATTGACATATTTTCCCACCAAAATTTGAACTTTCCACCACGACATCAGTGCAGTGTTGCCACATCTATGGCTGCCAACTTGGATCCGCCATTTTGAATATATTTGGCAATAATACAGAGTGGGGTGATACAAACTTTGTCCCATTATTGACGACGCTGCAAATCTGCAATTCTGCGACCAGAACACATATACACAGACTCGAACGTTGTACTCTGACTTCATTACTGCCCCCTAGCGAGTGCTTCAATCTCCACTTTATGCCATTGCCAGAGCAACTGTTTTACTAAAATGTCGCCCAAAACTTTCTCCTCCAAAAACACTCCACCTGGAACACATTGGAAAATTCTCATTACCAACTGCATATGGCAGGACTTCACCACGCCCACTGTGTAATGAAATTTTGGCACTCAGTCTCCCTTCATGAGACAGGCAAAAATCATTACCCCAATAAAGAAGCTTTCCAGCAAAAGCTACTGACGCCACTGGTATTTCTTCTGACGTTACCGTCTGACTCCCAATCATAACGCTTATTCTCGGCGTGCATAGGAATTTGCTTGTCGTCAAAACCCAGACATCACAAAAAATACATTGTCTATGCTGGCGAGGCACTATAGGGCACCCAGCAGTGTGACGTTGTTTCAGACTCAGAGGAGAAAGGTTCTACGATAGTAGCAGATACAGTTCTCGTAAGCAAGCTCCTCTGAAGGCTGACCTGCAAATACTTGCAGATTCCGAAAAAGTTTCTCTCCCTACATGGAACTGTTTCCCAGGTGCTAGCTGTCATGCGATAAAGCGTGTAAAAAAAAAAAAAAAAAAAAAAAAAGCAGCCCTGTGGCTACCGTTGGGAAAAATACACCACACGATATTGACAGAGGGCACTGCTTGTCGCTGAGTGACTCCCCAGTTGCATAGGCCTTCCACAAGCCACCCCATGATGTGTAAGCAGCAACTTGCCCCTACATGATCCCTGTCATTGTACCTGCAGCTGGGAGCTTTCACCTACCTAGAACTGTGGTCCATTAAGATATCACTCTGGTAAGTCTTCAATCAGCGTGTCTCTACTCACACAGCGGCAGCACAAATGGATTACAAGACTTCAGTCAACAGAAGGAAAGACTCATCACTTCCAATTATACAGTGCAACTAGATACCAAGGCGAGCAGCAGACCTATGAAATCACTGTCAACCCACGTTATTAAATGTCATTAATGTTCTTTCCATGTGGATAGTAGTGCACTGATTGCGCCTGTACTCATGATCTGTATGAACCAAAATCTAAGGAATGTTTTGTTTAGGCAATGTCACACATAAATTATGGTAGTTATGGCATGGATCACCCAGAACATCAATTAAGACGACCGACCTAATAGCCAGTATGTCCACCTTTGGGATGGATAACAGTGGCGACGCATCTTGGCATGGAAGCAATGAGGTCTTGGTAGGTCGCGCTGGAGGAATTTGCACCACGTCTGCTAACAGAAATCATCTAATTTCCGTAAATCCTGGGGAGGGGGACGATGAGCTGTAACGCCATGTTCAATCACATCCAAGACGTGTATGACCAGGTTCAGATCTGACGCGGTGGGGACCAGCACATTAATTGAAACTTGCTACTGTGTTCCGCGAACCAGTCGACCACACTCTTGGCCTTGTGACATGAGGCATTATTTTGTTGAAAAGTGCCACTGCTGTTGGGAAACGTGATCGTCATGAAGGGGTGTACGTGGTCTACACCAGTGTACAGTACTCCTTGGCCGTCATGGTGTCTTGCTCGAGCTCCACTGGACCCATGGACGCCCACGTGAATGTTCCCTAGAGCACAATGGAGCCGACACCAACTTGTCTCTGTCCCGCAGTACAGGCGACAAGGAGCTTTTCCTCTGGAAGACGATGAATTCACGCCCTCTCATCAACATGACGAAGGGTATCGGGATTCATAAGATCATGTAATGCTCTGCCACTGCGCCAGCGACCAGTGCTGTCGTAGTGGCCAATGTCGTTGGCACGTGGATGGGTCGTCCCATTGACGTCTGGACTTGGTTTCACCTTGGTGTCGCCACATGTTGAAGACACTCCTCGAACACCCGACAAGTCATTCAGTTTCCAAAACGCTCGTGCCGAGCCTCTGGGTTGGCTCTGAGCATTATGGGACTTAACATCTGAGGTCATCAGTCCCCTAGAACTTAGAACTGCTTAAACCTAACTACCCTAAGGACATAACACACATCCATGCCCGAGGCAGGATTCGAACCTGCGACCGTAGCGGTCGCGCGGTTCCAGACTGTAGCGCCTAAAACCGTTCGGCCACCACGGCCGGCCGAGCCTCTGGGCCATCACAATCTACCTTTGGTCAAACTCAGATAGATCACAAGCCTTGTGCATTCTGCACACGGACAGCACGCTTGCTGATACTATATGCACCATGTGTGTGTTTGAATAGCAGTCAGTCTTCACCAAGTGGTGCTGATATCACCTGGACGTGTTGAAGTCGGTGGTCAAAACGTTCTCGCTGAACAGTGTACAAATAATGTAAAGTAGATATTACACACTCAGTCATCTTTAATAGCTGTGGCAATTTAGGATCAAATTTGCCAACCTCTCCATAAGGGCAATACACAGTAAATCAGCATCCGACACATAAACACCGTATAGATACCAAGACATTCATCCACACAGTCACTTTACTGCTGGGAACGAAGCTCAACTCTATGCTGCATGTTGCCATCAGTTAAAATAGGGCTTCCAGGTCTTCACAATCAGCCCTGATACAAATTTAAACAATCACACCTTTACTGAGGCAAGAGTTAAAATTTTTAAATATAATCGAGAACCGACATTGAAAACTCTGTACGTCTTCAACATATGGTTTCTCTGAACAAATGCAAAATTGTATACAAAAGTTTAATTTGTCTGAAGGTCCACACAGTTGAATTTTACAGCAAGAACATGTCTAGTTATGGCACTCTCACTACTACTCTTACATAGAAGAGATATATAATAGAATATATGTCTGATAAATGAAATGTGACATGTACAAAAAGAATAAAATCAACAGGATGTCAATCAGTGTGAGTGGTTGACTGGGAATGAATATGCAAATAATTTGCTACAAACAAAAATATTTGTTTCCTATGTGAATACAAATAGTATCAACACAATGAAAGAATATTTTTTACTGTGTGACAATAATTACTAGTTATGAAACGTATTAAATTTTTGCCTTCCAAGATTAACAAGAAACCACGAGGATTCAAAAAGTTTATCATAAAGGCGTCATGTAACTATATTCCATGTAGACAAAATGTGAGTATAGCAATATCATGTGTTGGATGAGTTACTAAATAGTGTCTTAAAATTAAAATTATATATAGTACAAGAAGTGCAGTATGCAAAGACAAATTGTTACATAAACACAATAGGCACAATTCAAACATATTTTGTGGACTGAAGCTAAAAATCAGCTGACAACCCGTCTAATTAAAAGAAGAAAGAAAGCATAGTGACTATAGTACCAATATTTAATCACACAAATATACAGACCTTACACTCTGTCATCTAAAAAATCGGGTCTCACTTTCACTAAAAGCCGTCTGGTGCAGCTGGGCTGAAATCGATGGGTGACCGAAGAGTACGGAGTTCATGGTTAGTGGCGATGACCAGTGTACAGTTGTACCTCTGGGTACAGAATAGTAGTAGGCAGTATCAGACATCGTTCATCAATGGCAGCATGGGCTCGACCAAACAGATCTTGTCTTGTGTGCGACATCATAGAGGTGCAATACTTATAATCTGACAAACAGCAGGTATGGCTCAACATATTGGCTCTTTGACAATAACACTTCAAAGATGTAGTTCTTGATGTGGACCTCCTTGTCTATGGTTTAGATAATAACATTGTTGCTCAGCTGTCATGTGACAGTTGCTGCAATGAGCAAAGTGGAAGTGGAAAATGGAATAGCGCAATAGGCTTATCATTACTGTCCAAGGGCTAACTAAAGATGATGTAGTGCCGATCAGTACCATGTTTACAGACGACAGAAGGTTGGTATTCTCACAAGTAGAAAAATAGTTATTTCTGATAGACTATTCCACAGCACAGAACTGTTTATGATTACAGTTTTCCCTAATGGTCAAGTAATATAAACTTGCGGATCAAGAACGTAATACTGTGGTTTGCAGAATGTCACCACAGGAAATGTTGCTGCAGCGGACCATTGGTAGTATTTTGTGTCAAAGAAGAGTCAAGCCTCATTTGCATTCCCTGGTCTCATTGAAAGTGTAGGGCTGCACCTTGGGTCAGAACCCCCCTCCCAACTCCAGGCTGTCTGCCACCTCTCATGTTTACAAACAGCAGGTCGCTACACCAGGTTGTTCTCTTTCCTTCAGGTGCCCCTCTTTGCAATGCCCAGGTACGCAAGGATTACCCGCTCTGCTGGCAACTCTTTCTGCTCCGAAGGCTGCACAAATAGTAAATATAACAACACAAAAAAGAACCCAGCCAGTATCTTGCTTAACAACCTACACAAACACAGTGATTCTATAGTGAAGGTCTGTCCTGAAATTAATTATTTTTTATTATACTAGTATTATGTCATGTAAATGTTTGTCCTCATGTACAAAGAGAATGTTCATCGACCATGGTGGTAAAAGTGTGACATGTGATTATAAGTTAATCGGTTGGCACATGCAGATATTCTTACCTGGCCCTTCTATTGTCACGTAGCAGCAGGTACACGTGCACCTGAAGTACCATAGTACACCTGCCTAATTCCGTGTAGGGCCCCCGAGAGTGCGCGGAAGCGCCCAAAACGACGTGTATGGACTCGAATAATGTCTAAAGTAGTGCTGGAGGGAACTGACACCATGAACCCTGCAGAGCTGTCCATAAATCCACAAGAGTACGAGGGGGTGGAGATCTCTTCTGAACAGCACATTGCAAAGTATCCCAGACATGCTCAACAATGTTCATGACTGGGGAGTCTGGTGGCCAGCAGAAGTGTTTAAACTCAGAAGAATGTTCCTGAAGCCACTCTGTAGCAATACTGGACGTGTGGGGTGTCGCATTGTCCTGCTGGAATTTCCCTAGTCCATTGGAGTGCACAATGGAGATGAATGGATTCAGATGATCAAACAGTATGCTTACGTATGTGTCACCTGTTCAGTCGTATTTAGACATATCAGGCGACCCATATCACTCCAACTGCACACGCCCCACATCATCACAGAGCCTCCACTAGCTTGAAGAGTCCCCTGCTGACATGCAGGGTCCATGGATTCATGAGGTAGTCTCCACACCTGTTATCGTCCATCCGCTCGATACAATTCGAAACGAGACTCTTCCAACCAGGTAACTCAATGTCGGCGTTGACGGACCTAAGCGAGGCGTAAATCTTTGTGTCATGCAGTCATAAAGTGTACACGAGTGGGTCTTCGGCTCCGAAAGCCCATATCGATGATATTTGTTGAATGGTTCGCACGCCGACACATGTTGATGGTCCAGCATTGAAATCTGCAGCAGTTTGCGAAGAATTGCATTTCTGTCACGCTGAACGATTCTCTTCAGTCGTCGTTGGTCCCGTTCTTGCAGGATGTTTTTACGGCAGCAGCGATGTCGTAAATTTGATGTTTTACCCTATTCCTAGTATTCACAGTACACTCGTGAAATGGTCGTACGGCAAAATCTCTATTTCATCGCTACCTCGCAGATGCTGTGTCCCATCACTCGTCCGCGGACTATAACACCACGTTCAAACTCACTTAAATCCTGATAACCTGCCAGTGTAGCAGCAGTAACCGATCTAACAACTCTGCCAGACAAGTCTTATATAGGCGTTGCCGACCGCAGTGGTGTATTCTACCTGTTTACATATCACTGAATTTGAATACGGATGCCTACACCAGTTTACTTGGCGCTTCATTGTAGTTACCGTTGCCGTGGCGTCCTAGACATCAGGCGCCAACTGCATCATGCACATCTTCTTCATCATGCAGGATGCAGCGAGCACAGCCCCTACAGTACAGACGACTTGGAGCTTCGCAACCCCAGAACTCTGCAACCAGAGAAGCAGAGGGTATCAATAGTTCTTTGGCGAAGTCGCCAGGCAGCGTCCACAACGATGGTAGAAGTCGTTGGCGAACCACATCTCTTCCTGCATCTTTCATGTCACGTGTCAAAAATGGGTCCACACATATCCGTGTATGAGGTGGCTATTTAGGCCAGCGCTCGACCTCCAGATAGTGATTATGTCGCAGCCAGCAACCTGAAGATCTCTACGCCACGCCAAGGGCTGAGCCATCAACTTCTGAACAGCACGACACCTCCTCAGCTGGGACTCTAAGTGATAGCGACACGCTCACTGAGACATGGTATAACTCTACTGTTCTTCCTCTATCTGAGAAGATAGCGTCAGACTGGAACTTTACATCCCTGTCACCAGACTCAGATATTTAATTACTGTTGGCTCTCAATACTTTTTCAGCGAAGTACACCATAAGAGTTATTAAGTGTTTACTCTTTTTGACTGAGGCTTGGACCTAGGCTTTGGTTTTAAATCTGAAGTTATTATGACTTCAAGACTCTGCTCATTAAACAGTGTGCGACTGTTTTTAACGAAAAGGTCTTAAGACTTTAAGACTGTGTTCTGAAGAGTGTATAACTCTTACAAGTATCACATAACTTACTTATGTACTTTGTGATTCTGATGGTCTAAGTGGCTCCATTACTTACGAACCATCATTTATTTTGTTTCCCTTACCGAAGGACTAGTATCCATTTTGCTTCACTTATTGAAGAAGCATCCTTTCTTTTGTTTCATTTCGGAGAATATTTTTGTGGAAACTGTGTTCAATAAACATTTGTTTGATCCCTATACCTGGGCTGTTTACTTGTGCCCGCCAGTGGTGGACATGCCAACGATCATTTCTAAAAATTACTTTCCGAATACACGAAAGTAAACATGGCATAGCATAACGTACTAAATAGACATTCATAGAAATTAGGACATAGAATGCGCACCAAATATGATGCAGCACATCAGAGATTATTTGTATCATTACTTATCCTGTTCCTCAAGTTGTACACCATTTGTGGCAACTGGACAATCTGGGAACATCTCTTTAACCACGCAGACAACGACAACAGCAACAACAAAAACAAAATTTACATTATACCATCGTGAGAAGAGTGTGTAGTAACTTCTTCACACCACTGTAGTGATATGGGCTCAAAAGCTTGTGGTTACATCTACATCTACATCTACATCTATACTCCGCGAGCCACCTTACGGTGTGTGGCGGAGGGTACTTATTGTACCACTATCTGATCCCCCCCTTCCCTGTTCCATTCACGAATTGTGCGTGGAAAGAACGACTGCTTGTAAGTCTCCGTATTTGCTCTAATTTCTCGGATCTTTTCGTTGTGATCATTACGCGAGATATATGTGGGCGGTAGTAATATGTTGCCCATCTCTTCCCGGAATGTGCTCTCTCGTAATTTCGATAATAAACCTCTCCGTATTGCGTAACGCCTTTCTTGAAGTGTCCGCCACTGGAGCTTGTTCAGCATCTCCGTAACGCTCTCGCGCTGACTAAATGTCCCCATGACGAATCGCGCTGCTTTTCGCTGGATCATGTCTATCTCTTCTATTAATCCAACCTGGTAAGGGTCCCATACTGATGAGCAATACTCAAGAATCGGACGAACAAGCGTTTTGTAAGCTACTTCTTTCGTCACATTTTCTTAGAATTCTTCCTATGAATCTCAACCTGGCGCCTGCTTTTCCCACTATTTGTTTTATGTGATCATTCCACTTCAGATCGCTCCGGATAGTAACTCCTAAGTATTTTACGGTCGTTACCGCTTCCAATGATTTACCACCTATGGCATAATCGTACTGGAATGGATTTCTGCCCCTATGTATGCGCATTATATTACATTTATCTACGTTTAGGGAAAGCTGCCAGCTGTCGCACCATGCATTAATCCTCTGCAGGTCCTCCTGGAGTACGTACGAGTCTTCTGATGTTGCTACTTTCTTGTAGACAACCGTGTCATCTGCAAATAGCCTCACGGAGCTACCGATGTTGTCAACTAAGTCATTTATGTATATTGTAAACAATAAAGGTCCTATCACGCTTCCCTGCGGTACTCCCGAAATTACCTCTACATCTGCAGATTTTGAACCGTTAAGAATGACATGTTGTGTTCTTTCTTCTAGGAAATCCTGAATCCAATCACAAACCTGGTCCGATATTCCGTAAGCTCGTATTTTTTTCACTAAACGTAAGTGCGGAACCGTATCAAATGCCTTCCTGAAGTCCAGGAATACGGCATCAATCTGCTCGCCAGTGTCTACGGCACTGTGAATTTCTTGGGCAAATAGGGCGAGCTGAGTTTCACATGATCTCTGTTTGCGGAATCCATGTTGGTTATGATGAAGGAGATTTGTATTATCTAAGAACGTCATAATACGAGAACACAAAACATGTTCCATTATTCTACAACAGATTGACGTAAGCGAAATAGGCCTATAATTATTCGCATCTGATTTATGACCCTTCTTGAAAATGGGAACGACCTGCGCTTTCTTCCAGTCGCTAGGTACTTTACGTTCTTCCAGCGATCTACGATAAATTGCTGATAGAAAGGGGGCAAGTTCTTTAGCATAATCACTGTAGAATCTTAAGGGTACCTCGTCTGGTCCGGATGCTTTTCCGCTACTAAGTGATAGCAGTTGTTTTTCAATTCCGATATCGTTTATTTCAATATTTTCCATTTTGGCGTCCGTGCGACGGCTGAAGTCAGGGACCGTGTTACGATTTTCCGCAGTGAAACAGTTTCGGAACACTGAATTCAGTATTTCTGCCTTTCTTCGGTCGTCCTCTGTTTCGGTGCCATCGTGGTCAACGAGTGACTGAATAGGGGATTTAGATCCGCTTACCGATTTTACATATGACGTACCTTTTGTAGATAAATACTCACTACCACTGACTTGCTGGTTTTCTCCATCTCTTAATGCTTTGCGTGGTTGAAATATTTCCTGGCACATAGCGATCAGACTTATTTTCCATAATTTTTCAACTTCAAATGTTCTGATAGCTGTAACACATGAGCAAGTATCTACTACACTGTATGGACTACCTCTCAATACAAAATTAGACTTAGCACGCCCAGCATCTTTCATGGCTGTTAGTAAACTGACAAGATAATTGTTGTCCACAGGACATGGTCTGCGTGATTTCTGCTCCCAGTCCAATATTTCCTACGACACAACAGATAGACCTGCTACTCACAATGCCTCGCACTGTCCGCGCAACAACATAGTGCAGTTCTCTGAGGGAAACAAATTGCCAGTCGTCTTGCACACGCACTGCGACATGGGATTCTCGCAGTTAACTCGCAACATCGACAAATATGGTCCCAACACTAATCTAGTGTCGACCTGGCTCAGTGGTTCATACTGCATCAGATAGGCATTCTTGGCATGGAAACAACACAGACTCTCTCAAGCATGCAACTCAAGCACAACACACCTCAGACGTGGCCAAACAGGACAACAGGACAAAACACCAACGATGCTATCGACGAGCGGAAAGACGGCCAAGTCTTGGAAAGTAAAACAGTTCAGCCAGAACGTGGAGTAGCATGATACGTTCTCCTACGTAACAGTCAACCTGATCGAAAGAAACAGTGTCCACACTTCTACGTGATCTACATCTACATCTACATGGTTACTCCGCAATTCATACTTAAGTATCTGGCAGAGGGTTCATCGAACCATTTTCATACTACTTCTCTACCATTCCACTCTCGAATGGCGCGTGGGAAAAAGGAACACCTAAATCTTTCCGTTCGAGCTCTGATTTCTCTAATTTTATTATGATGATCATTTCTCCCTACTTAGGCGGGAGTCAAAAAAATATTTTCGCATTCGGAAGAGAAAGTTGGTGATTGAAATTTCGTAAATTGATCTCGCCGCATATAAAACCGCCTTTGTTTCAGCGAATGCTACCCCAACTCGCGTTTCATATCAGTGGCACACTCAACCCTATTACGCGATAACAGGAAACGAGCTGCCCTTCTTTGCTCTTTTTCGATGTCCTCCGTCAATCCTACCGAGTAAGGATCTCACACCGCTCAGTAATATTCCAGCAGAGGACGGGCACGTGTAATGTATGCTGTCTCTTTATTGGGTTTGTCGTTTCTTTTAAGTGTCCTGCCAACAAAGCGCAGTCTTTGTTTCGCCTTCCCAACAGTATTATCTATGTGGTCTTTCCAATTTAAGTTGCTTGTAATTGTAATTGACAGCCCATTGATTTGTGCGATTTATCGTATACCCAAAATTTGTTTTAATCATGGCACAAAGAAGTTTACTTCCTATATCATTAAAATACATGTGCGGCACGTTCATTACCCATCTCTGTCAACACAGTAGAATAAGGAAACAGGATAAGAGAATGAAAATTACATTAACCTTCTTACGAATTGAACTTTTTTATGGTGCTCATTATCAACTAGAAGACAAACACATAGTAAGATCATCTCCTGGGTCATTTTTTTAATTATACAACAGCAAATAAACAGCAACATAATAATCCTAGCATGACTGAGCCAACATAATGTTACTTTACTCAACATATGGTTTAATGTGACATATGAAACGTACTCCAATCGATTTCTTGGTTATAATGGATTCCAGTTCCACTGCATTCGGGTGTGCGATCTTCTGGATATACACAGGTCCACTATAAATCGAAAACAATTGTTTCCACTTTTCTGAGAGCCGAAAGGTCTTCGTTAGATCTTTCTGACCAGTATGGAACTTGCATATTCGCGCCTTCTTGTCTCACAGATACTTCCATTTCCTGGTCGCAACGTAGATTTTGTGGGATGCTTGCTTCTTTGTTGCTCCCTTGTCTTTGGCAGAAAGAACTTCTCTGATAGGATCTCTCAGCTAATGGTTCCTTAATACCGTAACTGGTGCCAGTAACGTAATACCATGGACACCTTGTTCGTTACATCCTTGAGTTCTTCAAGAAAATACCCCCTTAGTATGCTGCTTTGAACAGTACATTCTACACACATCAAAAAAAGTTTTGCCTCAGCCCGGTTCCTAGAACTCCTGAAGATAGACGTTAACTGTGGATATTTTATCACAGACGCAGTCCCTTTGAATGTTCAGAGACGTCATTAAACCCTGCCAAAGATGTAAACAACCATGCATGACCAGCGCTTATTAGACAGATGGGGTCCGACAGTCGATCAGTTACAGACATTCCACCAGGAAGGAGGTACACGGCTCGTGTTGTCTGTAGACGGTCAATACCGTGGTTCGATCGCGTTCGCATAGTTACTGCGTGCCAGGAAGGGGTCTAAACAAGGCAAGTGTCCAGGCGTCTCGGAGTGAACCAAAGCAATGTTGTTCGGACATGGAGGAGATACAGAGAGGCAGGAACTGTCGATGACATGCTTCGCTCAGGCCGCCCAATGGCTACTACTGCAGTGGATGACCGCTACCTACGGATTATGGCTCGAAGGAACCCTGACAGCAACGCCACCATATTGAATAATGCTTTTCTTGCAGCCACAGGACGCCATGTTACGACTCAAACTGTGCGCAATAGGCTGCATGATGCGCAACTTCACTCCCGACGTCCACGGCGAGGTCCATCTTTGCAACCAGAACACCATGCAGCATGGTACAGATGGGTCCAACAACATGCCGAATGGATAGCTCAGGATTGACCTCACGTACTCTTCACCGATGAGTGTCGCATATGTCTTCAACCAGACAACCGTCGGAGACGTGTTTGGAGGCAACCCGGTCAGGCTGAACACCTTAGACACACTGTCCAGCGAATGTAGCAAGGTGGAGGTTCCCTACTGTTTTGAGGTGGCATTATGTGGGGCCGACGTAAACCACTGGTGGTCATGAAAGGCGCCGTAACAGCTGTACGATATGTGAATCCCATTCTCCGACCGATAGTGCAACCATATCAGCAGCGTATTGACGAGGCATTCGTCTTCTTGGACGACAATTCGCGACGCCATCGTGCACATCTTGCGAATGACTTCCTTCAGGATAACGGCATCGCTCGACTAGAGTCACAAGCATGTTCTGCAGACATGAACCCTATCGAACATGCCTGGTATAGATTGAATAGGGCTTTTTATGGACGACGTGACCCACCAACCACTCTGAGGGATCTACGCCGAATTGCCGTTGATGAGTGGGACAATTTGGACCAACAGTGCCTTGATGAACTTGTGGATAGTATGCCACGATGAATACAGGCAAATGATGTTTGTGTTGATATCTATTCCAATTTTCTGTACAGGTTCCGGAACTCTCGGAACCAAGGTGATGCAAAACTTTTTTGATGTGTGTACTTAAATTGCATAGGTCTTTCATTATTCGTTCTGGTAGGTTCGAGCCAGGTGATGTGAATACATGTAAACAGGTTTTCTCCTATGCCTCTTCAATGTAACCTTCCATCTTTATGACCTAAAACGAAGGCTATTATTTGAAATCATCATATCCACGTGTTCTACATGTGGCAAAAGTCCTTGCATAAAGCCCTTGATGCAGTCAAAGCTGTTGCTGTCTTCAATGGCATGAGAGTGACCAATTTAGATGTCAATTCCACAACCACCACTATGTAGCAGAATCCTCTGTGCATGCATCGAAGAGGTCCCATTAAGTCAATCGTGGATAATTGTTTTAGTTTCTAGAGCACAGTAGGGTCAATAATGCCTGCGTTTTTATTGTCAAATGTTTTGCCTACTGGCAGGACTTACGAACAGATAAAATTCTTCTCTCCATATTATTAAAATAACAAAGCATCCTCAGTCTCAGGAAACATTTTCTGGGTCCAAAATGCACGTAGCTAGGATGTGTGTTCCAGATGACTCTTGATCAGATCATCAGGTATACACAGGCGCCATAATGAATCTCCAACATCGCTGCGGTGGAGTAAAGTTCTGCTAATGGCTGCTTGGATTAGGTCTTTCTATTAATCTTTTAATACTAGAAGCACAACGTCCCTTTCCTACTCTCTCCCAACATATATCATACTGGTGGTCACATAATTTTCGAACACGACTTTACACATGCGAGACAGACTGAATTGATTACCCTCAAGTTCTTCATTTACATCCTCTAACAATCTGATAGGTGAGCATGCCAATACATCTCCTGTGGTGCTGGTTTTGGCTAGTAAATATGTGAGAATAAAGCCAGATTCCTGAAGATAATGTGTTCATCTCGCTAATCCCTTATGCATCAGTTTTGCTGTGAACAGGAATTACAATGCCCTATGTTCCGTAAAACTATTAGTCTTCCTACCAAACAAAAGAACCTAAACTTCTGAAATATCCAGACTACAGCCATAGCCTCCTAATCAGTGACAGAATATTTCTCCCTCTTCATTAAAACCATACTACCAAAAGCAATAGTCTTACGTACTATGCTCCCGTTCTCTTCATATACTTGAAACATCGTAACACTCAATCCAATATATGCACCGTCTGTGGCCATACAGAACTCCTGCAATAAGATGGCGTGTGGCAGTATCGCCACTGTTATTAATGCTGACTTTAGAGATTGGAACTCACGTTTTGCCATAATATTTCAAACCTATGGAACCTCCTTACCTGTAAGCTGGCAGAGTCAAGATTATAAATCTTTTATAAAAATTTATAAATCTTTTATAAAAATAAATTATTTCTAGGAACACTCTTAATTGTTTCTTTGTGGTGGGCATCACAAATTCTGTGATGGCCTCCATCTTATTTGGGTTTGAGGATATCCCGCCCATTTTGCTAATGTACCATGGGAAATTTACTCTAGAGGTTCTGAAGCATGATTTTTTCGATGTTAGCTATGACTCTGTCTTCTCTGAAAGTTCAAAGTACAGCATTCAGAACTTTATTATGATCCTCCCATGATTTCTCCGCTATGAGCAGGTCATTGACTTACCTAGTCACATGCCTATTGAGAGAATCACTCAGCATCACTTGGACTGTATGAAGGCGGATATCGTTACATTCAACCCAAAATGTAGGCTCCTAAATTGATAACACCTACCAGTGCGCTTTTTGCATCCTTGGTGCAGTCCTATCTTCCAGAAACTGTGTCGTAAGTTTATAGATGAAGAAACAGTGACCCCATGAATATTTTCCAAATTTCTTCAAGTTTTGTGATCGGAGGCTTTCCCGGCGTATGTGTTGTTTCCAGGGCTCTCAGGTGTCCAGCCGAATGCGATCGTTGAAGTCCCACGATATTTCGGCGAATAACCTTACCGCCATCATCAGGTGGTTCTGATGTAACGGTCTGTCTGCTCTTTCTCACATTTTAATTTCCCCTAATTGGGGGAAGTGTATGGAGAAGTTCGTAGCCTGTTGGCTTTTACTTGACAATGTGTGTTGTGTGTGTGTGATTATCTTGGATAGTTTTGGCTGTCTGTGTATTGTGATGGTGTTCTGGTTGTGTCTTGTACTTGCCTGAGGTTGGTGAGATGTTGGGTATTTTAAGGATTAAGGATTGGTATTAGGACTTGGAGATTTTGGGATTTTTCTCTTCGACTTAGTCGTCGAATATCGTCATAGGGCATTTGCGCTTATCACGGGACATGTCATACCGACCTAGGGAGTAGATGAGGTTATTTTCAGATCTGGAGGAGCTCTCGCAGAAATCCCTTGCCAGATCTTGGAATCTTTATTTGAGGAGGGGGATTTCGGCAGCGGCCTGCAGATCATCGGTGGGGAATCCCACGGGTAGATGCAGTACCCTTCTGAGGGCACGGTTCTGCAGCCTCTGGAGTTTGTACAGATGCTGCTTCGCTGCGTATCCCCAGACAGGGTGTGCATACTCCATTACTGGCCGTATAAGGACCTGATATACATTTACTCCTACAGAGCAAGGAAGGGAGCTGATTGCATTGAAGACTGGGTATAGGATGGATATTCTGGCACAGGCCTTCTTTTAGACCTCGTGTATGTGAGGCTTCCACGCTATACTCGAGTCCAAGGTTACGCCGAGATACTGGCGGATCTCCTGCTGAGGCGCCAAAGCTGCAAGCGATAGATGCAACGCAGTTAACACAGATGTTTCAGTTTCAGACGCGGCAGACTGCAACCATCCTCAATACAATTACAATGAAATGAACACCCTTAGCTGCATACAGACGTTGATATAAGTCAACGGGGACAGTTGAAAATGTGTACCCCGACCGGGACTCGAACCCGGGATCTCCTGCTTACATGGCAGACGCTCTATCCATCTGAGCCCCCGAGGACACAGAGGATAGTGCGACTACACGGACTTATCTCTGGCACGCCTCCCGTGAGACCTACATTCCCAACTTATTGTCCCGCGCTATATTCATAGTGCCCCTGCCCATTATACTCATTACTCGCAGCTTTACTGCCGATTCCCGTAAGAGTTCGGGCACTGTTTGTGCATCTGCACAGAAGAAGATGGTCAAATGGCCGGTGAGCCTTAACTATATATACATGAAGATGGCGTCTGCAGTAGCACTATCCTCTGTGTCATCGGGGGGCTCAGATAGATAGAACGTCTTGCCATGTAAGCAGGAGATCCCGGGTTCGAGGCCCGGTCGGGGTACACATTTTTAACTGTCCCCGTTGACTTATATCAACGCCTGTATGCAGCTAAGGGTAGCCATTTCATTCTTACGAGCTGCATGGTCACCGGTGGTATCTGTTCTTTCGGACATGTCCGAAAAAACGGATACTATCTTCATGTATACACTCTCAATACGGTACAGCAGTTACTCGCAAGCCAAACCACGAACGCTGCGCAACATGCAACAACTGTAGCTCCGAGCTGCGCAACATGAAACAACTGTAGCTCCGAGTGCCATACCGCCTTTTCGCTCGAGTGGCTGCAACAGTATGAAGCCCACATCATTGCTCATAAAGTGTCAGGTACTGTGAGTCTACATTACTTTTTGTTAACGGCAGGAAGTTCAGCTTTTCGCCTCATTGAGAAATTGTTCCCAAACGCCACTCCGAGTGAACTTTCCTATGATCTGGTTATAGATTCTCTAACTAAATATTATGACCAACAAATGAATGTGGTGGCAGATAGGTACTAATTCTTTCATTGCAAGAAAAGGTCAGAACAAACTTATCGCGAGTGGATAACAGATTTGCAGGATATGACGAGGAAATGCAAATTCAGATGTGCTTGTGGTGCTTTATACTCCGATGTGATGTTGCGTGTTGCAATCGTCTACAATGTAACCTTAGAGAACAGATTCTGAAACAGTCAGATGCATCATTTCAGAATGAAATGCAAATTCTAGATCAGTATGATTCAGGTGCCGTAGCGGCCGATAAATTTGAGCAGTCACTAATTTGTCAGGTTGAGTCGTCCCTAGATCCCGATCGGCCTAGTCAGCAGCAAAAGCATGCGCATGCCAAGCCGCGTAAACAGTTCTCTAAACAGGCGAACAGAACTAAGTCCTGCCCTCGGTGCTATTCACAGCACAAAAGCCACGACTGCCCGTCTCGATAAGCACAGTGTTACGCTTGTGGCAAGAAAGGTCATGTAGGATCCTTGTGTTTGCATCGAAACAAACATAAGAATTCTCCCGCTCACAAAAATCTAGTTACACGGCCCATGTAATCAATGCAGTGTATTCAAAACCTGGTGCAGGCATCAGCAAAACTAGCAAGCAAACAGTTTCTTCAGTGCTACGCAAGTCCAACAAACTCTTTGTTCATTTGCATCTTAATGGAAAACGTGCGAAATTTTAGTTAGACACGAGTGCCTGTGTTACATTGCTAAATCGTAACACATATGAACTGTTAGGCTCCTCACGCCTGTCTAAGACTAGCACGCACCTGACGGCTTATAATGGACAAGACATTCCTCTCCTCGGAAAAGGTACTTTGCCTGTCACGTATCGCTCGCATAAGCGAACTGTGACTTTCACTGTGCTACAGCCAGGCGATTGTGAGAAAGTATTCGGCCTTGATTCGTTTGATATGTTTGGCTTTCAAATTTAGGACAATGTGTTGTCAGTGACTGCATTCAATGCCAAAGACAGTGTAACTAGAACTTCCTGGCAGATTAAAACTGTGTGCCGGACCGAGACTCGAACTCGGGACCTTTGCCTTGTAGAGTGAAAATTTCATTCTAGAAACATCCCCAAGGCTGTGGCTAAGCCATGTCTCCGCAATATCCTTTCTTCCAGGAGTGCTACTTCTGCAAGGTTCGCAGGAGAGCTTCTGTGAAGTTTGGAAGGTAGGAGACGAGGTACTGGCGGAATTAAAGCTGTGAGGACTGGGCGTGACTCGTGCTTGGGTAGCTCAGTTGGTAGAGCACTTGCCGGCGAAAGGCAAAGGTCACGAGTTCGAGTCTCCGTCCGGCACACAGTTTTACTCTGCCAGAAAGTTTCATATCAGCGCACACTCCACTTTAGAGTGAAAATTTCATTACAGTATAACTAGCTTGCTGAAAGCATTCCCTAAACTCTTTTCTGAAGGGGCCTGAGTGGCCGAGCGGTTCTAGGCGCTACAGTCTGGAACCACGCGACCGCTACGGTCGTAGGTTCGAATCCTGCCTCGGGCACTGATGTGTGTGATGTACTTAGGTCAGTTAGGTTTAAGTTGTTCTAAGTTCTAAGGGACTGATGACATCAGATGTTAAGTCCCATATTGCTCAGAGCCATTTGAACCATTTTTTCTGAAGGCTTAGGCAAGGCTAACAAATTTGTTGCACATATTACTATGCAAGATAATGCTCAGCCAAAATTTTCCAGGCCAAAACTGTTCCCATAGTATTACGGGACAAAGTTGCTGCTTAACTTAAAGAATTGTAAGATAGTGGAGCTATTGCGCCCATAGAAGGTAGTCAGTGGGCAAGTCCACTGGTTTTGCTCCCCAAACCTTCAGGTCGCATTCGCCTCTGTATTGACTTTAAGTCTACAGTCAACCCACAAACTGTGATTGATATATACCCACTTCCACGCCCAGAGGATCTCATGCACAGATTAGGCACTGGTCGCTATTTTTCAAAAATTGATTTGCGCGACGCGTATCTTCCAATACCACTAGATGAAAAATATCAAACCGTGTGTGTTGTGAACACACATTTGGGCTTGTTTAAATATTTGCGTTTGCCTTCTGGCAGTTCTTCCATAGCCGCCATTTTCCAACGCTATTTGGAACAGCTGATTACTCAAGTACCAAACTGTAAAAACTGTTTGGACGATATTGTCGTAGCAGGTCATACCTGAAGAAAACATTGCAAATATGCGTGCTTTGTTTCGTCTGTTATCTGATGCAGGACTAAAGAGTACACCGGACAAGTGTGATTTTTAAACCTGAGTTGCAGCGTCTTGGTCATGTCATAAACAGTCAAGGTGTATTTCCTCTTCAGTCACATTTGTTAGCCATGCGCGACCTGTCAGTCCCTCGTAATGTCACCGAATTTCAGTCAGTCTTAAGGAAAATGAACTGTTATATTCGATTTATTCCGGATGCTGCACAAATCGCAACTCCATTGCATCAGTTGCGTCGCAAGAACGTCCCATTTGTTTGGATAGATGAGTGCGAAGAAACTTTTCAAAAACTCAAAGATGCATTGCTCAGAGATCGATGCTTGGTTCACTTTGATCCTGACAAAACATTTGTGATGCAAGCTGACGCTTCCTCTTACGGAATCGGTGCAGTGCTTTGGCACAGATTTGGTGATAAAGACAGGCCTATTGCTTTCGTATCAAAAGTGTTGTTCAAACCTCAGTGTAACTATTCATAAATAGAGAAAGAGGCATTGGCTATTGTGTATAGTGTCACCCAATTCCACCACTATTTGTATGGCATTACAGTTACTTCACCAAGGACTCCGGGGGATTGTTCGTAGGGAACAGTTATCGCGTCGACACTGTACTTTGCAGGTCATGGACACCCAAATAGAATAGATGACGTCACAGTGTCACGCATGTTCGAAAAACGAGTCCGCTTCACCACAAAAATTCTCTTCTTGGCCTAAGTCACAATCACCATGGCAACGTGTACACATAGACTTTGCGGGACCTGTTTGGAACATTCGTTGGTTGATTGTGGTAGACTCTTATAGTAAGCTTCCTTTTCCTGTGCCAATGAACTCGACAACGTCACGTAGCACATTTCAGGCGTTGTCCTCTATTTTTTGCCTCGAAGGTTTGCCTGAAGTCATATTGTCGGACAAAGGCCCTCAGTTCACATAAAATGAATTTGAAACATTCTGTGCTCGCAATGGCACACAGCATCTAATTTGTGAACCGTCCCATTCACAGTCAAAAGGCGAAGCGGAACGTTTTGTCAGAACCTTCACGTAGCAGATAGCCAAACTGCGCACCGCACACGCCAGGGATCAAGCATTGCAACTGTTTCTCGCCTCCTATAGGTCGCATCCACGATATGGACCATCGCCGGCGGAATTGCTTCAAGGCCGCCCCTATCGCACACTGACCCACGTGCTCCACCCTCCTCAGCATCCGGCACCGAAGTATCGCTTCGCGCCCCATGATATTGTGTTTCTCAGAGTTTTTAGCGACAGTAGACGGTGGGCGCGAGACGAGATCCTTCGTAGACTTGGCGCATGCATGTATCTCATTTCAGGCCCGGACGGATTGCAACTCCGACATCACAATCGAATTCGCCTCTGCCATATGCACGGTGATCCGTGAATCTGGGCTAAGAGATACAGAAGGATCCGTATCTCTTCCCCCAGACTCACAGATCCCGAGGACAGCGCGGCTACAGCAGCCGCCAGCGGGTGTCATCATGACACTGTGGGACGACCTCATGGAGACGGAGCCTTCGCCTCCTCCGCCTCCTCTCGTCCTACCGATGGAGCTGGATCTGTCCACGTCGCAGCGGCCAACACCGTCTACAACTTGGTATGTTCCTCAGGAGGTGGATTCGTATCCTTCTGGGCGTTTACCGGAGGACGGTTTCCACCAGAGCGAAGGCCGGATGACGGGGTACGATCGGAAGTGTGACGCCCTTGCAGCCACAGCTTCCGGTCCATCAGAGCGTCCAAGCTCCTGCCTTCCTGCCCGTTGTCGTGCTCCATCATAATCCATATACGACGACGGTCCGTGGCTTTGGGGGGGGGGGGGGGGTAGGAATGGTACGGCGTAAAGTCAAGCGCTGGCACGCCAGTCGGGAACGACAGAACAGAGAAGTTTGTGAGAAGGGGTCAGCCAATCGCACGCTGACCGACATCCCTTCCAGGACGACAACGCGACAGCAGCGGCCCTTTGTGAAGAGGACATAGCGCCGCGCCCGATTGGTGGAGCCCATTTGAATAGCAACGTCAACGTTAGGCACTCCGACAGCAGTTCAGGAAAGACCTTTGTCAGTTAGAAATCAGCAGTCACTGCAAAGACATTATTTCGTATATTGCCCTTTGCTTGCGACGCATCTGTGTAATTGCCAAAGTTAAATATAGTATCTTGTCTCATTGAAATAAAACTCATTAATACGATGTTTGAATGTTTGTTTATCGAACCGAGTGTGCAGGCTTCCTAGACACAACACTCTTACTCACAGAGAACGCACCTAAGGTGTGTGTGAAATCTTATGGGACTTAACTGCTAAGGTCATCAGTCCCTAAGCTTACACACTGCTTAACCTAAATTATCCTATGGACAAACACATACACTCATGCCCGAGGGAGGACTCGAACCTTCGCCGGGGCCAGCCGCACAGTCCATGACTGCAGCGTCCTAGACCGCTCGGCTAATCTGAGAGAGAGAGAGAACGCACCTGAAAGCTTCCACTTTATCTCCACATCTGCCTGCAAGTACCTGTTGATAGTTAATGGGTAGCTTCATATAGCAAAACCTGATTATTTCACTTGCATTACGCTGTGCATCCAGGAACAGATTATTCTTAACTAAGGACACGAAAAGTTTCACTGTCTTTCTGCTCCCTGACGAGACCAAATCTCTCCACATCATAATTTCTTGCTTCATGTGATCCCGTGACTCATGTGACCAATAGCTGGCGAGTAAAGCGTTTCTGAACTAGATGTATCATGTGCAAGTGGCCACAATATCGCATTTTTATGGCTACTGACCCTTACATATGACCACAAATAAATTTATAGTCTAATGGCCAGGATGGTAGTATCGATAGATTAAATTGAGTGATCGAAGTCTTTGGGTGGAGTGTATTTCCCTACGCCGATAGTTCTGGAAGTTCTGCACAGATATAAAGTGTTTGTGATCAAATTCTATGTCCACATTGCCACTCGTCCTTACTGCCGCTTTGGATATTCTTATTTCCTCCATATGGTGCGTAAGCTCATCATGCAGGTTGCTACAACTTTGTCTTGCATTATTTTCGTAACTAACGTGTGTGTCGCATCTTCTGAGTAGGACACATTCGTGTGGCTGGTCGCTCTCCGTGTCATGGCTTGTGGTGTACTGGTTTGTGGGGAACATTCATGTACAGACTGATTTATTGGGGGCTCTACCGTACACGCCAGTCCTATTAGATCGCGCTCATCCCCTTCTCATTTCCTGTTCATACGCTTTAGACAGTCGTCGTTTTCTTTGAATGGTTTTGCAGAGTGACCTTCCACCTGCTGTACTCGTTTTTTCACTTCTTTACCGCTGTTATGTGTCTCTACTTGGTGTGTATCTGTCTTGTCTATTTTCTTCGAATTCCGTGACATTTCTTCCTGAGTTTTCTCCACTGTCGGTTGACTTTGTTCTTGTAGTGTGGCCACAACTCTCTAAGTTTGATTCGCTGCAGTTTTGGACAGCTTTGCTTGTGTCCTTAAAACGAGTGCCACTTTCTTGGCTCTGCTTGCCTCTATCCCGGATGCGCACACATCTTTCTTAGCTTCAGTCGCTACTTGCTTCGACTCAGCTGATATCTTCCTGATTTCCGTCACCTCCTCTTTGATTCTGTTAATGTCTCCCGTCAACTTCCTTTCGTATTCCTTAAATTCAATTTGCCTATTCCTTTCTATCTCTTGTGTGTATTCTGTCATTTCTTTTATGATGTCCTTAGGTTAGTTAGGTTTAAGTAGTTCTAAGTTCTAGGGGACTGATGACCTCGGATGTTAAGTCCCATAGTGCTCAGAGCCATTTGAACCATTTTTTTTCTCTTTTCTGAGCCCTTAGTTTCTTTCTATCTCGTCTTTTTCTGTCTCCTGTTTTCTGACTCCTTAGTTTTTTTTCTGCCTCCTCTTTTCTACCTGCTTTAAGGATTCTAGAATTGTTCCTCCTTATATCTGATTCTGGTGTTGAAGTGCGTGAATGCACTGCTGTATGGCACTTTGGTGGCATGATTAGCATACGATAATCCCCTACTGAAACGTATCGGATTTTAACAACGGCATCGATGTGTTGAAAATCGACAGCAGCTTCATCTTCCCTTATATCGATCGCTCATCTAGTTCCCCATGATCTGATACTGCTCTTATCCAACCCTATACTTGCGCCTGACTGTGCCATGTGAAAGAAAACCACCTCGTCTCCAGGCACGTCTACATACCTATATTGATTATGCGTCATGCTATTAAAATGCTTGTTCTCATCCTCCCCATGTTCTCATTCGCATGGCAATGTAACATATCAGCACAAGAACGATTTTAATTGTTGCCACATGTATGTAGTCAATCTTTCCAAAAAATACACAACGCTGACATCTACGCTGTAGAAAAACAACAATTCATGCTGGGCAGACTACGAAACAAATACATGTAAAAGTAAAGAAAACAACGAGTTGAAAAGTAAATACTTTGGCCACCAAATCAGGGCCAATAAATATCACTATCACATACCAAAATGTTCAAAATCCTTAACATAAGATTCATTGGCGAAGAGTTCTCGGGCTTCCAGCCGGGTGGCGGTGTCTTCAAACAGCGACGTTTCGACGAGTGACATACTCATCATCTTCTGGCGAAGTGCCGAGACTTTGTTTTTCTTTTTATTTATTTTTTATTTTTTTTTATTTATTTATTTTTTTTTTTTTAGCACATTTCATTCCCTTCCCTTAGGGGGGAGGGCGGGCTATTCTAGTGCTTGCATTGCACTTTTTAGCCTTAGGCGAGGTTTACAATTTTCTTTTCTTTTTTGATATAATTTAGAGTGCTTGCAGAAAGGTGCTTTAGAGATTTTTTGCACTTTGATGTGGTCATTAACAATCAATTAACATTTAGCATTATAATATATGATTAACAATTTTATATGATTAACAAGGTTATAGTAAGTTTAACAATTTTATATAATTAACAAGGTTGTAGTAAGTGTAACAAGGTTGTATTTTGGTTTAACAAAGGATATAGTATTAGGGTTTAATAACAAGATATGATTTACATGGTTATATTTTAATTTCTCAATGTATATAGTACTAGAGTTAACAGTTTTTATAAGAATAGAATATGGCATTTGGTGAGGTTTGTAGGTGTAAACATTGACATATGGTGATATATAATTGTGGTTATTTACATTGGAGTGTGTGGTGTTTCTGTGTGTGATTTGTGTGTAATATTTCCTAAATTACGTTTGTGTTCGGTTGTGGAGCAGAGGGGAGGATAGTATATGAGAAGAGGTTTTTGAAGTTAGTCTGTGAGTGGCATATAATAATGATTGTGTTGTTACTTGCTTTGTTGTACAATTATAGCTGTTTTCTATTTTCATATTTTTCAGTGGCAGAACAGGATTGAGTAGTTGAAGAGTGTGCCGGCTTGTTTAAGTGTGCGAGTGTTGTCGTTTTGTTGTTTGTGTGTGTGTGTGTGTGTGCGTGTGTGTGTGTGTGTGTGTGTGAGAGAGAGAGAGAGAGGGAGAGAGGGAGAGAGAGTGAGAGAGAGAGAGAGAGAGAGAGAGAGGGGGAGAAAGAGGGAGAGAGGGTATATAATTGTCTGTGTTTTATTGTCTGACGTCTAGGTGGGGAGGGGTAGTGGTATGGGTTGTCAGCGGTTCCATAGTTGGGGCTAAGTCTGGGAAGTGGTGTGATGTGTTTTGTGCTACCGTACGCGCTGGGCAGATATACTTGTATTTAGGGAGTCGTTGAGTACGAGGTCTTGTTGTAATTAGGTTTTCCATGTCAGGTCTTTGCGTTAGTATTCGTTGTCCGTAGTTCGCGCGCAGTTTTGTCAGTCGTGTCTGTAGTGGTTCCACGTTAACTATTTCGTATACGTCGTTGCTGGGCGTCCTTGCTGGGAGTCTCGCAAGGTTGCGGAGCAGTCGTCGTTCTGTACTGTAAAGTCTGTCTGCTACCGTGTGCGGAATTCCTCCCAGCGGGGCGCTGGCGTATTCGAGGACAGGTCTGATAAAAGTTTTGTAAGTATGTATGGCAGTTTCCATACTGCAGCCACGGAGGCGTCCTTGTACTTGTCGTATCAGTCTTTGGCGTTTTCTAGTCTTGTCGAGAAGGTAGTTCAGGTGAGTCATCCAGTTCATGTGTTTGTCTAGGAACACGCCAAGGTATCTGGCCGTGTTGACAAGTCTGAGTGGCGTGTTCCAGAGTGTTTATTGTATGTCGTTGTCATTTTGCTGTCTCTTTTTGGTCAGGTTTCTGTGTCGAAAGAGTACTGTTTGTGTCTTTGCTGGATTTGGTCTTATTCTCCACTTTTCCATCCAGTCTTCGAGTCGTTTTAGGTATGCGTCCGTCTTCCTCTGTATAGTTGTTGTCCTTAGTGATGTACACCAGTAAGCTGTGTCGTCTGCGTATAGGGCTATTGTTTCGTCTGGGGATTGGGTGGTCGGTATATCTGCTGTGTACAGCGCGTACAGCAGCGGAGACAGGATGCCGCCTTGCGGCACTCCTGCTTGTGGGGTGAACGGTTGGGAGGAGGTGTTGTGTATGTGTATCCTGCATACTCGGTCGGTGAGGTATGCCTTTATGAGCCGGACCATTTTGACAGGGATCCCTATCCTCGCACAGCTTGTAGAGGAGTCCGTCATGCCATAGCTTGTCGAACGCCCTTTCAATATCCAGGAATACTGCGAGGGTGCAGTGTCCATTGTTGAAGCCCTGCGTGACTCCGTTCACGAGTTTGAACAATGGATCATTCGTGGAGTGCTTACTGCGGAAGCCAGCTTGGATCAGGGGGAGGAGTTCTTTCTGCTCTACGTATGTCTTGAGTCTGTCTGTGATGATTCTTTCATAGGTTTTTCCCAGTACGTCTAAAAGAGAGATGGGTCTGTAGGATCGTGGGTCTGTTCTTAGTTTGTCTGGTTTAGGGATCATGATCGTCTTGCTTGTCTTCCAGGCAGTTGAGATGGTCTCTGTACTGATGCAATAATTGAATATGAGGGATAGGATAGGGATGAGTGTAAGGAGAGGGGCCTTTTGTAGGTGAATTCGTCGTATGTCGTTTAGGCCTGGCGCTGAGTTCCGTCCCGTTAGTATCGCGTCCATTATTTCTTTGTCAGTTATCGGTTTAGTTAGGGTGTTTTCGTTTTCCGTCTCTACTGTGTGTGTGTTAAGTAGTCGTGGGAGTCGGAGTTCTACCGTTTGTCTGAAAACCTCGTCGAAGTTGTTGTCATGTGGGAAGGAGTATACGTCTTCTAACACGTCTTTGAAGATGTCGGCTTGTTGTTGTGGGTCTGTCGTTGGCTCGTTGTTTGTGATTAGTGTGGTGGTAGTTGTCGCTCTTTGTCCCGTCAGTGTTTTAAATCGTTTCCAAAATTGTCCTCCGTTTCTGTAGTTTAGTCTCTCGCATGTTTCTTCCCACTGTCTTTGTCGATGTGTCGAGATGATTTGTTTGACGCGATTGTTCAGTCGGTTCCAGGTTTGTCGTAAGTTCGGGTTGTTGGTTCGTCTCATCTCTCTTTGTAGTCGTCTTTTCCGTTGTATTAGGTCGAGAGCTTCTCGGGGGATAGTAGGTTTCCAGTTGTCTATGGTGATTTGCGGAATGGCTTCCTCTATTGCGAGTTTAAAGGCTGATTCTATTTTAGTCGTGGCAAGTTCCAGGTCGTGGGGGTCTGTCACGGTCATGGGGATGGATAATTCTTGTTCGAGTACGTCTTTGTATTTATTCCAGTCGGCGTTTGAGTACTGTCGTATAGTTCGTCTGATTGGTGGAGGATTCGGTGGGGCTATTGCATTTGTGGAGAAGAGGATTGGGAGGTGGTCACTTGTTATTGAGTTGCCGACTTCCGCATTGGCTATTGAGTCACTGATGGTAGGGCTGTATAGGACATGATCGGGCGCTGACGTTCCTTGGTGGCCTATAAAAGTGGGTTGGTAGATGGGGAGGCGGTCTATAGGTTCGGTCGTCAGAAGGTCAAAGAGGATTTGTCCGTTGTGGTTTGTGCTGTGGTCACCAAGTCTCTCGTGTCGCGCGTTCAGGTCAGCTAGTAAGATGAATCTGTCTTTCGTCATAAGGTGTCGTATAGCGTGGATTGGGAGAGGGTTATTAGGAGGGTTATACAAACATGCAATTGTTACGGTCCTTGCGTTGTGGCCCTTTAGTTTGACCATGACGATCTCTGTGTCTCCAAGCTGTGCGGGGGGAGGGACTTCCGTAGCCGCTATCGTATTGCGCACGTATAGCGCGACGCCGCCTCTACCGTCTCTGTCTCTGTCCTTGCGGAAACAGTTAAACTTCGGTATATTGCACTGCTTCCCATCAGACAGCCACGTTTCGGCGATGCCGGCCACGTGTATGTTGTTGCGCAATAGTGTGTGCGTGAGTATTGTTCTCCTGTCTTTGACTCCTCTCGCGTTGGCGAAGAGGAGATTTAACTGCTGTTGGTGGTCGGCCATGTTCGTACCGCGACTAGGGTTTTAGTAGGTTTTGTTTCTGGAAGTGTGTGGGTGTGGTGTGTTTTGTGTACGTGCGGGTGCGTGTTGCGGTTGGGGCGTTTGTGTGGTGGGTGTCTGGTGATGTGTGGGTGTTTGTGGGGGTTGGGATGTTTGTGTGGTAGGTGTCTGTGGTTGTGTAGGTGATTGTGGGTTGTGTGTTATGTCCAGTTGTGTTGCCGGACTGACCCTGTCTGCCACCGTTACATGGAGGCATACTCCTGACTGGGTCGCCTTAATGCTCTTATGTAAGATTTGCTGCGACACCTGGTTCACTGTTTTTACAATTTCTTCCCGTCGGTCCTGGAACAGACTGACGAGTGCTCCAGTGAGGGTTCGGAGGAAGTCATTCTTCAGGACCATTTCCTGCTGGAGTTCTTCTGTAGGTGGGACGGGTGTAGGTTCGTCCATGATTTTTATCGGTGCACGTAGCTCTTCTTTTTCGGCGATTTTAGGACGTTTGGGGCACTTATAAGATAAGGCCGAGTGGTCGCCTTCACAGTTGGCACACTTCTCCGGGTTTTTAGCGTCACACCGGGTAAGTTTGTGGCTGCCTCCGCACTGCGGACACTTTGCCTGGGCCTTGCAGTTCACTGTGGAGTGATCAAAGCCCAGGCACTGCCCGCATTGCGCTGGCTGCGGTGGAGGAAGTTTGGAGGGTTCCGTCTCTTTTTTTGCGTAATCAATGATAACGCCATTTGTGAGTATGGCATCAATTGTTTCTTGATTACGTGATATTATTCGAAAATTTCTGGTGGGAGCTTGCCTCTCTCTTGAGGTAATACGCCAAGCCCTCTCTACATCAAGGCCCTGTTCGCGCAGCTGTTGGATTACATCACTAGCCTCTACATCTAGTGGCACTCTTTTGATGACCGCGCTGAGGGGTGGCTTTCGAGACCTTTCCATGGGCTGTCTCGGTTCGCGTACTTTGTCTGGGCGTACTGTTACTGAGGACACTATGTGGTGTCGGAAGACCTTTTGAAGGTAGTCCTCCCGCCCTCTAGTTGTGGAGTTGATGTAAGCCCTCCCATTTCTTATAACATTCAGAGACCTGATCTCTGTCCTGACCGCGTATTCTACGAATGAGTTTATTTTTGCTGCCATGGACTTCTGTGTGATATCGTGGGGAAGATTCTCCACGATGTAAGTCACCGTGCGGGAGTCGGTCATTGGTGTAGCTGCTTCTGCTCCGGCGTCAGTGTTGTGGGGGGGCGATCGGGAGTGGGTGGTCCCACCTCGATCTTCCGTGTCCATGATGTGGTCGTGTGTGGTGTGTGTGGTCGCACCAGTGATTGTCCCAGCTCAGTCCCACTTGTTGACACCGTAGGGTAGCTGTGGGCTGATTTGGCCTGATCTACACGTACGCGGGTATCGGGGCTGCGCCACCGGCCCTGGTACGGAGATTACCCTACTCTGGTGGGAGGAGGCAGCAAGAGCTGCCGTGCGACGCTGATGTGTCGACAATTTTGCTTATCTACCCGCTTGCGCTGGGTAGATGAACACGACAGTTTTGCTTGTGTGCCTGATTGCTCAGACAGACAGACACGACAAAGTTGCGGGAAACACGACAAAATTGCTCTTTTCGAAACACCTCGGTGTAGGAGGTGCGATGGCGCTGTTCTGCCTTCTCGTTGTTGAGGAAGAAGACGGCTGGTCACCGCTTGCGCTGGCGCTTTGTTCAGCGGCGGCTGCGGTGTCCCCCTCGGTGCAGTGGTGGGGGTGGGGTGGGTGCGCGGGCACTGCGCTCGCTCGACGACTGCTGCTGCGCGGCTCTCGGTCCGCTCCGGTCGGCACCCACGGCTCGTCTGTCCGCCGAGACTTTGCGGATGCCGGTCCCTTTATACCTGCGGTGTGCCCCCCACCACCTGGCCGCGGGAGGCTGGGTCCAGAGGAGCCGGCGGGCGAGGTGGAGGGGGAAGCGGGTGCGCCGTTCGTGTCTCTGTCAGAGCATTCTGATTGCGTCTCGTGAGCTGGACGGTTCTTGTTGCGTTCCTGGCGTATTGCGGCTAATGCTGGATTCCAGGCCGCGCTCAGTTGATAGCCTTCGTCCCTGTTCACAAGGTTCTCGTGGACCCGTATTTCTATTGATTCTTTAATGACGCTATCCCAATAGCTCCCGGCTCGGCATAGCACCCTGGTGTTTTCGAAGTCAAAGGTGTGGTTTTCTTTGATGCTATGTTCAGCTATAGCAGATTTCTCTATCTGTCCAAGTCGAACATGCCTGATGTGTTCCTCGCACCTTTTTGAGATGCAGCGCTGCGTTTGACCAATGTACTGCACACCACATTCGCAGGCAATGTTGTATATACCAGGTGTGTTTAGTCTGAGTGGGTCTTTAGCTGAGCCCAGCAGCTCTTTCGTCTTCGGCGGTGGTCGGAAGACGGTATTTATGTTAGATTTTCTTAATAGCCTCCCGATTTTGGCTGATGTGGGCCCCAAATATGGAAGAAAGGCGAGTCTCTTATTAACTTCCTCTTCCTGAACTTTGTCAGCCTGTCTCCTCTTGAAGGCCCTGCCAATCTGTGTTTCACTGTACCCGTTTTTCCGAAATACCTCTCCTAGGTGGTGTAATTCGTCTGAGAGGCTTTCTTTGTCACAAATGACGTGCGCCCTATGCACCAAGGTGGTCAGTACTGACTGGCGTTGCGCCGGATGGTGGCAGCTGGTTGCATGGAGGTACAGGTCTGTGTGTGTCTTTTTTCTATATACTGAATGGCCCAGCGTGCCATCCGATTTCTCCCTGATCAGTATGTCCAAGAATGGAATACAGCCATTCTCTTCTACTTCCATCGTGAAGGTTATATTCTCATGTATGCCGTTTAGGTGGTCCATAAACTCCTCCAGTGCCTGCCTGCCATGCTGCCAAATCACGAAAGTGTCGTCCACATAGCGGAAGAAGTGCCTGGGTTTACGGTGAGCAGTTTGTAGTGCCACCTCCTCAAAGTGTTCCATATAAAGATTCGCGATCCCTGGAGCAAGGGGAGATCCCATGGCCACTCCATCCACTTGTTCATAATGCTCTCCATTGCACTTGAAGTAGGTGGTCGTAAGTGCATATTCAAAGAGCTTCACTGTTTCAGGCTCGAAGTGCCGATTAAGGAGCGCCAAGGCGTCTTGTAGCGGTACTTTTGTGAACAAGGAGGTGACGTCGAAGCTCACGAGTAGGTCATCACTCTGTATTCGGATGTCCTTCAGTATTCTGACGAAATCCGCGGAGTTTTTCACGTGATGACTGCAGTGTCCCACCAGTGGTTTCAATAGTGTCGCCAGGTATTTGGCCAGTCCATAACTGTGCGAGTTGATAGTGTCCAGAATCGGCCGTAGAGGCACCCCATCTTTGTGAATCTTGGGCAACCCATACAGGCGCGGTGTCGTTGGCGCTCTGGGATACAGCCGTTTCTGCACTGCCTCTGGTAGATCTGAGTCCTTCAGTAGCGCCACGGTTTTCCTGGTCATCGTCGATGTAGGGTCCTTGTTGAGCTTCCTGTAGGCTGGGTCTTGCAGCAGAGAGCAGATTTTCTGTTGGTAGTCGACTGTGCGAATCAGCACCGTCGCATTTCCCTTGTCTGCTGGGAGGACCATGATGTCAGCATCATCCCTCAGTGCGCGGATAGCCTCTCGCTCCTGCGCAGTAATGTTAGCTTTAGGGAGTCGTGACTTGTCGATGATCCTGCAGGTCTCCCTTCGGATCTGCTCAGCTTCCTCCTTGGGTAGGCCCCGGATTGCTTCCTCTACGCTGCTGATGATGTCCCGTTTCGGTATGGTCCTTGGTACAGGTGCAAAGTTCAACCCTTTCGTGAGGACAGAAGTTGTGGCTGCATCTAGCACCTTATCTGTCAAATTTACAATAGCTCTGGTGCTATTTGTCACCTTCTGGGTCGACTGAGCTCCAGAGAGTCTGCCGAATTTGTTGATCTGTTTTGCGGCAACATGTCGTTTCTGCACCTCACTGTCGGCGTGAGAGCTGCAGTCAACCCACTCCCAAGTGTGTGCCGGTAATGCTTCTGCCATTTTCAGGTGACATGCGATCAGGATGCGTGCACTCTTGTCCAGTTCTTGCCGTGTGTAGTGAATGCGTTCCCTGACAATGGCCATCCCTGCTCGCCGTAAAATACGTTCGGTTTTCTTCGTTTGCACAGGATGTCTTAATTCCGCAAATCGTGGCAAGATGTTCTTGTCTCGGCAACGTTGGAGGAAAGCCAGTGAGCTGAGCAATTTGGCTTTCCTGTTGCGTTCTTTCTGCAGCAGCTTGAAGCTACAGAGCATCTCCTCCCCGTAGAGGTGTCGTAAATGTGAATGTATGCTTTCCCGGCGTATACAGCTGGCGAAGAGTTCTCGGGCTTCCAGCCGGGTGGCGGTGTCTTCAAACAGCGACGTTTCGACGAGTGACATACTCATCATCTTCTGGCGAAGTGCCGAGACTTTGCGGATGCCGGTCCCTTTATACCTGCGGTGTGCCCCCCACCACCTGGCCGCGGGAGGCTGGGTCCAGAGGAGCCGGCGGGCGAGGTGGAGGGGGAAGCGGGTGCGCCGTTCGTGTCTCCGTCAGAGCATTCTGATTGCGTCTCGTGAGCTGGACGGTTCTTGTTGCGTTCCTGGCGTATTGCGGCTAATGCTGGATTCCAGGCCACGCTCAGTTGATAGCCTTCGTCCCTGTTCACAAGGTTCTCGTGGACCCGTATACATTCACATTTACGACACCTCTACGGGGAGGAGATGCTCTGTAGCTTCAAGCTGCTGCGGAAAGAACGCAACAGGAAAGCCAAATTGCTCAGCTCACTGGCTTTCCTCCAACGTTGCCGAGACAAGAACATCTTGCCACGATTTGCGGAATTAAGACATCCTGTGCAAACGAAGAAAACCGAACGTATTTTACGGCGAGCAGGGATGGCCATTGTCAGGGAACGCATTCACTACACACGGCAAGAACTGGACAAGAGTGCACGCATCCTGATCGCATGTCACCTGAAAATGGCAGAAGCATTACCGGCACACACTTGGGAGTGGGTTGACTGCAGCTCTCACGCCGACAGTGAGGTGCAGAAACGACATGTTGCCGCAAAACAGATCAACAAATTCGGCAGACTCTCTGGAGCTCAGTCGACCCAGAAGGTGACAAATAGCACCAGAGCTATTGTAAATTTGACAGATAAGGTGCTAGATGCAGCCACAACTTCTGTCCTCACGAAAGGGTTGAACTTTGCACCTGTACCAAGGACCATACCGAAACGGGACATCATCAGCAGCGTAGAGGAAGCAATCCGGGGCCTACCCAAGGAGGAAGCTGAGCAGATCCGAAGGGAGACCTGCAGGATCATCGACAAGTCACGACTCCCTAAAGCTAACATTACTGCGCAGGAGCGAGAGGCTATCCGCGCACTGAGGGATGATGCTGACATCATGGTCCTCCCAGCAGACAAGGGAAATGCGACGGTGCTGATTCGCACAGTCGACTACCAACAGAAAATCTGCTCTCTGCTGCAAGACCCAGCCTACAGGAAGCTCAACAAGGACCCTACATCGACGATGACCAGGAAAACCGTGGCGCTACTGAAGGACTCAGATCTACCAGAGGCAGTGCAGAAACGGCTGTATCCCAGAGCGCCAACGACACCGCGCCTGTATGGGTTGCCCAAGATTCACAAAGATGGGGTGCCTCTACGGCCGATTCTGGACACTATCAACTCGCACAGTTATGGACTGGCCAAATACCTGGCGACACTATTGAAACCACTGGTGGGACACTGCAGTCATCACGTGAAAAACTCCGCGGATTTCGTCAGAATACTGAAGGACATCCGAATACAGAGTGATGACCTACTCGTGAGCTTCGACGTCACCTCCTTGTTCACAAAAGTACCGCTACAAGACGCCTTGGCGCTCCTTAATCGGCACTTCGAGCCTGAAACAGTGAAGCTCTTTGAATATGCACTTACGACCACCTACTTCAAGTGCAATGGAGAGCATTATGAACAAGTGGATGGAGTGGCCATGGGATCTCCCCTTGCTCCAGGGATCGCGAATCTTTATATGGAACACTTTGAGGAGGTGGCACTACAAACTGCTCACCGTAAACCCAGGCACTTCTTCCGCTATGTGGACGACACTTTCGTGATTTGGCAGCATGGCAGGCAGGCACTGGAGGAGTTTATGGACCACCTAAACGGCATACATGAGAATATAACCTTCACGATGGAAGTAGAAGAGAATGGCTGTATTCCATTCTTGGACATACTGATCAGGGAGAAATCGGATGGCACGCTGGGCCATTCAGTATATAGAAAAAAGACACACACAGACCTGTACCTCCATGCAACCAGCTGCCACCATCCGGCGCAACGCCAGTCAGTACTGACCACCTTGGTGCATAGGGCGCACGTCATTTGTGACAAAGAAAGCCTCTCAGACGAATTACACCACCTAGGAGAGGTATTTCGGAAAAACGGGTACAGTGAAACACAGATTGGCAGGGCCTTCAAGAGGAGACAGGCTGACAAAGTTCAGGAAGGGGAAGTTAATAAGAGACTCGCCTTTCTTCCATATTTGGGGCCCACATCAGCCAAAATCGGGAGGCTATTAAGAAAATCTAACATAAATACCGTCTTCCGACCACCGCCGAAGACGAAAGAGCTGCTGGGCTCAGCTAAAGACCCACTCAGACTAAACACACCTGGTATATACAACATTGCCTGCGAATGTGGTGTGCAGTACATTGGTCAAACGCAGCGCTGCATCTCAAAAAGGTGCGAGGAACACATCAGGCATGTTCGACTTGGACAGATAGAGAAATCTGCTATAGCTGAACATAGCATCAAAGAAAACCACACCTTTGACTTCGAAAACACCAGGGTGCTATGCCGAGCCGGGAGCTATTGGGATAGCGTCATTAAAGAATCAATAGAAATACGGGTCCACGAGAACCTTGTGAACAGGGACGAAGGCTATCAACTGAGCGCGGCCTGGAATCCAGCATTAGCCGCAATACGCCAGGAACGCAACAAGAACCGTCCAGCTCACGAGACGCAATCAGAATGCTCTGACGGAGACACGAACGGCGCACCCGCTTCCCCCTCCACCTCGCCCGCCGGCTCCTCTGGACCCAGCCTCCCGCGGCCAGGTGGTGGGGGGCACACCGCAGGTATAAAGGGACCGGCATCCGCAAAGTCTCGGCGGACAGACGAGCCGTGGGTGCCGACCGGAGCGGACCGAGAGCCGCGCAGCAGCAGTCGTCGAGCGAGCGCAGTGCCCGCGCACCCACCCCACCCCCACCACTGCACCGAGGGGGACACCGCAGCCGCCGCTGAACAAAGCGCCAGCGCAAGCGGTGACCAGCCGTCTTCTTCCTCAACAACGAGAAGGCAGAACAGCGCCATCGCACCTCCTACACCGAGGTGTTTCGAAAAGAGCAATTTTGTCGTGTTTCCCGCAACTTTGTCGTGTCTGTCTGTCTGAGCAATCAGGCACACAAGCAAAACTGTCGTGTTCATCTACCCAGCGCAAGCGGGTAGATAAGCAAAATTGTCGACACATCAGCGTCGCACGGCAGCTCTTGCTGCCTCCTCCCACCAGAGTAGGGTAATCTCCGTACCAGGGCCGGTGGCGCAGCCCCGATACCCGCGTACGTGTAGATCAGGCCAAATCAGCCCACAGCTACCCTACGGTGTCAACAAGTGGGACTGAGCTGGGACAATCACTGGTGCGACCACACACACCACACACGACCACATCATGGACACGGAAGATCGAGGTGGGACCACCCACTCCCGATCGCCCCCCCACAACACTGACGCCGGAGCAGAAGCAGCTACACCAATGACCGACTCCCGCACGGTGACTTACATCGTGGAGAATCTTCCCCACGATATCACACAGAAGTCCATGGCAGCAAAAATAAACTCATTCGTAGAATACGCGGTCAGGACAGAGATCAGGTCTCTGAATGTTATAAGAAATGGGAGGGCTTACATCAACTCCACAACTAGAGGGCGGGAGGACTACCTTCAAAAGGTCTTCCAACACCACATAGTGTCCTCAGTAACAGTACGCCCAGACAAAGTACGCGAACCGAGACAGCCCATGGAAAGGTCTCGAAAGCCACCCCTCAGCGCGGTCATCAAAAGAGTGCCACTAGATGTAGAGGCTAGTGATGTAATCCAACAGCTGCGCGAACAGGGCCTTGATGTAGAGAGGGCTTGGCGTATTACCTCAAGAGAGAGGCAAGCTCCCACCAGAAATTTTCGAATAATATCACGTAATCAAGAAACAATTGATGCCATACTCACAAATGGCGTTATCATTGATTACGCAAAAAAAGAGACGGAACCCTCCAAACTTCCTCCACCGCAGCCAGCGCAATGCGGGCAGTGCCTGGGCTTTGATCACTCCACAGTGAACTGCAAGGCCCAGGCAAAGTGTCCGCAGTGCGGAGGCAGCCACAAACTTACCCGGTGTGACGCTAAAAACCCGGAGAAGTGTGCCAACTGTGAAGGCGACCACTCGGCCTTATCTTATAAGTGCCCCAAACGTCCTAAAATCGCCGAAAAAGAAGAGCTACGTGCACCGATAAAAATCATGGACGAACCTACACCCGTCCCACCTACAGAAGAACTCCAGCAGGAAATGGTCCTGAAGAATGACTTCCTCCGAACCCTCACTGGAGCACTCGTCAGTCTGTTCCAGGACCGACGGGAAGAAATTGTAAAAACAGTGAACCAGGTGTCGCAGCAAATCTTACATAAGAGCATTAAGGCGACCCAGTCAGGAGTATGCCTCCATGTAACGGTGGCAGACAGGGTCAGTCCGGCAACACAACTGGACATAACACACAACCCACAATCACCTACACAACCACAGACACCTACCACACAAACATCCCAACCCCCACAAACACCCACACATCACCAGACACCCACCACACAAACGCCCCAACCGCAACACGCACCCGCACGTACACAAAACACACCACACCCACACACTTCCAGAAACAAAACCTACTAAAACCCTAGTCGCGGTACGAACATGGCCGACCACCAACAGCAGTTAAATCTCCTCTTCGCCAACGCGAGAGGAGTCAAAGACAGGAGAACAATACTCACGCACACACTATTGCGCAACAACATACACGTGGCCGGCATCGCCGAAACGTGGCTGTCTGATGGGAAGCAGTGCAATATACCGAAGTTTAACTGTTTCCGCAAGGACAGAGACAGAGACGGTAGAGGCGGCGTCGCGCTATACGTGCGCAATACGATAGCGGCTACGGAAGTCCCTCCCCCCGCACAGCTTGGAGACACAGAGATCGTCATGGTCAAACTAAAGGGCCACAACGCAAGGACCGTAACAATTGCATGTTTGTATAACCCTCCTAATAACCCTCTCCCAATCCACGCTATACGACACCTTATGACGAAAGACAGATTCATCTTACTAGCTGACCTGAACGCGCGACACGAGAGACTTGGTGACCACAGCACAAACCACAACGGACAAATCCTCTTTGACCTTCTGACGACCGAACCTATAGACCGCCTCCCCATCTACCAACCCACTTTTATAGGCCACCAAGGAACGTCAGCGCCCGATCATGTCCTATACAGCCCTACCATCAGTGACTCAATAGCCAATGCGGAAGTCGGCAACTCAATAACAAGTGACCACCTCCCAATCCTCTTCTCCACAAATGCAATAGCCCCACCGAATCCTCCACCAATCAGACGAACTATACGACAGTACTCAAACGCCGACTGGAATAAATACAAAGACGTACTCGAACAAGAATTATCCATCCCCATGACCGTGACAGACCCCCACGACCTGGAACTTGCCACGACTAAAATAGAATCAGCCTTTAAACTCGCAATAGAGGAAGCCATTCCGCAAATCACCATAGACAACTGGAAACCTACTATCCCCCGAGAAGCTCTCGACCTAATACAACGGAAAAGACGACTACAAAGAGAGATGAGACGAACCAACAACCCGAACTTACGACAAACCTGGAACCGACTGAACAATCGCGTCAAACAAATCATCTCGACACATCGACAAAGACAGTGGGAAGAAACATGCGAGAGACTAAACTACAGAAACGGAGGACAATTTTGGAAACGATTTAAAACACTGACGGGACAAAGAGCGACAACTACCACCACACTAATCACAAACAACGAGCCAACGACAGACCCACAACAACAAGCCGACATCTTCAAAGACGTGTTAGAAGACGTATACTCCTTCCCACATGACAACAACTTCGACGAGGTTTTCAGACAAACGGTAGAACTCCGACTCCCACGACTACTTAACACACACACAGTAGAGACGGAAAACGAAAACACCCTAACTAAACCGATAACTGACAAAGAAATAATGGACGCGATACTAACGGGACGGAACTCAGCGCCAGGCCTAAACGACATACGACGAATTCACCTACAAAAGGCCCCTCTCCTTACACTCATCCCTATCCTATCCCTCATATTCAATTATTGCATCAGTACAGAGACCATCTCAACTGCCTGGAAGACAAGCAAGACGATCATGATCCCTAAACCAGACAAACTAAGAACAGACCCACGATCCTACAGACCCATCTCTCTTTTAGACGTACTGGGAAAAACCTATGAAAGAATCATCACAGACAGACTCAAGACATACGTAGAGCAGAAAGAACTCCTCCCCCTGATCCAAGCTGGCTTCCGCAGTAAGCACTCCACGAATGATCCATTGTTCAAACTCGTGAACGGAGTCACGCAGGGCTTCAACAATGGACACTGCACCCTCGCAGTATTCCTGGATATTGAAAGGGCGTTCGACAAGCTATGGCATGACGGACTCCTCTACAAGCTGTGCGAGGATAGGGATCCCTGTCAAAATGGTCCGGCTCATAAAGGCATACCTCACCGACCGAGTATGCAGGATACACATACACAACACCTCCTCCCAACCGTTCACCCCACAAGCAGGAGTGCCGCAAGGCGGCATCCTGTCTCCGCTGCTGTACGCGCTGTACACAGCAGATATACCGACCACCCAATCCCCAGACGAAACAATAGCCCTATACGCAGACGACACAGCTTACTGGTGTACATCACTAAGGACAACAACTATACAGAGGAAGACGGACGCATACCTAAAACGACTCGAAGACTGGATGGAAAAGTGGAGAATAAGACCAAATCCAGCAAAGACACAAACAGTACTCTTTCGACACAGAAACCTGACCAAAAAGAGACAGCAAAATGACAACGACATACAATAAACACTCTGGAACACGCCACTCAGACTTGTCAACACGGCCAGATACCTTGGCGTGTTCCTAGACAAACACATGAACTGGATGACTCACCTGAACTACCTTCTCGACAAGACTAGAAAACGCCAAAGACTGATACGACAAGTACAAGGACGCCTCCGTGGCTGCAGTATGGAAACTGCCATACATACTTACAAAACTTTTATCAGACCTGTCCTCGAATACGCCAGCGCCCCGCTGGGAGGAATTCCGCACACGGTAGCAGACAGACTTTACAGTACAGAACGACGACTGCTCCGCAACCTTGCGAGACTCCCAGCAAGGACGCCCAGCAACGACGTATACGAAATAGTTAACGTGGAACCACTACAGACACGACTGACAAAACTGCGCGCGAACTACGGACAACGAATACTAACGCAAAGACCTGACATGGAAAACCTAATTACAACAAGACCTCGTACTCAACGACTCCCTAAATACAAGTATATCTGCCCAGCGCGTACGGTAGCACAAAACACATCACACCACTTCCCAGACTTAGCCCCAACTATGGAACCGCTGACAACCCATACCACTACCCCTCCCCACCTAGACGTCAGACAATAAAACACAGACAATTATATACCCTCTCTCCCTCTTTCTCCCCCTCTCTCTCTCTCTCTCTCTCTCTCTCTCTCTCTCTCTCTCTCACTCTCTCTCCCTCTCTCCCTCTCTCTCTCTCTCTCTCACACACACACACACACACACACGCACACACACACACACACACAAACAACAAAACGACAACACTCGCACACTTAAACAAGCCGGCACACTCTTCAACTACTCAATCCTGTTCTGCCACTGAAAAATATGAAAATAGAAAACAGCTATAATTGTACAACAAAGCAAGTAACAACACAATCATTATTATATGCCACTCACAGACTAACTTCAAAAACCTCTTCTCATATACTATCCTCCCCTCTGCTCCACAACCGAACACAAACGTAATTTAGGAAATATTACACACAAATCACACACAGAAACACCACACACTCCAATGTAAATAACCACAATTATATATCACCATATGTCAATGTTTACACCTACAAACCTCACCAAATGCCATATTCTATTCTTATAAAAACTGTTAACTCTAGTACTATATACATTGAGAAATTAAAATATAACCATGTAAATCATATCTTGTTATTAAACCCTAATACTATATCCTTTGTTAAACCAAAATACAACCTTGTTACACTTACTACAACCTTGTTAATTATATAAAATTGTTAAACTTACTATAACCTTGTTAATCATATAAAATTGTTAATCATATATTATAATGCTAAATGTTAATTGATTGTTAATGACCACATCAAAGTGCAAAAAATCTCTAAAGCACCTTTCTGCAAGCACTCTAAATTATATCAAAAAAGAAAAGAAAATTGTAAACCTCGCCTAAGGCTAAAAAGTGCAATGCAAGCACTAGAATAGCCCGCCCTCCCCCCTAAGGGAAGGGAATGAAATGTGCTAAAAAAAAAAAATAAATAAATAAAAAAAAATAAAAAATAAATAAAAAGAAAAACAAAGTCTCGGCACTTCGCCAGAAGATGATGAGTATGTCACTCGTCGAAACGTCGCTGTTTGAAGACACCGCCACCCGGCTGGAAGCCCGAGAACTCTTCGCCAATGAATCTTATGTTAAGGATTTTGAACATTTTGGTATGTGATAGTGATATTTATTGGCCCTGATTTGGTGGCCAAAGTATTTACTTTTCAACTCGTTGTTTTCTTTACTTTTACATGTATTTGTTTCGTAGTCTGCCCAGCATGAATTGTTGTTTTTCTACAGCGTAGATGTCAGCGTTGTGTATTTTTTGGAAAGATTGACTACATACATGTGGCAACAATTAAAATCGTTCTTGTGCTGATATGTTACATTGCCATGCGAATGAGAACATGGGGAGGATGAGAACAAGCATTTTAATAGCATGACGCATAATCAATATAGGTATGTAGACGTGCCTGGAGACGAGGTGGTTTTCTTTCACATGGCACAGTCAGGCGCAAGTATAGGGTTGGATAAGAGCAGTATCAGATCATGGGGAACTAGATGAGCGATCGATATAAGGGAAGATGAAGCTGCTGTCGATTTTCAACACATCGATGCCGTTGTTAAAATCCGATACGTTTCAGTAGGGGATTATCGTATGCTAATCATGCCACCAAAGTGCCATACAGCAGTGCATTCACGCACTTCAACACCAGAATCAGATATAAGGAGGAACAATTCTAGAATCCTTAAAGCAGGTAGAAAAGAGGAGGCAGAAAAAAAACTAAGGAGTCAGAAAACAGGAGACAGAAAAAGACGAGATAGAAAGAAACTAAGGGCTCAGAAAAGAGAAAAAAAATGGTTCAAATGGCTCTGAGCACTATGGGACTTAACATCCGAGGTCATCAGTCCCCTAGAACTTAGAACTACTTAAACCTAACTAACCTAAGGACATCATAAAAGAAATGACAGAATACACACAAGAGATAGAAAGGAATAGGCAAATTGAATTTAAGGAATACGAAAGGAAGTTGACGGGAGACATTAACAGAATCAAAGAGGAGGTGACGGAAATCAGGAAGATATCAGCTGAGTCGAAGCAAGTAGCGACTGAAGCTAAGAAAGATGTGTGCGCATCCGGGATAGAGGCAAGCAGAGCCAAGAAAGTGGCACTCGTTTTAAGGACACAAGCAAAGCTGTCCAAAACTGCAGCGAATCAAACTTAGAGAGTTGTGGCCACACTACAAGAACAAAGTCAACCGACAGTGGAGAAAACTCAGGAAGAAATGTCACGGAATTCGAAGAAAATAGACAAGACAGATACACACCAAGTAGAGACACATAACAGCGGTAAAGAAGTGAAAAAACGAGTACAGCAGGTGGAAGGTCACTCTGCAAAACCATTCAAAGAAAACGACGACTGTCTAAAGCGTATGAACAGGAAATGAGAAGGGGATGAGCGCGATCTAATAGGACTGGCGTGTACGGTAGAGCCCCCAATAAATCAGTCTGTACATGAATGTTCCCCACAAACCAGTACACCACAAGCCATGACACGGAGAGCGACCAGCCACACGAATGTGTCCTACTCAGAAGATGCGACACACACGTTAGTTACGAAAATAATGCAAGACAAAGTTGTAGCAACCTGCATGATGAGCTTACGCACCATATGGAGGAAATAAGAATATCCAAAGCGGCAGTAAGGACGAGTGGCAATGTGGACATAGAATTTGATCACAAACACTTTATATCTGTGCAGAACTTCCAGAACTATCGGCGTAGGGAAATACACTCCACCCAAAGACTTCGATCACTCAATTTAATCTATCGATACTACCATCCTGGCCATTAGACTATAAATTTATTTGTGGTCATATGTAAGGGTCAGTAGCCATAAAAATGCGATATTGTGGCCACTTGCACATGATACATCTAGTTCAGAAACGCTTTACTCGCCAGCTATTGGTCACATGAGTCACGGGATCACATGAAGCAAGAAATTATGATGTGGAGAGATTTGGTCTCGTCAGGGAGCAGAAAGACAGTGAAACTTTTCGTGTCCTTAGTTAAGAATAATCTGTTCCTGGATGCACAGCGTAATGCAAGTGAAATAATCAGGTTTTGCTATATGAAGCTACCCATTAACTATCAACAGGTACTTGCAGGCAGATGTGGAGATAAAGTGGAAGCTTTCAGGTGCGTTCTCTCTCTCTCTCAGATTAGCCGAGCGGTCTAGGACGCTGCAGTCATGGACTGTGCGGCTGGCCCCGGCGAAGGTTCGAGTCCTCCCTCGGGCATGAGTGTATGTGTTTGTCCATAGGATAATTTAGGTTAAGCAGTGTGTAAGCTTAGGGACTGATGACCTTAGCAGTTAAGTCCCATAAGATTTCACACACACCTTAGGTGCGTTCTCTGTGAGTAAGAGTGTTGTGTCTAGGAAGCCTGCACACTCGGTTCGATAAACAAACATTCAAACATCGTATTAATGAGTTTTATTTCAATGAGACAAGATACTATATTTAACTTTGGCAATTACACAGATGCGTCGCAAGCAAAGGGCAATATACGAAATAATGTCTTTGCAGTGACTGCTGATTTCTAACTGACAAAGGTCTTTCCTGAACTGCTGTCGGAGTGCCTAACGTTGACGTTGCTATTCAAATGGGCTCCACCAATCGGGCGCGGCGCTATGTCCTCTTCACAAAGGGCCGCTGCTGTCGCGTTGTCGTCCTGGAAGGGATGTCGGTCAGCGTGCGATTGGCTGACCCCTTCTCACAAACTTCTCTGTTCTGTCGTTCCCGACTGGCGTGCCAGCGCTTGACTTTACGCCGTACCATTCCTACCCCCCCCCCCCCCCCAAAGCCACGGACCGTCGTCGTATATGGATTATGATGGAGCACGACAACGGGCAGGAAGGCAGGAGCTTGGACGCTCTGATGGACCGGAAGCTGTGGCTGCAAGGGCGTCACACTTCCGATCGTACCCCGTCATCCGGCCTTCGCTCTGGTGGAAACCGTCCTCCGGTAAACGCCCAGAAGGATACGAATCCACCTCCTGAGGAACATACCAAGTTGTAGACGGTGTTGGCCGCTGCGACGTGGACAGATCCAGCTCCATCGGTAGGACGAGAGGAGGCGGAGGAGGCGAAGGCTCCGTCTCCATGAGGTCGTCCCACAGTGTCATGATGACACCCGCTGGCGGCTGCTGTAGCCGCGCTGTCCTCGGGATCTGTGAGTCTGGGGGAAGAGATACGGATCCTTCTGTATCTCTTAGCCCAGATTCACGGATCACCGTGCATATGGCAGAGGCGAATTCGATTGTGATGTCGGAGTTGCAATCCGTCCGGGCCTGAAATGAGATACATGCATGCGCCAAGTCTACGAAGGATCTCGTCTCGCGCCCACCGTCTACTGTCGCTAAAAACTCTGAGAAACACAATATCATGGGGCGCGAAGCGATACTTCGGTGCCGGATGCTGAGGAGGGTGGAGCACGTGGGTCAGTGTGCGATAGGGGCGGCCTTGAAGCAATTCCGCCGGCGATGGTCCATATCGTGGATGCGACCTATAGGAGGCGAGAAACAGTTGCAATGCTTGATCCCTGGCGTGTGCGGTGCGCAGTTTGGCTATCTGCTACGTGAAGGTTCTGACAAAACGTTCCGCTTCGCCTTTTGACTGTGAATGGGACGGTTCACAAATTAGATGCTGTGTGCCATTGCGAGCACAGAATGTTTCAAATTCATTTTATGTGAACTGAGGGCCTTTGTCCGACAATATGACTTCAGGCAAACCTTCGAGGCAAAAAATAGAGGACAACGCCTGAAATGTGCTACGTGACGTTGTCGAGTTCATTGGCACAGGAAAAGGAAGCTTACTATAAGAGTCTACCACAATCAACCAACGAATGTTCCAAACAGGTCCCGCAAAGTCTATGTGTACACGTTGCCATGGTGATTGTGACTTAGGCCAAGAAGAGAATTTTTGTGGTGAAGCGGACTCGTTTTTCGAACATGCGTGACACTGTGACGTCATCTATTCTATTTGGGTGTCCATGACCTGCAAAGTACAGTGTCGACGCGATAACTGTTCCCTACGAACAATCCCCCGGAGTCCTTGGTGAAGTAACTGTAATGCCATACAAATAGTGGTGGAATTGGGTGACACTATACACAATAGCCAATGCCTCTTTCTCTATTTATGAATAGTTACACTGAGGTTTGAACAACACTTTTGATACGAAAGCAATAGGCCTGTCTTTATCACCAAATCTGTGCCAAAGCACTGCACCGATTCCGTAAGAGGAAGCGTCAGCTTGCATCACAAATGTTTTGTCAGGATCAAAGTGAACCAAGCATCGATCTCTGAGCAATGCATCTTTGAGTTTTTGAAAAGTTTCTTCGCACTCATCTATCCAAACAAATGGGACGTTCTTGCGACGCAACTGATGCAATGGAGTTGCGATTTGTGCAGCATCCGGAATAAATCGAATATAACAGTTCATTTTCCTTAAGACTGACTGAAATTCGGTGACATTACGAGGGACTGACAGGTCGCGCATGGCTAACAAATGTGACTGAAGAGGAAATACACCTTGACTGTTTATGACATGACCAAGACGCTGCAACTCAGGTTTAAAAATCACACTTGTCCGGTGTACTCTTTAGTCCTGCATCAGATAACAGACGAAACAAAGCACGCATATTTGCAATGTTTTCTTCAGGTATGACCTGCTACGACAATATCGTCCAAACAGTTTTTACAGTTTGGTACTTGAGTAATCAGCTGTTCCAAATAGCGTTGGAAAATGGCGGCTATGGAAGAACTGCCAGAAGGCAAACGCAAATATTTAAACAAGCCCAAATGTGTGTTCACAACACACACGGTTTGATATTTTTCATCTAGTGGTATTGGAAGATACGCGTCGCGCAAATCAATTTTTGAAAAATAGCGACCAGTGCCTAATCTGTGCATGAGATCCTCTGGGCGTGGAAGTGGGTATATATCAATCACAGTTTGTGGGTTGACTGTAGACTTAAAGTCAATACAGAGGCGAATGCGACCTGAAGGTTTGGGGAGCAAAACCAGTGGACTTGCCCACTGACTACCTTCTATGGGCGCAATAGCTCCACTATCTTACAATTCTTTAAGTTAAGCAGCAACTTTGTCCCGTAATACTATGGGAACAGTTTTGGCCTGGAAAATTTTGGCTGAGCATTATCTTGCATAGTAATATGTGCAACAAATTTGTTAGCCTTGCCTAAGCCTTCAGAAAAAATGGTTCAAATGGCTCTGAGCAATATGGGACTTAACATCTGATGTCATCAGTCCCTTAGAACTTAGAACAACTTAAACCTAACTGACCTAAGTACATCACACACATCAGTGCCCGAGGCAGGATTCGAACCTACGACCGTAGCGGTCGCGTGGTTCCAGACTGTAGCGCCTAGAACCGCTCGGCCACTCAGGCCCCTTCAGAAAAGAGTTTAGGGAATGCTTTCAGCAAGCTAGTTATACTGTAATGAAATTTTCACTCTAAAGTGGAGTGTGCGCTGATATGAAACTTTCTGGCAGAGTAAAACTGTGTGCCGGACGGAGACTCGAACTCGTGACCTTTGCCTTTCGCCGGCAAGTGCTCTACCAACTGAGCTACCCAAGCACGAGTCACGCCCAGTCCTCACAGCTTTAATTCCGCCAGTACCTCGTCTCCTACCTTCCAAACTTCACAGAAGCTCTCCTGCGAACCTTGCAGAAGTAGCACTCCTGGAAGAAAGGATATTGCGGAGACATGGCTTAGCCACAGCCTTGGGGATGTTTCTAGAATGAAATTTTCACTCTACAAGGCAATGGTCCCGAGTTCGAGTCTCGGTCCGGCACACAGTTTTAATCTGCCAGGAAGTTCTAGTTACACTGTCTTTGGCATTGAATGCAGTCACTGACAACACATTGTCCTAAATTTGAAAGCCAAACATATCAAACGAATCAAGGCCGAATACTTTCTCACAATCGCCTGGCTGTAGCACAGTGAAAGTCACAGTTCGCTTATGCGAGCGATACGTGACAGGCAAAGTACCTTTTCCGAGGAGAGGAATGTCTGGTCCATTATAAGCCGTCAGGTGCGTGCTAGTCTTAGACAGGCGTGAGGAGCCTAACAGTTCATATGTGTTACGATTTAGCAATGTAACACAGGCACTCGTGTCTAACTGAAATTTCGCACGTTTTCCATTAAGATGCAAATGAACAAAGAGTTTGTTGGACTTGCGTAGCACTGAAGAAACTGTTTGCTTGCTAGTTTTGCTGATGCCTGCACCAGGTTTTGAATACACTGCATTGATTACATGGGCCGTGTAACTAGATTTTTGTGAGCGGGAGAATTCTTATGTTTGTTTCGATGCAAACACATGGATCCTACATGACCTTTCTTGCCACAAGCGTAACACTGTGCTTATCGAGACGGGCAGTCGTGGCTTTTGTGCTGTGAATAGCACCGAGGGCAGGACTTAGTTCTGTTCGCCTGTTTAGAGAACTGTTTACGCGGCTTGGCATGCGCATGCTTTTGCTGCTGACTAGGCCGATCGGGATCTAGGGACGACTCAACCTGACAAATTAGTGACTGCTCAAATTTATCGGCCGCTACGGCACCTGAATCATACTGATCTAGAATTTGCATTTCATTCTGAAATGATGCATCTGACTGTTTCAGAATCTGTTCTCTAAGGTTACATTGTAGACGATTGCAACACGCAACATCACATCGGAGTATAAAGCACCACAAGCACATCTGAATTTGCATTTCCTCGTCATATCCTGCAAATCTGTTATCCACTCGCGATAAGTTTGTTCTGACCTTTTCTTGCAATGAAAGAATTAGTACCTATCTGCCACCACATTCACTTGTTGGTCATAATATTTAGTTAGAGAATCTATAACCAGATCATAGGAAAGTTCACTCGGAGTGGCGTTTGGGAACAATTTCTCAATGAGGCGAAAAGCTGAACTTCCTGCCGTTAACAAAAAGTAATGTAGACTCACAGTACCTGACACTTTATGAGCAATGATGTGGGCTTCATACTGTTGCAGCCACTCGAGCGAAAAGGCGGTATGGCACTCGGAGCTACAGTTGTTTCATGTTGCGCAGCTCGGAGCTACAGTTGTTGCATGTTGCGCAGCGTTCGTGGTTTGGCTTGCGAGTAACTGCTGTACCGTATTGAGAGTGTATACATGAAGATAGTATCCGTTTTTTCGGACATGTCCGAAAGAACAGATACCACCGGTGACCATGCAGCTCGTAAGAATGAAATGGCTACCCTTAGCTGCATACAGGCGTTGATATAAGTCAACGGGGACAGTTAAAAATGTGTACCCCGACCGGGCCTCGAACCCGGGATCTCCTGCTTACATGGCAAGACGTTCTATCTATCTGAGCCCCCCGATGACACAGAGGATAGTGCTACTGCAGACGCCATCTTCATGTATATATAGTTAAGGCTCACCGGCCATTTGACCATCTTCTTCTGTGCAGATGCACAAACAGTGCCCGAACTCTTACGGGAATCGGCAGTAAAGCTGCGAGTAATGAGTATAATGGGCAGGGGCACTATGAATATAGCGCGGGACAATAAGTTGGGAATGTAGGTCTCACGGGAGGCGTGCCAGAGATAAGTCCGTGTAGTCGCACTATCCTCTGTGTCCTCGGGGGCTCAGATGGATAGAGCGTCTGCCATGTAAGCAGGAGATCCCGGGTTCGAGTCCCGGTCGGGGTACACATTTTCAACTGTCCCCGTTGACTTATATCAACGTCTGTATGCAGCTAAGGGTGTTCATTTCATTGTAATTGTATTGAGGATGGTTGCAGTCTGCCGCGTCTGAAACTGAAACATCTGTGTTAACTGCGTTGCATCTATCGCTTGCAGCTTTGGCGCCTCAGCAGGAGATCCGCCAGTATCTCGGCGTAACCTTGGACTCGAGTATAGCGTGGAAGCCTCACATACACGAGGTCTAAAAGAAGGTCTGTGCCAGAATATCCATCCTATACCCAGTCTTCAATGCAATCAGCTCCCTTCCTTGCTCTGTAGGAGTAAATGTATATCAGGTCCTTATACGGCCAGTAATGGAGTATGCACACCCTGTCTGGGGATACGCAGCGAAGCAGCATCTGTACAAACTCCAGAGGCTGCAGAACCGTGCCCTCAGAAGGGTACTGCATCTACCCGTGGGATTCCCCACCGATGATCTGCAGGCCGCTGCCGAAATCCCCCTCCTCAAATAAAGATTCCAAGATCTGGCAAGGGATTTCTGCGAGAGCTCCTCCAGATCTGAAAATAACCTCATCGACTCCCTAGGTCGGTATGACATGTCCCGTGATAAGCGCAAATGCCCTATGACGATATTCGACGACTAAGTCGAAGAGAAAAATCCCAAAATCTCCAAGTCCTAATACCAATCCTTAATCCTTAAAATACCCAACATCTCACCAACCTCAAGCAAGTACAAGACACAACCAGAACACCATCACAATACACAGACAGCCAAAACTATCCAAGATAATCACACACACACAACACACATTGTCAAGTAAAAGCCAACAGGCTACGAACTTCTCCATACACTTCCCCCAATTAGGGGAAATTAAAATGTGAGAAAGAGCAGACAGACCGTTACATCAGAACCACCTGATGATGGCGGTAAGGTTATTCGCCGAAATATCGTGGGACTTCAACGATCGCATTCGGCTGGACACCTGAGAGCCCTGGAAACAACACATACGCCGGGAAAGCCTCCGATCACAAAACTTGAAGAAATTTGGAAAATATTCAAGGGGGTCACTGTTTCTTCATCTATAAACTTACGACACAGTTTCTGGAAGATAGGACTGCACCAAGGATGCAAAAAGCGCACTGGTAGGTGTTATCAATTTAGGAGCCTACATTTTGGGTTGAATGTAACGATATCCGCCTTCATACAGTCCAAGTGATGCTGAGTGATTCTCTCAATAGGCATGTGACTAGGTAAGTCAATGACCTGCTCATAGCGGAGAAATCATGGGAGGATCATAATAAAGTTCTGAATGCTGTACTTTGAACTTTCAGAGAAGACAGAGTCATAGCTAACATCGAAAAAATCATGCTTCAGAACCTCTAGAGTAAATTTCCCATGGTACATTAGCAAAATGGGCGGGATATCCTCAAACCCAAATAAGATGGAGGCCATCACAGAATTTGTGATGCCCACCACAAAGAAACAATTAAGAGTGTTCCTAGAAATAATTTATTTTTATAAAAGATTTATAAATTTTTATAAAAGATTTATAATCTTGACTCTGCCAGCTTACAGGTAAGGAGGTTCCATAGGTTTGAAATATTATGGCAAAACGTGAGTTCCAATCTCTAAAGTCAGCATTAATAACAGTGGCGATACTGCCACACGCCATCTTATTGCAGGAGTTCTGTATGGCCACAGACGGTGCATATATTGGATTGAGTGTTACGATGTTTCAAGTATATGAAGAGAACGGGAGCATAGTACGTAAGACTATTGCTTTTGGTAGTATGGTTTTAATGAAGAGGGAGAAATATTCTGTCACTGATTAGGAGGCTATGGCTGTAGTCTGGATATTTCAGAAGTTTAGGTTCTTTTGTTTGGTAGGAAGACTAATAGTTTTACGGAACATAGGGCATTGTAATTCCTGTTCACAGCAAAACTGATGCATAAGGGATTAGCGAGATGAACACATTATCTTCAGGAATCTGGCTTTATTCTCACATATTTACTAGCCAAAACCAGCACCACAGGAGATGTATTGGCATGCTCACCTATCAGATTGTTAGAGGATGTAAATGAAGAACTTGAGGGTAATCAATTCAGTCTGTCTCGCATGTGTAAAGTCGTGTTCGAAAATTATGTGACCACCAGTATGATATATGTTGGGAGAGAGTAGGAAAGGGACGTTGTGCTTCTAGTATTAAAAGATTAATAGAAAGACCTAATCCAAGCAGCCATTAGCAGAACTTTACTCCACCGCAGCGATGTTGGAGATTCATTATGGCGCCTGTGTATACCTGATGATCTGATCAAGAGTCATCTGGAACACACATCCTAGCTACGTGCATTTTGGACCCAGAAAATGTTTCCTGAGACTGAGGATGCTTTGTTATTTTAATAATATGGAGAGAAGAATTTTATCTGTTCGTAAGTCCTGCCAGTAGGCAAAACATTTGACAATAAAAACGCAGGCATTATTGACCCTACTGTGCTCTAGAAACTAAAACAATTATCCACGATTGACTTAATGGGACCTCTTCGATGCATGCACAGAGGATTCTGCTACATAGTGGTGGTTGTGGAATTGACATCTAAATTGGTCACTCTCATGCCATTGAAGACAGCAACAGCTTTGACTGCATCAAGGGCTTTATGCAAGGACTTTTGCCACATGTAGAACACGTGGATATGATGATTTCAAATAATAGCCTTCGTTTTAGGTCATAAAGATGGAAGGTTACATTGAAGAGGCATAGGAGAAAACCTGTTTACATGTATTCACATCACCTGGCTCGAACCTACCAGAACGAATAATGAAAGACCTATGCAATTTAAGTACACACATCAAAAAAGTTTTGCATCACCTTGGTTCCGAGAGTTCCGGAACCTGTACAAAAAATTGGAATAAATATCAACACAAACATCATTTGCCTGTATTCATCGTGGCATACTATCCACAAGTTCATCAAGGCACTGTTGGTCCAAATTGTCCCACTCATCAACGGCAATTCGGCGTAGATCCCTCAGAGTGGTTGGTGGGTCACGTCGTCCATAAAAAGCCCTATTCAATCTATACCAGGCATGTTCGATAGGGTTCATGTCTGCAGAACATGCTTGTGACTCTAGTCGAGCGATGCCGTTATCCTGAAGGAAGTCATTCGCAAGATGTGCACGATAGCGTCGCGAATTGTCGTCCAAGAAGACGAATGCCTCGTCAATACGCTGCTGATATGGTTGCACTATCGGTCGGAGAATGGGATTCACATATCGTACAGCTGTTACGGCGCCTTTCATGACCACCAGTGGTTTACGTCGGCCCCACATAATGCCACCTCAAAACAGTAGGGAACCTCCACCTTGCTACATTCGCTGGACAGTGTGTCTAAGGTGTTCAGCCTGACCGGGTTGCCTCCAAACACGTCTCCGACGGTTGTCTGGTTGAAGACATATGCGACACTCATCGGTGAAGAGTACGTGAGGTCAATCCTGAGCTATCCATTCGGCATGTTGTTGGACCCATCTGTACCATGCTGCATGGTGTTCTGGTTGCAAAGATGGACCTCGCCGTGGACGTCGGGAGTGAAGTTGCGCATCATGCAGCCTATTGCGCACAGTTTGAGTCGTAACATGGCGTCCTGTGGCTGCAAGAAAAGCATTATTCAATATGGTGGCGTTGCTGTCAGGGTTCCTTCGAGCCATAATCCGTAGGTAGCGGTCATCCACTGCAGTAGTAGCCATTGGGCGGCCTGAGCGAAGCATGTCATCGACAGTTCCTGCCTCTCTGTATCTCCTCCATGTCCGAACAACATTGCTTTGGTTCACTCCGAGACGTCTGGACACTTGCCTTGTTTAGACCCCTTCCTGGCACGCAGTAACTATGCGAACGCGATCGAACCACGGTATTGACCGCCTACAGACAACACGAGCCGTGTACCTCCTTCCTGGTGGAATGTCTGTAACTGATCGACTGTCGGACCCCATCTGTCTAATAAGCGCTGGTCATGCATGGTTGTTTAAATCTTTGGCAGGGTTTAATGACGTCTCTGAACATTCAAAGGGACTGCGTCTGTGATAAAATATCCACAGTTAACATCTATCTTCAGGAGTTCTAGGAACCGGGCTGAGGCAAAACTTTTTTTGATGTGTGTAGAATGTACTGTTCAAAGCAGCATACTAAGGGGGTATTTTCTTGAAGAACTCAAGGATGTAACGAACAAGGTGTCCATGGTATTACGTTACTGGCACCAGTTACGGTATTAAGGAACCATTAGCTGAGAGATCCTATCAGAGAAGTTCTTTCTGCCAAAGACAAGGGAGCAACAAAGAAGCAAGCATCCCACAAAATCTACGTTGCGACCAGGAAATGGAAGTATCTGTGAGACAAGAAGGCGCGAATATGCAAGTTCCATACTGGTCAGAAAGATCTAACGAAGACCTTTCGGCTCTCAGAAAAGTGGAAACAATTGTTTTCGATTTATAGTGGACCTGTGTATATCCAGAAGATCGCACACCCGAATGCAGTGGAACTGGAATCCATTATAACCAAGAAATCGATTGGAGTACGTTTCATATGTCACATTAAACCATATGTTGAGTAAAGTAACATTATGTTGGCTCAGTCATGCTAGGATTATTATGTTGCTGTTTATTTGCTGTTGTATAATTAAAAAAATGACCCAGGAGATGATCTTACTATGTGTTTGTCTTCTAGTTGATAATGAGCACCATAAAAAAGTTCAATTCGTAAGAAGGTTAATGTAATTTTCATTCTCTTATCCTGTTTCCTTATTCTACTGTGTTGACAGAGATGGGTAATGAACGTGCCGCACATGTATTTTAATGATATAGGAAGTAAACTTCTTTGTGCCATGATTAAAACAAATTTTGGGTATACGATAAATCGCACAAATCAATGGGCTGTCAATTACAATTACAAGCAACTTAAATTGGAAAGACCACATAGATAATACTGTTGGGAAGGCGAAACAAAGACTGCGCTTTGTCGGCAGGACACTTAGAAGAAACGACAAACCCAATAAAGAGACAGCATACATTACACGTGCCCGTCCTCTGCTGGAATATTACTGAGCGGTGTGAGATCCTTACTAGGTAGGATTGACGGAGGACATCGAAAAAGAGCAAAGAAGGGCAGCTCGTTTCCTGTTATCGCGTAATAGGGTTGAGTGTGCCACTGATATGAAACGCGAGTTGGGGTGGCATTCGCTGAAACAAAGGCGGTTTTATATGCGGCGAGATCAATTTACGAAATTTCAATCACCAACTTTCTCTTCCGAATGCGAAAATATTTTTTTGACACCCGCCTAAGTAGGGAGAAATGATCATCATAATAAAATTAGAGAAATCAGAGCTCGAACGGAAAGATTTAGGTGTTCCGTTTTCCCACGCGCCATTCGAGAGTGGAATGGTAGAGAAGTAGTATGAAAATGGTTCGATGAACCCTCTGCCAGACACTTAAGTATGAATTGCGGAGTAACCATGTAGATGTAGATGTAGATCACGTAGAAGTGTGGACACTGTTTCTTTCGATCAGGTTGACTGTTACGTAGGAGAACGTATCATGCTACTCCACGTTCTGGCTGAACTGTTTTACTTTCCAAGACTTGGCCGTCTTTCCGCTCGTCGATAGCATCGTTGGTGTTTTGTCCTGTTGTCCTGTTTGGCCACGTCTGAGGTGTGTTGTGCTTGAGTTGCATGCTTGAGAGAGTCTGTGTTGTTTCCATGCCAAGAATGCCTATCTGATGCAGTATGAACCACTGAGCCAGGTCGACACTAGATTAGTGTTGGGACCATATTTGTCGATGTTGCGAGTTAACTGCGAGAATCCCATGTCGCAGTGCGTGTGCAAGACGACTGGCAATTTGTTTCCCTCAGAGAACTGCACTATGTTGTTGCGCGGACAGTGCGAGGCACTGTGAGTAGCAGCTCTATCTGTTGTGTCGTAGGAAATATTGGACTGGGAGCAGAAATCACGCAGACCATGTCCTGTGGACAACAATTATCTTGTCAGTTTACTAACAGCCATGAAAGATGCTGGGCGTGCTAAGTCTAATTTTGTATTCAGAGGTAATCCGTACAGTGTAGTAGATACTTGCTCATGTGTTACAGCTATCAGAACATTTGAAGTTGAAAAATTATGGAAAATAAGTCTGATCGCTATGTGCCAGGAAATATTTCAACCACGCAAAGCATTAAGAGATGGAGAAAACCAGCAAGTCAGTGGTAGTGAGTATTTATCTACAAAATGTACGTAACCACAAGCTTTTGAGCCCATATCACTACAGTGGTGTGAAGAAGTTACTACACACTCTTCTCTCGAAGGTATAATGTAAATTTTGTTTTTGTTGTTGTTGTTGTCGTTGTCTGCGTGGTTAAAGAGATGTTCCCAGATTGTCCAGTTGCCACAAATGGTGTACAAATTGAGGAACAGGATAAGTAATGATACAAATAATCTCTTATGTGCTGCATCATATTTGGTGAGCATTCTATGTCCTAATTTCTATGAATGTCTATTTAGTACGTTATGCTATGCCATGTTTACTTTCGTGTATTCGGAAATTAATTTTTAGAAATGATCGTTGGCATGTCCACCACTGGCGGGCACAAGTAAACAGCCCAGGTATAGGGATCAAACAAATGTTTATTGAACACAGTTTCCACAAAAATATTCTCCGAAATGAAACAAAAGAAAGGATGGTTCTTCAATAAGTGAAGCAAAATGGATACTAGTCCTTCGGTAAGGGAAACAAAATAAATGATGGTTCGTAAGTAATGGAGCCACTTAGACCATCAGAATCACAAAGTACATAAGTAAGTTATGTGATACTTGTAAGAGTTATACACTCTTCAGAACACAGTCTTAAAGTCTTAAGACCTTTTCGTTAAAAACAGTCGCACACTGTTTAATGAGCAGAGTCTTGAAGTCATAATAACTTCAGATTTAAAACCAAAGCCTAGGTCCAAGCCTCAGTCAAAAAGAGTAAACACTTAATAACTCTTATGGTGTACTTCGCTGAAAAAGTATTGAGAGCCAACAGTAATTAAATATCTGAGTCTGGTGACAGGGATGTAAAGTTCCAGTCTGACGCTATCTTCTCAGATAGAGGAAGAACAGTAGAGTTATACCATGTCTCAGTGAGCGTGTCGCTATCACTTAGAGTCCCAGCTGAGGAGGTGTCGTGCTGTTCAGAAGTTGATGGCTCAGCCCTTGGCGTGGCGTAGAGATCTTCAGGTTGCTGGCTGCGACATAATCACTATCTGGAGCTCGAGCGCTGGCCTAAATAACCACCTCATACATGGATATGTGTGGACCCATTTTTGATACGTGACATGAAAGATGCAGGAAGAGATGTGGATCGCCAACGACTTCTACCATCGTTGTGGACGCTGCCTGGCGACTTCGCCAAAGAACTATTGATACCCTCTGCTTCTCTGGTTGCAGAGTTCTGGGGTTGCGAAGCTCCAAGTCGTCTGTACTGTAGGGGCTGTGCTCGCTGCATCCTGCATGATGAAGAAGATGTGCATGATGCAGTTGGCGCCTGATGTCTAGGACGCCACGGCAACGGTAACTACAATGAAGCGCCAAGTAAACTGGTGTAGGCATCCGTATTCATATTCAGTGATATGTAAACAGGTAGAATACACCACTGCGGTCGGCAACGCCTATATAAGACTTGTCTGGCAGAGTTGTTAGATCGGTTACTGCTGCTACACTGGCAGGTTATCAGGATTTAAGTGAGTTTGAACGTGGTGTTATAGTCCGCGGACGAGTGATGGGACACAGCATCTGCGAGGTAGCGATGAAATAGAGATTTTGCCGTACGACCATTTCACGAGTGTACTGTGAATACTAGGAATAGGGTAAAACATCAAATTTACGACATCGCTGCTGCCGTAAAAACATCCTGCAAGAACGGGACCAACGACGACTGAAGAGAATCGTTCAGCGTGACAGAAATGCAATTCTTCGCAAACTGCTGCAGATTTCAATGCTGGACCATCAACATGTGTCGGCGTGCGAACCATTCAACAAATATCATCGATATGGGCTTTCGGAGCCGAAGACCCACTCGTGTACACTTTATGACTGCATGACACAAAGATTTACGCCTCGCTTAGGTCCGTCAACGCCGACATTGAGTTACCTGGTTGGAAGAGTCTCGTTTCGAATTGTATCGAGCGGATGGACGATAACAGGTGTGGAGACTACCTCATGAATCCATGGACCCTGCATGTCAGCAGGGGACTCTTCAAGCTAGTGGAGGCTCTGTGATGATGTGGGGCGTGTGCAGTTGGAGTGATATGGGTCGCCTGATATGTCTAAATACGACTGAACAGGTGACACATACGTAAGCATACTGTTTGATCATCTGAATCCATTCATCTCCATTGTGCACTCCAATGGACTAGGGAAATTCCAGCAGGACAATGCGACACCCCACACGTCCAGTATTGCTACAGAGTGGCTTCAGGAACATTCTTCTGAGTTTAAACACTTCTGCTGGCCACCAGACTCCCCAGTCATGAACATTGTTGAGCATGTCTGGGATACTTTGCAATGTGCTGTTCAGAAGAGATCTCCACCCCCTCGTACTCTTGTGGATTTATGGACAGCTCTGCAGGGTTCATGGTGTCAGTTCCCTCCAGCACTACTTTAGACATTATTCGAGTCCATACACGTCGTTTTGGGCGCTTCCGCGCACTCTCGGGGGCCCTACACGGAATTAGGCAGGTGTACTATGGTACTTCAGGTGCACGTGTACCTGCTGCTACGTGACAATAGAAGGGCCAGGTAAGAATATCTGCATGTGCCAACCGATTAACTTATAATCACATGTCACACTTTTACCACCATGGTCGATGAACATTCTCTTTGTACATGAGGACAAACATTTACATGACATAATACTAGTATAATAAAAAATAATTAATTTCAGGACAGACCTTCACTATAGAATCACTGTGTTTGTGTAGGTTGTTAAGCAAGATACTGGCTGGGTTCTTTTTTGTGTTGTTATATTTACTATTTGTGCAGCCTTCGGAGCAGAAAGAGTTGCCAGCAGAGCGGGTAATCCTTGCGTACCTGGGCATTGCAAAGAGGGGCACCTGAAGGAAAGAGAACAACCTGGTGTAGCGACCTGCTGTTTGTAAACATGAGAGGTGGCAGACAGCCTGGAGTTGGGAGGGGGGTTCTGACCCAAGGTGCAGCCCTACACTTTCAATGAGACCAGGGAATGCAAATGAGGCTTGACTCTTCTTTGACACAAAATACTACCAATGGTCCGCTGCAGCAACATTTCCTGTGGTGACATTCTGCAAACCACAGTATTACGTTCTTGATCCGCAAGTTTATATTACTTGACCATTAGGGAAAACTGTAATCATAAACAGTTCTGTGCTGTGGAATAGTCTATCAGAAATAACTATTTTTCTACTTGTGAGAATACCAACCTTCTGTCGTCTGTAAACATGGTACTGATCGGCACTACATCATCTTTAGTTAGCCCTTGGACAGTAATGATAAGCCTATTGCGCTATTCCATTTTCCACTTCCACTTTGCTCATTGCAGCAACTGTCACATGACAGCTGAGCAACAATGTTATTATCTAAACCATAGACAAGGAGGTCCACATCAAGAACTACATCTTTGAAGTGTTATTGTCAAAGAGCCAATATGTTGAGCCATACCTGCTGTTTGTCAGATTATAAGTATTGCACCTCTATGATGTCGCACACAAGACAAGATCTGTTTGGTCGAGCCCATGCTGCCATTGATGAACGATGTCTGATACTGCCTACTACTATTCTGTACCCAGAGGTACAACTGTACACTGGTCATCGCCACTAACCATGAACTCCGTACTCTTCGGTCACCCATCGATTTCAGCCCAGCTGCACCAGACGGCTTTTAGTGAAAGTGAGACCCGATTTTTTAGGTGACAGAGTGTAAGGTCTGTATATTTGTGTGATTAAATATTGGTACTATAGTCACTATGCTTTCTTTCTTCTTTTAATTAGACGGGTTGTCAGCTGATTTTTAGCTTCAGTCCACAAAATATGTTTGAATTGTGCCTATTGTGTTTATGTAACAATTTGTCTTTGTATACTGCACTTCTTGTACTATATATAATTTTAATTTTAAGACACTATTTAGTAACTCATCCAACACATGATATTGCTATACTCACATTTTGTCTACATGGAATATAGTTACATGACACCTTTATGATAAACTTTTTGAATCCTCGTGGTTTCTTGTTAATCTTGGAAGGCAAAAATTTAATACGTTTCATAACTAGTAATTGTTGTCACACAGTAAAAAATATTCTTTTATTGTGTTGATACTATTTGTATTCACATAGGAAACAAATATTTTTGTTTGTAGCAAATTATTTGCATATTCATTCCCAGTCAACCACTCACACTGATTGACATCCTGTTGATTTTATTCTTTTTGTACATGTCACATTTCATTTATCAGACATATATTCTATTGTATATCTCTTCTATGTAAGAGTAGTAGTGAGAGTGCCATAACTAGACATGTTCTTGCTGTAAAATTCAACTGTGTGGACCTTCAGACAAATTAAACTTTTGTATACAATTTTGCATTTGTTCAGAGAAACCATATGTTGAAGACGTACAGAGTTTTCAATGTCGGTTCTCGATTATATTTAAAAATTTTAACTCTTGCCTCAGTAAAGGTGTGATTGTTTAAATTTGTATCAGGGCTGATTGTGAAGACCTGGAAGCCCTATTTTAACTGATGGCAACATGCAGCATAGAGTTGAGCTTCGTTCCCAGCAGTAAAGTGACTGTGTGGATGAATGTCTTGGTATCTATACGGTGTTTATGTGTCGGATGCTGATTTACTGTGTATTGCCCTTATGGAGAGGTTGGCAAATTTGATCCTAAATTGCCACAGCTATTAAAGATGACTGAGTGTGTAATATCTACTTTACATTATTTGTACACTGTTCAGCGAGAACGTTTTGACCACCGACTTCAACACGTCCAGGTGATATCAGCACCACTTGGTGAAGACTGACTGCTATTCAAACACACACATGGTGCATATAGTATCAGCAAGCGTGCTGTCCGTGTGCAGAATGCACAAGGCTTGTGATCTATCTGAGTTTGACCAAAGGTAGATTGTGATGGCCCAGAGGCTCGGCCGGCCGTGGTGGCCGAACGGTTTTAGGCGCTACAGTCTGGAACCGCGCGACCGCTACGGTCGCAGGTTCGAATCCTGCCTCGGGCATGGATGTGTGTTATGTCCTTAGGGTAGTTAGGTTTAAGCAGTTCTAAGTTCTAGGGGACTGATGACCTCAGATGTTAAGTCCCATAATGCTCAGAGCCAACCCAGAGGCTCGGCACGAGCGTTTTGGAAACTGAATGACTTGTCGGGTGTTCGAGGAGTGTCTTCAACATGTGGCGACACCAAGGTGAAACCAAGTCCAGACGTCAATGGGACGACCCATCCACGTGCCAACGACATTGGCAACTACGACAGCACTGGTCGCTGGCGCAGTGGCAGAGCATTACATGATCTTATGAATCCCGATACCCTTCGTCATGTTGATGAGAGGGCGTGAATTCATCGTCTTCCAGAGGAAAAGCTCCTTGTCGCCTGTACTGCGGGACAGAGACAAGTTGGTGTCGGCTCCATTGTGCTCTAGGGAACATTCACGTGGGCGTCCATGGGTCCAGTGGAGCTCGAGCAAGACACCATGACGGCCAAGGAGTACTGTACACTGGTGTAGACCACGTACACCCCTTCATGACGATCACGTTTCCCAACAGCAGTGGCATTTTTCAACAAAATAATGCCTCATGTCACAAGGCCAAGAGTGTGGTCGACTGGTTCGCGGAACACAGTAGCAAGTTTCAATTAATGTGCTGGTCCCCACCGCGTCAGATCTGAACCTGGTCATACACGTCTTGGATGTGATTGAACATGGCGTTACAGCTCATCGTCCCCCTCCCCAGAATTTAAGGAAATTAGATGACTTCTGTTAGCAGACCTGGTGCAAATTCCTCCAGCGCGACCTACCAAGACCTCATTGCTTCCATGCCAAGATGCGTCGCCACTGTTATCCATCCCAAAGGTGGACATACTGGCTATTAGGTAGGTCGTCTTAATTGATGTTCTGGGTGATCCATGCCATAACTACCATAATTTATGTGTGACATTGCCTAAACAAAACATTCCTTAGATTTTGGTTCATACAGATCATGAGTACAGGCGCAATCAGTGCGCTACTATCCACATGGAAAGAACATTAATGACATTTAATAACGTGGGTTGACAGTGATTTCATAGGTCTGCTGCTCGCCTTGGTATCTAGTTGCACTGTATAATTGGAAGTGATGAGTCTTTCCTTCTGTTGACTGAAGTCTTGTAATCCATTTGTGCTGCCGCTGTGTGAGTAGAGACACGCTGATTGAAGACTTACCAGAGTGATATCTTAATGGACCACAGTTCTAGGTAGGTGAAAGCTCCCAGCTGCAGGTACAATGACAGGGATCATGTAGGGGCAAGTTGCTGCTTACACATCATGGGGTGGCTTGTGGAAGGCCTATGCAACTGGGGAGTCACTCAGCGACAAGCAGTGCCCTCTGTCAATATCGTGTGGTGTATTTTTCCCAACGGTAGCCACAGGGCTGCTTTTTTTTTTTTTTTTTTTTTTTTTTACACGCTTTATCGCATGACAGCTAGCACCTGGGAAACAGTTCCATGTAGGGAGAGAAACTTTTTCGGAATCTGCATGTATTTGCAGGTCAGCCTTCAGAGGAGCTTGCTTACGAGAACTGTATCTGCTACTATCGTAGAACCTTTCTCCTCTGAGTCTGAAACAACGTCACACTGCTGGGTGCCCTATACTGCCTCGCCAGCATAGACAATGTATTTTTTGTGATGTCTGGGTTTTGACGACAAGCAAATTCCTATGCACGCCGAGAATAAGCGTTATGATTGGGAGTCAGACGGTAACGTCAGAAGAAATACCAGTGGCGTCAGTAGCTTTTGCTGGAAAGCTTCTTTATTGGGGTAATGATTTTTGCCTGTCTCATGAAGGGAGACTGAGTGCCAAAATTTCATTACACAGTGGGCGTGGTGAAGTCCTGCCATATGCAGTTGGTAATGAGAATTTTCCAATGTGTTCCAGGTGGAGTGTTTTTGGAGGAGAAAGTTTTGGGCGACATTTTAGTAAAACAGTTGCTCTGGCAATGGCATGAAGTGGAGATTGAAGCACTCGCTAGGGGGCAGTAATGAAGTCAGAGTACAACGTTCGAGTCTGTGTATATGTGTTCTGGTCGCAGAATTGCAGATTTGCAGCGTCGCCAATAATGGGACAAAGTTTGTATCACCCCACTCTGTATTATTGACAAATATATTCAAAATGGCGGATCCAAGTTGGCAGCCATAGATGTGGCAACACTGCACTGATGTCGTGGTGGAAAGTTCAAATTTTGGTGGGAAAATATGTCAATTGGGCCATCTCCACTCACCTAACTCCATCCCCCTCCCCCTTCTCCCTCCCGTCCCCCTTTACCCTCCCCTCCCCCTTCCCCTCACACATCTGGAAATTGGCAGGTAAAGGACTCAGTCTGTGCTGGGCTGCTGGGCAGGATGTATTAAGTCTTTATTTTGTATGCAGTTTGGTATACTGTTTATTTAAATAATCTGAGTTGCCATTGATCGAGCACTAGACAGTAGCTAAATCCAGTGTGTTCACCTTGAGGTCCAGAGGCCAACTGCCCTAGTTCGCAACACCACCACCGGAGGATGCTGTTGACCCTTCCCCCCTCCCCCTCCTAACCTCTCCGCCTCCCCTCTCCCTCCTCCCCTCCCATAATGTAGTCCAAGATGGTGGCCCAGAAAAAAAGGTGGGAACCAAAAGGAACACTGAATTCGGTCATGTGATAGGCTTTGACCAATATAATTACAGTATATGGTGACGTCACGAAGGAGATACAGGGCAGGCTCAGCAGCTCTGCATTGTCAGTCTCACTCAGTCAGCCAGCAGCAGTAGAAGAAGAACCATGAAGAGTCAGCAGCAGCAGTCAAGGTCCAGCACAGCCCTGCAGAACACGAAGAAGCGGAAAAGAAAGTATCTCATATTACATTTTTGTCTTATTATTGGTTGTTTCATGTCTTGGTGTGTATGTGACGCTTCCTTCTCCTTGTTCAGCAGTAGCCTTCAACCTGTCGGGGCCTGCAAGGGCGAGCACCAGCATGTCGGCCTCAGCTGCATCCAGACTCACAGCAGCGTCAGCCACCATCTTGTCGAGACCTGCACTGACCTCTGGACATGCAGCAGGAACAACCTCCAGCGTGTCTGAACCTGTAGTGAACACATGGGATCATGTGTGCACATTGCCCACATGCTGGAGCAGGACAAGAAGCTGTTATTGTATGTTTGGGCAGTGAGGACACCTGGCCTGTTCTTGATGCCTCAAATGCTGCTGATGGTCCTTAACAACAGCAAGAAGGAGGTCAGTGTTGGTCACCGACATATTGCCCGTCCCACAAGAACATCCCTTTGGTAGTGCAGGGGCAGAGTGCTGATGCTGTGGGTAAGAAGGTTCCACACATAGCCCACTTGCTGGAGCAGCAAAAGGAGCTGTTATTGCCTGTCTCACTCGTCGATTTTTGTGATGAGGAGGTGTGGTCTGTTCCGAATGCTATGAGTGTTGCTGGTGGTCCTAAACAACAAGAGGGAGGGTTATACTGGTCACTGACATACAGCCTATTCCAGCAGAACAATCCTGTGATAGTGCAAGGACAGAGTGCAGATGCTGTAGATAAGAAGGTATCAAGTGTGCCCATGCTTTTCAGTTTTACATACAATTTAACTCCTAGTGGAATGAAATGTATAAATGTAGGTATACAAGCACATCATAATTGGGGCTTACATGTGAGGGTAGAAATGGAAAACGCATCAAAGGGTGTTAAAGTGCCTACTTCTATGTTCGAATGGGACAAAATATGTTATACAGAGTGCCACATCAATCAGCGGATGACCACAGAGTATTATCCAACTCGTACCACACCGGACATTCACTTTATTGGTGTGACACTAAATATTACAACAGTGTATGATGACTTTGCACTGTGTGTGACCACTGGACTCACATTCGGGAGGACGACGGTTCAATCCCGCGTATGGCGATCCTGATTTAGGCTTTCCGTGATTTCCCTAAATCGCTTTAGGCAAATGCTGGGATGGTTCCTTTGACAGGGCACGGCCGACTTCCTTCCCTAATCCGATGAGACCGATGACCTCGCTGTTTGGTCTCCCCCCCCCCCTCCCCCAAATCAACCCAACCCAAATGTGTGTGAAATCGGGTGACAAGTGTATTTATCTACGGCACACCTCAGTTACGAACTTATACAATCCGGGTACTGCACTACACCTTACATTGGACAGACTGAGTCAGTGGTTGCCAAGCGTAGACTCCGTATACAATGATGCTGTAAACTTTACATGTGTGTATAGTGTACATGTTGATAGTTGGAACAGTACCTTTGTTTCTGCATGAATGCAGAGCCGAAAGAGAAACAGGTTAAATGTACGTTTGAAAAACCAGAGTATTGTGTGGTGCCCATCGGTTTGAAGGAGATGAGCGCGGAATTTATTGCATATCAAAAAGCTTTGTTTGGGAAATATTGTACAGTTACAAAGAAGAAGGAAAGATTTTTCAAAAACACTACATCCGATGTACAGTATTTAGATAAATCATGTGTATATACAATCTCAGACTGTGTTTGTTTTTTATTTCATACCTCTCTCATTTTGTCCAAGTATTCCACTTATTAATATCATTATTTTCAATGCTGCGCCTATAATCATGCAGCAGTAGACAATTGCCTCAAACACCTCCTCACCAGTCATTGAATGATAAAGTTACATTTCACGGGTTTCTCTGTGTAGCCATTGTAGCTCAGTATGTTAAGTGATGGAGCTATAGTGGCTACACATATTATTACCAACTTTACAAGTGTGTGTGTGTGTGTGTGTGTGTGTGTGTGTGTGTGTGTGTGTGTGTGTGTGTGTCTTTCTATATAAGCCCACTGCTTGTCAATACCTGGCGCGGTCAGTATCATGGCAGGGTGGATGAAACATCCTCGTCAAGGACTTTTTATAGGTGACTGGACGTGTGAAGATGTCAAAGAAGACCTAAAGAAGAAGAAGAACGGAATACTCCTTCTTGATAATATACGAGCAATTATCGTAGGTACACACAATTGTGGCAAGACCAATCTTCTCATGACGCTTCTAAATATAAATAGATGGAGTCCGATTTGAATATGTTGCGTGCTTTCAAAAACACTGTTTCAGCCCAAGTACAAGCTATTACAGGAGATAATGCGCGGTGTAAAGTGTGTTAGATACACTACATTCAGTTAAAGCGGTGATATCCCCCCCACCTAAAAAGCAAAGCCAAACATTGTCTTCATACTTGAAGAAGTTGCTGAAGAAAACCAAGACCAAATTCGAAAATACTTCTGTTTCGGTCGTCATTTAGGTGCTGATGTACTTTATCTAAGCCATAAAAATTCCAGATTCCCAAAACACTTGGTTAGGGATACTGCAAACCTCATTATAGCCTTCAAACGAGACACTCTGAATTTAAAACACATTTATCAAGTTCATGTATGAACCGACATGTCGTTCAATGACTTTGTAAAGATACAGTATGTGCTGATTGCCGGAATCATTCGAAGTACGGGGTATTCTAGTTACTGATAAAACACGAAAACTGGAATTTCTGTATGCATAACCAGGCAAGAGAGATGAGTACATGAGTATACTCTGCACCACGGACAAACTCGTGAGCATGTCCGGCTTTCAACCTGAGGCAATAGGTGTACATAGACCGAACACTCACTTGTACATGGATGTTTCTGAGCGTTTGTTGCAGATAGGGACGTATCGATGCCCGGACAATCTCCAAACCGATCACGGTGGAAAGTTTTACAATTTGTGTTCCAAGAATGTGATGCAGTGATATGGAATACAACACTACTCAACATTCACCCACCTGAAGGCGAGTGTCGTGGAACACCTGAACAGAAAAAAGGTCAAATGTGGATGCGTTTTAATCTTCGTCAGCTCAAACAAATGGACAGATATCCTCCCAGAAACAACTGCTCAGTATATTCTAAGCAAACGTAGCACAATAAAAATGAGACCAATCGATGTTCGTGGTAATGGACTCATGGATAACGTGTTATATCGTATGAAAATGCTGGACCCACGTAACCAGAAATTTAATGTAGGTGATTTGGTACCTATATCAAAACACAAGACAGAATTTGAGAAATCATGCCTGCCAAACTGGTCAACAGAGATATTTACAGTTTTAAAGGTGCAAGGAACGAAGCTTAGAACTTATATCTTGAAGGATAGTAGAAGTGAAGAAATTGTAGGCTGCCTCTACACTAAAGAGTTGCAGAGAACCTCAGAACCGGATGTGTTTCTCATGGAGGAGTCATAAGACGTCGAGGTAATACAGCGCTCGTCAAATGGCTGTGTTTTCCTGTAGCACAAAACAGTTGGATTGATGCTAACGATTTCCTATATAATGGGGTGCACAGTCCACAACCACCGCAGTAGCATAACATGCGTGCTACGGGAAACATAAGAAAAGGTGATGGTATTCTAGGCAAACTGCCAGTAGAATTACACATTCCGGGATAGAACTACTGCGGACATGGAACAAAGCTTCACAAAAACGCTTGGCACGACGTGATAAGGGGATCAATCTGCTCAACGAAGAGTATATGGAACACAACTTTGCATACGCTGCAGATAAACATCCCCCAAGTCATCACATTGCAGACAGGATTTTAGCTGATAGGGCTAAGGCGATTGGTAGAAAAACGGATATTGGCATACGTCAATGCACTGCAGCATTTGCAGTTGATAAAGCCATGCATGGAAAAATTAGGTTGGGTTTAGGCAAGTTATGAAAGCTGCACGTTGTGCACTAAACAATAAAAAGCAGAAGAGTGGGAAGCAAAGATGTTTGAAGAACTGTATCCTGACAGCGATGTACGCAGCTAAAAACGCTCTGAAGCAGAAGGAAGCGGGAAGAAGAAGAGAATCGCTTAAAGCACCTGGTGTTCTACCAGTACCCAAGATGTCTGGTGGTTTTCTTCCATTCCGCATTCCAGCCCTCTCCACTCTCTTGGTGGTAGGGTCCTCGCTGGTGGTTCTGAAACTATTGTTCGAACAATCAAGAACGCGTAAAACTTCCAAGCGCAGTTAGAAGAAGCGAGCAGACATAACCGCATGATGGAAGCCGCAGCCATCAGAAAAGGACTATACTTGGAACTGTACAGTAAAGGACTTGGTCTATTCACAAATAAAAAAATACCCGTTAGCAGACCTACCACATCCGGCACTCACAAAATACCGATCTACTTAAATTTGTTAGAAAAAAATTCAACATTCCAAGATTCCGTGGTGTGTTCATGCGAAATACATTACTGAAGACTATGTGGAAAACTGGTGAATGTGGTATTGTGAATTTAGATGTTTTTGTAGGTCTCAGCACCCAAATTGTTTCATGTGTTATGAAAAATGCAAATACCGTCTACTATTTCGACCCATTTGGTGGCCTGCAGCAGCCAAAAGAATTACAACGTTACTTCACTTGCGAAGACGTGTGTCCGACAATTTTCGGCACTATCTCGACTTTAATGCACATTTCTCAGGACATCTGTGTATCATGTTTCTCTTGACGATTACAAAGAAGAAGAAGAAGAAGAAGAAAAATATAAAGAAGAGCTTTAAACATTTCTTCATTAGTTTAGGTTCAGATCCAATGTCGTACACTTTGACTTTAAAAGAAGGATCATCTGTATTATCTGCAAATTACTTCCCGCCAATTGATTTGAGCATTTGTGAATGGAGTATTGCATTCACTGGACTGGAGACATATAACTGCATCTGGATATTAATGGTGAAAAAGACATTGTGGAAATAGAACCGGGTGCATACGATATTGACGATTTAAACGAAGTCTTGAAACAGTCTGGAAAAGGTATCGAACTACGAGTACGTGCAGACACCAGTACACTTAAATCTAAAATAAGGACTGTGAATGCAATGATTGACTTGAACCAGAAAGGTTCAATAGGGTGCTTACTGGGTTTCACAAAAGGAAAGGTTTTGAAGAAGGACCCTAGTAAATTTTGCAAGTCAGATCAGACTGTGGACATACTGCCTGTCAGCACAATCCGAGTCGAGTGTAACATTGCAACGAACTCCTATCTCAATGATAGTCTGATTCATACTATAAGGATTCTTCCCCTCAGTTGCAACTGGGTATAAGATTGTTCAGACCCCCACCAATGCAATACATCTTCCAGTGACAGTTCAGCCATTGGACTATATATATGTTTAGGTGTAGTATTTGGCTGAGTGCTTCAGCTGACACTAACTTCCATCTCGGAAAACCGGTCCATTATAGCACTCAAAGTGGATTCACGAAACCACTTGGCGACTGACGTGCTCTGCATTATCACACCAATTCCCGTTCCCCCCAAAGGTCTCCTCAATGCCAGAGGCAACCTTGACGGGGGGTTAGACAGTTCGATGCAGACCACTGCACTGGATTTAATGGCTGGATACTGCAGATGATTGACTACTTTGAGGAGCTCCGTTTCCAGGACAGGAAGGCACACTCTTAGAAACCCGACAGGGTCGCAGTACCCTCCTGCCAAAGTCTCGATCCTTGTGAACGTCATTCGCTCCTCAAAGGCCTCTGCAATCACCGAGTAAAAAATGTTCAAATGTATGTGAAATCTTATGGGACTTAACTGCTAAGGACATCAGTCCCTAAGCTTACACACTACTTAACCTAAATTATCCTAAGGACAAACACACACACCCATGCCCGAGGGAGGACTCAAACCTCCGCCGGGACCAGCTGCACAGTTCATGATTGCACCGCCCTAGACCGCTCGGCTAATCCCGCGCGGAGATCACCGAGTAATCTTACTTCGGTATGGTATCACTGACCTGATGTCCTTCACTAAAAGGACGGTAGAGGTAACTGCCGCCAGCAACAGGCTCATCTCAGTTACTAATAATACTACTACCCGATGTTGATGAGTTCCATCTTGTTGATGACGCAGTCGGCGAGGTGCACATGGGTATGTACTGAGGCTCACACACCTTTCGTTGCCAGCGATAGTTCTGACGAGGTTGAGAAGGAGGATGAGGCGGCGCTACTGGATCAGGCCACTGGAAATAGCCCGGCTGTGGCGATGGCTCCCAAAACTGCTGCTGCTGTTGCTGTTTACCTGACCCGCTAGCGTGAGTGGTGGTTGCTCGTTGCTCAATCCACAGACCCGGTGCTGTGGCGGCCTCGGTGAAGGCTGAGGCTGCGGTCTCACACGCGGCGTCTAGCAGTGTTTTTGCTCACCTGATGCCACTTTCACGAGGTAGATGTAGGTGCCACCACTACCCGCGTCACAGTGCGTTGCGGCTGCGGATATGTAGCCGCTGCAGAAGAGAGAGAATAATGAAAAAAAAATTAAGTACAATGTTCTACACATTGCTTGCTGCTGCTGCTTGAAGGAATGAAAGAAAACAGACGATTGCATTGTTATGTAAGTAGAGTGAGTAATTATCTTTCGCGTTCTGGGTCCACGGCGTGAACATTTCATCGACATTTTCAGGTAACTCTACCACCCCTTCAGGAAAGTCAGCTCTAGAAGTGCCAGGTCATGCTGCGGTTGCAGCTCTTCATGTAGAACCATTTCTCTGACCCATTCAGGTATATCATCCTCGCCAGATTCGATATAGTGCCTGTGATCCATCTCGTTTACGACAACAAAAACATATATATATATATATATATATATATATATATATATATATATATATATATATATATATATAGAGAGAGAGAGAGAGAGATTTGTTAGAGGAGAAGAAAAGCCTTCCATACTATGGCCACATACAAAGAAACAAAAAATTAGAATTCTTTTTTTCCACTTACAGGCATGTCCTGCTATCTCACTGGGTGCTTGGGACTGCTGCTGCAGCTGGTAAATAACCTCCAGCTGCCTGTCTAGGAGGTCTAACCCCTCCAGAATTGTTGCTGTAACAAGACGAAGCATATTCTTTTAATTAAATACCTAACACTACACAGGTATTTCTTTTCTTTTTCTGTACTTACGCTGCTGTTGGCGCTGTTTATTCGTTGCTGGAGGCTGTTCCACAGAGTGTGGTTGGTGCAGTTTTTCAGCCTCCAGCCTTGCCTCCAGCTCAAGCTGCATTTTCTTCATGCGAGCTATAGCAGGAACACGCATAAAATAAGAAATAAACCAACGACATAAAAACAAATTACACTACTGCTAACATGAAATTTTTTAATACGTCGTAGTTCTAGTTGTAGGCTTTCCACAGGAGGTTGGACCTCAATAGGGAGAGTTTGCTGTAACCCAACCCCTCCTCCTCCTGTCTGTCCTCGCAATTCAGGACAAAATCTTGGAGTTCCACTGTGAAATAAGGAAAAGAAACCGAATTATCGACTAGAACTTTTTAGCATGTTAATTTTTTCCTAATTTCTACACCATAACCATATATTTAGGAAAACAAATTATTTACTTATGTGGCAGTTCATATTCTTCTTCTTCTATTACTACTACCACAATTCTACGTTGTTTGCTGCTCATGCTTGTGGTACTCGATGTCGCTGAGCGCTTTGTTTTCAACAAACTGACGCACACAACTAAGGAGCAACCACACTGCTGAGCTGACGCTGGCAGAGTGAGACGGGGATTGGAGGGGGAAGGTTTTATATAGACACACTGATTTGGCGGGAACCAATCAGGAAGGGCAGTTGATGGAAAGTCCTGAACAGTATTTTCAAGAGCCAATAATACCAACTTGTTCCACTGATCTCTTCTTTGTGCTGGATGCGCTCACTGATCCGGCCAGAGTGTCCCAGCTTCTGGTTGCTGGTTCACTTTGTGGCGAGCTGTGGCCACTGACGGACGTGCCGCGCTCCGCGTGTCCTGGGTTAAGACCGTGTCTTGTGTTCCAAACTACTGTGATAGCGTATGTAAGCCCTTCTTCAGAGTTTCGATGCGATGTATTTGCGCTCATTTGTTTTAATTTCAATATATAAACAATATTCCGATATGGCGTATTTTTGACTGTAACTGCATTCTTTTTTTTTACGCAATGTATTTCTGTTCCATGTGCACCTGCGAAGATAATGCAGTGTTTTGTGTGCGAGTGTATTTGAAACAAATTGTTTAAAGCAGTATTTGAAAATGTATTGAGACGTCAAACATTTTACCTAATTTGTTTATGCGCGCAAATATTCTACAGCAATGTCCATCTGTAGTGTTAATTAATATTTAGTACTGCGCAACTGTATACTCAATTTGTGAAATCCATCTCAGCAGATTGTTTAACGATTTACTTATGACATCTCGAAGCAAACTACTGTGCAGTGGTCTTTTTGAAAGTGCATTTTGAGACATGTTCAGTTGGCTTTAATAATTCCTGAAGCAGCCCATGCTCAAAGACAAGGGAAGGCTGTGGTGGTTCCCACAAAAGCACGCGAAGTATCGCAGGGAGGAAGACTGGGAGGTTTCACAAGTGTGTCGCGGTATTTTTAAAGTCTGTGTTCAAGTGTGGTGGTATACATCGCAAAATTGAAGCAAACTACTGCGGAGAGATCTTTTTGAAAGTGCATTTAGAGACATATTCAATTGGATTTAATAACTTCTGAAGCAGCTCGCTCTCAACGAAAAGGGAAGGCTGTGATATTTCCCTCAAAAGCGCGTGAAGTGTCTCAGGGAGGAAGGCTGGAAGATTTCATAAGTGCGCTGTGATCCTTTTAGAGTCAGTGTTCAAGTGTGGTAGTATTCCTCGGAATGAAATGTGTAATTACAGCGCAAAATGTTTAAATAGTCTTGCATCATCTAAAAAGCTCTCTCTCTCTCTCTATCTATCTTCGTCCAGTGGTACTTTTAGTTCCTGTGACATCTTCAAGAAGCCGGCCGAAGTGGCCGTGCGGTTAAAGGCGCTGCAGTCCGGAACCGCAAGACCGCTACGGTCGCAGGTTCGAATCCTGCCTCGGGCATGGATGTTTGTTATGTCCTTAGGTTAGTTAGGTTTAACTAGTTCTAAGTTCTAGGGGACTAATGACCTTAGGAGTTGAGTCCCATAGTGCTCAGAACCATTTGAACCATCTTCAAGATATCTATGTGACATTTACTAGGCACATTGCTTAAACATAAGATTTTGTAACTCCTGAAGCACTTGGTGTTCAACGACAAGAGGTATCCATGTGCCACATACAATGAAAGTGCGCCAGGGATGAGGAGGAAGGCTGTGGGTATTTCCAGTGTGACTGGGTGTGTTTAGTGCTGCTGCCCCGCGCCGCGGTTGCTCACTGCCGGTGGCCGGTGTGGAGCGGCCCGGCGCACGGAGCGCACGCAATAGAGTTTGTCAGATATGTTTAGCATGATCTATGACACTGTAACTAGGTGGTTCCTTTCGCTATCGGAATAAAAAATAAGTACCACAATTGTTTAACATCGTCCAAATCGTTTGAAACATCAGCATCAATTTCTAGGTATATCGCGATTTTAGAAATAAATAACAATTTTCTTAAACCAATTGTTTAAACAGTCCCTTGTGCACGCTATATTAGTCTACCGTTGTGAGGTCCTCTCAGTCCAGCAGCTGCACACAGACTGAGCAAATTTCCCACCCTATTTTTCCCAGGCTACCATTATGAATTACGTCACAGGAGGGGGAGATAAGAGAGCCTGTATACAGGGAGAGAGTGGCCCTAACTGAAATCGCATGTGATTGACTGAGCCGCTGCGAAGCCATGTTTATGCCACAGGTCTCTCCCGAGTACTATGTTCGCAGTGCTTTTCGGAGTTAGATTACTGTTTTGAAGACTTTTGGAAACTATTAGAAGGTAATTTGAGTTATTTACAGATTTATTGTGCATTCTGTATGTGTTTGCACATTACTTAGACAGCTTTTTGCACGAAATTTACGCGTGAGAGCTTAAATATGAGATCCAATAAGAAAGCATTTTGTTATGAAATGAGCACTGTTTTGAAGCAAGAACGATAACAGTGGTACCACCTTTAACTCATTCTGCAGACATTCAGAAACGATGCCAGGTTGTGCTGCTTTCGGATGTACCAACGGAAGCGTAGGTGGATTTCGTATGCTTGTATTTCCGCGGAATGAGGAAAGAAGAAAGTAGTGGGCAGTTGCAGTTAACAGGGGTGATGTAAATAACACAGGAGCCTTGTGGAAACCGACGAACTACTCTTATCTATGCGAATTAAGTGGTTTCAACTTTCCAACTGCATACAACATGAGTTGTATGCTAGATGTTATTGTGAGATGTGACATTTGGCCTGTGTATTGCCTGTGTGGAATTTTTTTTTGTAGCACATCTAATTCTTATAAGCATAGAATTAAAATGTAGTTATGCAGCAGATGTCGACAGATTCTTGTCATTCAAGATGACTAGACTATTTGTTTGTCGGTTTATCGTTGCTTCTGTTTGGGCAGGGAGATTCACAGGTTTTTTTTTTCAGAGTTTGTCTCTCGTTTTTCTCTTTAGTATATTTGTGTAAACATGTTTTTCAGATATCAATTTACACTACTGGCCATTAAAATTGCTACATCACGATGATGACGTGGTACAGACGCGAAATTTAACCGACAGGAAGAAGATGCTGTGATATGCAAATGATTAGCTTTTCAGAGCATTCACACAAGGTTGGTGCCGGTGGCGTACCTACAACGTGCTGATATGAGGAAAGTTTCCAACCGATTTCTCATACACAAACAGCAGATGACCGGCGTTGCCTGGTGAAACGTTGTTGTGATGCCTCGTGTAATGAGGAGAAATGGGTACCATCACGTTTCCGACTTTGATAAAGGTCGGATTGTAGCCGATCGCGATTGCGATTCATCGTATCGCGACATTGCTGCTCGCGTTGGTCGAGATCCAATGACTGTTAGCAGAATATGGAATCGGTAGGTTCAGGAGGGTAATACGGAACGCCGTGCAGGATCCCAATGGCCTCGTATCACAAGCAGTCGAGATGACAGGCATCTTATCCACATGGCTGTAACGGATCGTGCAGCCACGTCCCTATCCCTGAGTCAACAGATGGGGACGTTTGCAAGACAACAACCATCTGCACGAACAGTTCGACGACGTTTGCAGCAGCATGGACTATCAGCTCGGAGACCATGGCTGCAGTTACCCTTGACGCTGCATCACAGACAGGAGCGCCTGCGATGGTGTACTCAATGACGAACCTGCGTGCACGAATGGCAAAACGTCATTTTTTCGGATGAATCCAGGTTCTGTTTACAGCATCATGATGGACGCATCCGTGTTTGGCGACATCGCGGTGAACGCACATTGGAAGCGTGTATTCGTCATCGCCATACTGGCGTATCACCCGGCTTGATGGTATGGGATGCCATTGGTTACACGTCTCGGTCACCTCTTGTTCGCATTGATGGCACTTTGAACAGTGGACGTTACATTTCAGATGTGTTACGACCCGTGGCTCTACCCTTCATTCGATGCCTGCGAAACCCTACATTTCAGCAGGATAATGCACGACCGCATGTTGCAGGTCCTGTACGGGCCTTTCTGGATACAGAAAATGTTCGACTGCTGCCCTGGCCAGAACATTCTCCAGATCCCTCACCAATTGAAAACGACTGGTCAATGGTGGCCGCGCGACTGTCTCGTTACAATACGCCAGTCACTAATCGTCATGAACTGTGGTATCGTGTTGAAGCTGCATGGGCAGCTGTACCTGTACACGCCATCCAAGCTCTGTTTGACTCAATGCCCAGGCGTATCAAGGTCGTTATTACTGCCAGAGGTGGTTGTTCTGGGTACTGATTTCTCAGGATCTATGCACCCAAATTGCGTGAAAATGTAATCAGACGTCAGTTCTAGTATAATATATTTGTCCAATGAATACCCGTTTATCATCTGCATTTCTTCTTGGTGTAGCAATTTTAATGGCCAGTAGTGTACCACAGTTCCTTTCTTTTGGTTCTTTATTATAGAAACATTTCACTGATGACCAGTGGGAGAAAGTGAGGGTCGATGGCAAGACGAAGCTCAAGTCCAACACCGTACCAACAGTTTTTTCTCTCGTGGTACCAAAGCTTAAAAGAAAGAAAATTAAACTACGCCATCAGCATCCAACTCAAGAAAATGAAAGCAGCAGTCCCACAGCATAGACTATTATAGAAATCAAGCAGCAGTGTGACGAAGATCCCATGTGTAGTGTGCAAGACAATGACATAAGTGAACCAGCAGAACGTGAACTCGCAGAAAAATTACATAAACTAGAAGGTTACATTCATGTTCAACAGAGACAGATTTCAGCTCTCAAGAAGGCGGTCAGTTGTCTTACTTTGAGGAATACACGACCAAAAAAGAAACTCTGCAGTATGTGTCACTCAGTTTTACATAAACTAAAAACATTGTTTAATGACAATCAACTGAAGACTTTAAATAAGAAAAAAGTGAAATGGACAGCGAGTAGTGTGAAAAAAGCTCTCCAGTTGAAATTTGCATGTGGTAGAAAAGTATTTGATTATTTAATTCGTTCAGGTTTCCCATTGCCATCACAGTGTACTCTAAGGAGGAAACTTCAAGATTTGAACATCAGTTCTGGTATACTAGACCAAGTCTTCACACTTCTCAAAGAAAAGATTGAAAGTACGAACGAAAAAGAACTTGACTGTTTTCTACTGCTTGATGAAATGTCAATTCTCCAAGCAGGGAATTTGATGTAGGAACAGGTGAGTTTACTGGCCATGTTACCCTTCCAAGCCATGAAGGTGTTACCACACATGCTTGTGTTTTTCTTTTGGGTGGTATCTCTTCCAGATGGAAGCAAGTACTGCCATATCATTTTAGTGGAAGTAATGTAACCGGTAAAGTCTTGTGTGACATCGTTTTACATATAATTAAATGCAGTGAACATATAGGACTACATGTACAGTGTGTGACATCAGATATGGGTGCTGCAAATCAAAGTCTGTGGAGACATTTTGGAATTGCTTCTGGAAAAAATGATGTCATTCAGAATTACATTTTAAATCCTGAAGATCCAGGTAGAAGGATATACTTTATTGCAGATGAGCCATACCTTTTTAAAAAAACATTAGATAATGTTTACTGTCCCACACTGTTATAAACGTTCCCGAGAGGATAAGGGACTACTATAAGTTGCCATCCCCAGTAGTTGACTGTAATCATATTAAGGAACTACATTATTTAGCTCAGGATAATGATTTGAAACTTGCTCCCAAGCTAACAACACATGTAATAGAACCAAATAAGTTCAGCAAAATGAAAGTTTCTGGGTCGTGTACTTTTCTCAGTCACGAAGCCAGCTGTGGTCTGAAGTTTATGTGCTCTGAAACTGATACAGCTCAATCCAGAATGACAGCATGATAGTTGTAGTGAACCCGATCTGTATTATGTGACAGTTATAAGAAATCGTTTCTTGTGCTTCAGCTCTGAAATTTTTCTGAGCTAAAGGATTGTGTTTCAGTTATATCTAATGATCAGTAAAATTTTCATGTCCCATCAGATCTCAGAATGATAACACCATTTCCACCAAACAAGTAAAATGTTTTCAACCATAAGGAGACACATAGATGGTCCAGTATTTGTAGTGCATACATTATATTTTCAAGGTATTTGATGTGCTAGTCATATATTAGTTGCTCATCAAAATACACAGCAAAGAATTTAATGTTTGGGACTCATATAATTTTTGCTCAGATTTACAAGGTCAGATTTCTTTGTTATCCTGAAGTTCATTGTTATATAGTTCTGTTATTTATTGTCTATATTTGTGCTACAATTGGTAAATTATTACTTCAGTATTTCTGGTGACTGAGCGTTAAATAAAATTTTGCTGTCGTCTGTGAACAGTATTGTTTCTGTCAGTGTGGTACATTATGTGTAATCGTTAATGTAAACTTGGAATAGTATTGTATGCTATGCATAGTATCCTCCATGTTTACATACTCTTGTTCTGAGAAATGCTTACCAATCCAGTTAAATGTTTCAGTTATCCATTTCATTCTGTTTTCAAGGTAGGGTAGAAACCATTTCCTTATTATCCTCAACACTTTAAGCATGTCAAGTTTCTTTAACAAAATTTGTTGTTCTCAGGGCTCGAAGGTTACATGGTGTCACCACAAATGTTTTACATTTCCTGAATCTGAAGTCAAATCGTTCTTTGCCGAGAAGTCTACTGTAAGTGATTCATAAGCCTGTTTTTTGAATAGTTTTTACTAACTATCTTCGTGGAAGATGACAGTGCTGGGAATTGTTGCAATTTCCTACATTTTGACTGTCACCTAATCTGTGAGCACAGGAAGAAGTGTGTTTGAAATGTAGTGGGTTTGTATTTGGGTATCAGCGGTATATTAACACTGTCAAATAAAGCCCTTTCATCCTATTAATGCATTCTCTTGGCAGGTATACTGTTGTTTAACGCTCTAGGAGTTTTATTTTCAATACTGAACACTAAATAACTGACTGCCTATTGCTAGACAATAGCACAAACACTAGTGGTAGAATAGAGTTATATGGTGTACAGTGAGTTGCGTTAGTAAATTCTGTTGTAGGTAAGTTTCACCATTGCTAAAGAATTTTTTATATAAAATATACCAAGTTCTTAGCATTAAGTATCACACTAAACTTCTTTTTAATATTTAGCTACCCTTTAGTTTCTTGTTATGAGTGTCCTGCAGGACATTATTCCATAGTGTTAATTGCTATGTATATAATGAAAATGAATTTCAAGTACTGTACCCAACAAATCTATATGTCTATATTGTTTATGCACTGTATGATGGATTTTGTTTCTGCTGTTTAATTAAAGCCTTCATTAGGGCAATGGTGTCTGTTGTTAATTACTGACAAACAGAGATGTTGCATTCTATTTTACTCACTACCTTTAATTGCCTACATTCTTAGTGATGTACACTTTGTTCTATATCTGTTTGTTATGCTAAAAATAAAGTAACAAGTATTGCCAATTCTGTATGTTATTGATATGTCTGAAGATACCTGGAATTTCCAGAGGATTTCCTGTTGCCAATAGTCACTCTACTCCTGGAAAATCTAATTAAATATTTCAGGAAATGCTTCATCAAATAATTGTTTGAAAAATGTCATCTATTTCCATATTTATACATTCATGTCTCATTATGTTCTACATTTCCTCTTCTTTCTGTCTTTGACTAAAATATCTTCAAAGTGGGTGGAGGCAGTGTTGTCTGTTTGTCCATAATACGACTCCATTATATGAATAAAATAAAACAAGCAGTGCTACATGATGCTGAACGTGCCTCAACTTATGAAAATGATGATAGATTGTTTCGCTGTGGGGTCTATGGACCAATGTATCTAATCTAATTCTGTATTGTTGATAATGGCCATGTGGATAGGAAACTACGTAGGATTGCAATGAGAACAGCTTATCAAAATTACAGGCCACCTCAAAGCTATGCACTGCATAGGTCAGTTGGGAGGTGCAATTCTTCGCTAATGGCTGCAACCTGAATATTCATATTCTGTGGCAAAGAGAGTGTATGTCCATAATTTGTACTAGACAGTACAGAAATTTGTGTATATGGAGCTCGTATTTCAAATTTATTCCTCCTTGCATTCTGTAATGTCCGGTCACGAGGAAATGACCTAAAACTTCATGTAATTGAATGCAGGACACAGCTATTCTGAGGTAAGTCCAGACAGATATAAATGCATTGTATATTATAGGTTTGTACATAGTCTGAAAGTTTAAAGGCACCTGAAAAGTCTGAGAAGCACTTTAAGATTCTATACACATGAGCAATGCTCATGTTTGACTACTGTCATCTTTGTGAATCCAAATGGCTGGAAATACATTCTGCATCATCTAACAAAGAAATAGGCTGAGGAATTATGACCAAACGATGAAAATTGGCAGTCGCAATCAGTTGTAATTGGAGAGGAACATGAATTAACACACATTTGTGTTGTTAACATCTTATCTCTTACAGAATCTCACAATGCATGGCAGCTACTAATTCCTTAATTGCATATGTTCATAGATTTTTTAAAGGTTAATCCCGTAACCAAAATTGTTTGCTTCTTTACTTCACTGAAGTAATTCTCAGTTTCAGGCGCCTGCTCTTGTTTCCTTGTAAAACCATAGCACCAACAACTATTGTAATTTAATGATTTTTATGTACTACATTTCATTAAATTTTCGTGCCTCTCACCACAAGTTTTTTTATGAACCCTGAATCAGCCCGTTCTCACTGGTAACGGAAAATTGTGACGTCAATTTCAGGTTATTTGCGAACCAGAACACAAGGCATTTTTTGTGTTTCACTATTATCATCGCCTGAGTTTCGACACGGATAAATTATTAACACATGTTTTCCGCATTTGTAGTTGGATGCATCAGAACTATTCACTTGAAAACTTTTTACTGAACAAATCGTATTTGAAAACTTTTCCGTTCTGTGGCGTACCACGTCTGCAGATTTATGGTCTGAATTGAGATAGTAATATTTGTTAGAAATAATTTTCTTGTTATATTAGTTCGTTACTGCAGTGCATTTTACATCGCTTGATATCAATAATGTTTCTTAATGGTGAAGTTACCCATGAGACGCATTCAGTCTGTGAGAACGTCTTATGAATACTTCTTGTCAGGTCTTCAAACATTTTTGCGCGTCACAAGTGTTACACTGCTTATAATTTTATCAGACGTAATGTACGGTATACAGGGTGTTACAAAAAGGTACGGCTAAACTTTCAGGAAACATTCCTCACACACAAATAAAGAAAAGATGTTATGTGGACATGTGTCCGGAAACGCTTAATTTCCATGTTAGAGCTCATTTTAGTTTCGTCCACCTACGCTCAGTGGAGCACGTTATCATGATTTCATACGGGATACTCTACCTGTGCTGCTAGAACATGTGCCTTTACAAGTACGACACAAGATGTGGTTCATGCACGATGGAGCTCCTGCACATTTCAGTCGAAGTGTTCGTACGCTTCTCAACAACAGATTCGGTGACCGATGGATTGGTAGAGGCGGATCAATTCCATGGCCTCCACGCTCTCCTGACCTCAACCCTCTTGACTTTCATTTATGGGGCCATTTGAAAGCTCTTGTCTACGCAACCCCGGTACCAAATGCAGAGACTCTTCGTGCTCGTATTGTGGACGGCTGTGATACAATACGCCATTCTCCAGGGCTGCATCAGCGCATCAGGGATTCCATGCGACGGAGGGTGGAGGCATGTATCCTCGCTAACGGAGGACATTTTGAACATTTCCTGTAACAAAGTGTTTGAAGTCATGCTGGTACGTTCTGTTACTGTGTGTTTCCATTCCATGATTAATGTGATTTGAAGAGAAGTAATAAAATGAGCTCTAACATGGAAAGTAAGCGTTTCCGGACACATGTCCACAAAACATATTTTCTTTCTTTGTGTGTGAGGAATGTTTCCTGAAAGTTTGGCCGTACCTTTTTGTAACACCCTATATTTGTAGCTTTTTGCGCTTGAGATTGAAGCCGGCCGGTGTGGCCGTGCGGTTAAAGGCGCTTCAGTCTGCAACCGCGTGACCGCTGCGGTCGCAGGTTCGAATCCTGCCTCGGGAATGGATGTGTGTGATGTCCTTAGGTTAGTTAGGTTTAATTAGTTCTAAGTTCTAGGCGAGTGATGACCTCAGAAGTTAAGTCGCATAGTGCTCAGAGCCATTTGCTTGAGATTGAAAACAAATCCCAAGGGCCTATATTTGTTGTTTAAGTTCTTGTTATTGCGGTGATCTGTCTTCCAAACGAGCTTCAAAACAGAAATATCTAGGTGACGAATGGTTTTCACATTCACTGCAGGAAATTGCACTACTAGGGGTGTGTATTACTGATACAGTAAGCATTCAATCGTTCGAAAAACGTTTACTTGGGTATTTCTCGCAATTTATCTCGTGTTTTTGTCTCGGGGACAGAGGTATTTCCGCGGACTTAGCACTCCACTATCGGCCGTTCGAATGTTCCTCCCGAAGTATTGCAGAAACATGGCCGCCGTAGGGCCGTTGGCCACTCTCTCTCTCTGTACAGGCTCTCTAGGGCAGATGGGTCAACAGCGCCCTCTGGCGGTGGTTTAGTGAACTATGTCAGTTGGCATCTGGACCTCGAGGTGAACACACTGGATGGAGCTACTCCCCATTTAAATAAACACTATACCGCACTGCATACAAAATAAAACATTATTTCAAACATTTTTCCTTTTCTTTGTACATGGTATTTTGATTCCTTTTGTAATCCAGGCTTTTTTTGGTGTCTTTTTAGTATGATACTTTATCGTAGCTGGTAGAGATTGGTAGAAGCCCGTCTATAAGTAAATCAAATTTGTAATTGACATCTGCCACATTGTACACATCCTGCGAAGTCAGCTTTCTGTAAGACTGCCTTGAAACTCTCTGTTATCCGTTCATTGACTTCTCTGACTTTTTTCTGTGACATAACTTCATTGTAATGACTAGTTCTGCATCATGGCCAGGGAAGCCATTCACTATTCGATAAACATTAGTACCACTGACCAAGTGTTCACCTACGAAAATGTTATCTATTAGCATACTGCTTTCCTGTGTAATTCTGGTGGGAAAAGGAACAAAAGGCCACATTTTGTAAGTATTAAATAACGTTTTCAAACCGTTCTTTTTATCTGAGTATTTTAGAAAACTTACATTAAAATTTCCACAGACTATCATTTGCTTTATTTTGTCTGCTAGGTTGCATAATAATGACTCAAATTAATGTAACAATGTGTGGAAGTATCGCAGTGTGCAACTACTTACTGTACAAATTAAATATTACATTTCCAGTGGCAGCAGTTCGTAAGCACAGGTTTTCAGTTGTTGATCCACGCAGAAGCAAGGCAAGGCAGGGCAAGGCAAGGCAGGGCAAGGTTCCTGAATTAGTATCTCTTATTGAAGGAAATAGTGCGCATATAGTATTAGGAACGGAAAGTTGGTTAAAACCGGAAGTGAACAGTAACGAAATCCTAGACACAGAATGGAATATATACCGCAAGGATAGGATAAACGCCAATGGTGGAGGAGTATTTATAGCAGTAAAGAATTCAATAATATCCAGTGAAGTTATTAGCGAATGCGAATGTGAAATAATCTGGGTTAAGTTAAGTATCAAAGGTGGGTCAGATATGATAGTCGGATGCTTCTATAGACCACCTGCATCAGCAACCGTAGTAGTTGAGCGCCTCAGAGAGAACCTGCAGAACGTCGTGAAGAAGTTTCGTGATCATACTATTGTAATAGGGGGAGACTTCAATCTACCAGGTATAGAATGGGATAGTCACACAATCAGAACTGGAGCCAGGGACAGAGACTCTTGTGACATTATCCTGACTGCCTTGTCCGAGAATTACTTCGAGCAGATAGTTAGAGAACCAACTCGTGAAGCTAACGTTTTAGACCTCATAGCAACAAATAGACCGGAACTTTTCGACTCCGTGAATGTAGAAGAGGGTATCAGTGATCATAAGTCAGTGGTTGCATCAATGACTACAAGTGTAATAAGAAATGCCAAGAAAGGAAGGAAAATATATTTGCTTAACAAGAGTGATAGGGCACAAATCGCAGAATATCTGAGTGACCACCATCAAACGTTCATTTCTGAGGAAGAGGATGTGGAACAAAAATGGAAAAAATTCAGAAACATCGTCCAGTACGCCTTAGATAAGTTCGTACCGACTAAGGTCCAAAGCGAGGGGAAAGATCCACCGTGGTATAACAATCATGTACGAAAGGTACTACGGAAACAAAGAAAGCTTCATCATAGGTTTAAGAGTAGTCGAATCATAGCTGATAAGGAAAAGCTGAACGAAGCGAAAAAGAGCGTAAAGAGAGCAATGAGAGAAGCATTCAACGAATTCGAACATAAAACATTGGCAAACAATCTAAACAAGAACCCTAAAAAGTTTTGGTCATACGTAAAATCGGTAAGCGGATCTAAATCCCCTATTCAGTCACTCGTTGACCACGATGGAACCGAAACAGAGGACGACCGAAGAAAGGCAGAAATACTGAATTCAGTGTTCCGAAACTGTTTCACTGCGGAAAATCGTAACACGGTCCCTGACTTCAGCCGTCGCACGGACGCCAAAATGGAAAATATTGAAATAAACGATATCGGAATTGAAAAACAACTGCTATCACTTAGTAGCGGAAAAGCATCCGGACCAGACGAGATACCCTTAAGATTCTACAGTGATTATGCTAAAGAACTTGCCCCCTTTCTATCAGCAATTTATCGTAGATCGCTGGAAGAACGTAAAGTACCTAGCGACTGGAAGAAAGCGCAGGTCGTTCCCATTTTCAAGAAGGGTCATAAATCAGATGCGAATAATTATAGGCCTATTTCGCTTACGTCAATCTGTTGTAGAATAATGGAACATGTTTTGTGTTCTCGTATTATGACGTTCTTAGATAATACAAATCTCCTTCATCATAACCAACATGGATTCCGCAAACAGAGATCATGTGAAACTCAGCTCGCCCTATTTGCCCAAGAAATTCACAGTGCCGTAGACACTGGCGAGCAGATTGATGCCGTATTCCTGGACTTCAGGAAGGCATTTGATACGGTTCCGCACTTACGTTTAGTGAAAAAAAATACGAGCTTACGGAATATCGGACCAGGTTTGTGATTGGATTCAGGATTTCCTAGAAGAAAGAACACAACATGTCATTCTTAACGGTTCAAAATCTGCAGATGTAGAGGTAATTTCGGGAGTACCGCAGGGAAGCGTGATAGGACCTTTATTGTTTACAATATACATAAATGACTTAGTTGACAACATCGGTAGCTCCGTGAGGCTATTTGCAGATGACACGGTTGTCTACAAGAAAGTAGCAACATCAGAAGACTCGTACGTACTCCAGGAGGACCTGCAGAGGATTAATGCATGGTGCCACAGCTGGCAGCTTTCCCTAAACGTAGATAAATGTAATATAATGCGCATACATAGGGGCAGAAATCCATTCCAGTACGATTATGCCATAGGTGGTAAATCATTGGAAGCGGTAACGACCGTAAAATACTTAGGAGTTACTATCCGGAGCGATCTGAAGTGGAATGATCACATAAAACAAATAGTGGGAAAAGCAGGCGCCAGGTTGAGATTCATAGGAAGAATTCTAAGAAAATGTGACGAAAGAAGTAGCTTACAAAACGCTTGTTCGTCCGATTCTTGAGTATTGCTCATCAGTATGGGACCCTTACCAGGTTGGATTAATAGAAGAGATAGACATGATCCAGCGAAAAGCAGCGCGATTCGTCATGGGGACATTTAGTCAGCGCGAGAGCGTTACGGAGATGCTGAACAAGCTCCAGTGGCGGACACTTCAAGAAAGGCGTTACGCAATACGGAGAGGTTTATTATCGAAATTACGAGAGAGCACATTCCGGGAAGAGATGGGCAACATATTACTACCGCCCACATATATCTCGCGTAATGATCACAACGAAAAGATCCGAGAAATTAGAGCAAATACGGAGACTTACAAGCAGTCGTTCTTTCCACGCACAATTCGTGAATGGAACAGGGAAGGGGGGATCAGATAGTGGTACAATAAGTACCCTCCGCCACACACCGTAAGGTGGCTCGCGGAGTATAGATGTAGATGTAGATGTAGAGAAGCTATCGGAGTTAAAGATTCGAGTTTGATTTTATTTTTATATATATGACATTCATCCTTTTTTCGATATTTTACCTATTGCTGATTTATAGTTCTCTGAAATTGATTCCTGTATTCGTATTGTGTTCAGACAGACGGAATGCATCAACTTCCTTTTCATATTCTACATCGTGTTAACAGACAAGAAGTTTATGAACTTTGTTTTGAGTCCCCTAATAGCATTACACTCATAGTTAAACCCCGCCATGATCACAACTACTGCCAGTGCTCTTATAGTAAATTTTTTTATAAATCTGAGTGAAGTCAACTGAAAATGAGTAACGTGATACGATGAATCACGTTTCTTGTTACACCAGGTAGTCGTGCTGGATACGTCACTATCTGGATAAACGACTGCTCAAAATATGCCCCATGCCATGAATCAGGGCACACCTTGGCTCCCATGGGACCAGTGGTTGTCATCGGAGGAGCTATGGCAGCTGTACTACGTAAAAATTATTATAGTCCATCTGCATCTCTTCATGCTTGATGTCTTGCTCGAAGGCGCTGACATTTTCAGCAGGATAACTGACCATGTCACAAGACCAGAATAGTAGTACAGTGGTTTAAGGACGAAGAAAGTGAACTCTCATTTATGTCATGGCCACTAAATTCTCCTGACATGAATGATAAAGAGGATATATTGGATACTACCAGGTGCTAGCTCCGCCCCAAACACCATCGGCCCATAATTGATGGGGATTGTGCGACCTATGCACAGACATGTGGTGTCACATTCCTCCAGAAACATACCAAGAACGTGTCGAATCCCTGCCACGCAAAATCGTTGCTGTGTTGGGTTCCAGATGGGATCAACATGCTAAGATGCAGGTAGTCATACGTTTTGACTCATCAGTGTGCTAAATTTTAAAGACTTCAAAGACTTAAAATGCTTTTATTTTATCGCATAAACTGTCAATAACTGTAAGAATTCGTCCTTCGTGGTCTGACAGTCGATTCAGGATTTCATTTATTGATATACGAGTGTGACTGACCCTACTCTAATCCAGAAAAATACTGTTAATAGTGATTCAACAATCATACGATACTCTAGTGAGCATATTGACTACTGGAGTTAGATAACTGGGTTGCATTAATTGCTTCAGTTCTGTAATATTGTTATTCTCAGTCAAGGGGTTGGCGTATATAGCTGTTTAACCTGTCATCTGTATCGTAACAATTTGCGAATATCGGTATGGTACAATCTACCTAAGTTACATACTGTAAAAGTGGCTATGTTAGACACATCAGGAAATCCAGTCTCACGATGGTGCTCGTTCCACAATATTGTGATAGAACCCAATGAAATTTAGGTATAATAAATAGAAGCTAGTGGCAAGGAAAAGTTTGAGATGGTCCATGAAAGATTCTCAGAACATCTCCTTGTTGTGGAAGATAATTGATCTTTTCCAACTCATGGTCAGGAAACGATTTTGAGCTGCAACATACAATAAACATAGCATATTCTACACAAAAAAGTTTCAGTTCAGTTACATTCTTGAGGCCTCGATTGTGTCAGATTTTCCATTGCATTCTGTTACGCCTGCCACAGACTACCCCGGCCAGGCAGCCTACACTCAAGACACCCTTGTGTACCATATAACATACACAGGCACTTGCAGGCGCAACCAAGAGGAAAACAATTCTTCAAAACTAGAGACTAATGCGAACGTTTTGCTGCAGAGGTCGCCTCACAGATAAGGGAAAGTTGGAGTACTCCGCCGGCCTCCTCCAGCTTTATAAGGCCAGCGCAGCAGCAGTACAGCCAGTTCCTCGCCGAGCTAGGTCCAGCTCCGACGGACCTCACCGATGCTCTTGATGAATGGTCGTCTACCAGTTATTTATTTTTGTGTGTATATAGTGTTTGTCCGAGAAGTGTAGTTCAGTTTCAATAAACGACATTATACTGAGTGTTCTACAATACTGAGTATTCTATAGTGGCGACGAGTATAGTGGAACGAACCGACGAACATCATGGTTACGACAGCAGCATATACGGAATGGCAACAATTCTTTCAAGGACTTCTGCACCAGTTCTTGGAAACTCAGACACAACTGATCGCCTAAATCCGAAGCCTCCACCGCCCCGCGACGCCGCCGCCATTCCAAGCATTCAACGATGAAGTTGAAGAATGGGAAACATACGAACGACGTATCCGGCAACACTTCAAGATTCATCAAGTCACCCAAGAAGACAGGCAGCGCGCTTTTTTTCTTGTCTTGGAACCAATCGAAGATGTACGTCCTGCTCACGAAACTACAGCCGCTGGACCCCGACTCCCTCACCTTCACAGCCATCTGTGCGACGTTAAATGACTACTACAAACGCCGATATCACGTACTCGCAGCCCGCATCGAGTTCTACCAATGCCGGAAGAAACCCGAGCAGACCTATCGCCAGTGGGCCACCGAGCAGCAAGGTCTCAGCAGGAAATGTAAGTTTCACACACATCTTTCCAAAGAATCATACGCCGATGACATGGTGCGTGACCACTTGATACAGGCAGCTCCAGACGCCGCTTTCCGCCACGACGCCCTCAAGTTAGAAGGCCCGTCCCTCGAGCAGGTCATAGAACTAGCCTATAAGTTCGAAATTTCTACAGCCGCCGATCGTCGACTGGAATCCTGGGCAGATGTATCAGCAATCAGTGACGACGCCACGACGGACACCGAAGACGTCGCAGCAATCCAGGGCTCAACGCCGCGCTCCTACCGCAGCCGTAGTCGGAGACAGCCTCCACAACAAGACACCGAGTCGCACCATCCTGGCCGGAGCCAGAAGCCACTGCAGCACAACACAACCAGCACCGTCGTCGTGGGGATCGTCTCCGCCTGCCCTCCTGCCCCACCTGCTATTCAACACATGATACAGAAGATTGCCCAGACCGCTGGGCGCAATGCGCACACTGTGGCAGGGAAGGCTATTTAGCGTCCGTTTGTCGCGCAAAAACAACCACCTCCAGCCACCGCCAGCCCAGGCCATATCCAGACGGCTTGAACAACAATGCTACGTCCCCAGCATTGGGAGTTGTTCCTATCCCAATTTCGCTACACCATGCATTTCCGTACCACCTGCCAGCACGCCAATGCGGATGCCTTGTTGCGTCTACCACAAGGTCCAGACCCTGCTTTTGACCAGTTGGACCTCCTCGTTTTTCAGATTGATGATGAGGTGCAAGAGGACCTGGAGGCATTTCCCGTTACAGCTGTCAAAGTAGCTGCAACCACTGCAGAAGATTCCCTCCTCCGAGTCGTCCAACACCGCGTTCTGCATGGTTGGCCATCCTCGCCACTTCCTCAGGATCAACGCCATTTCTGGTTGTACTATTCCATCCGACACCAGCTTTCGGTGGTGAATGGAGTCCTCCTTTGCTTAGATTCAGCAGAACCAAGGGTCATCATTCCGAGATCCCTGAAGCCGACGATCCTCCACATTCTTCACCAAGGGCATTGGGGGATCATTCGCACCACATCCCTCGCCAGGAGGCATGTTTTATGGATTGGCCTCATATCTGACATCACAGAGATGGTGCAGCGCTGTAACGTCTGTGCCCAACAATTGCCCCATCCCCCCAAAAAATTCCTTCCCTGGCATAGGCCGAACGGTCCCTGGGAACGCGTCCACCCTGACTTCGTGGGACCATTTCTGGGCCACCAATGGCTCCTAGTCACGGATGCATTTTCCCATTTCCCGTACATCGTTCGGAGTTCAGCAATCACCATGCACATTACCTTATCAGCACTACCAAAAATATTTTGCTTGGAAGGATTACCGAAAGCCATCATCACGGACAATGGACCACCATTTCGAAGCCAGGAATTCCTCTCCTTTTGCACAGACAACGGCATCCAGCATCTTCTCACCCCGCTCTTCCATCCCCAACCCAATGGGGAAGCGGACCGCCTGGTCAGAACTTTCAAGACACAAATGCTCAAATATACCAAAGACCACTGCCTTGAAGATGCTCTGACGCTTTTCCTCAGTTCCTATCGAGCCACTCCGATAGGGGACAAAAGCCCAGCGGAAGCACTCCATGGCCGCCAACCCAGGACCCTCCTACATCTTCTCTTGCCGTCTCCAAGAATTCAGATTCCTCCTGGACAGTCCTGGTTCTTCCCTGGCTCCTTAGTCTGGACCCAAGGTTTTGGCACTAAAGCAGGTTGGCTGCCCTCCGTCATCCAGGGTTCGCGGGGTCGCCAACTTTTTGATGTCATCTTGGATGGACACATAGTCCATCGCCATCGAAATCAATTGCGTCCTCGCTACCCTGCAACACCTGCACCACACTCTATGACACGGACCACCGCCACCTCTACAACCCATTCCAGACCACCTACACAGACCCCTTCACTAATGCCATCTAATCGTTGCATGGGAGACGTTTCAGGGCATCAGTCGCCACCACCAGCACCACCAACATGGCAGTCGCAGCCGACGGACCAGCTGCCCGACCCCTCTTCGGCGCCTCCCCAACAGCCGATGGCGATGAAAATGAACCGAGGCCACTGGTCCCACCCATGCCACCATCACAACCAGTACGCAGGTCAGCCCACATCGCAGGATGTACAGCACCATATTCTCCAAGAGGCAGCCTCCACAGCCTCTTCTAGGGAGCCGCAGCCGCAGATCTCCACGACGTAGCACCTATCGATCTGTCGCGCAGCTCTCCCCCAGAAGGGAGGTATGTTACGTCTGCCACAGACGGCCCCTGCAACGCAGATTACACTCAAGACACCCCTGTGTACCATATAACATACACAAGCACTTGCAGGCGCAACCAAGAGGAAAACAATTCTTTAAAACAAACAGAACTTGCTAGAGACTAATGCGAACCTTTTTCTGCAGAGGTCGCCTCACAGATACAGGGGAAGTTGGAGTACTCTGTCGGCCTCCGCCGGCTTTATAAGGCCAGCGCAGCAGCAGTACAGCCAGGTCCTTGCTGAGCTAGGACCAGCTCCGACGGACCTCACCGATGCTCTTCATGAATGGTCGTCTACCAGTTATTTGTTTTTGTGTGAATATAGTGATTGTCCGAGAAGTGTAGTTCAGTTTCAATAAACGACATTATACTGAGTGTTCTACAATACTGAGTATTTTGTACATCCGTTCTCACAGATATAGTAGTCCTACAGCACCATGAGAGTGTCTCTTTGTGATCTGGAGAGGAGGAATGGAGCAGAATTAGTGACATGTTCACACTATTTGCGAGGTGTGTTTAGTTTTTCTTCTTCGTAGAGCACCGCTTGTGCAGGGTGATGTGTATTTGTTCAAAATCGGATTCACAATTCTAACATTTCATTTCCAATAAAAGCTACGTACGCTCTAACAAAATTAAAAATATTCCACACACCTTAGACAGCGATGAATGAAAATTCAGTCTCCTGGAGGTCTAGGTGACGCAACGAACGACATTACAGTCGGCTATTTGGTAAAATGTAATGGGCTGTCATCCTTCTGGAAAACATGGAATGTCATCTCACACAATTAGTAACATGTTCTATAAATCATTTAAACGATTATTTTATCGAAATGGTGTGGAAGGAGTCAGTTTTTATTATATGTATACATGATTAATGTTAACATAAATAAACACATTATTTTTTAAAGAATAAGATATAAGATGAACATGAACAAAAGAGAAACGAGGATAATAGACTGTAGTCCAATTAAATCGGGTGATGCTGCGGGAATTAGATTAGCAAATGAGACACTTAAAGTAGTAAATGAGTTTTGCTATTTGGGGAGCAAAATAACTGATGATGGTCGAAGTAGAGAGGATATAAAATGTAGACTGGCAATGGCAAGGGAAGCGTTTCTGAAGAAGAGAAATTTGTTAACATCGCGTATAGATTTAAGTGTCAGGAAGTCGTTTCTGAAAGTATTTGTATGGAGTGTAGCCATGTATGGAAGTGAAACGTGGACAATGAATAGTTTAGACAAGAAGAGAATAGAAGCTTTCGAAATGCTGAAGATTTGGTTGGTAGATCACATAACTAATGAGGAGGTATTGAATAGAATTGGAGAGAAGAGAAATTTGTGGCGCATCTTGACTAGAAGAAGGGATCAGTTGGTAGGGCATATGCTGAGGCATCAGGAGATCACCAATTTAGTATTGGAGAGCAACGTGGAGGGTAAAAATTGTAGAGGGAGACCAAGAGATGAATACACTAAACAGATTCCGAAGGATGTAGTTTGCAGTAAGTACTGGGAGACGAAGAAGATTGCACAGGATAGAGTAGCATGGAGAGCTGCATCAAACCAGTCTCTGGACTGAAGACCACAACATAACAACTTTTTAAACCTACTCATGCAACGTCACTTAAAAACAAGTTGTTGTTTTTTAGGCTACCAGTTTTAAAATAGAAATTCATCCATGAAACAGAAAGAGCTGTCCATGAGAAATGATTTTAGGTCCTATTTAAAACTTGCTTTGTTAGCTGTCAGAAGTTCTGTGTTAATGGGCAAATGACAAAAATTTTTGTTTCTGCATATTGAACGCCTTTCTGTGCCACTGACAGCTTTGAAACTGGGTAAGAAAGGTCATTTTTCCCTCTAGTGTTGTAGGTATGGACATTACTGTTCTTCTCAAGATATGATGGATTATTTATGATGAATTTCATTAGCGAATACATGTATTGTGACGGTGTAGCTAAAATGCCTAACTTCTTGAAGAAGTATCTACATGACGAACGCTCGTGAACACCACGTATTATTCTTATTGTGCGCTTTCGTGTAGTCAGCACTTTCTTTTTAAGTGATGAGTTACCTCAGAAAATTATACCATAGGATATTATTGAGTGGAAATAATTAAAATATGTCAAGAGGTCGATACGTTTGTTTCCCAGAACAGTACTTACACGAAGAGAAAATGTAACTCAGTTTAATTGTTTGAGAAACTCAGTACCATGCTTCTTCCAGTTCAAGCGTTCATCAATATGTACACCCAAAAATTAGGTCCTTTCTGCCTATTTACTGACACCTGTTCATGTGCTGCATCAGTTGTTGGTATTTCTCTCATTTGTTGCACAGAACTGGATATAATGTATTTTCTAAAAAAAATTGGGGCAGTCCATTTCCAGAGAACTGTTCAATAATTGTTTGAAAAACGTCATTAACAATCTATTTTGTGGTTTTCTCTATAATCGGATTTGTTATAACGCTAGAAATGTCCGCTAGAAGTACCAATTCTGCTTGTTGAATGTTAAGTGCAAGGTCAATCACATTTATAAGGAATAGGAATGGAACTTCCTCTGTGAGTCCCCCCCACCCCCCTCCCCTGCCAATCACTAAAATTTTCTACCCTTCCAACATTGTTAGAATCATTCATCACTGCTTTTTACAGTCTGTTTCTTAACTATGATTCAAAGCTGCTGTATATAAAGTCATCGATTAAATAAAACATGTTTTTCTAAGAATGTAACATGATCTACACAGTCAAACGCATTGGAAAGATAACAAAGAAGTCCAACTACCGATATTTTAATATTTAAGGCTTGTAATGTTTGTTGAGTGAATGTATACATAGCATTCCAAGTCGAGCAAATGTTCTGGAATCTAAACTGTGATATGTTAAGTAACCTGTTTCTCTTTACATGTGACATAACTCTTGATAAAATTACTTTTCGAATATTTTGAAAAAGTATGTCAGTAAGGAAATTTGATGATAATAATTTAAGTCTTCTTTGTCACATTTCTTATGAAGATGTTTAACAATTGCATATTTTAATCTGTCTCGAAAAGTTTCTTGTTCTGCTAATTCATTACATCTATCACTAACAACATTGCTTATTAACATAGAATTCTGTTTGAAATTCCATGTATGCTCATGGGCACAATTCTGGAGTGATTATATGTCTAACAGGTTGAATTTCAATTTATGCAAGTTCTTACCACAGCTTCGCTAAGAAAACTATGAACCTAGAGCTCCGAGAGCAGTAAATGCCATGTTATGACACACACAGAGAGAGAGAGAGCGAGAGAGGGGGAGGGAGGGAGGGAGGGAGATGGGGGAGAGAGAGCTATTTGGGTAAGTAGCACAAATAGAAATTTGAGGAGCTGGCGTTATTCTGATTTTTAGAAAAGGAATACGAATAAATTCTTGTAGGCAGTATTCACCCATTTCTTTCGTTTCGTTTCTCTGCTGAAATCACGTGATTGCCAAGAAGTTGCTGATTGGCTTCACGGGAGGAGGGTTTCGGTGTCCCAGCAACACTTGCGCCAAAGCGCAGTTCTCAGTTCAGTGCGGACTGTCTGTTGTGGAGGAAGGGAGTTATAGCTACAACGCTTGAGGCGGAAGGTCTACTGAATCTCCTTGCCGAGCTGGTGAGTACCGCTTTCCTGCAGCTATTTATCAGACATTTTCGTTATGATTTCAGCCTAACTTGAATGATATTTATGTAACACTGTTAGCGACTAACCTACTACAATGAAATAGTGGTCAAGATTTAGTATAATCAGAAAGTGGCATATACGAGCTTTTAATCAATTATCCTTCCCAATATTTTCATCGTTATTTCCTTTTTCTTTTGTTGCAAAGATTTGTCTCATTACGAAAAGATGCGTCCATACATTGTGCTACCACTGTAGAGGGAATTCAGATATCCGAATGAGACACTTTCACCCATTCAAATTCAGTAACTATCTCGCAGCCATTGACTGCCATCTCTTCTTGCACCTTGAAAACTGGAAATATGGGTATTTTTGCGGTAAAATGGTTGGACGTATAAGATAACCGAATTTTATGTGTCGAACTCAGAAAAGCCTGTGACGCAATATCAGAAGTGCCTGGAACGATGGGGTGAAAATGTGTAAAGACGACGTGAGGATGCTTTATTTCTGTTTACCCTTCAATAACATCCGAAGACACTTACATTCAAAACGCAACTAATAACTGTGATGATTTGAGTATTGATTTACACTGAAGATGAAACTGTTGGCTTTTTTGCTTCAGATATCTGTTCGCCTTTATAACTAAAAAATATCGCATTTCCCAACATATGGCAGAGAGGACTGTCAGGGGCGTTATGTTTGCTGGAACTAACTGAATCGATAGGAATCGAATGCCTCTATCTGGTAATAATTGCCAACCTCACATAGCCAACAAAACAGTGCTAATTGAGTGTGTGTGTGTCTACAAAGCCAGAAATGACATATAAAATCACCAATCTGTGGATTTTGTGTGTAATTAAGCTTGAAATTGTCTTATTTGTTGATGTAGTAAACATATTGGTAGCGAGCGTAAAAGCAGATGATACTAATCGAAGTCATTCGACTGCTATCGATACAGAAAATCCCAACAGCTATATTGTAGAGTGTAGATTGCGTGTGAAAATATCGACTCTTCAAGACACTTAAATGTAAGTAAGTCTTTTAAAGTTTCATGGCGACCTACATTTTATGGTCGATTATTTTACTTCATATTCACGACTGAGATACCACTCATCCATTTTGCACCAGTGATAAGCTACTATGGAACTTTGTTTTAGAGTTAAATGTTCATGACAGCTAACTTACGGATCAAACAAGGGCTTCCTTTCACAAGAATGAAAAGTGAATACCCCACAACGTCGTTGTTGAAAATCGCATTTCCACAGAATGTACCTGCACAAAACATAAACCAAGATGACTGAGGAAATCCATAGTCAGGTTTTTCTCATTATGAAGAAACCTATGGCTGCAACGTCACCTCGTTCTATCTTCCGTTACATATGAAAGGTGTGAAAAATAGAAGATGATACTGTTCAACAGTTGTACATTCACAGCTACGTAATTTGCTTCTTTTGTCGAATATGCGTACTAGAACAAAGGAACTTCCTCAAGTTTCCAAAGGCGTTTTATCAGTGGGTGTCACGGTATTTCTGAGAAAGTATTTGCAACTAGTAACAAAATTTACAGACACCGAGAGAGATAACTGTTACGTTAGGGCGCATTTCAAATGTAGTCACATGAGCCTATGCCCGATATATGGTAGGATGGCAGTAGCACAGTTGTTGCGTAGTCGTCCTGTAAGTACCGGTTCTTTAAATTTACCCTGTTGGATTTCGTTAGGAAAGTTTCGTCTTTTTTTTTTTTTAGGTTCTGTCAGCACCTCCAGTACTCTTTCTTACGGTACGTATTGACCCGTTAGTAGCACGTATTTGAATTTGTTCAGTTTCTGCTGACGTATATACTTGATTAGGACTCTAGACTCTGGGTCAGTATTCTAGAATTTTTTGCACTAGTACCTTATTTGCGATTTTTTTGTGAAGATGTTCTTTGCCACAACTACTAACAAAAGTGATACTACTGACTTTGCTCGTTTCTCCCTTTTCAAACAGTTTCATAGTATTACATCCAACGACGGTAATTTCATATACGAAACAACCTGAGAGTGTCTCTGACAGTTTATTAAATCATCTGTGCGTAATAATGGTATTAGCACTCCAATTGCGCTGTACACTTGAAGAAAACTATCGTTTCTGTTAAACGTCCTTCATCCACTGTAATGTGCTAGGTGCTATGAACAGAAAAAAAAATATTTGAGCCTAGGAATTTTTGGATTCGTTCATTAACTTTACATTTGACGACTAATTTCTGAGATTTGCTCATATACCTTTCGTCAAACTGTCTCTGTGGAAACTATTGTAGGCTTTATGCCCTTCGCTGTGTAATCTCATCAAATTTTACGGTCGAATAAGTGGTAGCGTAAAGAATGCCATTAGAAAATCTAGGAAGAAAGAATCTACTTGTTCATATGCTTCTACAGTTTGCAGGCTATCGTGTGTGAAAAACGCAAGCTGTATTCCTCACGAGTGACTTTTCCCTAAATTCATGTTTCAAATGGTTCAAATGGCTCTGAGCACTATGGGACTTAACATCTGTGGTCATCAGTCCCCTAGAACTTAGAACTACTTAAACCTAACTAACCTAAGGACATCACACACATCCATGCCCGAGGCAGGATTCGAACCTGCGACCGTAGCAGTCGCGCGGTTCCGGACTGAGCGCCTAGAACCGCGAGACCACCGCGGCCGGCCCTAAATTCATGTTTCTTATTAAAGAAAAACTTCTTTTCCTCCAGAAAGGTCATAATGTTATAGCACAGGATATACTATAGTCTCTTACAACAAAAGGAAGATACGGATATGTCCTATTTATCCGTTCTCTTAGCCATTTTATAAACTGATATGCCCTGCGTTCCATTCTGATCCACCGGACTGGACCCTACACGAGAAATACATATAAAAACAGATGCGTTTATGTATGTTGCACATCTCCTCCTGAACTACTGGATCGATCTGCACCAAAATTGGTATACACGTCACTTACTGCTTGGAAAGAACCACTGTGGGGGAGAAGACCACCCACTAATCAAAGGCGTGGGGGTGAAAAAGAAGTGTAGCCGACAACGTACAAATATCCAGACTTTATTCATCCAGTATTTGATAATGAGGGCGCTTAGTTACTTGGAACAAATTTTGCACATAATTTCAAACTTGTAAGAAACTTTTTCCCGCTGACACCACCAACAAAATAATGAAACGGAAAAAGCTTATCACTTATTGCATTTTCGCTATTCATGTAGTAAAACTACATCAGGCATGACGTTTTAACTTATTACTTCTTCACTGCTAACTCTATTCTCGACACATTTTTCAGATAGTGTTCACATATACCACTGAATGTACCTGCAAAATTATATCATTGTACGAAACATAGGTCAGAGGAAACGACGTCGTAAACACTAAGTGAGAAACTCCCACGTCATGCACAATGTTTTAATTTATTACTGCTTTAGTATTAACTCTATTCGCAACATATTTCGTAGGCATTTTGCACATATGGCGCTAAATGTACCTGCAAATTATATCATTTTAAGACAGGTAGTTCAGAAATAAGACGTCATAAACACAGAACTGCTTGAAAACGAAACTGCAGGGTGGAACTCGCTAGGGATACAGGTGAAATAAGTGTACAAAAACGGGTGAAATCTGTTAACTGTATATCAAATATGTGATATGTGCATACACAGGCGAAACTGCGGATAGACACAAATAGTTTAGGAGGAGGGAAAAATGAAATAATCGTGTGGCATTAATGGCCGGGAGGCCCCATCCGGGGAAGTTTGGCCGTCCCATTGCAAATCTTATTTCAAATGACGCCACATTAGGCTACGTGCGTATCGGTGATGATGGTATTTGGTCCCAATTTTTACACAGTCCCCTCTAGCCACCGCCAGAAATGATGGTGATGATGATGATAACACAAACATCCAGTCCCCGGGCAGAGAAAATACCCACCCCGGCCGGGAATCGAACCTGGGACCGCATGATTCAGAGGCAGCAACGCTAGCCACTAGATCACGAGCTGCGGACGTCGGTAATGAAATTGTGTTGAGGACAACACAACACCCACACGACGAGAGGGGGAAATTTTCAATCCGGCCGGGAATCGAACCAGGGCCCACTGCATGGTAGGTAAACACGTTATCACTCATCTAAGCAGGTGGACAGTATAATGGTCACCTAGTCGCAGATATTGCTATAATCGCACTATTTCACTCCCATTTACGGAGCTTGTTAGCACTTGATGCTAGGTTGGCGCCATTAAAATGCATTGTGGTAATCGCTGCTGCTTGCTGGATCGCTGCAGTGTCTCGATGCTAATGCTGGCTCTAAATCTGGTTGTCTCGGGGTAAAAAGATGAGGTCCCGTGTTTTTGATGTGCTTTTGATGATAAATAATGAGCGAAACCAACAAATATTTAAACTTCAAATATTTATTCCTCTGGTGGCCATCTTAATTCCACTGTCCACCAAAGACAATGACACAACACAAAGTAGCACTTCTTTTACATCTTTGCAATGTTTATCCCCCTCGAACAATAACACACATACACTTTACCAAAGTGACATTCAGACTCCGCTCCCGACCCCTTCTTGCTGCTTGTATTTAGAACCTTGTCAAAGAACTACTAAAAAGAGATACAGTTTATAAGTCACATGTACATCTGTTATCGTAATTTGTGCAGAAAAGTTATTAATTTATATCGAGTGACATAATTTAACAGGTTATTAAAATGACAGACAGATTTGTTAACTTGACAGAATAATTCTTTGTTACAAAAAGGCCGTTTTTTAGAAGTTTGTCAATTGACTTCTCTCATTTGCATAAATAAGTAAATAACATGAATTATTAAGAATTACATTGGTTTTCGTCTAAAATAGGAGTGTTTACGTGAATACTGAGTGAAAAGCCGGCCGGTGTGCCCGAGCGGTTCTAGGCACTACAGTCTGGAACCGAGCGGCCGCTACGGTCGCAGGTTCGAATCCTGCCTCGGGCATGGATGTGTGTGATGTCCTTAGGTTGGTTAGGTTTAAGTAGTTCTAAGTTCTAGGGGACTGATGACCTCAGAAGTTAAGTCCCATAGTGCTCAGAGCCATTTGAACTATTTGAACTGAGTGAAAACGGTCCTAGCGAACAAATAGGTTTAACTGGATGATTTTTATTTAAGGAGATCCAAAATACGTAAGTTGGCCACTATTTTTCGTACTTCATATTAATTATTTAAGATGTTATTATATGATGACATTTGCTGTATCAGTGATCAAGTGATATTAACTTTTGTGTGGGTCAGTTAGTCAGTATAATTTAATGGTTTGACTGTTTATGGAGACATGTTATGCAATCATTGTTACCATACACAACAAGTACTCGTTAAACTGGTTGAATTTGGAAGGTATTGCATACTTCGGTAAAGCCTTTAATAGGTTCCGTTACAACAGGGAGGAGGAGATGTACAGAGAGAGAGGAAGGGGATATGGAAATGGAGAGGGATAAGTGGGAGGAGGAGATGGATAGAGAAAGGGAACAGGAGATGCGCAGAGAGAGGGGACAGTACGAAATGGACGGAGATAAGGAAGGAGGAAATGGACAGAGAAGGGGAGATGAAATGGACAGAGACGGGTGAATGGAGAAGATGGGCTAATAGAAGATGGAAATAAACAGATACCTGGGCAACGCCGGCTACTCAGTTAGTTCTAGACAAAAATGAGCAGAAATTGAGCTTTTACGCTTCGTCATGAAAATCATCTCGCGTTTACGTGTCTGCGTGCAGTGGTCAAAAATTGGTATGGTAGTATCCTCATCATCTCGCATTTACGTGTCTGCTTGCAGTGGTCAAAAACTGGTATGGTAGTATCCGCATATTTTCAAATGCAGAATTTAATATGTCGGGTTTCTGACTGCAGTCTTCAGTTTCAGCACACGACTGACCAAGACAGACTGAATGGAATGTTTGGATCCGTTCGTTAATTTTGTATATGACGAAAATTGCGTAGTTTTTTTTTTTTTTCATAGGCTTATTGTCAGGCTGCGTCTGTGGAAATTGTTGTAGCACCTGAAGAAGACAACGAATCACACTGTCGAACTACTGTGGACGGACAACACTGATATTCGGCAGAATACCTGACACCTCAAGATGTTAACAGAGCGCTGGAATAGCCTGTATGGTGTTGTCAAAAGTATACTTAGTTCCAAGAAGTTTCGTGCCCGATAGACATTCTACCAACTCGTCCTGCACTTTTAGTTTGGTATTATTGGGCTTTCTGTTTATGTAGTAACTAATCCTTTTCTTTACATTTCCCATAAATATGTTGTATTCTATCGTCCTGCATAAATACCCCGGTGTTTCTTTGGCTTTGTCCCTTGTATTCCTGTTGCCTCACCGCTAATCAGAATGTTGCTGTCATCGGCAAACGGAGTTGTTTCTCCAGGATTTACACTTCGCAAAAATTATTTATATGCTTTAGAAACAGTATTAGACCCAGTGCGTTTCCTTGTGGGAGGCTTGTTATTGTATTCCGTGCTGGAAAGATGTTCTATAACGTGTTTGGATTTCATTTGAGGGATCTCCAATTTAGAGTCGAAATACTTATTTGTTACTAACCTCATTCCTAAGCACCCATTTGATTTAATGATGTTTGTGATCTAAGTATCAAGGGCTTTGGTCGGATCGAGGACGACGTCAGTTACATGACTTCTTTTGTTCACTGTTTCAAAAAAGACTTAGGTTAATTTGGCCATTGCTGATACCACAGATTTTACCAGAGCTACATTCAAGTTGTTTTTTTTTTTTTTTTTAATAAAATGAGTCTTTCGTTAAATAGCTCAAGATTCTGTTCTTCATCATCTTTTCTTCTACCCTTTAAAAGGGAGACAAAATTATATGGGTCTGTAATTACTTGGGCTGAACTTTCGGGAAGCAGCCTAAAGTAAAAGATTCATATGTAATGTGCATTAAGGAGTTTTTTTATACTATGTACACAGTCCAATAACAACCACATAGGTATTTTACCTAAATGATTATGTAACGTTTTTTAGATTACACACATTGGTTGGCGGCAGCCGTTCATTGTTCGTGCGAGCTGTGTTTTGTCAAACATGTACTGTATATTTGTCACTATATCGTTGAACTACTCATTCGCGTGTTTGTTTGGACTGTCTATTAGATGCGCCAGAGGTGGGTGGCGTGGAATAACTGGGTGCTTAGACAGAAAGCAGTAATGATTAGCAGCACACGTAATCTGAATGGCAGAATAAGTTTGCTTAACTTGAACTGCAAGTCCGTCAGAGTGTCTGTGCGGTGCCTTCTTATGCCGGCTCGGTCGTGGCGCTAAGTGCACCTGCAGTAGGTATGTCCAGCCGGCCATGGTGGCCGAGCGGTTCTAGGCACTTTAGTCCGGAACCCCGCGGCTGCTACGGTCGCAGGTTCGAATCCTGCCTCCGGCATGGATGTGTGTGATGTCCTTAGGTTAGTTAGGTTTAAGTAGTTCTAAGTTCTAGGGGACTGATGACCTCAGGTGTTAAGTCCAATAGTGCTCAGAGCCATTTGAACCATTTGAAGTAGGTATGTCCTCGACCCAGCCGAGGATTGGCTTGGCCGTCATTTTGTTTACTGCCTATGTCTGGATACATTCTGCCTGGTGTAGTATCGATACTGTACGACACCACGCTATACGTTGTACTATCCTGTGCCCAATTTGTTTCTTTACACTCCTTGGTTTTTTGCTATTTGTTATCTGCTTAATTAGTTTAGTGATGTGTGCTACAATAGCGCTGAAGTATGTGTTTCTCATTTTTGTCAATAGACTGCATCACGTGTATCACATCTCATCTTACTCTTTGTGAGCAGATGAGATGCTTGGTTTTACAGCATATTATGCGAAAACATATTTTTTTATTAAATGTTGAGCTACAAGACTTTCGCCAGACAGCGACGATGTGCCTTTCATTTTGGTATTTGTAGTCGGTTAATGAGTATTGTGGATAACAATAATTAATCTGCGCAAATAAAATGTTTTTGAAAATTTCTGGCGGATTAAAATTGTGTACTGAACCAGGACTCTAACCCGGAACCTTTACCTTTGTAGCTAAATGCTCAAAAGCGAAAAGCAAAGGTTCTGGCTTTGAGTTTTGATCGAGCACACAACTGGAATCTGCCAGGGAACTCCACATCAGCACACAGTCAGCTGCAATAACAAAATTCGTTCTGAAGGAAGGGAGATTAGGGTTCAATGTACCGTTGATATTGGGGTCATTAGGGAAAAAGAACATAAGTTCGGAATGATTCAAGGATGGTGAAGGAAATCGGCCGTCCCCTTTCGAAAGTACCATCCCGGTATTAGGCGGCAGCGATTTAGAGAAATCACGGAAAACCTAAATGTGTATGGCCGGACCCGGGTTTGAACAGTCATCATACCGAATACGAGTACTGTGTACTAAGCACTGAGCTACCTCGATCGCTAAATTCATTCTGTACTCCGATTTTGTTGGGTTGGATGAATTATACACAATCATCAAATGCTTTCGGGTTTTCATCCCGGTGGCAACGCTGCAACTAAACGACGTTTTAACAAGTGTCAAACTTCGACAAAAGGTAAGGAACACATCTGCGACGTTTCGACGAGTGTCATACATATCATCTTTTGGCGAAGTAAGACACTCATAGAAACGTGGCGTAATTTTAAAGCTGCCATTAGGACGAAAATATGAGAACTTTTCATTAGTAATGTCGCGGAGACTCATTTTACTCACACATGTTTAACAAGCAAAATATAAACCGAACAGATTTTAGAGCCTTATGGCTGCTGAATTTTCACGGTCACGTAAATAAGTATTTCGCTGCGTAGCATCTATGTTTCCTAGCAACAACTGGAAAGAATAAATGATCTGTAAGATAAATTGTTGATACGGTATTGGTATCTACGTGGGTTCGCCGAGTCAAAAGAAATATTTCCATTTGGCTACAGCATGTGTGTATCTTGCAGCAAGACAGAAACAATAACGGCAAACTCGTCTCTCGGCTAGATAAGAAACTCCCCAGATTCTCGGAAGGCGGCTCACTTGGGACACAAACGCTACCGATGCAGCGTCACGCTTTGCCGCTACGGCACGTTGGGAGCGGAAGTCCTACGTTCCACAAGAATTCTCAGAAACAGTCCCTTTCCTGACCGTTCCCTTTACGCATTTCTTCTCAGAAGGCATAGAGAATAGGAGTGTGACGAAATAAACGTATAGGGAAGTAACAAATGTGCAGCAGTAGTTCGCCTGTGAAGTGCTTCTCAGTGTATTACCTTTTTGGAAGAATAATTCACTGTGTAGTCGATTTTATGCTATAAAGTAAGATCTAGGCGTTTTAGAAGTGTATGTCGCGTCGGAAATCGAACTCGAACTTTTGCCGTTGACAGGGAACAGTCATTTTTTAAAAGCGTTCGTTTCTGGAGGCATTAATATAGGTCCTGGTCCAGATCCGACAGTCAGTTTTACTCCCATGTGGGTTTCACTTTTTTCGCATGTTAACAAAATTTGGGTGCGAATCAGAGCTTGATGTTTTCAGTTCTGATTTCACCTTGTGGCACGAAGCAGTCAGTAGTGTACTCGATCTTACGGATTTCACTCTCTCCACCGTAACTGACCTATCACCTCTCGACTCTAAGGCGTTGGAATAGCAGTCATACAAGTGCGGATTCAGGGTTCGTTTCTGGGGGGGAGGGGCAGTCAGAGTCTGACAATGCGCCCCCTCCCCCCTCTCCTCCTTTCCAAATACAATTTGCCGTTATCTCACTTTTACCGTGCCTCAGATCCTTTAAATTTAAAAAAAATAATAATAACAGTATGTTAATGTTGTCACGTAGAAGAAGGTGTAAGTAGATGAATGGCGAACACTAACTTCACTTTTAACGAAGCTTTATTCAGCACTTGCACATACAAGAGCGCGGAGCTAACTGCCTACGGTCAGAACACATACGGTATATATACAGCCGGCCGCGGTGGCCGTGCGGTTCTAGGCGCTGCAGTCTGGAACCGCGGGACTGCTACTGTCGCAGGTTCGAATCCTGCCTCGGGCATGGATGTGTGTGATGTCCTTAGGTTAGTTAGGTTTAAGTAGTTCTAAGTTCTAGGGGACTGATGGCCTAAGATGTTAAGTCCCATAGTGCTCAGAGCCATTTGAACCATTATATATACAGCTACAGAACATTCCAGTACAATGATTTTTGCTATTTGTGGATACTTCTAGAATGTACTCGAACCGAGTATAGAAATTAAAAGTTTACAGCTCAGGTGAGTCTTGAACTCACAACCCTCCATGCAACAGTCAAGTATCATAACTAGTACACTACGGCGACTGTGCTAGTGAGCGTCTTCTGTGACAATATTATTGTATTAAACACATTATTAATTTGCATCATTGATTAGCGCATAACTTCAGCATAACTTCCAAGAACTTGCAGTTCATACAAATACGTCATCTGAAAAGCTTGTGTGTAAACATTTGAGAAGTACATGTGTTATGCAGTTGATTTAAGAACTGTAATAGCAATGAACTTTCGCAACTTTGACAACTTCATAATTTATATGCAATAAAATCGAAGTGTATACTTACTACTAGCACAATTTCATATAGCTAGTCTATGCGAGCATATAAATGTTTGTAATGCTGAATCTATCTTACGTTGCTACATGTTCTCGGGGAAGCAACCTGCCTCTTATTTTTTTCCTTAGTGGATTATCTTTCCCCTTGTGCCTTGCCTACCCTCAAGTTCCCATGACGGATTTTTTGTTGACAGCAGGTACGGGCAGGCTCGGAACGTTCGCCTTCTCGTGGCTGGAACATTTTGTACATTCGCTCAGCCAGCGTCACTCCGTGCCGGCTAACGCTCAGAAACGGTGCTGAAAAGTATCCTGCGTTAAAAGGAGCTTGTAATTTTCTAGAATTCCTTACCATTTCCTAGACTCTTAGCTTTCACGATACTGTATTTTTCCAAAGCCAACCGAAAAGTTTTGGAATTGATACAAGTAAAAATGTGAATGCTTTTGACCTTTTCGTATAGCATAGCGCGCAGTGCGCTAGCTTGTGAGACAGGGGGATGTCAGAACCGCATCGAAATCAAGCGGCTGATTAACGACCATAGCCTGGTACATCGGCCAATGTGAATGTGGATCTTGGACGGTTTCCCACACACGTTTAGGCAAATGCTGGGCTGGTCCTCAAATTCCGAAATAGAGACAGAAACAATACATACAAACTCGTCGCTCAGATAGATAAGAAACTCCCCAGATTTTCAAAAGGCGGCTGTCACGGCTCAGAGAATACGATACACAAACAGTTAAAATACAATAACAAATAAATCAAAGTTCACCGCTTAGGAAATTAAATACTAAAATACAGTATACTGAATCCTGTAGAAGAAACACGTAAACGATTTTAGTAAAATGTTCTTTTGGAGGTAGGGATGGATCATTTCTCTCTCTTCCTCCCCCCCCCCCCCCCCTGACCATTTACATTGAGTCTATGCCTGCAGTCGTACCTTCAGCGAATGACACAGCCATAGCACATTTGCGAGACGTATAATGTTCATTGTAACGTATGCTCTGCCTACTTTTAGGCAGATGCGATACTTTTTTAACTGGATGTGAATAAATGACCCAAATTATGTGAGACTGAATAACTCAGTGAATCTGAGGGAAAGAGTTGGAGCGTGTTGGCGGAGCGGCGAGACACTGGACTCGCATGCGGGAGAATGGCGGTTCAAATCGCAGTCAGGCCTTCAGCGTTAGGTTTTCTGTACTTTCCCTCGATTATTTCAGGCAAATGCCGCGATGGTTCCTTTGAAAAGGACCCACTGTTTGTCTTTCTCTATCCGATCTTGAGCTCTGTGTTGTAATGTTCCTTCGTCGACGGGAAGTTAAATTTTCTTCCTCTCCTTCGTGAGAAAGACGCATCAAATTGCCTTTTGTACAGCCCGATTTATGTTTACCGTTGTTTCATATCTCATTGCAAGCTAGAGCCACATGGTTCTTTCAACAAATCCAAGAATGAATTCTGAGACAAAAGAAATACTAAAACTCCGGCCGCGGTGGCCTAGCGGTTCTAGGGGCTTCAGTCTGGAAACACGCGGCTGCTGCGGTCGCAGGTTCGAATCCTGCCTCGGGCATCGATGTGTGTGATGTCCTTAGGTTAGTTAGGTTTAAGTAGTTCTAAGTTCAAAAAATGGTTCAAATGGCTCTGAGCACTATGGGACTTAACTACTGTGGTCATCAGTCCCCTAGAACTTAGAACTACTTAAACCTAACTAACCTAAGGACATCACACACATCCATGCCCGAGGCAGGATTCGAACCTGCGACCGTAGCAGTCGCGCGGTTCCGGACTGCGCGCCTAGAACCGCTAGACCACCGCGGCCGGCAAGTAGTTCTAAGTCTAGGGGACTGAGGACCTTAGATGTTAAGTCCCATAGCGCTTACAGCCATCTTGAAATACTAAAGATCGTTAAGAGAGAGGATAATTTAATTGCAATTTGGGACTGGAATTCGATAGTAGGAAAAGGAAGAGAATGAAAATTAGTAGCAGATTATGGATTCGCGCAAAGGAATGAAAAAGGAAGCCACCTGGTAGAAATTTGCACTGAACACAACTTTAGTCATTGCTAACACTTATCTTAAGACTTTGACCTTCCTATATGTCAAAGTCGATTACGTAATAGTAAGACGGAGATTTGAGAAACAGATTTTAAAATGCAAACTATTCCAGGCTCAATTATGGCACCCCATTCTTCACGGAGTACTGCACTGGGGAGAGGTATCGATGTAGGTCGGTGAGGCCTGGCACGAAGTCGGCGTTCCAAAACATCCCAAAGATGTTATATAGGATTCATGTCAGGACTCTGTGCAGGACAGCCCATTACAGGGATGTTATTGCCGTGTAACCACTGCGCATTATGAACACGTGCTCGATCGTGTTGAAGGATGCAATCGTCATCCCCGAATTGTTCTTCAACAGTGGAAAGCAAGAAGGTGCTTAAAATATCAGTATAGGCCTGTGCTGTGAAAGTGCCACGCAAAACAACAAGTGGTGCAAGCCCCCTCCATGAAAAACACGACCACAGCATAACACCACTGCCTCCGAATTTTACTGTTGGCACTACACACGCTGGCAGATGACGTTCACCGGACATTCGCCATACCCACACCCTGCCATCGGATCGCCACATTGTGTACCGTGATTCGTCACTCTACACAACGTTTTTCCACTGTTCAATCGTCCAATGTTTACGCTCCTTACACCAAGCGAGGCGTCGTTTGGCATTTACTGGCGTGATGTGTGGCTCATGAGTGACCGCTCGACCATAAAATCCAAGTTTTCTCACCTCCCGCCTAACTGTCATAGTACTTGCAGTGGATCCTGATGCAGTTTGGAATTCCTGTGTGATGGTCTGGATAGATGTCTGCGTATTACACATTACAACTCTCTTCAACTGTCGGTGATCTCTGTCAGTCAACGGACGACGCTGGCCTGTACGCTTTTGTGCTGTACGCGTCCCTTCTCGTTTCCACTTCAGTATCACATCGGAAACAGTGGACCTAGGGATGTTTAGGAGTGTGTAAATCTCACGTACAAACGTATGACACAAGTGACACCTAGTCACCTGACCACTCCCAAAGTCCGTGAGCTCTGCGGAGCGCCCCATTCTGCTCTCTCACGATGTCTAATGACTATTGAACTCACTGATATGGAGTACCTGGCAGTAGGTGGCAGCACAATGCACCTAATATGAAAAATATATGTTTTCGGCTGTGTCCGGATACTTTTGATCACATAGTGCATATAAGTGAAACAGCGACTAATGGGGAACGTGCTGCAGATTAGGAAACCCACTGCCATAAGTGTCTTAGACATCTCGGAAATGTCTGAGCTTCAAGGTTGTTCGCGTGTTACTTTCGTGAGCGTCTATGGAAAGTAGTCGAAGGACGGTGAAATCGAGGGTAGGCGACAAGGTGTTATACAACCATGCCTCATCACAGAACGTGGAGGTCGGAGGCTTGCCGTCTCTGTCTGTGGCATATCTGGCAACTGAGTACATAAATGGTAGCAGCAACGCTTCCATTGCCTGCCGATCATTGCCTTGCAAGTGACCCACTTTTCCACGTAACGCTGGGGCATCGACGGTCTGCTTGAGGCTCTGGTCATCACTTGACTTACCAACATCTTCTTCGTCTAATACCTTTAACCTGTCAACCATTAAGCCCTTCAGCAGACTAACCAGATCCATGTCGAAGCTGTTCAGGCTCACAGGAAGCATATTTTTCACCATTAATATCACACATGCTGCGCTTCTGTGCACGAAACAGTTCATTTTGTTTAGTTCTTCATTTTCCCTCAGAGACTCTGCCACATACAACGCTTCGTGTTCTAAAACGGTATCAACAGAAACCTATACTAACTTCGCCATAGCTGCTGGTATTTTATCACAGGAACCAATATTTAGTGTACGTTTTCGCAGTTTAGTCCGCAACACCTTCATGTGGCGTGTGCTTCGCGACATTGCCTCATCTGCAGCTATATTCCCCAAAGGAATCAAAGTCCTACTATGTTGTTCTGTATACAGCGAAAAATCGATTTTAGCTTGGTGTTTGTCGAGAAAATCTAGTCCAAGAATTGCCGGATACCCTTCATCCACATGTGATAACACCTCCATATGCTCATGAAAATCGCTTGTTCCGATACTGAAATTGAGCAACGTCGTACCCAATGACTCTACATTATTACCACCCACTCCACACAGCTTGTAACGTGTGGGTTCCAGTCTCCTTATGCCTAAGAGGTCCACACTGACAACTGACTTGTGTGTACCTGTGTCCACCAGAAATTTATGTTCCTGGCCTCTCATAGAACCTGACAAGCAACATTCGGTCTGTGCATCTATTTGTGCAGTACAACGTGCTATTGGGAAAGCTTTCCGATGGTTGAAGCACTCCCGTTTGCGTCTAACAGCTGCTTCAGTTGACACTGTTTTCCCACAACCCTGTGCTCGGTTTACAACCTGACCACACTTATAGCATTCAGTTTGCTAACGCACCTTCCATAAATGACCTTTACGTCCATATCTATAACACTTCACTTTTGCAGAAAAACTCTGTGGTCCGTATGTGTTCTTGTAGAAGTGTCGATCTCCTCTAATTGCGTTGTAAATCTAAGAGTTGCAACCAAATCCCCAGGATTTTCCAACACTACGTTACATCTCAATGGGCATACCAAGTAGAAAAGCATCCAAAACCCTGTTCTCAGCACCCGCACCAAGACTGCCCGCCTCTGGGTTTTGCGTCACTGGTATGTGTGCACATTGATGCTCTGGATCCTATCCTGCTTCCTTATGTTTCTCTATTAAGGTTCTCAATTCTTCGCGGAAAACCTTGTACTGTTCTGCTTCTGATAACATTGCCGTGAACCGTCAGCTAACAGCTGGAATGTTTCTGCCTTACCGAGAACTTCGTGGTACAACACATATGTCTTTGCTTCGCCTATCGATCGTAAATTTACCACAAGGAGAGTAATTTCGTCTGACCAATCACGAATCGTGGCAGTATGCTCAACATTGTCAATGAACACTGTTACATCCTTTGTTAGATTGCCAGAAACGTCTTATTAACGTAACTGCCGATGGATCGGAAGGCGGAAGGGAGGGCACACGCTACTTCCTTGGCTTCCTCAGGTCCTGCCTGACTGCAATTGCTGAACCACTTCTGCCTGCCTCCGTATATCCTCTTATTTATGCTGGGCATTGAACCCTGACAATATCTGTACCTACTCCGTCAAAGTGGCAACAGTATCACCCGTAGTTTCAGAATGTGTGTCTGACATTTTGCTTCATTTACCACTGCTGTTTAAAACAATAACAAATAAGAACAGTGAAACTGCACCTCCAATACATAAACTGTACTCACCCACTAAGTCTTTCGGCAAATCATCCCCAACGGGGCTCATAACAATCCTGTGCCAATGCCCAAATGACCTACAAGTACTACACGTGCATGGCTCGGGACTAAATGACACCTTAAGAGTGCTACTGATGTCTCTGCAATTTGACGTGGCCAAAACAGATACACATATATAGTCAAAAGGCCACCAACAAAGAAAGTGTTCACTCATCACACGACATTGCGCTAGTATTGCTTGATGAGAGTCGGTTTTGCAGACGTAGCTCCACTGCCACTGTAGTCGTCGGGTGGCGGCCAGTTCTGACACCAATGTTGTGACGGGGGTAGCGGAGGTCACATTGTGAACAGGAGGATGAGCATAGAACGTGAATGATTGGTCAAGTTTACGCACAGAGGCGTCATTGACACAGTGATATCTGCAATTACAATTGCTTATCGTGCTGAGTTTGCAGAGTTTTAAGTGTCTTCAGAGTGGCAGTCGGCGGCCAGGTGTAAGCACACATGCAGTGAAATGGTGATGCCTCGCTCGTCAGTGAGACGTCACATGCTCCTCAGAACAGTGCCATGGCCATGTGCTGTACTGGTGGCAGTACAGGGATGAGTACGAGTCACCCGCCCAACGTCTCGTGACAGAGTGCGGTTCGCACCTCAGTATTCTCGAAGACAGCCCATCACACGCTCAGGTGCAGACTGCCGGCTGTGACCCAGGATGTCGGATATCGTGAAGCCTAGGCCATGGTCATGCACCATTAATCGACCAAAACTGCAGCAAATGCTTCACGAGTCGGCCAGGAGGATGTATGAACACACCATGCTTGGGCGCACCAGTCTTCTCATCTACAAGGATACAGCAGACCGCGTCTGTGGTATGCATCAGGTTGACGGTATCTTAGTGTTGAAGTCAGCAAGCAAGCAGATAACCACTGATCAGCCTGTTATGGTTTCGCTGAAACTCAATAGACTGTTATTCTCTCTGGATCCAGAGACATGGACAGATTAGCAGCATGACCGAATGTGTCTTTCAGCTCCAAAAACCTCGCTTTTTTTATAGGGCTGAGCATGGACCTATGGCGCTGTGACTCTGGGTATGCGAGAGCTTTTGCCCTCGTTCATCGGACCCGTCAGCACTCCTCGTCCCACTTTGATAATTCGATAATTATTCTGGGTCGCTGGGCTTGGGTCTCTCTGCCTCCATTCTATTTTGCAGAGGAGCTCTGGCAGTAAAGTTACATAGTGTTACTCCACAGTGTCTTGCAATGTAGCACTGCAAAGTTCGTGTTTATGTCTTCCTCATTCTGAGGTTGTGTGACAGTGTTTGCCTTCATACGCTGAGGTCTGTTGCATTGACAGTATGCCTTATTGAGATTTCGATCGGCACACCACCCCAAAGTTCCTCTGAACCTAGCTCGCCTGGCAGAACTGTAAAAAAAAAAAAAAAAAAAAAAAAGTTGACGTGTACAATAAAACTATTCTGCTGTGCAACAAGTCACTATGATCCAGTCCTTGCAAAACACATTTAGCAAGGTGATAGATGAACAAGAAGCTAAAAATCTTTTACAAGTGCATTATCTGCCAAGTTATATTCAGAGTGAATTTATTTGTAGTTTTGCCCATTATGTCGGGAGTGCCACCTTGGAACAGAGATAAAGTGAGACTTATTGTTCTATTATTGTTGATACACGTCCTGACTCACAATAAGTTTAACAGACAACTTTTATCCTGAGGAGTAAATTGATACTTATGAAATAAATGAATAGGCTTTGGAATTCGTAGCTTGCAATCAGAAAACAGGAGTTGCTATTGGGCATTTAATTCGATCAGTACTTGTGAATGAGTCAATTCCTATCAGTTAATGCTGAGACAAGGTTATGATAATGAACATAATAAGATAGGGTCTTATAAAGGAGCTCAGACACATTTTCTTCAGTGGAAAGCATGTGCAATTTTTTTTCTGTATGCTTTTCAGAACCATATGTGGAATACATGTAGCCGAGAGTTGTTATGAAGCAGATACTTTTTTCAGAGTGAGTCAAATTCTTTACGACAAGTTCAGTTGCAGTCCACAACGATGGGAAATTCTGAAAGAGTGTGTTGGAAGTTCTTCATATTCAATGTCTGATACCCGTTGGAGTGCTCGGGTGGACGCTGTAAGACCTACTGCAGCTCACTTGGATAGGATTGCTGTTGCTGTTGAAACTCTCAGTAAGTTAAATTTGTCAGTTGAAACACGTTCTGTGGTGAGGGGTGCTTTGGATTATGTGAGACCTTTCAAGTGTTTAAACATGGCATCAATGTAGCAAAAGTTGTTGGTACCAGTAGACTTCAGAAGCAAATTATTACAAGTTCGAAATACAGCCACTGACGTTGACGTAAGAACTTATTAAACATTAAAATAGGTTCAAATGGCTCTGAGCACTATGGGACTTAACATCTCAGGTCATCAGTCCCCTAGAACTTAGAACCACTTAAACATAACTAACCTAAGGACATCACACACATCCATGCCCGAGGCAGGATTCGAACCTGCGACCGTAGCGGTCGCGCGGTTCCAGACTGAAGCGCCTAGAACCGCTCAGCCACCAGCGGCCGGCCATTAAAATATATTTAGAAGAAAAAAATTAAATATTTGAATACAATTAATAATTTTAACTTCGAGTACATTACTTTGGAACCATTATACCTTTTGATTGAGATGCAGGAGCTTTAAATTTTTAGCTTATTTCCGAATATATATGTAGCTGTGCTCATCTTTTACACTCTTCCAGTGACTTTAGCTGAAGCAGGAAGGTCATTCAGCACTCTGGCTCATGTTAAAAGTAATATTAGGTCAACTATGCATTAACAATGTCTCACAGATTTGGGGACCTTCGCAACTGAATATAATTTCTCAACACAGGTGGTCTTTCTTGATGTCATTCAAACATTCGCCGAACAAAAGTCTCGCAAAGCGTCATTGACAGTGTTCTAGGCTCATAGGTTAAAACATGCTATCCGTTGAAAGACTCATTGCGGCTTACACATGAGCGTGCTGATGTCTGCTGAAACTTGTGGGCACGCCAGAGGACGAGTGGGAACAGAACATTTGATATCGCAGCATTACTGGCATCCGGCATTTCGTCAATGTACGGATCATAGCCTTTCGTTTTAAAGTGAAGTGAAAGTAATTTAAAACAATTTAAATAGTAAAATCAAATGGAGCGTACATAGATTTTACAGTAATTCATATTTGAGTAGCATCGAAAGTTGAACTTCTCAGTCATAGCAGTTTTTTCTCTTGCAGTATAGGTCTCCAGTCCCCTAACTGTGGAGGTCTTGGGTTCCCGATAAATGTCTTCATCACTACTTTTCAAACCAATTTTTGTTACTACTCTTTCAATCTCTCACTCCATGAATGCGTCATGGCGCTGGTATTGACTAGAAGCACTATGAGACTTAACATCTGAGGTCATCAGTCCCCTAGACTTAGAACTACTTAAACCTAACTAACCTAAGGACATCACACACATCCTTGCCCGAGGCAGCATTCGAACCTGCGACCGTAGCAGCAGCGCGGTTCCGGACTGAAACGCCTAGAACTGATCGGCTACAGCGGCCGGCGCGCTGGTATTTTTTCTCGATATGTTTAACTGTTGCACCCTCATACTCGACTCATCCGATTCGTGTGTTAGTTCTCTGAAAGCCACAGTGGGAAATTAGAAACGTGGTTTAAACTATTTTTTTTCCTACAGTCCAAATGATTTTGATTTTAACAGAACATTATACAAAGTATATCACTATAATTATTTCTATTTTACTGAAATAATAGAGGCATGAAATTAGACGTTTTTCATTATAAAGTGGTGTACGGTAATGCGTCTTCTCCGGCTTGTACTGATGTGAAAGAACTATATAGTAATAAAAGTGCTGGACGAACTTCATTGCAAAACGAGTGCACCTGTGCTAAAAACTGCAAATATATTTATAAATCTTATTTAAATTTGTAGCTACCGTAATTCCAATTACAGTTGAAAATATGTATGGAAATCATAAATCTGAATGCAGATAATGTGATCGGAAAAATTACGTACTGGATGTACGAAATTTAACTTTCAGTGTCAGTTCTGTAATTAGGAGGCCTGTCTTTCTGCACTTCCGTAGAAAAACAATATTACGTATTTTAATGCCTGAAACTAGGTAAACAAATTGCACAAAAGATATTCTGTGACTTATAATAAGAAACTTATTTCAGTAATTCATTGTTTTCATGATAAGAATAACAGCTGGAACAAAAGCACTGAGCACTAGCTTTTGTATAGAAAACGAAGGACTTAGTGTGATATCTTCGGGGGCACCATCTTTCAAATACAATGCAGTGACATGTCACAGTCTTTATAATTTCCTCGAATGTTTTGTAGCTCTGTAATACAGGATAATACTGCATTCAGTATGCATTCTGACGTAGTGCTGTTGATAGTGGCTTGGTGATACATGTGTGTATGTTACCGTGTGCTCTGGTTGCCCTGGTTGTGCCATGAACACTATTTCTTCACTCGAATTCCGCCGGCAAGATCTCGTCCAAAATATAGTACCGCAGCATAAATTTCATTTGTGAACGTAAGTTTATTATGTTATGTTTAAATCATGTCAAATGTTTTTCAAAACAACAATAAAATTGGATTCCTATATTTAGAGATGGCCGGCCGATGTGACCGAGTGTTTATAGGCGCTTCAGTCCGGAACTGCGCTGCTGCTACGGCCGCAGGTTCGAATATTGCCTCGGGCATGGATGTGCGTGATGTCCTTAGGTTAGCTAGGTTTAAATAGTTCTACATCTAGGGGACTGATGACCACAGATGTTAAGTCCCATAGTGCTTAGAGCCATTTGAACCATTTTATCGGCATTTATTAGTGCCGAACTCGCCATTTGCGCTTTACTAGTTTAACGCTGCCTTTTTCAGTTTTGTCTGTCTCATGAATTATCAGTGGTATTTGGAGTATCTGTTTAGGAACATTTCCTGTTGTGTCATCTATATTGATGACATTTGGGGCGTGGACCGCACATTGGAATAGCACATACGAAATCTGTGGGCGGTTTTGCTTTTGCCCCAAATTTGCATTTTTTGGGGCTTAGCAAACATGGCCTCAACCCTACAGACGAACACGTCAAAGCTATCGTCAACATACAGGCACTCAAGAACCTGAAGGAGCTCCAATCCTTTTTGAGTAAGATTTGTTATTATGCTAAGTTTATTAGCAGGGCCATGAATTTCTACCATCCTCTTAACCAGCTTTGCCAAACGGGCGCCAGAGTTATGAGGTCTGAAGTTTGCCAATGGGCTTTTCAGTCCGTTAAGCAGTGTTTGCGCTCAACTCCCCGTTCGGCACCTTTTACACTGAGAAAATCATCAATCCTTGCTACCGAAACGCCCCTGTATGGCATTTGTGTGGTCCTGTCGCATCAGAACCCACCTGTCACCAAGTAGCCCCTCTCCTATTCATCGAAGACACTTTCAGCACCGAGCGAGGTGGCGCAGTGGTTAGCACACTGGACTCGCATTCGGGAGGACGATGGTTCAATCCCGTCTCCGGCCATCCTGATTTAGGTTTTCCGTGATTTCCCTAAATCGTTTCAGGCGAATGCCGAGATGGTTCCTTTGAAAGGGCACGGCCGATTTCCTTCCCAATCCTTCCCTAACCCGAGCTTGCGCTCCGTCTCTAATGACCTCGTTGTGGACGGGACGTTAAACACTAACCACCACCACCACCACACTTTCAGCAGTGTAAATTAATATTCAGAGATAGAAACGGAGGCACTGGCTATCATTTTTAGTATTAAAAAATTAATATTTTTTGTATAGAGTGAAGTCCCTACTCATTACGGACCACAAGCCACTGATTTCATTATTCGGCCCTCAGTCTAAGCTATCATATAGGACAGTGTACCGACTGAGTGGTGAGCACACTTCCTCAGTAATTATTGGTATGACATATGTTACCAGTCCACTGTCCATTACACTAATGTGGTGCACGGTTACGTTTGTCAGTGGAATCTGATCTGGAATTCAATCGACAGGGGGGCCTTGTGTTTGCATTGAACAAGTACCTTCCAGCTGGCTCTGCTGGTTTCTTCTTTGACAGTGTGGGAGGCTATAGTCACCGACCCACATTTCCATAAAATTATCTTAATAAATTAGATGGGATGTCCCAAGTGTGCTCCTTCAGGAGCAGATTCGCCGTTATATACATTTTCCCTGTTACAAGATGGACTCATTGTTGTCTAATTGGTCTTCATGCATGCCACAGACAAATAAAATTGTCAAGTAGCCGTCTGCCTAGTGTTGCATCTTCGCATACTCCAGATGCTGTGTACGTAGGGTATATGTCGTGCATGAAGGCTTTGGCGTAGGGATACATCTACTGGCAAGCAATCGATTGTGATGTTAAACATCTTTTATGGGCTTGTGTGGCCTGTGCACAGAACCAAGCAGCAGCACCACATCAGCTTTCCCCTTTGCCATTCCCAGAGCTCTCTTGGGACAGGGTGCATGTCAACATAGCAGATCCTTTGTTGGGAAGCACGTGGTTGTTGGCAGTGGATACACTGTCAGATTTTCCATATGTAGCCAAACTGCACCCACGATGTTGACAGAAATTAATTGCTTATTGTCAGTCATTTTTCCTATAAAGGGCTTCCTCCAAATCATTACATCCAAAATGGTCAGCACTTTGTTTCATGGATGTTTCAAGATTTATGTGCTCACAACAGTATCCAGCATTTGACTACTGCCCTGTTTGATCCAGCTCAGAGGTGGAGCAATTTGTGCAAACTTTTAAGACCCAAATGAGGATGTCCATGTCTGTCTCCTCCCATAATGACGCACTGTGTACCGTTCTATCCATGTATTGAGCAACGCCAGTTAACAGCTGCAGTCAAGTGGAATATTTACATTGGCGCCAGCCACCAGGCCTCTTCAATTTGTTACACCCCGAATCACATGCTCTTGAATATCCCAGCCCACCACATCTTCTTGATGGGGCTGCTATCTGGACCCAGTCCTTTGACCGGCAGTTTGGCAGCTGCCAGGTCTAGTCGTGGGCTACAAAGGTTGGCATTTGCTTTGGTTGATGTTGTTCAGGTGCAGATGACCTGTAATTCAAATCAGCTGCATCTGTAACTCATTGGACCTGATACACTGCTATACCCACATCAGCGAGCGATGGGGTTGGTCACAGAGTTTCCCAAGTATCAGTCTCTCAACTAAGGTGGTGTTCACACTTGTTGTGGCACCCACAGCGCTCTCTGTCGTCCTGATTTCGCCTGTGAGATAAGGCATCAGCAGCAAATGCTCTTGTGACCAGCGGTGCTGAGCCCTTGCAATTGGAATCAGCACCCTTCTTTCCCAACTCGCTCATGGATGAGTTGTCGGCTCTGCCGATGTAGGTAGACGAGCCATTATGCCAGCTGTTGTAGTGTTCCATCATCTGACTGAGACAGTGTAGTCATCTCTGCCTACTTTGACGGTAGACTCATTGCTGGCGAATCTTGGACCTCTTCGAGTTTTCAAAACAGAGGTCGAAGCAGCAACGAGCCACTTTCGTCCCTATGCGTAATTTTTATGGAGGAGGGATGAGGTATCTCCTCCAGTGGACTTCTGTACGAACGCAGATGAGCTGGCTATGGTCTCATGGCAGAATAGTGTTGAAAGATATAATGGACGGCGCGCGTGCCCACAGAATCGCTGACCCAGCTGTTTACTTGGCAGCAACGATAGGCCAGACCTATCAGTTCCTATGCTGAGAACGACTAACAGTGCCCTAGTTTTCAAATGGCTCTGAGCACTATGGGACTTAACTACTGAGGTAATCAGTCCCCTAGAACTTAGAACTACTTAAACCTAACTAACCTAAGGACATCACACACATCCATGCCCGAGGCAGAATTCGAACCTGCGACCGTAGCGGTCACGCGGATCCAAACCGACGCGCTTAGAACCGCACGGCCACACCGGCCGGCTGCCCTAGTTTTCTTATCACCCTATGTTCTTGGTTCTGCATGCTAGTTGTTTCGATTGTTCATGCTGGTCGCGTTTTGTGTGCTTTTCTCCATGCCAGTCTCTACACTACTCCCTCATAGATTGACGTGCATGTCGAGTATTTCCTTTTCCAGAGTCCAGCACCACAGCTTCTGGGTCGAGCACCCACCGCCAGCTAGATTAGTGGCATTAGTACTGACAAGAAAGTTTTGCAATGTCTTCAAACCTGAGCAGATACAAAAGGAACCATCATGGCATTTACGTAGAGTGTGGCTTGAGCTCCCATTTGGTGCACATCGACAGCGCAGAAAGAAACGTATATAGCTTCTTTTCTGTGTTTACTTCGTAGATTCTTACTTAAATTGCGTGTGAGTTTCGTATAGGAGGTGTAATTTCAAGTTTTAGTTACTGTAATCGTAAATTCAGGCAGATTGTAGCGCAGTCGTTAGGCATTTGTACAGGTTAGTTCATACATTCTTTGTGTGTTTCCCTTGCATTATCTAGGCACGGACTCGTGTTTCAGTAACTGTTGTTCAACATCCATTAGAATGGACGGGGACTGTGATTGCTGTGTTCGGATCAGGGCTGAGTTCGCATCCCTTCACTCACAGCTGCAGGCGGCGCTGACTTCGGTCGTGCAGCTTGAGGCTGTTGCCAATGGGCACCACTGTGGGGAGGCGGACTTGGGTATCACGGGGATGTCAACCTTGTCCCGTCTGTCCCCAGATCGGTCTGCCGCTGTGGTTGCCCCGGTTGCTGCCCGCAGTGGGGCTGAGCCCTCGCCTGTGGTTGATTGGGAGGTCGTTCCAAGGCGAGGCAGGCAGCGAAAGACGTCCCCGGAGGCTGATCAGAAAGCCTCCCCGGTGCGTCTGACAAACAGGTTTCAGTTACTGTCTCTGGCTGAGCCAGATGCAGCTGCCTGCCCTGTTTCAGTGGATGATACTCAGCCTTCAAGGTCCGGGCAATCGCAGAGGGTGGGCTTATTGGTAGTTGGGAGCTCCAATGTTAGGTGCGTAATGGGGCCCCTTAGGGATATGGTGACCAAGGAGGGGAAGAAATCCACTGTGCACACAGTGTGGAGTCATTCCTGATGTGGAAAGGGTCCTTCCGGATGCCATAAAGAGCACAGGGTGCAGCCAGCTGCAGGTGGTGGCACATGTCGGCTCTAATGACGTGTGTCGCTTTGGATCTGAGGAAATTCTATCTGGATTCCAGCGGCTATCTGATTTGGTGAAGAATGACGGACTTGCTTACGAGATGAAGGGAGAGCTCACCATCTGCAGCATCGTTGACAGAACCGACTGCGGACCTTTGGTGCAGAGCTGTGTGGAGGGTCTGAATCAGAGGCTCAGACGGTTTTGCGACCGTGTTGGCTGCAGATTCCTTGATTTGCGTCACAGGGTGGTGGAGTTTCGGGTTCCTCTGAATAGGTCAGGAGTTCACTACACTCAGCTGGCGGCTACACGGGTAGCGGAGGCTGTGTGGCGTGGACTGCGCAGTTTTCTAGGTTAGAAGGCCTCGGGAATGTACGGGGTGGGCTGCAATCTCAAAGGGTGAATGGCAAATACAGGACGTGCTTGGATCAAGGAACAGTTGGAATTGTAGTTGTAAATTGTTGTAGTTGTGCTGGGAAAGTCCCTGAGCTTCAAGCACTAATAGAAAGCATAGAAGCTGAAATCGTTATAGGTACAGAAAGCTGGCTACAGCCTGAAATAAGTTCTGTAGAAATTTTTACTAAGTCTCAGACGGTTCAGGAAAGATAGATCAGGCAGAATTGGTGGTGGGGTGTTTGTGTCTGTCAGTAGTGGTTTATCTTGTAGTGAAGTCGAAGTAGATACTCCGTGCGAATTGGTATGGGTGGAGGTTATACTTAACAGCCGAACTAAGTTAATAATTGGCTCCTTCTACCGACCCCCAGACTCCGATGATATAGTTGCTGAACAGTTCAGAGAAAATTTGAGTCTCGTAACAAATAAATACCCCACTCATACGGTTATAGTTGGTGGGGACTTCAACCTTCCCTCGACATGTTGGCAAAAATACTTGTTCAAAACCGGTGGTAGGCAGAAAACATCTTCCGAGATTGTCCTAGATGCTTTCTCCGAAAATTATTTCGAGCTGTTAGTCCACGAACCCACGCTAATTGTAAATGGTTGCGAAAACACACTTGACCTCTTATCCACAAACAATCCAGAGCTAATAGAGAGCATCATGACTGAGTGATCACAAGGTCGTTGTAGCTAGGCTCGATACCGTTTCTTCCAAATCCACCAGAAACAAACGCAAAACAATTTTATTTAAAAAAGCGGATAAAGTGTCACTAGAAGCCTTCCTAAGAGACAATCTCCATTCCTTCCTAACTGACTATGCAAATGTAGACGAGATGTGGCTCAAATTCAAAGATATAGTAGCAACAGCAATTGAGAGAGTCATACCTCATAAATTGGTAAGAGATGACACTGATCCCCCATGGTACACAAAACAGGTCCGAATGCTGTTGCAGAGGCAACGGAAAAAGCATACGAAGTTCAGAAGAACTCGAAATCCCGAAGATTGGCTAAAATTTAAAGACGCGCGAAATTTGGCACGGACTTCAATGCGAGATGCCTTTAATAGGTTCCACAACGAAACATTGTCTCGAAATTTGGTAGAAAGTCCGAAGAAATTCTGGTCGTATGTAAAGTACACAAGCGGCAAGACGCAGTCAATACCTTCGCTGCGCAGTGCCGATGGTACTGTTACCGACGACTGTGCCGCTAAAGCGGAGTTATTGAACGTAGTTTTCCGAAATTCCTTCACCAGGGAAGACGAATGGAATATTCCAGAGTTTGAAACACGAACAGCTGGTAGCATGAGTTTCTTAGAAGTAGATACCTTAGGGGTTGCAAAGCAACTCAAATCGCTTGATATGGGCAAGTCTTCAGGTCCAGATTGTATACCGATTAGGTTCCTTTCAGATTACGCTGATACAATAGCTCCCTACTTAGCAATCATATACAACCGCTCGCTCACCGATAGATCTGTACCTACAGATTGGAAAATTGCGCAGGTCGCACCAGTGTTTAAGAAGGGTAGTATGAGTAATCCATCGAACTACAGACCTATATCATTGACGTCGGTTTGCAGTAGGGTTTTGGAGCATATACTGTATTCAAAAATTATGAATCACCTCGAAGGGAACGATCTATTGATACATAATCAGCATGGTTTCAGAAAACATCATTCTTGTGCAACGCAGCTAGTTCTTTATTCGCACGAAGTAATGGCCGTTATCGACAGGTGATCTCAAGTTGATTCCGTATTTCTAGATTTCTGGAAAGCTTTTGACACCGTTCCTCACAAGCGACTTCTAATCAAGCTGCGGGCCTATGGGGTATCGTCTCAGTTGTGCGACTGGATTCGTGATTTCCTATCAGGAAGGTCGCAGTTCGTAGTAATAGACGGCAAATCATCGAGTAAAACTGAAGTGATATCAGGTGTTCCCCAGGGAAGCGTCATGGGACCTCTGCTGTTCCTGATCTATATAAATGATCTGGGTGACAATCTGAGCAGTTCTCTTAGGTTGTTCGCAGATGATGCTGTAATTTACCGTCTAGTAAGATCATCCGAAGACCAGTATCTGTTGCAAAGCGATTTAGGAAAGATTGCAGTATGGTGTGGCAGTTGACGCTAAATAACGAAAAGTTTAAGGTGATCCACATGAGTTCCAAAAGAAATCCATTGGAATTCGATTACTCGATAAATAGTATAATTCTCAAGGCTGTCAATTCAACTAAGTACCTGGATGTTAAAATTATGAACAACTTCAGTTGGAAAGACCACATAGATAATATTGTGGGGAAGGCGAGCCAAAGGTTGCGTTTCATTGGCAGGACACTTAGAAGATGCAACAAGTCCACTAAAGAGACAGCTTACACTACACTCGTTCGTCCTCTGTTAGAATATTGCTGCGCGGTGTGGGATCCTTACCAGGTGGGATTGACGGAGGACATCGAAAGGGTGCAAAAAAGGGCAGCTCGTTTGGTATTATCACGTAATAGGGGAGAGAGTGTGGCAGATATGATACGCGAGTTGGGATGGAAGTCATTAAAACAAAGACGTTTTTCTTCGCGGCGAGATCTATTTACGAAATTTCAGTCACCAACTTTCTCTTCCGAATGCGAAAATATTTTGTTGAGCACAACCTACATAGGTAGGAATGATCATCAAAATAAAATAAGAGAAATCAGAGCTCGAACAGAAAGGTTTAGGTGCTCGTTTTTCCCGCGCGCTTTTCGGGAGTGGAATGGTAGAGAGACAGTATGATTGTGGTTCGATGAACCCTTTGCCAAGCACTTAAATGTGAATTGCAGAGTAATCCTGTAGATGTAGATGTAGATTAAGGGAAATCGTTTAAAACCTAAATCTGGACTGTCAGATTCATATTTGAACTGTCATACTCCTGAATATGAGTCCATTGTGCTAACCAGTGAGGTATCTCACTCGATATTCAAATAGGTCAGTAATCAGATGGTGCTTTGGGAACGTCCTTTTTAGGTAGTGCCTCAACTAGTCCCTGTTGCCAGGCATCAGGGAAAACGGTTAACGAGTGTTTGAAGTATCTGTTGTAGTGAGCAGTAGTGGATCGATAATAAGCTTCATCATTTGGGCTGCACTCCACTTGCCCTAATGATGTTGTTTTACCATCAGTTCCTGTTATGTATTCCGTACATTCTCCATCTCACTATAGACTGCTCCTCAACTTTAAGCACCGCCCAGTTCCTTTGTATTTTTTTAACATCTTAACATAGCTTGAGAATGTACGTATTACTTTAGTTCACTGCTACATAAGTTAATAAACATTTGAAACTGACATATTTAATTTGCATAGCTCCCATTTGCGCATTTCAGTGACGTGAAAGGCCGATTAAGTTGCTTCATAAACAGGCATATTCATGGTCCTCACTAGCGAAATAGCTGTATTAGCTATTGTGCTTTTTATGTTCACTGTCTTAGACGATTTCCTACGCTCTTTCATCATAATATTTTTATTTACCTTATCTTTTTGAATAGTTTTTCATTAAATTCATTACAGATACTGATTACAGATGATTAGAGTAGTGGAGTTGGGTGCATTCGAGTACATACTGCATTGTTGCCAGATTTCCAATGATCTCATCGATGACGCATCACCACACAGTGTTACCAGATCCCCCATCCCCCACCCCTCTGTAAGTGGTAGGAAATTCAAATACTGGTCAGAAATTTAAAAAAGCCCAATTGTGCTACAAAGTTTCTTCTCATTCCAATGATGTCACAGTTCAGATTCCAATTGTTCTAAGTGTAAAACGGCGCGAAATTAAATAAATCCAAAATGGATAATTGTCCTGTTGGTATGAAATTCAAGTAATCCAAGATAGCAATCCAAGATGGCGGACCTGCCAATATGGCTGCAGCCCTATCATGTTAGAATCCAAGATGTCTGACCTGGGTATATGGGTGCAGCCTGCATAGTTGTAAGATTTCCTAGATTTTCCCCCTATCATATGACATCAGAATCCAAGATTGTGGACTTAAGGATACAAACACTTCCTGCATGGTTGCCAGATTGTTTGTTCTAAGAATAGAATCCAACATGGCCACTTGTAAAAATCCAAGATGGTTACTGGATTTCATCTGTCAACCCAGTACACTTGTTCTAAGTATAAAATGGTGGTATCCCAGTTGTCTTAAGTCCAAACAATTCCTCCAACACTCTGATGTTACAGTTCACTGATGCTGATTGCACATTTAAGCAACTGACTGCTTACTTGAAATTTAAAATCGTGTACTGTTTGAGCATTTATGGTGGGATAGAAATGTGAAGTTGCATCTTTATTTGCTGGCCGGAGTGGCCGAGCGGTTCTAGGCGCTTCAGTCTGGAACCGCGCGAATGCTACGGTCGCAGGTTCGAATCCTGCCTAGGGCATGGATGTTTGTGATGTCCATAGGTTTAAGTAGTTCTAAGTTCTGGGGGCTGATGACCTCAGATGTTAAGTCCCATAGTGCTCAGAGCCATTTGCATCTTTATTTAAGCAATTTCGATGTCATGCCTGGACAGGCTTCCATGTTACCCATGCCACTACACACCTCTTAGGTCTGCTAGCAAACAATTGCAGCTGCACCAATCTCAGGCACTGCATCTCCAGCTGTAGACAATGCTTTGAGCTTCTGCCCCTGCCACTCCTACCACTAAATTGCTGGATTTACAGCTGGTCACCTGGCTTTCCCATGGCCTTGCCCTCCAAGACACCCAGGCCGAGTGGTCCACTGCAAGAAACTTTCACCAGGGTGAGGCATGCCAAGACTTGCTGCAGAGGAATGCTACATTGTACCACTTGGAATGCAGACAGATGCCTGACACCTATTGTACATTACAGGCAGAGTGTTCTACCATAGTTGGCATGCTGTAAGGGTGCACGAATTCACACTTAACTGTGCTCAGTTTTAGAACTTGATAGTGGTCTGTTATTCTAGTGGATTGTAACGTAACTCTTGTCACAGTCCATAATAGGTGCAGCTTACCTGATTCTCTATAGACTGCCGGTCAGTTTTCAGCTGCCACATGTTTGGTGTAAGCCAAATAAAGTATAGTTACTTGGTGGTTCGATACTACATCATGCCACTGTTAATTTCATTGCATTTTTACTTCTTTAACAACGTTTTGAATGCTTTTCACTGGCCTGTTCCACAAAACACAGGAAAATTATCGAACATAAAAGATTCTTTTAAGATTACTGGTGGAGGTATCAACTATTTCCAGTTCAACTTCTTATTCCCTGGATAGTAATACTGATAAGACATTCAGCAGCCCCGTAACTGTATGATTGCATACTCTAGAAAAATTTGTGATCATTTTTGGAGTCTGGTTAACAGTTTTTACAGATAAAGCTACAGTGACACTCCATTCAGGAATTTGCGATTTTCCATCATACTGATAGTGTGAACGGTATCCCTAAAGTGTTGGGGAATGACTGTCAGTGATTTTCACTGAAGACAGGCTTTGTTACAACAGAAATTTGTCAGTAGTTGTAGAAATTCATGTTGCACTTGTTGATAGTACTCTCTTTCATGGTGAATTATGAGCATACAAAGTCAATTTCTTCAAATATTAGGACTGTACCATTCCTGGAACAGGTAGACACTGGGCGATGAAGCACCAAGGATAATTTAAGACCCTGTTAACATTATTAATGACCCAATTAGCATAATTTGATAGTTATAGGATAATTTATGATCCTATTAGCATAATTTCCTCATTGATTTCTCTGAACTAGTTTTATTTGTTACCAAATTAGCATAATTTTATCATGTTGGATAATTTGTGATGTAGTTAACATAATTTTTAACTTAACTACACCTTCCGTTAATTTGTGACCCCTCGCCTGCCCCTCTAGGCCAAGAGAAATTCAAGGGCAGTTATCATACTGGTTCTCCCATTGTTAAAAATGTCTGCAAAGATGGTGAAATATAAAAAATGTCACAGTCCGTCAAAAGATGTTTGCTTATGTGATGTCACAATCAAACAGGGTGTCCAAGATTGCGACTGGTGAAAATATGGTGGACTATATGATGTCACAAGCCCCCTTCCCCACTCTCCAAAACGAAACAGCTGCTGCACCTTGTGTATTTTTATTTGATGCAATACAGAAAATCAATTTTTTAAATGACTTACAATGCCACATAGAGACTTTTTCAACACTTCTAAGCTGTATTTCACTACACTTACGCGGCAATTACGCTGTGGGAATTGATACAACGGTCCTGTGTTTCACTGAATTCTTTATTCACGGTGTCCTGCTTATTAGCACACTTGTGACATTATTTACAAGGCCATTAAGATACTTTTAAACACATGTACACTGTGGCTCCCTTTAGCTATGTAACAGTTACACGGCATAAACAAAGTACACCAGTTCTGTATTTAAGGACCTGCACCTGTTGTATTATTACATGATACAATAGTCATAACATACTTATAGGATTATTCACAAGACGACTTACAGATTGTTTTAAAAGTAGTTACACAGTCATTCATTTCGTTTACGCGAGAATTGCTCTGGTTGTATGTTTAACAGACTTTTTTGCGGTCAGGTATAGGGTCGTTATTATTGTGCAGCACCACTCCTGCCAGTAGTACCAAACGTAGGTCACAAGGCTGCATGCTCCACATCTGCCACCTGCACAATATGTATTGGGCAGCTAACGCATTCCACTGTGTGTGTGCCTCCTCTGCCCGGCAAGTGCAGGCAGCCAAAACTGCTCCAACACAGGGGTGCATGACACTATGTTCGCAGGCTCCTTGTAAGCCACCCATCGTTCTTTTTATTGATTTATAGTTGATTATTACTTGCTACAGTCTGGCTGGTTGGAAAATTAGGCATCGTACATTCATAAGTGGTCAGTTTTAGAGGTCAACTGTTAAGGTATATGCGCCAGTAACTAATGTTCTGCCTGTGAACCTACATTGTATGCCCCATATATTCTAATACAATGTTCTATAATGAATCTCCTTCCAACATACACTAATAATGATGAAGATGTTGCGATTTGATGATGTGAACACTTTCGTGCAACACAATTAATTTATTCCACTCAAAACTCAGATATCACGTCCCTACTTGTTACGATGGCACTAGCATTACGATTACAGGCACTCATCCATCATGAGATTATGTGAGTTTACCAGGTAGTCCAGTTAAATTAAGCTCAAACTGTTCAAAGTTGTGTACTAGTGTTTTTGACAAGCTTTCTATATGTTTTCGAGGATGCCGAATCCGAATTTTCAAAGTACCACCAAAATTTACTCAGAAATGGGTCAAAAATGTAAAAACCTCGGAAAATTGTCCTCATATATGCTGGTGTCCAAAATTAAAGTAACAAACGGAAATTTTGCAAGTTTTCGTTTGTTTTGCCAGAAAACGTGATAGTAAAGTAGAAACAACATAACAGTAGATTCAAATGTTCTTCGTTTTTTCCAACTTAATAGATTTGCACACGCATTCCAACAACTGGTTAATGTGTTCACTATGGTGTGTGACCACTTCTGGCAGCAATACACGCCTGCCAACGACATAGCATGCTCCTAATAACGTCAACGACGTCATGTTTAGGCAATAACACCCATCCTCCCGCGGAGCTGCTCGCAAGTCTTAAAGAGTGGATGGTGGATGTTAACGTGATGCAGCCAGTCTCCCTTGTACGTCCCAGACATGGTCTATGGGATTCAAATTGGGAGAGCCAGCAGGCCACGCCATACGTGCAGTATCTTCCGTTTCCAAGAAAACATCAACCACTTGTGCTCTATGAGGTCGAGCATTATTTTCCATCAGTATGAAGTCTGGACACACAGCACTTTGCAAGAACCATGCATGAGGCCCCAAGACCTCGTCATGATGCCTGACAGCTGTTAAATCTTTCTGATTCACCCGTGTTATTTCATGAAGAGATGTTCGAGTGGTCAGTACAATCCCTGCTCACACCATCTGTGATCTTCCTCGATATCGGTCTCTTTCCGAAATGTTCGGGTCTCGCAGTCATGTTACGCATTACCTTCAGATCGATAGTCATTCTCCAGACCAAATCTGGAGTCATCTGTGAAAAGAACATTGATTTACTGTTCGACTCACCTGGTGGCAGGTTGACGACTCCTCTCTAGACGTTCCTGTCAGTGAAGACACGTCAGAGGCGCACATACAGCAGGCCTCCGACAATAAAGGCCACTCTGTCGAAACCTCCTCTACACCGCCCGTCTCGATATAACACGTCCAGTGGATGCTGCAATGGCAGATGACAGTTGCTGTGCAGTATTAAGGCGGTCGCCGGCCGGGGTGGCCGAGCGGTTCTAGGCGCTACAGTCTGGAACCACGCGACCGCTACGGCCGCAGGTTCGAATCCTGCCTCAGGCGTGGATGTGTGTGATGTCCTTAGGTTAGTTAGGTTTAAGTAGTTCTAAGTTCTACGGGACTGATGACCTCAGAAGTTAAGTCCCATAGTGCTCATTAGAGCCATTTGAACCATATTAAGGCGGTCCTGTCGTGCCCTTACAGCCAAATAACGGTCCTCTCTTTCTTATTTCACACATGGTCGGCCCTTCCCTGGTCTTCAGCATACAGTTTCGGTCTCCATAAACTGTCGCGATCGAGCGAGGTGGCGCAGTGGTTAGCACACTGGACTCGCATTCGGGAGGACGATGGTTCAAACCCGCGTCCGACCATCCTGATTTAGGCTTTCTGTGACTTCCCTAAATCGCTCCAGGCAAATGCTGGGATGGTTCCTTTGGAAGGGCACGGCCGACTTCCTTCCCCATCCTTCCCTAATCCGATGAGACCGGAGTTTGCGACTGTCCTGCTTCAATTCTGCCTACGGCCCTCGCCCGCAGAGAGTCTGGTAGGAGTCTTCTCTGTGTCATACTGCAACGCGTGTGACTGTGTACACAGTGATTGTGGATGTGAGACTACCCTGAAAACACTACTCCATTCGATAGGTGTCCTGACATCATCGTTGGCTTGGTTTTAAGTCGACCTAAGTGCCATCATCCATGCAGAACACGACATCTGTTGGCATTTGTTGACAGTTTGTACCATTATATCGTGTATTAGACACAGGACAGGGAAATAGCGGTTTGTTGCTTTAATTTTGGACATCAGTGTAGTTGCACTGCCTTCTGTGTCGTCACTGGTGATCGCTCCAGCGCCATATAAGTTAATGTTTTCGGTGTGCACTTGCTGCACCTGCTTCAACATTCACATGGGCAGGTTCCAAGCTGTGCTTACCTGCAGGCCGCCATCTTTACTGAGGGTGTTGTCACAAATTTTTATCTCGATCACTTCTTTAATTACACTTTCCCAGACACCATTAATCCGTGTAATAAGAGATGTCTCTTCGAATGCAATAGCGTCTATTTTCTAGAACGTGCGCCGCTACAGCTGATTTCTCAGGGTACTGAAGGCGAAAGCAGCATACATGTTCTACACAGCACTGTCCAGTAGTACACACAGTCTGCTCAGTATAAAACTGTCCACACCCACAGGGTATTTTATAAATTACTGGTGTTCTGAGGGCTACATCGTTTTTCACAGGCCCCATGAGTTGTCGAATTTTTGTTGGAGCCCTGAAGACTGAATCAATATCTTGGCTCTTCAGAAGTCGACCAATCTTTCCTATTACTGACCCACAGAATGGGAAATGCAAACTTCTTCAAGTTTCCCTCGGGGTCTTTCCGCCTCCGTGCTTTCAGGAAGGTGGCTTCCGAAATCTGGCAGGTGTTTTAGCCGTTTTTCTTGAACACTTTCCTTAAGTAGCACAATTCCTTCGGCAGATTTTCGCGTCAGAGACGGCCTCCGCTCGATGCACCAAGTCCTCAGAATGGAATGTTTCTATGATGGATGGTGATAGCTTTTGATCTATGTGGGTGGGTTTTCTGTAAACACTGTGGCTGAAACACCATTTGTTTTATCGTGGATAAGGCCGTCAAGGAATGGCAAGGCACCATTGGTCTCTACCTCAACCGTGAACTTGATGCTGTCATGGATATTGTTGATGTGGTCGAATAATTTCCCCAGCCTTTCACGTTCATGAGACCAGATAACGAATGTGTCATCGATGTATCGATAAGAACAACTAGGCTGTGTAGGAGTTGTGTGCAGAGTGATGTCCTCAGAGTGGTGCATAAACAGGTTGGCTATAACTGGAGCTAATGAGCAAGCATATAGAGAGATGAGGAGTTGGCTTTTCGTGGTGGAAATTACTTCAACATGCACTACACGCCATACAGTTTGTCCGACGAAAAAGGCATTGGAACCTGTTTTGTGGGAAATTTTGTGCTCTCTATGGTCTAAAACTGTCGGTTTTGCCGAAAATAGCGTCGTTTACCAGTTCCCACTTCCAGGCCGAAATTTTGGTGGAACTTAAATAATTCCAATTCAGAACCATCGAAAACATATGGAAGGCTAGCAGTGGGGCAAAGAGAGCATCACCCAGCTCTGAATTGTGACCAAATTTATTCAAGATGGTGGATCCAATACGGTGGCCATAGATGTGGCAATCTCACACTGACGTTGTGGAGGGAAATTCAAATTTTGGCAGGAAAATAGGTCAACTGCGCTACCTCAACTAACCTCACTCCACCTCCCTCCCCTACTCTCCTCTGCTCCCTCCCCCATCTGGAAAATGACGGGAAAAGGACTCAGTCTATACTGGGCTGCTGGATAAGATGGACATAAGTCTTTATTTTGCATGCACTGTGGTATATTGTTTATTTAAACAGTTTGAGTTGTCATAGACAGTAGCTGCATCCAGTGTGTTTACCTTGAGGTCCAGAGTAAAAAAAAAAAAATTCAAATGGCTCTGAACACTACGGGACTTAACATCTGAGGGCATCAGTCCCCGAGAACTTACAACTACTTAAACCTAAGTAACCTAAGGACATTACACACATCCATGCCCATGGCAGGATTCGAACCTGTGACCGTAACGTTCGCGCGGTTCCAGACTGAAGCACCTAGAGCCGCTCGGCCTCTGCGATCGGCGTAAAAAAATAAGTGTGTGTGTGTGTGACTTCCTAAGGGACCAAACTGCTGAGGTCATCGGTCCCAAGCATACACACTACTTAAAATAACTTATGCTAAGAACAACACACACACACACACACACACACACACCCATGCCCAAGGGACGACTTGAACCTCTGGTGGGAGGGGCCATGCAATCTGTGGCATGGCACCTCAGACCGCGCTACCACTCCGTGTGGCACATCCAGAGTCCAGCTGATCTAGTTCACAGTACCACCAAAAGAGGCGCTGATGGTCCTGCTCCCCTCCACTCCTGTGACGCATGGAATCTGTGGCATGGCACCACAGACCGCGCTACCACTCCGTGTGGCACATCCAGAGTCCTGCTGATCTAGTTCACAGTACCACCCAAAGAGGCGCTGATGGTCCTGCTCCCCTCCACTCCTGTGACGTAATCCAAGATGGCGGCACTGGAAAATATGACGGGATATACGCTCAGTCCGTGAGTAGTTGCTGTACTGGGAGGATATCACGACCATAGGTTAATAAAGCCTGTACAAGACATTGTTTGAACAATTCGTTTAAGAATATTGTTTCATTATTGCAGAAACTGCAATACATCTCGAAATTGACGCTGGTGTTTTAAACAATTTAGACGACATTAAACAACTGTGACGCATAAAAGTACCTGGAAAACTTTCTTATGTCTCACCACCCGTGCAGGCTCACCAGAGCCGGGGTGCGCCAGATGGACTTGAACCACTGGTGTTCGTGCTCGTCACTGGAGAAGCCACACACCGTGCTCTCAGCACTGGCACTCAGTAGCCACAGGGCAGCCACACACTAAGCACTTCCTATCGCACAGGAAATACCCACTGTCTTCCTCCTTCTCATCCCTGGCACACAGATATCCCATGTCGTTGAAAACGATCTGCTTCAGAAGTTATTACCTCTGGTGTTTAAGCCATGTGCGGAATATTGTCACATACATATCTTGAAGATGTCACAGGAACTAAATGTACCACTGCACAAAGAAAGAGAGAGAAAGAGCTTTGCAGATGATGCAAGAATATTTAAACAATTTGCGATGTAAATACACGTTTTATTCCGAGGAATACCACCATCACACTTGAAGATGGACTCTAAAAAGATGGTGGCACACTTGTGGAACCAACTCTGAGACACTTTGTGCGCTTTTGTGGGAAAAGCCACATCTTTTCCTTGTCTTTCAGCATGAGCTGCTACAGAAGTTACTAAATCCAATTGAATATGTCTCTAAATACACTTTCAGAAAGATCGCTGCATAGTAGTTTGCTTCAATTTTGCGATGTATACCCACATTAAACACAGACTCAGGATCGCGGCACACTTGCAAAACCTCCCTCAGATACTTCACGCGCTTTTGAGGGAAATATCACAGCCTTCCCTTTTCATTGAGAACGAGCTGCTTTAGAAGTTATTAAATCCTATTGAATATGTCTCTAAATACGCTTTCAAAGAGATCGCTGCACAGTAGTTAGCTTCAATTTTGTGGTGTGTATTACAACACTTGAACACAGACTCTAAAAAGATTGTGACACACTTGTGAAACTTCCCAGTCTTCCTCCATGAAATACTTAAAGTCCTTTTGTGGGAAGTAGATCCCGTAACTGATAACAGATGCAATATCCGATTTTAGACACCAAAACAGGCTGGCCGAAGTGGCCGTGCGGTTAAAGGCGCTGCAGTCTGGAACCGCAAGACCGCTACGGTCGCAGGTTCGAATCCTGCCTCGGGCATGGATGTTTGTGATGTCCTTAGGTTAGTTAGGTTTAACTAGTTCTAAGTTCTAGGGGACTAATGACCTCAGCAGTTGAGTCCCATAGTGCTCAGAGCCATTTGAACCATTTTTGAACACCAAAACGACGATATTGGAAAGTCGAAATAAATATATCTGTAACTCTAAACAGGACGCTCACCACTTTTCGAGTTTTAGCTGCTTGTCTGAAGCCGCTGCCAGAGAGAGAAAAATTTCTAAGTCCTATAGCTGCTGTGGTGTTCAACACTGTTCTGAAACGCTGAGTGTGTTTAGTTTATATTTGCTGCTGGAGTAAGGGAAGTTATTTTCCTCACTTCTTGAAGCACGCTGGTGTCTAAGCACAGACGAGAAAATCAGAACAATTACATATTTAAAAGTTCATAACATATTTCAATTCCCACAACAGATCGTGAAAAAAAAACCACAAACCGAATTCGAAGCACTGCCCTACTGATGAGAAAAATGGCTCGTATTGTCGATGTCATACAACTGCTGGTCTGGGGGTTCTCTAAAGCCACAATGGCAGGTGGGTAACATCATTCTGTATGTATGAACCAGAGGAAGATGGTCTTCTTGGACTTGTCTCTGAACACTCGAACAAACAAAACATCTCATGACTCTCAGACATCACAGAACTTTCCATAGATACCTTGCATCTGTCTTGTTCTAACCGGTCTGTAGAGGCTCCTATGCCCTACGCAAAAAATGTCTTGTGACTCTCTGATGTCATGGAACTGTGAATGAAGCCGCCAAACTGCTACTGCCAATGTGGGACCACCAACCGTCACTTTCTGCAGGCAGACGAATTACGAGACTTTCATGGGCAAACTATTGTGTACAGATCAAATAACGTACAACAGACATATTGCACTGACAGCTACACCCTGCAAAAGTGGTTTACAACGCTACAGGAAATGATTAGTGTGCAGCCACTCTGCAGCTACGATGTGCCAGTGCTGCGAGCCTGGCGCGTGGCTTCTCCAGTGGCGGGCGCGAACGCTGGTGGTTGCAAGTCCCTCTGGTACACCCTAACTCTGGTCAGCCTGCGTGGGTAGTGAGACATGAGAAAATTTTCAGATACATTTAAGTGACCTGTAACAATGTATCTACAAAGTTCCTTATTGGATCAGAATGAAAAAGCGCCACAATTGTTTAATGCCGTCCAAATAATTTAAAACACCAGAGCCAATTTCTGAAATAAATAAACAATATTCTTAAGCAAATTGTTCAAACAATGCCTTATGCATGGTATATTAATCTTCTGTCGTAAGGTCCTCCCAGTCCAGCAACTACACACAGACTGAGCGAATATCTCGCCGTTTTTCCCTGCGCCGCCATCTTGGATTACTTCACAATAGGGGAGGGGGGAAGAGCCAACAGCAGCCTCTGGTGGTGGTGTTATGAATTAGCTCAACTGGACTCTGGACCTCAAGGTAAACACACTGGATGCAGCTACTGTTTATGGCAACTCAAACTGTTTAAATAAACAATATACCACAATATATACAAAATTAAGACTTATGTCTGTCCTGTCCAGCAAACCCAGCACAGTCTGAGTCCTTATCCTGCTAATTTCCAGCTGGGCAGATGAGGGGTGGAGGGGCGAGGAGAGTGGAGGGGGATGGAGTTAGGTTAGTGGAGGTAGATCTATTGACCTACTTTCCCACCAAAATTTGAATTTCGCCCCATGATGTCAGTACAATGTTGCCAAATCTATGACCCCATCTTGGATCCGCCATCTTGAATAAATTTGGCAATATTTCAGAATGGAGTGAGGCTCTCTTTGCTCCACTACTAAAGCTTGTCAAAAAATATCTACAAAAGATGACTGTAAGAATCATCGTTTGACTGGACTAACTGCAGATTATTTAGTGTGTGATCACTATTTAATTATGTAACAACTCCCCTAGTCCGACGTTAATCCTGAGCTTCCCATTTCCCACTTCACTCACACAGAAAAGCAGGCTGCTCATTTGCAAGTCTCTATATTCTTTCCACAAAATACTTCACTCTTACATGCGATTGCAGGAAGCACAAGTACTTGGGATCTGCCCTGCAGGCATGTTCCAGCTCAACTTACTCACTCCTTCATGCCAAACGATCTCCAGGCTCCAATCTCACCTTTCTAGAACTATGGAGCATCCCTGCCAGCGATGTTGCTGCGGTGTAGCACAGAAGCATTATGATAGATTCGACCGTTCAAGTATAGGATCGATATCTACACCCTTACACCCTTCACACAACCTGTGACTGGATCTTGTTGGAGCAGCACACCACACCCTTGCCTTGCTTACCCCACAGCATTAACATAGCCCTTTTCCACTCGTATCACATTAAATATATGCAGGACTACACACCAAGCAGACAGCAGAATTAATTGAAGGTCAGAATCGCTGGATTTTCGCCACATCATGCTTTTACATTCGATACAACATAGCAGGTAACTCTTACATATATGACCAAGATGGCCACAGACCACCACACCTGTAACTGATGGACGCTGTGTGCAGGTGCATAAGCTCACACTATGCCTCCATTCCACCCTCCACCAACAGTAGGAAGCAGGAAGAATATGTTTGCAGCTGCATCACACTGTCTTGTACATACAGATTAGGCACACTTATTATAAATAATTGTGCATGCACTGCTAGTACTTAACATTGTAGTAAATGCTACCATTTTTTACTAGCTCACCAATGTGTGATCATCCTCCACTAACATTTACAGTAAATACTGATATCTTGCACCCCCTTCCCTCACCAAGAATTTGTTCCTATACTCTGCTTACATATCAGAAACAGCCTGTTCTTGTTAAAGTAGCACTTTATAACTGTCTTTGTTGCAAAGTTAACCATATTAACTGTACTTGAAGAAGTAATTTCTTTAAGCATCGAGTAGTTGGGCAGATGAGATGTGTCATCCAGCGATTTTCTTTTAGTTATGTTGTTGCGGTAGGTGTTGTCCACAGACTTGTATTAACGTAGCTTCGAGTTCCGTTTTAAACATCAGTATTTCACCATTGTTGTTTGAACTTGGCGGTTTTTAGGATGTATAAAAATAATTTTATACATATTGTGTGCTGTGTCATGCGATTACTGCAGGGTTAATAGGGAACAGTCTTAGCCTCTTTGATAGACTTCTTGTTTTTCTTAACATCTGTGGAATAACATTAGTTGTGGGAACAGTAGCAGTTTATGACACATATTTTTTTTTTTCTTAAGACCTATGGAATGGACGCTTATCAACAGATTTTTCGTATGTTCCTTTATGTAATAAATATCGTCAAATTCATCATTTTTCTGCGAGTATCTGTGCCAACGTGTAACTACTTATATTAGTATATACAGTAAATTCAGATATCTTGTGTAGCATTTTCGTATCAAGATTTTTGCCTTTTCTATGTATAAGTGTATGTGCAAATTAATATAGATTTTGTGCATGAGTATCTATGTTCTTATTGGTTACGCTACGAGGTGCGGCTTGCTTTCTTTTCCATTCAACTGTGACACAGATTACCACTCCAGCCCGAGTACTTATCTACAAAGTGCTTGTAGGAACACTTCCTCTTCTTCTTCCGCTGAAAATCTACTCACAAAAACTTCCATAAACACACGATGCTACCTGCCAAACCCATCTCTTATATACACTAAAACACATGAACTGTGGTGGAGGTGGAGAGCATTATAATGTTAATCAGCTGTCGTAAATGCTGTGTAATGCTCACTGATTTTTATAAAACCTGTCTCACTGACTACCTGACAAATGCGACGTTAACTGTCGTAAATATAGTTTTATGCTTACTGATTCGTACAACATTTCGCTCCATGACCGTCTAACAAAGGCAACTCGCATTCCTAACACTGGTTAATTACTGTTGCCAAAGCTTTGTGTGTTATCTAAATATCTAAGATTATGTAACTGATGGAAATAATATTTGAAGAACTATCTTTATCCAGTTTTAAACACCTACTCGTGTTGGGCTATTTTGTGTATTATGCTAATTATTTCATAAATTATCCCGTGATAATCAAATTTTGCTAACTGGGTAATAAATTATTCTAACAGACTCATACATTTATTATCCTGGATGTTTCGTCGCCTGATGCCTGCCTGTCCCAGGAGTGACACAGCTACAATACTCCTGCAGCTGTAAATCTTTTCTTCATCGTAATTCATTGACAAGGTGTGATACATTCGTCTGATGGCTAGGTATATTTTTGACGAGCTGACATGACACTCAGATGTAATATTTGCAGGAGAGTTTGACAAGCACATAACATCCAGATTTCAAATCTCTGTTCAGATATGATGATGACAGAACGTGACAGTTAAGTCACTGCTGATGACATTGCTTCGTCACGAATTTGTCACAAAACATAAAATCCGTCCTGTAGTGTGTATTATTTTCCAATAAAAGCTGTACTTTGCGAACTCAAAGACCAATTTCTTTGTGCTTGCTATGAACACTAAGTGTCGAGAACGGTACGGTCTTCTGCGGTTGAAAATCACAAGAATATGTGGGCTATGAAGCTCAGTATCACCATAATAAGATAAACAAACATACTTAGCAGATAGACCTCGCTAGAGTAGATTGGTGGAATTGTCTTACTTAGGACGTAGGAAGTATTCAGATGGAGACATCCTGCCCATGACTTCAGTCACGCGATTGTCGACAAAGGCTTTCCATTGGTTTAGATCATTTTGCATCCAACCTACAGCAATCGCTGAATCGCTCCACATAGTTGAATTTCTTTAAGATCACAGTTTGTAGCTTATCAGAAATAGTGTGAAAGTCTTGTACACATAAGTGCTGAAAATTGTTGTAGACGTGGCAAAACGTTTCTGGTGATTGGTAAAAGACTTCCCGTGTCACATACAAGATGAACAGTGACAAATGTCTCAGGTTTACGATGGAAGATGAATGGTAGTGCAGTACACACATTCAGAGGTGCCGCAGAAGACGTGCAATGAGTCAATTGTCAGACATTGACATCAGAGGTTCCTATGGGATGTATAAATCATTCCTGACGAATGCAGGTGTGGATCCTTTAACAAGGCTGTTTCTGTGGGGAGCTTTTGCTAGCCGAGGTTGCGGACCAGTCATGATAACAAGAGTTTGCTGTAGCGAAGCGATACTACACTGGATTCAAGAGGTATCTAGTATCACATGTCTACACTATTCCCGTAAATTGCGGGTGAAGAGCTGACATTCAGTAGCAAACAGCTGAGTAACCTAAAGATGAGACAGATTTGCAAAAGGTTTTTGTCGTCATAATTGATTGTTGGGGAATGGGTTTCAGACAAAGCTTGGACTTCGTTTATACAACGTGAAATTGGAATATGGCAGGAAATTGAACAGTTCATGTGCTGATCAAAAACCATTTAAACTAAATGGAAAATGCTTCAGGTTATTGTGCTGAGGAACTATATTGCTACATGTTTTAGCAAATTTGTAATAATTTGTCCCATATTACAACAAAATTGTAATGACCTACCTCCATGCTAAAGTAAAATTACGCCATTTAGAGCTAAATTGCTACAAAGTGCCCTTTACAGTGAAATTGTAAGGAATTGCACCATTGTGTTGCAGCAAAATTTACTGAACACAGGCAAGCTAAAGAGTTCTGCGAGAGATGTAGGTTAGACCACAGACGTAAAATGACACATCAGTACCCGTTCTGCTTCGCTCACATGTCAATCATATTGATATGGGACTATTAATAGATGCAATTTCATAGCTTTCTCAAGCGTCCGGTGCTCTTGCTAGCCCTAAATGTAGAATAATGTAAGTTAATGCGGATGAGTTGGAAGAGCAAACCTGTGATGTTCGGATACAGTATTACTAGTGTCCTGCTTGACATAGCCTTTTAAATATGTGGGAGCAGCGTTGCAAAGCGATGTAAGGTGAAAACAGTGGTAGGGACTTCAGTATGTTGGGAGAATTTTAGGAAAGAGTGGTTCACTTGCAAAGGAGACTACATATAGGACGCTGGTGCGACCTGTCCTTGAGTACTGCTCGAGTATTTGGGATCCATACCAGGTTGGATTGAAGGAATACATCGAAGCCTAGATTTGTCACCGGTAAGTTAAAACAACACATTAGTGTTATGGAGTTGCTTCGGGTCTCAAATCGGAATCCCTGAAGGGAAGGCGACGTTGTTTTCGAGAAACACTATTCACAAAATTTAGAGAACCGGCATTTGAAGCTGACTGCCGAACAATTCTGCTGCCACCAACATACATCGCGCGTAAGGACAACGATAATAAGATAAGAGAAATTAGGGCTCATACGGAGGCGCACGGGCAATCGTTTTCCCCTCGCTCTATTTGCGGAAAGAACAGGAGGGGAAATGATAAGTAATGGTACAGGGTACCCTCCGCCACGCATCGTACCAGTTGTAAGTATTAACACATTCCTGTTTTCCAGCTTTCACTTATTTCTTCCTAAGCACAGTGGCTTCCTCGCATAAAAGATGTGTGCCTGAAAGATTTGTGCAGCACCAGAAATCAAATCAGTATGTGGGTACATTTCGTGGTGCAGCTCCTGACACATTAGATTGAAAATCAGGTCAGCATGTGGAAACAATCTTTACAGTGATGTAGGTTAAGATTCCAATTTCATACCCTGCAGCCATTCACCCTGATGGGCCCTCGTTTGCAAGTAATTGACGAAAAGTCAGAATTTTATGTGTTAGTGAATAACGTTAAAAAGTAGTGTTACATAGAGTGGTTCCATGGTATAATGGATGGATTAAATCATCCTCATGCAGAAGGACTTGGGTGTGAATCTTCTCAGGTGCTTTAAATCTTTTTATTTTTAAATCTTTAGCAAAATCACTTTATTTGTACTCACTTAATTGGTTTATACATCATTTTTTATTTCTATTCATTTGTCACATCAGTTTAATCATCATATCAAATTCTTCATTTGCTCTAAATTTTCTTCTTATCATTCTTTTCCCGCATGAAATCTTTGTTCATCATTTTTTTTTCCCGTTGAAATCTTTGTTCATGTGATTTCAACCAAGTTCATGTGTTAATTTCGATTTAATTTCTTTCATTTTATAATTCTAGTTTTCTGCCCATGTTATTGCAATCATTATTTCTATTCCTCATTTTGCTTGAATTTCGTGTTGCTTATAATCCCTTCTTTCATTTAAATCTTCATCTGCTTTATTCTATCCATAGTGCAGCATGAATTTAGGTTATATTTCAAGTGGTTCTACGACAATTATCATAAAAATAATGCACATCTTTTAACAGAAAATGCCTTTTTGACACCACATCTCAGTCTTACCACATCTATTACACCCTTTTTAATTTTTAAAACATATTTTATTTATCATTTATAAGAAATTTACAGTTGAAAATTACGAAAAAAGTAGAATTTCGTATTTTTTCAAAGTTGCAAAAGTATTCAGCAGTACTGTCATTTCTCTTTTAATATGATTTTGTGTATGGACTTTTCCTATTTCCTCTCAAAACCAAAACCTTCTTCGTATGAGTACGTTATTATGTATTCATGGCATTTTAGAATAATTAAATTTTTGTTCTGACTCCATTTGAAATAAGGGAACTATGCTCTACATCTACATAAACTCGAGATTTCCTTTAAAAAATAATTGTTTGGTGTTTCCCTTTTTTAAACATCATTATTTTTATAAAAAGTGTACAGATGGGCCAAATTTTTCCTTTTTCAGTTGTTTCCAACAATTTTGTCCCTTTCTTGGTGCAAGTATAGTTTGAATCCGATTACAAATTCACGTTCATCGTTGATGACGTAGTTTATATAGGAATATATAAGCCACATGATTCTCGTCTTTGAAGCCGGGAACGTTTTGAAATTCGTGGACATTATCTTCTTGGCCTTAACCTCAGCCGTTGTTGTCGTTAATAACATAGCACATTTAAATTTAATCCACTTCCATAAGCCTAGGATTCGGGAACCGCCTGATCGGTGCAGCGCTGTGTCAGTCAAGGCACAACGTTCACAGTAAGGGTTTCCCGTTGAGTCTCAGGTGGTGTCACCGTGATGCTGTCGGAAACATCGGTGAAGAACGTGTAAACGACCGAGCGCAGCGTTTAACTTATAGTCACATCTGATAAATTTGACCACACTAGCTTCCAGTTAAGATCTTTTGTGCTTTATTTGGCCAAATGGTATGTGATTTGCTTCTTTCTGTAGTTCTCCCATAATCTTTTTCGTGGTGAAGTTCTTTTCATTTGGGTGTTTTTCTACATCTCCTGTTGTGATTTAAGAGTGCGAGTAATAAACGTGGGTGTCCGTCGTTGAGTTCTACTTCTTGTGGTAATTCCTCACGCGGCCTTCAATAAAACTGACTGACTTGCTGGTTCTTTCAAGGATTTTACACGATTTTGTAACTAAGAGGGCGGTGCATTTTTTCTCAAAATCTGTTAAGCCGTATCCACTTTCATTTGTCGGTTTTTTCAACTGATCTCTGACTACAAGGAGTAGCATCCCATTCCAGATGAACCATCCTGTATACTTCTTTATTTTAGCAATATGTTGTCGCTCTATGGGTTTTATTTGAGCTGTATACCACATTTTTGAAAGGACCAGCATATTGACATATTGTATCCTCTGAATAAGATTTAAGTCCCTAGTACTGTTCGCTATTAAGGCGGCTCTTACTTTCTCCATCACTGATTTGGAATTCTCCTCAACTTGTTCGTTCATGTTCTTCTTCAGTTTAACGCCCAGCATTCCCACTTCGTCGCATACTGTGAAGGGATGTGGCCGAAGTTGTGAAGTTTTGTTCAAATATAGGAGCAGAGTTTTGTTGTTGTTTTTTGTTGCTCCCGCTGCATCCTTATAAGAATGCATTATTTCTAATATCTTCCCAATGTCTTGACGTTGCGTGAGCACAATTGTTATATCGTCGGCAAAAGCGTTAACGGCGAGTCTTTGTGCACCGACATTTATTCCAGAGATCTGGTTGGTGACTAAGCGGATCACTGGCCCCAAGGAAATTATTAATAATGTCATGGATAACGGGCATCCCTGCCGGACTGAGCGTTGAATTGAGAATTCGCCTGTGAGGTGGCCGTTTATTTCTATTTTGGAGACTATTGAAAAAAAATGTTCAAATGTGTGCGAAATCTTATGGGACTTAGCTGCTAAGCTTACACACCACTTAACCTAAATTATCCTAAGGACAGACATACACACCCATGCCCGAGGGAGGACTCGAAACTCCGCCGGGATCAGCGGCACAGTCCATGACTACAGCGCCCGGACCGCTCGGCTAATCCCGCGCGGCGGACCCTATTGAACTCCGGTCTGGCAGTCACAGATCTGTTGTGGCCTGTAGGAAGTTATAGTGTTGTAACACATTCCCTAGATATTAATGACTAATTTTATCAAAGGCGTTTTCTAGGTCGATGTTCAACGATCCCATTGTTGGTATATCCGTGAGAAAGAGGTCCTGTCTCTCACAGAGCAAAGTCCATCAATGATCGTCCTGTTGGGAACACCACAAGTTTGGCCAGGCCCGACTATCTCTGGAAGAATCTCTTTTATCTAGCGGCTGTTATGCACGCCATTATGTTTGAGTCGGCACATAACAATGTTATTGGCATATAAATAGTTATTCTCCTTGGTTTCGAAGTTTTGGGTACAAGGACTATAATTACTGGTTCATTTTCTGAATGTATTTGACCCACTCTTTGTTTCTCTTTCATAACCCCCGTGAATTCCGCTTTGATAACTGACCATCATAGCCGGCCGAAGTGGCCGTGCGGTTAAAGCCGCTGCAGTCTGGAACCGCAAGACCGCTACGGTCGCAGGTTCGAATCCTGCCTCGGGCATGGATGTTTGTGATGTCCTTAGGTTAGTTAGGTTTAACTAGTTCTAAGTTCTAGGGGACTAATGACCTCAGCAGTTGAGTCCCATAGTGCTCAGAGCCATTTGAACCATTTGACCATCATACTTTGTAATATTCATACGGCATGCCGTCAATGCCTGGACTTCTATTTCTTGGTAAGTACTTTATACTGTCTGCAATTGCTGCTTCGGACATGGGTTGCATCAACGTCGTGACATTTTCGTTGGTAAGGGAAGTGTTGCAGCAAACTTGCGGTCTAGTTAGGATCTGATTGTTGTTCGGTGGCTGCACAAGGAACACAATGTACGCGTACTGCAATATTTGTTTACGTAACCAGTCACCTACAACACGGAGCGCTCCATCGCACGTCCACACCGCCTGAGCACTAGGCCGCTACTTCACTATTGAGCGACACACAAAATTTCAGAAATTTTTTTCTGTCAGTTTGTTGCAAATGAGGGCAAACACCAGGTTGAATGGCTGCAGAGTGTGATTTCTGCGCTGTTAAATATCACCACCAAATAGATGGTTTCACAAAGTCAATCCAGCCACTGCGGTCCTCTCCTTATAAGCACCAAAGGGTGGCATGTCACAGGTCACCAGTTCAAACATGATATCTATAATTATTTGTTCGTTGCTAATTATCAATTCTGGGAGGTTCCTGAAATATCTTGTTTATGGTTTTTGTATATCTGGAATATGTGATGGTTGTAAAAATAATAGCATTCCAGAATATTCTATGTTTGTGTAAATAACCACACTCTCTGTCCAGCTGATCTGACCTGTCCTGGCTGCATGTAGGTGGCGCTAACAAACATGCTTTCATTTCTATGCATTGTGCTTCATAGACGACTCTATCTTCGGATTTTGACTTGATTGTGGCATTGACACGACAATGTGGGTCGCTGTTGATAGATTCAAACTGTGACAAACACATGATAAAGTGCATATCACCGATTCCGTCAAGGTATATGTTGGAATATACATTTCACGAGGAGGAGGAGGGGTCGTAGAAAGGGGTATAAGTGTATTATGTGAGTTATACCTCAATCTACTAGTAGTACTTCTATAAACAGAAACACCCTAGAAGAAGAGTTTACAGGTGCATACCTAATTCTGTTAGTGATCCAATTGGTTTGAATGCAATGCAGGCTGAATTTAAGGCATATAAAAAATAACTATTTGGAAATGCCACAGAATGATGAATGGGGTTGATGAACAAAAAAGAATCACGATATTTTAACAACAGTGATTTATTTCCAATAGTTAACAAAACAAATATTATTGTATTAACAATGTACACAATTTGTATCAACATATGTATGATAAATGCATGCATAAATCCATGCAGTTTAATTGGTTCATACTTCCAGAAAGACGAACTTTGCGGCAGTGTATCACTGACAACAGTTTTCCCCAGACGAAACGATATTCCACCGAGTTCTGCTGTGCATTGTCCAAGGTCAATTTTAGCGTGATGCTTATAAAGGAAATCTAACCCCAAGATCACGAATTAGCCATCACCTATACGAAGCCAAACTTGAACACATTCCCAGCGAATGTACATCATTACCCCAACTCTACATAACTTATAGAACGGAGCGTTTACCGCTCTTTCCTATGAGGTCCAGATTTACCACAAACACGTGCACATCTTTGTCTAATAAAAACTTGGGTTTAGTTCTATCTATTATGCCAATCAACAAAATTCCACCTTTGCATATGTTTCCATTGCGCTAAAATTCATTGGCAGCTCCTGTTGTTGTTTATGGTTCGTTATTCATATTTTATCCCTGTCTATTACGTCCTTTACTTTGTGTACAGTCCCGTTCTCAATGTCCAACTTTTTCACATTTCCTACATTGTGGCTGATGGCAGTCTTGACATATGTGGCCAGAACGTCCACATTGGTAAGATTCTGCAGCAGTGGAAAAAGTAATTCTCCTATCATGAAATCAAGTTATAGCTATCTCCAATGAAGTCATTGCTAAATCTATGACTCGAGCTAAATTTTCTGGAAATTCTGCACGCATTTTACTCGACACACTGAGTGAAAATTCTAGTGAAAATGCGTCTAACGCTCTCTTCTCTATTTCGTGCAGAAGGAACCTATTCGTTTCGTCACTCCTAGATGTTAACACTGCGTTTTCTTATTCTACTTATGACACTTTCTATCGATTCATCCTGTTTCTGTGACACACACTCCAACTGCTCATGATACTGTCTGCAACTACATTCTGTCTTCTGTACCACTGTACTAAGCCTCTCTTCAGTACTTTTAATTGTTCGCTCATTCCTCAGGTCCTGATCGTGTGTTACATATGCTTTTGTATCCCCTATTAAACGTAATTTAGCCATTCGCGACAAGTGCTCTACCAACTGAGCTACCCAAGCACGACTCACACCCCGTCCTCACAGCTTCACACCTGCCAGTACCTCGTCTCCTACCTTCCAAACTTTACAAAAGTACTTCTGTGAATCTCTTTTCTTTCAGGAGTCCTAGTTGTGCAAGGTTCGCAGAAGAGCTTCTGTAAAGTTTGGAAGGTAGGAGACGAGGTACTGACAGGTGTGAAGCTGTGAGGACGGGCCGTGAGTCGTGCTTGGGTAGCTCAGTTGGTGGAGCACTTGCCCGCAAAAGGCACAGGTCCCGAGTTCGAGTCTCGGTCCGGTACACAATTTCAATCTGCCAGGAAGTTTCATATTTGCGCACACTCCGCTGCGGAGTGAAAATCTCATTCTGGTAATTCAGCCAGTTGTATCAGTTGTTCGTCTTTCCAAGAACTCAGCTTCGCACCTAGGCTAACGGTAGTAATATATAGGACTGGTATCTATAAATTTGACGAGGATCTGCCGTCCTTCAAAGGATCTAATTAACTACTGGAATGTAAGACTTTATTACTTGCCCGCGTTTGAGATACATAGTCTAGTAAAGTTCGAACAGTTTCCTGAGTGGTAAAACCTGTGTCTCTGACTCACTCGCTAAAAAGCCCGTATATAACACACCAGGAGAAAACTTAATAGGGCAAACATAGAATATTAGCAATGAAATGAAATGAAATGAAATGAAATGAAATGAATATTATAACACCTATATTATCTAGCCTTTAAGCCTGAGGGCCAGCCACACTCACCCATGGCATTCCCTGGCATAATGACAATACACTCTATACTTAAAGTAAAACTATAGATGACGACCGAGCACGAGGGCAGTATGACCTAGTAAATTACATTTCAAACACCTGGCAGGATACATACCAGCCCGACATGTCTCTTTTCTAAAACTGGGCAACTGTCCAGACGGTAGGTTCAAATGGCTCCGAGCACTATGGGACTTAACATCTATGGTCATCAGTCCCCTAGAACTTAGAACTACTTAAACCTAACTAACCTAAGGACATCACACAACACCCAGTCGTCACGAGACAGAGAAAATCCCAGGCGGTAGGATTTAGTGGGCGGAAGTATTTGTGGAAAATTGTATAAAAACCATAGGAATCAAACAAGTTCCTGAACTTTAAATCTCCTGCACACAGGGGAAAATCACGTGACACATATCAGTAGTGATGATTATTTTTCACATCACGCACACATTCGTAGATTTTAAATCTGCCTCCACCGGGGAATATTAGATGACGCACATACAGAAATGTGTTAAAAATAGTACCGTTTATTCTTGATACTATTAGCAAAGGTAAGAAATAGTGAGATATAGTGATGTTAATTAGGTGTTTTTATAGCTTGACAGAGAGCATTCTTAGGCCTACATGCTTCATTTTCAGTTGATAATTGTGTTTGTGGTTAAAATGGCGATCAGGCACATTCAGGCCAGAGTGGTTTTTAAACCTTGTTAATAAACTCTTAACAAAACACATTAATTCACTTTTTGCCTGTTCATAAACGCTACAAAGTATTTTTAAACTTTCCAGGCGTGTTTTATAAGGAGCAGTTTTTTAGCTTTGCCGAGTCAAATGATAAATTAACTCATCATCGCGTTTTATTAACATATTTACGGTACGTCGCATATGTGCCTCTAATAGCAGAGAGTAGCAAATACGACTGAATACAGTTTGCATTAGTTAGTGAAATCAAATGGCAAGGGGCTTTCAATGTGATTCCTACCCTGTCGTTAATGGATGCTGCTTCGCAGTATTTTGATCATCACTGAAAAAATGACTGGGAGAAGGGAGAATGTGACTAAGGGGACTCTCGAGGACTACCGTGGTGATGATAATGGTTTTCCTGTAAGTGTTCGTTATGGTAACTTTTGAATGTGTATGGAACTTATTGCTGAATTTGATCCACTGCTAGCCACATTTCACAATATAACGATTCTGGAAAGAGGAAAAGCCATACTTGTCTTTTACCACGAATGAGAATGTAGGCCTACCATTTGGCTAATCAAGACAACAGGGTAGAGAGTGCCGGTAGATGAAGAAATAGCAACATAAATTATTGCAGCTACGTATTATTCTGTAACCACTGATTCAAGTCAGTAGAGCGATTTATTGAATTTATATTCAAACCAGGACCTTGCTGATGCAGTACCGGTACTCCACTTTCATGAGAGACATGAATTGGACACAAGGAACTGTAGTAGACAGAGTTACGACATTGCACCAAAGATGTCAGGTATTTACTCTGACTTGCAAGCTAGCATTAAAACTGTCTCTCCTACAATTACTACATTCCTAGTCTATTGCACATACTGAATTTGACTTGCAAGCTAGCATTAAAACTGTCTCTCCTACACTTACTACATTCCTAGTCCATTGCACATACTGAATTTGGTGCGTTCCAGTGCTGCAAAATGTTGTAAACATGCAACTTCAATTTTCGACATTTTGTGAGAAATATTTAATTTTTCTGGGGACTGATGACCACAGATGTTAAGTCCCATAGTACTCAGAGCCATTTAATTTTTCTGTGCTTCTAGTTAGTAGTGGAATCATTTAAGAACATTTTTCGGTAAAGACAACTTGACTGTTAAATCCCTGTCAATAATGCAGTAGCCTTGCTAGAGAAGAAGCTTGCAGAGGCTTGAACAAAAACGGCAAGGCAATCATCAGAGCGCTGCTGTCTATTAATGAGAACGAAAGTGAAAAGAAGTCTTTGTTGAAATCTGAAGTTAGAGACATAGTGAAGAAACTATGTATTTTTGAGACATTTTATGACTGTAATTTGGGATTCAATTCTTGAAAGATTCAGTGTCGTAAGCAAGCAATTAGAAGCAGTAGACATAGATGCAGCTATTGTTCTGTAGCTTTACAGTTCCTTAGTTGGTTTCTTGGAAGGAATTGAAATGGAATAGGAAATTTTCAAGAAACTATGACAGAAAAATTTCAATCTCTTTGTAATATCGCTAAAATTCAACAAAGTGAAGTTCAGAAGAAGAAACGCAGTATGAAAAACCATGATTCATTGATTTAAGAAACTAATGAATTAGATGAGATGTAGATATCCTTTCTTTTGATTCTGGATAAATTAATTGAAGAACTTAATAAGGAAGTCTCTCCTTATAAGGACTTCAGCAAACCATTTATGTTTTTGTCAGACCTAAAGAAGCCAAGTCCACTTTTTAATTGAGGAAGAGTCATCCAGACTTCAGCAAGTCTACAGTTCAGATCTTGAAGACAGAACATTTTTACTTGAATGTTTTGCCTTCAAAAACTACATATATGATGTAAAGAATGAAAATGAATCATACACTCTTCTGTAACTGTGTAAGATTCTAAAATGTAGCAACTTAGACAATGTTTGCCCAAATTTGAACTTAGTAGCTCTTCAAATATGTTGGAGTATTCCTTCTTCCAGCTGCTCAACAGAAATATCATTTTCTGCTGTAAGATGCATAAATAATTATTTAAGGAATTATTTAAGGACATTACAAAAATAGGATTTGTCTTAGTTATGTTGGTGCCCTTGCAACTGAATCAGACTTGAATTGAAGCTGGACTATGCAGAAATCATAAAATTGTCTGCAAATGACAGGGCAAGGAAAAAGCCCTTATTATTTAAATAATCAATGTTTTTCCACTGGTACTTTTTTAAATGTAATTTAAATTGTTTGCATTGCTTCAGTTCAATTTTAATAAAAGCACAAATACAGTATTTGCTTTTACATATATTGTATGACACTTCAATATGTTTCTAGTAATTTTTATAAAACCACAACTCATAGTCAAGTATTAGATAGACAAAAACAAGCTCAAATGTTAGCCAAAATTTAATAAATATTTATATTCTAAGTCTGGGTTGGAGGGGGCGATGAGATTTTTTTGCCCAAGTGTATCAGGGGACCTAAATACAATACTCTTTATCCTTGTACTCCCTCAAGTCTACCCCTGTGTCAGTCTTCATGAATTCGACTTCAAAACCACTGGTCTGGCATCGTGCAATACTGTCAGGGAAGACAGTTTATTTCCACTCACCACTCTGTTGCTGAATGCAGCCCCACATCAGTCGATGTCACTGGTCCCTTCTGACACCAGTTATTACAGTGCCAGAATGGTCCAAGAATTATTGACACCATAAAATGTCTGAAAGTCATCTCAGGATCGTTGGCTGCACAGTAGGTGCAAAAAACCAATTTCTCAACTCTCTTGGGATCATAATAACATGGGTATCAATAAATACTTTATACAGCAGAATACAGACAGCTACTGTGGATGGTGTCATGGCAGCACTATTGGCCTTGGGCGGCAGTGCCCACTGCAGCAAACGTGACAGAATGTGGCAGCAGTTGTAGTTGCTTCACACAGCAAAGCACAGCAATACAGTGGCCTCATACTGTAACCATGTCTCAGTGGTGCTGAACTAGGTGTGAATGCAAGACGGCCAGTCCAACACTGGACACGCCTGGAACCAATAAAAGGCGCTGGTAGGCACTAGGCAGCAATACAGAGTTGAGGTACTCAGTACCCCAAACTCGAGTCCTCAATGAAGAGTGCAGTGTCTGTGGCCGAGCAATAGGTCAGGTGCAGGAGGCACCCAGGCACATATTGCAAACCAAAGACCCCAGAGATGCCCAGGAGTCAGATAATGTCAGTCTGTAGCAGGCCTCAGCTATATGATACCAGTTTAGACCCTGGCAGCATCAGTTCTAGGCCCAGTCCATAGATCAGCATCTAGGTGACGCAGCAGCAAATCTTAGATGAGACTAGATGACTTACAGGTCAATGGCTGGCATGGAGGCATTCTCAGTGTAGACCACAGTCCAGTTACAGATACTGTTAGGCTATAGTGACTATTATTATGACTATTATTTATACTGGCTCTTAACGGTTCTATCTCCACAAGGCACTTCTTCCAGTCAAGTAGAGGGGCCCAAGCATTTTACCATGAGGTAACTTGCACTCCATTGTGCAGCACTGGTGGCTTTCATAATGTCTCCTCAGCACTTCCTGGCCCACAAATCAGAATTTTGGAGCACAGAACCAAACACTGCATTTTATTGGCAGAGAACTTAGAAACTGCAACAAATCTGATAAAAAGAGACTGCCGACACTACGTTTCATAGGTTACGACTTGTCCATCCCCTTCGGAAGTATTGCTGCACAGTATGAGATACCTACCAGATGGGATTGACGGTTGACAATGAAACTATTAAAGAAATGAAACTTGTTTTCTACTATCATGGAATAGGGGGAGAATGTCATGGGTATGATACACAAGTTGGGGTGACACTCATTAAAACAGACGCTTTTTCGTTGCAGTCAAATCTTTTCACGAAATTTAAATTAGTAACTTTCTCGTCCGAATGCAAAACTGTTTTGTTGACTCCCACATACTTAGGGAGAAATGACCATCATAATAAAATAAGAAAAATCAAAGCTTGTACAAAAACATATAGGGGCTCATTTGGAAGCTCTTGTGCCAGAGTGAACCAAGTACTTACAAATTTTGACATTTTGAGTTCTTAAATGTTGTGCTTTTTTCTGTTTAAGAGGTTTCATCTCATATTTTGTAAGTGTAAATTGATTCTGTCTTTCACGCAGAAGTTGCGCATTTGTTGTTTTTTTTTTTTTTTTTAAAAAAAACATCTGTTCATTTACTAAGACAGTCAGTCAGGCCCTCAGCTTTCACCTGTTCACATCTACAGAGCGGCAAGTTACCTATTTAGATTTTAATATGTACATTTCTTAAATTTCATGCCTATTTTTCTATTTAAGGAGTTTGGTCTTGCAATCTCCAGCTACACAGCTCATTTAGGCATCAGCATCCATTGGCGACACATCAGGAGGTTAGCAAGTTGCATATCTGGGTTTCTGTCTCCTCCTATAGTTTACTTCTTCAGTTACTCTTGTTAGATGGGTATGATGTAGGCCCTTTTGGCCATTGTCAGCCACCTTCAGGTTTCTGCCTAAGGGTGTAGTGGTGGCAGACAATTTGGTGTGTTGCATGGGACACCTCGAATGTCACTTGTTTCACCCATTCGTCCAGAGGCTCTGCCATTGAGGTGTCTCCCAATGTATCCAATGCGGTGGATCTGCTCTCATAGCAAAGTGAGTGGCAGGTGGCAACACTTTTGCATCATTCGAAGTGGAAGGCCCATGTGGAGGCTAGCTGTCTGGCCTCATTATTTGCCCTGGGAGTGAGCACCATCATTTGACCATGAAACAGACTCATGTAAGGATGACATAGTAATAAGCATCCATGGCATAGAGAAACAAGTGAAGGAGTTGAAAACAAGTAAGTCATCAGGTCTGGATGGAATGTCATTTCAGTTTGTCAAAGAGTACTCTGTGCCCTTGGCCCCTTACTTAGCTTGCATTTGTTGTGAACCTCTCCCCCACCACAAAGTCCCAAGCAACAGGAAAATAGTGCAGGTGACTCCTGCATATAAGAAGCGTAAAAGAATGGACCCACAAAATTACAGACCAATATCATTAATGTTGGTTTACTGCAGAATTCTTGAATATATTCTTAGTTCAAATATAATAAATTTCCTAGAGACCGAGAAACTTATGTCCATGAATCAGCATAGTTTTACAAAGCTTCACTCACATAAAACTCAGCTTGGATTTGACACGGTGCCCCACTGCAGACTGTTAATGAAGGTAAAACCATATGGAATATGTTTCCAGCTATGTGATTGGCTTGAAGACTTCCTCCAGTAGTAGAACCCAGTATGTTGTCCTCAACAGTTAGTGTTCATCAGACACAAGGGTATCATCGGGAGTGTCCCAGGGAAGTGTCATAGGACCACTATTATTTTCTATATACAATCTGCAGTTGTTTGTTGATGATGCTGTGGTGTACAGGCAGCCTTCCTCATTGAGTGACTGTAGGAGGATACAAGATGACTTAGATAACATTTCTAGTTGGTTTGACAAATGGCAGCTAGCTCTAAATGTAGAAAAATGTAATTTAATGCAGATGAGTAGGCAAAACAAACCAGTAATGTTCAGATACAGCATTAGTGGTGTCCTACTTGACATAATCACATTGTTTAAATATGTGGGCATAATGTTGCAGGCTGATATGAAAGGGAATGAGTGTAGGGAAGGCAAAAGGTTGACTTTGGTTTACTGGGAGAATTTTGGGAAAGTGTGGTTTATCTGTAAGGGGAATCCCAAATAGAACACTGGTGAGACCCATTCTTGAGTACTGCATGAGTGTTTGATATCAATACCATGTCATATTAAAGGAAAACATTGAAGCAATTTGGAGACTCACTGCTAGATTTGTTACTGGTAGGTTCAAATAACGTGGAATATTACAGAGATAATCTGAGAATGCAAATGTGAATCCCTGTAGAGAAGATGATGTTCTCTATGAGGAATGCTGCTGGAAAATTTAGAGAATTGACATTTGAAGCTGATTGCAGAATGATTGTACTGCCACCAATACACGTTTCTTGTAAGGCCTATGGTGGTAAGGTATGAGTAATTAGTGCCATATGGATGCATATAGATAGTCATTTTTCCCTCACTCTGTTTGTGAGTGGAACAGAATAGGAAATGACTTGTAGTGGTACAGTGTGCACTCCACACACCGTATGGTGGCTTGCGGAGTGCGTATAAAGTTGCAGAATATCGTAAATATTCTTGTGACAAAACAAACCCAAACTACAGCTAGACAGTGATGCTTAGTTTTCATGTTCACTCTTCTTTCATATCTTGGTGAGCAAAATTTCATCTTGTGAGTGATAAATTTTTTGTCCCGTGTTAAGAGAAATTAGCATCAGAAATTAATGTTAGAAAGTAAACTAGAACTAGAACCAGTTACGTACAATGTAAAATAATACCATGCCACAAAAACATATTTTTTTAACTCTGGTGCTGTTTGTCAATTGTATTAGTTAACATTATGCATATGCTGTGTAAGTTATTATATGTTTTTACTGTTTAAGCTATTATATGTTTACTGGTATAGCCTATTGTCTGTATTGTAATCCTAATGATGTGTCTTATGTTACAAGTACATGGCTGTACAAAAGATAATATATGAGACCAATGAAAATCAAAATCACAAATTTGTAGTTATTTCTGGTGTGAAAGGTTACTAAATCCAGTGACAGTATGGCAGAGCATGTAGTAGATGAAATATCACATGAGTCAAATGACTCAGGTGTTGATATCGAGCGTGGTTGTGGTGATGAAGATGTGCCACTCTGTGACCAGTCAAGTAATGAAGGCATATTTCATACATAAAATAACATAAACCTGGTTAAAAATGTGTAAAGTGTCCCCAAGTTGCGTACAGTTATATGAAGTTAAGGTCATATGTGATCTAAGTATATTGTAGGTGTGCTGTGGTACCATCTAAAGAGTAAAGAAAGAACTATGTGGTAGAATCCACACAGTCACCCATACAGGTACATTTCTAATCAATTATTACATGCTGAACATTGAAAACATCATCTATCTCAGGATTGTAGTTGGTTCATTTCACTGTACCAGTATAAGAATTATAAAAGATCATCAATTTAAATGTACATCTGTTTTCAATACACATTGAAAAGATGTGACAACTCCAAATAAAAAACAAGTTCTTGAGTGCACTTGACAAGACTCCCAAAAATATTAAGCCTTTCATAGACATAAACAGAAAAAGAACTGCATCACAAATAGATTAACTTTTCAAAGGAAACACTGTGAACAGACAAAGAGAAAATTTTTAAAAATCTGAATGCACCTTACTGATTTTTGAGTCACAAAAGACAGTTTCATCCCACTGGTATTGTACAATGCAAATGTCAACTTTTTTCTTTCAGTTTGGGGTATCCAAAGAAAGTACCAGTATGTAACATTCCTGTAGGGAAATAGTGTGCCGAGGACCTGATGAGATAGCATCCTGGCATTTGAAGAAGTTAAATGGTAAGTCTGCAAATCAATTACCATAGACAAATTAGAAGTATCAAACTTTTAACCATTCTAATGCAAATAGTTCAAGATACTGCCAGGGCATCAAAGAGATTTCTCAAAGATTTTTATCCCAGGTCACATTTATCTGCCCAATTACATCAATTTCAATCATGCTGAGGGCAAGCTGAAATGCAGGCAACACATTAACTATCTACATGAAATCTTGAAAATAATCAAAACATATGGTGGTAAAAACCAAAAGTTGGACACAGTGGAAATGAAAAGTGATGATTTCTTTAGCTCTGACAGTTTAACATCAATTTCAATGAACGGATAAAAGTTGATGGAGAAACTGTTGCTTAGATAAGCATGAGATACATCACAACCATAGAAAGTAAGCTGAATGTAATGCACATTAAGTGCACATTAACTAACACACACACACACACACACACACACACACACAATGATGATGTGAAGTACTATGATGTGAGTTTCACTAAATGAATAAGGAGTTATGCATCTGAGCTTCACAATGCTGTCCAGAACCTCAAGTATCCCAGGGAAAAACCACTTGTGAGTGCAGACAACAGAGACATAGAGTCAATACTGTGCTTTATTTGCCCTATTCTTCATGATTTTTACCAAATACAACACAGAGCCCAGGAGATTCCAGTAACAACAACAATAAAAATAATAATAATAATTTTATTGTCGTTCAGCTGATTACAGCAATAGACAAAGTCAAGAGCATGTATTTCTACATAAACTACTATATCAAAGTAAATTGGTTTACATAAAATAGGTACACGTTAGAATACAGTATTTTCATCTTCAAAGAATTCATCAATGGAGTAAAACGGATTGTTCACTAGTAGCTTGTATAATTTAGCTTTAAAGATGTTTACAGGCAGTTCTTTAAAGTCAGCACTTAGTCTATTAAACATCCTTAGTCCAAGAACTAGGTACGAGTTATGCGATTTTGATAATTTATGATATGGTATGTCTACAGATGTTCTGTTTCTAGTATTATGGCTATGAATATCACTTCTCAACACAAAATTAGACACATTGTTTCTAATGTACATTAAAATGTTGTAGATGAATAAGTTTACTACTGTAAGACACTGCAATTTAATAAACAGAGGTTTACAATGTTCTGTTTTATCAGAATCCATTATTATTCTTATTACTTTCTTCTGTAAAAGTAAAATGTCATTTACATGACAGCTACTGCCCCACAGCAATATTCCATAAGAGATGATGCTTTGGAAGAAGGCAAAATATGCTAATCTCACATAGTCATTGGGAACATGTCTTTTTAAATTTCTAATTAGATAAATAACTCTTGAAAGCCTAGCCAATATATTTTTAATGTGTGGTTCCCACGTCAATTTATTGTCAATAGTAACACCTAAAAATTTAACAGTTTCTAATTCCTGGTAGTTAGGAATCTCTCTGAGGCTAAAGTAAAGTGTCTGGGTTTTGTTTTCATTTAGCAAGAAGCCATTAGCTTTGAACCATAATGAGGACTGAGCAAGGGTATTTTCGATCAGTGTTTTCAGTGTACCTAGATCAGAGCTTTTATGTAGAAAAGTTGTGTCATCAGCATACAATATTGTATGAGATTTTATGAATAAGGGCAGGTCATTAATCATTAGTATAAACAGTAAAGGTCCAAGCACCGACCCTTGAGGCACTCCGAACCTAACATTAACCAAATTTGATTTCTCCCTACCGATGCACACAACTTGTTGACGGTTCTCTAGAAAAGACCTGAAGATATTTATACTGTTGTCATCAAAACCATAGTAAACTAGCTTATGCAGCACAGTGTCATGCTCTACACAGTCAAAGGCTCTGCTCAGGTCATAGTCCCTAGCCTCGAACGCATCTAGGACTAATTTTACGAGGGAGTCCATTGCATCTGTTGTGGATTTACCTTTCCTAAATCCAAACTGTTTATCACCAATTATATTTAGTTTACCCGAGTAGGCACTAACTTGCTCATACATAATCGTTTCTAAAATTTTTGAAAAAACTGGGGTCATGGATATAGGTCTGTAACTAGCGGGACAGTTCTTTTCCCCTTTTTTGTATATGGGCACAACTCTAGAAATTTTTAGTATGTCGGGGAACTTACTTTCAACTAAGCATTTGTTAACACAAAAGGTTAAAGGATAAATCACACAATCAATAACATCTTTCAACAAATTACATGACATATCATAGTAATCAACACTAACTGAAGGTTTGAAATTTTTCACTATTTTTAGGATATTATTTGGGCTCACTTCTGTGAAAGTGAAGGTGCTTGGGGGAAGCTTTTCAAAGCAGCTGTCCATAATACTAAGTGTATTTTCAGGTGGTTTGATTATTGAACTACTAATTTCTTCAATGGACTGAATGCAATATTTATTAAATTCTTCTGGGGTAATGGCAATTTCCTCTTTGTGTTTAGTGTGCGCAATGGAGTTTATTACACTCGAGGCCTTCTTGCATTTATTGTCAGATTTTTCAATGTTTACTATGTTATGCAGTTTCTTTGCTTCATTTATTGCCTTCCTGTACTTGCATTTAGCTTTAGCATACAGGTCTTTATACAGTTCTGATTTACTGGTTTTGTACAGACTAGAATACAGCATAACAGTGTTTTTCAGTTGCCCTAACTGTGGAGTATACCATTCCTTTGTTTTCCTTTTCTTGTAATTACTACTAATATTCACTGTACATTTTTTCAGAGGGATGCTATTTTCAGATACATTTAAAAAGATGGAGAAAAACTTTGTGAATACAATATCAGCTGAACAGTGTTGAAGCCTAATAAAACATATGTCCCAACTGAAATAAGTGAGGGCATGTCTAAACCTATCCATCCTCTCTCTGCTCACTGGTCTAGTAATCACAGTTTTAGATTCTGGTTTGGTGCAGTCTGAAGTTACATTATTAAGTCTAAGATATACTGCATCATGGTCTGAGAAAGGGAATGCCAGTAGATCAATGAGAATCTGCAAAATTCTATTTAAAATGGTCTCTTAATAGTACACAAAATATTCCTTAATTTAATGAAACATGAGTATTGTATTGGTAATGTGTGTTGAGACTGCTGTTGTTCAATTTTTATTGCACTCACTTGTAAGGATCACAATTTTTTTTCTGGCTTATAATGTGTATGATTTGCTTGAAAAGCAAATAAATAATGTTGAGTACATGTCTGTAATGCCCTCAATATCCCAACTGATTTTGTTTTCTGTGGTTGAACCTTAGAACTGAATATATTGAAACATGCAATTTGTTATTGGTTCACTCTGGCATATGACCCTTCATTTTTTCTGTTGACTATTTCAGACTAGAACAATCCAAAATTGGTTCTCTGAAACCTCTGCCAAGCACATAAGTGTCAATTGCAGAATAGTCATGTAGATCTGGATAATTAATTTGAACCAGAGCTTGTGATTTAGTCCTGGAAACTACTTTCTTAGACCAAAACCATGGAAGTTACCCTTTAGCCACGAGAAAAAGGTTAGGCCCATGTGTTACTACTCATGAGGAGTTCAACACAACTGATATTAATGGAAAAATGAAGTATAAATATGCAGTTGGGAATGGTATCAGGAAAACCACTTTTGGAGCTACCTGAAGGATAATTAGCTATTGTCTGAAAGATGCTCTGAAATGGGTTCATCCATCCACACTTTGTCTACATATCTGCCATCTGCATCAATAAACTTCACATACCCTTTAACTGCTGGTTCTAATATATTTTAGACATCTTAATTAAAACATAAACACTATTACTTTACATTATTTTTCTAAAATTTAGTTTGATGTAATACTGTAATTCAGTGTCAGGATATGATAATGTTTGTGGATTACACAGATCCTGATCAACAACAGCATTCACCAACCCATATTCTTCTGCAGGTTGCATCTCTTTCCTGAAAGTTGTGAAGACAGTGCAGTTTGGTACTGTAATGCCACAGTAGCCAGGTTCTGTTGCACGTGGCACAAAATTTACTGTTTCACAGGTGTGAAAACCACAAATGGGATGCCACCTTGGTAACTTGCATGTTCCAAACCTACCCCCAATAATCACACTCGTGGATGGGAACCTATAGTTTTAATATTAAATACAGACCATGTGACATGTGTCATTCTTAGTGCATCTTCACATTTTTGAGAAATGAAGCTAGGTTAAGGACAGACAAATATTCCATGGTCTGAATGGTATTCAATCCTGTGACCTTTCGGTTCCCAAAAACATACTTTAGCTCTAGACCACAAGGTCTGGCAATAATGTAATTAATAAAATGCTGATGAAATGGAACAGCTGAAACCAGAATTGTTACAACTTTATAGTTTCCTGTTAGAAGGAAAGGAATATGTGTATGATGATAAGTCTGTATCGAGAAAGCAATAGCACACTGATTTCAGTTCCTCTTTTGTACTTAAAGACTAGTAATATTTTTCTGTTTGTGTGGTACTTCTTAATATATACAAATAAACAAAATTCAATACGAGCAACAAAAAAGCTAAAGAATGGAATTTCAGGTGCAAGGGCTGTTGAAGACAAGACACTTGTGCAATGACATTAGGATTTGACAGGGAAGTACTGTCTCCTTCTTTGGTGAACATATTAGCTTTTGCCAAAAATAATTTATGGGAAAACTTAAAGTAGGACCCAGGATGTAAACCATCCCCAAGGCTGTGGCTAAGCCAGTTCTCCACTTCATCCATTCTTGCAAAATGGATAGTCCCTCAAGGTATTTAGGAGAACTTCTGTGAAGTTTGGAAGGTAGGAGAGAGGTATTGGAGAAAAGTTAGTTCTGAGGGTGGATCATGAGTTGTGCTTTGGTAGCTCAGTCAGTAGGGCACCTGCCTGCAAAAGGCAAATGTCACAGTTAAAATCCTGGTCAAATACATAGCTTTAACCTACCAGGAAGTTTCAAGAATAGGATGGTTGGCTGCAGTTGTGAATCTCACTTCTGCTCAATATAAGTCTTGTGGCCTAAAAATTGCACCATCTCACACTGTAATAGGTAAAGCAGCTAGGTTTAAACCATTGTTCACACATACAACTAGCAGCATATGAATTATAAAGCATTTAACATGAATTTATAAAGTGCTTTAAAAGTGTTTAATATGTCAACAGTGTGAATGGAGTAAACATCACATTAATGAAAGAAAGATCTTCTGAGTGATTAGGCCTTGTTATTTTCTTTTGATACTTCTTTAGAAACTTAATTTTTTAGCTCTGTTGCAATCTTCTGTAGTTCACACATGGCTCAGCAATGTCAAACATAATGTTCACGTATAAAAGGTTGTTCTTGCACACTTTTTAATCTTCAGCCACTGGCAGATAGCAGAAGACTCCAGAATAAGATCCCAGGGCTCGGCTAGTTGAAGTAAAAGAAGATGATGAACTCACCTAATCAACCACAAGATTTTCCTTTCTTTGACAACTGCAGACTTATTAAAATTGTGTTGCAAGAAGCAATCAAATAAAACTTGGTAGAAATTGGAGAAATGAATAGGGTACAATTCCATAACAATGTGCTCCATGTTCAAGAATTTGTAAACTGCTTAAAGAAGCCTGCAACTTACAGTTATTGTATTAAGAAATATCATAAAAGGCCTGCATTGGGATGTTGCAGAGGAGGGATTTAAGACTTCATCTAAAACAAATAGAGAGCCTACACTACTGAATGGTCAGAAACAGTCTGAAAAGCTTGTAAGGGTGTTGCAAGGTAGATTGACCTGAGAAACAATTGTTAAGGAAAAATTTCATTGTGCTATTTCTAATGTAATTAACACTGAAGTTAGCCAGTCTGGTTGCTGCAGCCTGTCGCAGACAATGGCATCAAATGTGTTCTTCATTTTGTTTCCTAATTGAAATTTATCTCCTCCAAAAAAAAGGCACATTTTAACTGGTAATGAGCATTTGAATAAATGGTAACCCACAAATTACTGTAAATTACTGCATTTTAGAACATGCACATACTTGAATTTGTGTTCAGTGACCTGATTGGGAAATTTCAATGCTAAATAACTTGGGAACAGCATAATGTATTGAAGTTTCTTTTCAATAATTACACAGGCCAACAATGGAAAAACTTTTTTGTTGAAAATACCTTATTCTTATGTTTTTTAGGGTGGGAAATCTAAATATGATACTTAAAAAACTGTATCACCCACCATTTCTTTACATTTTACAGTTAAATTGATTAAATTAAGTGATTTTTTAAAGAATTTAACATCTTTTACATAGTTAAAATAATTTAAAAAGGAGGTGTAATGAATGTAGATGATGTTAGAAGCACTGCTGAAAAACATTTGCTGGCAAAAAAAGGTTGATTCTATTTTTGTGTTAACAGATCGTGTTTTGTTTATTGTCAACCTAACTTCACTTCCCCGTTTCCTGTATAAGTCCTAAGTACAATGTCTAAGCACGGTTGTAAGAACTCTGCTGCCAGTTTTTATTATATTTGTGGTGAATTTGTGATTAAAAAACACCAAAGAAACATTGCAGACTCTGTGAAAAAGGTTTACCTATCATACTTTGGATCTAAACTTGGTGATCAAGATAAATCTTGGGCCCTGCATAAGGTATGTTATGTGTGTGTTGAAGATCTGAGAAAATCGTCCAAAAAGGAGAAAAAAAGCCTTTAGCTTTGCTGTTTCTATGATATGGAGGGAGCCAAGAAATCATTCCAATTATTGCTACTTTTGCAGTGTTGATATTACTGGTCATAATTAGAAAAACAAAAAGGTAGAAATGGAAATGCCATGTGGCTAGGGCCTCCCATCAGGTAGACTGGTCACCTGGTGCAAGTCTTTTGAGTTGATGCCTCTTCGGTGACTTGCGTGTTGATGGGGATGAAATGATGATGATAAGGACAACACAACACCCAGTCCCTGAGAGGAGAAAATCTCTGACCCAGTCGGGAATCGAACCCGGGCTGTTAGGTATGACATTCTGTCATGCTGACCACTCAACTACCAGTGGCAGAACCAAGAAGGTAATAAGCAAACCTAAGCTACTGTCCGCCATCCTACCAGTAGGGCATGGTGTAGATTTGCCGGTTCCTGAACCACCAGATGATTTAAATTCTATTCCAACAGAAGTATTTTCTGATGTACAATCTGATTTACATGAACCAGATGATGATGAACTTCATTGTAATACAGAAAGTCTAGAGCTCAAATTGTTTACTCAGACTGAGCTTAATGATTTGGTTAGGGATCTGGGCTTAACGAAAGAAAAAGCTGAATTGCTTGGCTCTAGGTTAAAAGAAAAGAACTTATTGGCAGTTGGAACCAGCATATACATGTATAGAAAGAGAGAGCAGCAATCTTCCAGGTTTTTTTGACAAGAAGGTGATTTAGTGTACTGCTTAGACATTCCCGGTCTGATGAAATGAATGAGTTTGGTATTGAATACAAAAAGGAAGACTGGAGGCTGTTTATTGATTCATCCAAAACTGGTTTAAAGGCTGTTTTATTACACAATGGTAACATGTATGCATCTATACCTGTTGGACATGTACATGTGAAAGAAAGCTATGAAAACCTAGAAATAGTGCTAAATAAAATAGGCTGTTCTGCTCATGGTTGGATGATATGTGGCAATTTAAAAGTAACATGCATGCCCCTTTGTTAGCAAGGCTGCTTTACCAAATTTCCATGTTCCTTGTGTGAATGGGACAGTAGGGCTAGGGATCAACACTGGTGCAGAAAGAACTGGCCTGTCAGGGAGTCTTTAAAACCTGGTGAGAAGAACATTCTGCGCAGAAACCGTGTAGATCCGAAAACCGTACTCCTACTACCTCTGTGTATAAAGTTAGGCCTAATGAAACAGTTTGTAAAGGCTTTGCCTAAAGATGGACCATGTTTTAAGTATTTCTGCCAAAAGTTTCCACACCTTTCAGAAGCTAAACTAAACGAAGGCATCTTTGTTGGACCTGACATTACAAAATTGGTTTTTGATGTTAACTTTGAATCCACAATGACCTTAAATGAGAAAAAAGCATGGGTATCATTCAAGCAGGTCATTGCAAAGTTCTTAGGGCATGAAAAAGACCCAGAATATGTTTCTATTATAGCTCCAATGCTAAAGAAGTTTAAGACTTTAGGACGTTTAATGAGCCTGAAAGTTCACTTTTTGAAAAGTCATCTTAATTACTTCCCACGCAATATGGGAGATGTCAGTGAAGAGCAAGGAGAGCATTTTCACCAGGACATTAAAGTGTTAGAAAAATGCTACAAAGGCCGCTGAAACATCAACATGATGGGAGACTACTGTTGGTCACTTCACCGAGAAGTTCAGCAAGCAACTCATCATAGAAAAATATATCTAAAAACAAGGACCTGTAACTTACCGAACGAAAGCGCTTTCATTCGGTAAGTTACAGAATCTAAAAACAATGACCTGTAACTTACTGAACGAAAGTGCTTTTGTTCGGTAAGTTACAGAATCTTTGTTTTTAGATATATTTTTCCCACGTGGAATGTTTCCCTCTATTATATTCTCATCATAGAAAAAGCTACACAAGAAGCTTCTAAGAAAAAAGAGAAAGAAACTACAAACCAATTCCAGCTGACAAGTGAAACCTCTATTGACACATGTCATTGTTTTAAGTAGCTTACTGTAAATACAAACCATGCTTATGTTGTAACAAAGTGTTTCATTAATTTCCTTGTTTACCGTATAGCATAGGATTTTTATACTATGTAATAAAAGCATATTACTTGAAAACTATGGGTGGTACAAAAAAACTAAGGCTAGATTTGGACTCAGCTCATAAAAATCTATAAATATCAGCTATTAAAGTAAAAAAAGTTTTTCAAAAAACATTTTCATCAACCTGTGTTATTTCTGAGCACAACCTCACCTCTGCAATACCCTTATAAGCTTTTCAGATTGTTTCTGACCACCCTGCATAAATTTATTTTTAGGCATCTACTGACTTCATTCATGAAAATGGGAAGATACATTGCAGTGTTTAAAAGATTGTAATGTAAAACAGGAAACATTATGGAATTTTGTTAAAATAATAAACGTTAACTGACACACTTTTGACAAAAATTTGTGTAGTTTTCATGGTACCTCTAGTTGTCTTGCCTTGAAAATTGTACTGTTCATGGAAGCTTCACTACTATGTCTACTATAGGGAAATGCGTGTCTGTGTTCAGTGTGTTCCTTTCTCTAATATCAAACCATAATATAGTTTACAATTTCATGGGGTCAGCTTCTGTTGTCTGCTCTATGTGTAAACAGCTTATTACCTGCCTGATGTAAGACACTTCTGGGCGTTACCTCTGAATGATTGACCTCTAGTGCTTAACTGACAGCAGTCTTCTGTGTTGATGTGTTCACCATTTCATTAAACTAAATAAATTTCATTCTAAATCATGACCCTAAAAATTTGAAGTTTCTGTTACTTAAAAGAGCATGTCTGCAGAAACTAACAACTACTACTACTACTACTGCTGCTACTACTACTACTACTACTACTACTAATACTACTACTACTACTACTACCACAATAATAATAAGAATAATAATCTGAGCATAGTTTCCAAAATAACATTTTTAATGTCTTATCCAACAGCATGCAGTAGAGATTCTGCTCTGTCTGAAAAGTTTGAGTGGTAAACAGGGGCTCTGCATCAGGCAGGCATCCAGTCTAGGACACATTTTTAAGCTATTGTAATGATACAACACAATTGCTTAGCAGGTTCTAAGACCTTACCTCCTATAGTTCACAAAAGTTATGGAATGCAATTAAATTTTGTTTTTAAAAATAAGATGGTATGAAAGTACTGATTACTTTTTATGTCATGATAATGCAGGTGTTGCTGACGGCGATCACGCTCTGGGACAGAGCACCCTGAGACCTGAGCTGCACCCTTGCCATCCATTCCATAAGAGGCACCCACACTACAGCAAGCATCACAGCCAGTACCCAGTTTGCAACAGACAGTTAAAAATGATGAATTCTGGACAGCAGACGACACAAGTGTCATCCTTGGCATCACAGCCACAACAGATAACAAATGAACCTCAGGAAATGCAACAAGGGAGGACTACCCAATGCCACACGGGAAGACAAGTTATGACGATACCTCAACATGTGCAAAAAAAATCATCTCAGTCGCCTCAAGGGCCCAAAGATCAGCAAACACTGCCACATCAGGCACCAGATGTCCCACCAATACCACTGCAGATGTTAAGACCCATGCCTGCTCCTGAACAGACAAGACAAGTGATCCAGCATGTGTTACAGCAAAGGCCACAGGAGGTATGCACATCACAGCAAACATCTCAAATGTCACAGCAGGAGAAGCAACAAATGAAAACTGTATGTCAGAAGATGCAACAAGCAAAGACCATGCAACATCAGATACTAGTTGCGACAGTGTCAAAAAAAGTACATGCATCTACTGGAAGATCAACACCTGCTCCTGTGATGGCTGCACCACAACAGATGCTAGGAGAAACTCCTGTGAGAGAGCATGTGCCAGAAACTCATAAAACGCAATGGACAGCACCATTACAGCAAATGCAAGTGAAGACTCAGCAACATCAGAAACAACAAGAGATGACTGAATTACTGAACAGGGAAGGATCAACACCTGCTCCTGTGATGGTTGCACCACAACAGGTGCTAGGAGAAACTCCTGTGAGACAGCATGTATCAGAAACTAATAAAAGACAATGGACAGCCACATTACAGCAAATGCAAGTGAAGACTCAGCAACATCAGAAACAACAAAAGATGACTGAATTACTGAACAGGGAAGGATCAACACCTGCTCCTGTGATGGTTGCACCACAACAGGTGCTAGGAGAAACTCCTGTGAGACAGCATGTATCAGAAACTAATAAAAGACAATGGACAGCCACATTACAGCAAATGCAAGTGAAGACTCAGCAACATCAGAAACAACAAGAGATGACTGAATTACTGCACAGGGAAAGATCAACACCTGCTCCTGTGATGGCTGCATCACAAGAGGTGCTAGGACAAACTCCGGTGAGACAGCATGTATCAGAAACTAGTAAAACACAATGGACAGCCACATTACAGCAAATGCAATTGAAGACTCAGCAACATCAGAAACAACAAAAGATGATTGAATTACTGAACAGGGAAAGATCAACACCTGCTCCTGTGATGGCTGCACCACAACAAGTACTAGGAGAAACTCCTTTGAGACAGCATGTGTCAGAAACTCACCGCAAACAAGGGATAACTACATTGCAGCAAATGCAAGTGAAGACTCAGCAACATCAGAAACAACAAGAGATGACTGAATTACTGCACAGGGAAAGATCAACACCTGCTCCTGTGATGGCTGCATCACAAGAGGTGCTAGGACAAACTCCGGTGAGACAGCATGTATCAGAAACTAGTAAAACACAATGGACAGCCACATTACAGCAAATGCAATTGAAGACTCAGCAACATCAGAAACAACAAAAGATGATTGAATTACTGAACAGGGAAAGATCAACACCTGCTCCTGTGATGGCTGCACCACAACAAGTACTAGGAGAAACTCCTTTGACACAGCATGTGTCAGAAACTCACCGCAAACAAGGGATAACTACATTGCAGCAAATGCAAGTGAAGACTCAGCAACATCAGAAACAACAAGAGATGACTGAATTACTGCACAGGGAAAGATCAACACCTGCTCCTGTGATGGCTGCACCACAACAAGTACTAGGAGAAACTCCTTTGAGACAGCATGTGTCAGAAACTCACCGCAAACAAGGGATAACTACATTGCAGCAAATGCAAGTGAAGACTCAGCAACATCAGAAACAACAAGAGATGACTGAATTACTGCACAGGGAAAGATCAACACCTGCTCCTGTGATGGCTGCATCACAAGAGGTGCTAGGACAAACTCCGGTGAGACAGCATGTATCAGAAACTAGTAAAACACAATGGACAGCCACATTACAGCAAATGCAATTGAAGACTCAGCAACATCAGAAACAACAAAAGATGATTGAATTACTGAACAGGGAAAGATCAACACCTGCTCCTGTGATGGCTGCACCACAACAAGTACTAGGAGAAACTCCTTTGAGACAGCATGTGTCAGAAACTCACCGCAAACAAGGGATAACTACATTGCAGCAAATGCAAGTGAAGACTCAGCAACATCAGAAACAACAAGAGATGACTGAATTACTGCACAGGGAAAGATCAACACCTGCTCCTGTGATAGCTGCACCACGACAGGTGCTAGCAGGAACTCTTTTGAGACAGCATGTGTTAGAAACTCTTCGAAGACAAGGGAAAACTACATTGCAGCAAATGCAAGTGAAGACTCAGCAACATCAGAAACAACAAAATATGACTGAATTACTCCACAGGGAAAGACCAACAGCTGCTCCTGTGATGGCTGCACCACAACAGTCACTAGGAGAAACTCCTGTGAGACAGCATGTGTCAGAAACTAAACAAACACAAAGACCAACTACATTAGAGCAAATGCAAGTGAAGATTCAGCAACATCAGAAATTCCAAGAAATGGCTGAATTACTGCACAGGGAAGGAGTATCTCCTCTAAAACTAGTGGCAGTTGTGACTTCACAGCCTACACAGCAGAGAGCATTACATGTATTTCTTATACCAAAGCATGCATTACAACCTACGCCTACTCAACAGAAGGCCAAAGTGGGAATGAAGGCTTCACAGGAAAAACCAAAAATGACAACTCCATTGCAACAGAACCCACAAGTTCACCCTACATCTTCAAAGATGCACATACTACAGCGTTTACATAAAGAGCTCACTGCTTTTCTGCAAGAGGTAGAATTTTCTTCAGTGTTGGAATTACTGTCACTGGCACCCATGCTATTTCCAAAGCCACCATCCAAAGGATCATTTGGTAACATAGCTTCTGGAAGTGACAACATAAAAAAAAGAAATGATGGTATTCAGAACCAACCGTAAGTATTTAACAACTACTAATTCTCAAAATCATTTATCTGAGGTAACATTTTGGTATGGGATTGGGCATAGGTTTTTGCAAATAAATACTCCACTATTAAATTTTACATAATCTTTCTGTTGCTGTTTTCTCTGCTCTGCACTTCTCCACCTGTGTGATTTTGAACAGATACTGTAGACAATGTCTCTTGTATCTGAAGCTTTTTTTATTATTTATTTATTTGCTTGTTTACCCCTGCCAGATTAATGCCTTCAGTCTCTCTCTTCCATCAGACTACACACTTTACAGCTTAAAGTGCAGACATACTTCTTTGTATGTAACCATAAACTTATGTTATATACAGTGTAATATGATTAAAGCTTACAGGGCCCAAGGAAAGAAAAAGGAGAATAGAGAGGAAAGAATACATGTCTAAGACTTTGGGTATCATATTGAGTTTGCAGGGTGTGTTGTATATGTGTGAGCGCAGTTTGAAGTTTTATGAACCAGTTTTAAGTGAAGAATCTAGAGGTGTTCTTTAGCCAACAATGTACGGCCCTCATAGGAGCCACAAAGACAAAATTAGTCTAATTACAACACACGCAGTGGCATTTACTCTATCAGTCTCCCTGCACTCCATACACAGTTGGAACAGGAAGAAACAGCAACATGTGGTACCATACTAAGCACCCTCTGCTCTGCTCTACACAGTGATTTGGAGAGAACTTATGCAAATGTAGATGTAAGTAGGAATGGACATTATAGACTATAACTGGGCTGGGTCTGATACTCTTCTATGAGGGATGTCACTACACCTTTTGATGTATACTATGTAACATATAGGAATCTTTGAAATCAATTAATTAATAAGATCTATAAGTGTAGATAGTGACAGATGGGGAGGAGAACTTGCCCTATTCCCCTGTTGACTGGATCCAATTACAGAACCAGGTACATTCTCTGGCAGAGTAGATGGTAGAATTCTCGAGACTAGCAAACTAGTGTCGACACTACATACTACCACCATGATGGACATACTCCCATCTAGAAATATGAGGGGGGAACATATATAAGGGCCTTAAAATATTCTATTTGCAAAATCCTAATGTTTAACACATAGAAAATATTTGTGGGCTCTGAAACATAGAAGTCTAATATTAAATACAAGTAACAAATATTAATTTTTGCATTTTACACAAATTTATCTTTAATTTATGGAGTCCTGGCATTGAAACATTGTTGTTGAGTAAAAGAAAGTGAGGTCTCTCACAAAAAGTCTGAAATCTGATCAGTGTGTGCGTCATACTTCACAACTTAAGTGAAAAATCAAAAGTTTTAACATTTTGTTACATATGCTACTTATTTACGCTTTTTAGATGTGTTCTCAGCTCTTATGGGTATCTGAATATCACAGCCAAAATTGCAATAATCTTTTGTGTTCAGATTCATGTTGTCACACAATGTCATGTTTCATGTTCTTACAAACTCATCACTCTGCACACAGTGTTTTTGTTAGTTTAGAACCTTCATTTTTTTAGTTGGTGTCATCATCACACTGCAGTCCAGCACATCACAAAATAAACGTTATTATGAACTGCCCAATACCAAGATACTGAGTCACAGTGGAAATATTATGTAGCAAATTCCTCATGACTGGTATAACAGATGGAATTTAAGAAATCTCCATACATAGTTTATTAAGCAACATAGGAGACTTACATTCAACATCTTCGTAGAGAATATCAGCACCATTAATTGTCTGATGTGACTGGAATACATTCTTTGAAATTCTGAAGGTAGCAGGCATGAAAGATTGGGAGTAAAGGGTTATCTACTACCTCACCTTGTACAGAAACCAGACTGCAGTTACAGGCGTTGAAGGACATGAAAGGGAAGCAGTAGCTGAGAAGTAAGTGAGACATGTTGTTGTATGTTCTCTATGTTATTCAACCTGTATACTGCATAGCAGTAAAGAAATAATCTAAAAAAACTGGAATTCAGGAAAATAACTTACTTTAGAGGGGAACTGGATGAAATGGATAGTGTCTTGAAAGAGGCTATAATAATAAAAACAGCAAATGTAAAATGATGGTAGTAGAATATACAGGGTGATTCAAAAAGAATACCACAACTTTAGGAATTTAAAACTCTGCAACGACAAAAGGCAGAGCTAAGCACTATCTGTCGGTGAATTAAGGGAGCTATAAAGTTTCATTTAGTTGTACATTTCTTCGCTTGAGGCACTGTTGACTAGGCGTCAGCGTCAGTTGATGCTAAGATGGCGACCGCTCAACAGAAAGCTTTTTGTGTTATTGAGTACGGCAGAAGTGAATCGACGACAGTTGTTCAGCATGCATTTCGAACGAAGTATGGTGGTAAACCTCCTGATAGGTGGTGTATTAAACGTTGGTATAAACAGTTTACAGAGAATGGGTGTTTGTGCAAAGGGAAAAGTTCTGGACGGCCGAGAACGAGTGATGAAAATGTAGCACGCATCCAGCAAGCATTTGTTCGCAGCCCAGGAAAATTGACTCGCAGAGCTAGCAGAGAGCTGCAAATTCCACAATCAACTGTATGGAGAGTCCTACGAAAAAGGTTAGTTATGAAACCTGAACGTCAACTACCCGAGGCGATGGATCGGCCGCCAAGCAGCCCGTGACAGAGCACTTCGTCACTGGCCTCCAAGAAGCCCTGATCTTACCCCCTGCGATTTTTTCTTATGGGGGTATGTTAAGGATATGGTGTTTCGGCCACCTCTCCCAGCCACCATTCATGATTTGAAACGAGAAATAACAGCAGCTATCCAAACTGTTACGCCTGATATGCTACAGAGAGTATGGAACGAGTTGGAGTATCAGGTTGATATTGCTCATGTGTCTGGAGGGGGCCATATTGAACATCTCTGAACTTTTTTTTGAGTGAAAAAAAAACCTTTTTAAATACTCTTTGTAATGATGTATAACAGAAGGTTATATTATGTTTCTTTCATTAAATACACATTTTTAAAGTTGTGGTATTCTTTTTGAATCACCCTGTATTTGAATTAAATCAGATGGTGCCAAGGTAAGTAGACTAGAAAGTGAGGCACAAAAGTAGTGCATGAGTTTTGTAATTTGGGTAGCAAAATAAATACAATGACCAAAGTAGAGGGAATATAAAATACAAATTCGCAATAGCAAGAAAAACATTTCTGAAAGAGAAAACTTTATTAAAATTCAATATTCATTGTACTGTTAGGGAATCTTTACTGGGATGTTGGTCAGGTGCTGTATGGAAATGAAACATGACCACTAAAAAGATCTAGCAAGAAGAAAATAGAACTTTTGAAACATAGCCCCACAGAAGAATACTTGCACAGAAGATTCAGAAGACTAGATGAGTAGATAGCAAAACTAACAAAGAGAGTGCTCAGTTAAATTGGTGAGAAAATAAAGTTATGGCACAACTTGGATGAAAGAAGACACTGTTTGAAAAGATACATCTTGAGGCATACTTTTGGTAATGGAAGGACAGATTAGTATGGAGCACTACATCAACCTAATCTGAAGACCAAAACAATAACATGCAACAATTTATAATGTCAATGATGATCTTTTTTATGAGTTTATAAAGTTTTGAAATGGGAATGACATAATTGTATATTCCTACAGAACTAATTAAAAGTGCTGTCATCATAACTCATCTGTTGTTAATGCAAAGAATGAAGATAGATATTTAAGCCTTCAGTTTCCTGGGATCCATTATGCAGAATATCCAAGCTCTTTGAGAACAGTAACTTCCATGCCAGCTTCAAAACCAGTAACAGAATGATAACATCATACATAGTGCACATTACTCCCCAAACTATTGTAACTCTCACTTTAGGGCCGTCAAACATTTATTGAACAAAAAATCAGCATGCTGTAACAACAGATTAAATTGTCAATTAGTCCACAAAACCAAATAACAACAGTTCCTGACTGAAATTAATTCAATTTCAATGACAACTGCTTCATTCAGCACATGTATTGGAGTTGTAATATTAAGCACACTTCCAAATAAGTATTACAGTGATGGAAACCACATATTCATCAAACAAAAGGCCAGGCCTGTGTGGAAGTGTTATACCAGCTAGTGGAGGGAAAATTGAGTAAAGGCAAGCTTCTGGGCAACCTTATATTGACTCATTACTGAATTTCACATAACTGACCTGTGATATTGGCAGCTTCACTGCCAGAGGTGCCCTGGCAGACATGGTCAATGTTAGGCATACTGATACATACATATCCTTCAACTCCACATCTGATGGGATCTAACAAACTGTTCTCTATGGACAGGTATCCCAATGCTAAATTAAATATTATCAGTATTTCCACTTTCATATTGATTGAAATGTTAGTAGCTTCAGAACACTTGTAAATTAGGCCAACGAAATCACATAAATAGTGAAATACATAAAAAATACTAGCTAAGCCATCCACTTCTTTGGATGGCTTACCAACTTCATATTGTTATGAACAATGTCTACTATGAGGGGAGGTTTGAGAACATTTTTCTACACAAGTGACATATAATTTTCCAGGCACTTTTCCCTCCCTCCCTCCCTGATACATAAGTTGCCATCTCTTAGGCTGTTGGTAAGGCCTTTAAAAATAAATCTAAACCTATTAAGCATGGAAATAAATTGTTTTCACTACTAATTGTGATCCACCCTATGTGAAAGATTTGCACCCTTTAGCTTGAGACTCAAAGTGGTCACTTGTGTTGCTTGGGTGTCAAACAGGCTCTGCCTGCTTCTACTGCTTAGGTCTTTCATATGATCAACCTCCATTAGTTTTCAGGCTAACTGCAGTTTTGACTACAACCAAATGTGTCATTATTGCTTTCCTGCAACTAGTTATGGCCTTCAATTTTTCTCAAAAATAACCTATTTCAGAGAAGTACTATGTAACTGCTGAAGTGCCCAATTGACCATCTAATCAGCAGCAAGCAAAATTTTCACAGTCAAAGTTATTCATCTGAGAAAGCTTTCATATCAGTGAAATTGACCTAATTTTTTCTGTAATGGGAGAGATAGGAAATATCTTTCAGACACTGTCTTTAGTGACATGATCAAACAGAAAATTCTCAGTATCATGTTGAGTAACTGTGGGTCTGTGAATGAAGGTGCCTCTCAGTGGCATTGTTAACCTTGACCACTTACTGCCATATACTTGTGTCAGTGACCTGTTCATATAGGTTAATATACAGTGCAACTGGTTAGTGAGAAGTAAACCAATCCTGGATTGAACAAGTGGATTGGCCCAACAACCATTTGTGTGGCACACTGTCCAGTCTGAATGTGGTTTTAGGATGTTTTCTACACTTTTCTAGACAATTGGTTGGTTGCTTTTCCATTTCCAGATCATAATCACAACACATAATGCAATTAAATATGAATATATAGAAAAGAGAGTGTACTTGATTCACAGACAATTAGTAATCATTACTTTTCACCTTGAGGATTACTGATGTTTAGTTTGAGGAGAAAGACAGTAGATAGGTATTTGCTGCTCACCTGTCTGAAGAGTTATCACCATCATATTCAGACTACTTTAATCCTAGATCATTCACAATTACTGATTTGGAATCATTTTGTAAATAAGGCTCAAAATACTGGTTACATTCTCCTGTTAATTTTGGTCTTTGGTCTGAGTATTCATAGATTTAAAGTAGTTTCCAGTACCTAGATTTAATCGTGCCCAACCAGAGTGACAGCTGACTAATCCAGTCATTCCAGGATAATGATTATCTGTTTTTAGCAGGAAAAAGCAATCATGACTTCATTAGTGGAGATCAAGGTTCAAAGCAGATTCTGCTGGATACTTGGTGTGATGTTGTTAGCCAAGATGAACGACATAAGTGACTATGTGAACCTTGTTTCACCCAACAGTTATAGTCTTAATAAATGGACATTCAAGGGGTTTTTGCAAATAATGAACAAATAAATGAACTGACAGAAAAAAATCCCAACACCAAAATATAATTAGTGTAGAGCAATGAAATTTCAGGAATATGTTTGCCTACATAATATATTTAAGTGATTAACATTACAAGTTCACAAGTTAATGTAAGTGTGAGATAAACCATACATCAATAACTGGTGTAACTGTTGAATGCAAATGTTCATGCAATGTTGGACTTGTGCCAGATGTCAGTTTGTGTGATGGAGATCCATGCTTGTTTCACTTGGTTGGTCAATACAGGGATGGTTAATGCTGTTTGTGAATGATACTGAATTTGTCATCTGATGATGTCCTATAGGTGCTCAATTGGAAATTGATCTGGTGTTGAAGCAGGCCAAGGCATGTTGACACCCTGTAGAGTGTGCTGTATTACAACAGTAGTATGTTGGCAAGTGTTATCATGTTGGTAAACATCCCCTGGAATGTTGTTCATGAATGGCAGTACAACTGGTTAAATCACCAGATTGACATACACATTTGTGGGCAGGGTGCATTGGATAACTACATGAGTGCTCCTGCTGTCATGAAATTGCACCCCAGACCATAACTGCAGATGTAGGTTCAGTGTGTCTAGTACACGGACAGGATGGTTGCAGGCCCTCAAGTGGCCGTCTTCTAACCAACACATGACCCTCACTGGCACCAAGGCAGAATCACATTTCATCAGAAAACACAACAGACCTCCAATAAGCTCTTGCTTGACACCAGTGAAGTTACAACTGGCAGCAGTTTGGGGTCAGTGGAATGCATGCTACAGGACGTCTGGCTCAGAGCTGTCCTTGAAGTAACCACTTTGTAACAGTTTGGTAAGTCATTGTGGCACCTACTGCTGCTGAAACTGATACTGCAGATGCAGTATGATTCTCCAGAACCATACCCCGAGCATAATGGTCATCCCACTCAGTAGTGCCATGTGACCATCTGGAGCATGCTCTTCTTGCAACTGCACATTCTTATGAGCACCACTGCCAGCAGTCATGTACAGTGGCTACATTCCTGCCAAGTTTTTCTTTTGCAATATCAGAGAAGGAACATCTAGTTTCTCGTTGCCCTATTACATGACCTCATTCATAGTCAGTGAGGTGTTGTACATACATACATACACCCATTAATGCTTGTTCCATAGATCATGATTACGACATTTTGTAATGATGTCACTTTAACATAGATTTTCTTTACACAAAATAATTAACTAATTAATTTTCTTTCTTTCTTCTTCTTTTTTTTCATATCTAAGAATTCATATGTGGAGTAGGAGTTGTCAGTCAGAAATTCTTTTAATTTGCTTTTAAATGTTGGTTGGCTATCTGTCAGACTGTTAATACTATTTGGCAAATGACAAAAGATTTTTGTGGCAGCATAATTCAATGCCTTTCTGTGCCAAAGTGAGATTTAATACAGAATAGTGTATATCATCCTTTCTTCTAGTGTTGTAGCTATGCACTTCACTGTTATTTTTTAATTTGGAGGGGTTATTAATGGCAAATTTCATAAGTGAATATATGCATTGCGAAGGTACTGTGAATATCCCATGTTCATTAAATAAATGTCTGCAAGGTGATCTTGGGTGGGCTGCAGCTATTATTCTGACTACACGCTTTTGTGCAATGAATACTTTCTCTCTTAATGACGAATTGCCCCAAAATATGATGCCATATGAAAGCAGTGAATGAAAATGTGCATAGTAGGCTAATTTACTGATATGTTTATCACCGCCGGCCGGAGTGGCTGAGCGGTTCTAGGCGCTACAGTCTGGAACCTCGAGACCGCTACGGTCGCAGGTTCGAATCCTTCCTCGGGCATGGATGTGTGTGATGTCCTTAGGTTAGTTAGGTTTAAGTAGTTCTAAGTTCTAGGGGACTGATGACCTCAGAAGTTAAGTCCCATAGTGCTCAGAGCCATTTGAACCATTTTTTGTTTATCACCAAAGTTTTCAATAACCCTAATAGCATAAGCAGCTGAACCTAACCGTTTCAGTTAATCATTGATGTGTTTCTTCCAATTCAATTTCTCATCAACACACACACCCAGAAATTTTGAGTATTCTGCCTTAGAAACAGACTTCCATTTGTAGTCTATATTTATCAATGGTGTTATGCCATTTACTGTACAGAATTGCATAAACTGTGTTTTCTCAAAATTTAGTGATAGTCCATTTGCAGAGAACCACTTAGTAATTCTCGGAAAGACATTATTTGCAATTTCCTCTTCTGATTCTTGCTTATTAGGTGTGCTTACTATACTTGTAATACTACCAAAAAGAAATAACTTTGCATCTTCATAAATACAGAGTGGCAAGTAGTTAATATATATTAAGAACAATAAGGGACCCAAGACTGAACCCTGTGGGACAACAGTCTTGATAGCTCCTCAGTTAGAGGACTCTGCTGGTTTTTGCAGACTATCTGTACTGTTAATTTCAACATTCTCCATTCTTCCAGTTAAGTATGAATTAAACCATTTGTGCACTGTCCCCCTCATACCACAATACTTAAGCTTATCTAGAAGAATTTCATTATTCACACAATCGAAAGCCTTTGAGAAATCACAAAATATCCAAATTGGTGAGTTTGTTATTCAATGCATCTAATATTTGATAAGTGAAAGCATATATAGCATTTTCTGTTGGAAATCCTTTCTGAAAACCAAACTGACGTTTTGTTAGTACTTCATTTTTTTACAAATATGTGATTCTACTCTTGAATACATTACTTTTTCAAGAATTTTGGATAAAGCTGTCAGAAATGAGATTGGGTGGTAGCTATTAGCATCAGATCTATCCCCTTTTTTATGCAATGATTTAACAATAGGGTATTTCAGTCTATCTGGAAAAATACCCTGTTTCAGTGAGCTACTACATATGTGGCTGAGAATCCTGCTTATTTGTTGGGAACAAGCTTTTAGTACTCTGTTAGAAATGCCATAAATTCCATGTGAGCTTTAACTTTTGTGTGAATTTATTATTTTCCTAATTTCATTAGGAGAGGAGGGTTGAATTTCAATTTTATCAAATTGCATAGGCACTGCCTCTTCCATATACTGCTTGTGCATTTTCTAATAAATAGCTGGATCCTATTTTCTCTACAACTCTTAAAAATGATTATTAAAAATGTTTTCTACTTCTGACTTCTTGTTAACAAACTTTTCATTATGTTTGATAGAAATACAGTCTTCCTGTGCTCTCCGTTGCCCTGTTTCCCTTTTCACAATTTTTCAAATTGTTTTAATTTTATTATCAGATGTGGTAATCTCAGACATAATGCACATACTTCTGGACTTTTTAATAACTGTTCGTCAAACAATGCAGTATTTTTTATATTGTTTCTCTGTTTCGGGATCATTAGTCCTCCTAGCTATAAGATACATTTCCCTTTTCCGTTTACATGATATTTTTATCCCTTTAGTAAGCCATGGCTTTTTACATGGTTTCTTAGGGTAACTGTTTTCAAATATACTCACAAAGGTTTCATGAAATAGGTTAAATTTTAGATTAGCATCATGTTCCCTGTACACCTCATCCCAGTCTAACTTGCAAGCTTTCCCTAAAATTTTGAATTGCTAAATCGTTAATGGAACACACTATTTTGGAGGACTGTTTTGCATTACTGTATGGAACTATATCATATACTGTAACTAGCTGTGTATCGCGATCAGACAGGCCATTCTTAACAGTAAAAGTCTTTATTTGATTAAATTTATCTTGGTTTATGAAAACATTATCTATCAGTGTGCTGCTTTCGTGTACCACCTGAGTGGGAAAATCAATAACTGATGTCAGATTGAAAGAACCAAGTAATACTTTTACGTCAAGCTTTCTATCACGCTCTTTCAGAAAATCTACGTTGAAATCCCCACAAACAATGATTTGGTTTCCTTTGTCTGGCAGGTAGCACAACAAAGAATTCAAGTTTTTCAAAAATAGTTGAAAATTTCCCAATGGGGACCTATACATAGCTACAATTATAAAAGTGTCATTATTTAGTTTAAGCTCATGTGCACATGCTTCTATATGTTACTCTATGCAAAAATTTTTAGTTTCCAAATTTTTCACACTGTGACTTAATTTAACATATATGGCAACTCCTCCTCTCTCCATAGTGTCTCTACTTACATATGCTGAAAGCTTATATCTACCTAGATTTACCATTTCTATACCTGTGACTATATGATGTTCAGACAGGCATAGTACATCTATTCCACCCTCAGTTTCTAAATCTTCTAAACAAACAAGAAGCTCATCTACTTTGTTTTTTAATCCCCTGATATTCTGATGCAATATATTAACATTATTTTTCACTGCACTTTTATGTGAATCTTGTGACATACTAACATTATTTTTCACTGTACTGTTATGAGAATCTTCTGATATTTTCACATCTCCAGTACCTGCCTGTCCGAACTTTGCATTAAGCTTCATTTCAATCAATGTAGGATGATTGGACACTGATCTTAGCCTAAAAAAGTACTCCCATGAGTTTTTCAGAACCCCCCCCCCCCCCCGCCTTAAAATATTTTCTACCATCCCAGCCAGTTTACCCTTCCCTTTTCTACTGAGATGCAGGTCATGTCTTGTGAAGTCCCACCTACCAATACCATCAACAAGAACCAAACCTATACCTGACAAAGTAGCTGCCTGAAGCAATGGCATATTTGTCACCTTAAAGCCATTCTTGACTAACATCAACTCACCATGTCCAGTCTCAAAGGTAAGTAATGCTCATTACCACTGTAGCATGTATTTAAAGCGAACTTGATTTCCATTGTCATAGTGGCATTAGTACTGCCACCCTTATGTGACTGCTATGAAATTTGAATAGATATCATCTTTCAGGCGCAGACACATGCCTACCAAGTTTTGTTTATGCTGCACTACTTTTTCTTGGTGTTGCAATTTGTTTCCATCAATGTATGCGTAATTATTGAATAATGTAATATTATTTTTTTCCTCTTCAAACTACTGTTAGTATAATTATTCATAGAAAAATAATATATGTAAATGTCACCTTCATTTATAAATAACTTCATGCACTCTGTGGGGCCATTTTTGGGTGCTTTGGGTTAGAGGGCAAATGCCATTTTGCGTGATTGGAAATAAGGTTATTTGTGAAAGAAGATGGCATTTATATACACATTCCTTTGAGTAAAGTTTCGTGTCTTGCAAAATTGCATAGAAATCTTGCATAGGCTATTATAACATTCATTATTCTCAGTTTCCAGTGGATATTCTCAGCAGCTGTGAAACATTGTCTACTGTGAGATAAACACTCTTTACCTTTTGAGGGAGTGTTGTGATTCAATAGTCTCTAGTGTAGTGCAAAATGGTGACCAATAATGAACACTGTATTTAATTTCTTTTACAGTACAGACAAAACAAACCTGCACAAGCCAACTGGTGAAACAACACAAGAGAATCAAGAGCAGCCTTCGAAAATTTTATCAGACTTCCACAAAAATCTCATATCATCTCTTGAAATTGAGGAAGAAACAGAAAATTTCCATGACTTAGGTTGCATCTCAACCCCGTTACCAGCTAATGACGTACTTGAAACTTTGCAGGACCTTGAGAAGTGTGATTTAGAGACCTGTGAATCTGATTCAGTGCCTTCTTCTGCTACTAAAATAAAAGAAAACAAATATTCAAGAAGATTGAAAAATGCAAATAGTGACAGTGGGATGAGGAAAACTAGCAAAATTACTCCATTAACAGGATCCTATTGTAGAATAAGGCATAGTCTCCTCCTGCGTAAACACCAGAGTGCTCAAAATAAGCAAACTTGTGGAGGAGGCTGCAGGCCACCACCAATAGGGAAATACTCTATTACCCCAAAAGAAGGAGTGATCATGTATTTGAGTCCTACAGTATTCCATGTACCAGCACAGAGATTTGTGCAACGTATATCTGTGGAAAGACATTCAAGAGAAGCAACAGTGCAGTTTGATCCACTCACAATATTTTGTAAACTTCAAAATCCCTCTGAAGAACCAGTCACACAAGGCAAATCCAATGTAATTAATATGACCATTACTCCAGTCCTTGAAATTGTTCAGCATCTGTCACAACAGGCAAATCCAAAAGTATTAAAAGCACACCTTTATGTTTTTAGTGCTCTACTGCAGCAACTTCACCGAAGAAACAGAGCAGCCACTTTATATTTTAATAATATTGTCGCAGACCACTTAAGACATTCAGAATTACAGAATGCAGATCAGTCTGTTGGTGTAGGCAATTCACAAGAGCAAACAGATGTAGGAAATGACATAATTAGGGAACAGGCAGGAAGTAATATTGCTACATCTGAAGTTCCTCTAAATATAGGTCCCACAGATGAATCAACTGGTTTCCAGAAAGGGCTCTTACAAGACTTGCCAATGGGGCTGCACAACATCAACAACACTCATGAGCAAAACCAGAGTAACAATGAAATGCCCAAAGAGGAAACGGCATCTCACCACATTCCTGTAGCTGGCTCTCTGCTAGAAGCTGTCATGAGATTCTGTGTGGTTTCACCACATAACTGGTAAGTTTGAAGTCGGATTGCTTGGCACAGAAAATTTCTACATTACATTAAAATAGGTTATTAAAATAAATGTTAAAATAAATCCCTAAGAAGCAATATAATATTAAGCAATTGAATCAGAGATGCTGCTGTATGAGAGAGAGACTCATTTCACAATGCTGAATGAAAATAGTTTGATGTGTAGTGTAACATTGGATAGACATGGTCATAGAGCAGCAGATCATTCACGTGTTTAATGCTGAATGACAACTGATGAGCAGCTGTACCATGCAGCATCACATCTTCCATGTGGAGCTACTTTCCAACAAATGTAGCAACTTCTCTCATCACAGGACACATATAACATTGTCACACTGACATTGTGGTGGACACTTCAAGCATGGAATAGGTTGGTGGGACTGATGAGTCACAGCAAACCTTCATACATTGAGATAATATATCTTCCTTCCTAACAGGCCATGAATCTACACACTTCAAAAAAAGTTTTGCATCACCTTGGTTCCAAGACTTTCGGAACCTGTACTGAAAATTGGAATAGAGATCAACATAAACATCATTTCCACCCTTTTTATTGCTCACAAAAACCAACATAAACATCATTTCCACCCTTCTTATTGCTCACAAAAACCACACACTGTATGTTGTACCACCTTACAGTGAGACCTTCAGAGGTGGTGGTCCAGATTGCTGTACACACCAGTACCTCTAATACACAGTAGCACGTCCTCTTGCAATGATGCATGCCTGTATTCATCATGGCATACTATCCACAAATTCATGAAGGCACTGTTGGTTCTGATTGTCCAACTCCTCAATGGCAATTTGGCGTAGATCCCTCAGAGTGGCTGGTGGGTCACCTCATCCATAAACAGTCCTTTTCAATCTATCCTAGGCATGTTTGATAGGGTTCATGTCTGGAGAACATGCTGGCCACTTTAGGTGAGTGATGTCATTATCCTGAATGAAATCATTCACAAGATGTGCATGACGGGGGCACGAATTGTCATCCATGAAGACATATGCCTTGCCAATATGCTGCTGATATGGTTGTACTATCGGTCCAAGGATGGTATTCATGTATCGTATAGCCATTACGGTGCCTTCCTTGACCACCAGCAATGTATGACAGCCCCACATAATGCCACCCCAAAAACAGCAGGGAACCTCCATCTTGCTGCACTCACTGGACAGTGTGATGAAGGCATTCAGACTGATCGGGTTGCCTCCGAACACATCTCTGACAATTGTCTAGTTGAAGGCATATCTGACACTCATCGGTGAAGAGAATGTGATACCAATCCTGAGCGGTCCATTTTGCATGTTGTTGGGCCCTTCTGTAGAGCACTGCATGGTGTTGTGGTCGCAAAGATGTATCAGGAGTGTAGTTGCACACCGTGCAGCCTATTGCACACAGTTTGATTCATAACATGACATCCTGTGGCTGTATGAAAAGCATTATTCAACATGGTGGCATTGCTGTCAGGGTTCCTCCAAGCCATAATTTGTGGGTAGCAGTCATCCACTGCAGTAGTAGCCCTTTGGCGGCCTGAGTGAGGCATGGAATCGAGAGGTCCTGTCTCTCCGTATCTCCTCTATGTCTGAACAACATCGCTTTGGTTCACTCCGAGACGCCTGGTCATTTCCCTTGTTGAGAGCCCTTCCTGGCACAAAATACAATGCATCACGATCAAGCCTGCGGTATTGACCGTCTAGGCATGGTTGAACTACAGACAACACGAGCCGTGTACTTCCTTCCTGGTGGAATGACTGAAAGTAATCAACTGTCAGACCCCCTCCATCTAATAGGTGCTGCTCCTGCATGGTTCTTAACATCTTTGGGTGGGTTTTGTAACATCTCTGAACAGTCAAAGAGGCTGTGTCTGTAATACAATATCCAAAGTCAACATCTATCTTCAGGAGTTCTGGTAACCGGCGTATACAAAACTGTTTTTGATGTGTGTACATGTTTGTTAGGTTGAAGGGAGTGAGAGGAGGCCCTACCATCTTGATGAACAGCAGTGCAAAAGTTGTTTGTACAAGCATAGATGACTTAGATGATGTAACTGTTAGATTCATTTGAGAGAATACCCTTTCATATTTACTGGTAGATATTTCATTTATGCCCTAAGTGTGCTTCATAGGAAGTAGTAAATCAGAATTCATTTTCTTGAAAATATGCCAAAATTATAAATTGCCTCTCTTTCATTTAAGCAAAATTTGTGGGCTAAATTCCTAATTTCAGCTTCACAAAATTTCAGATACCTCCCAGTATATCCTGACCAATACTTTGAATCTTGGTGCATTCATGCATCAACATCATCTTCTTGAAGCAGATACTTTCCAAGAGCTTATCTGAAACTTTTATAAAATCAGAAGAAATAATTGCAGGACTGTGTCTTTCATTTCTCTGGAGTTCAGTTCTTTTGAACTTTAGAGTCTCCTTACTTTGAAGAGGGGTACTTTAGTACTGAGCAGGACTTCCATTTCTTTCTTCAAAAATTTGGACTGTATTCATTATACTCCTGTGTGCTTTGTGCAAGTCAATTTTTCTCTTTTGTAGACCTAGACTTAATTTGCTAAGTTCTTGGAGAACATCACTCATAGGGCTCAAATCAAGAACAGACGCACATGATGTTATTTTTCTCAAAAGACTCTTATGAAGACAACAATCTCTTTTGATCTTTTACTATCGTCTTTTGCCTTCTGAAAGTGATGGATGAAGGTTTCAGAGTTTTGCCACACTGCGGAAATGGTGTGAAAGCTAGATGCAACTTTTCAAGTGCTTAAAATTCTTCCTGTTTTAAGAACCTGAAGCTCTAAAGTCAATGCACAAGCCTGTTTCCAAAGCCAACATAGGACACTTCTTAAAACATACGATAAAAGATGCCAGTACTGTGTACCATTCAATACCGCCAGGAAAAAGAGTGCTAAAAGGCAATGCAGCATCTTATGATTTCTGAGTTGTGTTAGAATAGTTTGTAAAACATTCAACAGAAATGAGGATATGGGCTTCCCAGTTACCCAACCTTTATTCTATTGATCACATCTAGACTGTCATAAAGTGGGATATGGGCCTCTTGGGCAAAGCTATGACCAGTCTTCCACTATTTTGGGTGCCAGTTGACCCGTAATGGATCATGATGGGTTACTAGCACTTTTGGTATCCTACAGTGTCCCCAACATGATGCATCATGACCATTGTAAGGGCAAAACAGCTGATACACATCACTAGATAATGGTCTATAATTCAGTTGCTCATGAGTGTGGTATACAACATTCTGATGTTGACAGCATATTCTCAGTTGGCAAAACATCTGCTAGAAACATTTCTCTACTTATATAAGAATGTAGGCTTCCGCGGCCGGTGTCATAGTGATTAAAATTCTTCTGGGTATTATACCACGTCATTGCTAAAACTAACAACAATAATAATCTAAAACCAACATTTCGGCCGAATTGCAACAGCCTTCCTCAGGGGACAACTGGTTTTGCATGGGGATAGGTGCTTCTATTTATTACAGACTATCAACGTCTGACGTCACTGTTGTAAAACTGTTAATTGGCCTTCTAATAAGATTGGCTGGTTATGATGTAAGGGAAGATGGAATGAAAGAGGCTATTGGTGGATGACCATGTTGTCAATGATTGGTAGCTGTCCACCAATCAGCATTCGGCTTATGGTCAGCAAGTTTTCCTCCTGGTGTGTGCGGAAGTGGGCTGACAGTTGCTCTACAGCTGTTTGTGCAGATACATCCATGTCCCGTGTAGCTTATGCCCCACTACCACTCGCGGCCCGTTGGACTGGGATGGTAGGCAGCCAGGAAGCCGGGAGTTCGTAGCCATCTTCTTTGTTGATGTTGTCAGGCTGCTTAATAATTTTGATCGCCTCCCATATTTTGCATTCTCACATCCACGATTCTTTCGCCAGTACTCGAGTTTCCTGGAACCTGATAGATTGTCCACAATCACAGTTGTGTTCTGCTGTAACTGATTTATTATGTTGTTGTAATCGTACATAGCATTTGTGTTCTGCTACTCGTAAGCTGACAGGTCTCACTGTTTCTCCTATGTAGGCAGCTCCACACTCACACTGTTGTTCGTAAACACCTGCAGTGTTAAGATTGTTGACTGCATCCTTGGTGGGACCTATCATTTTATGGATCCTGTGGCTTCTTTGAAAAATTGGTTTGAAACCTCATTGGCAGAGGACGCTGCTTAGCCATTCACTGACGCCTTTTACATATGGTAAGTGTACCAGTGGAAGCTTCTCTTCTTTGCCTTCTTCTTGTGTTCTGCTCCCTTTGGTTTTAGCTACCTTTCTTATGATGTTGTCATCATAGCCATTGGCACGAAACGTGTGTTGTAGCTCCTTTTATTCATGTTTGATGTTATTTTCATCGCTTATCTGGTAGGCTCGGGCAGTTAACATATGCAGAACAGAATACTTTTGAGCTGGGTGGTGGTGTCTCTCCACGTGCAGGTACCGATTAGTGTGCATTGGTTTCCGGTACACTTTGTGTCCCAGTTTACCTTTGGCAGGTCTGTATACTTCCACATCCAGAAATGGCAAGGTACCATTGTTTTCAGTCTCTTGTGTGAACTTTATATTTTTGTGCAGGCTATTTAAGTGCTGGAGGAAGTTTCCCAATTCCACTTCACTGGGAGGCCAGATAATGAATGTGTCAACCACATATTGTAGCCAACAACTGGGACGTAATGTAGCAGAAGCTAGGACCGTTTGCTCAAAGGCTTCCATGAAGATGTCTGCAGCTACAGGGGAGAGTGGGGAACCCATTGCCACTCTATCTAACTGTTCGTAATATTTTCCCCGCCAGGTGAAGTACGTAGATGACAGGTATAAGCCCACCAGATCGCAGATATCTGGTGGGATCTGATCCTGTAGAATGCGCATAGTCTCCTCAATAGGTATGTTAGTGAAGAGAAACTTGATGTCAAAACTGACCATAATGTGTGATGGCTTTATTCGCTGTTCCCTAATCAGTTGTATGAAGTGGGAAGAGTCTTTTATATAGGAGTCTGTTTGTCCCACAAGACAGTGTAACTTAGGTGCCAGGTGTTTCACAACATAATACGTAGGTGAGTCGATTCCGTTCACTATGGGCCTCAGTGGATAACCCTACTGATGGAGCTTAGGTACTCCATAAATTCTAGGAGGAACAGGCATCTTGGTGATTAGCCTCTTGGCTGTGTCATGATCAATTCTCGAGTCCTTTAAGAGGGCCTTCGCATTTCTGCCTATCCTGCTAAGCAATCCGATTTACAGAGCACTAAGGAGTGACCTGATGGCAAGGATAGGCAGAAATACGAATGCCCTCATAAAGGACTCGAGAATTGATCCTGACACAGCCAAGAGGCTAATCACCAAGGTGCCTGTTCCTCCTAGAATCTACGCAGTACCTAAGCTCCATAAGAAGTGTTATCCGCTGAGGCCCATAGTGAACGAAATCGATTCGCCTATGTATTATATTGCAAAACATCTGGCACCTAAGTTATGCCGTCTTATGGGACAAACAGACTCCTACATGAAAGACACTTCCCACTTCATACAACTGATTAGGGAACAGCGAATAAAGCCATCACACATTATGGTCATTTTTGACATCAATTCTCTCTTCACTAACATACCTATTGAGGAGACTATGCGCATTCTACAGGATCGGATCCCACCAGAAATCTATGATCTGGTGCGCTTATGCCTGTCATCTACGTACTTCACATGGCTGGGAAAATATTACGAACAGTTAGATGGAGTGGCAGTGGGTTCTTCGTTCTCCCCTGTAGCTGCACACATCTTCATTGAAGCCTTTGATCAAACGGCCCCAGCTTCTGCTCCGTTACGTCCCAGTTGTTGGCTACAATATACGGACAACACATTCGTTATCTTGCCTCATGGCGAAGTGGAATTGGGAAACTTCCTCAAGCACTTAAATAGCCTGCACAAAAATATAAAGTTCACACAAGAGACTGGAAACAATGGTATCATGCCATTTCTGAATGTGGAAGTATACAGACCTGCCAAAGGTAATCTGGGACACAAAGTGTACCGGAAACCAACACACACTAATTGGAACCTGCACGTGGAGAGCCACCACCACCCAGCTCAAAAGTATTCTGCTCTGCATATGTTAACTGCCCGAGGCTACCGGATAAGCGATGGAAATAACATCAAAGAAGAATTAAAGGAGCTACAACACTCGTTTTGTGCCAACAGCTATGATGACAACATTATAAGAAAGGTAGCTAAAACCAAAGGGAGCAGAACACAAGAAGAAGGCAAAGAAGAGAAGCTTCCACTGGTACACTTACCACATGTAAAATGCATCAGTGAATGGCTAGGCAACGTCCTCCGCCGATGCGGTTTCAAATCGATTTTTTGAAGCAGTCACAGGATCCCTGAAATGATAGGTTCCACCAAGGATGCAGTCAACAATCTTAACACTGCAGGTGTTTACGAACTACAGTGTGAGTGCGGAGCTGCCTACATAGGAGAAACAGCAAGACTTGTCAGCTTACGAGTAGCAGAACATAAACGCTATGTACGATTACAACAACATAATAAATTGGCGATAGGGGAACACCACCGTGACTGTGGACAACCTATCAGGTTCCAAGAAATCCGAGTACTGGTGGAAGAATCGTGGATGCGAGACCGCAAAATACAGGAGGCGATCGAAATTATTAAACAGCCTGACAACATCAACAAAGAAGATGGCTACAAACTCCTGGCATCCTGGCTGCTGGCCATCACAGTCCAACGGGCCACGAGTGGTCATGGGTCAGAAGCTACATGGGACATGGACGTATCTGCACAAACAGCTGTAGAGCAACTGTCAGTCCACTTCCGCGCACACCAGGAGGAGAACTTGCCGACCATAAGCCGAACGCTGATTGGCAGACAGCTACCAATCATTGATGACATGGACATCTTCCTCTTTCCTTCCATCTTCCCTCACGTCATAATTAGCCAATCATATTAGAAGGCCAATTAAAAGTTTTACAACAGTGATGTCAGACATTGATAGCCTGTAATAAATAGAAGCACTTAACCCCATGCAAAACCAGTCATGCCCTGAGGAAGGCTGTTGCAATTCGGGTGAAACGTCGGTTTTAGTTTATTATTGTTGTTAGTTTTAGCAATGATGCGGCATAATACCCAGAAGAATTTTAATCACTATTTCTCTACTTGTGTGGCTGAAACAACATACTGCCCTAAAATTTTTTGAGTATAATTTAATAGGCTCCATGAGGTTGTTCACATATAATGCTGTTGTAAATAAGGATGGGGCAATGGTAGAAAATTGTTATGAATTTCAGAAAGAGTTGAGAAAGATTGACAGTTGATCCTTAATAAATGCTCCTGACTCACAGTGTTGACTGCATGTTCAATATTATCTAATGACAGATTTGTAAGTTATTATACACCTCAGAAAAATCTATTTTATAGGAACCCCAATTCTGCAGACACTCAATATAGGTATATTTTTCAAGAAAAACTGATGATGATGACAGTGGAGTTGTTGCTTAATTATAATGTATTTCTTGAGTTGCAGAATGCCCTTCTGTCTTATGGTAATCATGAACAAAATGACTAAATCAGAATTCGCTGAGCAGCATTTTGGCCATCTAAACCAAATAGTATTTTAGCCTAAAACACTGATGCTGTAAGCCAAGACTGTGTGCATATCCAGTATTTTCTAAACCACAGCCCTCCATCCCCCTCCTCCACATACAAGATTTTTGTAAACTCTTTTAAATCTAGTAAAAGTGAACACTGATACACATTTGCACTTATTCAATGCAGTTTTCAGTGATATATACACATTATCTAACAGTTATAATTTTATTTTCTCTTTGCAGCCGGGGTTTTACAGATCGATTTCATCTGCAAATGCTGCTGAAAACTGTAAAAGTAATTATGAAGTGCAATAGTTCTCTCAATAAAAAGAACGGTAGTGGCACCAGCTTTCAAACTACATCTCAAACACAACAGCAGCATCATACAAAATTGAAAAAACCAAAATTTGGAATACCGTATCTTAAAAATTTGAAACAGAAGGTCAAACATTCCAATACAGCAAAGGAAAAACAGAAGAATTTGAAGTGCCGCTATGTGACATGTAAACCCCATCTGCCTGTAACCAGTGTTAGTGAAAACAGTTACAAAGTGGTAAGTAACATATGTTCCATTGATAATGTGATTCATTAACTATTGGTGAAACATTAAATAATGTTCTAATCATCAGATGGTATTAGTGAAATATTAGTAACTGAAGTCTTCAGTTACCAGCAGGAATCAGTATTTCATAGTTTGAGAGATAAGTTCACTAACGTCTTTCTTGTTATTCCTTGCAATTTGAGTATTTGATGATAAAAGAAGTTAGCATCAGAAGAGGCTTTTAAAATGTGAAGAAGCATTAAATAATGTGCTAATCATCAGATGGTATTAGTGAAATATTAGTAACTGAAGTCTTCAGTTACCAGCAGGAATCAGTATTTCATAGTTTGAGAGATAAGTTCACTAACGTCTTTCTTGTTATTCCTTGCAAGTTGAGAATTTGATGATAAAAGAAGTTAGCATGAGAAGAGGTTTTAAAATGTGAATTTCCTAGGATAATAATGGGAACACATTTAAAAACTGATGACAGATGAAATACAGTTATTTTCATAAAAACAACTTCACCACAGGCTCCATTCCAAAGATACACTGAAGAACCAAACTGGTACGCCTGCCTAATATTGCATAGGGCCCCTGCAAGCATGCAAAATTGTCTGAAGTAGTGTTGGAGGGAATTGACATCCGAATCCTGTAGGGCTGTCCATAAATCTGTAAGAGTAGGAGGGGCGGAGATCTCTTCTGAGCAGCACATTGCAAGGCATCCCAGATATGCTGAATAATGTTCATGTCTGGGGCTTTTGGTGACCAGAGGAAGTGTTTAAACTCAGAAGAGTGTTCCTGGAGCCACTCTGTAGCAATTCTAAACTTGTGAGGTGTCTCATTGTCCTGTTGGAATTGCCCAAATCAGTTGGAATGCACAATGAACATCAATGGACGCAGATGATCAGATAGGATGCTTATGCCTGTGTCACCTGTCAGAGCCATATCTAGACATATCAGGGGTTCCATATCACTCCAACAGCACATTCCCCACACCATCACAGAGCCTCCACCTGGTTGAAAAGTCCCCTGCTGACATGAAGTGTCCATGGATTCATGAGGTTGCCTCCATACCCGTACACGTCCATCCACTCAATACAATTTGAAGTGAGACTAGTCTGACCAGGAAACATGATTCTAATCATCAATGGTCCAATACCAGTATTGATGAATCCAGGTGAGGTGTAAAGCTTTGTGTCGTGCAGTCATCAGAGTATACAACTCGGCTTCCAAAAGCCCTTATTGATGATGTTTCATTGAATGGTTTGCACGATGACACTTGTTGATGGTCCAGCATTAAAATCTTCTGCAATTTGCAGAAGGGGTATGATTCTGTCATGGTGAACGATTCTCTTCAGTCGTCATTGGTCCCGTTCTTGTAGGATCTTTTTCTGGCCACAGGGATATTGGAGATTTGGTGTTTTACCAGATTCCTGATATTCACAGTACACTTGTGAAATGGTCATACAGCAAAATCTCCTCTTCATTGCTACCTCAGATGTGCTGTGTCACATCACTTGTGTGCCGATTATAACACCACATTCAAACTCACTTAAATATTGATAAGCTGCCATTGTAGCAGCAGTAACTGATCTAACAACTGCCCCAGACACTTGTCTTATATAGCTGCTTCCAACCACAGTGCCATATTCTGCATGTTTACATACCTCTATATTTGAATATGCATGCCAATACCAGTTTCTTTTGTGCTTCAGTGTAGTTTGCATCATAACCTTTTGGCATCCAAACCTGTGAAATTAGCTTGCAATAAATGTGGATTTGGATGTGGGACTGTGTCTATGCTTCCACCAGTAACATAATGAACAGCAGCTATGGTTCTATTTGTCAGTGAGGGAGATGTCCTTATACTTCTAGAGATTCATATTTTCTGAACAAACTGACAGTAATATCCTCTGTTGACTGAACTGATAGAAGCCACGAAAATTGCAGTTGTAATATCATTTACAAGTTAATTACTCCTGTCATGGGCTATTTTCACATGTCATTCTAATGACACTGACTGAAACATGGGTTTTCTTTTTCATGGAATTTTTTATTGTGTTACAAGGACTGATTTAACAACATGGCTTTATAAGTGAATGTTTCAAGTTGTCTCTTCACACTGTATCAACAGTGCTGTTTTAGAGCAATGTTATCTGACAGTATTACTGACAGTGAATGTTGCTGTCTTCCTCTGTAAGTCTAAGATAGAACTTTCAGACATTTAGTTAAAATGAATGCACATCATTCTTCTATGTGACTAAGCTAAGGGCAAGTAATTCAGAAACCTTGCATTCAATTTTGAATACTCATAGCCTGCTGGTTCATAATTTACATCCTTGCCCATTTTTGTTGCTACAACTTCTGGAGTTGGATAAATCAAAATGAGAGTCTTTATTATCACATGATGTGTTACATAATACAACTGTTTGTTTCAAACATTGGTGACTCCGTCAGTAAATGCTGTCATATGCTTGCCTAGGTATATATAAAAGAACAATAACACATGTTAAAAGAAAATGCACGTGCATGTGTGCCTGCACACAATACCACACACACACACACACACACACACACACACACACACACACACACGCACACTTGACCACAGTCACTGTTTGATAGTTGTCTCCCCTATTTATAAAAATCTTCCACGTTGTAATCACATTTGCTCTCCTAGGAGTTTTCAGTGTTTGCTTCTGCAGTTTTTAGCTAGTAGTCCTTGAACATGGACTGTATTTTGTTGCTAAGCTTCAAAGTTATATAATTCATGGTATGTTTAAACAAGATAAATCTGTGATAGGGCAATATTTAGTCTGATCTATGCCTTGTTTCATAAGCATGTGTAATAGAATTGTCTTCAAAAGTTGTGCGTTTTTTAACTTGAAGAGGACTATCTTATAAATAAACATATAAGGATTTGTTATTAAGTCAAGTATTTTGCAAATTGATTAGCATGAGCACCAGTTGTTTATTCCCATGATAGCTCTGATGTTTTTTTCTGTATCTTGAACATTCTGAAATGGTTTGGTTTTCCAACATCCTAGAAAATTATGCCGTATCTAACAACTGATATAAAATGTGCATGATAAATAATTTTCTTAACAGCTAAGTCAGTAGCATCATTTAGAGTGCTCACTGCATAAACAAAACTGTTTAATCATTTCTCTAAGCAATTTATGTGATAAGTATATGAGAAGTTTTGGTTTACAGTAACTTCAAGAAATTTAGCATAATCTGCAGTAATCAGCTCTATACCATCATAACTTAACTGTGATATATATTTAGCAGTCTGTCTGGTTCTTAAATGTACAATTTGTGTTTTTGTAAGGGTCAGCATTCTTGTTTATTCAAGTTTCAAAATCTTGAAAAGTTCTTTTTGTATTCTGTGCAATAAAGTACCACTGCTGTATCATTTAAATGCAGAATTGTTTCTGAGGCTGCCTTACATGGGATGTTGTTTATGTAATACAGGAACAGTGAAATGCCTAATATGGATCCCTTGGGTATGCCTGCTTGTATCTCCTTCCAGCTACAACAAGCCCTCTCATCTCTATGTTGTATAATTATCCCATATTCTCTAATTCTGAGATAGAATGAATGCCAGCTTAAAGATTTTCCATAGAAACGATAAACAGTCATTTTATGAATCATAATGGTTTACCATGTCAGGTGCTTTAGTAAGTTCATGAAAGGTAATGGATGCAAACAGCTTGTTATCAGGCATCTACTTATTTTGGTGATATACAGGATGAGTCACCTAACATTACTGCTGGATATATTTCGTAAACCACATAAAATACTGACGAATCTATTCCACAGACCGAACATGAGGAGAGGGGTTAGTGTAATTGGTTAATACAAACCATAAAAAAATGCACGGAAGTATGTTTTTTAACACAAACCTACATTTTTTTTAAATGGAGCCCCGTTAGTTTTGTTAGTACATCTGAACATATAAACAAATATGTAATCAGTGCCATTTGTTGCACTGTAAAATGTTAATTACATCCGGAGATATTGTAACCTAAAGTTGACGCTTGAGTACCAATCCTCCGCTGTTCGATCGTGTGTATCAGAGAGCACCGAATTACGTAGGGATCCAAAGGGAACGTTGATGGACCTTAGGTACAGAATAGACTGGAACAGCACATTACATCCACATGCTAACACCTTTTTATTGGTCTTTTTCACTGACGCACATGTACATTACCATGAGGGGTGAGGTACACGTACACACGTGGTTTCCGTTTTCAATTACGGAGTGGAATAGAGTGTGTCCCAACGTGTCAGGCCAATAGATGTTCAATGTGGTGGCCATCATTTGCTGCACACAATTGCAATCTCTGGCATAATGAATGTCGTACACACTGCAGTACATCTGGTGTAATGTTGCCGCAGGCTGCCAGAATACGTTGTCTCATATCCTCTGGGGTTGTAGGCACATCACGATACACATTCTCCTTTAACATACCCCACAGAAAGAAGTCCAGAGATGTAAGATCAGGAGAACGGGCTGGCCAATTTATGCATCCTCCACGTCCTATGAAACGCCCGTCGAACATCCTGTCAAGGGTCAGCCTAGTGTTAATTGCGGAATGTGCAGGTGCACCATCATGCTGATACCGCATACGTCGATGCGTTTCCAGTGGGACATTTTCGAGCAACGTTGGCAGATCATTCTGTAGAAACGTGATGTATGTTGCAGCTGTTTGGGCCCCTGCAATGAAGTGAGGACCAATGAGGTGGTCGCCAATGATTCCGCACCATACATTTACAGTCCACGGTCGCTGTCACTCTACCTGTCTGAGCCAGCGAGGATTGTCCACGGACCAGTAATGCATGTTCCGTAAATTCACTGCCCCGTGGTTTGTGAAACCTGCTTCATCGGTAAACAGGTAGAACTGCAATGCATTCTCTGTTAATGCCCATTGACAGAATTGCACTTGATGATTAAAGTCATTTCAATGTAATTGCTGATGTAGCGACACATGAAATGGGTGAAAGCGGTGATGATGCAGTATGCGCATGACACTACTTTGAGTCAGTCCACCGGCTCTCGCAATGTCCCGTGTACTCATGTGTGGGTTCATGGCAACAGCAGCTAACACACCAACTGCACCCGCTTCTCCTGTGACAGGCCTGTTACGGACCCGTTTGCGTGCTACGACCATGTTGCATACAGTTGGCGGTAGATGTTTTGCAATGTGCAGCACATTGAATGCTCTCTGTCCGCGTACCGTTCTGCATACACCCTGCAGGTTTCAGCTGCATTTTGTCGACACTCACCATAGATGAGTATCATCTCCGCCTTTTCAGAGTTCAAATACACAGTTCCTACAATACTACACTATCATAGACGTCTGGTAACACGGTGTGCTACAGTTGGTCTGCGTGCGGAGACGAATGCAGAATAACAATAGCAGCAAGAGCTACATGCGAACACTGCGACAGCTAGACCAAACCACAACAGTGCACTACAGCCACACTGATAAACACGGTCGTCATCATAAACATGTCCCTGCAGATGCTGCTCGCCGACTGTGGCCCATGTTTGTTATAACATGCGACTGAACGTCGGAGGTTTCAAGCGTCAACTTTAGGTTACAATATCTCCGGATGTAATTAACATTTTACAGTGCAACAAATGGCACTGATTAAGTATTTGTTTATATTTTCAGATCTGCTAACAGTACTAACCTGGTTCCATTTTAAAAAAAAACGTAGGTTTGTGTTAAAAAACATACGTCCGTGCATTTTTGTATGGTTTGTATTAAACAATTACACTAGCCCTCTCCTCACGTTTGGTTTGTGGAATCGGTTCGTCAGTATTTGATGCGGTTTACGAAATATATCCAGCGGTAACGTTAGGTGACTCACCCTGTATTCATTAATGTTGTGCACAGTACTTTACCCATTCCTAAATCCATATTCATCATTCAGAATAATATTACGAGTTTTGTCATACTTTTCTAATTGATTACACACTGTTCACTCAAATATTATGAAAAAATTGATAATATTGATACACGACAGAAATTTCCTATCTCATCTAGTGTTCCCCATTGGTGGATAGGGTGAAATTCTCCATATTTCAGCCTGTTGGGAAAGCAGTCCACATCAAATGATTGATTTGCTATGTGACAGAACTGTGGTGCAATATTATGACTTCGTGTTGGAAATTCATTCCAATTGACAAATTTAAGTTTTTTTATGGATTTTATAATGTTAATAACTTCATGACGGGATCCATAAGTAAATGTAAATTCTCCAGATCTGTGTTATACTAGCATGGGATTTATGTGAGGAAGCAGAGAAGGTGTGGATTCTATTTTAAGTAATAAGCACTTGCTGAACTCTTCACAGATGTGTATGGAGTTGTAACAGTTTTCGCATCAGTTTCTAATTTAATGTTAAAATGAGTAGTTTTCTCATCAATTACGTCAGTTTTGACAATCTACAACATAGATTTTGATTTGTTTATGAGATTTGAGAAGAATATACTGTTTGCCATTTGTTTTGTCTGTTTAAAAACTTTTTCAAATATTCTTTTGTATTTGTTTACACACATGAGTAACTCTGCATCACTGTTGTCCTTTGAGTCCATGTACAGTTTCCAGTTTTATAGAGGTGTCAATGCATTCAGTTATCAACAAGTTCGTTTTGTTGGATTTGTCATGTATTGTTATGAAAGGAGACATTCATTGAATATACTCATGAATATTGATGCTAAAGTCTGTAATAGTGTTAACTGAATACTGCTTTCGAAACAAATATATTCACATTTTATCGATTAAAGTTCCATTTTTTTTTTTTTTTTTTTTTTTTAATGTAAAAATTTAACCAAAATTGGGCAATGAGATGAAAAGCTCTGAATGGTCACATATTACCAGGTTTTTAATGAACGTTTTTGTAGCACCATGATTGACACTGCTTAAAATACTGTCTGTACATGTTGCAGCAAATTCTGTCACTCCAGCGAACTTTATAAAATTTAGAACCAGACCATTTGCAAATAACAAGTCCTTTAGACAAATGGCAAATCAATCTCAGTTCGTATAGAGAAAGAGAAAATTGAAAAAATTAAATATTGTTATGGAAAATGTTTTTAAATAAATTTCTTTTCCATTTAATAGTAAAAAATACACAATCTAAATACACATAAAGTCAATTTATTCCTTGAAGATGACATCATCCAGGTGAGCTTCATCTTCTGCACAAACTTCCCAGTCATCTCTCAGATAAATCAAGCATGGTTCAAAGTAATATGTCAATAGGAATTTCAGCAGTTGTTTCTTGGATATTAGCTTACAATTCTTCTGTTGTAGCAGGTTGACTTCAATACACTTCGCTTTAATGTGTTCCCAGAAGAAGGAATTCCATGCTGACACTTCAGGGGATCTGGGGGGGCCATAGAGTGTCATTTTTCCTTGAAATTATTCAACTGCCAAACAGCTGGCATTCAGCACCGATCAATATTCATACTGGGACTAACATTGATCCATCTTGTTGAAACCCGCCAGTATCAATAATTCATAGAAATGTGTATAATTTATATACAACAAAGGCTGTGAACATGGTGATGTTCTAATCAATGTGATTTTAATCACAAGGTCATTCTTGTCCTCAGAAAAATGAGGATCAAGTATGCTATACAATGGTATAGCAAACCACATGATAACACTGCTACTGTGCAATAGATGTTGGTATAGCTGAGTAGGATTTTTTCATGCACAATAAAATTTTGTTTATTAACAAATCCATTACCATGCAAAAGGGCTTCATCCATCATGACCATGTTGTTAAGAAACTCATTACCATCATGTATCTAGCTGATTATTCATTCACAGAATTGTTGTTGCATTAGGTGATCATTAGGTATCAGTTCCTGCATGATCTGCAGCTTGTATGGATGGTAATGTAAGTAGTGTACCAATATTCTTCAAACACCTGAACTATTCACCTGGGATGGTGCATGACAATTATAACAGCAACTTGAATAACTTTAATATTGCCTGGTGTATGAATATTTTGCCCACAGCCTGGAGGTTTCTTTTTCATTAATTATCCTGTTTCTTCATTACTTATCCTGTTCCTTCAAAATTATGAAACCACGTGTTAACTACATGTATTGATGGAATATGATCATAGCATCTTGAATTGGAGTGATGGTGTAATTCTCTTTGTGCAGCCCGCACACTGTCATTGTTTTTGTAAAAATCACTGATGGCAAAAGCACATTGCACTCCACTCCAAGTTCCATGTTAGCTAAAGGACAAGATGATGTGAGCTGGTTTCTATATGTTACTCAGCATTAACACTCATCCACAGCTACTTATAAAAATTTCAAAATTTCCTGTTTCTCTGAGCCACCCTGAACATATGTTGAATTCAGCACAAATTATGGTCTTTTTATACAACTTTTTTGCTTGCAACCTACTCAGCAAATTTTTAAATTTGGCTGGAAATGTGCATGTGATTGAATAATCGTAGATACATTATGTGCTAAAAATTAATATACCACATTTTTAAAAAATTCTATGCAGCAGCTTTCAAATATAGTTCCTTTTTTAAGCAATGAAAGGTTTGTCTGACTTTGAAGCTTAGTGATGGATCTACTAGAATGCATAATCCTCCAAACCCATCCATACCACAAAATATTACTGCTAAATTGGACCCTGTTAGTGTATTTATAAAGTTAATATTGTCACTTTGAAGTCAGTGTCCATTTAAGTGCGTAACTTTTATAGAATTTATGTTCTTCAGAAATAATTCTAGTGTATAAGGCTTGTTCATCAATTCCCACAATAAGATGCCTATATTTAGGTGCTTTATCAAGGTATTTCTATGAACTAAGTCAAGCAAAGACTCTTTATGTTGGGCAACATTTCTGGTACCCGCATGGACTCATATTTCTACATCATATTTCTATGTTATTTTGTCACTCTTGGACCAGATTCCATGGGAAGTGGACCACATTATTATTGATTGTGAGTCACATGACAAACTAGTTTAGGTAAAAGTCCATCTGAAGCAAACCACATTTCATCACAAACAGTCATTTATGCATAACATTTTAAATATGTCCATTGAAAACTATTTATCACAAATATTTTAATGTTATCTCATGCAATACATGCATTACAATAGAATTTACTTTCTTCCTATTGTTATTTTTAAGTTTGTTTTTCACTGAGATCGACACTCACTAGTTAAGATTCTTACTTTACTTACTCCTGCAGTTTCCACACTACACTATTCAAATGTCTTATTTTATATTAATAATATTACACTTTTCATACAACAAAAATACAGTCAGATCTTATCATAATCATCAATGTAGAACCAGCTGATGATTAGTCTTGGCACATAGCACTAGTATTTATTTTTTTGTTTATAACCAACCAACTTAATTTATTCTGTTGTCAATATACTGATTAGTTTCTGAATCTCATGCATTCACAGTTGTGATTTTAAGAGCGTTGGCAGCATATTGTATTAGCACTTATGATTATATTTCCAAATCAGTTTCCTCCTCTTTTGTTGGAAAATTCTGAGCAAATTTGAGGACAGTACACATGTTCAGCAGATGACACATTGCTGTAGCTGTGATAGCTGTATTGTTATGTGACACTGTCATCTGTTATCATACAGGCAGTTGTCCTGGGTTTTCCTTTGCAACAAAAAAACATTTGAAAATGGAGTTAAGCATCTCAGCTTTTGTTTTACTACCCTCAGTAACAGTTTCTGTCTCATCCATGAGTGACTAGTCAATAACTTCAGTACCACTGACAGCCTTTATATATGACCAGAATTTCGTTGGGTTTTGTGAAAAATCATTGGAAAAAATTCTTTTAGGGTACTCACTGAAGGCATCACACATTCCTTCCTTGACAGCCAAATGAGTTTCATTTAGCTTCTCTTTATACACTCCTGGAAATTAAATAAGAACACCGTGAATTCATTGTCCCAGGAAGGGGAAACTTTATTGACACATTCCTGGGGTCAGATACATCACATGATCACACTGACAGAACCACAGGCACATAGACACAGGCAACAGAGCATGCACAATGTCGGCACTAGTACAGTGTATATCCACCTTTCGCAGCAATGCAGGCTGCTATTCTCCCATGGAGACGATCGTAGAGATGCTGGATGTAGTCCTGTGGAACGGCTTGCCATGCCATTTCCACCTGGCGCCTCACTTGGACCAGCGTTCGTGCTGGACGTGCAGACCGCGTGAGACGACGCTTCATCCAGTCCCAAACATGCTCAATGGGGGACAGATCCGGAGATCTTGCTGGCCAGGGTAGTTGACTTACACCTTCTAGAGCACGTTGGGTGGCACGGGACACATGCGGACGTGCATTGTCCTGTTGGAACGGCAAGTTCCCTTGCCGGTCTAGGAATGGTAGAACGATGGGTTCGATGATGGTTTGGATGTACCGTGCACTATTCAGTGTCCCCTCGACGATCACCAGTGGTGTACGGCCAGTGCAGGAGATCGCTCCCCACACCATGATGCCGGGTGTTGGCCCTGTGTGCCTCGGTCGTATGCAGTCCTGATTGTGGCGCTCACCTGCACGGCGCCAAACACGCATACGACCATCATTGGCACCAAGGCAGAAGCGACTCTCATCGCTGAAGACGACACGTCTTCATTCGTCCCTCCATTCACGCCTGTCGCGACACCACTGGAGGCGGGCTGCACGATGTTGGGGCGTGAGCGGAAGACGGCCTAACGGTGTGCGGGACCGTAGCCCAGCTTCATGGAGACGGTTGCGAATGGTCCTCGCCGATACCCCAGGAGCAACAGTGTCCCTAATTTGCTGGGAAGTGGCGGTGCGGTCCCCTACGGCACTGCGTAGGATCCTACGGTCTTGGCGTGCATCTGTGCATCGCTGCGGTCCGGTCCCAGGTCGACGGGCACGTGCACCTTCCGCCGACCACTGGCGACAACATCGATGTACTGTGGAGACCTCACGCCCCACGTGTTGAGCAATTCGGCGGTACGTCCACCCGGCCTCCCGCATGCCCACTATACGCCCTCGCTCAAAGTCCGTCAACTGCACATACGGTTCACGTCCACGCTGTCGCGGCATGCTACCAGTGTTAAAGACTGCGATGGAGCTCCGTATGCCACGGCAAACTGGCTGACACTGACGGCGGCGGTGCACAAATGCTGCGCAGTTAGCACCATTCGACGGCCAACACCGCGGTTCCTGGTGTGTCCGCTGTGCCGTGCGTGTGATCATTGCTTGTACAGCCCTCTCGCAGTGTCCGGAGCAAGTATGGTGGGTCTGACACACCGGTGTCAATGTGTTCTTTTTTCCATTTCCAGGAGTGTATATAGCGCTATGCTTTATTTTATACCTATTATACAGTATTCTCTGTTTCTTTGGAAATTTCTATACAGTGAATATATATACAACAGAGGGTCTCTCCCATTATGAACTGTTCTGTTTGGTACATATCTATCCAGCACATGGTCAGCTGTTCTTTTTAACCTGAACCATACCTTCCCTAGATGCGGCTGTCCTGTTCTAAAAGTTCAACTTCATCGTTGAGATATGATGCTAATGCTTTTTTTCTCTGGCTGACTGAACATATATAACTTTCTTTTTGTTTTAATTGCACTTTGGTGATCAATGTTGCCACAACTGTGTCATTGTCACTGATACCAGTTTCAATATGGATATCTTCAAAGGGATCAGATCTATTTGTTGACATTGTATCTAAAATATTCCATCATGAGTGGGATTCTAAACTATCTGTTTTAGGAAGTTTTCAGAGAAACCATTTAGTAACATTTCACAGGATATCTTGTCACACCCACAACTAACAAAACTGTAATTTTCCCAGTTGGTTGTTGAAGGATTAAAGTCTGCTCTGATGATTACAGTATAATTGGGGAACTTAAGTACAAGTGAACTAAGGTTTTCTCTAAGGTTTTTGGTTACATCAGGAAGTGAGTCTGGTGGTCGATAGAAGGATCCAGTTATAGTTGTATGGCCACCCATGATACTGAGTATTGCCCAAACAATCTCACATGCAGCTTCAATTTCTATTTTGGTGGATCTGAATGACTTGTCTACTGTGACAAATACATGACCTCTATTCCCCATTAGTCTATCCTTTCAATATGCACATAAATGTTCCCCAAAAATGTCACTGCCATTAACTTTAGCTTTTAACCAGCTTTATGTACCTAGTATTATGTGAGCTTCACTGCTTTTCAGAAGCACTTCAAACTCTGGTACTTTTTTTTTTAATGCTTCGGCAGTTAACAACTAGGATTTTAATACTCTCACCTGTTTAGGGGCATTTCTTTGGTTCTTATAGTAATACTTGTAGACCTACTACAGCTGTCATTACTTGGACTAAATGGAACATGAACCATTTAGGGGGACCCTGCAGTTCTCAACTCTATGGTGCAAGTCCAGGAAGTCATAGCCTACCTTGTCACAGAACCTTTGAAGTCTCTGGATCAGCCTTTCAATTAAATTCAGTACCAAGGGCCCACAGTGCTGCAAATTAAGAGTTTTGCTAAAACTCTTTGCTGAAGGCTGGTCTTCTCAGCCTTCTCTGCCAGTTGCTAGAATGATCCACATTGTTTTCAGGGAAGGTATATAGTACTATTTCATAGGATGCCTTGTCATGCTCTCCACTAACAAAATTGTACCTATTATAATTGATTGTTGGATTATTAAAGACACTTTCAATAATGACAGCATTGTTGGATAACATACATACTAGTGAACTGAGGTTTTCTGTAAAGTTTTTGGTTACAGCTGGGGGTAAGTTGACAGCTGATAGAAATAAGCAATTGTAAGTTCATGCCCACCATTAATGCTGAGTCTTATCTTGTCCAAACAGTCCTTCATACAGGGCTCGGTCATTGTTTGAATAAATCTGATGTAATGCAATGGCTGGTTTGTTCTATAAAAGACAAAGGCTGGTCTTCTTAATCTTCTCTATCAGTCACTGGAATGATCCAACTATGACCTCAAAGTCCAGATGACAGTCATCATTTGTTCCAATGTGTGCCACAGTCTACTGTTGGTTGCAATCTGTTCTCTCAATGGCTATTGGAATAGCTACTGACTGGTTTGTAAAATCATAATACGTCTGTTAGAACAGCATCTGACATAATTACCAAACTGACTCTGCTGGGCACATGTGACATTGAACTGTTTTAAACCAATGGATATTTTCATACTCCTTGGGTATATATTCTATGTACTCCATTGTTTGATCATGTGTAGTATTAGGGGTCGGTAGTCAGCTCTTGTTAATGACATGTTGGATTCCATTCTTCCAAAGCTAAAATAACATATTATAATCTGAGTACTAATAAAGACTCATGCTTAGAGGCCCTGACATCTTAAAAGTCTATCAAAAGCATGTAATTTGTAGTGCAGCTTGTAAAACTTGCAAAGTACAACATCAATACATAAATGGATTACCTTCAGTCCATCAAACCCAGTGTGGGTTTTTTTCCGGCTATAGTGATGGACCAAGCACCAAAAACTCCAACTTGTTACAATAAGACACTTTTATTAAGGTTCGTATAATTACAGAGACACAAGAAAAACAATGTAGAATTTCATGACACGTGTATCACTCAGTCAAGTCACAGACTTGTATAGTTCAAAATTAAACATTTTTTTTAGTTTTAAAGCAACCCTATGCTTGCCAGTACATGTCAGTCATAATATAACAGTACCTACAGAAAGCATAAAAAACAAGAAGACAGCTTTAACTGTCCAGAATAGAGTTTGAAAACACATATTTTCTGTAATTTTATTTCTAATTTAGTTCTCCAAATCATTTTGCACCAAGAAATCAAATTTTGGAAAGCACTCCAGCCTGAAAATTTCCAATTTCAACGGAATTTTGCTCAGATGTTGAATGCAGAATACAACTAAGCTACATAAAATTTGAGCTCAAGATACTAAAAATTCAGTGTTTTATGAGCTTCCAGTGGAGGGCTGCAAAATCTTGCATAAACTCTACAACACATTTATCAAAAGTCCAACCAGCAGTTGTGTAAGTGAACAAAATAAGGAAAAAGATAGATTGTTATTTTATTTATTTATTTATATACTTGTTCCATAGATCTGGACATGTGAGCAAGTCACTCAGATGTGGAACATGTCAATATACATAATAAAATACATAGAATAAAGTCATTGTTATAGTATTAATAACAGTGCACGAAAGTCATACTTATTAGCTTAAAAACTAGTCAACATAAATGTGAAGATAGCAGTTTCGTATTTAGGGCATTATTGCATTTATTTTAACCTTGAACAGTAATCAGAACTTCCCACTTTGGGTTTAAAAGTGACCCAAAAATGGAAATGAGAAAAGCAGGAATATTTACATTAGGGCATTATTACATTAACAGTAAACAGTGTCAAAAACATCTTTCAAATCTGGGTTTTACTTATTTCTCTGAAAGAATTCCTCTAGTGAATAAAGTGAGGTCTCAAGTAAATAATTTTTCAAGCTATGTTTAAATACTGATGTACTACTCCTTATACTTTTGATGCTGTTGCGTAGGGAATTGAAAATTTTCATTCCAGCATACTTTACCCCTTTCTGAATAGGTGTCAAGTTCTTTAACTCACAGTGGAAATCCTCTTTTCTTCTGGTGTTATGTTCATGATGTAGGCAATTCGTTTCATACAGAGTGGGGTTATTTATTATGAAGCACATCAGTGAATATATGTACTGAGATGTTGCTGTCAGTATTTCAAGTCGTTTAAAAAGATTTCGACATGAGGTTCGTGGGGGTACACCACAAATGATTCGTATTGCTCTTTTTTGTGCTGTGAGGATTTTCTTTGTGGCAGGTGTATTGCCCCAGAAGATGATGCCATAACACATGAATGAATGAAAATAGCCAAAGTAAGCTGACTTTGAGATGGTAATGTCATTGAAGCATGACAAAATTCGTAAAGCAAATGTTGCCGACGTCAGCCGTTTTAGTGTTTGTAGAACATGATGTTCCCAGTTCAGCCTACTGTCCATGTATATGTCTAGGAATTTTGATAAGTATACTTGCTTTATCATCTGATCATTCTGTGTGATAACTATTTCTTTTGGGTTTTTGTGGGTTGTCTGGAACTGGATAAAATTGGTTTTTTTTCCAGGTTTATTGAAAGGGAGTTAATACTAAACCAATCTAGAACTTCTTTAAGGATATCATTGACCTCGGATTCTAAGTCAGTAGTTGACACATTATCCACCACAATGCTCGTATCATCAGCGAACATTGTAAATTTACACTGCTTATTGATGGATAAAGGCAGGTCATTAACATATATGAGGAACAGCAAGGGCCCAAGCACTGATCCCTGTGGCACTCCATGCTGCACAATTCCCCACTCAGAGTCCACTATATATTGTGATACACTATCTGAAACATCTAGAATAATCTTCTGCTTCCTATATTCGAGGTACGATTTTAACCAGTTCCCTACAGGTCCTGTAATTCCATAATGACAGGCCTTCTTGAAGAGTATCTGGTGATCTACACAGTCGAACGCCTTTGATAGGTCGCATAAGACACCAATTGGCAGCCTCTTGCTGTTTATAGACTCTAGAACATCATTTGTGAATGAGAAAATTGCGTTATCTATTGAAACTCCCTTTTGAAAACCAAACTGCTGACTGTTAATGATGTTCAGGTCACCAAGGTGTGCCACAATCCTGTTGTACAGAGCTTTTTCTAGGACTTTTGAAAATGTTGTTAATAGAGAGATAGGGCAATAGTTTGACACATTTGTAGCATCCCTTGCTTTGTACAGGGGCCTGACAACAGAGTATTTCATTCTGTCTGGAAACACTCCTTGTTGCATGGATGTGTTGCAGATGTGGGACAAAACTTCGGCCACCTCACTACAGCAAGCCTTCAACAGCTTGCTTGAAATATCGTTGATACCAGCAGAATGTTTATTTTTCAAAGACTGTATGATTTTTTTTATTTCATTGGCAGTAATGGGAAGCACACTTATTTGACTGAAAGGTTCTGGAAAATTATTTTTCATTATACAGGCAGCTTTATCTACAGAACCATGGCAACCTATCTGTGTTGGGACAGTTAAAAATGTTGGTTAAAGATTTCAGCAATTTCCTCACTATTAGTTATCTCTGAATTGTCAACAGTTAAAACAATATTTTTGTCTTTGGTGTAGTTTACAGTCCCTGTTTCTATCTTTATCACATTCCAGATTGTTTTAATTTTATTTTCAGAATTAGTAATTTCAGATGCTATACACATACTTTTAGAGTTTTTAATTACTTTGGCAAGAATTTTACAGTAGAGTTTATAATGCTTTAGCTGAGCAGGGTTCTTAGAAGTCTTTGATGCTATGTAGAGTTGTCTTTTCCTCTGACAGGAAGCTATGATGCCCTTAGTGAGCCATGGTTTTTTTGCAGACCTAGCAGGTTGGACTCTGTATGTCTTTTTTGGAAATACACTTTCAAAGGTACCTGCTATCTCATTTGTGAATAAATTGTGTTTTGAATTAGCAGTTTCTGCTAGATAAACAGGTGTCCAGTCAGTATGCTGAAGACATGATCTGAACGTTTGAATAGCTTCCTCACTTCTTTTCCTTACTGTTTTCCATCTAAATGAGGTGTCACTCAGAGGAATTCCCAAGCTGTTGAAAGTAACTCGTTGTCCGTCATGGTCAGACACACCATTTATAACCATTTCAATATTAATATGGTTGACTTTACTCTGATCAACAAAAACGTTATCAATGAGAGTACTGGAAGAGGTTGTGGTTCTGGTGGGCGAGCTAACCACGGGAACAAGGTTGTACGTGCCCATGAGATTTTCAAACTCCACCTTGCAGGGATAATTAACCAAGAAATCTATGTTAAAATCCCCAACAACTACCATGCCCTTATGTTTTCTACTTAAGTACAACAAAAGAGTATCTAATTGTTTAACAAACACTTTAAAATTACCAGATGGTGCCCTGTAAACTGCCACAACTGTTAATCTGGAGACAGTGTCTGGCACCTCTATAGCACATACTTCAAAATGTAGCTCAAAGCAGAATCTTTGTACATCTATTGCCGTCAACAAGACATTGTTTTTTTACATATACAGCTACTCCTCCTTTGTCCATATAGTTCCTGCAATAAGATGTTGCCAAAACATAGTTGGGAATAGGGACCACTTCAGTACCAGTAAAGATGACACAATGAGTTCCAGACAGGCACAATGAAAAGACTGTTACACATTTAACTTTTGGCCAAAGCCTTCTTCAGAAATGGAAATTCACACACATTCATTCACACAAGCAAGCACACCTCATCAACACATAACCGCCATCTCTGAAAGCCCGGACTGGTCCAATATTCTAACCTGGAGCTTCCATTGTTTAGGTACATACATGAGTAATTTTGATTAGATGAGTTACACAAAACTACTAGGTGGTATTTCTGTTGGCTCAAAATTAATGTTTAAATGGCAAAGAAAGATACCAAGTGCAGTGCAGGACTTATCCCATGACAATGTTGTTGAGATTACTTCAGACAACCACAGTGTTGGTAAATAAAATTAAAACTAGTATTCTAAAATGGATGAAAAGTAAAGGATTTTACTGTGATCAAGTTATTCAAGAGCATATGAAAAATGACCTACATTTTTCGTGTGAATGAACTAAAAATAACAAAATAGGCTGTATTACATAATAATATGTTATGTTGTGTATCTATTTCATTATTGCCTTGAACATATTGTCATTTACCTAACTGTCTGAGTGTTTGTCATCTACATAATTACATAATACATTTTTGTTGTAAATGGTTATGACATTATTTTGTTTGATGATGTCAGTTGCATGTAAAAATGGTGAACAGTTCTAGGTTCACAATCCCAATTTTCGTAGTCTGTTCTCTGTCAGCTCTCTGGTAGCATCTCAGTCTGTCATCTTGAAGCTGAAAATATTATTGAGTACTCGATGGTGCTTGCTCCATAATGTATCACATATTCATTAGCAACAAAGTTCTAAGGTTGGGACGATTACCAGTTTTTCTACTTCATAATATCAAAAGCGCACAAATCAGGTTGTTACTCATGAACAACTAAGAGTTGAGTGACAAAATTCCTTGTATAATTTATAAAGACATCAAGCACATGTTAACAAAATACTGTCATGTTAGTAATAGTTCTAGCAACTCACTAAATCAAGTAATTAATTGTGACATAGCATGTAGCTCATACTTACACTAAGCATCACAGTTCACATACTGTCCTGTACTAATCTGCCAGATAAATGTACACTGCAATAGGTCATTTAGTTCCGTCTAATGAAAGTCACCTCTCTCGACCATTAATCATTAAAAATGGCAATGGCAGCCCATACGTCTTACCAACAAAGACACATTTCAGTCAAAATGTTCATTGACTTGAGTTACAGAAATAATTTGAAACTTTTTAGACATTACTGAGTTTTTTTTTACAGATGATGATACATGTATTTTGATGAACAAATTGCACATAGCTATTGCATGAGCAAACACTGGGAGCAGACTCAGCTAAGGAGTTACATGTCTGTTAGTTCAAGTGACTGCCAATCTTGAATGACGTCTGACTATTTAAAGACTAGGATATGAACATATCATTATTTTGGAAATTACACAATCATTTGAAAAATGGTTGGGCTAGATTTTCCTGTTCAGGATAGTGTACAAGTATTGATAATTTGATTTGTGAAAAATATGGTTTGGTAATTTAGGAAAGTTTATGGAATCATTTAATGCATCCATGGTAGGAATACACAACTTATGAGTATGAATGTCATATTTAAAATGATGGTAACTTATGCAAAAACCTTAATGACTTGATCAATTAATGAAGTATGTTATCATGTGGATAAATTCAGGTCTACAAAAGTATAATGGCAAGGCTGAAATTTAACAAACATAGAGGCAAAATCTGCAATAAAAAAGTAACTATTTCTGAAACTGAATATAAATTATCTCATAAATAGATGAGTTTCACAGAATGTGAAAAATGTTGTTTTCAACTGCTAATCTTTATAACTAGTGGTGTTATTATGCCCAAAAATACATAATAGCTCTCAGTGATTTTCTTATTACATAATGAGGTGGAATTTTCATGAAAGATACAACTTTAACTAATTTCCCATTAAAATTAAGTGTAGCATTAGAATCAGCACACCAAAAATACCTTGAATAATGAATCCAAGTGGGAAACAGTTTAACTGATGCTGTGGAATATACAAACACCTTTCACATATTTATGTCATAGGAAATGAACAAGAGTTGAGAAATAAGCAATGGAGGTAAATGGTTATTAATGGAAGTTTATTCATATTTATTTATTTACTTATACATCCAGTGAATTTCTCTCTCTTGCTCTCTCTCTCTCTCCTACACACACACACACACACACACACGCACACACACACACACACACACACACACACACACACACACACACACACAAGTTACATATAATACCAAAATTTATTTTAATAATACAATAAATTCATTCTGTTTGATTTTGCTTTAGCAGCAGTAGTGGTTTTTGCATATTCTTGCTTCAAGTCTGTTGTACTTCACATGGTTTAAGATTTCTGCCACTGACTAGAGGCAGTGATCTAATGAGAATGTCCTTAACAATTTAAAACAGTGGATATGAAGAAATAACTTTAATTTTATGTGGCAGACCGTTGTACATTTATATTGCGCTATTTGCAGTGTAGGCTGTACAGGCTCTTGTCATTGGCTGGACATGGAGTTTGTCTTTTTGTCTGGAATTATGTTCATGTACATTAAACATTTTATCTATCTCTTTCAAATTCTTCCACACATATTTACAAGTTTCTGGAATAAAAAGACAGGAGAGAGGGAGGATTGGAGACTTCTGAATGAGGGACATGCGAGCAGTCACTCTGTCATGCATGATGCATTGCTCTTATAGCTGTTTTTTGTGTCAAGATGATGACTGAGCTAGCAGATATGCTACCCCAGAATCTAATTCCATATTGCAAAGTATTGTATAACTGGACAAAATATTCAATGTGGACAGTGTGGAAGCTTGCTTTGTGTCCAAGTAAATGTAGGCTGTAGCATTCTTTTTTCAGTGTCATTTTTTTGTTGTTGTATGTGTCTGCCAATTTAAAATCATGTTGAATCCATATGCCTAAAAATTTTGATTCCAGTGAAAGTGTAATTCCACTAGAATTTATTGTCATAGAATTGCAGGCTTCCCTTTCAAAACAGAAATTAAAAATAGTTATTTTGGGTGTGTTTATTATTAATTTATTTCCTCCAAACCAGTCATTTAGCTGGTCTGTAGTTTTATTTATGTTGTCATATAGCTGTGTTCATGTTATCCCTGTAAGAATGAAGCTAGTGTCATCAGCAAGCCGGTTGGAGTGGCCGAGCAATTCTAGGCGCTACAGTCTGGAACCGCGTGACCGCTATGGTCGCAGGTTAGAATCCTGCCTCGGGCATGGATGGGTGTGATGTCCTTAGCTTAGTTAGGTTTAAGTAGTTCTATGTTCTAGGGGACTGATGACCTCTGAAGTTAAGTATCGTAGTGCTCAGAGCCATTTGAACCATTTTGAGCCTTGTGCTATCATTTTGTTCATGTGTTATCACTTCTTTCTGTTTCCAATTTTTCAAGTATGGGAAGAACCATTTTAATGTGGTGTCTCTAATGCCATACTTTTGGAGTTTTCTCTAAAGGATTCTGTGGTCCAAGATGTCAAAAACTTTGCTTAGATCTAAGAAACTATCAGCAGCATTTCATTTGTTATCCAGTGCTTCTATAGCATTTTGTAATAAATTATATATGGCATCATTTGTAGATTTATTTTTCCAAAAATCATGCTGCGCAGCAGCAAGGATTTTGTTCTTATCTGGAAATTCTAATACCCTATTATACATGACTCTTTCAGTGAGTGGTGCAAAAACTAATAATAGTGAGGTCGGTCTATAGTTTTCCAAATTTGCCTTATCCCCTTCTTTATGAATAGGGATCACTTTAACATATTTAAGACAGTTGGGATAGGGTCATATCAAGAAGGATGAGTTGATTATCTCTGCAAGGGGTGAGACAATGTTTATAATACATTCCTTTATGGTGAAAAGCTGGAATACCATCAATTCCAGAGTACATTTTTCTGAAAGTTTTTGCAATAACATTGCCGTGGACGGAGCTTGTGTAGTATGCATTTCTACTGCTAATCTTGTATGGAACAACTCATTGCCAGTTTAGTGTCACCTGTGTTCTCAAACTGTCTTGTTCTGTTCATCTGCAGTGATTGTTTTTGCTAGCGCTGTTTTGTTCTTCTTTCATTTTTTATTATTGCAAGTTTGTGCGCAATGTGCAGCTATGAAATTTTGTTTTCTGCTTGGTAAAAATGCTGCTGAAACTGTTTTAATGTTGAAAACAGCTTACCAAGATGAAGCTATGGGTAAAACTCAAGTGTTCCAGGGGTTTGCTTGATTTAAAAATGGCGACATCTTGACTAATGACAAACTTCATTCTAGATGTCCATCAACTGCCTGAATCAACGAAAATATTAAAAAAAATTCGAGAGCTTGTTCTCACAGACCATCAACAGACAACTAATCAACTGTCAGTGATTAGTGGGTTATCTTGGCGTTCAGTTCAAGAATTTTAATGGAAGATTTCTTCCACCATGACAACACACATGCACACACAGCCATCTCTGTTAAATAGTTTTTGGTTAAAAATGGCATTGTTCCACTGCCTCACACACCTTACTCACCTTACCTAGCTCTGTACAACTTTTTCTTATTTCCCCACGTGATAAGAGGCATGATAGGACACTGATTTGACAACACTGAAGAAATCAAGGAAAAAACAAGGGGGGATCTGTCAGCCATTTTTAAAGATGACTACAAAAAATATTTTGAACAGTGAAAGAACTAGTTTTTTTGCATTGCTTTCATAGTACTGCATGAAGAGATTTGCAATCTGCTGCGGGTCAGTAATTCTATTGTTGTCACAATTCAGTGCGATATTTTCGTTTTTACTAATTCCGTCCTGCTTCATTACTTTCCAGATTGCTTCAATTTTATTTTCTGACCCTAATATAAATTTATAATTTGCCATTATTTTGGCCTGTCATATGATTTTTCTGTACACCTGAATATATTTAATGCTATAACTGTTAAGGAGAAGAGATACGTTGTGCATTTTTTGGTAATTGAGCAATTTTCTTTTTGTGTTGCTTGAGACTTTTACATCTCTTACTGCCTATGACTTTGCTTTTAGATTTGTATTCCTTACCACCCATGTTTTTGGAGGAAATGCTTTTTCAAAATAGTAGTTGGAAATGTCAGAGAACTTTTCAAACTTTTTGTTGGTGTCGTGCTCTGGAGAAACTGCTTCCACCTCTCTCTTGATAATAATCGACTAATGTTTCTATGCTCTGTGTGTTGAACACCCTTGCAGTCAAAGATCTTTTACACTTTGGCTGGCTTTGGGCTTCATGATAGCTAAAATTTGTATTTACACCTTTTGCTGTTTAGAGAGTGTTAACAAATATTTGGTAGTACAGTAGTGGCAGAGGCTTTTGTAATTCTTGTTGGGGTTTTAATTATTTGTTTCAAATTGAAAGTATCTGTTATACTGAGGAACAGTTCTTTTCTTCTGCTTGTTGCAAGGAAGTCAATGTTCAAGTCTCCACACAGTACTATTGATTTTTTGCCTACATGTATCCTATTTAGTAATGCTTCAAGTATATTTATAAATGCCTTAAAGTTCTCATTGGGAAAGTGATAGATACACATGACAATTATATTTGCACCATTGATGTCTACAACTGTTGCTTCAAAGTTTCTTTCTGTATTGAGGTGCAGAAAACTGTCCATAGTTTTGAACTTCAACCCAGTTTTAATTAAAACAGCAATATCTCTATTTTTGAGATTTCTTCTACAGAAGTAGTTTGCAAATTTGTAGCCTGGTATTGAAAATGAAGTGAACGGATTTGTCTGTAACCAGTGTTGTAGGAAACATAGAACACTTGATAAAATGACACTGAGTGTTTAGCAAAACCCAATTTCCAAAACCTTGTTTGTGACTGACAGGACATTCTTGTGGTATATGGAGAGATACTTGTCACCACAATTTATTTGTCTACTGAATTTTAAATTAACATCTAAAGTTCTTAAGCGCATTTTTATTACATCACTTACCTCAGCTATGTGTGGGGTGATTCCATCCATAAAAAAACACCTGTCAGGAGCTTGGAGTCTTTTTTTGTATTGTTGACTTCCAAATGCTTTCTACACCTGGGATATCCATCCACGTGGTGCCTCATTAGTGTTGCTGTTGTGGGCTTCTTGCACTCCATCTTTTCTGGAGATTTCCTTTGCTTGTACAGAATCATTGGCTGCTTTCATTTTATAGTTTTCTCTCTCATCTGGCATAGAGACAAATGGTCCACTTCTTACCTTGAGAGATATCACGTCTGCAACCCCACATTTCTCATTTATAGACTTAGACACAACACATTTCTTGTTGAGAGATATGGCTTCCAAAGTGTTGGGCTTCAACCATAATTTCTTACCTCCTATTTCTAAAATCTTGCGAGTAATGAGTTTCTTTCCCACTCTGTTGAGATAGAGGCTGTGATTAGTGTGGAATCTTCTTCCAAGTTGACTTACATATATGAATGATTCATTTTTAAATTGACTGCAGATATTTTGATCATCTTTGTTTGCTGTTCATACGTCTTCATTTACACAGGTCAGGTTTGGTAGGTCATGGTGAAGTGCCACTGAAAAAGCAATCAAATTTGCTTTTCTGAACTCATGCAATCTTCGCTTAAGAGAAATCACGAGTTCCTTTTTATTGTTCATTACTATGTCATCTGTTCCAGTGAGGAAAATCGAGAAATCATTTGTGCTCAGTTCCTATAATTTTTCATGGCTTACTGCAGTCACCGTTTTGAAATTAGCACCTGGTTTCAAAGTGCTGCTGATTTTGTAAATACCTCCATTACTTGATTTGGTGTCTATTCCTGATCTCTGTCTATTTATCAAAAGATCAATTTTTGCTGTGCTTGTTGAAGGAAGCTTACATGTTCCAAAAATACTATTGTGGACAGCCATGCTTTCTTTTCTACTAGTACCCTTGGTCACTTTTCCTGTGGGAGCCATCAATGTCCCAGTTTGATTGCCTGAGGTTGGCAGACATAGTTCCAACTTGCTTTGTCACAATGTGAATGGAGCACTTGTATTTTCATTTGCAACTGGTTTGTGCTTCTCACACTCTTAAAATCTCAAGGCTGTATCATTCACTGTTTTAGTGCTATAAGAGATCAAAGTTGGGGAAAAAATCACTCATAACATTTTTTAAACCACATTGTGACCAGAATAATTTTTGGACAAACAAATTATATTGACTATTCTTAAGTATTTCCATAGAGAAGTTGCTTTTTAAAAATTCCATTGAACTGCATATAGTCAACCCCTCATAGCACCCACACACTGCCTAGCTGACCTTTTCAATTTGTCACATCCTCCAAAACTCCCTCCCAGCATTTCACCAGATCCAGAACTCAGACAAACCCAAAATGCTGTTGTTAACCTTTCCACCAACAGCATCAATCCCACAGAAGTGTCAGCATCCAAAGGCCTCACCTTCACCCCCACACCCTGTTTTAACCATGTTAGACTTGTCAAAGATATAGTGCCCTTCTCACAATGCCTACAGTGGAAACACTTCCTTGCCACCTATCTCTCCAACCAAAACTATTCTAACATTGAATGTTGTCTCTACCAGTCAATATTGCCATCCAACTATGACTTCATCCCCTCCCATTTAACCATCCCCTGATTTGTTCCAGGAACTCCTTATCTACAACTTGGCCACACCATTCTTCCCCAAGTCCCTACCAAAGAACACCAACCTTGCAGTAGAAGAAAATACAGCCATGCACAATGTCAAAAGAGGTCCTGACATAATCATCCTCCCTGCAGACAAGGGCATTACCACTTTTGTGATGAATCACAGTGATTATCTGACAGGAAGCTTCTTCCAACTGTCTGACTTTTCCATCTAAAAGCTCTATCATAACTATCCCATCTCAGAAGTGCAACATAACCTCCAATCCCATCTGAAATCCTTAGGTCCACCCTAGATCCTCTCCTCACCTCTGTGACAACCCGCACGTGCACCTTCCATATGCTCTCCAACATCCATAAACTCAACAATCCTTGCCATCCAATTATAGCTGGTTATTGTGTCCCTACTGAAAGAATTACCATTCTTGTTTACCAGCACTTCCAACAAATTGCCTGAAACTTACCCTCTCACATCAAAGATACTAACTACTTCCTCTAATGACTCACCAACGTCTCCACCCCTTTACCTCCTGGACCACTACTCATGATTATTGAGGACACCTGCCTGTACACCAACATCCCTCACACACATAGCCTTGCTATCAAATCCTGCCTCTCCAAATGTCCTTCAGACTCCAAACTCACTACTTCATTCCTCAGACACCTAACCAACTGTATCCTGACACACAACTACTTCTCATTTGAGGGGGAGAGATACAAACAAACCCAAGGTGCAGCCATGGTCACCCTCCTATGCCATCCTTTTTATGTGTCACCTGGAAGAAACCTTCCTAACTTCTCAAACCCCAGAACACCTTGTCTGGTTCAGGTTCATTTATGATACCTTCATGATCTGAACTCAAGGCCAAGACACACTATCCTTATTCCTCTACAACCTCAACATCTTCTCTCCCATTCCACTTTACCTGGTTCTCCTCAGCACAATGCATCACTTCATGGACATTGACATCCACCTCTGTGATGACCCCATCCACACCCCTGTCCTTACAAAACTCATTTAATAACTGGCAGTATGTGCATTTTGACAGTTGTCATCTCTGCCACACCAAAAAATGCCTCCAATGTAGCCTGACCATAGATGTAAGGCATATAGGCAGTAATGGTAACTCTTTTTCCCAATCCGCTGAGTGTCTCATGAGGGCTTTCACAGACAGGTAGTACCCCTCAAATCTAGTCTGTAAACAGATTTCCTGTGCCATATCCTCACACTCCCTAATCCCTCCACCACTTCCAGGAGTCAGCTACAAAAGAGCACTCCACTCATTACCAGTGACTGGAACAACTGAACCATGTCCATCATTAGGTCTTTGATTATCCATCATCATGCCAGGAAATGATGGATATCCTATCCAAGATCATCCCCACCACCACCACCACTCCAAAATGGTCAGGGTTCATACCCCTGTGGAAGACTCAGGTGCAAGACCTGCCCAATCCACCCACTCAGCACTTTCCTACTCCTGTCCAGTCACAGGCCAATGGCTCCAGCATTTTGCATCACATACCTAGCCCCTACATCGGTCACCCCTCCCTGCCACATCTCTAGCCTGCAAAGCAGCTGCCTTCCTCTGAGCTGATAGCTACCCACCTGTCACTTCTCTCTCCCTCTACCCATCCCACCTGACTGTGCATGCACATGTGCATATGTGCGTGTGTGTGTGTGTGTGTGTGTGTGTGTGTGTGTGTGTGTTGTGTGTGTGTGTGTGTATTTCTACTGTAGCTCAAGAAAGGATTGATACTGAAAACAAGCAAGTTTTCTTTCTCTTTCGTGTGTGACTTTCCATGACCCAATGCTTCTACTTTTTGGTGAGTGGTCTCCATTACCCCTAAGTTATTTTTATTCTGTCAGATCTTTCCTGATATATTTGTTCATGACTCAAACATAATTGATGAAATAGAGCTCTATATTTCTGAAATTTGGGTCCTCTTCACAAACTCATATTGTCCTTTTCTGATTTGGTAGTTTCTGATATCTTGGAATGACTGACATAAAATTATTTCCTGTAGTGGAAGCTCCAGTTTTGCTGCATGGTAGGAGTTTGTTGTAACTACTTAAACCATTGAGCAATATAACTTTACCAGCAAAGAACAACTGAAAGAAATTTATTGATCTGTATGCCTACGAAATCATAATATCACATTGCTTATACGCTACATTTGTTTCATAGATCCCATATATGACTGTTTCCAACACCAGAAACGAATCTTCATTGAGTAGGCCAGGAAGAATACCCACACAAAGTACACAGGAAGGTACACAACAAAATGTGAGGTAAGACTGTGTTCTGACTTTATTTCCTTGATTATTTATGAAATTTGTCAGGTTGTGTGAGAAATGATATGTGTCACCGAATGGCTCTAGTTGCTCAGTAAATGACTGTGTGAACAGGATATGCAGTGCATCCTTTGCTAGCAAAAGTAAGTTGGTTCAATACATGGATGATTTTAAAAGTCAATATCGAAGCTAAAAGTTAATTTTTAATTAATTATAGGTACATGCTATTGAAAGATGACTTCATATAACAGTAAAACTGTTTTCTTTAACAGCAAAAGTAACTAATTCATTAACACTATATAATCTTCAATGTTATAGCTAAATATACTTCTATGGTGTGGAAGTCACTTCAGAAATAAGCTTCTGGAATTTGTTTTTAAATTTAGCTTGCTGTTTGTCAGGTCTTTTATGTCAGCCAGTGTCTGATCAAAACAGTGACTGATCAAAGACTTTGATGACTACATTATTCACACCTTTCTAACTTGAAGTCAAATTAATTGGAGACTAATGAAGATCCCATTTTTGTTCTCAGTTTGTAATTATCAGTAATGCTATTCCTTTTTATGTGTAATGAATTATTTACTTCCAGTTTTATGAGAGCAGATACTTGCTGTCATGCTGTAGAGAAATTTCATGACTCCTTAAAGAGTTATACTTGTGATTATCATGAGCCAACACTGAATAGTTTTACAATGACATGAAATGCGAAAGTGACTGAAACTCATTCAAATTCTCATCAGTATTCACAAGTTAAAAAGTTTAAACACCCAGCATTAGGTATGAACTGTGGCTCATGTATTAAATTTAACATTGGTGTAAACTACTATGTACAGTACAGAATACAGTATAGCCAAGACTTTTTTAACCACACTGTTTCAATTTTCCTTATTACTTTATGTCTATTGGAATATATTATAATGCTCATGTAAGTTATAGTTAATATTACCTTCTTAATGACAGTAATAGAAAAATATACAATGTTTCATGATTACTTTACTTGTTATTGTTATGCTTACAGCCTGGCTGAACAACATAAATGTGATAATAGTATGAAATGCTCATCCTTGGTTTCTGGAGATGTGTCTAGAGAAAAACATATTACTGTTGAGGAACTATGTAATATCTTCTGTGCTGGAGAAGATACCATTATTTCTTGTGGAGATTGTGATCCAAATTCAAAGAAAGCACATAATCCAGAAATGTCACAAACACCAAAAAGAGCAGCAGGCAGCAAAAAAGATGGAAGTTCTGAAGTGTTTTCTCAAGAATCTGAAAACAAACCAGAGTCTGGTGTATTGTTCCTGTTAATGCCGGCAGATAATCGATTTTTTGTGATTTGGAAAATGTTACTAGAATCTACAGACGAGGGAAAAATTGAGGCAAAATATTATGAGGGGGACAAGGATGGATTTATTGAATATATGAGAACTACTACAGAAGCACCACAACATGGCAGCAGATCACGCAGTGACACTGAACATGCCAAGCCACAGTATGAAGAGGTAGATCAACAGATGACATCTACAAGGCTTACCAGCATTGCTGCACCATGCTGTGAATGTAGGGCCTGCACTGACAGTGATGAAGGAGGCTCCACACAAGCAGTGAGCAGTGCGGCGATGGTGATTGATTCCTTTGAAGTGTAAGCTATGTCACTGCTATTCTATGCATGTCCTTCAGACAGCTCTTCCCATGTGGGAAGAGTATTGAAACATTAATACAGTAATCTGTGGTTGCTGGTACTCTTATCTGATATGCATGATACCAGCAGGATACCTGTGTGTATAAATTGCATGTGACTTATGCCATAACTAATTATAGTTTGTCTGAAAAATTTACAGTGGATTGCAAAATGAAAGCTGTCTACATTTTTTATCTCATTTTATTTTATAAGGGGTGCTTAAAACATTTCTATTGAAAGGCTATACACTCCATAATTGGTATGTCCTGCTGCATGAAGAAGTCTGTAACTGCCTGCAGCACATCCTTGTCCAGTAGGAGTCCAACCCTTCAAGACTTTTTTAAGTGACCAAGTGCATGATAATCATGTGGGGTGTGATTGGGACTATAGAGTGGGTGCCCGAGTGTCTCCCACTTGAATTGTCTGTAATTGATGTGGCTGGCCTCCCTGATCAACCAGTGTCTTGTGTCAAATGATGACCAGCACAGAACTTGGCACACAACTCCCCAATGGTCATTTTCGATAGACATGCTTCATTCCCCAAGGGATGTATGCCAGTGTTTGTCCTTTGGCAGACATAATAACAGCATGTTGATCCCATTTGGACTCCTTTGGAAATAATGTTGCCTTAGTTCACTTAATGCATACCTGTTGGAAAGACATGAATGCCACACTAATCCCTTGCCTACATGTTGGTGTTTATACACCTGCATTGGGGTCATTCTATGTTGCATATACACTGCAGCAATGCACTCAAATGGAAACTTTTTGATCGCCCCTTAAACTTTACTTTTATTCTGGTGGGTTACCACATCGTTATAAAACATGTCAAAACATGCCCCAGATTTTGTTAAAAAATGAAGATCACATGTGTAAAAAATAAAACAATGAAATTCCAGAGTGAAATTAATAATAATGGTAATAATTATATAAGAATAATAATAAATAAATAAGTAAATAATCTGTGATTCTCAGATGGACAAAGTGGAAAATGAATGAAATAGTTCTAATAAAAAGAAATATCAGTTAACATATATACTTCATTTTATAAATCTTAATAGTGGCCAAGGGAAGGGGAAGATGTCACCCATGATCTTTTAAGAGAAGCTACCATGACATTTGCCAGGAATGAGTTGAGAAATTCATTAAACTCAAAATCTTCGTTTGCTGAGCTTCCCTTAGTCGTCCAGCAGTTTTTTTGAATTAAAACTCCATATACAATTGTCATCAGTGAAAACTCAAAATAGATACTAACTGTGAGCATTCTGATTCTGATATATCAGAAGTATAGATTTGGAAACTCTATTCAGCTTAACAAAAGCCCTCCAAACTACTTCAGTTCTTCTGTTTATCTCTTTTCCTTATAATTATTTCTTTAACTAAACATCATTCTAAAACTTATCAACTGGTTCTATGCCTTCAGTATTCAATTGTACAACATGAGGCATGTCAAAAATATACTGAGAATTTTGTGGTTTCATGTCTTTTATTAGTTTTATTCACACAAGATTTCATTGTTGTCTTGGTAAACATATTCAAACAGAAAGTATTAGCTATATATTTATTCTGTTGTCAGTTGTCAAAAGGGTTGCACGTCCATTAGTAGTACCAGTGATTAATTATTTTGTATAAAAATGGGTCAGAGAACAAATTTTGCCATAAGAATGCTGTAAAGTACAGTAAAGTTTTACTTTTAAAGAAGGCTGTGAAGATGCAGTTGACAAGGACCCTGGAAACCCAAAACATTACCAACTACTGAAACTGTGAGAAAATCAAAGGAAATGACTATCAAAAATTGCCATATAACAGTCACAGAAGTCACTGATGATATTTTTATATCAGTTCACTCATACAATTACATTTTTTAGATATTCTTGATGTGAGACATGTGACGTATAACTTTCTCAAACTTCTTGATTATTGAACAAAAACAATGGTGACCATTTTCTCAGGAGTGGCTAGAGGAGGTCAGCAACAATACAGAACTGTTGTACAATATGTCACAACAGGTGATGAAACATGGGTTTAAGGATATGACGAATATAAGGCTCAGTGATCCAAGGGGAGCAACACCAAAAAATCATAAGTAAGGTAAAATAATATGGTTAGGTCCACCATGCTCTTTGGAACTTTTAAAGGCATAATGTACCTTGAGTTGCTGCCACAAGGTTCAGCAATCAATAAGGTGTATTTCTTACAAGGTCAGCATGGTTTGTGTGAAGCACACTGAAAGAAAGCCCAGATTTATGATAAAACAATTCATGGTTTTGGCACCATGATACCTACTCCCATGTGCTTGCTTCTGAATTTATGACCAAAACCAGTATTGAATTACAATGCGACTTTTTTACGTTCCTAAAAATAAAGAGCCACTACTTTAGCAGCATAGATGGGGCTAAAAATTCTGGAAACAGCGATCGTGTGAGACCCAACTTGCTTTATTTGTTCATGAGACGCAGAAAATATTAGATACAGGCTCCCAGGTAGATGCCATTTTCGTTGACTTGCATTTGATACAGTTCCACACTGTTGCCTGATAAACAAAGTAAGAGCCTGCGGAATATCAGACCAGCTTTATTGATGGATTGAAGAGTTTTTAGCAAACAGAACACAGCATGTTGTTCTCAATGGAGAGACATCTACAAACATTAAAGTGGCCTCTGGTGTGCCACAGGGGAGTGTTATGGGACCATTGCTTTTCACAATATATATAAATGACCTAGTAGATAGTATCGGAAGTTCCATGTGGCTTTTTGCAGATGATGCTGTAGTATACAGAGAAGTTGCAGCATTAGAAAGTTGCAGCAAAATGCAGGAAAATCTGCAGCAGATAGGCACTTGGTGCAGGGAGTGGCAACTGACCCTTAACATAGATAAATGTAATGTATTGCAAATACATAGAAAGAAGGATCCTTTATTGTATGATTATATGATGTTGGTAAAAACACTGGTAGCAGTTACTTCTGTAAAATATCTGGGAGTATGAGTGCGGAATGATTTGAAGTGGAATAATCATATAAAATTAATTGTTAGTAAGGTGGGTGCCAGGTTGAGATTCATTGGGAGGGTCCTTAGATAACGTAGTCCATCAACAAACAAGGTGGCTTACAAAACACTCGTTCGACCTATACTTGAGTATTGCTCATCAGTGTGGGATCCATACCAGATCGGGTTGACAGAGAAGATAGAGAAGATCCAAAGAAGAGCAGCACATTTCGTCACAGGGTTATTTGGTAAGCAGGATAGCGTTACGGAGATGTTTAGCAAACTCAAGTGGCAGACTCTGCAAGAGAGGCGCTCTGCATCGCGTTGTAGCTTGCTGTCCAGGTTTCGAGAGGGTGCGTTTCTGGATGAGGTATCAAATATATTACTTCCCCATACTTATACCTCCTGAGGAGATCACAAATGTAAAATTAGAGAGATTCGAGCGTGCACGGAGTCTTTCCGGCAGTCGTTCTTCCCACGAACCATACGTGACTGGAACAGGAAAGGGAGGTAATGACAGTGGCACGTAAATTGCCCTCCACCACACACTGTTGGGTGGCTTGCAGAGTATAAATGTAGACATTTAAATATGTCTGCTTGTGTCTGTATATGTGTGGATGGATATGTGTGTGTGTGCCAGTGTATACCCATCCTTTTTTCCCCCTAAGGTAAGTCTTTCCATTCCCAGGATTGGAATGACTCCTTACCCTCTCCCTTAAAACCCACATCCTTTCGTCTTTCCCTCTCCTTCCCTCTTTCCTGATGAGGCAACAGTTTGTTGCGAAAGCTTGAATTTTGTGTGTATGTTTGTGTTTGTTTGTGTGTCTTTTGACCTGCCAGCGCTTTCGTTCAGTAAGACTTTCAATAAGACATTTGAATGTCTGTGGAGGAATAATAGCCCATTCTTCCTCAGTAGCCAAAACCAGAGGAGGTAATGATGTTGGATGCTGGGATCTGGAGCAAAGTCAACGTTCTAACTCCTCCAGAAGGTGTTCCATCAGCTTTGGGTCAGGACTCAGAGCAGGCCAGTCCAGTTCAAGAGTTTTATTGTCCACAAACCCTTGGTTTGCAGATGCGCCTTTATGACAGAGTGTATTGTCATTTTGATGTGAATAATCATCTTCAAACTGCTCTTCTGTTGTGCACAGTGTGCAATGCTGTAAAATGCCTTCATATGCTTTCACAGTAACATTTTCTTCAGTGCAATAAAGGGAATACACCCTAACCATGAGAAACACCCCATACAGGAAAATCATCATCTCCATTCTTCGCTGTTGGCAGGTCATATTCACCACTACAGATCACTAGTTTCTAGTCATCCACTTCGCAGTGGCAGCACTTTACACCACCTCAAGTGGTGCTTAGCATTGACTACAGAAATGTGTGAAGCTGTTTGGCCATTGCACACCATTCTTTGTAACACCCTAAATTCAGTCGTTATGTTAACTGGTCTGCCAGTAGTGCTTACATGGTGTGTGTATTTCCTTCCTAAGCTTTTGTTTGAATTATTTACACTCTTAAGATCTGATGATCTGATTTTCAGTGTGCAGTGAGGTATTCTAAAATTTTCAGCAGCCTTTTTAACCTCCAGCAACTGTTTTTGATGCCATTTTCAAATTTCTGCATTCCATTTAGCTTCCTCTGCCTTCCTTATGCACACTCACAGAAAAAAATTTCAAAACAAAAGAAAATTAATGTAGAGTAATGAAATTTTGTGAACACATTTGTCTAGGCGAGATTACACTGCAAGATCATAGGTTAATGTAAGTGCGAGATAAGCCATTGCAAATGTGAAATGCTGGTACATTCCTAACCTGTGTAACCATCAGAATGTTGAATGTTGTAAACATGCCTGCATTGTTGTACAGGTGCCAGATGGTGGTTTGTGATATGGAGTTCCATGCCTGTTGCAGGGATGGTTAATGCTGTTTATATATGGTGCTGGAGTTGTCATCCAGTGATGTCCCATATGTGCTCAATTGGAGACAGATCTAGTGATTGAGCAGGGCAAGGCAACATGTCAACAATCTGTAGAGCATGTTTGGTTACAACAGCACTATGTGGGTGAGCGTTACCATCTTGGAAAACATCCCCTGGAGTGCTGTTCATGAATCGCACTGCAATAGGTCACATCACAAGACTGACGTACTAATTTGCAATCAGGATGCATGGGATAATCGCAAGAGTGCTACTGCTGTCATATGTGCACTATACCATAACTCCAGGAGTAGGTCTCATATGTGTATCACACAGACAGATTGGTGCAGGTCCTCAGCTGCCCTCCTTCTAACCAAAACATTACCTTCAGTGGCACCAAGACAGAATCAGCTTTCATCAGAAAACACATCAGACCTCCACCCTGCCCGCCAATGAGGTCCTTCTTGACACTACTGAAGTTTCAAATGGTGGTGGTTTGGGGTCAGTGGAATGCACACTCAGGGTATCTTGCTCAGAGCTGTCCTTGAAGTAACCAATTTGTAACAGTTTGTTGTGTCATTGTGGTGCCAACCACTTGTCAGATTGCTGCTGCAGATGCAGTATGATGTGGCAGAGTCATATGCTGAACACAATAGTTTTCCCTCTCAGTAGTGCTACATGGCCATCTGGAGCCCAGTCTTCTTGCAACTGTACATTTTCAAGACCACCGCTGCCAGCAATCATGTACAGTGGCTACATCCCTGTCAAGTCCTGCAATATCACAGGAGGAACATCCTCATCCTTGTAGCCCTATTACATGACTATGTTCAAAATCAGTAAGGTGTTGATAATGGTATTTTTGTAGCCTTGAGTGCATTCTTGTCTAACATCAGTTCACCATGTCGAATCTCAAAGGTAACTATTGCTCACAACCATCAAGAATGTGTTTAAACAAATCAGATTTGCATTCTCATAGTGGCACAACTAGCACCAGTCTTATGTGACTTGTGCAAAATTTGAATAGAATCATCTTTCAGATGTAGAAACATACCTGCAAACTTTTGTATATGTTGCACAACTTCTTGTTGCTGTTGCAGTTTTTTCTGTAGTGTACTTTCTCGTCATCTGAAACATAAAAAAAAAAAAAAAAAAAAAAAAAACAATTCTATTAGACAATGATAGTCAGTCTACATGGTGACTGCTATTACCCTGTGTGTCTAAAAACCTTAATAGCCAACTGTGTGATATAATACAAGGCCTACCACATAATCAATAGTGTTTAATCAGAACCAGTGAAACTGTACTGTGGCTTTGTTTACAACCCAACACTCTACTTCATTCAGGATACAAGTAAAAACTGTCAGGATAGCTCATATGATAAATTGGTTGATTGTCACATTAAGGAAATATTATTCATACTGTACCAAGTTTGCCTGCAAAATCCAATTCAGAACCATTCAAATTTTATTAACCCCTTAACTGTTCTGGACGTGTTAACGTGTGCGTCTTTGTACCTGTCCCTGTGTGCTCCGAATGTGTCTACACATAAAAACTAGCAGGTAATTAACCAGTTAATCAAGAGAGCAAGATTTTTTAACAGCTTCTAGGCACATTGTTGGACACAACAACACAATCAGGACATAGCCAACTGTGAGTTTCAGTGGTCTGCTGGGTGGATCGTAGTTTGATAAATGTGGGGTATAGGTTTCATTCTCACTCATGGTGTCCATTTTTAACATTCACAAAAAGATACTCTGAATGTGTCTATGCGTAGACATGTTCAGAGTACCAGGTAGAAGGACTGGTGGTGCATGTAAACACGTTCAGAGCACACAGGGACAGGTACAAAGATGCGCACGTTAACACGTCCAGAGCAGTTGAAAGGTTAAGGCAGTTACAGCAGTCAAAACTTGGCTGTCTAAAGGAGAGGTCTCAAATATTTACTCAAATTGTGATAAACTACTGTTTGCAATAGGCTATATTCTTAAAATTGTGGAAGATGAAGAAGAATATACATTGAATTCCTGTCAAGCTTTACTACTTTTTTACTTTTCCTTTTATTTACTCTACAGTATATCATAGTGATGAAGCAGTTGGGGGTGTGTTTTTTTAATGTTGTGTGGCCACACATATGAAATCTGATAGAGAGGTGGAAAGACAGAGAAAGAGACTGATGAAATTGGTTGTTTTGTAAAATCATAGAGTTGTGGAACTGTTTTGTGCACACACACGTATGTGAGATGAAATTTAATAACATGATAGTACAGTATTTACAGAGGTCGAAGATTATGCAGAGTGTGTGTGTGTGTGTGTGTGTGTGTGTGTGTGTGTGTGTGTGTGTGTGTGTGTGTGTGTGTGTGAGTGTGTGTGTGTATGTATGTATGTGTGTGCAATTAAGATGCAAATATCTTTGATTTATGAGACATCATTATGCATCTACATTGTGATTGGTTGCCTCATTTTAATACTATTCTGTGGTTATTGGGCAGAGGAAGGGTTGCAAAACCTCAAGTAGCCTACTTCCACCATCTTGGATTTTTTTCATTTTCCCACAGGTTCCGTTGAGTTGTGTCTGCCATGTTGGCTTTGGTTGGCTGGAAATAGAGGGAAGGAGGAAAAAGGGCATGGCTTGATGACATCATTGATAAAGATGATGATGTCACTTACAAGAGTTATGATGTCACTGGTAGGGATGAGGCTTGTGAAGTCATGGGTGCGGGACAGGTGATATGCACTTGACCACCCTCATGACCTTCACCAGACATTTGAAGGTCCTCAAGTTCCAGAGTCGCTATAGATATTGTACTAACACAGTAAAGTAGTTAGCTGCTAACAACATGTAGGACAAAATATACAACACAAAATGACAGGTCAAATATTGAATCATGTTTTCAAATGTACCTTCATACAGAAAAACTGTCAAATGTTTTCATTGTTCAGTGTCTGTACCATTGCAAAAATGAATAATATACTACGTTTTGATATGGTACAAGTTTTAATGAAAAAAAACTGAATTCCTGAAAACTCAAAAATGGCTGAGGGCATGGCTCAATCTTCTTCCATTATCACTGGAAGTAATTTCTGTACTGCAGTGGCTTGCTTGCACACAGGAATTATACAGCCTTGTCACAGTGCCAAACAGAGCTGGGCAACAGCTACAGCAATGTGATGGCAAACCAGTTTAGTAACAATCTGCAATATCTTATTAACAGAATACTTAACTATTGTATGAAGATAGTCCATAGCAATAGTTCAACATTCACTTGCATGTGATCCTTCTTTAACTATGGCTTAGTCCTGAATCCAGTAGCAATAACTATGATAACTTGTAGAATGTCCAGTTGTTCTTCCTGACAGTGACTGTAGACATGGTCTTGATGCTGTCTTGAGATACTGTTAATACTATGTTGATACTGCCGAAGATACTGCCTGAGAGGAGCCATGTGGCAGCTTATATCCACATTTGGTGGATGGTGCTCTTCTGTGTGTGGCTGTGTTCAGTATTAACCTCTTGAGAACATAGCATCATTTCTCCAGTTGTAGCACCTTAGGAAATCTGTACCCAAAACCTGGGTGAGAGGGTGGTCAGTCATGCTAATGTGCCATTTCAACATCCATGTGTGTTTGTATATATCATTCTAGCACTGTGTTGGTGTCAGATCAGCACAAAATATATTTTTAATTTATTAATTAATGTCTTCATCAGAGTTACATTTAACATTTTTATTAGTGATGAGCTTCAAACATTTTCATTCTTTCTCAAACCATTTTCCTACATTAGGTAAAATGTTATTAATCAAATATGAAATCGAAAATGTTAGTTACATAAATAATTTTCAAACAGTGTGAACAGATAAGAATAGTGAAATAAAATATATACAAATCTCCTTCCCTCTTTCCTGACGAAGCAACCGTTGGTTGCGAAAGCTTGAAATTCTGTGTGTTTGTTTGTGTGTTTTTTATTGTGTCTATCTACCAGCGCTTTCCCATTTGGTAAGTCATGGAATCTTTGTTTTTAATAAATTTTGAAATAAATATTTTATTAGATACCTGCATTTGTAATGTCTAACTGTACAGAATCAATTTATTTTTACATCAGATTAATATAACAAATATTATTTGAATATATTGTGATTATCTTGATAAATTCAAAATTCAGTAAGCTTATGTGGGTCGAGACATGACATCAATTTCATTGGGACGTCATCAGTTTGCTGCAGCTGATGGTAAAGTTGGGGGCAACAGCTGGCTTCTACTGTAGATTCCCAAGACACTTCCTAGAACTGGATTCGTGCAAACCTGTAAAAGATAAACAGGCAAGGAGTTTCTTCCACATACACAGCCAGGCAGTGTAGCTTCATTTAGTTTCTGTATTGTATCATAACACCAGTACTAGTTTGGATTCTGTATATTATGTTCCAAGCTGTTGTATCACTTTGGCTGATAACCAGTGATTTCTTTCCATTTTGGTATGTAATACTAGTAACTGATTATTGATTTTGAAAATCTTTGTTCTCGACTGTTCAGTATGCTCGGTTTGTGGGTGCATGTGTGGCTTTAGTACTGACATCTGTGTATGGTGCACTCTTGTATGCAGTTTTTCCACTGGTGATTTTGTATAATGGGGAGTGGCTCTGTATTGTGAAAGAAAAATTAATGATGTGTAGCCTTATTGTACTGATGTGCTTGCATTACCATGTGAGATTTCAATGTTCTTACAAACCTTTCAGCAAGCCAAGTTTCTTCCAGGTGACATGCAACAGTTTTGAAATGTTCTACGCATTTTTTTCACAGAAAAGTTTGAACACAGTGACAATAGTTGGCATGTATAACTATTGAATTTGGTAACCCTTCATTTACACAAATCCTTGACAAAGCTTGGATTGTTTTCATAAAAGTTATAGGTGACATTTGTGTCACAAATGTAAATTTAGAAAATGCACTTATGACAAGCAGCCCGTAGCTTTCTAAAATAGTCCAGCATAGTTTATGTGTAGACATGACCTATTTTCCAATGTCTGCAGCCATGGAAAATATGCTATGGAGCTGACTGGTATTTCTGGCATAAGTGGCACTTAGCCAGCATGTCTTTATCTACGTGTTCCAAGTAAAAATGCTCTCTGGCAATGAGTTTGGTGCATACAATGAGCTAGTGCCATTAATATAGTATTTGAAACACTTTCAGTTTTAGCATTTCTTGAATCACCACTTGTGTCTTTCCTGATTTTGAATATACCAGTATGACATGTTTGTAGACAATGAGAGCATATCTCATGTTCCCAAATGACTTAATGTCTGGTTCCTTTGTTGCCTGGTTATCCAAAGGTCACTCCAGAACACTGGATTTGGCACAAGTTTTACTGTCAAGTCAGCATTTAATGGAAAATTTTCAACAATGTCTTGACTGATGAAATCAAAAACAAAACACACTTCAGCAGAAGAATTGAAAATTGTTTCCTGCCCTATTGGCAGTCATGACAGCATATCTGCATTTTCAGGTTCAGATGTGGACCTGTAAACTACTTAATAACTAGAGTTTGATAGAAACAGTGTCCAGTTCTGCAAGCACTGAGTTGTTCTGCAAGAAACATTACTATTTGGTCAAAATATAGCCACCAATAGCTTTTGATCTATAAACAGAGCAAATACTTGGTCCTAAATGTATTCATGGATCATTTTGTCAGCAAAGATAATAAACAGCAAGAGCCTCCCTTTCAGTTTGACTGTAATTCCTCTGAGAAATTGTCAGTATTTAGAATGTGAATGCAATTGGCCTTTCTAAACCATGTTAACTGTGTGACATGACTTTGCCAGTTCCATATTTGGAAGCATTTGTTGCAATACTTAACATTTTTGTTGGATTGTATGTGATGAAACATTTGGTATCCAGTAAACTTGTCAATTTCACACTGGCATTTATTGTTCTAGATCCATTTTGTTCCTTTCCACAACAGTTTGTGAAATGGTTTACTTATGGTGGCTGCACATGGAATGAATTTGCTATAGTAGTTCATTTGGCCTAGAACCATGTGTAATTACTTGAGATCTTTAGGAGCCATTGGATTGTTTTGGTGTGTTGCAGTGTTGGCTTCATGCATGCTGGACTTCTCACGAGAAGCATATGCACTTTTCGTTGTAACACTTTAAATTAGCTGCTTGTAAGATCTTAAATATGCGGTACAGATTACACAATTGCTCTTCAGGAGTTTTCCGTGAGACAATAACATTATCCCAGTAGTTCATAGCATTAGGTGCTTTCCTGATTAATAGTTCTAAGTATCACTGGAACAATCTTGGTGCAATGTCAATCCGAAATCACAATCTGAATTATGGATAAAATCCAAAAATTGTATTCAGACTAAAAATCCCTGTGTCTCATCATCTGGAGAGATTTATAAGTAGGCTTCCTCTAAAACTAGTCTTGTAAAGTATACATAGCTAGCTAATTTTGATATTAATTCTTCCAGTCTTGGAATTGGATGTGAATCTATTATTGATTGCATATTGGCTGTCACCTTAAAACCACCGTTATTCCTCTTTGTGCCATTAGGTTTTTGTACCACAACAATTGGTACTGCCCATAAGCTACATGTAATTATTTTTATAATGCCATTTTGCTTGAGGTGATCAAGTTCCTGTTTCCTTCTCTCATCTCATCTAACTTCTTGAAAAAATTTGGCACTGTTATCTTTTGCAATCATTTGCTTGGTAATGTGGAATCCACAGGATTCATTTACAGTTAATTGGAAGGCAAGCTGAAGTGTAATAACACTAATGAATGATATCTGATAATAAATATAGTGACTTTATTATTTTCTGTCTTAAGACAATGATAAATTGCTTTAAAATCTAATGAAAATCTTGGTGTGGGTAGAACTGTTGACTATATTTATTGCTGTCTTCTATAATTTTAATTCCTTCTATATAAGTTACATGAAAGTTTATGATTTCTAACACCTCAGCATATAACTTAAATTAATTTACTATAAATCAAAATAAAACCTATTGGGCAGCCAGAGTCTGTTATGCTGTTATGTGTATTATGATACATGAATGATTTGAAGGTTAATTCTTGTAATTATAGCATGTATGCATGATCTGCTTTTATTGTTGAAGTTTCTATTAGAAGGCTGATGCATGTAAAATCTAGATACTATAACTAAAAAATTTACATAGACTCAATTTTCAACATTCTTCATCCACATCTACTCATCTCAAACTCCATTTAACAGAACTAAGATATTCAAATACATGTTTCTTATGGTCAGCCAGTGCTATGTCCAAATGTAAAGTACACTACTCTCACTCCAGTGTATTTTTCATTAATTTTCTAATGTGTCTAATGAACATTGAGAATCTCCAATTAAGAAAAAAATTATATTCTGTGTGAAGCTAAATCTCTGACAGAAGTAATACCAGTAATACAATGTTTAAGGAGGTTATTGCCAAAAGAATCATTTATACTTTTGGCATTATGTGTAAAAATATGAAGGGAGATGTAGCAGGGACAGTTATCACTAACAATTGAAGATTTTTAATGATACAAAAATTTCATGTTACAAATGGCATCTAAATATGTCTACAGAGAGATCATTCACCTAAGAGTGGTGAGTGAAGTGTATCCCTACATCTTCTTTTGTTTCTGGCTATGTAGCAGAAATTTTTGGCACAGTTACATGCTATCAAACTGTTCACATTCCACTCATTAAAGTTCTGTTTGTTCAAGCCAATCATTAATTTTGTTGTCTGCTTCAGTTTGATGGAAGCACTTACACTGGATGACCCACTGGAGGCCATACACTGCAAGAAAGAACATGCTGCTGAGGTGCTCCGAAAATGCAAAGACACTGGACCTGGTGACACTGGAAAAGGCAACACCAAGAAGGCACCTCAAAGGAAACAATGAAGATGGAGACACTGAGTGTTATATTAGAGGTATAGGCTGATCAAGGTCAGTTACACACATCTTTTTCCCTTCAGACTTGTCAAGAGTTGGCTGTACCAAATAGCTAAGTCCTACAACATTTTATTTTTTTCTCAATATTTTTCATGTCATGTAGGTGCAGGCTACAGCTGTTATTTTCAACTTATCAGTGTTTCACTCCATTGATTATAGTGTTTTTTGGGTATGAGTATCAGTACCCTTAGAAATGATGAATATTAGTAGCTCATTTTTTATTCTGTTGATAATATTTATGTTCCATAAGGTTCTGAAAGTTGCAATTTTGTGACAAAATTTGGGGAATCCCAGGTACACTGCACACACTTTCTAGAGGTTGCACTGAGTCAGTTGGTGGCTAGTAGTCAAGGGTGGTGGATGGGCTGCAGCATAGAAGTGCAGACAAAATATTAATAGTCAGCTATTTTGAAAGCAATAATTTGGATCATGATAGTATTTTGATATTCATGGCAAATGTATTTGTGGAGCTAATTGTGAACAATCATGAATTATGAGCAGTTTGAAGATGCGGAGTCATATGTGTATGGTAGCTATTTGTAGCACTTCACAAACTAATTACTTTATAGGCAACTGTGTCTAAAAACTGGATATCAGAAGAGGTCTTGAATAATTTCAAGGGAAGCAACTAACTAATTAAAATATTTTTAACATAAACCAAATGAAGGAAGCTGACTTATGTGGCTAAACAGGGTAAGTGATGCTGGACTGAGAGACACTGATGAGAGTCCATACACTTGCCCCACGTGAAATAAAAACTATGTTTAATTTAAGTGACTTTTATCATTTCAAAATGATCATCAAATGTTTACTGCTCTGCAGAACTTAAGGATGTGGTAGATAAAGCAACATAACATGTTAATAACTCAGTGCAAATGAATGAAAGTGTGTGAGCATGTTGCCAGATGTCTCCCAGTCATGCACAGAGAGCTGGATGTCACATGGTGTTACATCAGTGTGACTACAGTGCCAAATGTTACTGCCCTACTATGGAGGCAGTTGAATGTGAAACGACTGTGTGTCAATCAGGGAGCAGTTACAGTGCATTGTGATAATGTTCTTCAGACAACATGGCCTGGAGACAACATTTGGATGACTTCACATGGGGAAGAATGATCAGAAAAACGGAAGAAAGATAAAGTGTAATGAGTTAAGTCCAGTAATATGGTATTGTTCACAGCATTGTTTCAGGCACATGGGGAGTGTTTTGAACCACAGGCTCTGCTGCCCAAAGGAGAGGAAATGGTCAACCACAATCAACTATAACAGCATACTGCTATTGTGTGCAAGAAGCAAGAAAGTACTCATGTCAAACAGCAGGTGCAATTATAACACCATTAAACATGACTGCAACATACACAGTTTCATGTGCCACAGTGGCAATGGCCAGTACCTTTGGTTCTATTGACACCTGCATATTGGCAGCACCATTTGCAATGGTACCAAGGGTGTAGAGACTGGACTAACAACGAGTGGAGTCATATGCTCGTCTCAGATGAAAGCACATTCAGTCTGAGTAGTCATTCTCTCACCCTCATATGGAGAGAGGAGAGAACATGTAACAAACCTAGGTCCATTGCCAAACATGATCATTTTGGTAGTCCAGGTGTTACATAGCGGAAAGGCACGATGTTGCATGTGTGTACTGACCTTCAAATCTTTGAACATGGTACACTCACTGGTCAAAATAATTGTGACATTGTACATCTTCCCCTTGTGTGTCTTTCCAGCGGTGCATTCAACCCTGACTTAATTTTTATGGATGACAATGTGGGACCGCATTGGACAGAACAGATGGAGGAGCTCTTGGAATGAGAGGATAGACAGTGAATGGACTAATCTGCCTATTATTTCAACTTAAATCCCATTAAGCATGTGTGGGATACATTTGAGAGATGTATGTCTGCAGGAACCAATGACCATCCAGCAGTTGCCAACTGCCCTGCTGGAAGAATGGAATGCTGTACCACAAGAACTCCTTACCAACCTTGTGGTCAGCATGTGAGCACATTGCATCCATGGGGATCACACATCCTATTAATAACCATGTCTCATCTTTTATAATGTCCAGGATTGCAGTGACTTTAGTGTAAAATATTGGCTTTGAATGAAAGTGTAATTGCTGTTCATCACATTGCATGTTTCTTTCATTTGCCTTCTGTACCATACAGCAACAGTTCTTTCTGTGTATGGTCCAAGTTTCATCAAGCTATTTTACTTTGCTCTGACACATCATGTGAAAGTTACTTTTGTCCTTAAGTTTTGCACACCAGTGTAGTTTCCTTTATGTAGAGGATGTAGTGCTCTAGTTTGTTTAGGCATATCATCCAGATCAATAAATCCCTGTGTACCTGAGTAACGGAGCACATTCACTCATCTGATTACTGCAAACTTAAGTGAATATATATAATTTTAAAAATAGATAACAGGGGGTTTACATGTTCCATATGCTCTAGAATGATGCTTCACAAATCTTTGTTCTCATCAATGATTTGTGTGATGCCATGGTTTCTGTAGGGAGTACAAATCAATTTCAAAGTCTCACTTCATGCCAAGAATCTTGATATTTAATGTTTTCATATAATATTTCAAATACAGTAAAATTTATGAATTGCTCCACTTTTCAAAATGTTGGTTTTAGAAACCCCTTTACTCAAATGCAGTAATGATTGGTTATGATGTCATTCGTATGTACAATAAGGCAATTAGGAGTTTAGTGTATATCCAACTTGCAGTACATTAAACTGAAATTTATGTCTTATCAGTATTGTGAAGTTTCATGTGATGATTAATTTTTCAGAGTTTATCAGAATCTCCACCATCCATGGCTTCCAGTCATTACGAACAACAAAAACTTTTGTCTTTGAGGCAATGAACATAGGATAAATACAGTATAAACCAGTGGTAAAACTTGATCAATTGCTGTAAACTTATGCATGCTATAAACATGAATCAAAAGTAGAACTAGCTTTATATATCTACAGATTCAACAACATATCATAAACAGATGCTTATATTTCTCAGTTCATTTAATTTGACAAACTGCTTTAAGTTTTTTTTAATTAATGTTACACTTTCTAGTCTTATTGTTAATGTTGTATTTGATTATTTTGGGATATTTATTTGTTCCTAATGCTTTCGAGGACTATATTTACCCTATGTTATCTCTTAACTTACAGTGATAGGAAATTAAAACTCAACTGGCTGGGTATAAATCTTACCTTACCTAGTCACAAAGTAAGTGTCTGATACACAGAGGGAGATAGGAAATAGCTTTATTCATTGAAAAAAATTATGTATTTCCTTGAGCATTGATTTAATAATCAAATTAAGATCTCATTGTTTCGTAGTAATTAGTCCTTCTAGTCTTATTGATAATAATGTATTTACTTATTTTGAAATATTTTTTGGTTTTTGTATTTTTATGTGCTGTCTTGTAACTAAACTTTGATGAGAACTGAAGATTTTGGAAGATTTAGAATGTAATTGAATATTAGAATTTCATAAACTGAACTGAAACAAGGCTGCTAAACATTGACCAAAATAACAAACAGCATGTCTTGTTCCCAAATTCAGTGATGTTTTTTTGTTTTTCTTGTGCTAGTTATTTGACAATCAATTAAAAGTTAGTTATTTTCTGTAAGTAATGTTATTAATGATATTTGTAATAATTTACTTGATTTGTTTGGTTAAAATTATTTTATGGAACAGCTTGTCACTTAATGACAATTGTAGAACAATGTAATCAGTAGATTTCTACATGTGTAGCATTCATTTCTCATACTGAATACAACTAGAAAATAAGTGTGTCTGGACAGAGCAAGTGAGCTTCTCAGAGAACATGAAGTATAAAAAGATTAACTAAATGGAAGGAAAAACCATGTCACAAAGTAATATTGTTGTAGAATTATGGAGTAATAATAAGTATATGATGAAGTATGTGGTAATTTAAATATTTTGTGAACTGTAATTGTTACATAGTAGTAGCTTCAATAAACATAAAATATTATAAATCAGAAATTTCTGGATTATTTTGCTCCTCCTCCTGCTCTTCATTTTCCTCTTACCGCATCAGTTATATGTAAGCTAGTTTTAAATCCTATTCAGTTAAAGTTTATCATTAATAATTCTTAATTCAAAGGGGAAAATTGCTTTTCCATAAAAAAAATCTCCATATGTTCACTTATGCACTTAATAATGGTTATCATAAGGACTAATTCATTACACACAAGTGGAAATAAATAGAATAAAGCTAAATTGCCGTGTTTGAAGGATAAGGTCAAAATAAAATTTCAGATTATCACTGGTTAGTTCTATGTTTGGCACCTTCTGATGCAGACTCGTTCTTACCACAGTACTGTTACTCAGGGGTCCAGTAGGTTATATGCAAACTGACTGAATTAATATCAGCTTCAATGTAGGCAGCTTTCTGGCAGTAGTTGTCTAATAAATAACACATTGTCAGCAAAGTGTTATGATGACAATGCTATCTTAAAATCAAACACTGATACATAACACTTGAGCAAAACACAGTAAAAAGCTACAATATTACTTGCAGTTCATAACAAGAAATAATATGAACATTGATAGCCATCTCATGCAGAAGAGATACTTTGCTGTGCTCAGTGATTTTTGCTGTGTTTAGCTTGCTAAACTAACACTACAGTATTCATCTTAGGCACACTGGTTCAGAGGGTGCTGTAAAACCAGTTACATGCAAAATCTATACATTTCACAATTTATTTATATGTACAGGATGAGGCACCTAATATGGGCCACCTCAATAACTCAGTCACTTTTAGTGATAGGAGAAAACCTTTGAAGCAAATGCTGGTTAGCTTGAAGGGGACAGTGTGGTGTTCATTACTTTTTCTTATGTAGAAGGGTAGAAGAGATACGATAGTCAACTTTGTTAATTTAAATAGGTTAGCGTATTATATTATTTATCTTTTAATAACATTTTTAAGATGTATACAATGCATTAGAGTGTACAGTAATTATCTTACATTAAGATCATGGTGTTGACCTTTTACAGATGTTTTTGTACATGCATACAATGAGACTGGGATGAAATGTGCAGTAAGTAATGTAATTGCATCAATGTAGTCGCAACACATGTTCGAAGTGGTGGTAATTTGCAGTCATATGTGCTGTAAAATGATTGTATGTGGACAATACTGGATGTTGAATTTCATTGGAGCTGATAGCAGTACAAGTTCATGCAATACAATCTTTCATGTCTTTATAAGTGGCTGGAATTTCATTATAAACTTGTTGTTTCAATTTACCCTACAAGGAAAAGTCCAGAGGTGTTAGGTCTGATGAACATGCAGGCCATTTTGTGTTGCCAGACCAACCAATCAAACAATCTTCAACTGTGTTGTTCAGAGCCTGTATGTCATTTTCCTTGCAGAATATGCAGATAATCCATCATGTTGTACCACATGACTCTTCATATGTCCAGTGGGGTATCTTCTGGTAATAAAGGCAGTACCTCAGTTAAGAAATCACAATACATCACAATATTTAAGTTTCCATCTATAAAATAGGGACCAATAGTCTGATTATTTAGAAGCCCACACCACACATTGACTGCCACAGTCTTTATTTGTCTACTTCTTTCAACTACTGTAGGTTTTCAGAGGATCAGCAAAGATCAACATGCCCATGGCTTGTCCCTAATGCTTCATATTTAAATAACATCTAGCTAAGAACATGTCACCTGTTTGAAGTTTCCACAGCCCCCATTTGGATAATTGTACCCATCATTAAAATTAATTGCCATGGACGTCCAATGAAGTGATATGTGGTATGGGTGAAATTTGTTTGCATGTAGTATTCACAGAACACTTTGTTCACTGATTCCACACTCACATTCAAGGTGTCTTGCACTAACATGTGGGTTGTGTGCTACAGCTGCTAAGATGTCAGTTGCATGTCACTCATCAGTTACTGATTTTAGCCATTTTCATTTTTTATTATCAACATTTCCTGTTTCCTCAAATGTTTTTATTGTGTTTCAAAATGTAGATCATGAAGGTTTTGCACAATCAGGTTATCCCTCAGCATACAGTAATACTGTATTTTGGTGACATTTGCCATAAATAAAAACAATATCAATTTTCTCACCTTTTCTGTAGGACATTGTGAAGATCTGATAATATCATGAAAACTTTGTCTACTCACTATGACAGCAAACCACAGACTTATGGTCTTCATGGAACAGATAAACACATGAACCATGCAGTGATTGGAAAGTTGTTTACATTTGATGATCTTCATGCAACAGATAAACAAACAAAACCTGTTCTTTGTCAGTGATACTCCATACTTAACAACCCTCAAACATAAGCAAACCTAACACAACCTAATGCACTGTATACATTTTCAAATGTATCATAAAAAGGTAAATAGTGTAACAGCACAATCTATTTGAATTAACAAAGCTGATTATCATAAGTCTTGTAACCCTCCACCTATGGAAAAATGATGAACACCATACTATGTCCCTCTTCAAGCTTAGCAGTTTTTGTTTGTAAGATTTTCCTCTGTCAGTAAAAGTGGCTGAGTCATTAAGATGGCCTGTCTTCAGTGCTTCACACTGTATGAACCGACTTCTGATGTTTATTTCTGTATGTGAAGATCATGTGTTCAAAATCAATTTGCTTAAAAAATCTAGGTCATGTGTGTGTGATGATATATTGTACATGTCTGAATGATGAGTGCCATGAAAAAATGTATTTCACACAATTTGTTAGCTATTAATTGCCTGAGCTTTTAAAGAGAACTTGTAATATTTGTTGCATAAAAGATCCAGAAATTAAAACAGAATCATCTAAGTTAGTTTAAAGTTATTTGTTTACTGTTCTTTAAAACATTGCACCAGCCACAATGCAGCTCCACTATGAATGTCATTCTTGGTTACAGAATGAGCTATTTCCTGTTTGTAAGCAGTTGAAAATTGCTGTAACTGCTGTGAAATGATTGACAACTACTGTAAATGGATGTGTTGAGAGGACTGCTGAGAAAAATATACCAGAGGTACGAAAGGTACTTCACATACTATCCTCTCTTGTGGGTAGTGTCATGTCTACAGAAAGTACTGTCACCCACTTGACTGTGAGTGATGTATCTGTCGTAAATCTATTGGCTCTCTATTGTAGAAGTAGGGACCAAGGAGAACTCTGGGTACTGCACTCATCCCCAAAACCAAGAAGTTTGTGAAGCTCTCTCCCATTGGAACTGATTCTTAGACAGTATGACACACTTCACTGCTACGAAATCTGTTAATTGTTGGCAGTCTAAACATATGACTAACAGTGGTTCCCCTTTTGGAAATGGCGGTATGGAATGGGAAAGATCGCCTTTTGCTCCCAGTGCATATGCCTTGAAACATCATTCAACGTGTTGAAGAAGCTATTCCAGAACGCACTGAGGGAACAGTGTATAAGCAACTACAGATGCAGAACATGTTGGAATTAACATTTCCTGCCATCTGAGCTCTGAGCTTATAGTTGGATCATTCCAATGACTCTATATGACAAGAACAAACTTGCTCTCAGAATTTCAACAAAGCTCACAATCTGCAGCACTAACTCCAGACTTGTTCATCGCAACCTGATTCTGAAGCAAATAAACAGCTTGAACCAGAGACAATGAAGTGTCTGTGACAAGATAGGACACAAATTCCTAGACTTGTGCAATAGAGTTCAGATCTTTTGTGTCCACCCAGATTTTTTAAGACACAAAAATCTAACTAAACCTGAATCAGCTTGCTGTGAGATTTTTAGGCTAAATCTTACTGTGTATCAAAAGGATAGGCTAATGAGAAATGGAGGTAGTGTAGCTTATTTGTCAAACTAGACAAGTAACTAAATCAAGCAAGATAGAAACTGAAGCTGCATGCAGATTGTTTCAGCTAGACTCAGAATCAAGGAAGGACATAAAATCATAAGTGGATCCTTTTATGGACCACAGACTCTTCCGCAGATTTAACCAAAAACTTTAGAGAAAACCTAAGTTCTCTACTGTGTGCATTCCTGTCATACTGGCAATTCAGAATTACACTTTAATCATTCAGCAGTATAGGATAATTGTAATTTTGTAAGTGGGGAGCATAATGAGTCAAACTGCAAAATTATACTAAATGCCCATTCTGAAAACTATATGGAACAGATCTGAAGCTCACTCACAATGGAATTACACCACTCTTGACAAAAAAATCTGCAGCACCTAGAAGGTGAAGACAAAATGAAACAAAACTTCATTTTTTGAGAAGGTATGTGATGTTATTTCAGTAATTACAAAATTGAGTCAAATTTACAATGAACTCAGCAGTATGAGCCCACTTATCATTATGATTTTACACCCTCTCTGGCCTGGTCGCATGCACTGATTCAGTTAGGAAGTGTCTCATAAAGCTGTTCTATCCTCTTCTGAGGCAAGCTGGCCCACAACTGTTGTAACTGGTCCTTGATATGCTGGATACAGGCACTGGGATGGAGTTGACTTACAATATGGTTCCAAACATGTTCTACTGTTTACAGATCTGTGGACCTTGCTGGCCATGAGAGTACCTCAACATCATACAAACAGTTAACACAGAAATGTGCTGTATGTTGACAAACATTTTCCTGCTGGAAATGCAACATGATACTACCACAAAAGATTTAACACATGAGGATGCACGATGTCCATGACATACTGTTGTGCCATCAGATTCCCTCAATCACTGCCAGCTATGACCTGAAGTTATACTCAATGGCTTCTCACACCATGACACCAGGAGTAACACTGTTATACTGCTCCAAAATGTAGGAAGAGCTGAACCTCAACCCAGGTCACCATCATACATGCTGGTGATGAGTATCATTCATTCAGCGTGGGGTGGTAATTCCCTAGTCCAGCTATAGCTAGTCTCCAACAAATGGAGCAGGATGACATATAATGTTGCATGGAGTCTATTACTTGTTCTTGAATAGCAGGCAAGGCTGTGAAGGAGTTACGATGTGCTTGTTGCATAATACAGTGATCCTCCCTTGTAGTGGTCAGACATGGTTGACCAGAATGTTTGCAACATTCTACTTTACTTGTATTGCTCCTTGGTTTGTTGAAGTCTCATATCTTGCTTGCTGAACTGTGCTGCAAACTGTCTTTAACAATTTATTGTGTAAAATGATGAACACCACTCAGTATTTGGAGTTAAGAGGATTTTCCCACTTCTGTTAGCACTATGATGTTTGTGTCAGCAGTTCAAATCTTATCAGTCATATAGTACACAGTTTATACAGATAGGAGACTACATCTTTTCCTTTGTAAGCATTTCCAGAAGGGAATCATTCAGTTATAAATCAGTGACCCAAAGTTTAATGAACCTCACAGTGTCAAAATGTGCAAAGGTGGAAAAATGATAATCACATTGCACACAAAATATTATGTCTACAACGTTGCATCTGTTGTTTTGCAATAGATGGCAGTACTGGCATGTGGTGGTGCAGATGATATGTCAGAAGTATCATCAATAAGCTTAGGTATTTGTCAACATAACACCATCAAAATAATGGTTAATTTGTGATTGCATCATAAAGTTATTCTTGATAAAATATGTCAACTTAAGATCCCAGTTCTTGTCATTTGCAGGAAGTTTTAATTTTCATTAAGAAATTTGTGGCTGAGGCTCATAAAATGCTGCATAAGACCTATAGTGAGGCACATATTAGTGAAAGAACATGCAAAGAGTGGTTTCAATGATTCGAGAATGGTGATTTTGATGTTGAATGCCATAATGGTGGTGGAAGAAACAAGGTTTTCAAAGGTACTGGAACCAATGGAAACAACCACAGAAGATCATAATCAAAAGCAATTGATGTGTTTGAGCTGACCAGTGAAAGACAGATGGCCACAATACAGTGACAGAGATGACATGGTGATTTTGCAGCAAGACAATGCTCAAACCCATGAAGCAAAACCCATCAAAACACACTTGGAAATGTTGAAATGAGAAGTCCTATCCCACACACCACATTCTCCAAACATTGCTCCCACTGACTACCACATTTTTTGATCAATGACATGTTGTCTGGCTGACCAGCACTTCTGGTCATATTAACAAGTCCAAAACAGAATCAATTCATGGAGCTCCTCAAAAGATGCCCAGTTCTTCAATCTCAGGATTTATATGCTGCATGAAATATGGGAGAAAGTAATTGCCAGCAATGGCTAAGGCAATGAACCATAATTTTTTTTTGTACATTTTTCACAATAAAGCCCATAACTTTTAGAAAAAATGAAGCTAATAGTTTTAATTTAAATCACATATACAAATGAATAAATTGTTGAATAAGGCACTGTACACATATCTGTGTGTACTGGCAATCATTTCAAAATATTATTTCATGTATACATAGATCTAAATACGCGTATATGTTACCAGTATGACTTATTTCTGCATACTTTGCTACAGCACACTTTCTACAGAGTGTTAATTGGGACTAATTGTGAACTCATACACAAACTTTCATAGAGTTGTTAACATGGAAATTGGACCATGAAGACTTTCATGACATAGGTGTTGCTCATGTGATATGGTTGAAATGGCTCTGAGCACTATGGGACTTAACTTCTGAGGTCATCAGTCCCCTAGAACTTAGAACTACTTAAACCTAACCAACCTAAGGACATCACACACATCCATGCCCGAGGCAGGATTCGAACCTGTGACTGTAGCAGTCGCTCGGTTCCAGACTGTAGTGCCTAGAACCGCTCGACCACCCCAGTCGGCGCTCATGTGATATCAAAGTCAAGAGTCTAAGCTACATAAATGTTACTCACTTGCCCGCTCAACCAGGAATGGCAATTTTGAAGTGGACTAAGCTGTTCAAAGACTGGTGCACTGATGTTTGTTAACCTCAGGAACCACGTAATGTTTTGAAAAATGGCGAGGTTAAATTTTTCTGTTCTGAAAGGACTATGAATATTTTAACAGATATTTGGTTTATGGCATATGTTGAAGGTTAGTAAATTATAGAAGTATATAGAACCATCGGATGCATCCACGTTGGGAATATCCTACTTGTGAGTGTGGTTCAAATGGCTCTGAGCACTACGGGACTTAGCTGCCGAGGTCATCATTCCCCTAGAACTTAGAACTACTTAAACCTAACTAATCTAAGGACATCACACACATCCATGCCCGAGGCAGGATTCAAACCTGCAACTGTAGCAGTCGCACGGTTCCAGACTGTAGCGCCTAGAACCGCTCGGCTATTCCAGCCGGCTGTGAGTGTAGTTGCTATCTTGAAAGTTATTTTACATTATGATACCCAAAATCTTAGCTAGTGGCTTAATCAATCAATGAGGAATGTCACCTAATTCAGAAAAAATGTAGCAACAAAAGTACAGTGTCAAAGTTCAGAATCTCAGAAGCACAGGGCAAATATGGCAATGGAAAATTGTGAATATGTGAACTTTCAATGTCATTTATTTCATAAGTTAATTAATTTGAGCTAATTCAAGTATGTTACTGCGAAGTTGAGATGCCAGCTATTTTAGTGGTAACATCACTTCACACAAATATGCTGACTGGCTCACTATATATTGTACATTACAAATGATGTTATTTATTTCAGTTAGCCATATTTTCAGATTAGCAGAATTTCTAGTACAACTGCTTACATCACTAAAATTAGCACATTCAGTGTAACCATCTGAGTAATAAACTTAAGTGTAATATAGTTTATGAAATGTTTTGACATATTATTGGATATATTACACATTATGTGTAAAATTATATTGAAAACATAATAAAGTTAGGAAAAAATTTGGTTATTGATGGGAGCTCAAATTTTAACAGATGAAGTATTTCCAACTTGATATTCCACTGCAGTCCAACATCAGGCCACTATTACATCCAAAACCTCAGAAACTCAAATATAGTGTTTTGACCAGTTAGCCAATCATCAACCCACAAAAACACCCATTTCAAACTCTTTCAGGTGCTGATAATGGCATCTCACGTGAGTATTAGATTTGATTAGATTTACTTTCATTCCAAATGATCCATAGTGAGGAGGTCCTCCAGAATGTAGAACATGTCAGAAAAACAATAATACATGACAAATATTTACAACTCAAACAAATAAGCTAATGTACCATACACTATATGAAAGAATCATTTTACAAACACTAATGCACTGAATTAAAAATAAAAAAGTTTTTTTTTTATTTATAAGGTAATAAACATGCAACAGAACTACTATAATACTTATTTACAATGAACACATTACTGCACTGAAATGGTGCAGAAGTTAGATTGTACTTACACACACACACACACACACACACACACACACACACACACACGCACACACACACACACACACACACACACACACACACACACACTTATTTACAATGAACACATTACTGCACTGAAATTGTGCAGAAGTTACGTTGTACTTATATACACACACACACACACACACACACACACACACACACACACACACGCACAAACAAATCAGTTGGTTCTACTGAGAAATTCATCAATGGAGTAGCAGGAGTTGACCACCAATAAATCCTTTAGGCTTCTCTTAAACTGAATTTCATTGGTTGTTAAGCTTTTTATGGCCGCTATCAAGTTATTGGAAATGTGTGCTCCTCAATAATGCACACCTTTTTGTACAAGAGTAAATGACTTTAAATCCATGTGAGGATTATTCTTATTTCTAGTATTGATTCCATGAACTGAACTGTTGGTTTGAAAAAGTGATATATTTTTAATGACAAATTTCATTAAGGAATAAATATATTGGGGAGCAGCAGTTAGTATCCCAGTTCCCTAAAAAGGCTTCTGCACGTTTTTGTGTGTGGAAAACTTTAGCTTGGTTGGTGAATTACCCCCAAAGAATAATCCGATATGATATTATGGAATGAAAGTAAGCATAGTATGCCAGCTTTTTCATTTTTATATCCCCTATGTCTGACACAATTATTGCAAATAGAAATTTGTTAAGATGCTTCAGCAGTTCTGTGGTGTGCTCCTCCCAGTTAAATTTATTATCAAGCTGTAATCCCAAGAATTTAACACTGTCCACTTCTTCTATCTGCTTGTCATTGTATGTTAGGCATATACTTGTGGGACACCCCTTACAAGTTCTGAACTGCATGTAGTGTGTTTTTTCAAAGTTTAGTGACAAAGAATTGGCTAGGTACCAGTGATTAATGTCCATAAATATTTTATTAGCCAATCTTTCTAAGACTAAACTTGATTTGTTATTTATTGCAATGTTTGTATCATCAGCAAACAAAACGAACTTGGCATCTGGTAATGTTACTGATGAAAGGTCATTGATATACACAAGAAAAAGTAAGAGCCCTAAAATGGAACCTTGTGGGACCCCACATGTAATTAGTTCCCAGTTGGATGATGCCTGATGGTTTAATACATGTCTGTTTCCTCAACATCCTTTACTGTTATCACTTAACATATGACAGTGTTAATGCCACTTATATACTCCACCAGGCCTAATTAGAACACTAAATGTGGCCAACACTAATGCACCCTGATGACCATTCTACCTGTCACAGGGAGTTGCACCTACTTTGACTGATGGTGTGTCTGTGTATGAAGTTACATTGGCATCTGACTATGTCTTCTGGGTATGTCACTTCTTTTGTCAGGTCCGATGTCTTTGAGTATGTCCTCATTGATATTGGTGACAGTGACCATGAGGCAGTTGTAGCAACAATTATTATCAAAGTACAAATGTCAACCAAAAGATGTGGAAAGGTTTACATGTTCAGTATAAAGATGAGGAGAAGATTTTGCAGGTCAGAACCTAAACACAAATTGTGCCTCAGCCTTAGAAGAATAGTTTACCAAGTGCTGGATACACATGTGCCTAGTATAACAATCTGAGATGAGAGGTGTTCTCCCTGGTATACAGTCTCTGTATAGAAACTTCTAAAGAAACTGAACTACTTCACAGTAAGTCTATAACAAAGCAGGGGTCCATAGATACAGAAATTCTAAATGAAACATGTTTTGCCATCAAAAGGCCATTGCATGAAACTTTCAATTACTATCTGAATTGTATTGAAAGACCTTTCACAATAGCCAAAGAAAATTTTGTCATATGCAAAGCAGTCTGTGGCACAAAAGTTAGTATCTAGATGCACCTGTATCACACAGGAACAGAAACTACGGGTAGAAAAGCAATAGAAGACATGCTGACCTTTGTTTCCAAATGTTGTTCATGCAGGCAAATCCAGCAGCACTCGCCCAGATTAATTCTCATTTTACTACAAATATGAGTGATGAGATAAGGACATTTTTTAACCAAAATATGCAAAACAGATCACTCAAATCAAAAACTTGGCCCAATGGTTGGAAGAAAGCATAGGCCACAATCAACTACAAGGGTAGTGGATGTGATCCACAAAACTATTGTCCAATGTCTTTGACACTCATCTGTTCTAGAATCTTAGAAAATATTCTGAGTTCGAACAAAATGAGGTATCTCTAACAGAATGATCTTCTCCTTACCAACCAGCAGGTATTCTGCAAACATTGGTCATGCAAATCTCAACTCACACTTTTCCCACATGTCATCCTGAAACCCACAAATCAACACAGGTAGATGCAGTGCTTTTTTCCTTCTGAATAGTATTTGTCTCAGTGCCACACCAGCACACATTAGTGAAAGTAGGATCATATTAGGAATGAAACAAAATATGTGTCTTGATTGAGAATTCTTGGTAGCGAGTATGCAGCATGTTATCTTTGTTGGGGGAGTCATCAACCCACATAGATGTGGCTTCAGGCATGTCTCAACTCTGCTCATCTTGTATACTAATGACCTGGCAGACAATGTTACCAGTAACCTCAGCTGTTTCACAGATGGTGCAGTTATCTGTAATGAAGAACTGTCTGAAAAAAACTCGAGTTATACTCAATCAGATCTTGATAAGATTCCAATGCAATATAAAAACTGACAATTTGGTTGCAATGATCAGAATTGTAAAATTGTTCTCTTCATAAAATGAAAAAAGTGGCACCCTATGAGTACAATATGAGTGACTCACAATTTTTTCTGTCAACTCACACAAATTTCTGGGTGTCATACTTTGCAGGCATATTATATTGAATACCAGTACTCTAATAGGCTCAGTAATAGGTGCAGTAGGTGGCAGACTTTGGTTAATGGACACAATATTTGGAAAATGCAATTTGAGGTTCAGTCAACCATCTCTGACTACCTTGTGAGAGGATCTCCGTATTGTGCACCAATCACACTGTAACACTTCCACCTCTGTGCCTGCCATCTGAGAACAATTAATGGGCTCCCTGCAACACTGTGTCATCCTGCACCATTGGTCAGAGACTAGTAGCAGCTGTACTAAGGAATGACCATCAGATGCATAGTCTGCTGTTAATACCACATCTCAAATAGATTGCATTTGGAATAATGTCATGACCAGGAAGCATGGACTGCTGATAAACACTGTCACATTGTGGTCAGCAAGAATTATGGCTCCAAACTCCAGAGACCATTGTTGACAAGTATGGTCGTGTCCTGGGTTCCAGTCTTCCAATGTTTTGGAGAGGTAGTACTGCAGTACTTGTGTCGTCGTCATGGTGGTTGGTTGATTGGGGGGAAGGGACCAAACAGCAAGGTCATCAGTCATGTCAGATTAGGGAATGATGGGGAAGGAAGTTGTCTGTGCCCTTTCAAAGGAACCATCCCAGCATTTGCCAGAAGCATTTTAGGGAAATCACAGAAAAGCTAAATCAGGATGTCCGGACTCGGACTTGAACCATTGTCCTCCGAAAAGCATGTCCAATGTGTTACCACTGCACCATCTCGTTTGGTGTGTTGTCGTGGTGTGCAGACTTAAGGCTGTAGCTGGTGGCGATTAAGGGAACTGTGATGGCACATTTGCATGTTACACTCACCCTACATCCTCATATGTTACCTTCTATATCAGAGTTTCAAGGTGCCAGTATTCAATATAACAATGCTCATCCACACATGGCAACTGTCTGTATGAACTGTCTGCATGATGCTGAGGTACTTCTATGGCAGCAAGCTCACCAGGTCTGTCCCTTATTACCCCACTGAACATGTGTGATATCAGCCTGAGTGTCAACTCTGTACCAGTGCCAGTATCCATAATATCAAGGACCAGTTACAACACTTGTGGGCCAGCTTGCCTGAGGGAGAGAATACAATTTTATGAGACCTTTCCCAACAAAGTCAGTGCATAAATGCAGGTAAGATGGGGGAAATGTCATACAGATAAATGGTTTAATATTGCTAAGTTTTTTGTAAACTTGACTCGAATTGTAATCACTGAAATAACATCGCACACACACTCTCAATACATGGCATTTCATTTTGTTTCATGTTCCCCTTATGTGTTTCACTTTTTCGTCAGACACAAGCAAACTGCTACAGGTATTGTGGTCTTGCTGTAACAGTCTGCCTGTCATAAATTAGTGTGAAACAACCCAGCAACAAAAAAGAAAAAATACATGTAATCACATACTAATTTCTGTAACTGACATCTGTACCATCATGTCTTTGACCATGGTCTGTGCAAGCAAAAAGATTATTTACTTACAAACAATGCCTTTGTTCTATTAAATAATAATGACAATAAAAAATTATTTCATTGATAATAACAGAAACATAAGTAACATCAATTTTTATGTTTTATGATGAAAGTTAAAACCATTTACTTCAATTTTACTAATAAAAAAAATCTAGATCATAAAAAGGAGAAAAATATGATCTTACATGTACCTTATGGCTTATTTTGATTTACTTGAATGAGTTATGCTTACCTATTATGATCATAATGAAATTGCAGGACAATGTTGGCATCATATAACATAAATTAAAAAATGGTTGCTTAATGGTATCATAAAACAGCAAATAGAATATATAAATAAAATACCCTTGTCTACATTCAAAGAGATCTCTACTATCCACAACACACTTTAGGCAATGTATATAAAGATGCTAGAAAATGTCTGTCAGTGCTTCTACCGGAACCAGTTGAAGCATTGATGTCACACCTTTGCATGTCAGTTGAAATACAGTGCAAATAGAGTTACAATGCATATGTATGGTTGGCTACTCGACTCCTGATCAAATTAATAACACCAAGTGTCATTAGCTTAGATGATGGTTTGCTGAGAAGAAATATCTCAGTCACGCTTATCAATGAAATCTATCCACTTTTCACGTTGCTGAATTGCCAGTTTGTTTCATATAAATTGATAACAAATTTTCAAAGTACTCAAATCTTCGTCAGTGATGGTACTAGCACTGTGCCTGCAAATTTCCAGTTCCTCCAATATTAGCCACAAAGACAGTGACTGATTTTGTGTCAGTGAGTTGTCTGACCTTGTCTGTCATGGTTACTGATGGCCAACCTGAGTAAGACACCTAATCAATTTCCTCTAATCCTAATGCTTTTGAAGCAATCACAAACAATTTTCTGTTCCATATATTTAAGTCTACGTTGTGTGTATCTCTGACAACAAAATTTGCAGGCACATTAAACTAGTATCACATACTGGAACTTAAACCTAGAACAACCATTTTCACAGGCAGTACTCTCACCAACAAATTTACCCAAACACATGACCCACTCTCACAGCTTCAATATGGCAGATGGTGAAGTAAGTTCTCAGTGGTGGGGAGATCGATGATGGAACATGCTCTGGCCACTCGTGTTGCACGTAACAGTTGACTTCTCTGAGAAAGGGGTCAGCTTATGTTGCCTCAATCACCTCCACTGTCAATGGGAAGCAATCCATTGTTTAGATATGACCTCCTTAATGTGATAATATATGGACTGCCTCCTGTAGAAGTTCACATTGGACCCCATTGGTAGGTGTGGTGGAGAGCCAGCATTTGCATCCTGCGATGTTAGATGGTTGTGGGGTTGATACTGGTAATTGTTTCAGGACCAGTTTAATGTCACGCAGATCCTGTGGCACTGATGAGCTGTATATGCCCTATTAAACAATATGTACTCATTTTTAAGTGTTATTTTACTTTTGCGTATTGTATTAAGGTAATGCCTAATAACATTTTATTACTCTAATTTAAGCACTAACACATGATATGCACTTAGATTTTTGAGCTACCCTTAGATCAATGTAATATACAGTAAAGACACTAAAATTACCCAAATTATTAAATTTTATTAGCTCCATGCACATAGCAAAGAAAAAAATCACATCAACTGATTGGTTATATGGTACCCTGTGTTTTGTGTACCTTCATCATGCTGATGTGGTTATGTAGTAACATTATAGTTTGTAGAGGCAAGTGCTGTCTCAATTACACCCCAGTTTGTTCCTTCATGGTTCTGCTGATCAGCCCTAGTGTGGTTTCCCTCACTCACCTAGGTACTGGTGAGCTGAATAAGTATTTCCATCTCAATTGTGATTCATTTAAACTTGAATAATATGAAAAACATGTCTACATTAGAGCACTAATACATACAAAGATTTCAACACTCAAACATCCATTTATAGATTTAGCCATTACTCATCCTGTTTGGGAAAAATACGGACAGAATGATATTGTTACAATAACAAAATAGAGAGTAGTATGTTGCATTCTGCACCTCTGTAATTTTTTTCATGTCTCTCAGAGTTCTCATAAAGAATCAGTCCCTTACCCCCCCCCCCCCCCCCCACTTCCCCCATGCAAATCTATATACTGCCAGCAGATCTCAAAACCTCTTCCTTAAATTACCATCAAAAATTTTGAAACCATATATTTAAAAAGCCTCAGTGTCATTCTTATGATGATTGATACAAGGGTGGTTTGAAAAGGTCTTCGAATGGAATGGAAAAAAGTACTTACATCAATGAAACATTTTTTTTTTATTTTTCAATGTAGCCTCCTTGCCCCAATGATGTTCCAGTGCCTAGATCCCATCTCGAAAATGAGTATACTCCCGGCCTGTAAAATAGTTGTCAACTCCAGCTATCAGTTCTTTGTTTGTACTGAATCTTTGTCCACCAACAAAAATTTTCAGTTTTGGGAAGAGATGGAAGTCTGGCAGAGCCATATCAGGTGAATAAGGTGGGAGTGGCAACAATTCATACCTTAGGCCATGCAATTTTGCCATGGTGATTTCACACATCTTTTGTTGCAATTTGTCCAGAAGGTTAGCATAGTATTCTCCAGTAATTATTTGGCCAGAAGGGAGATAATCTGCAAACAGAATCCCCTTCGCATCCCAGAATACTGATGCCATGACCTTTGCCACTGAAGGAATTGTCTTTGCTTCCTTTGGTGGTGGAGAATCAACATGTTTCCACTGCTTTGAACTGTTGTTTTGTCTCTGGGGTATAGTAGTGCACCCATTTTTCATCTGTGGTCACAAAGTGGTGCAAAAGATCTTGTTTGTTTCTCCTAAAATGGGCCAAACATTGTTCCGAGATGTCCATTCTCATGCATTTTTGATCTAGCATCAAGAGTCATGGCACCCATCTTGCAAATTTTTTTTCATTTTTAATTCTTCAGTTAAAATGTAATATACCCTTTCAGATGACATCTGCTAAGCATGAACAATTTCATGCCCTTTCAGTCGGCAATCCTCCATGACCATTTTGTGCACTTTTGCAATGATTTCTGGAGTAGCGACACATCTTGGCCAACCACTGTACCGATCATCATCTAAGCTCTCCCGACCAAATTTAAATTCATTTGTCCATTTGGTGACAGTTGAATATGGAGCAGAGTCCCCCAGTGTATTCTGGAAATTGGCATGAATTTCCTTTGCTTTCATACCTTTACGAAGTACTTAATCACTGCTAGAATCTCGATTTTTTCCATCTTCGTAAATCACTATGCAGGAACAACAATAGAGCCACATCACCACCACCGTTCTCTTCCAAAAGCACTGACGTGGCATGTGTTTACAGGCAACAGTCCAATGAATATCACGAGAATGACTTGTTGCACTAGTGCTGACCTCTCATTGTGATTCAATGAACTTTTCAAACCATCCCCATATTAAGTGGAAAGTTATGACAGACTTTTACCAGTTTCTTCTTAGATAAATAACACAAACAAATCTTACCTTATTATCCCTCAAATACAAATGGTATTCAGGAAACACAACCTCTGGTGCCTAAACTGAGACTTCGTAAACTTTCAATTGTTCTGGCCACACAGATTGACAGTCTCTGCAAAATGTAATTGTGCATGTGACTGGTGGATTGGTCTACTCAACCCTAAAGTCATGCACTTGTTGAAAATGTGTAAAGATATATTTAGAGATGCTTTCTTTTGCAAGTTGTCTGATGAAACACTACTGATAGCAAATGAAGTATCATTTTCATACATGACAGCATTTCCACCTTGAATTTTGGGCATATCATTTACATATTAAATGAAGAGCAATAGGATGAGTAGTAATCCTTGAGATACACCATATTTAATAAATTCAGAATTTGAACATACAGGTGTAATATCATTGTCAACTTTGTTTTATTTGTACATACTCTTTCCTACTTTCCATGAATGATTTTATGATATTGGCTGCTTCCCCATTGTACCATAAAACTGAACATTTTCTAATAATGTGTTATGGAATCAACAATCAAAGCCTTTGAAAGGCTGAGAAACTTACCACAAACTTTCTTCTGTTCATCTACTGCCTTAGTTAAAAATGCTAAAAACCCAGAAATTGTGGTTTTGATGTATCTTTATTTTATTTTACTTTACATGAGGCAAGGACTTTATCAACCAAGCACCTGCTCTGTGAGCCTCTTCCATTTTCTCTGTCGAGTACACTGTTTGTCCATTTGCTGTTGACATTTATCCTAGTTGTATCCTCCCAGATGTTATCTCATCACCTAATTCTGGATCTTCCTCTTCCTCTTGTTCCATCTACATTCTGTAGAATGCTGTTCTAGATAGAATATTCACCATCATTCCTGCTATATGGCCTACCCAGTTCAATATTCTCTTCTTTAGTACTTTGACTAGGTCATGATGTTATCTTAATTCTTTTTTTCTTTCTTAACCTCTGTTCTATGTCGCTGTCATCATACACAAGTCCAAAAATTTTCCTTTCAAATATTTTTTTTTTTTTTTTTTTTTTTTTTTTTTTTTTTTTTTTTTTTGTTGCTAAATATTAAAGCTTCACATCTGTATAATGTTGCCAGTATAACAATCAATTGATTGAAGCAGATTTTGAAGCTAGTACTAAGTGATCTTTACTTTAGAATTTTCATGAAAGTGAAATTGTTTAGTTCGCTGTTGCTAGATGGACATCTATTTCTACATCCATTCTGCTGTTGTCGGTAAAAAGACTCCCTAAGAACTTGAAGTGGTCAACAGTCTTTAAAGTGGCAAAGCTGTATCATTTCTGATCTTCTTACCTTTGACCAGGTATTCTGTCTTTTCTTTGTTAATATGTAATCTCGTTTTCTCATTAATTTTTCTTAATGTTTTGCATCATTCTGATTAATTCTGCTTTGGGGCTACTTGCTAATGCCACATCATCTGCAGAAGCAAGTTTAGTAATATTTACCTATTGCAGTTGGATCTCTTGTGGATTAGTTTTTGTAAATTCTCTATTGATCTTCTCTCAGATGTGGTAAAATAAAGTAGTTGAAATGGCATCCTCTTTATCTCAGTCCAGTGTACATGTTAAAGTTTCAAGTTTTTTCTACTAGTGCCTTTATTCAACATAAAGTTTCTTCTATAAACATTTTGACTAATTTGATTGACTTTGAAGTTATTTCAGATTAATCTCATTATATTTAGGAGTCTCTGTGGTGTATGCTACCATATGCCTGTTTGAAATCTAGAAACAATATGTGGACATCTACACTGAATTCCTACACCTTTTTAGCTATTTGTTTGAAGCAAATAAATGGTCTAATGTGGATCTGTTTCTACTACTTCTTCAGGTACTGAGATCATCCCATTTAAGTGGTAAATCCATATGATATTAAATGTGACATTCCAGTAAAGTAATTCCTCTGTAGTTATCACACACCAGAAGATCATTCTTTTTAAATATGGATCATATAATTGCAGTTTTCCGCTCTGCAGAAATGGTTTCTATCTTCCCAGTTGTTTTTATTAGAGAGTGTGGTTCTAATTCCACTTGTGGTGCTCCATTCTTTAATAATTCAGCATATATCTGCTTTTCACCACAACCCTTGTTATCCTGTAATTTCTTTAATGCTTGCCATGTTTTGTTTACTGATGGGGTGGCGATATGTTTATCAACTGTATCAGGTTTTTTATATCTACCCTTTATAAATGCAGGCTGTGCATTATTCAGAATATTTCCTTTTCCTATAAAATTTAATATTCTGGCTTTAATTGTACTTTCTATTGATTTAGATAAGATAGGTGTAACAGTTACTGGTCTTTAATTTTCTGAATCTTCCTTACTGCCTCCTTTGTATGCAGGTGTTTTTTAAACATTCTAGAAATATCCCTTCTTCTGCAGCTAAATTTGTAATGAAACTGACAGGCTTTGATATCCACTGTAAGCAGCATTTAATTAGTCATCTAGTTCATGACTTTTTTTTTTTAACTACGGTTTTTTTGTATCTTATTTTAATTTGGATACATTTGTTGGGTAAAGAAATAAAAATTTTGTCTCATGATATGCACTATGTAGACATTTTGTGACAGAGGTAGTTTAGCTTAATCAATTTGTCCACAATCTCAGTATAATGTTGGTTTCAAATACTACTAACCTCTTGAAAGTACACAATTTTCCTCCCATTCTTCCTGATGCTAATGTTCCTACTATTTTTCATTTCTGCACCTTCCCTCTGTTTCTTTTTGTGGGACCATATGGTCTTTGTGATATTAGCAGACACTGCAGTTTTTTATTTTGTAGTAAATGGATTTCTTTTATCAGTTTGTTACATGATCTCTTCTTTTCACTATAGGCATCACAGATTGCTTGCACTGATTTTATCTGACACTCTTCATAACAGTTTTCCACTGTTACCTCTTCCTTATTACATTTCTTGTGACCCAGTTTTTATTCTACTTATCATTTGTATTTCTGTCCACTACTAGACATACAAAATTTATCTAGTACACCAGGGGTTTTCAAATTGTGCATAACTGATCCTAGGGGCACCACATTCTTACAGTAGATGTGTAATGGTGGTTTCATATGAGTAATGAGTTCGTTTATATGCTTTCTGAGTAAAGGAAAAATATGTGTAGTGGTAGTGGTGTCTAACATGCTGCTCAGTCCGGTATCTGTAGAGCACTTCAGAGAAAGATTAAGAAATGTTAATTGGGGAGATGTATATAATGAGCCAAATGCTAATGATGAATGCAACACATTTCTTGATAAATTTATATCCCTTTTTGAACATTGTTTCCCAAAGAAAATTACTAAATGTAACACCTGACACTTTTCAAAGAAACCTTGGATTATTACAGGAATTAAAGTGTCTTCAGAAAGAGAAAGAAAACTGTATAAGACATTAAGAACTAGTAAAGATCCATAAGTAGTTTGACACTATAAAAATTATTGTAAGACAATGAGAAAAGTTGTAAGGAAATCAAGAAATATGTATGATAGAGACGAAGTTAACAACTCCGGCAATAAAATCAAATCAATACGGAATTTTGTTAGAAGGGAGACAGGAAGAGTAACCACTGGGGTAGGTAGTGTACTATTGAAGAGAATGAGACCATCCTAACCAACAATACACAACTAGCTAACGTATTTAATACCATTTCTTAAGTGTAGGAGAAAAAATTGGTAAGAATAGTGGAAGAGTCAGTTTTGAAAAATTTTAATCAGATTAAGTTTCACCTAAAAATCTCTTGTGAAATAAGTAAAATTATTAAATCTTTGAAAAATAAATGTTCTGTTGGAGTATATGACATCTCTAATAAGATATTAAAACAATGTGGAGCAATTACAGCTGATGTTCTGAGTCACATATGTAATGCATCACTAACTCAAGGTATTTTCCCAGACAAGTTAAAATATGCCATTGTCAGGCCTCTCTACAAAAACGGGGACACCACAGACATCAATAATTATCGGCCAGTATCCTTGTTTACGGCATTTTCAAAAATGTTCAAGAAAATAATGTATTCAAGAGTGGTTACAGTAATGGGATACTTAATGAATCACAGTTCAGATTTCAAAAATGCTGTTCCACTGAGACAGCAATATACAATTTTACTGTCCACATAATAGAATTTTTAAATAGTAACATGTCACCAACAGGAATTTTCTGTGACTTGCCCAAAGCATTTGATTGTGTGAACCATGACATGACATTATGTTACAGAAATTACAATTCTGTCGTATAAATCGAATAGTGTATGAGAGCTTTAAGAAAATGTCATGTGACTAGGGCCTCCTGTCGGGTAGACTATTCACCAGGTGCAAGTCTTTTGATTTGACGCCACTTCGGCAACTTGCACATCGATGGGAATGAAATGATGATGATTTAGATTACACAACACTCAGTCCCCAAGTGCAGAAAACACCTGACCCAGCCACGAATTGAACCCGGGCCCTTAGGATTGACATTCTCTTGCGCTGAGCATTCAGCTACCTGGGGCAGACATGGTGGTTTAAGTCATATGTACAGAACAGAAAACAAAAGGTTTCTTTATATGGGTCAAGTGATTTAAATAAGTTTGCCACTTCATCTAACTGGGGTGAAATTACATTAGGTATTTCACAGGGTCCCTTTCTGTTGCTGATATATGTGAGCAACCTCACAGGGTCCCTTTCTGTTCTTGATATATGTGAACGACCTCCCTTCTTATCAGAAACAAGAAGCTGAACTGACACTGTTTGCTGATGATACAAGCATCATTATTAATTCAGTAAAAGAAACTCCAATTGAAAATGATACAAATAAGGTTTTTGGAAAAGTCATTAATTGGTTTTCTGCAAATGAGCTTGCTCTAAACTTTGAAAAAATACAGTACATCCAATTTTCTGCTGCAAAAAGTACAGTTCCTTCAATAAATATAACACATCAACAGAAGTCGGTAGACAGGGTAGAGGCATACTAAGTTTTTGGTTGTAGATATAGATGAGAATCTTAATTGGAAAATTCATATTTTGAATCTTCTAAAGTGACTAGGTTCAACAACTTTTGCAATCAGAATAATTGCCAATTTTGAGGATATAGAAATTAGTAAGCTAACATACTTTGCATGCTTTCACTCTCTGATGTCATACAGAATAATATTTTGGGTTAACTCAATACTTAGACAAAAAGTGTTCACTGCTCAAAAGAAAGTGGTTGTAATAATGGGTGGGGTCCATAGTCACACGTCTTGTAGGCATCTTTTTAAAAGATTGGAATTCTTACAACAGCCTCACAGTACATTTTCTCACTAATCAAATTTGTTCTCAACAACATGGACCAGTTTAAAAATGACAGTGACAGTCATGATTATAATACCAGAAAAAAGAAAGACTTACACTATCCTTTACTTTATTTATTTATTTATTTATTTATTTATTTCGTATTCAATTAATCCGTATTGTGATAAATCACAAGGATGTGGAATGAGTCATGATTACATACAACAGATATAATACACATATATAAAATGACAAAAATGTACCATAAGATTATGAATAAGTTTGTAGGTTAAAATCAAATCAAAGGTATAGCTCAAGTAATATAAAACAATACCTAAAAAGGAAATATAGTACATTTTCCAAATTAAACAAATAATACACATATATAAAATGACAAAAATGTACCATAAGATTATGAATAAGTTTGTAGGTTAAAATCAAATCAAAGGTATAGCTCAAGTAATATAAAACAATACCTAAAAAGGAAATATAGTACATTTTCCAAATTAAACAGTTAATGTGATCTATAGCAAACAAATTTTTATCAGTATAAAAAATCATTGCTTTATCTGTAGATACTCATCAAGAGAATAGAAGGAATTTACCATTAGGTATTCTCTCAATTTACATTTAAAAGTAGGTAAGACATTAATGTGATCTTTAATACCTGATGGAAGGGAGTTGAAAATTTTTGTGGCTGAATAATGAACACCTTTCTGAACAAGACTTAAATGTTTCAGATCCCTGTGTAGATCATTTTTAGACCTAGTATTATGATCATGACATTCACTATTAGTTTTAAAAAGAGATAGGTTGTTAGAAACAAAAATCATCAAAGAAAATATGAATTGAGAGGTAAGTGTTAATATTTGTAACTTATGAAACAGACTTCTGCAAGAATATCTTGGATGAACACCACTCATGATTCTAACAGCTCTCTTCTGTGCAGTAAATATTTTTTTGGCTAAAGGCTTGTTGCCCCAAAATATTATGCCATACGACATGATAGAATGAAAATAACCAAAGTAGGCAGCTTTAGTAGCGTCCTCATCACCAATGGGGGTGATTACACGCAGAGCATAAGTTGCCACACTGAGCCTTCTGTGTAGGTCTAAGATATGCTCAGACCAGTTCAGCTTGCCATCAATTAGAATGCCCAAGAACTTAGATGATTCACAGTGTAGTATATTTTGGTTACCACAGTTTAAGTGGCATACTTCATTTTCTTGTTGAGATGTGTGAAATTGCATATACTGAGTTTTCTGAATGTTTAGAGTTAGTCCGTTGCACTTAAACCAGTGTAGGATGTCAACGAGTACAGCATTACATTTATTTTCTAGGTCACTGTTAGTTCGACTTTCAAGCAGAATAGTGGTGTCATCGGCAAAAAGAGTAAATTTACACTCGGTGTCTGTGCAAAGTGGGAGATCATTGATGAAGATAAGGAAAAGCAAAGGTCCTAGGATGGACCTCTGAGGCACACCACACTTTAATGTGCCCCAATCAGAAGAAATGGGACTATCATTGGCACCATTAATTATCACCTTCTGTTTTCTGTTTTGCAGATATGATTCTATCCATCTACCAATGCTACCTCGCAAGCCATAAAAATTAACCTTATGTAAGAGAATGTTGTGGTCCACACAGTCAAAGGCCTTAGACAAGTCACAAAAAATTCCAATAGGTGACATTTTATTATTTATTGACTCTAAAATTTCATTTGTGAGAGAAAAAATAGCCTGCTCAGTTGATCTACCTTTTTGGAAACCAAACTGGTTTCTGTTGAGTATGTTGTGGCTGTTAAGATGTTCTACAATTCTTGTATACATTAGTTTCTCTAATACTTTTGAGAAACTACTTAGTAGTGATATTGGACGGTAGTTAGATAAATTAGTTTTGTCACCCTTCTTGAAAAGTGGTTTCACAACGGCAAGCTTTAATCTCTCTGGGACAACACCTTGCTGGATAGACTCATTAAAAATGTGACACAGGACTTGACATATGTGGTCACTACAATGCTTCAGTATTTTTGGTGAAATGTTGTCAATACCAGTGGAATTTTTATTTTTTAAGGCCTTGATGGTATTTTTAACTTCAGTAATAGTAACTGGGGCAATACAAATTGGGTCATACGTGTTAGGGTTAGCTCTGTGTAATAAATGCGTAGCAGCATTTAAGGAACCGTTACAACCTACTTGTTCTGCTGCAGTTATGAAGTGATTGTTGAATATGTTGGAAACTGTTACAGGATTATGAATAACCTCATCCTTATAGCTTATCTCTGTGGTATTAACATTCTTGTTACTCTTGCCACACTCTCTCTTTATAACATTCCAAACTGCTTTTATTTTGTTCTCAGATTTATCAATTTCAGACTTAATATACAGGCTCTTGGATTTGTTTATCACCCTTTTTAAAATTTTACAATATAACTTAAAATGAGACCTTTCAAGGGGATCATTTGATACTCTTAGTGAGGCATGTAACTCCCTCTTAGTCCTGCAAGAAATTTTTATACCTCCAGTAATCCATGGTTTACTGGAAGAAACCTCATTGTTCTTTCTGACAGTTTTTTTTGGGAAAGCCATTTCAAATACAGATATAAATTCATTTAAAAAAAGGTTAAATTTATCATTAACATCTGATGTGCTGTACACTGGCTCCCAATCTATCTGTGACAAATAGTCGTTAAAGGCAGACACAGTTTCAGTGTTTATACATCTATAGGACCTATAGGTGTGGGAGATTTTATTGCACAAACTGATGTTATTTACTTTCAGAAGTTGTCCATCATGGTCAGACAGGCCATAAATTACTTTGCTCACACTAGCACTGTTGACTCTATTCTTGTCAATGAAAATATTATCTAGAAGGCTCTTGCAATTTTCTGTAACTCTAGTGGGCCAGGTAACCATCGCAGCCAAGTTGTAAGAATTCATTAAGTGGTCCAGGTCAGTTTTGAGGTTGTTATCAGTTAAGAAGTTGACATTAAAGTCACCTACAATTATTAAATTTCTAGTTTTAGAGAACAATTTGGTCAAAAGAGATTCTAACTTATTCATAAAGATGCAAAACTTCCCTGCTGGAGCTCTGTAAATTGCAAGCACAGTAAGTAACATGTCCTTTGCAGAAATTTCAGTCCCGCAAACTTCAAAATGTTGATCTACACAATACTTACTTAGATCTAAAGATTTATAAATGATTTTACTGTCTATATAAATTACAGCACCACCTTTCTCCTTACTTGTCCTGCAGTAATGAGTAGCTAGATCATACCCATCAAGCTGCAGCCCATCAATTCCAACTGTTACATGATGCTCAGTAAGGCATAAAACATGAGGACGGTCAACAGTGTCCATGTCCCCTAAATTTACAGATAAAAACTCTAATTTACTTTTGAGACTTCTGATATTTTGATGAAGAATAATAAGATTCTTATAGCTACCTCTACTGTCCTTCTGCTGGTCTGCTTGTCCATTAACACCGTTAGTCCCCGTTGCACTCAAAACTGTGTTGGATACATTAAGACCTATGTCGCAGCTGGAGATTTGTTCACTAGATGTCGTTGGCGAGGTCGGGTGGGTGCTGGCCATAAAAAATCACTGTTTCTTTTTGGAATTCTTCTTTCTCTCGTAGAAAATCGGGGATTACCTTTTATCCTTGGAGATACTGCATCGGAATTATTTTCCAGTCCTTGAGGTTCTTTGGGTGGAACTTCATCATATGGTATTAATATGTCATTGGCAGTGACAGGGTGAGACACAGCTATACATCTGTTTCTTGTATTCACATTGGTTCCCTGTCTATCTTGGCATGAATTGGTTTCTACAGTACCGGTACAAAATCTGACCTTTCTTGCAGAGCTGGTTGTAAGTGTTTTTACTACATCACACCGTTTCCATGGGTTTGATACTGATGAAGCAATGTTCCTGCACAGTCTGAGCTTTCCTGTTTTGTTCAGGTGTAGTCCATGATTAGTGTAATCAGGCCTTTGCAAGAATAAATTGACATCAATTACTTTCACATTAACAAAATTAGATGACAAATTCATTATATATTCATTAAATCTGTACACTGTTTCGTTGACTTCTGGCTTGTCATAACAGTAGGGAACGGTACATAACAATAGCTTTGTATGATCAAGTGCTGCAGTCAACTTTTCTAAGTCTGGAATAAAGTTGTTTTTCTTACGAATGTCATTTATTCCTGCAAGGATAATAACTGCATCGTCCAAATTGAAATCACTTGTAAGATCTGATGCCCCTTCAACTACACCACTGAGGCATGCATTTGGTTTAACAACAGATGATGTGTAGTACTTGGGTTTCAAAAATTCATTTAGCGATGATGCACAGTTTCGCCCATGACTGTCCGATAGTAATAAAATCTTATTCGTTGGCTGACTCTCAATTGGTCTTTTTGTCGAATTTTTAGGAACATTGTCTCGTCCTACCACCTGAGTAGATTTCTCTGTTTCATCAATTTTATCACTTAAGGCACTAAAACGGTTGCTTGTATTCAGATGATATAACTGCTGAGAAACGAGATGTTTTGGTATCTTCTTGGGCTGGTGACAATTTGTGCTCTCGTCTTGGGATTCACTTTTGTTCTGTTGACTTCTGGCAGACAATGTGACATTTTCAGCTTTCAGTCTTTGCAGTTCTTCTAACAACACGGAAATTATTTCTTCCTTGCTGTCTATAGTGCCCACTTTTACGCAATTATCACATTTCCATATCACTTGTTTTGAGTCCACCTTTGCACAGTTATAATGATAAACAATTTTACACTTAAAGCACATAATACCTGTAACGACTTTCTTTCTGCATGAGCATAGTTTGCTGTTTGTTATTTCTTGAAGCGCAATTTCGTGGCTGTATGATGAAGTTGATGCTAAGCAAACACTGAGTTTCTCATTTTTTACTACCACCTTCATAATTAAATAACAAGAGATGCACTTCCCATCACTAAATACGTCGAACTTCTTACACTTCACACAAACTTCTGATTGTTTGCTACTCAACCTATCTTTGGCACAGAAATGGGTAAAATGTGCTGCTATAAAATTTTTTGACAAATTACCATATGAAATAAAATTTCTGACAGACAGCAGTAATAGCTTCAAAAATAAATTGCAATCATATCTCCTGTTAAAAAATCTTGTATCATATGTGCATTTCTTGTGCACTTGACACATTCCACATCATAAGAGCCTCTGTACTGTGTGATTGATCAGTGGAACACGCAACCAACTAACTAACCAACAAGAAAGTATTGTTAGTATGGCAGTATAATAGATGATAGTTGAATAATACTAATGGCTCATTTGTCTTTATACAGTAAAAATCAGTCTGAAGTTTAATTTTGTCAAATGCAGATCATTTTAAATATCTGCTTTGATTTGTGTTTCTCTGGCAGCATGGACACATTTTTATATCTTAGTACAAAATGTGACATTTCAAATGAATCATGCAGTTTTAAGGACATGAACAGATGATAATGCAGGAACTATGGTGACATTTAATTTAATTTAAGTATTATATGTACTACTGCTGGAAATGGCCAATGACTGTTTGTGTGTGTTGTTTCAAAGATCTAGCTACTGAAGGAATTCTTCCTAATAAAATGAAACAACATTTAATTTAAATCATAGTGGTTTCGTAAACAAACCATGTGAATCCTTTTACCACAAGTTTTATCAAATGAAAAAAAGAAAAACTTTCACCAAACAAGCTATGGTTCCTACGAAGGCTCTTCTTTCACCTTAAAAAGTTGCCTACCATGTAGTAAAGAGCAAGAAATCTGACACCATAGCAGAAGACCTGCTGGTCTGGTAGTATTTATTATGATAGATGAGTCAGCTGCCAAGCACTGGCAAGTGTGCCTTTGACAGACAACACTATTATTGAAACTCCCTAGTCCCTAGCTGATTAAAAATGTGCACCAGGAAAGGACATGAGAATTTTGCCTTTTGCAGATAACTGCTCCAGAACTGAACTCAGAGACTAATTTCCAATCTGCTTTCCAGCAGAAGTTGATAAACATAACTGAATCAAAGACCCTTTCAGTACAGAACTTCCACCAACACTTACCACTGAAGAACAAGAGCAATTTATTAAGATGTCTTCACAGTCCACACTAAAATCAAAGTTTCTTTCTTCATCAGTGCTACAGTTTTGGGAGTTGGTGAAGCAGGAGCAAATGCAGATAGTTTTAATACCTTTTACAACATCCTATTTATGTGGGGTAGGTTATTCAACATTGCCAGTTATCAGTAGGAAATTCAGATCAGGAATGAATGTGGTGAAAGGGATGCGAATCATGATTTCCTGTATTATGCTGAGATTTGAAGATCTGATTTGAAGAAGCAAGCTCATCCTTCTGACTGATTTAGTTTCGAGAATAAGATGTAATAACATTCAAAATTGATTAAAATGTGTTATGTCAACAGTTTATAAAGAAATATCTACTCAGATTCATTTGTTTGAAACTTAAGTTTATTTACACCTCTCTTTGAGTCAGATGTCATGTGTGAAAGAGGCTGTGGGTACTTCTGTTCAGGTCAAGAGAGGTGTGTACCAAAACATTTAAAAACCACTTTAGTAGGCTCATGTTTCAAAATGATTCCCTTATTTATGTTTACTGTTAAGTATACATCACTCCAGTCTACAGATTGCCATAATCTGTGTAGCCTGCCTAGGTCTGCTGATTTTGTTTGTCACAATTCTTTAAAGATTCTTTATGATCTTGCTATTTTGCATGATATGACAATTAATATCCCATAGCAATGGGTATATTTGAGATTTGTTCTTTTGTATGTAATGTGGTGTATTGATAATCACATGATCTATTGATGTCTGTAGTTCTGCTGCAACTTGTGGAAATATTTACTACTAGATCCTGATCATAAGCATTCGAGGGAAAATTTATGCAAACAAGAATTCACCACAACATTCACAGATGGTTAGATGAAATTATATCACTTTATTAACATAAATATGAGACACCAAGAGGAAAATATTAAACTCAATAAAATCTAAAGAATACACTCATTAGATGAAAACTTAACATCAAACACAAAAAACATACACACTGCTCCTTTCTCTATGATCCAAAATATTCATACTGTAGTCTTCTTTTAGGTAGTGCATATTTGCCATGTTGCAGGGAAGTATGGTAGCACACCTTGCTGTGCTGGCAACTGATGCATGTACATGTCAAATTCCTACAGTCAAATTTCACATTGGGTCACATGAAGTGCTTCATCACCAACTTGGTGCTTGGTCAGATGGTGGAGTGTGACAAGCATGCAACCCTCATCCCTGGAAGAGCTATTACAATCTCTTATCATCTACTGTAGTTTGTCCACATCTTGCAAAAGTGCTTCAAGTGGGGAGTTTGAAGGTAATTCAGTGCTGGATATTGTGCTAATCCTCAATTGTGGATTCCACCTTCACACCTATCAGATCTGTCCCATGATGGCAGCTGTCTCTTTAGAGAATGGTAAACATCCCACAGCTCTTTGATTGATGTGGTGTAGTAATCTGTCGAGTTCAGAGGCATAGGTACAGGTCATCTGCCAACAATGCCAGGTACTGAATCTCCACTATTGCTTCAGTGAATTTTACCATTCATCAAATTTGAGCACACGTGGAAGTGTCATAAAAAGTCTATGCCCAGCAGTGGCTCATTGATTTCAGCCACAGTGAATGTCAAAGTAAATGGGGCGCATAAACCCAAATTGACTGTGCAATTGATAGTACCATACAGTCTCACTGGGGTGTTGTCTGCTGCCTGGAGCTGTAGAAGAGAATCCAAGATAGGTGAATGAGTTGCTGGCCTCAGGATGGTGCTTACTTCAGAGCCCAAGTCAATGAGAAAATAATGATTTGTATTTTTGTCAAGAACATATCAATTTCTAGGAAACCAAGTCAGACTGGTTTGGCCCACATACTTAAGATGTAGGCTTCATTGAGTCCAACCATAACCTGTGAAACCTAGTGGAGGTCATGAACAGCACTTGGGTACAAGCAGGGTGGCAACCATTTGCTCTGAAACGTAAATGTAATGAACACCAGAGTGCCCTCTGTCAGTTATAGATGGAACAGAGAGTCACAATGGTTGTGGCCAGTCCCCCACTCACAGTTAATTGCTAGGATTCTTGTAAGACAGTTGTTGTTTACATTTGGTGACAACATCACATTTCTCCAGCTGTGTTCATCTCAATTCAGCCTCCAGTCACGGTGCCAGGGTATGTAATGGCCATCACCATTGTAAGTTAGTATTAACCAATTCCTATTAATGGTGTCAATGCAGGAGTGCAAAAATCCATCAGCAATTAGCAGTTTGCTGTCTCATATGTTTCCCTCACTTGATATCAAGGAGAGTTAGGTTGAAGAAGGTAATTTGTGTGACCATATAGTCCACAATATATTGTCTGCTTATTTCCCAATTTGAAAGTACAGTTGAATATCTGTGGGGCATTGTCTTGGTGGTGCAAATTCACTTATAAATCTGGATGATGCACATGAACACGGTTTTACATTCATGTAGCTTCATCAGTTTCACCATTGATGACTGTAAGATCAAAGAGCTGTGTCACATTAAAACAATGCAGTTGTTCCATTGGTCACCCACCCATGTGAGAAAAGAAACATCATCATTCTCACTTTTCACGTCATAAATTGTCTGCTCCATATCATTTATCACACATGGCAATCCACTGTAAATATCACTTTGTTGGAATAAAGGTCTTAATAACCTTTATCTAGTTGAATGATCCATTGTTTTGTGGGAGTTCTCCATTGCAATGCATGTGACATATGTACTGATAATTCAGCGCACTTATCATTTTTCACCAACATAGGAAAATCCATGTGAACGAGTATGTAAAAAAAAGAACCCTCCTCCTACTTGCTCTGACATAGGTTAAAACTGTCTTATGAATAAAATGGTGGCAAATCCTAAAATTTGGAGAGAAATTTGATATTTGGTAGGAAATTCAAAATAGCTGCTTTGCAATATAGGGTTTTACCTTCACTCCTATGTCATCAGTGTGGATGTAGGGCTATTGTCCTAAGTATAAATCGGCAGGAAAATAAAGAAATCCAGGATGGCACATTGTCCTGCTTGAACTCAAGATGGCTGACTTGGAATACGAGCATAACCTGCATTGTTGCCTGATTTTCTGGGTTCCCTGATGTCACTGAACTGAGACAAAGGAATTTGTCTGTCCATCCTTCACCCTCTGTCCCCCTTTCTACACCAATTCTAGGGCAAAGGACATTGTTTTACCTGAGATAAAGGATGCTTTTCCTCCATGCAGGTCCAAGCCTGTCTGCTGTTCACAGCTGGGACAAAAGGTGTTTGTTTACCCTGCAGGGCCAAGACTTTTCCTTGAACACAGGATGTCAGTTTGAGCCTGTTGGCTACATAAACATGTTTTTTCACCCATCAGGTAGTAATCTGTCTGAACCTGCCTGTTGACCTACTTTCTATACAGTTCATTTCAAAAGCAGTTTCAATTCAAATTCAGTTCAGTTCAATTCAATTTCATTTTGATTCAAATTCATTCAGTTCAATTCCAGTTCAAATTAAATTAAGTTCATTCAAACACTTTCCTTAAGTTTAAAAACGTTGCTAGCTCAGCTGCCCAAACTTTAAACAATTCCCCTCTGATGTCCCCCTAAGTTTGGGTCAATCCACTTGGCTACACTTGGACTGTTTATGTCTTCATTATTAAACAGACACCACACCTGGGACAAGATCCCTCCTTAATGCCCTGCACTGCCATTCACAGTAGTAGACCATGTCTGCGCAGATGCCATTCCACAGGGTCACAACTGTTGTGGAGCTTTGTTGGGATGCTACCACCACAAGCCAGCCACACATGCCTGGCTGCACCAGGTAACCACACCACTCCAGTTGCAGCCACCTCACCTCTCCACAGACTAGACCACAACTAGAGTAGTACCCACGCCCGTCACTGTGCGTGTTCTGTCCCATTATTAGTACCATCACAGCTGCAGCCACGCAAATCCCACCACCCTCAGGTAGACATGGAAGTGTAACTACCAATCCGATACTGGTACAGTGCATGATGATACATCAATGGCTGTCCACTCACCCACCTGCCACTAGCCACCATGCTGCTTCCTTGCAGCCTCCTTGTTGCTGCTGCACCAAATAAAGAGTGCCACTAAGTGCATGGAGCATGTAATCTCCCCCTCCTTCCTTCTTCTATCTATTGTCCACATTAATCAATGCCCAGTACAAGTAATTAATAAGTAAAGTCTTTCATGAAGATTTGAGAGTAGCGAAGATTACAATAAATTTTCAAGTTTATTTAGCTTGTCATGTTGACATGGTTTCAGTTCTTTTAGTCTAGAGCTCTGATTCTTGAGACTGAAAATCTAACATCAGGTCCTCACATTTGATTTGAACTAAATAAATCTGAAGATTGTTGGTGCAGAATTTTTTTAAGTAAATATACTTTCCACTGATATCATTCAGTATTTTGGTTTATCACATTAACAAAGCTGAAATTACATTGTTCGCACCTATTATACAAAAATACACTTGTTCACATGAGAGGCATGCTTACAACTCTCACACTCTCCAGAAATAACAATATACTGAAGTGTTTACAATTTCTCTTAACAAATTAATTCCTATTAGTTTTCATTACATTATTAATTTTGAATATTATTTTATAAATGCATTGAGAAATAAACATAGTAAATAGTACAGGATTGCCCAATTAATACTAGAAATTTTAAATGTGCAAACAATTTGTAATTTCAAATGTTTCTAAAAAAATAATTTTGACTGTACATTCAGAACTAGTACTTAACCGATTAAAACATATTTTATAAAGTAATTCTTTTTCATAAATTTTAGCTTGAAATATAGCATACTGTGTATAAAATTATGTGAAATTTTTCAGAAAAGGAACTGAGATAATATTAACCTGTGCAAAATTTGAAAAATAATACTGGTATCGACAACTATTATTGAGGAAAAGTAATGCTAAAGGATGATGTCCCGTTACAACCATTAGTGCACAGTGCAAGTGTGTGAGGGAAAAATTACAATGGCTAGTGGGACCAGATCTGCAGTATTCTGTTCATAGGTGAACCCACTTTTACTCATGGCTGGAAAAAATGTGTTTGTTTCCCATTGCGGACTGAAGCCTGCCTGTCCCACATTCTACATAAAAATATACTTAGAATGGTTGCCATTTACAGTTAACACAAAGAATGTTTGTTCCCATTGCCTGTTGTGTATTTCCAGAATATCTAAACATATTTTTCACCCTACTAGTCCACTATATTTCAGCGAACATGAAAACTCACTTAACAAGTTTTTCCACTCTGTATTATTCACTCACATAGCAAAACTCTCAGTCTTGTAGTGACCTTATTATGCAGCTCCCTTTGAGTTCCATAATAAATGTATTGTATTATTTCTTCATAAAAACATTGCACCTTAAATGTCTCATATGTTGTACTGTTGACTTCCTATTTTAAATGTAGGTTATGTTTCAGTAATTTGAGATGTGGTACTTATCTTTTCAAGATGGCTTCAGTGTCTGGGTCTCTTCTGCTGCTGCATAATATTCTATAAAAGGGGGTTCTGGGTGTTGTATATTAAATGTATCTGAAGAATTAGCAATTTCATTTCACAACACCTGCTTATTTTAATCTTCTCATTTGAGCACACATATTTTCACAGCTACGACAATACTTTATCAAACTCAAATGTACAAAACAATTTTCATACAATCCAAAGACTTTCATTGAAAAGTGTCTGATCATAAACTGAGAGTGACATGAACCAAACTCTAAAAATGCTCATGTCTCTCTATTCAACTCCAATACAACTCTGAAGCACTTGGCACCAAAAGTATGTGTGTGTGTGTGTGTGTGTGTGTGTGTGTGTGTGTGTAACCTTTGTGAAGTGGTAGTAAAACAAATTAACATTAATTAATTAATAATTAATTTAATTTATATTTTGTTTTCTGAAAAAATTGTTTAAGTGAAGAGTTAGAGCCCTCATGGTTAATAATGAAGGTTTTAAATTTTGAAAGTATGAAAAATAGGAGGTTCTTGTTATTTCATAAAATTGATTTCATTGTCATTATAAAATTAACAAAATTATGAACTGAGAGAGATATTCTGTTTGCAGATTACATTCAAGAATAAAAATTATTTTATGTAATGTAGACTTCATTTCATATCATACACTTTTAAAATAACACCTACTAATCTTCAGTGTATAAGACTGATATCTGATAACACCTCAAAATACCAACAGAAAAACACATTCACAGAAAAATTGTATTTGACAATTAGAAAATTCTATGGGTATTCACAGATAAGGGCTATATAATTTGTGTTAGAGAATCAACTTACGTCTGGCTAAAATGTAGATAGAATTGACCAATTCATTAGTTGAGCAAAAGTTCATTACAGCCTGCAGGACCATTTGTAGCAGACCCACAAAAATTCAGTCATCAAGCATCTGAAGAAATACTTTGAAGTTACTCTATATAATGGATAAATGTTGCCAACATTAGAGCAAGAAAATTAGTTTAATCAGCAAATAAAGAAGCTTGAAGATGATAATCTTACATTAATAGCAATTTTGTTATACCACTAACCACCTGGAAAGTTAATAAAGACCTGTGGTCAGTATAGTGCAGTTGGTTTATTGTGGTTGTTGTATTAGGTTCTGCATAGAGTTATGGTAGGAGGTTCATTCCACAGAATCAACACAATTTTCTATCCTAGCAAAAATTCTGCCATCATGTTCCTTCTCACATACAACTGCAAAACATTCCTCACACTTTTTTTCTTTAAGTTACCCACGCATAATTGCAAAAATTTTACATATACCACCAATAAGTAATGATTTCAGTTAGCAATGTGTGATCCATGAGGTAACAACACCATCATGAAATGTCAGGTTCCAGCAAAAACAACAAAATCATGTAAGCATCGTCAATGTTCTCGGATATATGTATGGCAAGGCTAAATTAAGGGTGGTGCGGGGGGTCTGGGGCTTAAGGGATCTGTAGACTCAGGCCTTCAGGTGGACAGGGGGCCTACACTCCAATCAAAATCTCAATTGGCTCTCTAATAGGAATCATACAAGACAAATTGTCATCATAAGATGAACTATGGCGAAAAATATGAAGCCAATATCTCCATTTGTTACATCCATGATCTTAATAAATAAATTTTAAAGAGAAAGACTGAATATAAAGCATGAGAATAGTGATTCATATTTTATGATTGAATAGAAGTGTTCTGCAGTCTCATGTAATTGATAATTGTAGATTACGCAGTAGCATTCCAGCAGAAAAATTAAGTTACTCCATAAATTCACAATAGGTTATGTTCTTCCTATTCCAAAAAGTTCCATCTGTTTATAAACTATACATGGATCAGGGTAGAAATAATAGGTGGTTTATTTCAAGCACATTTGTGTGCTGTGAGGTATGCTCAATAACCCCCCACCACCATCCTTTCTTTCTTTTATTTGGCACTTGTCTGTTGTTATAGAGTAGAAGTGTTGATTTGTGAGACAGTATTGTTTAGTGCATTGTAATGTACACTACAGCTGCGGATTGGCGGATTGGCATGTTTGAGTGCTTACTAGGCACAACCTTTTATTTTAATAACAGTGTAGTGTTCAGTACTATCGTTGTTATCGACCCACTTATCGTATAGGCTTTTGTTTGTTTTGGTTAGTGTAGATCAGTGTCGTTTAGTCCATTAGTGAGAGAGCACTTCAAATTCCTGCTGCTAATAAGCCAATTACACTGTTCATTTGTCACATATTTTTATGAGCTTCAAACAGAAGTGACTGTAGTAATGGATAGGAACTGTGATTGCTGTGTGTAGATGCAAGCTGAATTGGCAACCCTTTGCTCACAGCTCCAGGCTGCGTTAGCTTCCATCACACAGCTTGAAGCTGCTGACAAAGGGCATCACTGTGGGGGATCAGATGCGGGGATGCAAGGGACATCAAGCACGTTCCAAGTGTCCCCCTGATCGTTCCACTGCTGCGGTTGCCACAGGTACCGCCTGCACTGAGGTTGACCCCTCGCCTGCAGTCGAGTGGGAGATCATTCCAAAATCTGGCAGGCAGCGGAAAACTTTCTTGAGGGGCCAATCATAGGACCTACCCAGTTTGTTTGACAAACAGGTTTCGGGCGTTATCTATGGCTGGCGTCTACAAGCTGGATGCAGTCATCCACCCTGTTCCGGAGGAACCTTCTTGGCCCGCAAGGTCTGGTCATTCACAGAGGGTGGGTTTGCTGGTAGTTGAGAGCTCCTACGTTAGAAGCGTAATGGAGCCCCTTAGGAATGTGGCTGCCAAGGTGGGGAAGAAAGCCAGTATGCACTCCATGTGCATACTGGGGGAGTCATTTCAGATGTGAAAAGGCTGCTTCCTGATGCAATGAAGAGTACAGGGTGCAGCGAACTGCAGGTGGTTGCACATGTTGGTACCAATGAGTGTTTTGCTTTGGATTGGAGGAGATTCTCTCTGGTTTCGGGCAGCTAGCGTAAGTGATAAAGACTGCCAGTCTTGCTTGCAAGATTAAGGTGGAGCTCACCATCTGCAGCAGCATCGATAGAACCATCTGTGGTCCTTTGGTGCAGAGCCGAGTGGGGGGGTCTGAATCTGAGGCACAGGTAGTTCTGTGACCATGTAGGCTGCAGATTCCTTGACTTGCGCCATTGGGTGGTGCATTTCTGGGTTCCATTTAATAGGTCAGGACTCCATTACACACAGGAAGTGGCTACACAGGCAGTGGGGACTGTGTGGAAGAGACTGGGCGGTTTTTTTAGGTTAGAGGGCCTCGGGGAACCACAGAAAGGGCATCTGTCTAAAAGGAGGCAGGTAAAACACAGTAAGTTAGTTGCAGAAACGATCAGTATAGTAGTTGTAAATTGTCGTAGCTGTGTTGGGGAAGCTCTAGAGCTCCAAGCCCTAATAGAAAGCACTGAAGCTCAAATAGTTATAGGTACAGAAAGCTGGCTAAAGCCGGAAATAAGTTCAGCCGAAATTTTTTCAAACAATCAGTGTTCAGAAAGGATAGATTAAATACAGTTGGTGGGGGAGTATTTATTGCTGTCAGAAGTAGTTTGCCTTGTAGTGAAATTGAAGTAGATAGGTCCTGCGAAATAGTGTGGGCAGTGTTTATACTTGACAATCGGACTAAACTATTAATTGTATCATTTTACCGACCCCCCCCCCCCCCGACTCAGAAGATATTCCTGAACAGTTCAAAGAAAACTTGAGTCTCATTTCAAATAGGTACCCCACTCATACAATTATAGTCAGTGGTGACTTCAATCTACCCTTGATATGCTGAAAAAACTGCACGTTTAAAGCTGGTGCCAGACATAAATCACCATCCAAAATTGTACTGAATGCTTTCTCAGAAAATTATTTTGAACAATTAGTTCATGAGCTCACTCGAAGTGTAAATGGTTGCAAAAGCATACTTGACCTCTTAGCAACAAATAATCTTGGACAAATAATGAGCATCGCGACGAATACAGGGCTTAGAAACCACGAGGCAGCTGCTGCTAGGCTGAATACTACAACCATCAAATAGAAATTCAAAGTATATCTATTTAAAAAAGCTGATAAAAATGCTCTTAACACATTTTTAAGAGACAGTCTGCACTCCTTGTGATCTGATCATGTAAGCGTAGAAAAGTTGTCGAATGATTTTCAAGAGATAGTATTGACAGCAATTGAGAGATATATACCACATAAATTGATAAGTGATTCTACTGATTCCCCATGGTACACAAAATGGGTCAGATTTCTGTTGCAGAAGCAGTGAAAAAAGCATGCCAAATTTAAAAGAACGCAAAATCCCCAAGACTAGCAAAGTTTTGCAGAATTTCAAAATGTAGCACGTACTTTAATGTGAGATGCTTTTAATAATTTCCACAATGAAACTCTGTCTCAAAATCTGACAGAAAACCCAAAGAGATTATGGTCATACTTAAAGCACACCAGTGGTAAGACGCAATCAATACCTTACTGCACGATAACAATGGTGAAGTCACTGATGTTAGTGCCACTAAAACAGAGTTATTAAACACAGTTTTCTGAAACTCCTTCACCAAAGAAGACAAAGTAAATATTCCTGAATTCCAATGAAGAACAACTGCTCAGATGAGAAACATAGAAATAGATATCGTCGGTGTAAAAAAGCAGCTTAAATCACTTAATAAAGCCAAGGCCTCTGGTCCAGATTGTATACCATTGAGGTTCGTCTCAAAGTATGCTGACACAATAGCTCTATATTTACCAATTATATACAGCTGCTCACTCACAGAAAGATCTGTACCTATAGACTGGAAAATTGCTCAAGTCACACCAATACCCAAAAAGGGATATAGCAGTCATCCGCTGAATTACAGATCCATATCACTAACATTGATTTGCAGTAGGGTTTTGGAAAATACTCTGTATTCAAACATTATGAATTACCTCGAAGAAAATGATGTATTGATACATTATCAGCACAGATTCAGGGAACATCATTCTTGTGAAACACAACCAGCTCTTTATACTCATGAAGTAATGAGTGCTATTGACAAGGGATGTCAAATTGATTCCATATTTTTAGATTTCCAGGAGACTTTTGACATCGTTCCTCACAAGCATCTTCTAAACAAACTGCATGTCTATGGAATACTGCCTCAGTTGTGCAACTGGATTCGTGATTTCCTGTCAGAAAGGTCACAGTTCTTAGTAATAGATGGAAAGTCATCGAGTAAAACAGAAGTAATATCCAGTGTCCCCCAGGGAAGTGTTATAGGCCCACTATTGTCCCTGATCTATATTAATGACATAGGAGACAATCTGAGTAGCTGTCTTAAAGTTTTTGCAGATGATGCTGTCATTTACCACCTTGTAAAGTTATCAGATGACCAAAATGAATTGCAAAATGATTTACATAAGACACCTGTATGGCAAGGAAAGTGGCAATTGACCCTGAATAAAGAAAAGTGTGAAGTAATTCACATGAGTATTAAAAAAATCCACTAAATTTCGATTACATGATAAGTAACACAAATCTAAAGGCTGTAAATTCAACTAAATACTTAGGGATTACAATTACAAATAACCTGAATTCGAATGATCACATAGAGTGGTGTGGGTCAAGCAAACTAAAGACTGTGATTCGTTGGAAGAACATTAGAAGATGCAACAGGTCTACTAAAAAGACAGCTTACACCACACTTGTGTGACCTATCCTGGAGTATTGCTGTGCAGCGTGGGATCCACATCAGATGGGACTGATGGACGACACTGGAAAAGTACAAAGAAGGGCAGCTTGTTTTGTATTATTGCAAAATAGGGCAGATAGTACCACAAACATGATATGTCAATTGGAATGGGAATAGTTAAAACAAAGGCATTTTTTGTTGGGACAGGATCTTCTCATGATATTTCAATCACAAATTGTCTCCTCCAATTGCAAAAACATTCTGCTGGCACCCACCTAAATAGGGAAAAATGATCATTATGATAAAATAAGAGAAATCAGGGCTCGCACAGAGAAATTGAAGTGCTCATTTATCCCGCCCACCGTTCGAGAGTGAAACGGTAGAGAGATAGCTTGAAGGTGGTTCATTGAACCCTCTGCCAGGCACTTTATTGTGAATAGAAGAGTAGTCACATAGATGTAGATGAAGATGTAGACTTATGTAGATCTGTTTGTGTCTACAAGTTACAAAAAACTTATACATCCAAAAACCTGCTCTTTGGAAAACTGCTAAATGGAGAGACAAAAAAATAAAGAAAATGGCTGTTGTTTTCCAAATTTACAGGAAATGTATTATGTATTTCCTGTAAATCATTCAGTGACACCATAGACTTAGACAACATGCATCCTCCACTTTCAACTAGTGGGTTTTCTGACTGGAAGTAGGCTGAAGAAAAAGTGACTTCTCATGAAAACAGTGCTTGTCATCACACAAATTCAGTGATGCAGCTCCTGAAATCAAAGAACTAGGGTTGTATTAACAGTTAGCTGCAGAATATTTTAAAACAGAGGGAAATTGTTGGCAAGAAGTGCTTAGGCACATGGTAGAAGTTGTTAAACGTTTGGCAAGAAGACGACTTGCTTTTAGTGGTGGTAACGAAATTGTTTAATGTCCAAATATAATTATAACTATTTAGGTTTCCTTGAAGTAATTGCTCATTTTGACCCATTCTTGAAATAACACATCCAAGAGCATGGCTCTAAGTGTCATGCTACAATGCAAGAAGATGCATTTTCACCCTTGCATTGTTGTCAATTGAACACAAAGCGACCAGTTCTCTTGACTTTCAGGATGTTATGGAGGACTTCACTAGGACAAAATCTAGGAAAAGAAATTTTTGAGACACTTATTATTTTATTTATTACATTTATATAATAGGATAACTTTATGTGTTTTTTTTCTGTGGATGGAAAGTTTCATCAAGTATAATATCATCAAATGCATGGCAAGGTTGCTGTCATAGAACTATATGCATTCATTTAACTTTCCTACTGTACTTTCATAGAAATGTAGTAGGTCTACATATAGGCAGCAGCTACCCATTTTTTCTACCCTCAGGCTTCCACGTTGGTTAATATGCCCATGAAGTATGTGTCTAGTGTAACTCATTTTATTTTCTTATTTCTGGATGATGTTGTGGAGTATCCCCTAGTGAAGATGTCTCAGCAGGGGTAAATATCCATTTTAAATTTGTCTTTACCCTTAAATTCAAGTGGAAGTAAATGTGTCACTGTCAGAATGTTCTCTGTTCATGAATTCAACACAGTTGTGAGTTTTTAAAACCCACTTATGAAAGTAATATCATCCCCTACAGAGCAATGTGGACTGTGTGACAACTCAATAGCAATTGCAGCCATGTTAACACAAAATATTTAAACAACACCAGTGGTGACACTGGGTGATGACAAGATCAGTGCAGGCAACTTCCCATGAACAATCAAACTTTTTAATGAAATGTAATCAACTCACATGCAGGAACAGACCCTCAAGAATTTCGTGTATAGCAGTTTTGCCATACAGCACATTCTCAACCACAGAATGAGCTGGCTGTCTTACATTTGTAGCTTCTATGGACCAATTTAAAGGAACTTTTATGCACTTTGAATCAGATGGTAGATGTAGTTCAGTATTTAGATACATGTTGTATGTCAATATGCAGAACTAAGCATGAGTTTACAAAACTTGATACAGTAATAAAATTGTGCTCTTATTTGAGGTGTGTAAATACTCAGCTATCTGTAGAAATAAATAAAGCATGTATATGACATCTATGTTCTTTTTCGTATAAAAACCTCTGCACACATGTGTACTCATTCGGTATTGAACATGAGTGTGTGGATGAAGCAGCCTCTTCTCAAGGACTTGATTGTAACTGATTGGTCTGAGAATATTTTGGAAAAACAAAATATCAATATGGGTCACTACTGTTGGGCACTTTCAGGTCAATTATCATTGGGCCATCTGACAGTATGAAAGCAAATGTTCTCATGTTCCTGCTAATGTATCCAGACAGTATTCACTTTGAAAATGTATATGAATTTTCAAAGCCACTGTTCCAGCCCAAATACCAGCTACTTGAGGAAATACTTTTGGCCATTGATGGTGTTAGAGATAATAGTTTTACTCAAAGTGATGATCTCCCACCACCTGAAGTAGTAACACATAATGCAATAATATTTGACAACATCACAGTGGAAAATCAAGATCAAATATGCAAATAATTTTGTTATGGCTGCCATAGACATGTTGATGTCTTCAGCCTAAGCCAAACATATTCCAGGATCATAAAGCAACTGATAAGAGAAGATTCAGACCTTATTACCTTCATTAATTTACTATCAGTTCTGTATCATTTACCAGTCATGGCTGGAGAGATAGTCTCACATTTACAATCATATATGATATGTAAGATGAATGCAGTATTGCAGTTGGAACTATAATACTAAAATGGATACAGTAAAACAAAAGTAATAAGACAGTCAATACTAGAACATATTAATATTACTATTACTAAGTTAAAATTATACAATGGCTATGACCAGACAGATTGTGTCACATCTTATCTATCACATATTAAAATGACTACTAAAACTAAGACAACAGACAAGAAGCATTACACAACACTAATGTTATAAACAATGGTTATGAACAACAATCTGGAGCTCATAAAAGTTTATAGTTTGTGGTCTCACATGTGATGACGTCATGTTGACCAGTATACAGTTCCACTTGCTGAGAAAAATTCATTTACAGAATATAGTGGCAGTATCAGTTTAGCTCTGAAAATTCTCAATGGCAGTGTTTGAACATCCAATGGTACGTGGTTGAACATCTTCATGGCTGCTGTCTTACTTAGACGGCAGCTTGGAAAATCAATGTCGTCCTTATTTCATGTGTTGCAGTTGCGAATTTCTTGTCTCTTGCAGAAGAATCCTTGATTTTCTTTTATAACAGCAAGAGAGTTGAAAACATACTGACTAAATATTCTCAACTGCTTGCTTGCTGGAAGATGTTATTCTTACAGTCTTCTTTTGTGTATGTTTTTTCTTCCAATAGAGTATTTTCACAGCAGCAGTCCATAAGTGATCTGACTGTGGAACAGTGCATAGTATGTTGTGATTAAGTACTGATCTGTTATCACACATTTGTCTTCGAACAGGATAATATAAATTTAAAATGCATTTCCCAGACACATTTAGGAACTGTCATGATATTTGATGAATTTACAACTTTATGTAGAGTTTGCTGGTATCATTCACAGCATAGCTTTTTAGTTACCAATAAAACAAAGCAGTTGAATAATGGTCGATACCAGTGGGACTTTCAGGATGTTTTTAAAAGATGATTGTGTGTGTAACAAGAGGGTAATTACATCGTTATACATTATGATAAGGGCAAATTTGTGTAGTCATCCATTCACACTCAGTCTGAGAAAGGAAATGCAGAATATTCGCCTGTTTGCTGATATGAAACTTCAGATGCCCAACAGTAGTATTAGATTTGAAGCACTCAAAAAATGAGTGAAGTAATTAAATATTTATTCTAAAATCATTCTGAGGTTAATCAATGAGTTAACACCAAGGTTCAACGTAACTGAATAGAAGACAAGCGAGTTGGCTGCACAGGTTGATGTAATTGAAATGAAGATAGGAAGTTGGTGTTGGAAGGTGTGGAAGTCAAATGTACACCAGAGGGTACAGACCTGGATATCCACTAGGGGTCTCTGTGCTCCAGCATGTGCCTATGCCACAAGCCTTGCCATGCAAGTGTGCCACTCTCCGTACCACGTGAAGTCCGCGGAGAATCGCATTTCCCATGATCGTGTATTTAGATGGCCACACAGCGCTACCCTGGCAGTCTGGTACTCGCTGTAGTTCATATGTACATCTCGGTTGTACTGCATTCAAATTCCATGTGTTGAGATACATACTGTCATTGTTTGGAGTGTTTCTGCATTGTGATTTTCTCAGTTCTTGATTGCTTGCCTCGTGTTATGTCCTGGTCAGTCATAGTGTCTGTCATTCCCTATTTGTCCATCTGCCAGTCACTCGCGGCTATAACAGAAAGGACTGTGTATTAGTTCTCTGTTGTTTCAGAGTCTGCTTAGTATATGACAACATGCCAACAAAGAACACTGTTGAAACATGAAAGGCTATCAGAGAGAAACTCTAGTTGCTGAATTTAGGGCTTTTGGAAAGAGACTAAATGCTCAGAGACATGTTTAGGCCTGTCACCGGATCTCTTAAATGACTCTTGAAGGCTAAAGAAGAAGATGCTATCAGTGACTTCATTAAACATTACACCAATACTTGGATACATAGAATTTATGGAGTAAGTAAGTAAAAACCATTTATGCTGCTGACTCAGCCTGTATAAATTTAACGAAGAATGAAGAGGTTGAAAAAAATCAGCCAATCAGTTGCGAACCAAAGGTTTATTTGGCCCTTGACCTATGTTTCAATATTTATAAAAATATCTTCTTCAGAAGTAGTGGGCTCCGTTACATTGCATGGTGGTAAATTACATTAACTGAAGCTGAACGGCTCTTACCATATATAAAATTGATATAAAAACCTGAAACACCATGTGATATGGCTTAAGACAGCAGCAAGATTACACTAAGCATACATCAGAATAAATGCACAAACGGATTTGTCCACTGGTAAAGGTTTTTGTCTACATAAAATTATAACAGGAGTACCAAGAATAAAATATTTACATAGTGTAAGTATTCACTGTGCAGGAGACAAAGGCCTTTGTCTCTGGCATGGTGTAATCTGGCTGCTGTCTTAAGCCTTGGCATATGATGTTTCTGGTTTTTGTATCAATTTTATTTATGGCAAGAACCACTCTGCTTCAGATAATGTAATTTATGACCATGTGATGTAACAAGGCCAACTCCTTCTGAAGAAGATATTTTTATAAATATTGAAGCCCAGGTCAAGGACTAAATAAACCTTTGGTTTTCAACTGGTTGGTTGATTTTTTTCAACCTCTCTAAATTTATACAATTGTTGAATCGCAGACGTGTTTAAGATTTTTTAACCAAGAGTGGAATACAGATCAGTTATAGAGATTTTGAAAGAACACCTAGTTTACTAATGTTCTTAAAACTTTCAAAACTAGACTGATATTTTCCAATAGATATTGAAAATTATGGTCAGATGATATGAATGATGGAAGTATATAAGAAAACCAATGTAGTAGGCGTAGAAAATTCTAAGTACAAGTACACTATTAATCTGCATCAGCGGTACCTGGCAGTGACGTTATCAAAATTCATAACATGAAAATTATATCTATTACGAAGACCTCAGTTCAATAGTTGAATGATGGCAAAGGCTAACAGCGTCACCTGCAGCTGGGAATACAGCACATTTAAATGAAATCATTTGAGTAATTTTGTAACATAGACACTTATTTATTTATTTGTCCATGAGACCTTGTTGCTACATAGAATGTACGAGGTGCATTCAAGTTCTAAGGCCTCCGATTTTTTTTCTAATTAACTAGTCACCCGAAATCGATGAAACTGGCGTTACTTCTCGACGTAACCGCCCTGCAGACGTACGCATTTTTCACAACGCTGACACCATGATTCCATGGCAGCACCGAAAGCTTCTTTAGGAGTCTGTTTTGACCACTGGAAAATCGCTGAGGCAATAGCAGCACGGCTGGTGAATGTGCGGCCACAGAGAGTGTCTTTCATTGTTGGAAAAAGCCAAAAGTCACTAGGAGCCAGGTCAGGTGAGTAGGGAGCATGAGGAATCACTTCAAAGTTGTTATCACGAAGAAACTGTTGCATAATGTTAGCTCGATGTGCGGGTGCGCTGTCTTGGTGAAACAGCACACGCGCAGCCCTTCCCGGACGTTTTTGTTGCAGTGCAGGAAGGAATTTGTTCTTCAAAACATTTTCATAGGATGCACCTGTTACCGTAGTGCCCTTTGGAACGCAATGGGTAAGGATTACGCCCTCGCTGTCCCAGAACATGGACACCATCATTTTTTCAGCACTGGCGGTTACCCGAAATTTTTTTGGTGGAGGTGAATCTGTGTGCTTCTATTGAGCTGACTGGCGCTTTGTTTCTCGATTGAAAAATGGCATCCACGTCTCATCCATTGTCACAACCGACGAAAAGGAAGTCCCATTCATGCTGTCATTGCGCGTCAACATTGCTTGGCAACATGCCACACGGGCAGCCATGTGGTCGTCCGTCAGCATTCGTGGCATCCACCTGGATGACACTTTTCGCATTTTCAGGTCGTCATGCAGGATTGTGTGGACAGAACCCACAGAAATGCCAACTCTGGAGGCGATCTGTTCAACAGTCATTCGATGATCCCTCAAAACAATTCTCTCCACTTTCTCGATTATGTCGTCAGACCGGCTTGTGCGAGCCTGAAGTTGTTTCGGTTTGTTGTCACATGATGTTCTGCCTTCATTAAACTGTCGCACCCATGAACGCACTTTTGACACATCCATAACTCCATCACCACATGTCTCCTTCAACTGTCGATGAATTTCAATTGGTTTCGCACCACGCAAACTTAGAAAACGAATGATTGCACGCTATTCAAGTAAGGAAAACGTCACCATTTTAAGTATTTAAAACAGTTCTCATTCTCGCCGCTGGCGGTAAAATTCCGTCTGCCGTACAGTGCTGCTATCTCTGGGACATATTGACAATGAATGCGGCCTCATTTTAAAACAATGCGCATGTTTCTATCTCTTTCCAGTCCGGAGAAAAAAAATCAGAGGCCTTAGAACTTGAATGCACCTCATACATAAGATGTTGGACATCATTTAACACAATATTGTTTCTATCATTTTAACACAATTAATCTCTTGTGGTTACACTACATATTATTGGTACATTATTTGCATTTGTTCAGTGGTTACAATGTTACTGTGGTTTTGGCGGATAAGAGAGGTACATTACTATTCATACTGGCACATTATTATTTATCAAAATACACTTTCAGACTGTAGAAGCAGTGATCAATTAGATACGCCTTTACTGCATCTTTGAACCCTCTTATGTTGTTTATTGCTTGTATGTTACTTGGTAGTTTCCTGAATACCTGTTTTCCATGGTGTAGAACTCCATTTTGGCAGAGCTCAGTTTTTCTGTGATGCATATGGGGATCCATTTCTGGCCTTGTGTTGGGAGTGTGGACATCTTGATTTTTCAGGAAAATTGCAAGCTTTTGCACTAATGAGAAGGCTTGTGTCATCAGCAAACTGGTAAGCATTTGTTTTTAGGTCATTTACATATACTGATCCTTGGGGAATACCATAGTTCATGTCTTGGTAATCTGAGTAATGGTTTGTGATATTGTTGTTGTTGTTCAATAATTATGGAAACAGTGGTTCAGGAGCTCCATAAACCACCACACAAGACATTCCCATGGAGTCAGGTTATAATATGAAGTTTAGATGACTTAAGGCAGGGGGATCTTATAAATATGAGGTGATATTCATAGCAGAATAAAGTTTCAAATAAGTTTTAATGGTCATTGATATGTACTCAGAATTTGCTGGGCTCTTCCTACAAAAGCAAAGACATGGAAGGCTGTTGCTTAGGTTACTGAACAACTGCTGCAGACAGGAACCAACTGCATCCCAAATAATCCACAAACATATCACAGTGGCCACATGTATAATAGATACTTCAAGATAGTAATGCAACAATATCGATTAAGTCACTATTCAATGTTCTCTCAGGTGACATGTACTGTGGAACATTTCAACTGGATAATAAAAGTGCAAAGGTGGCCATGTTTTAATCTTTGCAGTTCTTATAAATGACTCACATCATCACACAAATCATTGACATGTATAACTGGTCTGTCCACAGCACATCAACAGAGATAAGTTGTCAGTAGAACTTCATACCCCTATATATAACTATGGTGGACCTGGAACCAAGCTTGAGAAATGACTCACATGCAGTGATAAGGGAATCAATCTCTTTGATGAGCCCTGCAGATATCACAGTGTCATGGACAAATCAAATGTAGATCTCCCAGCATTTCATGTCACAGATGGAATACTAGCCAAGGATATATGTTAAAGAAGGGATATTGGTATTGGTCAACTTATCGCTGCACTTTTAGCAGATAAAGCACTGGTCACGAAACTTAAATTGGGTATGGGGTTAAATTTCAGCTGCATCATGAATGTCTCTCGTCGCCAGCTAAAGAGTAAAAAGAATAATAAGTAGAACCAGAGCACATCAGGGTGTTCGAGAAAATTCATTCGGTTATCATTGGTTGTAGCTAAAGTAGCTTCAAAAGGAAAATTGATTAAAATAGCTATAGTCCTACCACTGTCAAGCACATGAGGTAGAATCCTTCCCCTCATAATTCCACGCTTTGTGAAACTTTCAGTAGTTGGTTCTTTGGCCAACAGTGAAGCAGCTATTTTTTTAAAAAAAGTTCAAAATGTGAAAAATGCACAGCAGCAGCTTAACAAATCTAGATTCATGAAATCTGTGGCTCTTGGGGAAGGACCATGTTTAAGACAGCACAGGAAAGAACTTGGACTCTTCACTACAAAAAAGCTATTAGCAATTCTGCCACAAAGCACTTACAAATACTGACCTGCTCAAATTTGACAAAAAGTCCTCTATCCTAAGATTTGACAAGCGTTTATTCAGAATAAACTACCCAAAACTATGTGGAAATCTAATGAATTCGGAAGTGTAAATTTAGACTTTACAGGAAGACATGGAAGTCACTGAGTGGCATATGCTGCAGAAGCAGGAATGTCTGGGATCACCATTTACAAGTCAGTCATGGAGTGAGCCAGTTTTACTTCCACACCTATGCACCATGTTCATGGAGGAGGCTATGGTGCTCATATGGTGATAGGAATTCATAAAGAGTATGTTCAACAAATAATATGTTTATTTGTAGCAAATTAGTACATGACTAACTGCTAATAAGCCCTGTTCATAATATCAATGCAATTGTTCTTGTAGTAAATGGTGTTTGCACAATTAGTTCATCTAGAACACAGAGTATACAGTCCTCAGCAATATGAACCTATCATTCAATAGCATGACTGTGGAAAACAATGGATACCTCACTGAAACGAACGACTCCCTGCTCGACCAGAGATGACGAAATGAAATTAAACAGACTGTGTCAAATTAACTTCTGTATACATTGGTGTGGAGCTCACATTAAGGTCAAGCCATGTGGTCCTTGTCTAGAACAATCTGACTCAAGTGCATGCATCTGCATGGCACCATTCATCAGCTTGCACTGTCACTGATTTGTCTGACCCACACCCATGTGCACCACATCATTCCAAAAATTTGGCATAACAGTGAATGTGCACACCAGCAAATACCGGGCACCACAAGCATTGTGCCAGTTGTGAACTGCAGCTCTATCATCCACGCATTTCTGCAGCATAGCTGCCACATAATCTATTGCTTTGATTCATTTCGCAATTTACAGATTCCAAAAGAATTATCTTCATCTGTATCTAAATCATACTCCGCAAGCAACCTAACGGTTTGTGGTGGAGGGTACTTCTGGTACCACTAACTGATTCCCCCTTCCCTGATCCACTCGCGAATTGCATGTGGGAAGAATAACTGTCGGTAACCCTCTGCATTAGCTCTAACTTCTCAAATTTTCACATTGTGGTCATTTTGCGAGATGTATGTGGGAGGAAGTAACATGCTGTCCGCTCTTCCTGGAAAATGCTATCCCAAAATTTTAATAGTAAACCCCTCCTTGATGAACAACGCCTCTCGTGTAATGTCTGCCACTGGAGTTAAAGTTGAGCATCTCTATAATCTTCTCATGCCAACAAAAGGATCCACTGATGAAACGCGCTGCTCTTTGTTGAATCTTTCTCTCTCTCTCTTCTGTCTATCATAGCTAGTAAGGATCGTAGATAGTTGAACAATAGGCCTACTCAAGAACTGGTCAAACAAGCACAAGCACAAGCATTTACAGGGTGTATACACGGACAAGGAAAAAAATTCCCGGATTTCTCGGTTAAAAAAATACTTTCTCCCGGGTGAAAACAGACTTTTTCCCTGTTAACTGACAGTATATTTTCTCTCGGAACTGTATGATTTATAAGTTCTTTGAATTATTATGGTTTTATACATGGACGTAGAATTTCCCGGCGCTTTATAAAACTAAACACAGAAGAAAAACGCGTTTTGGAAAGATCTTTGATGTGCAGCAACATGTACGCTGCATATTTTCGTATTACGAAAGTGTAAATTAGAATTCCACCAAATACCGCATCCTACTTTCCGAGGGATTGAAATTGAGAGTGTGATGCGCTTTTGTAAGCCAGTCATAGCTCATGTCACGTGATCTCGCCAGTCAATGACAGCTAATATGCAGAGCATAGGACACAAGTGATGTAGTCAGCCAACAGCAACATCATTTAAGTAGCACGAACACAAATAGGAAAAGTTAATAGTTTACATTAGTATACATAGTGTTGCTATAAGAAAAGCAGAGCTTTCACGTATAATATTGGTCTCTAAGGTTAATAAGTTGCAAGACAAGCTATGTTTTCGCATATAATGTTGATCTTTTTTGCGCGTGTTACACTTTACGAATGTGCCAGTGAAATTTTTAATAATGACATAAATGTCTGATCTTCAGGGTTCGAAATTCTTCTAAATGGCTCGTCATCAAAGAGTTGATTTTTAAATGAGGGTCAAACGTTCTGTGATTTAAGAAATTCATGATACATTCTCGCACATAGTTCAACTTACGTAAAAGCATATTTACTTTGAAAGTAACGTTTTTCAAACCATCATTAGCAATATTTTCCCGCAACCTGTTAGAAATAGGTTCGTTTCAGCAGTTGCCAGAGAGAGCACATAACAGGCGACACCGCACTTGCGCAGCTATCATGACGTAGGGAGCCGATATGTATGTACGTGTAAAACACTGAAGATCGTACATTGTCATATAAGAAACAAGACGTCAGAGGATACTCCAAGAGCATCGGAATTTCGTGAACCATACCAAAATGTGCACATTTAAAGTGCACATTCGTATGTCCAGATTCCCAATGAAGTAGATCTGATATTAAGCTTTACAGTACTGTATTATATCATGTTTGGTTCTTTATTATGGCATAATGTCATACGTGCTAGAACATGAAAACGTGCACTTCAAATGCAGCGAACAGTTGAAACTAGCCATTACTGTGGAATTAAACATTTCGTTTCAAATACATTGACTGACTTTTATAAACTTTTTCCGCAGAGGCAAATTCCTTTAGCACACAGACAAAAATAACTTCATTTTCTGCAAGGCGATTAATGCTTGACTGTCAGAAAGGAGGAAATAAACTAAAATCTGAAACTAATAACATATTTTAGCCTTCCGTACTTGTGTGAAGGTATTTTAATTCACTTGATAGCTACCGGCCACAGATATCCGTTTTGTTTTCATTTGACGTGTGAATAAACGAAGGGGAAACAGTAAAAATCACTAAATGTAAACACGGGTCACGTGGAGACTACCCAGTACAACTCAGACTGCTCTGCGCATCAGCCCCGGATCTACGATATTTGCTAACCGGGCCATTACTAAAAAAAAATCGAATTTTCAAAAAATATGTTCATCTTGTTGGGCACGTCTTTCTGAGACGTCTGAAACATAAAACATATGTGTTCGAGGAAATGTAAGACGTTATTTGGTCTTAAGTGTGCCAAAGTGCAGTGCCACGCCTCTTCATACAGCATTCTTCTATCGCACGTCACTATTACGCTCTGTGGAACTGAAACGTTTATATTTTGTAACGGATGCCACCAAACTATATTCAGGATAGTGGAAATTGAAATGTCCTGTGGTACCTCTCCTGCTCCAAGTCGGCCGGTTTGACAGTCTGCCCCTCTTAAAAAGAAATATCGCAATTCATAGCGGATGGAATTATTTGTAATCGGGAGAACAAGAACTCTTCAGAAAATTTGCACTCTTTATTGCCTATTAGCTAAAATTTGCTGTTTTGTGTACAAAGAATTAAATATAGGATAGATAAAGCCAATAAAGACAAGAGACAAGCAAGAAAGTACTCATTTTTTTCAATCCTTAAGTCCTAGCATTTTTTTTTTCTCTCTAATCTTGCTACAGCTTTACATGGCGTGCTTCCCTTTCTGCGAAAGAATCTATTACCTCATCAAAGTTCGTCAAGCGTTTTGCTACATTAACAATCGAAATGTCGTCATCTAATACTGAAAAAGCTGTTAACACAAATAATATCCAAGACTGGTGTGGTTTCTCGATCTGATTACTTCTATTTTGACAGTGTCTGTTAGATAAAACAAAATAGGCCTTTCTAGTATTGCAGCAGTTTTGTAACACACACCAAATAAACGAGACTGTTTTGGCACAAATGGTCATTTTTATAACACGACAGAATATAATTCACGAAGTACCAATATGAAACGCCTATTAGGCCTACCACAATCAAAAAGCTTTATGGTAGGAAATAGTTTCACATTTCATTAATACACACCAGTTTCTCAAGCATGAGATCGAAAAGTATTACGAAATTTTTATGTTAATTTGGAATCGCCTTATTCTTCCACAATTTGTGTGATGTCCCCGTTTCTTCTCATTCCTCATTCTAACAAAAATCTTGTCATCACCAATTCTGTAGCTATTCCTGCCACAATCACCGGTTTAGTTATCCCGCGATTATTCTCCGGTTAGCCGTTGTAACATGTTCGTACAACACGTTTTCCGCGTTACTTCCAGAATAAAACTTAAGGGGCTGCTAGCCGGGAATTGTACAACTGGTCCTTACTAGTGTAGCTATCTGACCAAAAATTCTCTGTCAAAATTTCGTTTTCTTGAATATACCCAGAAGATAATACGTAATATTTCTCACCTATTATGCTAGTAGTCTGTATCTATGGATTTCCCTAGTAATTATAACAACGCTGATCATTCGCAAACCCAGTCAACCACATAATCAGACAGCGACTGGAATTCATCCGTTCGGCTTTACTACGCTCAGCTCGTGTAACCCCATCCCCTTTTGTCTGCGGAAAGTGCGACGAGGATTCTCGTAACAGAAACATCACGTACATTATGCACGCATTCAAAAATCAACTTACAATGTGTTCAAAAACCAACAAGGATTCGTTTCAAAGTCATATGAATAATCGATAGACCAACGTGCGCTGGGTGCTAGGCGCTTTTTTCTTGGTAGCATCTAGCTGCTTGCTGCGACTGCTTGCACAGCCAACAGCCACATTCCTGTAGCCAGAAGCGAGAGAATCCACCACTCAAACGCGACTCAACTGCGCATGATCATGAGCCCGCTCGTAACTCCTAAAACGAATCCAAATGTAAACAGTTGTGACTTCACGCTCATGGGAAGCAATTTGTTGTTATGAAGCATTGCATAGTCTTCCTAAAGCCTTTGACACATTTTGCTTTTGGCAGACGCTTCCATGAACACTGTGTATCGTTGTTGTATATGGCGCATTTCTTTTACAATTTATTTTCATTTTTTTCTCTCGTTTATGTTTTACTGTTGAAGTATTATTATGCAGTAGCGGGATACAGTAATATCCTTTTTTAGAGTGTCGGTTCTTACCAGTCAAAATTACAAAAATTTAACAGAAAACTAAAACAATGAAAAATTTCCGGAATCCTAAAAAATTCCCGGGTTTTTCCCGGTTTTCTCCCGGATGAAAATATTCCCGGGTTTTTCCCGGATCTCCAAGTTGTTCCAGGTCGTATACACCCTGACTTACTTTAAGGATGAGATATATTTCCTTACGATTCTTCCTTTGAATCTGAGTCTAGCTTCTGCTTTTCCTACTATTTTCTTTATGTGGTTATTCCATTTAAGGTTACTCGTAGATATTTCACCGTAGATATTGTTTCCAGCAGCTTGTTATCAGTGGTGTAGCTGTACAATTGTATATTTCTTTTCCTATGTATGCACAAGATGTTATATTCATGGTCAACTGCCATATCCTGCACCATTCCTCCTCTGCAGGTCATTCTGCAAATTGATACTGTCTTCTGACGTTGCTTCTTTCTCACAGATAACTGCATCATCTGAGAACACTCTTAAAGAGTTTCTGACACTTTCTAGTAGATCATTTAAATCCATTGTAAACAGCAATGTTCCTGTCACAATTCAAGGAGTGACTTGTTGAGTTCTGTCTGTAAGGAAGTTTTGAATCCAGTCACAAACATGCCTGATGATCTGTAAGTTCGTTTTTTCACTAATCAGCAGTGTGGGGAAGTATCAAATGCCTTCTTGAAGTCAAGGAATGAGGTATCAACCTGTGCACACCATGGATCTCTTGGATGAACAGAGCGACTTGAGTTTGCCAATACCTCTGTTTACAGAATCCATGTTGACATTTATAGAGGAGATTTTCATTCTACAAAATTCTTAAGCATAAAACGTGTTCCATAATTATACATCAGATTGACGTTAACAATATAGGCCCATAATTATGTGCATCTGTCCTGTGACCCTTCTTGGAAATAGGAATGACCTGTGCTTTTTTCCAGTCGACAGGTACCTCTCTTTGCCCCAGCAATCTACAATAAACTGCTGCTAGAAGGATATGTTCTTCTGCATTATCTTTGTAGAATCTTATCTACAATCTACAGTAAATTGCTGCTAGAAAGATATGTTCTTCTGCATTATCTTTGTAGAATCTTATGCGTAAATCAGACGGGCATAATAAATGTTTTCATCTGGGGGAGCGGAGGGTCATCTGGGGAAGGATACAGTTCTATTGTGGCCGTGCGGTTCCAGGCACTACAGTCTGGAGCCAAGGGACCGCTACGGTTGCAGTTTCGAATCCTGCCTCGGGCATGGATGTGTGTGATGTCGCTAGGTTAGTTAGGTTTAATTAGTTCTAAGTCCTAGGCGACTGATGACCTAAGAAGTTAAGTCGCATAGTGCTCAGAGCCGCTTGAACCATTTGAACAGTTCTATTCAAATACTGTACAAGATTTTCATTCAGATCAGTATCCCAAGATAAAAGCAGCTGAATTGTCAGAAACTGTTTCAGCGTTTAGAACTGGAACACAGGTTGCATCTAATGAAAATTTTAATACAAGTGAATGGGATTTAAGGCACTATAGTAGATACAGTGAGATGCATACTGATGTTGACATAAATTGCTCTGTAGCCCACGAGTATTTAGTGTCTATATACAGCATGTTATGTGACAGTCCATTTCAAATGGTTTCTTTCTCAGTGTTATTGATATGGAAAAGAGCACTTTACAAAACACAGCACACATCTGAATAAATGTGCAAATCGTTAGTGAGCCTGAGTATTACTGTTTATCCTTGAATTGTTTTATGGCTAAATATAAGAAGCATTGTACGAAATATTAACAAAGTCCATACTAAGTGTATTGCTCTAAAGATAAATGTGTATGTCTGTTTCGCTTCCCAAACTCCTGGATTGATTTCAACCAAATTTGGCACACAGACGAGTATCAGGACTGTGTGGTTTATAGCCTCTTAGCTGCAGTATGAGCGAAGATAAGGGGAAAAACTATTTTTTTCCCAACCCTTGTCATATAGGCTGGCCCTGTATGACTGGAGAGCTGTGTGGAAATTGTATCCGCCTGCCCTATCAATCTGCCTCATGAACCTTCAGGGAAGCTTACTTGTCAGGAGCATGGAACAGTTCTCCAGCCCAAAATGTGTAGGCTGCCCTGCATGACAGATGTGTTCTGTTGCAGTAATATCAGCCTGTTTTATCGACTCACTTTGAATGGCAGCCTATGTGTCAGGGTCTGTAAATGATTTTCCATCCCCTGAGATGTAGGCAGCACTGAATGATAGGAATGTTGAGGCAGTAGCAATAGCCTGTTTTATAGATCTGTTATGCAGGGGCTACACATGCACATGGGCATACTTTGGAGAGGTTGAGATGGATAGAGGACGGATAGAGAGAAGGGGCGGGAAGGGATGGATGAGGAGAGAGGGGGCAGGAGAGGATGGATAGGGAGAGAGGGGCTAGGAGTAGATGAACAGAGAGAGAGGAGAAGGTTGACAGGGAAAGAGAGAAGGGGAGAAGGAGATTGAAAGAAAGAGGGAGGAGGAGGGGAAGATGCAGGAGGCTGGTATAAAAGGAAGAGGATGGGTGAGGAGATGAAGAGAGACAGGGGGAGGGGTATATGGACAGAGTGCGGGGCAGACAGATATGTTCAGAGAGAGGTGGCAGAGAAGATGAACAAATAGAGGGATCAGGAGGAGATGATGAGACAGAGAGAGTGGAGAGGAGGAGATACACAGAGTTGGAAGGGTGAGGTGGACAGAGAGACAGGGGGAACAAGAAGTGAACACAGACAGGCAGGGTGAGGAGGTATGTTCAATATATGTATTCAATGCAAATGCTGAAATGCAGCAAATAGCACTTTCAGCCATGATATGCAGGTTGCCTTTCACAACAAGCATGTTGTGCAGGGGGTATCAGGCGCTATATGTGCAGATGAGTACATTTGAGCAGATGGATTTCTAGAGGGGGGGTGAGGTAGAAAGAGGGAGGAGGAAATATGCACATAGAGAGCAGGAGGAGGTGCTGAACAGGAAAGAGGGAGGAGGAGATGAACAGAGAGGGGGGGGGAGGAGACAGGCAGACACCATGTCGTGGAGGATAAACAGAGAGAGAGGGCAGAGGAGATGGACAGAGAGAGGGTGACCAAGAGATGGTCAGAGATAGGGGGAAGAGGAGATGGACAAAGCAAGGGGGCAGGAGGAGGAGAAGCTGGAGAGCGGTCGAAAGAGTAGGGGGACAGTGAGCAGGTCGAAAAGGAGGAAAGGGGAGGAAGAGACACATAGCTTCTCCAACTTTTCTTTAAGCAATACTCCCTGATGCAGCTTCATATTCATTGGTAGAATTTAGAGCCGTTTGAGATGCTTTCCATCGCGTTTGTGAGTCTACATGATCTGACACTAAGTGGCACTGCACTAGCCTGTACACAGTGAATGGCTTGACCTTGCACTGTGGCATTTATTTAATTTCATTTCACATTCATAGCTACTAATAAGTACCACAAGGGAACATGAATGCACTGTAATGTGGTTTCACCAGACCTTGTTACTTCCTTGCGTCATTTCCATCACAGAAAGTGATCAGATTGTAGTGCGAGCTGCAAAATGTTGTCAGCATTGTGGGAGATTTCGACCTGCAACATTCCTCTCACTACGATAGACCCTAGTACTTACCACTTCATTCGCCGCACTCCCTGCTGACATGACACAAGAAGAATTGACCAAACTATACTACTGTTGGCTTATGTCAGAAGAATAAGGTTTGTCATACTGGTTTTATGTGATTTTGTGGTATTCAACAGTTTTCAGTTTCCTTCATCATGTTATCAATTTTTACTATTTTCCATATGAATACAAATTGAAAATGCTCTCAAAACTGCACCCTCTGAGGCATAATTTAACAGGTACCACATGTCAGGGAAAACATCAGCAGGTCTTTTGAATTATTATCGAAGTGAAATATCAATTGAAAGTGAAATTATATATTTAGGTGTACCAAAGTATAGATTAGATTTGTGGCCTCCCCTCTTCCTTCACACAGCAGGCTCTGTGAACATGGTATATATGTCTGTGTAATTAAGTGAGTGATGAAATATTTTCCATTTGTTGGAGAACATTATTCTATACTGTACAGTAGATACAGATAAAATCACTTTTGCATCCTTCAAATATTTTTACCCCAACAGGCCTGTCTTCTGGAAAATTACCCTGATTTCTTAACACATTTAAATGGTCCCTATAAACTGGCTATTTATAATTTATTTAAATTGTAGCCCCCTAACCTTAATATTGGAAAGATGATATACACTGAAGTGCCAAAGTTACTGGTATAGGTAAAACATTCTTAGTTTTCTTGCCGCACCAATTTGGGATAAAATCTTGAACTTTCAACGATAGCTCTATCATCATCATCAGAAGCAACTGACTGGCTTCACTGAATTTTTGAATTTTCTTTATTGTATTTCAGTTCCTTATCTGGGGCAGGCTGGCAGCAGCATAAACACTGCTCTTCAGCTGAGAGACATTAAGTATACAACAGGAGGACATTTAAAGCAACATAAAGGATGAAATATGGTGGAACATAGATATAAAAAGGGGTAACATAATGGAAGAGGGTATACAAAAGTGAGTTACTGTAAAAATGGAGACAAAAATCTAAAAAAGTATTTTACACAAAAACCACACGCTGTAAGGATTAAAAGAACACAAGGTGAAGGATGGCTGGAGCATAAAAGTTGCAGAATGATAAAAACAGCTACGCGATAGAAGGCATAGCACAGAACGAACACCGACAACAAAACTATGTACAAGTCAAGCACACGATTAAAACCACAGCACTTGATGTCACTGTAGAACGGTACCGAACACAACACTGACGTACCACACCGATGACGAAGAACAAACTGGGAAGACCCTCCAGGGGTAGGAATAGGAGGGAGAAGGGAAGAAAGGGGGGAAAGGGGCAACACTAGAGTGGGGGCAAGAGAAGGGAGACAGATGGGGGGGGGGTGCACTGAAGGAGGGCAGAGACGGAAGGATGGGAGAGGAAACCAGCCAAGGAGGTAGTGTAGAGACTCAGGGGTGGGGGGGGGGGAGGGAAGGAGAAATAACTGCTCTGTGGGAAGGAGGGGAGGGGAAAGGGGGGCCTGGGGAGGGAGGGGGGAACAAGGCCAGGCTACAGTTGGTAGGAAGGGTAGATGTCATGGCAAAGTTCATCATCCAGAAGGGAGAGGTGCTGGATATTGCCCTGATGGAGGGTATGGAAGGTGTGGAGGTGGAGAGAGGGGAGATACATTTATAGAGGCGCAGAAATGGACAGGGGGTGGAGAGGAAGGAGGGCACCAGGGGGTGGGGGAGATCAAGCCTGCAGACAGTGTAAAGGATGCGGATATGTTGGAGGAAAAGGAGGAGGTGGGGGAAGAGTATGACATACAGGAGCCATGTGGGGGACGGAAGGCAAGGTGGAGCACGTAGTATTCAAGGATTTGGATGGCCTTGTAAAAGTGGGGGGCTGGGGGGAGGGGTGGAGATCAAGGCAATGCTGGTATAACAGAGGATAAGATGGATGAGGGATTTGTAGGTGTGGAGGATGGTGGAAACATGAAAATCCCCATGTCCAGCCGGACAGGAATTTCAAGAGGTGGAGGGGGGTATCGTGTTCTGCTCAGCAGTCGGAAACAATATGAATGGTCTGACTTGTATAGCTACTTCCTCACTCACAGGGGATGATATAAATTCAAGGGACACTGTCCTTAACAAGGCGCATCATCTTAGGAGGAGGAAAAATCGGTCTTACAACCCATCTACCCTGGACTTTTCCTATTTTAGTGGACATAGCGCCACAATAATGAGGAACCACAATTGGTGTTTCATCCTGTGAGTGTGCAACATTTTAATGTATGTCAGATGGTTAATTTTGGACTTCAAGTGGCCCTCGTCACAAACAGTTTTTGCAGGGTGGGTGCAACATCCTCATCACAAGGACTTTGGTGACAGTGACTGGTCCTGTGAAGATGCAAATGAAGACCTGAAGAAGAAGAATGTAATACTCCTTCCTGATAATATATGAGCAATTATTGTAGGTCTGCCCAATTGTGGCACGACTAATGTCCTCATGACACTGCTAACACATGTAGATGAAGTCCGATTTCAACACTGTTTCAGCCCAAGACTAGGCATTACAGGAGAGACTGCACGTTGTAAAAGGTGTTTCATACGCGACAGTCCGTGAAAGCAGTGATATGCCCCCACCTAAAAAAGTAAAGCCAAACACTGTGTTCATATTTGACGATGTTGCTGAGGAAAACCAAGACCAAATTCGAAAATATTTCTGTTTCTGTCATCATACGAGTGCCGATGTATTTTATCTAATCCAAAAAGTACAGATTCCCAAAACAGTTGGTTAGGGACAATGCAAACCTCATTATAGCCTTCAGACGAGACACTTTGAATTTAAACACATTTACCAAGCACATGTATGAACCGACATGTTGTTCAATGATTTTGTAAAGATATGTGCTGACTGCTAGAATCATTTGCAGTATGGGTTTCTCGTTATTGTAAAACAAGAAAACTGAGTGATGTTAGGTACAGGCGAAACTTTCAAGAGTTTCTGTACATGTAGCCCAGTAAGAGAGGTGATGCATCAGTATACGCCCATGTCTAGCTCTCAGCCCGAGAGAATGGCTGTACACAGACAGAACATTCGTTTTAAATGGATGCCAAAATTCACGCTGTAGTGCACAAAGTTGGAGGTGTGCGCAGGGAACTAGAGACGTATTACCAGACTCTTCAGAGAATGGTCAATGCATTAAATGAGTTAGTTAATGAAATAGGTGAGAAAGTAACCGACTTAACTGAAAAGGTCAAGGCTATTGAGGAGGAAATAGATGTAAAGGTCCTTGTTGTACAGAAGTGGGACAGGTACATAATAAGGGGAAGAGGTGCGGATATATAAAGCCTCACGCTGCAGAGACGTCGGATTCGTTTACAATGAGATGCCAACGAAGCAGAAAATCATTCGAGCGCGGAAAGAGGTTCGAGAGAAATTGCGGTTGCTAAGGTTAGGTCATATGGATCGACAGCAAACATTACGAGAGACCTTCAAGCCGGTTACTGAATCTCTCAGGCAGCTCTCAGCAAAAACAAAAGCACAAGATAACGATGCTGTTGCCATTGACGAGTTCATTATCCATCACGCCCCTGGTTAGATAGATAGAACTTTCTGCGTTAGCAAGGGAAAACCATACATTTGGGCATGCAGCCTCTAAATGTAGCTGGTGACACAATGCAGATTGGTGAAAGGCGGTTTGAGAGAACATTTGGCTTAATGGATGTTATTTTTCTAATATGTACCAAAAAACCTATAAATTATTCAGTTAATGCCAGGGAAATGTACCGCGAAATACTGCATTTGACTGGTGTACATAATATCCCAAGAAACGTGAGCAACAAGGAATATAAAACCATTATAAAACCAATATTTGAATGTGAAAACAACAACGGCAGCAGCGGTGATGGTATTGACGTTGAGCATAAAGCAGTGAACAATCGAATACCGCAGTATATATATTTGACGACCCCGGCGAGCTAATAGATCGATTATGGCTGCTCGTAGCATCAGCTGCTGCAGGTAGCACAGCTCATTCGAATGAGGCTGTTTCAATAATCTCTGAGCTTAGAGAGAGAGAGGTATCATCGAACAAGTATGGAGACTAGTTTGAGAACTGCACAAACCATCACGCAAAACATACCCTCGTAGGTATGTTACGATTAAAGGTTTGGATGACTTATGGCAGGCTGATCTTTTAGATACCAGGGAATATTTACATGAGAAAAATGGATTCAAATATATTTAATGGTTATTGAGACATACGCCAAATTTGCCTGGGCATTACCTGTTGAAAGAAAAATGGGTAGAAATCTCGCAGATGTGTTTGAGCGTTTGCTACAGACAGGGAAAAATCAATGTCGAGACGACCTCCAAACCGATCATGGTGGAGAGTTTTACGGTAAGTATTTCAAGACCGTGATGCGGCGGTATGGAATACATCACTACTCAACATTCAGCCACGCAAAGGCAAGTATCGTGGAGCATCTGAACAGCGATAAAAGGTCGAATGTGGATGCGTTTAAACCTTCGTGGCTCACGCAGATGGACAGATATCCTCCAAGAAATAATTGCCCACTATAATCGAACCAAATATAGCACAATAAAAATGAGAACAATTGTTGTTCGTGATAATGGACTCATGGATATGGTCCACTATTGCATTAAAATGCTGGTTCCATGCAGACAGGTGATTTGATACGTATCTCAAAACACAAGACAGCATTTGAGAGATCGTACCTACCGAACTCGTCGACAGAGTATCAAAGATGCGAAGAACGAATCCTAGAACTTATATCTAGAAGGATAGTAAGAAAGAAGAAATTTCAGGCTGCTTCTACACCGAGGAGTTGCAGAGAAGCTCAGAAGCTGATTTGTTTCTCGTGGAGAGAGTCATAAGACGTCAGGGAAATAGAGCGCTAGTCAAATGGCTTGGTTTTCCTGCAGCACAAAACAGTTGGATTGATTCTAATGACTTGCTATATAATGGGGGCGCACAGTCCACGACCACTGCAGTAGCATAACATGGATGCTAGGGGAAGCATTAGAGGAAGTGGTGGTATTCTAGACAAACTAGCGGTGGAATTATACATTCCGGCATGTAACTACTGTGGACCTGGAACTAAGCTTCAGAAACGCTTGGCGTGAGGTGATACGGGGGTTAATCCGCTCGACGAAGCATGTATGGAACATGACCTTGCATATGCTGCAAATAAAGATCGCTCAAGTCGTCAAATTGCAGACAGGATTTAAGCTGATAAGGCTATGGCGATACACAGAAGAAATGGTATTGGTGCAGGTCAACACATTGCAGCATTTGCATCTGATAAAACCACGCATGGAAAATTAAGTTGGTTTTAGAAGTGATGAATTTCAAGCAAGTTATGAATGCTGCACGTTGTGCACTAAACAAGAAGGAGGAGAAGGGTGGGAAGCAGAGCTGTTTGAAGAACTGTATCCTGGCAGCTATGTATAGCTAAAAATGCTCTGAAGCAGGAAGAAGAAAAAGAGGATCAGTTAAAGTACCTCGAGTTCTACCAGTACCCAAGATGACTGGCAGTTTCCTTCCATTCCTCATCCCAGAACTCTCGGCGGTATAGTCCCCTGCTGGTGGTGGTGCAGCTATTGCTCAAACAGTCAAGAACGCACAAAACTCCCAAGCTCAATTACAAGAGGCAAGAAGACATAACCACATGATGGAAGCTGCAGCCATCAGAAAAGGATTATAATTGAAACCGTACAGAAAAGAGCTTGGCCTATTCATAAATAAATAAAAAAAGCCCATTAGCAGCCCTACCAGATCGATCACTCACAAATACTGTCCTTCTTACGTCTGTTAGAAAAAAATTCAACATTTCAAGATTCTGTGCTGTTTTTATGAGGGATACATTACCAAAGAGTATGTGGAAAACTGGTGAATCTGGTATTGCGAATTTAGATGTTGCTGGAGGTCGCGGCAACCACTGGGTGTCATATGTTACGAAAAATGCAGATACCGTCTACTATTTCGACTCATGTAATGACCAGCAACCGAAAGAAGAATTACAGCGATACTTCACTCGCAGAAGATGTGTGTTCTACAGTTTTCGGCACTAAGAGGATTTTAATACACACCTCTGCGGACATCTGTGAATTGTGTTTCTCTTGACGTTTACAGGGAAAAAGAAGAAGAAGCAGAATATATAAGGAGGAGCTTTAAACATTCCTTCATCAGTTAAGGTTGAGATGCAATGTTGTACACTTTGACGTTAAAAGAACGATCATCTGTGTTGCTTGAAAATTACTTCGCGCCAATTGATTTGAGCATTGGTGAATGGAGTATTGCATTGGTAGGACTGGAGACGTACAACAGCGGCCCAAATAACATCGAGACTAACAAGAAACTGCATCTGGATACCTATGGTGAAAAAGACATTGTGGAAATAGAGCCGGGTGCATACGATATCAATTATTTAAACAAAGTCTTAAAACAGTCTGGAAAAGGTATTGAGCTACATGCAGACATCAGTACACATAAATCTGAAATAAGGACTGTAAATGCAACGACTGACTTTAACCAGAAAGGTTTAATAGGGCGCCTACTGGGTTTCACAAAAGGGCTGGTTTTGAAGAAGGATCCTAATAAATTTTACAAGTCAGATCAGACTGTGAACATACGACCGGTCAGCACAATCCGAGTTGAGTGTAACATTGCAATGAACTCCTATCTCAATGACAGCTTCATTCATTCTATTTATGGATTCTTACCCTCAGCTGCAACAGGGTATACGATTGTCAAGACTCCTACTAATGCAATATACCTTCCAGTGACAGTTCAGACACTGGACTATTTGGAGTTGTCTATTGTGGACCAGAATAATCGACTTGTTGACTTTCGTGGTGAGGAAATCATTTTACGATTACATTTAAGGCAGGATGGGCGTATGGTATAAAATCAGTGTATGCAGTCCGAAGCTCGTCACTTTGCCATCAAACCACAAAGTGATAACACTTGCGAACAACTAGTTTCTTAAATCAGTTGGCTTGAACCTCACAGTGACGTCCTCAGTCAGTATAACCAGTCCAGTATCACGAGTGAATTAGATGTCAGGAATACTTCTCACTCACGCCCGGGTTCCCGGGTTCGATTCCCGGCGGGGTCAGGGATTTTCTCTGCCTCGTGATGGCTGGGTGTTGTGTGCTGTCCTTAGTTAGTTAGGTTTAAGTAGTTCTAAGTTCTAGGGGACTGATGACCATAGATGTTAAGTCCCATAGTGCTCAGAGCCATTTGAACCATACTTCTCACTAAACGTTACGCTTCAACCACATTTAATAAGAATCATGAAACTTGGATTGTCATACAGCATTAAGATGCACTGACGCTTCCATGCAAGGGTTTCATACATTTGGAGAAGTCACTGAAGAAAACCAATGGCCGCATACAGTGGGATCCAACCTTACACGTAACACCTTAGCATTCCTGTTTCAGGATATACCTATGAACTCAATGGGTCTGAGGTCAACCGTGCACAGAATGTTGGAATAACACCAACCCTTAAAACGTATGTCCCTGCATCACCCACTGATTTGAATGGTTTAGAAAATGTGGGATGGTTCATAGACGATCCATAGGATAGGACAGTTGCACAGTACAAGCGATTTACTGCATGCATACCTCTAAAAATGCTAATGGGCTACTTTGAGGACATGAGGCTGATTATTATGAATGCTAAACAGGAACTCATTCTGGTACAGAGTGTGATGGACAATAATTAATACATTCAAGAAGCTCAAGAGAAGAATATGATCACAATCAGCAAGGTAATATGGAAAATGCTCACATCAGTGTATCAAGCGAGGAGTGTTTGAAGCTCTGAAAAGTCCTAAATTGAGGTACATTTCTATCACTAACATTTCGCTCATGGGAATTCATTGTCCCAGGAAGGGGAAACTTTATTGACACATTCCTGGGGTCAGATACATCACATGATCACACTGACAGAACCACAGGCACATAGACACAGGCAACAGAGCATGCACAATGTCGGCAATAGTACAGTGTATATCCACCTTTCGCAGCAATGCAGGCTGCTATTCTCCCATGGAGACGATCGTAGAGATGCTAGATGTAGTCCTGTGGAACGGCTTGCCATGCCATTTCCACCTGGCGCCTCAGTTGGACCAGCGTTCGTGCTGGACGTGCAGACCGCGTGAGACGACGCTTCATCCAGTCCCAAACATGCTCAATGGGGGACAGATCCGGAGATCTTACTGGCCAGGGTAGTTGACTTACAACTTCTAGAGCACGTTGGGTGGCACGGGATACATGCGGACGTGCATTGTCCTGTTGGAACAGCAAGTTCCCTTGCCGGTCTAGGAATGGTAGAACGATGGGTTCGATGACGGTTTGGATGTACCGTGCACTATTCAGTGTCCCCTCGACGATCACCAGTGGTGTACGGCCAGTGTAGGAGATCGCTCCCCACACCATGATGCCAGGTGTTGGCCCTGTGTGCCTCGATCGTATGCAGTCCTGATTGTGGCGCTCACCTGCACTGCGCCAAACACGCATACGACCATCATTGGCACCAAGGCAGAAGCGACTCTCATCGCTGAAGACGACACGTCTCCATTCGTCCCTCCATTCACGCCTGTCGCGACACCACTGGAGGCGGGCTGCACGATGTTGGGGCGTGAGCGGAAGACGGCCTAATGGTGTGCAGGACCGTAGCCCAGCTTCATGGAGACGGTTGCGAATGGTCCTCGCCGATACCCCAGGAGCAACAGTGTCCCTAAATTGGTGGGAAGTGGCGGTGCGGTCTCCTACGGCACTGCGTAGAATCCTACGGTCTTGGCGTGCATCCGTGTGTCGCTGCGGTCCGGTCCCAGGTCGACGGGCACGTGCACCTTCCGCCGACCACTGGCGACAACATCGATGTACTGTGGAGACCTCACACCCCACGTGTTGAGCAATTCGGCGGTACGTCCACCCGGCCTCCCGCATGCCCACTATACGCCCTCGCTCAAAGTCCTTCAACTGCACATACGGTTCACGTCCACGCTGTCGCGGCATGCTACCAGTGTTAAAAACTGTGATGGATCTCCATATGCCACGGCAAACTGGCTGACACTGACAGCAGCGGTGCACAAATCCTGCGCAGCTAGCGCCATTCGACGGCCAACACCGCGGTTCCTGGTGTGTCCGCTGTGCCGTGCGTGTGATCATTGCTTGTACAGCCCTCTTGCAGTGTCCGGAGCAAGTATGGTGGGTCTGACACACCGGTGTCAATGTGTTCTTTTTTCCATTTCCAGGAGTGTATTTTCCTGATTCATGTTTTCCATGATTTTCATAAATCCTATCCTAGGATGGTTCCTTCAAAAGGGCATGGTCGCTTTCCTTCTCCATCCTTTCCTAATCCGAGCTTATGCTGAAGCCACCCTTTGCCCCTTCCACTCTATGCAAAGTTTCATGCGGACCTCATTAATAGGCCATGTGTGTGGTACAGACAGCAGGTCACTTTTATTTCCTTCTGATGAATTCTGAAAGTATTAACAGCATTTTTCTCAAGAAATGGGAGTTGTTGCAAGCACTAGAATCACATGCTGCAGTACATCATACATCGCCACCAAAAATGCATCATGATAGATGTGGAGCCTACCTCCCTACCCCACATGCAGCCGTTGCTATTTGCAACTACCTGTGGAGAAGCAGGCCACGTGGTTAGTAACTGTCTGCGTCACACCTTCCAAGCACATCAATGTGACCTCTGTCAGGCGCCTTACAGAGTCCACCCATCAGTCATAGCATTGGATTTCCTTGTTCTTCATGCAACTACTCATGGAGAAGCAGGCCATGGTATCTGTTTGTGGGAACTAAGCTCAGCCAAGCACTACCAAGGCGAGCTGGAAAGCAGCCTCCCACCTGTAGCTCACAATATGGAATGGAAACAGAAGAAAAGAGAACTCGAATTAATTCCCTAATTTTCCTATCAAACACTAACCTTAGGTTTTAATTTAATAACCTGGTAACATTAAGTGGCAATGTAAATCACACGGAATATAGACGCAGATGCATTTATAAGTCTACTACACAAGGCGAAAAGGGTATTATACACCACCCATTAATATCAATGACACCCTCTCCACTACACTGGTTAATAACGGATGGGATTTAAAATGGCTCTAAGCACTATGGGACTTAACATCTGTGGTCATCAGTCCCCTAGAACTTAGAACTACTTAAACCTAACCAACCTAAGGACATCACACACATCCATGCCCCAGGCAGGATTCGAACCTGCGACCGTAGCAGTGACGCACGAGTTTGACATTAGAACATGCACATAACATGCAGGCCATTACGTGGTATATTTAGAGGGATATCCTGCAGAACCACATCTAGGAAACCCATTTAGTGCAATGCGCTACTGTGGTGTAGGCACTTTGATTACTGGTTATTGCAGTTGATAAAGGCAAACAAATTAAAATGCAGTCAAAAAATTTGCACATTTTCCTTTGGCTCGAGCTGACATGTGGGCCACCATATATTACACCAATCTTATAGAAATATATATACATTATTTGTTACACGCTACACATCTTACTATTACACCTACATATCCTACAGTTCTTAAATATTGTGTATGCTCCTTAGCGTTTTAATCAACCTGTTCGATTTTTCATATCCCTTATATCTATATATATTTCATGAGACCTGTGGATAAGAACACCAGACCTCCTAGCATGACTGCACCTATATCCACCTTCAAACTGTACTGCACTGCTCTCTGGAAATCATAGCTTTGTTACTGACTGTGCTATAGCTAAGTGAGCTATTTCTTTGGTGGGAAACGTAGCTAATTTTAAAAGAGTCTCTCTTACAAACCAAACCACATGAATTTGAGGCCAAGCTTCCCTCTTGAAGTTAGTGAACACATGTGACACCTGTGTTTGTGGGGACGATGAATAGTCATAGCTGTGCCCGGGCCCCCAATGGGCTGACCTGCCTACCTGTTGTTACAGTGTGTTGGAATACTAGACCAAGCCAAGTTTCTTGTGTCCCCCGCCCCCTCCCCCCCCCATTTCCATCCTATAGAATGAGACAGCCTGTTGTGCATCCACCCGCACATCTTCACACTGCCTACAAGGGCTACCATGATGCACACACATCTCTCTTAACATTATTTATCTACATACATAAAAATCGTATTTACCACAATGGTCATGCTCTAAGCTGTCATCGTTACTACCCTCCCGTTAAAGGGAATATTATATCTAATGCCACTGAACCACCTTACACATTTGACATTATCTTTACACTTACTTAACCTATGCACCCTTCAATAATGCCATCTTCAAACGGCGTCAAGAGTACACAGTATGACTAGACTTTATTTAACATTGTTGTCTCTGTTAGCCAGTAGTATTTCACACATTTTCCAGGAGAGCTATTCCGAGGATCCAGTTGTCTGCATGTTATGATGTCAGTGTTTTCTTTGTACCATCTTTTGTAACTGCATTAGCAATATATTCCTCAGCAACCTGCATGGTGCCCTTTGCATCCCATGGAGTGAATGCTTCACAAGAATATGTTTATACTTCACATCTACAAGTATATCAAGAATATGTCTGTGGCGAATTAAAATTGTAATTAAACAAGTCAGTTTTAAAAGCATATGAGCAACCACCTGTTAATACATCACACATACTTCCGTGGTCTCTCTGCTCAGTGGTGCTCTATTCATCGCAAATCTGCTACCTCCTCCTCAGCTAGCCAGAGTTACTCACCCAAGGCAACAAAAACAGCGAGGACAGCCTCTGGCATTTACCTCATTAATATGCCTGCTCTTTCCGCCAGGCAATTACCCCCAGTGCCAAATGTCCTACCCTATACCGGTAGTAGTTGAATCTGTCATCATTCCATCCTATCAGTGAGCCTAATCTCATTACGTTTTGAATTGATTAATAGTGGCACAATGCCTGTTTTACGTCTCCACAATGGTCAAATCGACTACTCACAAGTGCATGATACAGAGACTCCTCGATAACACTCACAACACCATGTACTTGTTATTTCTTTATTTTCTTCCTCCTTTTTATCCAGTGGTGTATTGCTGTTACAGCTTATGTGTGCTGTACTCCTGCCTCTGGAAGGCATAGCTACGTCAGCTGGACTTCGTGCTGAGCTATTGAATGAACTGAGTCAGCAACGGTACTGCTTGGTGGCCTCGAACCTCTGCCTGCTAGCTGCGCCTCTTACCGCTGCTCATGAGGCGTGTAGTGAAAAATTGTTAAGACTTTTGCATTTCTACAATCGTGGTAGGACAACTTTATGTTTTGTTACCCACATATTCTCCCGTCTTTATCCTGTGATGACTTATGTGCCGAATGTTTTACAGAAACGTGTTTATGTTCTCATTAGACCTTCCAGCGGATGACGAAATGGAAGGCAACCACAAGTAAAATTATTCATAATAAGCGGCAGCTGGTTTAATTGCGCCATATTTTTGGTTGCCAGCTCTTCCATCTGATCTAGCAGTACTTTCAAGTGACTGTTACTACTGATCCCACTGTCTTTTGCCTACTGTTACTGCTCTATTCGTATAAATTGCTGTTTAATTGTGACAACGACTGCCTACTGCCAGAGCTACTCTTGCCTTCGTTAAGGATTAGGGTATAGTTTATCTGAAACAAGTAGTCGCCTGACAGTTAAAAGAATGTTTTGATGAAGAGAGAATGGCAAATAACAGCAGACAGAAACAGAGGAGGCTGTCTACAGTTCACTATGAGGACTCGCAACGTGTACCTATCGCTGATGAACTTTATTAACCACCCTTGGATTCATTTTAAAGATACGCTGAAGTCAGATCGCTACTTGTTAATGGTAAAGCAGGTCCCTACTAGAACTTCCTCCAGCACAAATGTGATGTATTGGCAATAGCCTAGTTTATTGTGATGATTATTACATGTTATACGATTGCTGTTTACTGTGTTATTATCTTGCATGTATTGTGTAACCACTCAATTCGTGAGACATCGACGTATTGCTGTATTAGCTGCCCCTTCTGAACACTTTAGGCGCTTCTATGATATAAGCGATTTCTGTATCTCTGTGCCTGGATACTGCCAGCTCCAATTAGCCTTCCTGTAGTGGGAATTTCCTGCTGTGGTATCTGCATTCTCCAAGTACACAAACGTGGCTTAGTGAAGTGCTCAGCCAGTGCAGTGATTCAACCCATTCCGCACTTGAGTGAAAGTGCTTTCTGGATTGGCATGTGACTTTTTTCTGTCTGTTTGAAAGACAATTTCCACTGCACTACTTCTACTATATAACCTGACAAGGTATTGAGTTCCAACCACATGTATGTTTACTACTAAGCGAAGAGGTTCCACTGTCTTTGTGAACCTCGCCATTATATTGTAGAACCTGTACATCTTATCTTCCTTCCGCCAAACCGAGTGTAGTATCTTGCTGTTAACGGCTAACATCATAACTACCGTTTCACTCTACACTACTGCCTACAACTATGTACAAGGGGCGGCCACGGCATGCCAAACTTCACGCGTGCAGCGCGTGCTGGCCGCCGGCGGGCCAAGGCTTCGGCATGTCACTCGGCTTAGCTCGGCCCTCCTCAGAACTACACTACTGGCCATTAAAATTGCTACACCAAGAAGAAATGCAGATGATAAATGGGTATTCATTGGACAAATATATTATACTGGAACTGACATGTGCTTACATCTTTACGCAATTTGGGTGCATTGATCCTGAGAAATCAGTACCCAGAACAACCACCTCTGGCCGTAATAACGGCCTTGATACGCCTGGGCATTGAGTCAAACAGAGCTTGGATGGCGTGTACAGGTACAGCTGCCAATGCAGCTTCAACATGATACCACAGTTCATCAAGAGTAGTGACTGGTGTATTGTGACGAGCCAGTTGCTCGGTCACCATTGACCAGATGTTTTCAATTGGTGAGAGATCTGGAGAATGTGCTGGCCAGGGCAGCAGTCGAACATTTTCTGTATCCAAAAAGGCCCGTACAGGACCTGCAGCATACGGTCGTGCATTATCCTGCTGAAGTGTAGGGTTTTGCATGGATCGAATGAAGAGTAGAGCCACGGGTTGTAACACATCTGAAATGTAACGTCCACTGTTCAAAGTGCCGCCAATGCGAACAAGAGATGAGTGAGACGTGTAACCAATGGCACCCCATACCATCACGCTGGGTGATACGCCAGTATGGCGATGACGAATACACGCTTCCAATGTGCGTTCACCGCGATGTCGCCAAACACGGATGCGACCATCATGATGCTGTAAACAGAACCTGGATTCATCCGAAAAAATGACGTTTTGCTATTCGTGCACCCAGGTTCGTCGTTGAGTACACCATCGCTGGCGCTCCTGTCTGTGATGCAGCGTCAGAGGTAACCGCAGCCATGGTCTCCGAGCTGATAGTCCATGCTGCTGCAAACGTCGTCGAACTGTTCGTGCAGATGGTTGTTGTCTTGCAAACGTCCCCATCTGTTAACTCAGGGATCGAGACGTGGCTGCACGATCCGTTACAGCCATGCGGATAAGATGCCTGTCATCTTGACTGCTAGTGATACGAGGACGTTGGGATCCAGCACGGCGTCCCGTATTACCCTCCTGAACCCACTGATTCCATATTCTGCTAACAGTCATTGGACCTCGAACAACGCGAGCAGCAATGTCGCGATACGATAAACCGCAATCACGATAGGCTACAATCCGATCTTTATCGAAGTCGGAAACGTGATGGTACGCATTTCTTCTCCTTACACGAGGCCTTGTAACGCTACCACCCTACTCGGACGTAGGTTAGCTATATAAAGCCTGTACTGTAATAAGTTCACGGGCTTCACCTTATGGACAAGGATTTTAGTACAAAAGTTGACCGCGTGTACCTAATAGAAGCAAGATCGGACTTATATTCAGTCAATAACCACAGTGATGCATCAAGTAAATGTACAGTATAATTATTCTTCCGCATGGACAAGAAGTACACACAGTAAATGCTACCTATAACTAACAATTCGGTCGCCAGCCTACTTAGGCAATTAGTGAGTTTTTCCTTGTACAAGTGGGTGTATGTACAAGCATAGTAACACGTCGTAATGATGCGTTATATGGCAAAGTTTGGAACCCGAAAAATCCACTGAACTAAAGTTTTCTCTTTTTGGTACTATTTTGGACGAGCTACATTTACACAACACCACACAGTAATGATTACTACGAACTGCATTTTGTATGTTGAGCAGACTGAAATCGGGCATAGATTGCCCTAGCGTCGACAATCTTAAAAGTACACACACAATATCACTATGAATAACGGAAAAACTCTAATACATTTAGGATTAATATAGAATTTAGCTTTACTAGTCAAATTTGATCAGTACACATCAAGGTTTGAACGAATGAACAAGAGCAAAAGGTGGAGGCCCTGAAACTGTTATAGTCGTTAGTCTGAAGCTATCTAGTACTGAAGGCAAATTAACACACAAAATTATCAATCTCTGGATAACTACTCTTTTGTCTTACTTCTGAATAATTTAACTGTCATTATTTCTGTCTCAAATTAATTAAATAACATCGCTAACTCACTTCAACAAAAAAAACTCTTTTGTTTTTTACCAACATTTGCAACAACACACAGAACTATAGATTCCTTTATGGCATAGATTAATCAGCTGATAATTTTCATTAACACAAACATTAAACTTTCAGTTTAGGATACTCGGATTGCACAATACGAGGTAAGGATCCTGTCTAGGTCAGTGATCAGGATAAGTCATGGCTAAAGCAATTCTGGTGAAAGTCACGTTATTATTGAACCATTTGAAACAGTTTCGACACTGGTCCACACAGATACACTTCTAAAGATGAAATAAATGTTTGACCTGTGCAAGTCGGTGCGGCGGTTGGCGGGCAGCGAGATAGCGGGCAGCACGGCACACATGCAAGCACGGCTAAGGCTCACACAACATCGGCACTTTCCATCTTCTTAGCGTCGTAATCTTTCCAATTTTGTGCCTCAGAATATAGCCATGCTAAGTAGTCGTCGGAATCGGTTCATCCGAGGCTCAATGGAATCCACTTTTCCTGGGTAGCCTCCTCGGTACAGTACGTGTACTTCCGACTGTTGCTCGCCTCCGACTGTGTTACTGAGCCCGTTGTGCCGAACCGCGCCCAGTGTGCGTTTTCCCGCCTCGCCTGCCTCCACCTTTTCCCGCTCCCCTACAGGTAGGGTATTCACCACAGGTTTTCTACTACACATATCCTAATGCATTACCTACGTATGGACCAAGTGTATAAATTACAATTTTCACATCTTACAATAGTTTTAACATTAAATACACTTTCCTTTGATTACCACATTATTTGAAATCTAACATAAATAATATTCGTTTCAAAAGTTACTCACAGTTTCTTTAACATGACACGAAAAGAATCGAAAAAGAAATTCAACACATTGCTATTATTAATTTATCTAAATTCATAAAGAAAAAAATTCTTATACGTATAATTCTCGTTACAGCCTCACAACAACGTTTCACCAGGCAACGCCGGTCAACTGCTGTTTGTGTATGAGAAATCGGTTGGAAACTTTCCTCATGTCAGCACGTTGAAGGTGTCGCCACAAATGGTCAGAAGTTTGTTTCATCCATGGGAGAGTGTCACAAATATTGAAGGAACTGAAATGGCAGACTCTTGAAGACAGACATTAACTATCCCGAGAAAGTCTATTAACAAAGTTTCAAAAACCGGCTTTAAATAATTACTCTAGGGATACACGACAATCCCCCATGTATTGCTCACACAGGGATCGTGAGGATAAGATTAGAATAACTACTACATGCACAGAGGCATTCAAACAATCATTCTTCCTACACTCTATATGTGACTGGAACAGGAAGAAACCCTAATAACTGGTAACAGCACGAATGGTCACAGGTTTGTTTCATCATGGGAGAGTGCCACAGAGATACTGAAGGAACTGAAATGGCAGACTCTTGAAGACAGACATTAAGTATCCCAAGAAATTCTATTAACAAAGTTTCAAGAACTGGCTTTAAATAATTACTCTAGGTATAAACGACAATCCCCCATGTATTGCTCACACAGGGATCATCGAGATAAGATTAGAATAAATACTACATGTACAGAGGCATTCAATCAATCATTCTGCCCACACTCCATACGTGACTGGAACAGGAAGAAACCCTAATAACCGGTACAATGGGATGTACCCTCTGCCATGCACCTCACTGTGGTTTGCACAGTATAGTTGTAGATGTAGAGCATGTAAGTTAAGTCAAGGGCCAGGTCTCGAACGATTTTTCGATCTAAATCTCACTACTGTTGAATTTATGAAGGAAAAAGGAATGCAGGAATGAAAATTAGAACATTTCAGACTTCGCATTTTAAATGGACTTTACTTTACAATGCCCACAATAAGACATTGCAAGCTAACTTCTTTATAATTTGGTGGGTATCCATTTAAAAAGAAAATCGCATTGTAGAAGGGATACATTCTGACAAATACAGTTCAGTTCCCTAAACTCACTGCCATTAAAGAAAATGCAGAATTTCAGGAATTCATTGTGGGTCAGTCTTACATCTGTTTTGAAGCTGTTTTCGAGACCATTTATCGTTTCAGTAGAAATGCACTTGTGCGCGTGCAGATGTAACTGATTGATCTACAAGGTAATTCTCGTTTTAATGGCAGATTCTTATGCGTTAAAACTGTCCAGGACGTCTACATCGCTTTCCTCAGATAGAGTTTCCAAGCCTCCATGATGAAGTTGCAAAAGTGCTAAAATATTTCGGTCGACGTATTTGTGTGAAAGACCTTTTTTCGATTTTGAAACTAAATAAGTCACGATTACGTGGCAACTTTCGTGCGAAACTCTGTGAAATTGTCTACATCTGTCTTCAGCGCGCCAAAAGTAACTAAATAATACTGAAAATTTGTTTTGTTTGTGACTTATGTTGTTGAGAAATGTGAAACATAAAACCAAGTTGTATGCAATGCAACTGCATTACCATTTAAACGGGGCCCGTTCGCAGTTTTCCCCTCTTCCCCCTACTCGCGCTCAGACAGCGTGACATGGCGATGGGGAAAATCTGCCAGCCAGGCTGCGCACTTTGGCACTCGGGTCTGGGCATGGCCCACGAGCCGAAATTTGGACTCCCCTGCTATAGACACTCTCGTTTGCTACTGGGTAAACAAAGACTGTCTATATAAATCTGGGAGGATCGTCAGAGTCACTTTGCATTACATTCAATTGACACCTAACACGATTAATCTGATACTACCTGTGTTTTACCATGCTGCCACATCCCTGTTGCCAACGTCTTGCAAGGGTACAACGGAAGAATTCTCCTCTACTATTCAATTCGGATTGTACTACGTTGCTGAGTCCATGTACCATAGGGCGCCCACATTAACTGTCTATTGAATGGGCAGGTAGAGAGATCGTACCCCACCCCTGACAGATAGAGACTAACTCCAACGTACTTGGGATGGTCCAGTTCCTTCTGCAACCACGCAGGCACAACCATAGTCATCCGTTCTGATGATATGCATCGTGAATTAATATCGCTGGGCGACTGCTGTCAAAAGCTACCAGGTTTCTTTCTGTCCGCCCTGTTCTATTTTTTACTCTCCTGTTGCGCTACCTGCACTCTACTTTATTTCTTATTTTGCTAAAGAAGTGTAGTGTCAGCTAAGTTATTCCAGCAGTACTGGTTCGCTATCTCATCTCTCCCAGCCAAGATAACTAAAGTATCGCACCCCCCCCCCCCCCTCATCCCATATTACTGCATCGACTAGTCTCCCTCTCAAAAATCTGTCATGAGAAGCAAACTTCCCCCAAATTTGCTAGTCAGTGTGCAGTTAATGCTATTACTTTGGACCCAACCCCTTATTAACCTCAAGGTAATGCTCTGCTCTGTTCTGTTCACTGCCACTCATGAGCATCTTTCACAAGATGATCACGCATGTAAACTACTGAACAACTCAAGAAATATGGGTCACCTCCAAGGCAACTGTATGAGAAGTTATTTCAGAAGAACAGAACACATCCCTTGAAGTTTAAATCCATCTTCAAAAGAATGGGAACAATCCCGCTCTTAACATTGTATTATGAGTGGTGTTGCTGCCTTGTTGCTAAGGACTTTTCCCTCTTAACACCAACTTCCATAGGGATAGAATTTTCTGACACACGTCTCACTTATGATGCTAGTTGCATCCACCATTGTTTCTGGTTTACAGTGTGAAAGTTTTGACCCTTGCCTAGTATCCAGCCATGCCAGATTCACAAAAAATAAACCTCACATTGCATGTTGTACCATCATACAACGAGACCTTAAGAGGCGGTGGTCCAGATTGCTGTAGACACCAGTACCTATAATACCCAGTAGCACATCCTCTTGCATTGATACATGCCTGTATTCATCGAGGCATACAATCCATAAGTTCATCAAGGCACTATTGGTCGCCATTGTCCCACTCCTCAACGGCGATTCGGCCCCCACCCTCGCAACTGCACCTGTTTCTGCTTAATCTCCTAAAACAAATCTTTGCAATGTTTGCAATGTAGCTATCAGCGTTAACAGTCTTGAAATTTTTCTCACTGTTGTAGTCTGTTCAGTTGTACCTGTAGCGTTGAACTGGTTGCAGACGTCTTTGGATACATTCACTGTAAATTTGATACATTACACACTGAATTCTTCTACACTACTTGTTACCGCACTGCAATTAGATTCCAACGACGATAAACAGCCTCACTATGAACCGTCGAAATTACTTTCGGTCTACAATTCGGATCGAGCATCAAGGAAATAAGAAGGTTTTGAGAAGTCTCAGCATAGAGACTTCCAAGTTCAAATGTTGCTGTTATTCGATAATGAAGTTAAATTAAGCCTATTATGACACAATTATGTATTTCATCACATATGTCAGTACCGGTACTTTGCCAGAAGTCAGGCGACTTCTACCAGTCGACTATATGCCAACTTATACCGATCAAAACTTGCATTCAGGGCTCTTTGCTTGGTGTACCATCTTTACAAGAACCCACTGTACAGTGATATTTGAAATGAAAAGTACATGGTTTAAACGTTAAACACCGTAATTATACAAAAAATTGAACACTTTTAATGCTCTAGGGTGTGTCGAAATCGAAGTTGCATTCTCAGTGGCATAACGACAAAATACCTAGTAGGTGAGTAGGACCTATTTCCAGTAACGTAAAAAAACTTGTTGGAGGCCATGAGGTATGTTCTTTGGCCAATCGCTGAGCGTGCATTTGTTTGTATGATGGTTAAAATAAAGATGAACAGAGTATACAATTTGCTCCCATTGAGCTGTTTCTCAGTCTCATAGTTCCCTCGATACACATTGGTAAAAGTGAAGCATAAAAGTCAGTAGTCTTTGTGATAGTTTGTTTCCGACTGCTGCCAAATGCAGTGATCCAACAGTTACTACGCTATAAGAAAGTTACTTTAATTTCATATAAAGTATCAAATTGAACGTGGATGTATCTATAATTCACTTTTATGAAAACTTACGTAAACTTGTTACTGCTGCAGTAGTTAATCTGTACTTGACACTTACTGATGGCACTTTAATTGTCACCAATGCACTTGCAAGTGCAAAATACTCCTCTGCCTCACCTCTGGTAACAGCACGGCATCTTTTATTTTGTTTCTGCGCTTCCTGCCTCATGTAACAGATCAATGGTGACAGACTGTGTTATTTCATAGTAATTTTATTAAAGCATCTTATGTACTGTAGTGTTCTTTTTGATTGTTATTGCGAGATGAGCCAAGTCTCTATAGTTAAAGTTTTACATGTTTAGTTAATGTATTGTTTAGTTAGTTGGCCATTCTTCCTTCTGCAGTTGCTGCTTAAATATTTGGTTTGCTGTTTATAGATTTCTCTCACTAGTGCAAACTGTAAATAGAACACATACTGATTTGAACCAGAGGAGTTTCCCTTTTATTTTAAATACATTCTCAGTACCGGTATATAAAATTTGTGTATACAATAAATATACAGGGTGTCCTAGTTATCTTGACCACTCTAAATGCAAATTACAAAATGTCTCAAGCACATTTTCTTTAGCTATCAGGGGGACATCAATCAGCATGATTTCCTTTGTTGTAGTTTTGTTTTTTACGAAGATATGAGCAGTGGCATGACTTTTTAAAATGGCAGCCTGTACTTTTTTTTAAATTTTTTTCGGTAATTCATTTCCTGTTTTAAAGACCTTTTCAAAAATGTATCACAGTGTACCATTCACTGAAACATAACGTTATTAATTACATAACACAGCATTGACTCTGAGCCCAGAATCACAGACTCGTCCACTTACTGGAGTTGTCAGAAATCAAATGAATACCAAGTAAATACATAACACAAAATTGACTTTGACTCTCTTGTACCACTGCCCAGGAGTAGAACATTCAAAGGTGCTCAAAGTGGTGACCCTGGACACCCATACACTGGTCCACTCGTCAAATGAAAGAATTATTTACTGCTTCCAATGTTGCCTGTTGAAGAGAATTACAAACAAGCCCGATACGTGCCTGCATGTCCTCTGGAGTTGTTTAATATGGCGATAGACAACTTCTTTAATGCGTCCGCATCTACGCCAAGTAACTGTTTCTCCTCGACCAATCCATCTGGCAGGATACCTTCAGTACAGAACACAACGTGCACGCAAGGCATTATGTGCTGGACATCCATCATGTTGATACCACATAAGGATTCTGGTTCTTAGCGGCACTTCATCTAGTAGAGGAGGAACAAATCGTCCGAGGAAGTTGGCATACCCTGTGCCGTTTAGGCTACCATTGATGAAATAAGGGCCAATAATTGTAGTTCCAAGTATCCCCCACCAGACGTTAACTCTACGTTGACGCTGATGTTCCACCTGTCTAAGCCATCGTGGGTTGTCGCTGGACCAATAATGCATGTTCATTGTATTTACCTGTCCTTTGTTTGAGATGGAACATTCGTCGGTAAATAGAACAATGGAGAAGAGGTTCAGGTTGGCGAGGATTTGCTACTGTATCCACTGATAGAACTGTACACGATTCTGGAAATCATTCCCATGCAATTCTTGATGTAGATGTACATGGTAAGAATGGAACTGGCGACGTGTAAGAATACGATGTACACTGGTTTTAGGAATTCCAATCCCGTGTTCAAGTTGTCGTGTGCTCACATGTGGATTCATAGCAACAGAAGCGAGAACAGTAACTTCGGCAGCTTCGTCGTTGCTAGTGCTATGACGATTGCGTTGTCGATGGTTGAAACTTCCTGTTTCCTGAAGCGTCGCAACAACACGAGAAAACATACATCGGATAGGTGGGTTCATGTCAGGATATCATTATCTGTACAGTTCTGCTGCATGTGTAGCATTTCACACACTTTCAACAACAACAATAAAAGAAACGTTATGTCGATGCAGTTTGTAGGAAGGACAGCCTTTACTGTAAGCCTACTCTACACAACAGTATTTAAAAGGACTAAACTACTGTATTAAATGTATCCGTACATAAGGAAACAGTACTGTAATTACTGTTCTGCTAACTTACATTCCCCATAGATGAGTAGCATTTCTTCCTTTTCTTCGTTGGTGCACATTCTACTCACATATCTCTTCAACTGACGATGGTTGACGGAATGAGGGGTGTGCATTCTACTTAAGTTTACATTTGTGCTCTGTCAACGTCAGCATGTGGGTGTGTTCTGTTACCCTGAGTACCTGCACTAAGAGCTTGAAGGTCAATGTCAATGTTGTGTTATGTAATTAATAACGTTGTGTTTCAGTGAACGGTATACTGTGATACATTTTTGAATAGGTCTTCAGGAAAGAAAATGAAGTACTGAATAAAAAATATAGGGTGCCATTTAAAAAAGTCATACCGCTGTTCATATCTGTAAAAAACAAAGCTACAACGAAGGCAATCATGCTGATTGATGTCGCCCTGACGGCTAAAGAACATTTGCTAAAGAAATTTTGTAATTTGCAACTGGACAAACAGTTATTTAGTGTGGTCAAGATAAATGGGACACCCTGTATGATATTGGATACGCATTGTAATCAGTTCGCTTATAATCACAGTTGCTATTAAATGCCAACTGTGTTGTTTCAGACAGTGCCATCATGAGGCATTTACTATTTTTTTCATATGATTTTTGGGTGTAGTAATACTGTATTACAGAATATCACATATTTTCACTGTTATTGTGTTAGTATTTTCGTTTTGAATGCCGGTTGGAATTTTGTTTGCTTGTTTAATTAGATTGCTAACATGTTCATTTGTGTTTGGATAAATTTTATTTTTTCCTACTATTTCTTTGTAAATGTGTGTGTGAAGAAGAAGTGTGACAATTTCCTTGTTTGGGCCTGTGTCTGTGGTTCCAAGATATTATGAGTTTTATCCCTATTTATAATCATTCTCTGCCCATTTTCGGTATAATCCTGAGAGCACTGCAGCAAGTATTTCGCAGTGACATCATACAGATATATAATATCTATGGAAGCAAAAGTTAAATTACTAGAACTACCCACACCGTTGTTTGCCGTACACCTAATATCTTTCATATCAACATATGAAGGCATTACATTATTCAATTTGTGTTTATACCTACATTTTACATGAGGAATTACCAGTGTATCAGCATATTTTCATTATACCAGGTTCAAAAAACAAAAAAGGGAGAATTTTAATTTCTTTCAAGGCAAAGGATCAAAAAGTAATATGGTGGAGACCAAATCAATCAAAAATAGTGGTGGTGGTCGTGGTCATGATCATAGCAGTTCCTTATTCACAGCAGATAGCTATGTTATAACGATGGATAATGGTGGACCTGGTAGTTGTCATAAAACTAATGGAAATGAGAACAGCAAGGAGATTTTGTTGTCTCCTACAAATTTAATTATAGATGACAATAAAATTGTGTTGTTGGAAACAAGTTTTGCAAGAAGCTCAAATTACTTGTAGTTGTTGAAACTTATATGGAAGCTTTAGAAAAATTACGATTTTCCAGCAAGTATTACACAAAGTGAAACATTCTCCAGAAAATTTCAGTATGTGTCATTCAGCTGGCTGGTATACTCTAAAGTAGAAAAGGTAGCATAATGCAAATATTATCTATTTCTTGCTGTTCATTATCTTGAACTTACGTCTTCACAGTCTTTGGCCTGTTTCGTGCAAGAAGGATTTAGGAAATGGAAATGCATGTTATGGTATATGACTAACCATAAAGTGCTGGAGTATCATAGAAATTCATTTTTATGTTATACCAACTTAAGGCAAATACACAACAATGAACAAATATTAGTGGATACTTTATTGGAAGACAATACAATCAAAGAGGCTAAAGAGAACCGAAAGCACATGAAATCCATAATAAAAGGGCTAATATTGTGTGTATAGGGATATTGGGCGAATTAATTCAGGTAAGGTACTCTCTAAAAATGAAGGATATATCAGAGTTCTCTTACGATTTGCCTCTCAGTTTAGATATGGATCCCTGGAAAACCATTTACAAACTGAAAAAAATTATTGATGAGGCAACTGGTGTTACAACTATCAGACAAATGTCTTTCTGTCTTAGTTATTTAGATGAGAAGCTGATGAAAATATGTGAACATTTTTTTGTGTTTTGTTCCTCTTACTCCCACATATGAAGTAAGTATTTCTCTGGTAATTTAAAAACTTTGAAATATCTGTGTCTGTGTGTCAAGCATGTTAGAGGACAAGGTTATGACAGCACTCACATAATAAATGGAGAGTTTAAAGGGACACAAGCATGTGCTGCTGAATTACAATATATACAAGTTATATATATATATATATATATATATATATATATATATATATTGCAAGTCACACTGCTTAAATGTTGCCATCTCAGATCCATGTCATGTCCAAGACATCAGTAAGTATTTTGGGATCATTGAAATGACACATTCCTTTCTTCACAAAGGCAAAAGTCATATTTTCAAAGAAGAGCGATGAATTCTGCCCAGAATATAAAAAAAATTGCTTTAAGAATCTATGTGTGACAAGATGGGTGTGGACCCATGACTATAACTGTTTTAGTCGAACTTCTGGATGCTGCATACATGTGTCTGTATGACAATATCCATTCGACTGACCGTGAAGTTCTGGCTGGTGCCATTTCATTAGTCAATTCCACATCCATAGTGAAATCTATGATTTCCCTTTTGAGAGTGAATTCTTTTTTAGCAGCTGCATTTTATTGAGCAGATAACTAGAAAAAGAAGACTACAATTTGGATACCACAGTAAAACATTCCCAAACGATCAATTGCTGAATATCACAAAGCGTGCAGATGATCCTTTGAGACGGAAGTGTGAAAAACATGAGTTGAAAATCATTACTCAAAGGAGAAATAAAGGTCAAATCGATCGACCAAACACAGATATTCCTGATCGCGAATTATATTTTTGTATTGTATTTCTATCTTCCTTGTCTTTTTGGATGCCATGATTTCAGAAATAAGGAGTAGGTTTTTAGCTTCCTTCTTCAGTTTGATGTTTGTTTCAGGAAACATAAGTGATTCTGAAACTTTGATCATATTTTATGAGGATGATCTCGAAAATTGTGCCTTCATCAGCAACTGAGAAAGCATACAGCCAGTATTTTCTACAGAAAAGACGAATAGGGGAATTTCAGAACATTAAATCATTGGTTATCGAACTGTTAAACAGGTGTGACAAATAGGTGTTTCCCAGCATACATGAACTAGTTGCAATGGTCCCTGTTACAACAGCAACACCACAGAAGAGGTACAGTACATTAAGACGGCTGAAGACGTATTTGAAGCGTAGAAATGGCAGCATGGGACTTATAAAAAGACAAAAAGAACAACATACCATGAAGAAATTGGCCAAATAGTACCAAAATCGGTACATGTGATCTACAAGTACGAACAAACAAATAAGTACAATTTCAGAAAAATTGAATGATTTATTCAAGGTAAAGAGCTTCACAAATTGAGCTAGCCATAAATGTGTTGGTCCACCTTTGGGCCTTATGTAAGCAGTTATTTGGCTTGGCACTGATTAGTAGAGTTGTTGGATATCCTTATGGAGGATATCGTTCCAAATTCTGTAAAACTGGCTTTTTAGATAGTCAAAATCCCAATCTGGTTGGAGGGTCCTGCCAGTAATGCTCAAAATGTTCTCAATTGGGGAGTGATCTGGCGACCTTGCTTGCAAAGGTATGGTTTAGTAAATACAAAGACGAGCAGTAGAAAGTCACACTGGGTACAGGTAGCCATTATCTTGCTGAAATGTAAACCTATATTGGCTTGCCATGAAGGGCAACAAAATGAGGCGTAAAATATCGTTGACCTAGTGCTATGTTGTAAGGGTGATGCAGGTGACAACCAGAGGGGTCCTGATATGAAATGAAATGGCACCCCAAATCGTTACTCCTGGTTGTGAAGCCATATGGTGGGCAGCATCCAGGTTGGTATCCCACGATTGTCTAGGGCGTCACTTCTTTGCTGGTCGTTGGGCCTCAATTTGGAGCAGGACTCGTGTGTAGAAATGAGTTATAGTCTAAATCATAACTGCAAACTTGTAATCAACACATTATTTGTCACTGTATGATCGAAAGCTATTTTCTGGGAAAACTGGGGCAACTTTCTCACACTGACAAAGTGGATCAAAGTAGCTCCACAGAATTGTCATTACTTTTTAGACCTGTTCAGCCTGGTATGAATCTACAATGTTCAAAACGAGTTTTATCAAGAGAATAATTTTATTATAGTGAGCAGATTAAGACCTATCAAAAGAACAAATTCTTGATGAAAGTTCGGACAAAGATATGGAATCATGTAGAAGAAATCAAATCGAAATTTTAGTATCTACAGAGAACAAAGAGAGCCTGCCAAAACCACAGGAAAACTGAAAGCAGTCAGCAAGTAGGCTGGTGTATTTGTGGTTACACAGTATGAAAATAAACATTATCATGGTGTTGAAAGTTTTACTGAAGGTGGTGTAATCATAAATACCATGATGCCATCTCTTGTTAACTGGAAATGGTCTGTAGATAAGGATGTGCTTTTTCACAAATGCGATGATATTGTTGAAGGTATAAAACGCTCAAAACAGTTAAGTAAAAGAGACATTTTCTCAGTGCCAGGATTGTTAAATGGTGATGAATTTGTGCAAAATATTTTTCTGGTATAGTCGCTGAAATTTTGACACACCAACATACCAAATGAAACATTGGTCTTTTCTTTGATGACAAAACAACACTAAATTTTGTTCATGATTGTTACTTTTTTTACTTCTTAAATTAAAGAGCTGCATCGTCCTGAATTTTTGTTATTTTGTCCCTTCACTACCAAAAAGTACATGAATGTTGTTTTCCAATGATCTTATAACATAACACAATAAATTGTAAAGAGGGGAACATTAGCATGAGTTATTATTCTGTCATGAAATAATGTTTTCATCAAGTGGAACAAAGTAATCCACTCCAGAGGCTACGCTGCTCCAATTTCTCAAAGGTTATAAAATTTCAGAAATATATCTTGAATGTCTTTACATGTTAGTTAATGGTTTTTACATTGTTTTAGAATAGATTAACCTTTTTTTCAAGACATCATTTTACAGAACTACTATATATTACATATTTGTTTGAGAAATTATGTAAGATTGGAGGTATTCCACTTTATGGTACCATTTTCTACATCTATATCATTGTTTGATGTTTAAAACATCACTTAATTCTTTTTCAGTTAATTTAAGCACTTATCATAATAGGCTAAGAAAATGTAATCGTTTACTCAGGAAAATTTGGAGATGTCACGTCAACGAAATTTTATAAGCTCTGACTCTCCCCCTCACCACCCCACCACCACCAAAAGTCTGTTAATCAAAATATCCAAGGGTGTACTGCCGGTCTACAGTGTCCAACGGACACAATATTTCGGCGATCACACATGTCGCCATCATCAGGTGAACTTACGGACTGAGCTCCTGTGAATGTGCCGGTACGTTCACAGGAGCTCAGTCTGTCAGTTCACCTGATGATGGCGACATGTTTGATCGCCGAAATATTGTGCCCATTGGACACTGTTGATCGGCAGTACACCCGTGGATATTTTGATTATCAAATACGCCGGGAGAAACTCGAGAATCACATCAAAATTCTGGATTCGCCACTGAGAACTTTGTAACTGAACTCACTGGTAAACACACAGTAACTGTCAGATGACAATAAGTTGAGTCCAAAGCACTAAAAATGACTCCAAACAATTTCTCTGAAAAGAGATTCACATTTTAAAAACCATTATACGATTTTAAATAAATAATTAAAAACCTAAAAAATATTGTTCTATTGGGCTTACAGCCTGAAATAAATTAAAGCTGTTTCTTGAAATTTTGCAAGCTGGCTTAATAGTGCTACTAGGAGGATGCAAACCAGGTTTGCTTCAAATACATGCTGTAACGATTGTGAGCATTAGTTACCTTTGGTATAGGACTTGGTGAGTTGACTTTGGTCAAGAACGCATTTAAAACGACATAAATGCCATTATCAACACCTCACTGAGTATGAATGAGGTCATGTAATAGGGCCAGGGGAAGCTCGATGTTCCTTCCACAGTATTGTAGAAGGACTTTGCAGGGATGCAGCTCCTGTACGTGACTGCTGGTAATGGTGGTCACAAGGATGTACAGTCACAAGGAGAACTGGCTCTGAACGGCCATGTGACATTACCAAGAGGGAAGACCATCATGTTTGGGGTATTTTTCTAGTGCATTTTACTGCAGCTGCAGCAGCAATCTGAGTAGTAGTTGCCAACACAAAGGCACAACGTACTCTTACAGGTCAGTTACTTCAAGGACAGCTCCAAGTCAGGCGCCCTGTGGCGCGCATTCCACTAACCATAAACCACTCCCATTTGCGATTTCAGTGGTGTCAAGCGAGAGCTCATTGGAGGGCAGGTTGGAGGTTTGTTGTGTTTTATGATGACAGCTGGTTGTGCCTGTGTCGATGATAGCCGTGTGTAGGTTAAATGGGGACAACTTGAGGACCTGCAACCAACCTGTGTGCATGCTAGACAAACAGGAGCTAAACCTAAAGGTGTGGTTTGGGGTGTGATATCGTGTGACAGCAGGAGAACGAGAACTCTTATGGTTATCCCACACACCCTGACAGCAAGTTTGTACACCAGTCTGGTGATTCGACCTGTTTGGCTACCGTTCATGAACAGCATTCTAGGGACTGTTTTCGAATTGGATAACGCTCACCCACATACCACTGTCGTAACCCAACATGCTCTACAGTATGTCGAAATGCTGTCTTGTCCTGCTCGATGGCCAGATATGTCTCCAAGAGAGCACGTATGGGACATCTTTTAACCAAGGGAGCTTATACTGATGTTGACGAAGAAAAAACGGAACCACAGATATTGGATATGGAAATAGGCATCTCGTAGGAATCGTTTGGGAACCAAAGTGGTATCTTACTAGGACGACGTGTCGTTCGAAAATCACTTTCGAACGAGTAAAATCAATTTTCTAATCTTTTTGAGCCATATTTCTGGATCTATACAAACGTGTAATTCACCTACGTGAGAGACCGTACCAGCTCTCATTAAATTACAAGTAATACTGAAATATGTAGCAACTGGAGTCACTAAAATGCAGGTATTGGATTCCGAAGAGCATTATTTTTAAATTTTTATGTTATGTACAGTACACTGAAGGTACACCGGAAACTAAGGTTTTTACCTCAACAGTTCAGCTTCGTTTTTATTTTCAGGATTAGTAAAGGTTCTAATCGGTCACAGGGGCTGTAAATATACGTTTGTTTCAGCAGTGTGATACTTAATTTTGTAACCAAACAATATAGTACTGAGCAGAACAGTCATTACTCAATAACAGCGCTAATATCAGACTGCTACGTTTAAATTGGATTTTAATGAGGGTCAAGAGTAGTTTTAAATCTCTAACACCACAAATAAATCTTAGTTTACTGTGACAATTACACTCAAAAACCAAAGCAAAAAATTATTATATTTTTTCTGAAATATAGTATACCTTTACAATACTGACTGTTTTGTAGTAATACGAACCTCAACAAGTTCACACTCTCAGTTTCAATTCTTTTTAATCCATTTCGTCACTTCAAACCATGATGTGTTACTCCGCTACAAGTAAGTGATTACAAGGAGTTGCTGAATGTTAGTGTGATATTCCTGTCCTACTGTTTAAGAACATTTGGCCACTTCAGGAAGTATTTATTTATTTGGTTGAAGACTAAGCCCTTTAATTTGGAATGACGCAAATTTTCCAAGTATGTAAACAAACTTTTCTAGATCTGTGCCGTCGATCGGACCACAGCAGGATGAGAGCAGTTCCACCTATTTCCAGTTTCTGAAGCTTGTGGGCCATGGTGGGGAAAGTGACATCAGCAAGTAAGTAGGCTTTCATTCATCTTTCGCAACTTACTCGTAAGTTTGCTAGGTAGTGTGCACGTTGGGTGCCTTCACATGTAAGTTGACTTATGCGAATGGTGGTGGGGGTATGCACATGTAAGAAATTCCTGCCAATGGAAGCCTTGCTGTAGATTATGACGTAACGGTGCTTTCATTGATCGGTAGCGAGCGATGTAGGGAGTAGGTGTTACCTCTGATTGTTTGATTACCTGTGGCAGAAGTTTTGTTTACTGCGTTGATAGTTCGGTGATAATTAGAATGGGCTAGACTTTGCTTATAATTTATTTTTACATTATTTTTTAGTGTTAGGTTCATTGTTATACTGTGTTTGCAGCTAGGATAAGTTATATTTTTGCATTAATGAACTAAAAATTGTCGTTTGACAATGTACCCCGGTTGGAAGATTTAATGGTCCGAAAGACTCCCATAGCAAGCAGCTTGCGAAGTGGAGATTCGTGAAAAACACTGTTTAGCGCAAGTGTATATTCTGGTTCCGATTATAAGCGATAAACTTTGGTATTAGGGTTTCCGCATTTATCGGTTTTGTTGCCACAAGTGGAGTGGGAACGCGGTGTGAGCATCCGTGGGATGCTGTACGTCTAATTGCGACCAGGACATCTGAAGCGGATACGAAGTATTACGCAAAAGTCAGCGAGCCCTGAAGGTATTCCACATATTAATCTATCAGAACCCCTGCTTATAAACTTAAGCTATTAGATTATTTGGCGAAGTTCTTCGAATAGTGAAAATTATACATTCACATATAGGGTTGCATTTTGTTTTGTATATGCAACTTGTGCCGTCGTAACAGAAATTATACCTCTTCCCGTTTTTACGTAGACATGTATTATGCTATTTAGAAATCAGTAATGTTTTATGGCACACACTTGGCTATTGCTTGTAGACGCCTTCACTAGTGCACTTTTACCTAATGTTGTGACCCAAGAGCCGCAAGCTATTTATAGATTTTTTAAAAATATTTTCTTCCATTTTCTAGTTTTCAAATAACAGTGAATTATAGTGGTGGTAATATCTAGTCGAACATAGTTTTAATTAGTGGTATTGGCTTTTCACATTCAGGCAATGCACAGCATTGAAGGGGTATCCATGCCTTTTCCTGTCAAAATATTTTTTCGTAACATGAGATGATTTACTTAAGAAATTTTCTACTTTCAGCTATTTGTATATGTATCAGGGAAAATACTGTGATGGCCTTTAATATATTTCATGGGTGTGCTGTGGAGAAGAGCCTGGAAACTTAATTTCTGTGCTTTAGTGTTTTTAATTTGTGTTCATTCAAAGTCCACCTAAATTTTTTGGTTGCTTCTTAACTGACATAAGTACAAATTTTTGAGGATTTAGTATATTCCATTTTGAAATTTTTTGATTTTTTTACCCCTTCTGATACAGGTGATTGTGTGTGTGTGTGTGTGTGTGTGTGTGTGTGTGTGTGTGTGTGTGTTTTAGTAGATGAACTATGGTACTATTTAGTTTCTCAAATTAAATATGATCTGATCTAGTACTTACCTTCAGTTTTGTGTATATGTAGGCTATAGTTGCTATGGACTGTGAACAAAATAGCAAACTAAAAGTAGGATGTTTGTACAGTCTTTAACCATTCTAGCATTGAAAAAGGTGTTTTGGAGTGAAAGCAGTAGGGGTGTGGGGGAGTGCATTTTAGGTTATAATTTTCTCTATGAAACACAGCAAGTATGTTGGACAAAAGTTCTACTAAAAAACAAAGTCAAATTTTACATTTCATTTGAAATAGGCTGTATTTCTGTTGAAATATAGATACACCTGCTATGGTGTTCTTTTCAAGAGGGAATGAGGTACCTTTTAACTCCTGAATATTTCTATGGATGGAAATACAGCCAGATTTTTGAGAAATAGATTAGGTCACATGAATTTTACTTAGTAATTTTTTGTTTTTCTCTTCTACTTTCCTTGCAAAGAAGTCATTGTTACCGTTTTCTGCAAACTCCCCGGGTGTGAAAAATTGTTAATTTATAGTCCTTAAATTATGATTAGTCAATTCATATATTCGTAATCATATGTATCTTTAAAAGAGCTTCAGTGTTTTACCTCTCAGAAGATTCAACCAATATGACTTCTCATGCAGCTTTGGATTGATTGAATTTTTTTAAAATTTTTAATATATATATAAAAAAACAAAGATGATGTGACTTGCCATACGAAAGCGCTGGCAGGTCGATAGAAACACAAACAAACACATACATACACACAAAATTCTAGCTTTCGCAACCAATGGTTGCTTCGTCAGGAAAGATGGAAGGAGAGGGAAAGACGAAAGGATGTGGGTTTTAAGGGAGAGGGTAAGGAGTCATTCCAATCCTGGGAGCAGAAAGACTTACCTTAGGGGGAAAAAAGGACAGGTATACACTCGCGCGCGCGCTCACACACACACACACACACACACACACACACACACACACACACACACACACACACAAGGCAGGTAGGAATCGTGGCCTATATTCAATGGTACAGAATTTTATTGAAAAAGCCCAAACACATTTTGGAAAAGAAAACCTGAGGGGTCAATATTAACAAAACTAATTTAATTTATTTTAAGACAAGTGGCTCAAATAAAAATTCTGTTGTAAATGAGGACATTCAGGAAAATACCTGTTCAGAATGTAAATTTCTGGAGATATATATAGATGACAGACTTTCGTGGAATCAGCAAATAGATCATGTCTGTGTAAAATAACATCTAGTCTGTATTTACTAAGGAGTTTAGTTCAATATCCAGATATTAAAGCAATAAAAATAGCGTATTTTGGGTTGGTGTAGCCCCATCTATCTCATGGAATTGTATTGTGGGGTGGGTGTAGCCAGTACAACATAAGAAGGGTATTTGTATTGCAGAAAAGACTAATAAGAACTATGGCAAAAGTAAGACCCAGAATTTCATGCAAAAACCTGTTTATTAATTTTAATATTATGAGTATCTATGCAGTATATATGTTTCAATTAATATTATTAGTGAAAAAAGACAAAAAAGTGACAAACAGGAGTATGGAAATCCATGATTACGATACAAGGCACAAATCAGACTTTCATATGGTGAGCAGAAGATTGAATCTAACAACAAATACCCCATTCATTAAGGGAGCAATATTTTATAATTCTCTGCCAAACAACCTGAAACAGCTTTCTGGTAGAATTTTTAAAAATGAGTTAAAAAATGCCTTATATTGAAGAGCCCATACAGTATGGTGCTGACATGATTTGACCTCAGGAATGCTATGTTAAATATACTTAAATGAACTTTTACTTAATAGCATGTAATCTATATATATATATTGTGTATCAATAATCTAAATGTAATTACTGTAACATTGCCCATGCATGTTAAATACATGTTTCGAGCTGTAAGATAAATAAGTATATACCCATTGTTAATTTTGGCCTACCTTTGCAAGTGTTTTTATTCAATTCAACATACAAAGAAACATCATCAGATTGTTTCTTTAGTCTTCTGTGAAACCATATGAATGAATATCCAAAAGCTTTTGTGATGTTTGCTTTATTAAAAGCTGTGGCTCTTGGTAAGCTAGTGTTTTCGTATGTGAGCTGTTTGTACCAGCTCATGAAATCCTTGACCCAGTCTATTTCAGCTTTTTTTTTTTTTCATACCAATTTCTTTGTGTGTACTGTTACCTATATCAGTACTTTGTGAAGGGTGTGGCAGAAGGTACATCCCACTGTACCAGTTGCTAGGGCATTCTTGTTCCATTCATGCATGGAGCATGTGAAGAATGACTGTTTAAATGCCTCTGCACTTGCTAAAATTAGTCTGTGTCCTCACAATCCGTATGGGAGTGATATGATATGTAGGATATTGTTGTATATTCCTGGAGTCATCATTTAAAGACAGTTCTTGAAGCTTTGTGAGGCATAATCCGTATCAATTCAGGCAGGCTAGGAAAAAAATCTTACCTTCATAGTCTCTGATGTTATTGAATTTAACGTATGTTAAAATGAAGGACTAAGTATGGAACACACATTTTTTTTTTTTTCTCCAAAAAAATTATGCTCAGAGATACAGCCCTCCAAAGATGACACTGTGCATACCATTTTGATGATGCGAATGTTGGAAAAAATTTTAAGATGCTGTATCTACAGTTCTAAATATTTTGATTTTTTTTTTTTTTTTTTTTTTTTTTTTTTTTTTTTTTTGAAAGATAATTGCTTTATGATTACAAAGAAATCCTCCATTTGAACTTACCTGTCAAAGTCTTTACTACAGCATTCTGAACTTTTTTATAGGCCTAATTTATGGATTTTTTATTTTTTTTCCAGAAATGGCAGTCCATAAAATTTGGAATTTTTTTCAGTTGATTAGTACCCTATAGTTCTACATTGCTTGAAAGGAAAGCTTCCACTCTTAGGTTGAACAGGTTTTATAAACAATTGAAATTTTTGCCATACATAAAACTGTTTCATTACCACATTATCACATAACATTCTCATAAAAAATCAAAACCTAGCCTTATTTAACATAATTTTAGTTTTGAAAGATGAGTAAGAGACTCGTTTTTCAACCTTTTTAAATGGTTACAAAATGTATGTGAAAGGTCCAAAGACTTCGAAGTTTCAATTTATGCAACTTCTGTGCACTCTGTTTTGTGCTGAAATTAGCCAGTCAGTGAATTAAAAATGTGTACCACTGCTTCAGTATCTTCCTTTGATACAGAGTGATGCATTCCTGTTGAACCAATAGGAACTGGAGCACTTACAGTCTTCAAGTCATTGTGAACAGGAAGTGAGCACTGATGGCATTGTTGCTGTCCTTCAACTGGAAACCTATATCCAGCAGCTGGTCCATGTGGTAGCATAAAGTTCACTACAGTTTTGTTTAACTCTTAACTGGTGTCTATAATTTCTGCAATCCACCAATAACTGTCATACACACATGCCAAAACCATCCCCCTTCTCAAATTATGAATCTGAATATTATCCTGCTGTTTCTGAGGTGTTGGCAAAATGAACGAAATTTCTTCTTTCTTGCTCCTTAAAGTGCATGCAATATGAGTTTGCCCATCACTTTGAGTCCAAGAATGTGTCTTCTGAATTTCTTTAACAGGAATAGTTTGTTTGGGCCATTCACCTTTTTTCTGCTCACAGAATTCTTCGATTTTTTTCTTTGGACTGAATAATGAGGGCTGTGGATGTGTAAGATTTCAGGACTCTCGTAAAATCCTTAGCATTCTGAATCGCAGCTGTATTTGGTGTGGAATTTCTCAAACCTTCTAGGAATCTAATTTTGGTCATAAATAATTCCCAAGGTTGTAAGCTTTCTAATAAAATAAAAATGTTAATGAGTTTTCTGTGAAGGGACACAGATAAATCGGAAATAAAAGAAAGCTTTTTACTGTGATGAAAAATGTTTCATTCCTAGTAAGTGAATCTGGGCCTGATGCCTAGTACCTCAGATTTTCATGATTCTTTTTTTTTTTGTTGCCTTTTCCATCTTAATAACAATTGTAAAATTTCTTCCAAGTGTTTCATATAGTTTTTGAAGGAAAAACTGTCTGAAACTTTCCATTCAAATTACATTACTGTAGGAAAAAACCCAGAAGTTAGCTAATTTTCGACAAATAACTGCCATAATTTTTCCAGATGACAGAAAACGAATGTCTCTTTATGGGAAAAATAACTGTGCTCGACTTATGGTAATGTAGAAAATCAATTTTATTTGTTATGGCTAAAGAGTGATTTCTTAAGTATTCAAAATACTTTTAGGCAGAGCTGTTATCAGGCCAGTTTTTTTTAATTGAAACTCAAATATGATGCCATTAAAAACAAAAAAACAGCCTGGGTTTTGACAGACATAGGATTATCGTTTGTATAGTAAAGTATCTGTAACATTGTTCAGAAGGTTTTTTTAAAGCACATTATGTAGACTGCTAAGCTTTAGTGCATGTATCATGTTTTGTTGAAATAATAAAAGTTCAGAGCCAAAAGTTATGATTTTAACTGAAATGTTTTCATTACTAATAGTAACTTTGTTCAGGAGTATAAAATGAGTAGATTTAAATCACAATTATTCTACACAGATAGATGTTTAAATTTAAATTGTACATGTTCACCAGTGAAGATTGTTGGAGTTCTCAAGTGAAAGTTTTAATAGCATATCTGTTTTGAATCCACAGTAATAAATTAGATTATGTTAACTTCATATTGTGTTCATTAAAGTAATATATTCTTCCTAATGTGCTTGACTCAGGTAGACCAACAGGACATAAAATGTTTTCCAGTGGCACAAAATGAGAATTTTCCTTCTCAGGCCAAAAGAATAACACTGATGGTCTAGATGGGTGTAGAAAAAGTAGTTCACGATCGCCTTCTTAATCACATAAACTCCTGACAAAGGCAGAGTACCACCTGTCGTCATATACAGCTGCCACAAGAGTTTTGTTGAGGATGGGTATGTTTTCATTGCGTGCCATTTTCATTCATTGAGAAAGTCAAGGAAGGCTTTCAAGAACTAGTTACTTTTCTGATTTTTAATGACTCTCGGGAAAGTGGTTTGTAATTGTAAAAATTCCTGGTACCAGGTATTGTGTGTGTTGTCAAAGATCTCTCTACATTGATTTTCTCTAAGAAAAGGAAAAGTATATTTGTCAATATTAGCCTTGTAGAAATTGTAAACACCAGATGCAGCAGTTTTTTGCCCATCATCCTCTAGTTGAAGATTAGCTTTTATCAACACATTTTACAGTTCCTTCCAATCCATCACACACAGATTTACCCTGGCTAGTAGGAAAGCAGAGAGTGAATGGAAAAATCATTTTTGTGTTCACACACAATTTAAAACTTTTCAATTTTTATATTCAGCAGCACATCCATCGGTGAAATAATGCAGTTTCTTGACTCGTGAGTAGTGTTCAGCCAACCACTTAACCATTTCTTTCTGCACAGCATTTACAAGTCCTACATCATGATCCATATCATCACTTCTAGAGCAGTGATTTGGTATTATCAAATTATTTTCCTCATTTATTATGTAAACACAAATGGGACAGATTGTACAGCTGCTTCTTGTCCAGTGGTAACTCAGAATTTCATTCTGAATTAGCAAACTTGAATAGAATTGCTTTTTCTGGGATTAGATTTTCTTTCAAATTTTCAACGGCCCTTGCCTGACTCTTAGATATAAATGAGTGTGGTTTAAGAGCTGGTAATTTTGTTCCCAACAAATCAGTGTATTCATCAACAGTTGTAGACTGCTTTACCAATTTAGTCTGATGGTGTGTGTTAGTCCACTGGCTGTACTCAATTTGATCATCAGCATCTTTTTAAGATAATTTTGCTTTAAAAAATTCCAACAATTTGTCATCACTGGGACAATCATCACAGTGACTAAGCATACAGTCATAGTTTTCAGAGTAACATACAAGAAATTTTCAAAGTTCTTTATGTGTTTCTTGAATGTGTGTGTTCTGCATCCAAAAGCATTTTACATTTTGGTGGAGACACACACACACACACACACACACACACACACACACACTCTCTCTCTCTCTCTCTCTCTCTCTCTCTCTCTCTCTCTCTCTCTCTCTCTGAATGAATGCCAGCAGCACCAGCTAAAATACACCATTTCGGGTGAACAAAATACAGAGAAACCAATGTTAATGTTTGGGTTGTACCATTTACAGCAATAAAATAGTTTCCTTAGGTTGCAGAGGATGAGTCTCTTTTGCCAATACACATTCTTCTGAATGCAGACTTGGTGTTTTGCTCCTGGTAATGTTAGAGTATATTCATAATTTTGGTAAAAATCCGTGACAAACTTTAAAACTTCATCAATGATCATTTTACCTCTTTTTGACTTAGGAGTTGATAAAGTATCTATCTCTGTATTCAGTATCCTTGCCTATTGGAGTACATACTCACTAGCATTGAATTCTGACATTATTTTTTCATTTGCCCATGGGGGAGGAGCTAAGGTGAAAACTGGAATTTCTTAATCTCCTTACACCAACCAATTTTTCTTTCATCAACAGTGTAATAGCGTCAGTATCTTTGGCTTTCTTCACAATTTCATAATCCATTTTATCCTTCCTACTGTCAAGATTTCAACACTGCAATCCAATGGCTGATACACTTACTGTCATATGGCATGAATGTCTGGGAGACCCCAAAGGGCATGTTCGACTTCCTAATTGGAAAAGTTTCCCTTATCCTGTGCACCTGCAGGCACCTTTCTTCATGAAGTATGAAACTGTGTGCATAGATGTATCTGTTAAGTGTAGGTGACTGTAGTGTGTGTGTGTGTGTGTGTGTGTGTGTGTGTGTGTGTGTGTGTGTGTGTGTGTGTGTGTGTGTAGTGTCACGTTTATGTTGGAGATGATGATTGAAGGGAGAAGGTTAAACCTGGTGTTGGCACATAGCCTACTCCTCTTGAAGAGCACCAAGGGGATTGCCAAGCTTAATGTTTCCATCCGATGGATGGATCACAATTAACTCACGCCCTCACTTCAGGAGACATTGTGGAGAGGTTTATTGTTTAAGCTAGGACATTGGTGCAAAGTCTGGTGATCAGAAACTTTGCACCACCACCTCTCCTTCCTCTGCCAACCACATCCTGGCAGTTAAAATTTCTGCCACCAACAGAATTCGAACCGGCTTACCTTTTGTAATTTTCTTTGTGACTTTACCTCTTAAATAAATACAGTCTCGTTAACGTCTGGGGGGGGGGGGGGGGGGGGAACTTCATATACACTTGAGGTATCGGTATTTCTGTAGGTAAATGACCACTTTAAGTTCTTATGTATGGGCAAATATACCAATTTTCATGAAAATCTGAGCTGGAGGGTTACAAATCCTAGAATTATTTGGTGAGTTGATGTGGAGTGACCCTTTTGGAAATTGAGAAATACTGCATCTACCTGACTGCCTTGATCCATGGCTTTCAGGCCGTCATACGAGAAAAGTGAGAGTTGGGTTCCACTCGATTTGTGTGTGCAAAATTCTGTGCTTCTTGGCATACAGAAAGTCATTCTGTTGGAGATAACTCATTATGTTTTAGCTCAGAATATCTTCTAAGTTTCTTCAAGAAATTGATTTTGGGGATGTTTGACAGAATTTTTATGGCTCACTTGTGCTACCCTTCTTGTAGACAAGTTTGATCTGTGCTTTCTTTCAGCTACTGGGCACAGTTTTTTGTTCTAAAGATCTGTGATGATTATAGTTAACATAGGGTTTAACTCAGTCACAGGTTGGGTATAGAATCTTATAGAGATTCCATCGGGCCCCTAGGTTTTGTTCAGTTTTAACAATTTTAAGCTGTTTCTCAACGCCATTTACACTAATAACTGTTTATCTCATCTTTTCAGTAGTTCGAGAATTAAGTTGTGGCAATACTCCTAGGTAATTCTTTCTGCTTTTGCATTGCTACGCTCACTTTGTTTCTGCCTTACCCACAAGTGACTGAATGTGAATTTTCTTTTCAGTAACAGCCTTTACATATGATCAGAATTTCTTTGAGTTTTGTGAAAGATAGTTTGACACTATTCAGCTGTGGTCGTCATTAAAGGCTCCACGTGTTGTGCTCGTGACATCTGAAAGCGATTCATTCACTATCTATCTATCTGTAGGCTTATGCTTTGTTCTACACCTATTACGCAGTAATCTGTTTCTTTAGCAGTTTCTTTACAGCGAGTGTATATCACTGAGGATCTCTTCCATCATGAGCTGTTCTACTGACTACATATCTTTCCAGAGCATTGTCAACTATTCTTTTAAACTTGAGCCATGGTTCCTCTACATGTTTCTGTCATAAACTAAAAGTTTAAAGTTCTTCATTGAGATATGCTTCTCTCTCTAGTTTCCTGACCACACGAATCTTTCTGCTTGTTTTAGTTGTCCACTGCATTTTAGTATTCATTATTACTATTATTATAACTGCCTAATGGTAACTGATACCAGTTTCGATGTCAACTTTCTTAAAGAAGTCAGGTCTGTTTGTTGCTATTAGAGCTAATATATTTCCATCATGTGTGGGGTCCCAAACTATCTGTTCTAAGTAATTTCCAGAGAAGGTATTTAGTAATGTTACACAGGATATCTTGCCACACCCACCACTAACAAAACTACACTGAAGCTCCAATGAGAGACTCCTGCATGCTCATGGGGGCTTACACAATATTAGGCAGGTGTACCAGTTCCTTTGGCTCTTCAGTGCATAATCCTGCAGTGATTACACTATGAATAGGGAACTTATGTGTAAGCAAACATAGGTTCTCTCTCTCTCTCTCTCGTCAGTTGTTCATTTTAGTAACTGTTAGTAACGTAATCGTAAAGCTTAAATTATCTATCAGCAGTGAAAATGTGTTGACATGTATAGTTTGAGTGATGATAATTTGGTGGTGATGCTGTCAGATTACTACCTCAGCTTAATATCTGCTGCATTATGCATAAGCAGTATAGTACATTTCGTAGAGATGTGCAGCAGTTCTAGGCGATATGCCATTTTTTACTGATTTTATGACCGTTACAATTTCCTCTTCACTCACTCCTAGTTTTAATGTGCTTCTTTTTGCGTCATGCCATTTTACCCAAGTCTAAAAGAAAACCACTTACATTGCACCAATTATTCCAGATTGTAATATATTATCCCTGAAATAAATTATTTAAATGGGCTGGGGGTATGTATCAAGTTTTTGGATCTACACCCAAGGTTTCGCAGAAGTCTGCTCCATATGCAGCCATTAAGGTTACAGCACTGTTACTTCTTTCAGAATTGATGTTTATAGAGTGGTTTATGTATATTCAGATGTTGAATCTTCTAATTAATTGGTTAAATAAATCTCATTTACCTAAATTAATATTAACTGACAAAAATACACTATTGTAAACAGAACGAAACTTTTACTTTGCAAACCATAAAACAATATTTATTGAGTAACAATGCTTTTATATGTAATATTGGATAAGAACACATTGCTGCTTAATTGGTAACCTATTGGCCAATTAAACAGGAATTACAGCGGGGAGAAATTCAAACTGTTGGAAGTATCACTAGTAAAAATGTCCACTTCCTGGCCCTAACCAATTCCTAGCACACAAATTACAGTAAGCAAAGAAGCAGTGTGTAAGCAGCAAGCCCTTCCTCTCTCTTCCATGTAGCCCTGATACCAGTGAGTCTACTTTGTGCTCTGCAGTGAGCATCTGCCCTCATTGTGAATAGTGAACTTTCTTTTGTGATAAAGGGCAGTTAGTAGAACCCTCATGAAATGTACTGTTTTGTCATTCACTGTAGAACAGATAGTCTGAACCGACTACTGCTTTCAACAATGTTTACACAGTGCTATTGCCCGTGGTGTTATTTGATCACTTAATTTGAGGAAATTTCAGTACGGAGACACTGAGAAAATTTTTATGGATTGTATTGTTGGGTATAGTTTGAAATTGATAGTCTCTAATGACTGTTCTTCAGTTTATGGAATATTACATTTTTAAATGACAAATCGTGTGCCATTGTAAAATGGTCCTTGGACAGATAAATTACTACCACTATACTGAAATTTATTGTTGACCTTCAATTAATATTTTTTGTTGTTTGCATAGGTTGCTTCAGTTTATTTATTTACACATCACTTGACATGTATAAATGCTTTCCTTAGATGACTTTTTTCCAGGTGACAAACATTGATGAGAAGAATGGGGGTTTATTAAATTTTGAAGTAGGGCAGCATATCTTTTTGAAAATACATTAAATTAGGGGGCTACTGTTTTATGATGAAAACCATAAAAATAAAAGTTTTGTAATTTATCAACAGTATTGATGATAAAAAAAGTAAAAAGTGTGATTTGGCTTAGTCTCAATTGATAACATCTCTCTGAAATGATATATTGTTATACACTGGTGTCATGACACAGTTATAGGTGTGACAATTTTTTGATTGTATTTAACCTTCCCCATGAACCATGGACCTTGCTGTTGGTGGGGAGGATTGCGTGCCTCAGCGATACAGATGGCTGTACCGTAGGTGCAACCACAATGGAGGGGTATCTGTTGAGAGGCCAGACAAACATGTGGTTCCTGAAGAGATGCAGCAGCCTTTTCAGTAGTTGCAGGGGCAACAGGCTGGATGATTGACTGACCTGGCCTTGCAACATTAACCAAAACGGCCTTGCTGTGCTGGTACTGCGAACGGTTGAAAGCAAGGGGAAACCACGGCCGTAATTTTTCCCGAGGGCATGCAGCTTTACTGTATGGATAAATGATGATTGAGTCCTCTTGGGTAAAATATTCCGGAGGTAAAATAGTCCCCCATTCGGATCGCTAGGCGGGGACTACTCAAGAGGACGTCGTTATCAGGAAAAAGAAAACTGGCGTTCTATGGATCGGGGCATGGAATGTCAGATCCCTTAATCGGGCAGGTAGGTTAGAAAATTTAAAAAGGGAAATGGATAGGTTAAAATTATACATAGTGGGAATTGTGAAGTTTGGTGGCTGGAGGAACAAGACTTTTGGTCAGGTGAATACACTGTTATAAACACAAAATCAAATAGGGGTAATGCAGGAGTAGGTTTAATAATGAATAAAAAATAGGAGTGCGGGTAAGCTACTACAAACAGCATAGTGAATGCATTATTGTGGCCAAGATAGACACGAAGCCCACGCCTACTACAGTAGTACAAGTTTATATGCCAACTAGCTCTGCAGATGATGAAGCAATTGGAGAAATGTATGATGAGATAAAAGAAATTATTCATGTAGTGAAGGGAGACGAAAATTTAATAGTCATGGGTGACTGGAATTCGAGAGCAGGAAAAGGGAGAGAAGGAAACATAGTAGGTGAATATGGATTGGAGGAGAGAAATGAAAGAGGAAGCCGCCTGGTAGAGTTTTGCACAGAGCATAACTTAATCATAGCTAACACTTGGTTCAAGAATAATGAAAGAAGGTTGTATACATGGAAGAATCCTGGAGATACTAGAAGGTACCAGATAGATTATATAATGGTAAGACAGAGATTTAGGAACCAGGTTTTAAATTGCAAGACATTTCCAGGGGCAGATGTGGACTCTGATCAGAATATATTGGTTATGAACTGTAGATTAAAGCTGAAGAAACTGCAAAAAGGTGGGAATTTAAGAAAATGGGACCTGGATAAACTGAAAGAACCAGAGGTTGTACAGAGTTTCAGGGAGAGCATAAGGGAACAATTGACAGGAATGGGGGAAAGAAGTACAGTAGAAGAAGAATGGGTAGCTCTGAGGGATGAAGTAGTGAAGGCAGCAGAGGATCAAGTAGGTAAAAAGACGAGGGCTAGTAGAACTCCTTAGGTAACAGAAGAAATATTGAACTTAATTAACGAAAGGAGAAAATATAAAAATGCAGTAAATGAAGCAGGCAAAAAGGAATACAGACGTCTCAAAAATGAGATTGACAGGAAGTGTAAAATGGCTAAGCAGGGATGGCTAGAGGACAAATGTAAGGATGTAGAGGCTGGAGAAAAGAGAACCACTTGTATGAATATCAAGAGCTCAGATGGAAACCCAGTTCTAAGCAAAGAAGGGAAAGCAGAAAGGTGGAAGGAGTATATAGAGGGTCTATATAAGGGCAATGTACTTGAGGACAATTTTATGGAAATGGAAGAGGATGTAGATGAAAATGAAATGGGAGATACGATACTGTGTGAAGAGTTTGACAGAGCACTGAAAGACCTGAGTCGAAACAAGGCCCCGGGAATAGACAACATTCCATTAGAACTACTGATGGCCTTGGGAGAGCCAGTCCTGACAAAACTCTACCATCTGGTGAGCAAGATGTATGAGACAGGCAAAATACCCTCAGACTTCAAGAAGAATATAATAATTCCAATCCCAAAGAAGGCAGGTGTTGACAGATGTGAAAATTACCAAACTATCAGTTTAATAAGTCACAGCTGCAAAATACTAACGCGATTTCTTTACAGACGAATGGAAAAACTGGTAGAAGCTGACCTCCAGGAAGATCAGTTTGGATTCCGTAGAAATATTGGAACACGTGAGGCAACACTGACCTTACGACTTATCTTAGAAGAAAGGTTAAGGAAAGGCAAACCTACGTTTCTAGCATTTGTAGACTTAGAGAAAGCTTTTGACAATGTTGACTGGAATACTCTCTTTCAAATTCTAAAGGTTGCATGGGTAAAATACAGGGAGCGAAAGGCTATTTACAATTTGTACAGAAACCAGATGGCAGTTATAAGAGTCAAGGGGCACGAAAGGGAAGCAGTGGTTGGGAAGTGAGTGAGACAGGGTTGTAGCCTCTCCCCGATGTTATTCAATCTGTATATTGAGCAAGCAGTACAGGAAACAAAAGAAAAATTCGGAGTAGGTATTAAAATCCATGGAGAAGAAATAAAAACTTTGAGGTTCGCCGATGACATTGTAATTCTATCAGAGATAGCAAAGTATTTGGAAGAGCAGTTGAATGGAATGGACAGTGTCTTGAAAGGAGGATATAAGATGAACATCAACAAAAGCAAAATGAGGATAATGGAATGTAGTCGAATTAAGTCAGGTGATGCTGAGGGAATTAGATTAGGAAATGAGACACTTAAAGTAGTAAAGGAGTTTTGCTATTTGGGGAGCAAAATAACTGATGATAGTCAAAGTAGAGAAGATACAGAATGTATACTGGCAATGGCAAAGAAAGTGTTTCTGAAGAAGAGAAATTTGTTAACATCGAGTATAGATTTAAGTGTCAGGAAGTCGTTTCTGAAAGTATTTGTATGAAGTGTAGCCATGTATGGAAGTGAAACATGGACGATAAATAGTTTAGACAAGAAGAGAATAGAAGCTTTCAAAATGTTGTGCTACAGAAGAATGCTCAAGATTAGATGGGCAGATCACGTAACTAATGAGGAGGTATTGAATAGCATTGGGGAGAAGAGGAGTTTGTGGCACAACTTGACAAAAAGAAGGGACCGGTTAGTAGGACATGTTCTGAGGCATCAAGGGATCACAAATTTAGCATTGGAGGACAGCGTGAAGGGTAAAAATTGTAGAGGGAGACCAAGAGATGAATACACTAAGCAGATTCAGAAGGATGTGGGTTGCAGTAAGTACTGGGAGATGAAGAAGCTTGTACAGGATAGAGTAGCATAGAGAGCTGCATCAAACCAGTCTCACGACTGAAGACCACAACAACAACATCTAGAGACATACTCAATACTATCTCAAATTAATATCTTGTAGAAAACTTCGAAAGATGTGATGTGTAGCTTACTTATAGTTACATAAATACTGACCTGTAATTATGGCATCTGTATCATTTCTCTAAGAAGTGCAGGAGAGAGGCAGTGAAACGTTACTAGTGTGACAAAAATTTTCCACCTGTTTTGCATATTTTTGCAGTTAATTCTATAATTGTGTTGATATGTAAGGTCTGTTATAGGATTTTTTTCCCCATTTCTGTGACCTGAGAAGAGCTTAATGTAATTATAAATTTAATTTGATTTTAAATACATGCAGAGAATTTCTGTTGTACGTTACAGGTGTGTAGTTACAAGTAAAACAAGTTAATTAGACAAATTGTTTATCTGAAATGATTATTTTAATATGATTATTTACTACAAACAATAATGATTATTGCAACTTTTAGATGTTCCACCTTTTCTCTGCAAGAGAAGTTTTCTCTGTGGAAATATGTGCCTTCTCTGCCGAGATGTGTGAAATTCTGCTGAGATGCTCAACAGAATCATTTTCTGAGTCAAAGTCTAAAACTTCTGCAAAGTATTCTTTCTCTGTGTTTGTGTTTCCACTCATATCCAACATGACCAATGAAAAAATTTCGAAATGTTATTATTTTTTTCTGAAATTAATTGAGAGCTTTCTGTAATATGCCTCTATGGTATTTTACTGTTTAGCAAGGTAACGATGACAGAATTGTCACAATGGCATATTACAATTGCTTTCAGAACAACTTTCCTCACTGATGGAAAATGTGAAATTTGTGGAGCTGCAGTTACACTATTCACACTATTACACTGTCATTCAGACATTCGAATGTTGTCGTGTATCTTCGCTTAAGATAAAAGAGAACCCGTGCCCTTGTAGATCTAGGATGGATAAAGGAAGAGTTGCCATTTTCATAAAACAAGGGTATAAATACAAAACTGTAGAAGCAAGCAAATTTTGTGTTGATCAGCACTTTGAGGTTTGTGCGTGTGAACTTCAGCTAGATAATGTAGTATTGATATTACCAACAGTGTACTGGTCCCCATTAGGAGACTGGGAGCTATTCATAAAAAAGTTTGACTCCCTATTATGCTGTCTGTCAGACAAAAAGAAGTAGTTATTAATCTGTGGTGGTATCAATGTAAATTTTCTAAGTAATTTTGATAGGAAAACTGAACTAGAAGTGTTATTAACAACATATAACTTAAAATCAGTGGTCAATTTCCCCATGTATAGTTCATGACAGTAGCACTCTAATAGATAATGTTTTTGCACAGAAAGAGGATGTAAAACAAACACATGCTTTCCCTGTGGTAAATGGATTGTCAGACCAGGATGCACAACTGATTAACTTACAAAACCTAACAGGGTGTACACTTCAGAAACCATTAAGTAAAAGTGTGAGGTTGCTCAACCTGGTATCTATAGAGCACTTCAGAGAATGTTTAAGAAATGTTAGTTGGGGAGATGTATATAATGAGCCAAATGCTAATGATAAATGCAACAAATTTCTTGATAAATTTATATCCCTTTTTGAACATTGTCTCCCAAAGAAAATTAGTAAATGTAACACCACACACTTTTCAAAGAAACCTTGAATTAATACAGGTATTAAAGTGTCTTCAGAAAGAAAAGGAAAACTGTATGAGACAGCAAGAACTAGTAAAGATCCATAAGTAGTTTTACACTATAAAAATTATTGTAACACACTGAGAAAAGTTGTAAGGAAATCAAGAAATATGTATGTTAGAGAAGAAATTAACAACTCCAGCAATAAAATCAAATCAATATGGAATGTTGTTAGAAGGGAGACATGAAAAGTAATCGCTGGGGTAAGTAGTATTACTATTAAAGAGAATGAGACCATTCTAACCAACAGTACATAAGTAGCTAATGTATTTAACAACCGTTTCGTAAGTGTAGGAGAAAAAATTGCTGAGAACAGTTCTAAAGAAAAAGCCGGAGAGTACATGGAAGAGTCTGTTTTGGGGGAAAAAGTCAATTTAAGTTTCACTTAACAACCTCTTGTGAAATAAGTAAAATTATTAAATCTTTGAGAAATAAATGTTCTGTTGGAGTAGGTGACATCTCTAATAAGATATTAAAACGATGTGAAGCAGTTACAGCTGATGTTCTGATTCACATATGTAATGCATCACCAACTCAAGGTATTTTCCCAGACATGTTAAAATATGCCATTGTAAGGCCTCTCTACAAAAATGGGGACACCACAGATCTCAGTAATTATCGGTCAGTATCCCTGCTTACAGCATTTTCAAAAATCCGAGAAAATAATGTACTCAAGAGTGGTTAGCCATCTCAACAATAATGGGATACTTAGTAAATCATAGTTCGGATTTCAAAAATGCTGTTCCACTGAGACAGCAATATACAATTTCACTGTACACAATATAGTCTTGGAATAGTAAAATGTCACTAATAGAAATTTTCTATGACTTGTCCAAAGTATTTGATTGTGTGAACCATGACATTGTTACAGAAATTATAATTCTATGGTATAAATGGAATAGCATATGAGTGGTTTAAGTCATACCTACAGAACAGGAAGTCTCTTTATATGGGTCAAGTGATTTTAATAAGTTTGCCACTTCACCTAACTGGGGGTGAAATTACATTAGTTGTTCCACAGGGTTCAATCATGGGTCCCCCTCTGTTCTTGATACATGTGAATGACCTCCCTTCTTATATGAAACAAGAAGCTGAACTGACACTGTTTGCTGATGATACAAGCATCATTATTAATCCAGTAAAAGAAACTCCAATTGAAAATGATACAAATAAGGTCTTTGGAAAAGTCATTAATTGGTTTTCTGCAGATGTGCTTCCTTTAAACTTTGAAAAAACACAGTACATCCAATTTTCTGCTGCTGCAATAAATATAACACATCAACAGAAGTCAATAGACAGGGTAGAGCATACACACACACACACACACACACACACACACACACACACACACACACACACACACACACACACACACAGGGTATTACAAAAGGGTATGGCCAAACTTTCAGGAAACACTCCTCACACACAAATAAAGAAAAGATGTTATGTGGACATGAGTCCGGAAACGCTTAATTTCCATGTTAGAGCTCATTTTAGTTTCGTCAGTATGTACTGTACTCGATTCCCCGCCAGTTGGCCCAATTGAAGGAAGGTAATGTTGACTTCGGTGCTTGTGTTGCTCTACAGTACTAGCATCAAGCACATCAGTACGTAGCAACAACAGGTTAGTGTTCATCATGAACGTGGTTTTGCAGTCAGTGCAATCTTTACAAATGCAGAGTTGGCAGATGCCCATTTGATGTATGGATTATCTTGGGGCAATAGCCATGGCGCGGTACGTTTGTATCGAGACATATTTCCAGAACGAAGGTGTCCCGACAGGAAGACGTTCGAAGCAATTGATCGGCGTCTTAGGGAGCACGGAACATTCCATGACTCACGGCTGGGGAAGACCTAGAACGACGAGGACACCTGCAATGGACGAGGCAATTGTTCATGCAGTTGACGATAACCCTAATGTCAACGTCAGAGAAGTTGTTGCTGTACAAGGCAATGTTGACCACGTCACTGTATGGAGAGTGCTACGGGAGAACCAGTTGTTTTCGTACCATGTACAGCGTGTGCAGGCACTATCAGCAGCTGATTGGCCTCCACGGGTACACTTCTGCGAATGGTTCATCCAACAATGTGTCAATCCTCATTTCAGTGCAAATGTTCTCTTCACGGATGAGGCTTCATTCCAACGTGATCAAATTGTAAATTTTCACAATCAACATGTGTGGGCTGACGAGAATCCGCACGCAATTGTGCAATCACGTCATCAACACAGATTTTCTGTGAACGTTTGGGCAGGCATTGTTGGTGATGTCTTGATTGGGCCCCATGTTCTTCCACCTACGCTCAATGGAGCATGTTATCATGATTTCATACGGGATACTCTACCTGTGCTGCTAGAACATGCGCCTTTACAAGTACGACACAACATGTGGTTCATGCACGATGGAGCTCGTGCACATTTCAGTCGAAGTGTTCATACGCTTCTCAACAACAGATTCTGTGACCGATGGATTGGTAGAGGTGGACCAATTCCAGAGGACATTTTGAACATTTCCTGTAACAAAGTGTTTGAAGTCACGCTGGTGCATTCTGTTGTTGTGTGTTTCCATTCCATGATTAATGTGATTTGAAGAGAAGTAATAAAAAGAGCTATAACATGGAAAGTAAGCGTTTCCAGACACATGTCCACATAACGTGTGTGTGTGTGTGTGTGTGTGTGTGTGTGTGTGTGTGTGTGTGTGTCTATATATATAGAAGATCTTAATTGGAAAAATTCAAATTTTGGATCTTCTAAAGAGACTAGGTTCAGCAACTTTTGCTGTCAGAATAATTGCCAATTTTGAGGATATAGAAATTAATAAGCTAACATAATTTGCATGCTTTTACTCTCTGATGTCATACGGAATAATATTTTGGGGTAGCTCTATGATTAAACAAAAAGTATTCACTGTTCAAAAGAAAGTTGTTAGAATAATGTGTGGGGTTTATAGTCGCACATCTTGTAGGCATCTTTTTAAAAGATTGGGAGTTCTTACAACAGCCTCACAGTACATTTATTCACTAATCAAATTTGTTCTCAACAACATAGACCAGTTTAAAAACAACAGTGACATTCATGATTATAATACCAGAAAATAGAAAGACTTACACTATCCTTTACTCAACCTATCTTTGGCACAAAAAGGGGTAAAATATGGTGCTATAAAATTTTTTGACAAATTACCAGATGAAATAAAATTTCTGACAGACAGCAGTAATAGCTTCAAAAATAAATTGAAATCATATCTCCTTGACAACTTGGTTTGTACCACAGATGAATTCTTGAGTAGGAGTAAATAAATCTATAACTATAGTATATGCATGTTGTGCCATTTAAGGTAATTGGGTAAATAATGGAAATATTAAGCTTTAACACTGTATTGTTATGTTAAAAAATCTTGTTTCATATGTGCATTTCTTGTGCACTTGACATGGCTACCATAATGTGCAATTGATCAATAGAACATGCAACCAACTAACTTACACTCCTTACAAAATTTTGGGCAAATTCATAAATCTACGTGCTAGAAGAGTCAATATATTGTTGAGATTTTACCAATTGCCATAGAGTTCAGCAATGCCATCTACAGCTCCCATTCGATGAGATATGATGAAAAAGTTTCATGTTCCTGTGATACATCCTCTCTAATGACCATAATGCTGGCAGGATGTTAAACCCTAATCATCCTTCCTTCCTATGACACAAAAATCACACCACTAATGATTTCACTGTCAATGGGATGTTGAACTCTAATCTTCCTTTTTTCAGAAAAACCCTCGCACTGTGCATGTTCTTATTTAAGCCTTCACTGGTATCTGCAAAAATTCTCTCTGGCTTACCACCTTATCATTCCACGCAACAGCAGTAAAGAGGGTGACCTGTTTTTTATGCTTATGTGTAGTATGTATTTTGTTCAGTGGAGCAGCAGTGTAATTTCCTGGAAAATCGGTTTGAAGAACAATTGTTTCATTGACAAAGTGTTCCCTTAAAATTTTATGGATGCATTTCTTAATGAAATAGTAGCTTTTAAAATTGTTAACTGCTTTTCAGTTTCACTCATTCAAACAGATACTTTTTGTCAGTGTTCACGCACAGTGAATCTTCCTGTTACCATCCTTTCTGTTCTTTCATATAGTCTCATTGTTCATGCACTCATCATCCACTAGTTTATGAATTGAAAAATTTGTACTTTCATCTCACACACTGTTACATCAAAAAGATTTTTAATTTGCTTGCTTGTAAACTGAATAGCAAGATTTCACCTACTATTTGAGTGATATTTACAGTGCAAGTGCTGTGGGGAGTTTCTGACATTGGTTGAACATGTTTTGGTTGTCAGACATAAATCATTGAATGCCTCAGCAGCTGGTGCAATCATAATGATCTTTTGAAAATATTGTTTGTATTTTGTTGAAGGGTCTGTAACTTTGACTACATCCATCCAGACCAACTTGTGTCATCTCGTAAGAAACATTCTTTTAATTTTACTTTCTGTTTCATGATACAGAGTTTTTTGTAGAGAGATTTTTCTTTTTTGTTAAATCTCCAAGAATTTTTATTTAAGTCAGGCAACGCTTCATACACAAGATTTTTCACAACTGCTCCCTGTTTCTTTGGACTTAAAGGAAGATTCCAAGTTACCTTCCTTACTACTTTTCATAGTTAATGGCAAGAATTATAAGAACCTTTCCTGATGTGTAGCCCACCTGTTTATGGTGTGGCATTCTAACTCTTTAATTTCGCCCACTGTTTTCCATGTATTTCTATCTCTCTCAATCTCATAAGTTTTTCAGATTTTTTTAGTACCTCTTCTCCCTGCTTTGCTTCTTTTCTCTTCTATATCAACAATTATTTATCTTTCTTTTCCACGTTATCCTTGAAACTTTCCTGGTGGCACTTGTTAATGCTTTCTGCAGAACACATGGTGTAGTACCTATGAAAAGAAAGTCACAATGTAGGAAATGTATGTCAGCTGTTTGTTAGAAAATTCACATCTGTTAAATTAATAGACACAAAGCACCACACTCCTAACACACTTTTCTCAATTTCACATTAATTGCATCTGAATAAAAAAGTTTAAGTTTTTTATGTAACTGTTCTGTCATTACTGGTTTAGTCCTTATAGGGTGTAACATATTAAAATGCATAATGGGTGTGACAAACACTTGATTAATGTTAATAATTGATCATAGTATGTTATTAAATACTTTAATGTATGTATGATGTGATGTAAGAACTCCTCTTGGGGTCTTCCATACCAAGTGAACCTGGAAAAAAAGTAAGTTGCTGCTTGTGACAATCTCAGAAAAATTTATTTACTGGGTGAAATCCCTGATGTTTTGTTAACTTAAAAATATTTTTAACTTTTTATTGGTTAACAATTGGAAATTGTGGTCATGTTTGTTTCAACCCATATTTTTTTCCAAGCATCTGTGTTTTTTCAGTTATTCATTAATGAATTGGCTCAAGCCTTTCAAATGTGTACTTAGTTCAGCACACACTGGCGTATAAATTAAAACCATTATAATCTAGATGAATGTATTGCTTACTTAATATATTTTTAATAGCTCAAAGTTATGGTTGCAAATTAAAAAAATACCTCAATCTTTGAAGAATATTTTTACAAAGGAGGAGTAATTTCTCAGCATTAATATTTTTTGTGCTGCTACACTAAACAATATAGTTATGGTACTTTTTACAGAGTATCAGTGGTGAGAATCTTACACTTAAAAATACACTATTTTAAGAAATGGAGTTTTTGAATTTTTTCGTTTTTTGGTCTGAAATATCTTTGTTATGGGATCAGATGAAAATCTGGAAATTACTCACTTAATCGGTCTTTATGATATCAAACTTCGGGATAAATTTCAACTTTGAGATTCAACAAATTGTGAAAAAATTTTTAATGTGAGTAAAAAATATGCTATTTAATATCTGGAGTATATAGGCTACTGGACTAAAGTATGTTAATTATATAATTTAAACACAGCAAATTAAAGTTGGTAGTTATTATGTGTTAAGATAATCCTGTGCTGAAAGTTTCATCAGGCTAGCAGACAGCATCTGCAAGTCTGTACAGGCTCACAGACAAGCCTGTCAAGGTCTGTGTGTTGTCTTCTCCTTTCTCCATCATCTGTTCAGTCGCACTCGGTTAACTATGAGCTCTTGAAGTGTGCAGTTGAAAAATGGAGTCTGTGTTCTGTTGGTGTTCTTATTAATGCTTGTCATAGACGTGTGGGTGGAGTGTTTCCTAAAGACATTAGGCCTACTTTAAATGATATATTTTAAAAAATTTCACCACCATTTTTTCCAGTCTTTCTTTGACCATTTTAAGAAACATAAGAAACCTGTAACAATAGGTATGAGAGGAGTAATGATTGATCATTATTCTAAAAATAAAAGCCATTTTATCAATATAATACCAGGAAAATCATTGTGTCCAGGAAAATCATTGTGTCCAGCATGTTGATATAAGAGATTTGTAATTAACAGAGAAAGGAATAAATAATTTTGTGACTTACAAGATACTGTAAAACAAGTAGATTCAACTTGTCAAATCCGAGCTGTATCACCTGCTACTAAAATTAGAAAGCTAAGTTAAGTGAAAAAAAAGACCTTTTGCCTTGAATGCAGAAATTGAGAAAGTGGCAACTACAGTCAAATAGACTCTGGAAGTCTCATTTCAAAAGCAAATTTGTACTTAAACCAGTTGGAAGTTCTAAAAATTCACCAACTGAATATGATGATTTGATAGAAAAGCTAAAAACTGATGCCATATTTCAAACAAAGAGAATAAAATTATCAACATGCTGCCAAATTCTTGGGGTTGATAAAGTGTTATAGTTGTATGATCATGGAAAAATCTCAAGATTCTCCAGGCAGACAAGCTTTACTTGACATGTTTGAATCGGAAGAAGACAGTTTGAAGCATGTCAGTATAGAATACAAACAATGAGTGGTAGAAGACAGAATGAAAATGGTGACAATCGTAAAACCTAGAGAAGTGGTTTTTGAAGTGCTGGTAGCTAACATTGAAAATCTGAAATGCATCTTTTGTTACCTAAGCTGAAAGTAAATTTATGAAAGGTAAAAAGCAAACTTTGGCAATTGATGAATGCTTAGTTCTTGCTGACTTTTCCTAAATCTAATCCTGTGTTGTTAAAGACGAAGTAAAAGGGCACCATGGGGTAAACAGGCAGGCCACAGTTCATCCATTTGTGTTCCGTTATAAAGATCAGAATAAAGTAAAGTCTCACAATTTTTGTGTCGTAAAGACCATCTTGTACACCACACCACAGCAATACACACTTTTCAACTGCAATTAACAAACTACATGAAACAGCACCATTTTTCTAATTAGATCAGTTTGTGGCAACAGCAGGCCTTTAGTTAAAAGGGCAGACACAAGTAGTGCCCCAGGGAATACTCAGGATCAATAAGACCCAGAGCTCAAAGTGACATTTTTTGTGGCAAAATCAAGCAGATTACAACCCCCACTGGTCAGCTTGCCACATCAGTCATTGGGAACAACAGAAGTTGTGGCATCAATAAGTGCAGGCTTTTCAGCATCTCATACTCAATCAAATGTTGCAGAATACACAGCTCCAGTGGCTCCAACACGAAACACTTTTGTAACTTCTCAGCCCATATGGAGAAGAAAGGCACTTCGGTACTTTCTAATACAGCTAGATGGACTAAAGCCAAGTTGGGTAGTAAATCCAGAAATGCAACGTGGCCAAAGAACAGGAACTAACTCACCTCTGTTGCTGGGACCCAGTAATTACACAAGTGAACCAACTCAGTGCTTCATAAATCAAAATTAATAAGTGTCAATTAAAAATACCACTAAAACTCGTGCATCTAAATGTGCAGTACCTTAGAAATAACCATAATGTATTACAGATTTTAGTAAATGAACACTCACCTCTTGTATTAATGGTAACTGAGAATGGATTAAAATCTGATGAAATGATTTACTGTAAACTAGAGGGTTACTTCTTAGCAAATGGTGATTGTAGACAGCAGTGTAAGGGTGGTGGTGTGGCAGTTTGTCAGTGAGAATCTCAAGTCTAAGAAAATAAATTTAGATCAGTAAAGCAATTAAGGGTTGACCAAAGTTACACGCATTGAACTCCACACAAAAGGGTACAGAAAGGTTATGAGAAAATAAAGTGATTGGGATTTATCATTGACCAAAGTCTGAGGTAGGGAGCCCGAGAGACCAATCAGTAGGATAGTGGGATGTTGTCCCATGTGGTCTCAGTGATTTCACTGTACTTGGTGGTTTGAATATAGAGACAAACTCTTGCAGTGCGTCTAACAAGAGATTAATAGATACTCAGAACTCACATAATATTATAAATGTAGTAAATACTAATACCAGAGTAACAATGTCCATGGAGTAGATTGATTTATGCTTAGTAAACATATTAAAGACAGTTTTCGGTGCAGGAATGCGAATTTCAACTACTCTGACTGCAAATTTCAGCTAGCAGAGTATGTAAACACAAGTGTCCTAGAAATGAAAAAAGTTGTGAAAAATAAACAAATCCTAAAAGATTGTGACATCTGTGCCTGGGAGGATTGGGATCTGGTTTACGAGACTAAAGGGTCAGAAAACAAATAGGTCAAATTCTATGATGATATACTTTTGAGGAAATATAGAGAGAATTAATCCATAACCAAGGTGCAAAAAACACCAGATTGACACTTCCAACAAATATGGTCAAACTTAGGCAAAATATTCAGGACGTGGATGTGCTGTACAAACCGTTAAAGCTGCAGATTTTTAGGGATATGTATAATGAAGCTAAGAAAATATTCCAGAAAGAGCTTTCAAATATATGAAAACATATATAAAGTAGTGAAATAGTGCAATCAACCCATATACCCAAGATTCCATGGAAAATAATAAATAAATTTTGCAAAATCATTCAAAAACCAGAAACACAAGTTGTAAACATCAGATATGGAGGAAATGTAATTAAAGATCCCAGTGAACCCTGAAACACTTTTAATAAATATTTTATATATGCAGCTGTCAATGCAGTTGATCTCACAAATGTGAATGGTAAGGTAAAGTTCTGCCAGTTGAATTTGAAGGAGTGAGTGAACAGGAAATAGATAGGATAATAAATAACCTAAAGAATAAGTACTCATTGGGTTGGAATGGTTTGCCTACTGCTTTGGTTAAAAATGTAATAAAGACTTAGTTAAAATAATTATTCGTCTGATCATCTGTGGTATCAGAGAACACAACTTATCCAAATTTATTGAATTGGAACACAGTTAAACCACTGCATAAAAATGGATCCAAGGAAGAGGTTTCAAACTTCAGGCCCATATCATTAATACCCATATTCAGTAAAGCATTGGAGTTGTATCGCTGACACAACTTGTGGATTATTTCTTGAAAAATAAGTTGCTAACAGAGAGACACCTTGGCTTCTGGAAGGATCACATCAATTACTGAGTTTCATCATAACGTGTATGATGTCCATTATCAAAGTGTGCAGACAGCAGGCATATTTCTAGACCTCAGTAAAGCTTCTGACTTTAGTTACTCTTAAGTAAACTTGATGCCTATAATACAAATGCTACAGCCATGCAGATGTTGACTATATATGCAGTTAACTGTAGCCTGTGTACAAAGCTGATTTACAGAATATAATGATCAGGTCATAAATTTCCACTCCAGATATGTACGTCGCACAAGCTGTACCCCAGGGCTCAATGTTGGCCCCTGTCTTCTTCCTTGTGTACATAAATGAGGTAGAGCCACCTCTCAACTCCCAGTTGGTTACCTGTGTAGATGATACCTCGCTGTTATTTGTTGGCAAACAAAATGAGTTAACACTGGTTGCAACTTAGGAGGTGGATCAAATAACTACTTATTTCCAGGATCAATTTACATCAAACCTCTGTTGTAATATGGGTGGAATTGTAGTAGTAGCTACAGAAGTTCATAAATTTCTCAGTATTTACATTAGAGATGAAAATCTACAATGAACCTTATCAATTTTATATGTAATAAAATCATTAGTCCACTACATCTAATTAGCCAGCTATCAAAAGCAGTTTTCGATGAGACATTAAAAACAAATTATTCTGGGACACTTTATGCACAGGTTAATTATGGACTACAGATAAGGGGCTGTGCTTCTAGCCTACATATGAACAGATTATTAACCCTGCCAAAAAGAGCAATCAGGATTATCCACCCTGCAGGGAAATCCTTGTGCATCATAAATATCTCACCATATACTCACTTTATCTTTACAAATTAATTACATTTTTTGTGACACATAAAAGCAAGTCAACTAAGTGCTCTGATATGCATGTATGTAATATGAGAAACAAAGACTGCTACTACAGACAAAGAACTAAGCTAAAAACAAGAAACCATAGTCCCTGCATTAATGACCAGATATGGTATAACAAACTGCTGAGCTCTATAATGTATCACAAAGGGAACTTACTCAAATTCGAACTGAAAACGTTCTTAGTTGATGAGTGCTTATACTTTTTGAGGGAATATTAGTATTAAACTAAATTGAAATCTCTGTATATTTCGTTATGTAAAATCTTAGCATTTTTAATAGACATAATTATGATGTAATATCCAATTCGGTTGCCTTTACTAAGTACACTGATACTTGTACCACTTTTATGTTATCAATTATGCATATATAAGGTTCATCTCTTCTATTTGTACAAAACTTGTAAAAAATCCTATGACATTTGCAAAAGTCAGCAGCATGGTGACTCCATGCAAAAAAATAAATAAATAAAATAAAATAAACAAACTAAACTACTTCTCTGATGGTTCTATATTTTCACATCATGCCATGGGAAGAATGTGTGTGATGGCACTGGGGATACAACACAGTGAGCTGTCATGGAAACTAGCCTGCAGTGGACCTATGAGAACTAGGTGTTGACTCCTCAAAAAATGTTTAATGCTCTAAAAAGCAGGTAAAAGGAATTAGAAACCTTTTTGTAAATTGTGAGGAAATACAAAAACGTTCTGCCAATGTCCTGTGGTGGAACATTCAACACATATTAGAAGATTAAAGACACTCAATCCTTACATTATTTTATACCCTAGTCACGTAACTTGCTCAGTTGTAAGTTCGCATTAACATCCTCTGATAGAGATCTTCATCAGTGTGGAAAATGTGTACCGCTGACACTACAAAATAAAGACATAATGGCAACAATGGTAGATTGATGAAGTTGGTAATATTGATTGCTAAAACCAAGATGGGTGTGCTACATTTTACCACCCACCAGGACCTAGTACCTCATTTAAAAAAGTTGAGAAGGATCAAGTTAGGGTGCGACTTAAGAATGTACTAAAGGAGTGGTCTCCCCTGGAATTTACAATACCCAAATTGAGTTAAGGAACTTCTCAGATATTTACTAAACAACACAGTAAAAACAAGTTGAGAGCAAGATAATATGATTAGTTGCCTCATCTTCAATAAAAAATACCAAGTAATCATAGGTATGTTTAAATTATATAATTGATATACCTTATTCCACTAGCCTAGATGTCACATATGTTAAACTTATTTCTGACTTTTTTCATAACTTGCAATTGAATCTCAGAGCTGGAATTTATACTGAAGTGTGATATAATGGTCTATTAAGTTTGTAATTTTTCAGATTTTTTAAGTGTAGGCTTATCACCATTGATATTCATTAAAAAGTAACTATACTATTAAGTGAAATAGCGAAAAATATATTAAGTCTGAGAAATTTCTCCTTCTTTGGAAAACTACAGTTCAAAAATTAACTTTTTTTAAAATTTGTGACCAATATCATTGAGTTATTAAAAATATTCAGTTAGGTAATGATGGTTTTAATTTTTAGGCCAGAATGTACTGAACTGGATGCTTTTTATTTCAAAGGCCTAGGGCAACCCATTACTGAATTATTAAAAAAAACATGCTTGTGAGAAAAATCTTGCGACCTGAAACTAAGATGGCCAATGTTATCTAAATGATACATAATAAAAAAAAATTAAAGATATTTTTTTGTGTCCATTAAACATTAGGGAATTACCCAGCAAATATAAAATTTTTCTGAGAATGTCAGGCAACCAGTGCTGGACCCTTGTATCGGCCTTCAGCATACAACTATGGAGATTCAATTTATAGAGAGCTATTTTTAGTCTGTTTGTGCTAACAAGTAGTTTACATTTATTTCCAAATACTGTATTTCCGTGTATTCTAGACTACTTTGAGTACTGTAACTTAAGGATGATATGTTTCTACGAGGAATGAATTGTTGAGATAGAGGGCCACTTTGATATGGCGTGACCCACCAGTAGCATAGAAGCTGTGATCCATGTCATGTGAGCAGCATTAGACTTCCTTATATTTTTCTTTTATTTCACTCATTGCTGCAGTGCAAGTCTATACTACTTGTCTAGCTTTTAGGAATTGTCTTGTTGGGGTGCTTTCAAAGTAGTGTATCTCCTAATTTATAGTTAATGTTGATCATGAATATATAGTTTTATTGCAAACTTTTCCTTGATTTGGTATTATATGTTACATTCTAAAAACTTAATTTAGTCTGCTCTTAGGTGAGAAAAAAAGCTATCACAGACTTTTCCCCTCATAATCACTATGTTCTTTATATTTCAGTGGTGTGTTTCATTATCCTGGTCTTTCTCAGGATACATAGTTTTATCTATATCTGAGTAGATGTGAATATAGGATGCAAACCATCAGATGCTTTTGTCAGACCTACCATTTTTAGATGAGTGTCTAACTTAAGAAGTTCATACACACTATAGTTAATATATAAACAAGGCAATCAATCGAAAATGAAGGAAATAGAAAAAAGTAAGTAAACTGTTTATCATTTCAAATCTGATTACCATAACTGTTAATACATTCATCCCACCGTGAGACAAGTCTGTCAATGCCTTCATGGAAAAAGTTTGCTGCTGCCTATGAACCATGACTGTGCACGGGTGTATGCACCTCTTTCTTGGGGGCCCACATGTTGCCAATGTTTGTTTCGACAACTTTGCAGAAGTTTTGCTGGAAAGCCTTTGCACATCGTTTTGGAGTCCTGAAGAATGATATTTGTGTCTGCCAATTTGCTTCAGACTAATAGGCGCATGCCTAGGTACAGCCGGCTGTGGTGGTCTAGCGGTTCTAGGCGTGCAGTCCGGAACCGCGCGACTGCTACGGTCGCAGGTTCGAATCCTGCCTCGGGCATGGATGTGTGTGATGTCCTTAGGTTAGTTAGGTTTAAGTAGTTCTAAGTTCTAGGGGACTGATGACCATAGATGTTAAGTCCCATAGTGCTCACAGCCATTTTAAGCCTAGGTACAGTCATGTTTCTGTAGGCAACTGCAAACATTTTTCCATGAAGGCATTGTGCATCTTGTCTCGCAGTGGGATAAATATATCAACAGTTATGGTGATTACCTTTGAAATAATAAACAGTTTACATACTGAAACTTCCTGGCAGATTAAAACTGTGTGCCCGACCGAGACTTGAACTCGGGACCTTCGCCTTTCGCGGGCAAGTGCTCTACCATCTGAGCTACCGAAGCACGACTCACGCCCGGTCCTCACAGCTTTACTTCTGCCAGTACCTCATCTCCTACCTTCCAAACTTTACAGAAGCTCAGTTTACATACTGTTTTCCATCTGTCTCGTTTTCATTTGACTGCTCCTTATACATATGTACAGTTATACTTCATAATTTTGTGTTGCATCAAGTTAGTGGATTCAAACAGTAAATTCTGATTCATAAACAGGGAATGTTTACCAGAAAATTGAAGATCCATAGCAAGTAATGTTAGTTCAGGATGCTAAAATGATGAAAATGTATATTTTTTGTGAATGAAGCAGATCTAGAACCAAAGTTTCTTGTTCAGGATACAAACAGGGAAAGATGATAGTTTAATGTGACACTGATGATTAGTTCGTAAGAGATGGAGCAGGGCACAGGTTTGACTAGGGTGAGGATGGGAAAGGAAATCAGCTGTGTCCTTTTCAAAGCAGTTAATGTATTGTATGCCTGACTTGATTTAGAGAAACAGTGTGAAGTGTGGATGGCCTGATGAGCATTTGAAGCGTGCTAATTCTGATTGCAAATCAAATCTATTGGCCACTGAGCCACAACACTCAGGAATGTGAAGGGTTGCAGAGAAAGGGTTGCCTCTTGCAAAATTCAGTGTGTTGAGAAGGCTGTAAGCTTAAAATTACGGTAAACAGAATTGTATAAGACAGAACTTATAAGACTTAAGTACAAAAACTTTAATTGAATTATCGTTACAGAAAGAATGTAAGTCAAGGACTTCAACTTTTGAGATAATGAAAGAAAATTTGTGCTCTATTCCAATAATTAAGTCGTATTTTTAGCCTCTTTCCAAGACTTAGTTTAGTGTTCAAGAAGGTTAACAGTGCTTGTTTGAAGCTTCACATGTCAAACATGTTTCCAGAATATCTTGTAATCAGACATTGACTTATTCCCTTTCAGCAATGAAGTATCTGCTATGCCATAAGAATGTATTGAAACATGTGTTCTATGCACATGTTATTGAAAAAGACCTTACTAGAACAAGAGCAGGTATACAAATGAAATGCTCTAAACTTCACGCTATTTTGCAATTAATTAATCTAATTTCTGCTATAAAAAGAATGTGCAAGGCACTACAAATGAAGTAGAATCTGTGTTGGCAGTCCTGGCACAGACTGCACATGCTTGAATATTGAGCTTGTGAAGATAAATAATTAATTCTGTAGTAAATGTCAATTAAGTTAATCGTAAACCATGAGGTAGATAATTAGAGCATTTTTCACCTTATCTGTTGAAGAATTCAGGTTGTTTTCACCACACATATATTTAGTAATGTTGTAACTACTCAGGGAATTAAAGGTTGTAAGTTCTATCTTTTATTTCTTTTCCAAACATGTGAACTCCATAATTGCGCATGTTTGATTTTAGGCTTGATTTTTCTGGTACACAAGTTTTCAATTTTTTAATGTTATTGTGTCTTACAATACTACACTCCTGGAAATTGAAATAAGAACACCGTGAATTCATTGTCCCAGGAAGGGGAAACTTTACTGACACATTCCTGGGGTCAGATACATCACATGATCACACTGACAGAACCACAGGCACATAGACACAGGCAACAGAGCATGCACAATGTCGGCACTAGTACAGTGTATATCCACCTTTCGCAGCAATGCAGGCTGCTATTCTCCCATGGAGGCGATCGTAGAGATGCTGGATGTAGTCCTGTGGAACGGCTTGCCATGCAATTTCCACCTGGCGCCTCAGTTGGACCAGTGTTCGTGCTGGACGTGCAGACCGCGTGAGACGACGCTTCATCCAGTCCCAAACATGCTCAATGGGGGACAGATCCGGAGATCTTGCTGTCCAGGGTAGTTGACTTACACCTTCTAGAGCACGTTGGGTGGCACGGGATACATGCGGACATGCATTGTCCTGTTGGAACAGCAAGTTCCCTTGCCGGTCTAGGAATGGTAGAACGATGGGTTCGATGACGGTTTGGATGTACCGTGCACTATTCAGTGTCCCCTCGACGATCACCAGTGGTGTACGGCCAGTGTAGGAGATCGCTCCCCACACCATGATGCCGGGTGTTGGCCCTGTGTGCCTCGGTGTATGCAGTCCTGATTGTGGCGCTCACCTGCACGGCGCCAAACACGCATACGACCATCATTGGCACAAGGCAGAAGCGACTCTCATCGCTGAAGACGACACGTCTCCATTCGTCCCTTCATTCACGCCTGTCGCGATACCACTGGAGGCGGGCTGCACGATGTTGGGGCGTGAGCGGAAGACGGCCTAACGGTGTGCGGGACCGTAGCCCAGCTTCATGGAGACGGTTGCGAATGGTCCTCGCCGATACCCCAGGAGCAACGGTGTCCCTAATTTGCTGGGAAGTGGCGGTGCGGTCCCCTACGGCACTGAGTAGGATCCTACGGTCTTGGCGTGCATCCGTGCGTCGCTGCGGTCCGGTCCCAGGTTGACGGGCACGTGCACCTTCCGCCGACCACTGGCGACAACATCGATGTACTGTGGAGACCTCACGCCCCACGTGTTGAGCAATTCGGCGGTACGTCCACCCGGCATCCCGCATGCCCACTATACGCCCTCGCTCAAAGTCCGTCAACTGCACATACGGTTCATGTCCACGCTGTCGCGGCATGCTACCAGTGTTAAAGATTGCGATGGAGCTCCGTATGCCACGGCAAACTGGCTGACACTGACGGCGGCGGTGCACAAATGCTGCGCAGCTAGCGCCATTCGACGGCCAACACCGCGGTTCCTGGTGTGTCCGCTGTGCCGTGCGTGTGATCATTGCTTGTACAGCCCTCTCGCAGTGTCCGGAGCAAGTATGGTGGGTCTGACACACCGGTTTCAATGTGTTCTTTTTTCCATTTCCAGGAGTGTATATTAATAGTATGCACATATATTAGTGTTCCATATAACTTTAGTGACTCTTGTGATCTGTGTTTAAAGAATATTACTGTTATTGTCTAGATAAATTTTGTAAAAAGATTGTAAACAACCATTAGCGTGAAGTGTTTGAACTGCCATAGGAAAGTTAGTTCTGGGGGTTCTATACAACTGTTGTGGCAGATGGTAACAGTGGAGGGAATGGAGTGTCATGGAAATTGGGGAAGTAAATTGGTCTCTTCCATGGTATTGCAAAGTATGTTCAAGTGGTAGGAAAATAGCTGAAGAGGAAGGGCAGATTAGAGCTCTCAAGGCTGAACTGGATAGTGCAAGGGAGGAACTGATGAGGTTAAGGGAAGAGAAGGGTGAAGATAGGTGGGAAGTGGTAGCAAGGAACAGGGGCCGCAGAAAGAGAACAGTATCTGACAGTTTCTTCATTGGCACAAACAGTATACAGAATGATTATAATTAAAGTTAAACTTTCAAAACATTGTAGAAATTACACCACTGGTCAGAATGACATCATTTGCAATGGAATATTATCGAAGGGGGAATACGTATGGCAGAAGAAAAAAAATACTGTGAAAATTGATCAATAGATGACGCTGTATGTGTTAGAATACATAAATGAAAACGCCTGTCATGTGCATGACCCATTAAAGCTTTTCCTTCTTTCGCGTCTGCGACGTTCCCCATGACTTCCTCAGAGCAGGCTCGCGCTTTGCTTGTAAAGCTGTATTACAAGAATGATGACTGTGTGTATGTTGCTCTGCAGAAGTTCCAGACACTGAAGGTGTTGAAAAAAGGCGTTGGTCAGATGACTGCCGTGGGTCCGGGGAAAATGATTCGGAAATTTGAAAAGACGCGTTCTTTTGGTGTGCAAGCTGGTAGAGGGAGTGGAAGCAGTGGCCACAGCAATGCAGGAGGATGCGAGTTGTGGTGTGCAAGCGTATAGTGCATGGAGAATTGCCCGAACATTGGACGTACGTGTGAACATGGTGCATAAAATCCTACCAAACATGTACACGAGTTGCTTCCAGTTGACCTGTCAGCAAGAGACCTTTGCTTTAGAATTTTTTGCTATCATGGAAGTGCACAATGATTGGCTGTGGAAGATTTTGTGGACAGACAAAGTCCACTTCCATCTGACAGGATATGTCAATACACAGGATTGTCAAATATGGGCATCGGAAAATCCACATGCAAATCAACCAGTACCACTTCAACCTGGAAAGGTTACTGTGTGATGCAGGTTTATGGCATCATTTATTGTAGGTTCATATTTTTTCGAAGAGACAGATGCTTCCGATCCTGTTTCCTGTATCGTCACTGGCAAGCACTGTGAGTGTCTTTTGCGCAACCATGTCATTCCAGCGCTCCAACAGCTTGGATGTGTGGATTTTTATGCAAGATGGTGCACCTTTGCACATTGCAAATCCAGTTAAGCAGCTGCTGAAGCACCATTTCGGAAATGCTAGATTTATCATCTGCCATTTCCCTACAGCCTGGCTGTCCTGATCACTTTATCTTAATCCATGTGACTTCTGCCTGTAGAGCTATCTGAAAGATGTTGTGTTCAGTGTTCCAGTTGCAAACTTAGCAGCATTGTGCAACACATTCTGAACATGACACCGAAAACACTTTGAAAATGGTGGACAGCATATTGAACATGTTTTGCGCCAGTCATACAGTAATTAATAATCCAATTTGATTTTGATTGATGGTTTTTATGCAGTTTTTGGCCTCAGGACAATTAAAAACCAATTTTTCTTGTCCAATGTGATATGACCTTGGCATGGTGGATGGGCTTACGTAACTAACAGTATCATAGATGTACACCTATGCACACTTAATAGTACAGTTTGTTTAACGTCAGATGTACACCTTAGGCATTGTTGTATGATTCATTTGTCATTCGTAGTCGACCTCTATTAAATTATGATGCTACATTTTGTAACTATTTATTTTTCTTCTGTCATATGTTTTCCCCGTCTCCGATAATATTCCATTTCAACTTGACGTCATTCTGACCGGTGGTGTTATTTCTGTGGTGGTTTGAAAGTTTAACTTTAATTATAATCACCTTGTATTTGCTTTGCTACCTCAGATAACTATGGAAGAGGCTCAAGTAGATGTGTAAGTGTAGTTCTTACTCTACAGATTTTCACCAGGAGACCAACTGTTTCGAAAAAAAAAAGGGTCATGTTGTGATAGGGAGTGGAGCAGGAAACATAGTTTGGAATCAGAGGTACAATATTGAGTGTGACCTGGTAAAAATAGCATCTGCAACGAACCATACAAATGTTGGCTTGGTTCTTGCTTTTATGCGGTATGATTGGCCCCAGTTGAACATCTCCGTCAGGGGGGTCAGTATGGAGTTAGATCAGCTGCTTTGGGCAGCTGTTTTGTCAGGCACAGATTTGGTTGCTGTTGATTCTATTGGTAAGTGGAGCTTCACAAGGTAAGGCCTTTATTTCAGTAGGAAAGGGAAGGGCAAACTGGCCAGGATGATAGCAAAATCTTTATGGGAGGGCACTGAAACTCAAGAGAGTATCTCTTCTTTAGCCCAAGATCAGCATCCAATGATTCAACATTGAATGAAATTATGCATAATGAGAAGCTCAGGCAGACAGGTACTAGAGATGTTAAAATGTCACAAGATTCTCATAAGAGTACAGTAAAAATGATGTTAGTATATTGCATCAGAATATCAGGGCATTAAAAAACAGAGTAGATCAGCTTCTTGTTTGATTCGAAGGTTTAGAAACTGAGGGTGGAATAGATGTACTATGCCTGACCGAATGTCATATAGTCACTGGTATGGAAAAGATAAATGTAGGTGTATATAAGGTTTCAGCACGTGTAAGTAGTCACTATTGAGAGAGGTGGAGTGTCATTTATGTTACAATTTATCATTGTGTGAAAAATTTAGAAACTAAAAAAATTTGTGTAGAGCAACATATAGAAGCATGTGCCTGTGAGCTTAAACTAAATAATGGTACTTTAGTAATTGTAGCTGTGTCTAAGTCCCCATTGGGACATTTTCTGCATGTCTTTGAAAAACATGGATTCTTTGTTGTGCTGTCAGACAGAGGGAAACAAATTATTGTTTGTAGGGGTTTCAGTGTAGATTTTCTGAAGAGTCTGATAGAAAGAATGATCATGGAGTATTACTTGGTTCTTTCAGTTTGCCATCAGTTATTGATTTCCATACTCGGGTAGTAAAGGAAAGCAGCATGCTGATAGACAGTGTTTTTATATACCAAGAGAAATTTAATCAAATAAATTTTCCCTGTTAAGAACGGTTTTTCTGATCATGATGCACAGCTCGTTACAGTATATGACGTAGCTTCATACAGTAATGCAAGACAGTCCTCCAGAGTAAAGCATTCAATTAACGATTTAACAATTTCAAATTTTATGGAAAGCTTGTGACAGACTGGAATGAGGTGTACAGGAAACATGATGCTAATTAAAAATTTAACCTATTTCACGATAGCTTTGTAAGTATATTTGAAAACAGTGTCTCAAAGAAAACAGTGAAACATAATTGTAGGAAACCATCTAGAAAGCCATGGCTTACTAAAAGGATAAAAATATCTTCTAACCCAAAAGGGAAATGTATCTCATAGCTAGGGGGAGTAATGATCCATAAACAGTCAAACTTACAGAAACTACTGCACTTTATTGAGAAAAGTTATTAAAAAGTCCAGAAGAATGTGCATTATGTCCAAGATTAGCACCTCAGATATTAAAATTAAAACGATTTGGAATATTGTTAAAAGGGAAACAGGACAACGGAGAGCACAGGAAGACTGTATTTCTATCAAACTCAATGAAACATTTGTTAACAAAAAGTCAGAAGTATAAAATATTTTTAATAATTATTTCTTAAGTGTTGTAGAAAAAATAGGATCCAGTTGTTCATTAGAAAATGCAAGACTTATATGGAAGAAGCAATACTTATGCAATTTGATAAAATTGAAATTCAACCCACATCTACTGAAATTAGGAAAATAATAAATTCACTCAAAAGTAAACTGTCACATGGAATTGATGCAATTTCCAACAGAGTTCTAAAAGCTTGTCCCCAACAGATAAGTAGGATTCTCGACCACATATGTAGTTGCTCACTGAAACAGGGCTTTTTAAAACACATTATCTGCTGAAATGTTTGAGTTCAGCATCAGCTGAAATGTTTGAATTCAGCTACTTATGCTATCAGCAATATTACAAATTTTGGTGCTAAACATATCAGTAAATTAGTCTACTGTGTCTGTTGTGATTCACTACTTTCATATGGCATCACATTGTGGGGTAATTCATCATTAAGAGAAAAAGTATTCATTGCAGAAAAGCATGTAATCAGAATAATAGCTGGAACCCACCCAAGATCACCTTGCAGACATTTATTTAACGAACAAGGGATATTCACAGTACCTTCACAATACATATATTCACTTATGAAATTCGTTATTAATAACCGATCCCAGTTGAAATATAATAACAAGGTGCATAGCTACAACACTACAAGAAATGGTGATCTTCACTGCCCTGGGTTAGAACTGACTTTGTCACATAAAGTGTGAATTACGCTGCCTCAGACATCTTTGGTCATTTACCATATAGCATTAAAAGTCTGACAGGTAGCCAACTAGCTAATTTAAAACAAATTTTAAGAATTTCAAAATGACAAGTTTTTCTACTCAGTAAGTGAAATTTTAGATATGAAATAGTAAAAAAAAAAAGTTATATCGTGTAAAAAACCTTATGTTAAACTGACAGTTAACATTATTATGAAATATTGTTTTCATGATCTATGGAACAAGTATTAATGTAGTGTAATCCCAGTAAAATAAAAAAAAATGTATACAATAGAATAAAGAAGAATATAACATAAAGTATTTTTGTAAACTAGTAGACAGTCAAATCCAACTTAACCAAAAGTACTATAAGATGAAATAACTTAACATTAAACAGGCAAGGCTGGTTGAGCAACCATTACTACAGCTTAATAGAGAGATGTTCCAGTCTTACAGTAAATATTTCAAAATGAACCTCCAAAGCTAAAGATAGAAAACGTGATACATACAGCATCATCTTCTCAAACCTAATCCTCAGCACATTCTTTGTCACAAGATGCCTCGGGCAATTCAGTATACATCTTCATAGGATTAACTGTGTTCTTTAGGAATATATTGTGTCACTTTTTGAAAGTATTAGACTACTCTTGTATTAATGGGACTTTCCTCATTGTATGCTTTGTGTGTGGCAATGTTACACATCCAGTGCCAGGTTAAAATATGTGCTGAGTAACGTCATTGCCAGTGTAGACACTAAAACTAGTTAAGAAAATTATTAGGAGGGACTTTGCTTACAGCAAATTTATTGTTTATGCGTGCTTGGTTGATTATGATGACGTATTATGTTTGGACATACATCCAGTCTGAACTTGGCATTTCAGTACATCAAAGTCACTGTCAGATGAGGGTAATGAATGACCTCACTGTGAGAAATAGTGAATGATCTTACGAAACATTCCCAACTGAGTAAGCGCATTCAAAAGTCGAATAACTATATAACTTCTATTTTGACCCCTGTAGTTGCGTGAAAAAATACTGTTCTTTCTCTTAGTCTGAATATAATGAAGCAGACCTTAACTCGTATGGAAATTTACGGCAAAGCCCCTTCATGATATGAATGAAAATGTGCCTTTTTATCTTTGAGACTACGAATGCTGAGTATGTTCGCCCACAGGTACATATAAAATTTTTTCAGCACTTGCACATTTGGTAAAGAAATTTTCTGCATAAAATTGAACCTTACTGCAAGTAAAGCATCTTGTTCTTTACATTTTTCCTGCATTTCTTTCATTTTAGAATAAAATTTCTTACTGAGATGTGTAAGTTCACCAACAGCTGCTCCCTTGGCAGATTTGTGTAAATCTGAACTTTTTACTTCAACTTCTAGCTCCTCACACGTACTGCAAACATCCACTTGTGGCCAGGCAAAGTGCAGTGAAAAATTTCAGGAAAGTACTTTGATTTTATCCATACTGGATGAGAGGTCGTGGTTGTGAATGTCAGTGTTAAAAAATATATCAGCTGAACCACTTGTTTATAGTGTAAAACACTAAGATTGACGCGTTTCGGAAGTCAAGCTTCCGTCAGAATAATAAAAAGTAAAAGAACCTGTTAAAACTCGCTAAAATGGAACACGCACCAGGCACAATAAAATTAATAATAAAATTAAAACATCATGGCTACTTCCCTTGTTGCAGCCGTGTCTTCCAAGGTGCATCTCCACATAGTCATCAAAATATAAAAACTCTAAAGTGGTGTCGCCTATGGTGTTCAACATCTAACCACATGGCTCTCTCCCCATTTTTATTCAGAATTTTTTGTCTGTTCGGACATTCCGCGTTTTAATTGGCACATCCCATAGTTCACTTCATATCCAGGAGAACGGTGTTCCACAGGGCTCTGTATTGAGCGTGCCCCTTTTCCTTGTGGCCATTAATGGCCTTGCAGCAGCAGTAGGGTCGTCTGTCTCACCCACGTTGTATGCTGACGATTTCTGCATCTTTTTCAGCTCCTCCACCATTAGTGTTGCAGAATGTAGGTTGCAGGGAGCCATACGCAAGGCGCAGGTGTGGCCCCTAGCCCATGGGTTTCAATTCTCTCCTGCGAAGACTTGTGTTATGCAGTTTTGTCGGCATCGAATTGTCCATCCCCACCCTGAGCTTTATCTTCAGGATGCCATGCTCAGGGTTGTTGACACCGTTTTCTGGGATTGCTGTTCGATGCCCGGCTTACTTGGCTTCCACATATTTGTCAGCTCAAGCGTCAGTGCTGGCAGCATCTGAATGCCCTCCGCTGCCTCAGCAACACAACTTGGGGTGCAGATCGTAACACGCTGCTGCAGCTCTACAAAGCCCTTGTGCTGTCTCGACTGGATTATGGGAGTGTGGCGTATGGCTCAGCGTCGCCCTCAGCGTTGCAACTGCTGGACCCCATTCACCACTGTGGGGTTCGACAGGCGACAGGAGCATTCCGCACCAGTCCTGTTAATAGCCTACTTGCTGAGGCTGGGGTTCCTCCGATCCACATTTGGTGTCTACAACTCTTAGCCAACTATGCTGCCCATGTTCGTTGTTCGCCCCGTCACCCTAACTGCCATCTCCTTTTCGCTAATGCGGCAGTCCATACCCCACACTGGCGGCCGTGATCAGGCCATACCATTGGGATCCGTGTTCGGTCACTCCTTAGTGAACTCGAGTCTTTGCCTCTTCCATCTGCTTTTCAGGTCCACCCACATACACCACCTTGGTGTATTCGTCGGCCGCAGCTTCGGCTGGACCTCTCACAATGGCAAAAGGATTCAGTTCCTCCTGCAGTCTTGCACCGCCAATTTCTTGCTCTCCTCGATGCATCCCGTGACTCGGAGGCTATCTATACAGATAGCTCAATGGTTGATGGCCATGTGGGGTACGCTTATGCTCATGCGGACTATGTAGACCAGTGCTCCTTGCCGGAAGGCTGCAGTGTTTACACCGCAGAGCTAACAGTCATTTTTCGTGCCCTTGAGCGTATTCGTACCAGCACTGGAGAGTCTTTTGTCATTTGCAGTGACTCTCTCAGTAGTCTACAGGCTCTTGACCAGTGCTACCCACGCCATCCCATTGTTGTTGCCATCCAGGAGTCCGTTCATGCTCTTGAACAGCGTGCACGTTCAGTGGTGTTCATATGGACCCCAGGACACATTGGGATAGCGGGAAACGAACTTGCCGACAAGTTAGCTAAAGAAGCCACCCGCAAACTGCCGTTGGAGATCGGCCTCCCGGCAACTGATCTCCAATCGGTGTTGCGCCGTCGGGTCTTTGGGATGTGGGCAGACGAATGGCGCACTCTGTCTGTACCCAACAAGCTGCGGCGAGTAAAGGAGACCACGACCGTGTGGGGTTCCTCCATGCAGGCCTCTCGCAGAGATTCTGTTATTCTCTGTAGGCTCCGCATTGGTCACTCTTGGCTGACGCATGGTCATCTGCTGCGTCGAGAGGACCACCCTCATTGTCGCTGTGGTGAAAACATGATGGTGGCCCATATATTGTTGGAATGTCCTCTTTTAACCGCTCTCAGGTGAACTTTTAATCTCCTGGGTAATTTATCATCTCTTTTAGGTGACGATGTCTCTATGGAAGATCATGTTTTAAGTTTTATTCGAGCAAGTGGCTTTTATAGGTCCCTCTAATTTTATTGCGTCACCCTCTTTTGTGCTGTATATTTTACTTAGTTTTGTGTTGTCATTCAACTCCACCCTAATCTTTTAGGCTGGAGGTTTTAACGTGTTGCAGAGTGGCTGGCTCATCCTATTATTTTTGTGATCAGCCAGCCACAGTCCTCTGCTGTACAGTTTTAATTCCTTCTGCCTTTCTTCTCTATGTTGTTTTTGTTGCTGTGCTCCATTTTCCGTGTTGTCTTACAATTGACCGTGGGGCTTTTCTTCCCCCGGAATTTTTATTTTAGTGCTTCGCCTGACTGGTGGATAGTTTCACTGTGCTCTGTGTTTTTATGAAACAAGGGACCGATGACCTTTGCAGTTTGGTCCCTTTAATCTTTAAACCAACCAACCAACCGCCCATGTGTCTTCATTGATACCACACACCACGTAGCCAAACACGACATTGAAATGCGAATGAGCTCAGGCGCAAGTAAACAAGGAAGTCACAGAGATGTCTATACAAACAGATAACGTATACATGTTCCAAGGACCTAATGAAATGATGGTATCCTGTCAATTGCTAAAAATGTAGTTACTAAAAGAAACCAGTGAAATGTTTGAAAAAGTTATTTGTATCACCAGTTAGCTGTTCATTCAGTGTGTTCTGATTATCCACGCTATGTATCGTAATTTCCAGATGTTCTAGTAGATCCAGCCTTTGTCCTGTCTATGTAAAATAACGAGATCCTGATCTATTCCGAACATGGAGTGTCCCTTTCCCTAATATGCATCGCTGCAGCTGACTTTCCGAAATTATTAAGCCGGAAAGCGTCGCTATGTTCTTTGTAACGCACTTTAAAGGACCTACCAGTTTGGCCTACATAGCTTGTCTTGCACGTGTTACACTGAATTTTATAGACTCCAGCTCTCTCATATTTATCGCTTTCCTGCTGTAAATTATTTCTTAGTTTAAACCGCAGCGTATTATTGGTCTGAAAAGTGGTATCAACTTTAAAAGATTTGAAAATGTTAGTCACTTTTTGCGAAATATCACCAAAGTATGGTATTGTGACTTTCGTAATATTATTTGCAGTATTCTTCCTTGCATTCACGTGCTGTTTCTGTCGTATTAATTTATTGACAACATTTTGGTGATATCTGTTAGCTCTGGCTAGTTGTTTCACGATGTTCAGCTCAGTCATTGTGTCTTCTTCATTCATAGGGACTCTAAAGGCTCTATCTATCAAAGATCTAAAAGCAGAAAGTTTCTTGCTATTAGGATGGCAGGAATTATTTTGTATCAACATATCAGTTGTGGTTGGTTTCCTAAATATTTTAAAAACATACCTACCATTTTGTTTCCTAATACTTAGGTCGAGAAATAGTTCACCATTTTTCTCTTATTTCACAGTGAATTCAATTTTACCGTGTAACTCGTTAAATTTATTTACTATTTCTGCAACTTCTTTTTCTTGTCCATGAATAAGAAGCAGTGTATCATCTACATAGCATCTGTAATATACAACTTTATCCATGGGATGTTGTGGGTTAACGAGGAGTCTTTTTTCCAAATGATTTATAAAGGTGTCTGCTATGGTTCTAGATATACTGGAACCCATAGCCAGTCCATCTTTTTGCATATAAAATTTATTGTTAAAAGAAAATAATTATATTTCAGAACGAATTCTAACAGTTCGATGAATTCGACTATTTCTTGCTGAGACAGTGTTTTGTACTTAAGCAAATTTTCTTGGATGACCTTAACAGCCTCATTTACTGGCAGATTTGCATAAAGGTTTTTAATGTTTAGAGATACTAGGCGGGCCGTGTCAGTGATAGGCTTATCCTTAATTTCATTTATCAAATCTGAATTATTAGTGATTGAAAACTTATCCTCGAACACGAAAGATTCTTTTAAAATTTTATCGAGCATTTTAGTAATTTTGCATAAAGGACTGTTTCCAGAATTCACAATTACTCTGGCTGGACAATTTTCCTTATGTACCTTAAACTGGGATCTAAGTCGTGGAGATTTTGGATTCATGACTGAGCAGCGTATTTTTTCTTTTTCTGTGAAGAGGAAGAAAGTCCTCTTCAATAGCTTTTTTAACTCGGCTTGTACCTTTTTTGTTAAATCCATGCCGATTTCTGTAATATCGTTTTCTGAAAAGAACTGCAATGTTTTATTAATGTACTGCTCTTCACTAACAATAACAATATTGTTGCAATTTTCAGTATTTAAATGAAACAGTATATTATTGAACACAAACAACATTACAGCTGAAACATACAAACAAAAACACCATAAATGCCACTCTGTAGCATATAACACACACTTAAAATAATACACTGGTGGCTCTTGTTGTTTACTATATCTAATTACTGAATGGATGCAACAGAATGACCGAAAGTAAAGGGGATGGGAATGTTACAGTCTGTCGATAATCTAAAACAAATATTGGTTTGTGAATCAGCTAAAACATAATGATTTGGCACCTTTTGTGTAATTATGGCAAGAAGATATCTTCCTATTCATTGTGTGCCTACCCTCGTAGTGTATGATATTCTGTGAGAACCTCTCTCTTACATAGAAAGATTTGTTGCCCCCCCCCCCCCCCCCTCTCCCCTCCAAAAGCATAAGCATGCGTTAATGACCTCAAATACAGAGGTGGGTAACATGAATATATGTACCATATAATTTTATTGAAATACCCTGAAACTATTTATTTTTAAGTCTTGGCTGTAATAAAAATACGAGTTTGAAATCAACATTTCTGTCATTTTTGTGCTAAAAAATAAGTACATAGTTTAAAGTGTACTTTACTGTAATTTCTGTGCTTGAATAATTAAAAAAAATATAGAAGTAACAGTACTGTGATTTAGGACTAAATACATGCGAAAAATTGAAATTGCACAACTTAGTTCAATGGTTACTCACTAACTTATGTTTCAGAAAAGGACATGCTTAACACTTGGGATCAACATGGCCTAAGCACAAGGTTTTTTTTAAAATAGGAACCTCCTTTTCTTTCTTCTGAACGAGGGCAAATGATGCAACCACCTTGATGTTTTCAATGTTTGTCTTCTAGTTTTCATACTGGAGCATTTACTGCTGACTTAAGTTTTCTGGGAAGATGGTAGCTCATGTCGGCATGTTCCTGGTGATGTTCTTTCATGAGATTAGTTGCAAGAATGTTGAAATATTCGTTCTTGTAATGCTTGCAGATATTATCAGGGTGTTAATTTCAGCAATATTTAGAAGAGCATAGAATACAGTTAGAGGCCATCTTCTTGAGTTATGCAACATAGTAGGTAGAATGCAATTGCTCTGCTGTATCCGAACTATCTTGTGTCAAGTGTGGTCATCATTTCTGGTCTTCTTGGCTGTCCTGATGTTTATGAATTTTATCATCATTATCCATTGCCAAAATGAGCTATGTAACCATTCCTCATTTGATTATTAATTTTTAAAAGCAGGAACATACTGGTCTCATTTCTGATAAGACAGTTGTATTCTCTACAGTATTATAGGCGACTGTTCTTTTATTTCTAAGTGGTACTTCCGTACTCCATTTAGTACTGCCATGTTTTTTTTTTTGTCAAACAGTCTGAAATTTCATTTTCTTCTGCAGAGTTTGTACTCATTTCACCTTCAGTACCACCTTCATATTCCATGTCATTATTGTGCTTGTTATCACTCTGATGTTTGACAACAAATCATTTTCATTCCCACCAACATTGGCATCCTATTTGTCCTCACATTCCATAAGTCTCAGATTGTGCACATGCTATGCTTTACACATTTACAACACACATGGCTCAACACGTTGGTAGGAGACACAAATTTACAACTAAATACACAAGCTTGTCTTACACTGAAGAATTACTTTACTGGCCTCATGGTGTGGGAGGCAGTAGAAGAATTTCAGGTTCTCCATGGTTAACCAGCCAGCCTCACTGGTGGTCCATTGTTGTAATTTAGGTTGCAAAATGAAAACATACACACAAGAAAAAAATGAAATGACACCAACTAGCTGCCCTGTACAACTTAATATATTTCAAGGCGTGTATGACACCCCACCAGACTAATTCAGATTTTATTGTTGATAATAAAGAAGCAGACACCTCACAAACATTCATCAAATATAGACAATAAATTGGCACACTTGTATGCAGGGCTACAGAAATCATAGAAATGTTATTTGATGAAATGGACTGATTACAACCTGTGATGTCATATGCTGTGTCTGTTCCATTTCAGTCACCCCTTGACTTGGCTACAAAGACTCCCTGTTTTTGATTATACATAATTTAATATCTTCACGATCCCTGTATTTGGTGCTGTGTGGTTCCATTAATGGTTAGAATGATGTGGCTTGTATGTAGGCCCCCCTGCACCTTTTTCTCATTCTGTGTACAGATAACATTTTATCATATTTGTGTTCATTCACCAGAGGAAACCAAACCATTTTAAGGATGCAGGGTACTTATAAATGGTGGAAAAATCGAATTTTTTTTTATGAATTTATTAAATTCTATAGTCTTTCCTGATTACATTGATATATACATTATAGGGTTTCAAATAAAAAAATGACCTATATCTACCAAATTTTATAGTTACAGCCATGCCTGCTTTATTTCTGTTACAGAAACCAGTATTATTTTGACCTGCCAGGTTAGCCGAGAGCGCTTATGCGCTGCTTCCTGGAATCGGGTAGGCGCACCAGCCCCAGATCGAATCCGCCCGTCTTATTAATGACGACGGTCGATGTGCTGGCCAGCCTGGATGTGGTTTTTAGGCGGTTTTCCACATCCCCCTACATGAATACTGGCCTGGTCCCCATGCCCCGCATCAGTTACACGGCTTGCGGACATCTGAACACTTTCGCACTATTCCATGGATTACACTAGTCACAGACCCCTGGGGGTACACTAATTCCGTCCCGGGGGGTACGGGGTGGTGGCAGGAAGGGCATCCGGCCAGCCCTTCAACTAAAATTGGCAAATCCGATTAACCATGCCACCCTGTGTAGCTGCGGGAAAAGGCACAATCGGAAGAAGAAGAAGAAGAAGAAGAAGAAGAAGAAACCTAGTATTGTTTTGAAAAGAACTGTGAACTTTGTTTCCAGTGATTATTCGTATGATACATTGTATTTGTTGGTAGCAGTGCAGGTTTCTAATGTCTGTAAATCATTATCTTTGCTTATTTACTTTTGTTTCGCTGAAGCAGTTTGTTCACGTGTTACTGAATGTTTGTTGCCCAAGTGCTACATATATTTGTGGAAGTACATATCCTTTAGTGTGCAATAAATACAAACTATACCACACATCAAGAAATTCAATTAAAGGAAATTCCATGTTAACCAGTTCACAAACTAAGCAAGCCACACTGTTGAAAGTAACCTATGTATCAGTTCTTCAGGGAAGAAACTCCGCCATGGCACGCTTCCTGGTGATTCAAAATTTTTGTGTTAACAGTGGTGCTGTTTGTAGTGGATTTGTTGTTGGTGATGCGGGCATCTTATCTTCTTTGATAAAGGAAGTGGCGAAATGTAATCAATGTGATTGTGCAGGCTGTCTGGAAATAACTGAACAACAAAGTAGCAGGAAGGGTTTAGCATCAAAATTAGTTGTTCTGTGTAGATCTTGCAATAAATTTACCTCGAAAATGACTTCGAACATTGCGCATTATTCATATGATGTGAATTTGAAGTTAGTGTATTCAATGCGTGCAGTAGGAAAAGAAAAAAAGGCTGCTTAAATGTTTTGTGGTTCAATGGACCTTCCTCCTCCTCCCAGTAGGTACAGCAAGTTCATAAAAATACTTTTAGGTACCTAAAGCATTTATGAAATGTGCAGTAGAAGAAACTGTAAATATTAGTGGAACCAGGAAGATTGCTGTTGCACTTGATGGGCTATGGCAACTTCGAGAATATCGTTCTTTGAATGGTGTTGTAAGTGCTACTTCTCTGGAGGATGAAAGAGTTGTTGATGTTGAGTGCTTATTTAAGGACTGTTACACCTGCCATGGTAACACTGAAGGACATATTGAAAATCAGTGTTCTAAAAATTATGATGGTTACAGTGGAGGTATGGAGTGTGATAGAGCTCTACAAATAGTTCAGAGGTCAGTGCCCGTTTATAACGTTAGATATACGAAGTACCTAGGTGAAGGGGACTCTAAAGCTTTCAATAAAATTAATGAGTTCAATGTTTATGGTGATACCTTGGTAACAAAACTGGAGTGTTTTGGACATGTGCAAAAGAGGGTGGGTGCTAGATTGACGAAGCTATGAAGATAAATGAAAGGAAAGTTGCTATCTGATGGAAAATCTATGTCTGGCCAAGGCAGATTGACAGAAACTGAAATAGACCAGAGTTATTATGGACTGGCCATTAGATGAACTGCACCTCTGAATGGAGTTACAGCAATGAGAAAAGCTTTATGGGCCACAGATGACCACCCTGTTCACAGACTTTGCCCTAAAAGAGCAGATACTTGGTGTGGTTACCAAAAAGCAAAAGTAAGTTGTCAAATATACCATCATAAGCATTCTCTTCCTGAGCCTGTTATGAATGAAATAAAACCAATTTTTAGAGACCTGAGTAACCCTGTTTTGCTTAGTAAATGTCTTCATGGGGGCACTCAGAATGCAAATGAAAGTTTCAACCTTTCCATAAGGGAAAGACTACCCAAGGATGTTTTTGTAGGACTAAATACTTTAAAAGTTGGTGTGCTAGATGCAGTGATATGTTTCAATGATGGAGTGATAGGAAAGTTTGGAAGTCCTGAGAAATTTAGGCATAAAATGTGGCTCTAATATGGAAGATCAATTGCTTGCGTGTGACAGACAACGGGTCCATGAAGCTGAAAGATTCGCTTGTCAAGTTACCAAAAAAGCAAGAAGTGCTAAAAGGAAAGCCAAGAGGAAGCTTGAAAATGAAGAAATGCTGCAGGATGAAGACTATGATTCAGAAATGTTCTGAGGCACAGTTTAATTGGACTCATATCTTCATTCACAATTTCTTGCTAGTTGTATTTTTCAGAATTCAGGTACAAATATTTCCCAGAGTTTATAAAGCATTGATCTAATTTTTTTTCTTAACTTGCAATAGTCCTTACTTATGTAGTAGACCTAAGCTTTATTGCAGAATCAACTAAATTGTAGAAAAAATAACATTTTTACTAATTTTATAAAAATTAAAATGTAAGATGTGATATTTTTTTTATCCTTGTAATATACGTAATAGGTGGTCTAGTACTTCAGCCATCATGTCACGCATATCTGGTAAAAATTTGGTCTCCTTCAAATGTATAATATTGGATTAAATGGTACCGCCATTTGAGGAAGCATTTTGGAAAAAAAAATGCATCAATTTCTTTGTAATTTACTTGATAACCCTAAGCAGTTTCTAAAATATTCAAAATACTTGTAATTTGTTTAGAAAGTGTGCTGCATTACCTGATATCAACAAATAATCTGTGAAACATATACATTATAAATGTTGCCTGAAAGAAATAGGTGTTGATTTTTTCGTAATATTGAGCCTGAAAAGTACCCTGTATCCTTAACAGAGGACATTGATGTACTTGAAAATATAGTACAACTCAAGTCTATTATCATTGCATTGGCCTTTCCTTCTGTCCTAACATGAACCTAGTTTCTGTACTGTAGAAAGTACTCAAGCTAGAGGTCTTTGAAGGAGTCAATGAAAGCATATGATCATTGAGGTATCTTTTTATTTTATAGCTTTCTGCTTGGAATTGAAAAGGTTGTGTCCAATGTGAAGTAATTACTGCTATGTTTCCACTATGAATACAGATACATACACAAGTATTTGTGTCACCGTGTCCCTCTTTGTAGAATGTCATATTGGTAACCATGAATGCCAGGTATGATTAAAAAGTAACAGGAATTTTTTAACATTGAGGGCTTTTTATACATTTGATTTTCAAAAGTTTTTTTTATCTTGTTGGTACACATGTTCCTTGATATATGTTTGCATTTTCAGCTGTTTCAAATAATTGGTTTATTGTTGACACTTGCAAAGATTATACATTTTTTGAGTACTTGGCAAATTTTTACTTTCAAAAAATAATTGAATAATGGAGTAAAGTGCAGCACCACATTTGAAAAGTTGACTGTGGCCTTTGGTGAATCTACTATCAGTAAGAAAGGAGTTTATGAGTAATATAAATATCTCAAAGAGGGTCGAGAAGACATTGAATACAATGACCACCCGGGACACCCAAGCACATCTATTAGTGACAACAGTGTGGAAGAAGTAAAGAAAATTGTTCTGAAAATTTGCCTAACCACCACGAGAGAGGTTGCTGTTGATGTTGGCATATCCTTTATCTTATGCCAAGCAATTTTTTTGGATTTTTGGGAATGAAACATTCGGCAGCAAAGTTTGTTCTGAAATTGTTGAATTTTTGTCCAAAAAGGTTGTTGCATAGACATCACTCAGGAATTTCCGAGTGAAGTCGACAATGATCTAGAACTTCTAAAGAAGGTTAGAATAGGTGATGAAATGTGGGAATACGGGTATGATGTCAAAACCAGGGCCAAGTCGGCCCAGTGGAAACTGCCTGAAAAGCCAAGACCAAAAAAAATTCGACAAGCTCGATCACATGTGAAGGTTCTCCTCTACAATTGGATAGTGCATCATGAGTTCCAGCCATATGGTCGTACAGTCAATAAGGAATACTACCCAAAAGTTACGCACCATTTGTATTAAGAAATCCAAAGAAAATGACCAGAATTGTGGCAAAACCACTTGTGGAAATTGCATAATGATAATGCTGCAGTCACACCTCAATGCTTGTTCATGATTTTTTGTGGCAAAAAAAAAACCTGTTATGTTTCTTCAGCCACCATATTAGCCAGACATGGCCCCCTGTGACTTCTTTTTATTCCCGAGGCTGAAGAGAACCATGGAAGGACACTGTTTTGCCACCATTGATGAGATGATAAACAGAATTGCTGAAGGAGCTGAACACCATAATAAAAAGAGCTGCAGAAGTGCTTTTAAGATTGGAAAAAGTGCTGGCACAAGTGTGTTATATCTGAGGGGGGGGGGGGATTACTTTGAAGAGGACACAGTTGAAGTTGATGAATACATAAAGTGTCTTCAAGAACTACAAAAATTCCCTTTACTTTTTGATCGCACCTGGTATATAGAGCTCCCCAAAGATTCAATTGTATTCTTTTGTGTTTCATTGATAATTACTTGGCATGTACAGGAATTTCGTTCCTACCATGGTTGAGTTGGGAAAGGAAAGGCGGAGCAATGTTTAATAACTTTGATTTCAGTGGTACATTAGAGGTGGCATAGATGGTTAGGAGAAGGGCATGGCACTCAATTTGAAAATGAAATATGAAATGCTTAGAAGATTACCGTTCCTCATTTTTTGATTAAAGTTGTTACTGTTTCAACTTTTTCATGAATTGTATGGCTTAATAATTAAGATGATGATCAGGGTGCATATAGGCCTGCATACTACTTACGGTACTGTACAGTTATACTACTTAGATTCTTAGAGTTTTCTTGCTTTGTAACCGTCAAGTTAAATTTTTGACACAATCTTAATTTAATTTTTTTAAGGACTGCCTTGGAAATCACCTTCAAAGATGCAACTCTTTCAAAGCATTGTGATGACTGGCACATTCTTCAGAGCCACTAATGGCATGCTGATGTTTCAACAGCAGAGGGACATTCCAGGAGTGCCAGGTAAGTGCTCAACTTTTAGTCACATTAACATTCATTCCAGATAACATGATTCCAGTAGATATACCACAAAAGCCTTTATTACACTGAAGAGCCAAAGAAACTGGTACACATGCCTAATATCGTGTAGTGCTCCCGCGAGCACACAGAAGTGCCGTAACACGACGTGACATGGATTGACTAATGTCCGAAGTAGTGCTGGAGGGAACTGTCACCATGAATCCTGCGGGGCTGTCCACAAATCCATAAGAGTACAAGAGGGTGGAGATCTCTTCTGAACAGCACATTGCAAGGCATCCCGGATATGCTCAATGATGTTCATGTCTAGGGAATTTGGTGTCCGGCAGTAGTGTATAAACTCCGTAGCAATCCTGGACATGTGGGGTGTTATATTGTCCTGCTGGAATTGCTCAAGTCCATCGGAATGCACAATGGACGTGTATGGATGCAGGTGATCAGACAGGATGCTTACGTACTTGTCACCTGTCAGAGGCGTATCCAGACATATCGGGGCCCCCATATCACTCCAACTGCAAATGCTGCACATCATTACAGAGCCTCCACCAATTTGAACAGTCCCCTGCTGACATGCAGGGTCCATGGATTCATGAGGTTGTCTCCATACCTGTACACGTCCATCTGCTCGAGACTCCTGTGACCAGGCAACATGTTCCAATCATCAACAGTAAAATGTCGGTGTTGACAGGCCCACGTGAGGTGTAATGCTTTGTGTCATGCAGTCATCAAAGGTACATGAGTGGACCTTCAGCTACAAATGTTTCGTTGTATGGTTCACATGCTGACACTTGTTGATGGCCTAGCATTAAAATGTGCACCAGTTTGCGGAAGGGTTGCACTTCTGTCACATTAAATAATTCTCTTCAGTCGTCGTTGGTCCCTTTGTTGCAGGATCTTTTTCCGGCCGCAGCGATGTCAGAGATTTGATGTTTTACCTGACTCCTGATGTTTGCGGTACACTCGTGAAATAGTCGTATGGGAAAATCCCCTCCTCATAGCTACCTCAGAGACGATGTGTCTCATCACTTGTGCGCCAGCTATAACACCATGTTCAAACTCACTTAAACTTGATAATCTACCATTGTAGCAGCAGTAACCGATCTAACAACTGTGCCAGTCCCTTGTTGTCGTATATAGGTGTTGCTGACTGCTGTGCTGTATTCTGTTTGTTTACATATCTCTGTATTTGAATACGCATTCCAATACCAGTTTCTTTGGCACTTCAGTGTATGATTAACAAGCACACACTGATCTGTGTATGTTTGCTTGATGTGTGTGCCTTAACTGTTGATATTGCTTTTTTTTTTGTAACTGCTGTATTGTGTGTGCATATACAAAAGTACATGTAGTAAACAAATATACAAGATTAGTATTTTATCTATCTTCAGCAACTGTAGTCATCTATAATGAAATAATAAGTAACCAGTTACATAAAAAAATTCTTTACCAGTTTTGGGCACTTAGTGCCCTTCTTCAGAAGGACTATCGCATAGTTTGAGAGTTTCAGTAATAATGTGCATACAGCAAAATGCCATGGTATTGTAGTGCACAGTGTCTGCATAAAACTAGCATAAATTATATTAAGTATACAAGATTTGTATTCAAATTCTCACATCATCAAAATTGTCACAATAATGTCACCAGTTTCCAGATAAAATTATAGTTTACGTTGAGAAGAATGGTTGAAAATGAAACTACTGGGAAGATTGTGGTGAATATGAATTTTTAAAAATATTAGATAGGCAAGTTTTCCAGCAAATTAGTGAGAAGATTACTGTTTTTTTTTTTTTTTTTTTTTTTTTTTTTTTTTTTTTTTTTTTTTTTTTTTCTCCACACTAAAAATATACTTTACATTTTTCCTTATTCCCTGCAGTGTAGTTGCACATGGTAAAACTTTTCAACAAGAATACTACTGGTCTTAACACTTGTTGAAAATAAATTGTCCAGCAAAATATGAAAGTACGTATGCTCAGATACAGTAATGAATCTCGGTGCCTTGAGATATTTATTTATTTTTATTGGGGGGGGGGGGGGGGGAGGGAGATATTAAGTACTGTTAGTGACTTATAGTGCATTTAAAAGTAGTTGCGACTTTTGACAGTTCAGTATGGAGCGAGTGAAGGGAAGCATAGTTGCCAGCATGTGCTGAACGCTTCAGCAGGCGCCCGATAATGCCAGGTCTGCTTGGCGCGTAACCTGTTAGCTGCACAAGCTGGCCGATTGCAGTCTTTCTCTAACAATTTTAAAGGAACTATACTGTGATAAACTGAGTCTCACACATCTTATAGCTTCATTCATCAGTTTCATCATGAATTACCTATCATTTCTTTAATGGTCATAGTTGTTATAATATTTCGGTATTAGCTAAACCACTGCGAGAAATTCTTAAAGTTTGCAGTGAAAAATAAAGGTCACTATGGAATTGCATTTTGTGTATGTTAGGCCATACGTTGCTGTATATGAAATTTAGATTGTTCTTTAAACCTCGAAGGATATTGCTATCTATCATCAGTGTCGACAAATGGAATGTATGTAAAGGGCTCTGTCACGAACGCACTCACCAGTGAAAAAGCCAGGATGAAATATTCATGAATCCCTCGTATCTTATAAACGGTCTGAGATATCGAAACAAGATTTAGACAAATGGTAGCACGCAAAGAGAAGGGTATTTTGCCATATGATTAATATATGAAACTTCTACACCTACTGAAATATTCAGTCAACTACATATTTTTAAAATGAAATAATGTAATTTTTAAGGACCATCAGTAGACTGTGAAATGAGAATTGCTGTGGATTTTGCAACAGTATAAGTGAAGAACCTGCACATTTATTTTTATACTGAGAATGGGTTTTCTCATAACTGTTGGCAAGTCTTGGCCTCAGTTACTAGTTTAATAATACACTGTTTTAGGATTCTGCAACAATTTCAACTGCATTAGAATGTTAGTGAGTTGTAACCTGTAAACTCTGGTGTGTTTAGGCAAAAAAAAGGTCTGATTTAAATGAGCGTGTTGCGGGGAAGCCTGTTTAAACTACAATCTTTAGCAATAGCCATTTTGATGACTTGATAGTGTGGAGTTTTTAGTTTGTACAGTAATAAAAGTTCCATTAACTTCGCCTTATACAAGCAAGGTTCAACTTTATCCAACTGAACATATCTTGTACCCTGAGAAAAATAACTGCTTTCCTCCACTGCATTGCTGGACCTTTGTCCATCACAATCGAGTGATATTGCACATTGTCCATTACCATCGTCGAATTCAGAGGAATATTTTGCAATGGAAAATTATCTTCACAGCCAGTGAACGTATTCTTGGATACCCACTTATATTGCGAGTCTCGTGTTCGACATGATGCACTGTTATTATTAATGCAGTGCCAAAATGAATACCTGACAACTGTAGAACACTTCAATGCCAGAAAATATCACATCACAACGTGAGCTAATGAATGTAGATGCTTTTAATGAGTGACACCAAGTGGTACTGTTTATTTGTGGTTTGGCAACAGGGGCGCTTTACCAACCGAACTGCTGGCGGTGTGGTAGGGAATGCCGCCTCACCATTGGTGTTAACTGAGCAACAGCGTCATGTCACCTTCGGTGAGCCAAATGTCAAAAGTAGCAACTAATTTTAAATGCACTATAATTTCATTTAACCATCACAAGTTTTTCTTGGTATATCTCTAGTCAGCTGCTGGATTACTTACATCAGCAAATGTTTTAATCTAGTAACATCTAAAACCTTTTGACATATTGGAACATCAATTTAGGCGTGATGTGCGATATTGTGGGCCACGGTTAATATTTGTCACAGCAAAAGGAAATTGCCCATTGGTCATGAGAACAGTGCACTTGCTCACAAATGAGCTTTGACAAAACTGAGGAATTTGAATTGTGCGTCATTGGAACATCCTCACTGTTCAGTAGTTGAAGCCCCCATTGACTTCTGCTGGTTTCCACCTTGAAAGAAATGTGTTGTTGGAAACCATTTTGAATCCAGTGGAGAGGATGTTGCAGTCATACATTGGTATTTTGTAGACCTTTCAGAATACACCTGTGGGAATGGAATCAACTCACTGGCAAAATATTGGTCAAAATGTGTTGAAAAATAATTGAATTTTTCACCTAAAACACAAACTTTCACTTCTAGGTCGAGAACTTTTTTCGTGTCCTCACAAAGGTACAAGTATTGAGGGATTTCTGTGTTTCTTTACTGTAAACTGTGACAAGCTGAGTACAGCAGAGACTGAGCATCTTGCAGAAATTACATAACTTAATGTTAGCGAGGGAATGTGTAGGAAGTGGGACATTATTCTGGGCCGGTTGGCCTCCACCTCGTGTCTTGTAAAATTCTTAGCTTCTTATAGACGGTTGCATTGCTGCTTTTAACGGGTGGCTCGTGGACTTAGGCTAATAGCTGACATTTATTTTACTTTTGTTTAATTTCTGTGTAGAATAGTCTCAAAACCCATTTCTCTAGTACCTTAAAAGAATGATTGAGGATACGCAAACAATATATTGATATGTTTATAGTATCAGAAATGATTGAATAATTTCTAACAGTTTATTTTACATTTTGAGAAAACTGCCATAACTTTGTTGACTATTTAGTTCTCCACAGTTATAAGTGTAGCTCATTCATGAGTGTGTTGTTGTTAGTTAAAGACTAGCAGTGTTAGTGGTGCAAGTTATACATTTTACCCAGTAATCTTCACTTTTCAACCCCCCCCCCCTCCCACACACACACACACAGCAAAATCTAATGTAGGAAAGGACGTAATGTAGTAAAGCACCTTAGTGGACGAAACTTCCTGGCAGATTAAAACTGTGGGCCGGACTGAGACTTGAACTTGGGACCTTTGCCTTTCATGGAGAAGTGCTCTACCCGCCCACAAAAGGCAGAGGTCCCGAGTTCGAATATCAGTCCTGCACACAGTTTTAATCTGCCAGGAAGTTTTATATCAGCACACACTCTGCTGCAGAGTGAAAATATGATTCAGGAAACCTTAGCGGATGTTTATGATTTTAATGGCCAATCAGTCATTCTCAGGATGTTGGATTTATTTGAAGTTGTGCTTTATGGCTATAATGTAATGTGAATACGGGGATGGTGTCTTAAAAAAAAAATACCTTTTTTATGTGTAGTCGTCCTCATATAGTGATCTCTCATAGGCAGGGTATTAAACTTTAACGTCTCTTCCTTACCTCAGTTTTGATACTTTTTGCCTCCATTACTATTATTTACAAGTACCTTGCTTTCCCCTTCTTGTCTTTAGTATCCCTGTCAGCAGATATCACGATGAAAGCAGATGAGCTGGCGTGAGTAGAGCAGCAAAGTGGTTAGGAACCCTGCCGTGGAGGGCTTATGCATCACATAGTATGGGAAGATCCACTGGTGGATCTGTTTACTTGCAGGCAGCAGCAAACAGATGGACCCATGCTCACAGTGAGCTCAACTGCTACGGACCTCGTCTTGCACTTTGTGCTATGTATTGTTGTGTGATTAGTCGTTGGCCTCCCGCACCCGCCACGTGCGGAGTTTATTTCTGTGCATGGCTCTCTGTGGGTTCAAATGCTCTGCTTCCCATAGATTGACGTGTATGGTGAGTTCATTTCCTCTCATGGGGTTCTGTTTCCTGGTTATTAATGAGTCACCATGATGGTAGGAACAGTTGCACCTACAGAAAGAGCAGCAGTAGCAGCAACAGGATAAGATGCAGTCATCGGCAGGTAGCCAGGCACCCACTGCACAGTTTTCTTCTCCACTATTTGCCAGTTTCATTGAGCCTACAGAAAGGTGGGAACCTGCAGTGGTTCTTGCTGCACTGGCAGGTGAAACCTATCGTTGATGTAGTTGATAAGGCTGCTTTTTTATTGTTGTCCAGCAGTGTGGGTTTATATGATGTTGTCGTCCAAAATATGAAGCCCTCTACTGTGTCTAGGAAACTCACTTTGACGAGCTTTGTCAACTGCTTACACTGTATTTCTGTCATGAAACCCATGTGGTGGCAACATGATTGCATTTTAACCAATGCCACAAGTGCCCAGAGTAGCAGTATCCAGCTTGGATCACCAATATGCAGAGCATCTCGTGCAAATGTCATTTCGAGTGTCCCAAATGTGCTACCTTTTATGTAGACTGTCTAATTCGGGATGTGTTTGTTAGCTTCTTATCCCGTGGTTCAGACTAGGACATTGATCTTGATTGTCCCTTGTTTAGTTGACATTGGCCAAACTGCAGCATCGTATGAGTTTATGGTGGTGGCTAAGGGTGTTCTTTTTGATAATTGGCATGTGGCTCAATTATGTGAGCATGGTAAACAGATTCCACTGCTCTGTGGGATACTCCTGGTGGCTTCACCTCACATAAAGTCATTGTGTGTTACTGCCATTGACAATGCCAGTGCAGTGGCATCGCGGCACTCCCCATCTTCACTGACAACGATTCCCAGGTCGTTGGCACTGTTGACTTGAATGAGCCAGTGGTACTGTACCGATTGTCAGTTGTTGAATGTTCACTGAGACTGCCTGCACATGTAGGCCACTAGTGGGGTATGCCATTTGATAGGACATTTGGCAACTATTTGTGACACTCGGTGGTCTGCGAATCAGTCCTCGCACACTCCAGTGTTTTCCCTGGACTCTGTGGCTATCTCCACCATCCTGCATGTGTCATCCTAGCATATTTTGCTGACGTTCATAGTAAACTGTGCATTCCCTTGCAGGGACAGTTCTCCGCCCTCAGACATTGCAAGAATGTGGAACAGCAACTTACATTATTAGTGGTCAGTATATCTTTGGGCTTAATAGTTTTTTCAGTTTTCGGCTTCCAGGTCATTCATGAATTACATTTAGTGTCTCAGCCTGTTCCTTTCATAATTTGGACTCCTTGCTGCGGTCGTATGGCCTACTCGTTGTTTGAGAATACTATGGTCTGGGCAGAAAATTTTGAGGTGCCTGTTTCTGTTAGGCTATCAGCTGTACCTAAATTTTGTTGCCCCACCCCTTTCCCTTCACCATGTCAGTAAAGGTGGAGTTGCAGCATTGGCAGGATCGAGGCATCGTTTCACCTATTTTGTCGAAACAGGGGGCAAGCCCTTTGCGGGCAATTCAGAAGCCCATCGGTGCCGTGCACCTCTGTGTTGATTTTAAACTGGCAGTCATTGTGCTGTGTATTGCGGATTCATATCCCATTCTGTGGCAAGTGGAGTTCTTGGTGAAGTCATTGGGGGCCAGTATTTTTCACACATTGACTTGCGTGGTGCTTACCTATAGTTGCTGCTGGATGCAGTTTCTCTAAAGTTCCTGATCCTCAACACTCCCTTTGTGCTTTACTGGTTCAGTTGCTTGCCTTTTGGAACCTTCGTTGCACTAGGAAATTACCAACAGTATTTTGAGCAGTTAATTCGGGACATACTCTGTTGTGTCAATTACCTTGATGACATCTAGGAGGCCCTACTTTGGAGGAGCATTTACGAAACCTACAGTTACTTTTCCACTGCCTCCTATAGAATGGTCTTTGTTGCTAGCTGAAAAAGTGTTGTTTTTCTCCCCAAAGTTGTATTTTTTGGGATGTGAGCTTAGTAAGGATGGTCTCATCCTTACCGGTGAGCACATCAAAGCCGTTGTTAACCTGCTGCCTCCATCCAAGAACCTAAAGGAGCTTCAGCCTTTTGTGGGTAAGATTTCATACTATGCTCAGTTCATTCCCTGGGCCGAATGCATCTATCTGTCTCTTCACCAGCTTTGCCAGAAGGGCGTTAAGTTTGTCTGGTCTGCACATTGTCAGTGGGCATTTCAGTCTCTCAAACAGTGTTTGTGGTTGGCTCCCTGTCTGGCTTCCTTCACACCAGGTAAACCTTTAACCCTGGCCTGTGACACATTCCAGTATGACATTGGTGCCATCCTGTCCCAACATAACCTGGACAGCACCGAACGGCCCATTGCCTACACATCAAAGACGCTTTATGCTGTGCAGCGTAATTATTCACAGGTGGAAAAGGAGGCACTAGCTATTATTTTCACAGTTAAAAAGTTTCACGCCTTCCTGTGTGGGATGTTGTTCCTCATCATCACTGACCATGAGCTGTTGATTTCTTTATTTGACCCTCATTCCAATGTGCTATATAGGACTGCCAACAAATTGCGGTGGTGGGCCATCTTTCTATGTAACTTTTATTACGATATTCATTACCACTCCATTAGTCACCACGCCTATACTGATCCACTATCGCTGGGGCCCGATTTGGTGTTAGATTGGCAAGAGCTTCTCCTGTTTCTGTTTGATGATTCCTTGTAGCAAATCCTGTTGGAATTTCCATTGATGGCATGCTAAGTCGCTACCACCGTGGCTGCTGACCCACTTTTCTAGAAAATCATTTAGGCTGTCTAGTTGGGTGACTGGAGCACGCATCTTCAGGTGTGGATCAAGCATAGCGTACACTTTTTGTTCGATGTGCTTGGCTCAACATTGTCCAGGAGGCCACATGCTTGCCACAGAGGAGCAATGCTGTTGAGTTAGTCATCCCTGCGGCATTGTGTCATTGCACACTCCAGTTGCTGCAAGCGTCCCGTTGGGGTATGACTTGTATGAAGGTGTTTGTGTGATTTCGCGTCTACTGGCTGACAGTTGATTGTGTCATTGAACATCTGGTGTGGGCTTGCACAGAACCAGGCTGCACCACAGTGCCTGTTCTCTACTTGACCAGTTCCGGTGGGTCCTTGGGGGTGCAAGTCGATTTTGCTGGCCCATTTTTGGGTAGCAAGTGGTTGTTGGTCGTCAGCGCATTGTCAAATTTCCTGTATATCCACGTCATCAAGTGCCACTGTTAGTGCATTGTCAGTTATTGAGAGATCTCCTAGGATCCTTGTGTCCGATAATGGGAGGCAGTCTGTGTCACAGGAGTTTGAAGACTTTTCTGTCTGTAATGATATCCAGCATCTGATTACTGCTCCATTTCAGCCAGCTTCTAACCCTGAGATGGAACACCTCATGCCCACATTGAAGACCCAAATGGGGAAGTCCTCATCTTCCTCTTCCCGTGATGATAAATTGTTGAGTTTTTTGGCTACGTAGCCTGCCATGTTTTCTTACCGGGGCTGCTGTTTGTTCGAGTTCTTCAGCTGGCGGCAGGGATGTCGTGGCGGGCCACAAATGTAGCAGTTTTTTGTGGTGGTTGTTGATGGGGAGCAGCTGAAACATCATGCAAGTCAGTTGTGCATATGTCCTGCTATGGAATCACCGCTGAGGCCTTCCACTCAGCTGAGCGGTTGGGTTGTTATGTCATTGTTCCAGGGGTGGGCTCCCATTTGCAATGACATGCCTCCTGTTGCCACCCAATACACACCTGCCTGTTGCTTGCAGCCTTGGGCCCCAATAAGGATTGGGTTCCTGCGTGCCGAAGTGAAGACCATGGATTTCGACCCATCTCCCTCTCCTTCTGCATCCTCCTCCTCCCCCTCCCCATCCCCCCCCCCTCCTGTCATTCTTTTGCCCCCATCATCGATGGAGGTGACCTCGTCCCCACTGCTGCCAGGGGATCTGCCTTTGCCACAGTCTCCATGTCCTTAAATTTCTCCAGGGTAACCAGAGGTGTCGACGTTGCCTCCTTTGGTGGTCAGTCAGCTGCCAAGTTCTCCAGTGCTCGCCCTGCTTCTGCACCAGAGGTTATGGCCTTTTTCAGCCATATACATGGCCTTTTTCGGCCATATACGTGCCCTTTTTCGGCCATATACGTGCCCTTTTTCGGCCATATACGTGCCCTTTTTCGGCCATATACGTGGCCTTTTTCGGCCATATACGTGGCCTTTTTCGGCCATATACGTGGCCTTTTTCGGCCATATACGTGGCCTTTTTCGGCCATATACGTGGCCTTTTTCGGCCATATACGTGGCCTTTTTCGGCCATATACGTGGCCTTTTTCGGCCATATACGTGGCCTTTTTCGGCCATATACGTGGCCTTTTTCGGCCATATACGTGGCCTTTTTCGGCCATATACGTGGCCTTTTTCGGCCATATACGTGGCCTTTTTCGGCCATATACGTGGCCTTTTTCGGCCATATACGTGGCCTTTTTCGGCCATATACGTGGCCTTTTTCGGCCATATACGTGGCCTTTTTCGGCCATATACGTGGCCTTTTTCGGCCATATACGTGGCCTTTTTCGGCCATATACGTGGCCTTTTCAGGGGGGCAGACATTGTATTCCAGTGGATATTGTGATGAAGGCAAATGAGGTGGCATGGGTAGAGCAGCGGATTTGTTTGGGGACCTGCCATGGAGGGTGTGTTGCGTAGTATGGACAGAGCTGCTGATGGAAGTGTTTACTTCTGGGCAGCGGTAAGTGGAGCAGACTATGTTGATGCTGAGCTCAAACAATGCGGACCTCGCCTTGCACTTTGCACTGAGTGCTGTTGTCATGTGCTTAGTCATTATACACCCACACCAGTTGTATGCTAACATGATTGCCATGCGTATCTTCACATTGGTTTGGACATTCTGCTCCCTGTAGACTGACTTTCAGAGTTACTGGGTTCTGTTGCCTGGTCGTCATTGAGCCACTGTCAGCCCGTGAAGTACGCATGCCGATGGTGTAGAGTAGCAGCATTGTCATGCCTGTGCAGATACAAAACACTCTATTTTTATTTTCTTCATGTGTGTGGTTATTCTGTAAGGGCAAGTCAAACAGTATCATAATTTGAAAACCTTAGAAAAGGCTAGTTTTTTCATATTGTTTAGTGTGCAGACAACTCTGTACTTCTACATAGCACCATGCTTCAAGAACTGTAGTGTTGGCATCTTACTGACTGAGTTATGACAAACCAAGACTGCTGCTGTTTCACTGTTGACTCTGTGTCGTAACGTCAGCTACCTCTTCTAGGTCTGTAATCATGTGAATGTTGCAGGGCAGTTTTGTTGTGTGCTTTAGAGGGTCTTCCCTTGTGGTGAATGTCAAGAAGGTGAAAATTATACTATTTATTAAATGTTTCCCTACTTTTATGCGCTCTTATTCTACACACTCTAATATGATTGGCTCTTGTGTAACAAGGCAAGTTGTTCATATTTCAGCTCTGACCATTTCTTGTGCTGTTGAATTTACGTTTCATAGAGTGGTGATTGTGGATTAACTGAGTAGATTACAAAGGTGTTACAAACATATATTAGAAAAAAAAAATCAACTGGGTTATGAGTGGCATACTAGTTGAAGAAAAACATGCTATTGGGGAACTGTAGGTGCACACGCTACATCAGTTGTATTAGGCTTATTCAAGAATGCCGATTTCTGGCATAATTGTTATGAACAAGCACCAATAACAAGAGAGCAGGTAGGGCTAGACCACTGAACAAAGCATTCCTGAGAAATGGAAAAGTATTACATTTCATAATAGCTCCTTTGCAGTGTAATTTCGTGAGGAATCAGTTAAGAAAGTGTCTTCTTGCCCATTGCAAAACAAGTCTAGGACTAACAAGAATTTTGAAATCAGTGTAGGCCTCTTAACACAACCCATGTTCTGAAGACTACAAGTTTTTACTGCATAAGCAAGCTGACAAAATGTCTCAGCTTTGAGAATTTTTTCAAAACATAGGGGTGGGATGGTGGTGTGTCACATCAGTGTTTGATTTGATACAGAGGTCAGTGGAAATACAAGCAAGCACACCTCATGCACACATGACCACCGTCTGCAGCAGAATTTCGATCCCAGCTGCTGAGGTGGCGCCCTCATGTTCCTGAGGTGTGCTTGCTTGTGTGAATGAATGTGTGTGTGCATTTCCTTTTCTGACAAGGGCTTTGGCCAAAAGCTAATATGCAAGTGTCTTTTCATTGTGCCTGTCTGCAATTCGACATGTACATGTTGTAATGTTGTGTGTACTGCCAAGTTAAATTCTTGGTAGAAAAATGGATAGCCGGTTATGAGCATTTTTTTTTTAAGTTTCTGCTCTTGATATGCGAATAAATATCCTTTTGTTTTGCTTTTTGGATTATTCCTCAGTAATGAACGCAGAATGAAAACAATGTAATTGCCTGCATGCACAATAATTAAATATTTACCAACACCTCTGTTTCACAACAATTGTACCACTGCCACATTGACAGTGGTACAAATCTTATTTGAATAGCCACGTGGTTTTCAAATTTGGATTTTTCATTTTTCACATGATAGTTGTACAAAGTGTTCTATTGCAACTATTTTTAAACTTGCATGTTTGTGAAAAGTTATGTATTAATTTGCAAATGAAAATGTGTTTTGATTTTCCATTTATTACACATTCCGGAAGAAACATTACTGTAGCAATTATTTTATGTCTGTGTATTGCATCTTAACATATATAAATTGAAATCCTCTGCTCATTTCTGTCTGTCTGTTTTGGCTAATCTCAGGAACTACTGTAGGGATTTTGATACAGTTTTATTAATAGATGGATTATCAAGGAAGGTTTGTGTATATAATTTATAAATCTTTTGTGCAAATTGACTGAACAGTGATTAATTAAGTCCCCAGTGGTGCGAAAACAATACTGTTACCACATAATGCTGATAGTTGTAAGGCCACTCAACAACCACATCAGACATTGCAGGTTATTTACAAAATCTGCTGTATGCTGTAGCTTGCACCAGTGTGGTGCTGCAGTTGGGCAGCTTCGTTTCCCACATTGCTGCCACAATGTGGTAGGAGCCCACATAGTGCTGACATGTGACAGTAACAAGTGGGGTTTTGAGCGTGTTGTCAACATAGTGTGTACTTATATTTAAAGTTTTGCTCAGGTGCATCTCAGTTTTGAACATTTTTATTTTTATTTGTTTATTTTTTTAAATCGTGCTTTGACAATTCCAGATATAGGACTCAATATGTTTAATGCTAAAAGAATGTGGGTAACATACAGTAATGAAAGTCGTGAATGAAGAGAAATGTGTTTATCAAATGTCACAGGGTGTAACTCTTCTCAGAGGAGAAGTGAAACCTTTGATGAGCAAAATGGGTGGCTTTCTGACAGCCATAGTAGCCAGAGATAACAAGGGTTGTAGATGGAATGTAGTGTTCATTTACCTTGATACTATGATACAGATAATGCTCAGATAGAAAGACAAAGGCTGTTAAAGTTTGTATCTGCCACAGAAACATTTGACAAACTAAGGGTAGAATATAAAACGTTAATACATGGTTGAATAAAGAATATTTTACAGTGAATTACTATTCAACATTCGATTATAAAAATGATCCAGCTGTTTCTAAAAGTAATCAGCCTCATGTTTGTCAGTACTGTCCTGCATTGAGATAGAAAGATGGGAGCAAAGGCATGTGCTGTTCCAGTGGTAAAGTTATACCAGATGAAATTATCGCACCACCAGAACCTTCTTACTACAAGTCACTCAAAATATAGAGACTTCAAATAGAATATTAATCGTTCCAATAATGCATTTCAAATGACCTCACTCAAAAGTTAGCAACTGATTGAATGTGGATTCAGACCTACATTTAAAGTGTGGGGTTAGGTTTACCAGCTGGCAGGCCGCCTTCTTTCATATCATGCTGATGACTATAATTCGTATCTACTTCATTACCAATCCTGAGACACAGGTAGCTACAAGAAGTAATAAAATTTGAAGAGAACTGCTTGGCAGCACGTTAGTGAGATCACTAGAAGATATTTTGCAGTCAGACAATATATACATACAGTCTTTCAAGACTGCCATGGAAAGTGGTCGTCCTAATGTCCCAGACTACATTGTAGTCATTCACACCAACAGGGTGCCTGCTGGTGCACTCTGTGGTTGTTATAATGCTCAATCTGTGAATGAAGTAGCAGTTGTGATGGCTGGGAAACAATTGAACAAAAGGGATATCGTGCTGTGAAGTTGCAGCGAGAATCTTCAAGAAATTTCAGAGTTAAATCTATCCTAAGGCAGCGTCCGATATGCCTTGATGTTGTGGTGAGGTGAGTATGGATATTTAATTGATCTTGCTCAAGTTGGTTGTGTTAGTAGTATTTCACCAGAGAAAAAACTTTCCTGCATGAAGTATTATTGCCATAGTATAATAGAGTGGCAGAAAACTTTAGTGTTGTGCTTAGATATGACATGTTACTTAATATATAGTTGACAAATGTGCTAAAACTGTATTGGACTGTTTGTCGTTTATTCGATTCAGTCAAATGCAGTTGCACGCTAAAAATTATGTTGACTTGCAGGATGCTTTGCACTCAAATAAATATAACAATAATATTGCACAGTTGGTAATACTGTCATCAACTTTTACTGGAGGAGCGATGTATCTGCACGAAAATACACAAGGCATGCATGATAACATACGTAAAAAATCGTGGAAAATCAGACCTTTCCATCAGGATGACGTGTATTTCGAACTGACAAGAGATTAAAGATAACACCCATCCTAATGCAACACCCCAACATAGGCATGACATTGTTAATCTAATATTTTGTTTAAAATAGCAAAACCCTCTGTTTCCCATAAATAAATTGCATATATTTGGTCCTCCACGATGTCATGTGTACGTCATTGAATGGCAAAAATGTCGATTGCTGCGCATAATCTGCTTCCATGGCAGACCAATAAAATCGGATCAGACCTAATTGACAGTGTAATCACAGCAGAGATACCAAATAAAGATGAATACTCAGTACTTAATGACTCTGATAACACACATGGTTCATGGTCCATGTGGGGCTTTATATCCAAACTCACCAGGCCTGAATGAAGGAAACAGCTCGAAAGAATTTCAAAAAGTGTTTTAATAGTCGTACATAAACTGGTGATGACGGATACCCAAAATACAGATGATTAACTCCCAAGGGAGTTGGACTAGAAGCTACTGTCCAGAACTATGAGATAGACAGTAGAAGGATAGAACCATAGATGGGTAATACTCTATAGTGAACTGTTACTCAAAACATTTGCCACGCACATATGGAACTTTATCATTCTGTGAAATTGGTAAAATATGTCACAAATATATTAATAAAGACAATGATGGAGCTATACTTATCGTCCAGTCATCCACTGAAGTGGAGCAATTCCAGTCAGGCTGCTACATTTGTAGTTAAAGAGGGTTTTATCCTTCAATGTACATGAACAGGTGCCATCTATTACCTGCCTTGCTGTTCATTTGAAAATGCCCGAGAGTGTACTTCACAGAAAACAATCTGAACGATGTGAATGATCCCCGTCACACTGTGTTAAGTGCATTTTTCAAATTGTACATAGATGATGACTTAGCAAAAACTCTGACCTCTGATCAAATCCCAGGTTATTACACATGGAATCAAGTTACTAAAAATTCCATCGATGGAAACGGATAACATTGGTTGATGGTCACATGAACATAAGAAAAAGTATGCTGTTCACAAGAGTACATTCTTAACCCCAACAACAGTGAAAGCTTTCACTCAGTAATGTTACTCAACATTGTTAAAGGTCCTACTTCATTTGCATGTCTACACGCTGTGCACTGTGTGACTTACGATGCTTCCAAGGAATGTACAAATCCATGGGTCTACTAGATGATGATTCTCACTAACAAAATAAGCTATCCAAAGCTGTGATATGCAGTACAGCAAAATCATTCACATTTATCTGTTATCACAGTATCCCGATATTTCTTTGGCAAAATCACTGCAAAGTAATGGCAGCAGACATACTATACTATAAATGACAAGAACTGTGATCAAGTGATACAGATTACAATCAAAATGTGTTTGATGAAGCTTTAGTTGAACTGAATAAAGAGGTTGAATCTCTTTTGGTGAAATTTGTAAAACATTTTGGACTTCCTTTACCAAAAATTCAAATATAAGTAAATCAATCAATATGAAATATTTATTTGAAATAAACTGTGATCATTCCCAGCTTCCACAGACCATTCAAGGCACTGGAAAGACATTTCTAATTAATCTAATACTTGTGAAAGGCAGATCTGGTGGAAAAATTATCCCCACTGTGGCATTGTATGGCATTGCTGCCACACTTTTAGAAGGCAGGCGACCTGTTAATTCCACATTCATGAAATTTCATGGTGGCTACATGTACAGAATCTATAATGTTTCTAAGCAAAGTAATACTGGTAAATTGGTGCAGGAGTGCACATTTATTGTTTCAATGTCCCATAAAATGACTGTTGAACTGTTTGTTTCCTGGAGACTTTCATCAAATATTACCAGTAATTGCAGAAGGGATGAGCAGACTGAGTCAAGGCATCTTTGAAAAGATCTTACCTATGGCGACAAATAACAAAAATTGGAGCTTAAAACTAATATTATGTGAACTCTCTCTTTCACCTAAGATAATATATGAGGGTGTGCTGAAAAGCAGTGCCTCAGAGCTTATTATGTGAAAACTCCTAAAACTTTTTAAATTGCCAGAAATAATCTGCTTCAGTGGCTAACCCATAAAATTGGATTTGACCAAATTGACAGTGTAATCACCGCAGAATAAGGCACATTATTAACATTCTACATCTTTATTCTTCATGCTATATTTTGTTTGTCAGTATTACCACCCTGGCGACACACATTTGTCCCAATGAGAGACCAGTTTGTGGATACTGTCACTGTAGAATGTTTGACTTTTTGACAGAGCCACAACCTCACTTCTGCTTGTACTATTTCATCTCTATCAAAGTGAAGTCCTCAAAGGTGTCCTTCAAGTTTTGGAAACAGATGAATGTCAGATGGGGTTAAGTCAGGACTGTATGGAGGATGATTGATGATGGTGAACCAAAGGTGTCGGATTTTTGCAGATGTCGCAGTGTTTGTGTGTGGTCTGGTGCTGTCATGCTGAAGGAGAGGCTGTTCCATGTGTGGATGAACTCTGTGTATTTGAAACTTGATTACAGCACACTGTTTCTCATGCACCGACATTGTTAGGTTACACACCTCCATGTTACGCACTACAATTTGGACCCCTCTTGCAGCAGTGGCTGCAAATATGTAGACATGAAGAATAAAGATGTAGAATGTTAATAATGTTTGTTTTATTTAAAAAGCTTTTAAGAGTTACCACATACAAAATTCAAAAGCATCACTTCTCAGCATGCCCTCATTCATTTTGTGAGTAACATGCTGAAAATAGGAAATGGTGAAATAAATTTTAATAATGTTTTTTTTTTTTTTACCAAGTGTGTTGGAATTAACTGAAAAACTATACCCAGATACACATACCATGCCAACTGAGACACTCGATTGGTTTCAGTAAAGGTTTATACAGTTGTCTATGAATGAACAAGGCAGTAAAGTAAATGACTTGATTATGTTCAAGTATGATGTCCCGTCACAAATTTATTACTCTTTTGACACAGTCCTAGAGAGGAAGCAGTACATTACCATACTGAATTTTGAAATTCATTGATGCTGCATGGAACTCCACCACATAAATTAATGCTGAAAGTAGGTACAATGGAACAAGATTCTGAATAACCAATCTCAAAATGTTTTTGATCCAGTGCACAATATTAACTAGTGGTGCAACTGAAACAACTGTTTTGATACCGTAAATACCAATGATAACCTACAGACTTACCTTTCCGGTAACTCATGAGATTCACCTTTGGTATCACAATTAACAATGCACAGGGCTAGACACTGAACATTGCTGGAATTGACCTAAATATGCAGTGTTTTACATATCCAGTTGTATGTGGCCCTGTCGCTTGTACCTCAAAACATAGTAATTTCTACACCTAATCGTGAAGAGGTTATCAATGTAGTACACACAGAAATATTTAAATACATGGAAAATATCTGCTGGACCAAAGTTAAAGCATAAACAGTAAGCTTTTTAGGGCTTCATCTGGAGGCTAAATGCAACAATTTTTCAACTTTCTTTACAAACATGATCACTACTATAATTTGGAGATAATATTCTGTTCAGAGGCCTGCAGTGGGCATATGTGGCCTGCCTGGGACAACAGCCATGACTAGCAGGTGAACCTCAACTAATGCTGCTGAGTTAGCTGTAGAGCGGCACCAAGGTTTGCCAGACTGTGCAGTGCCATGCCGCAGCCAGAGTCCACTCGAGGGCTGTTTGTTTTGGCTGCTTGTCTAATCCAGGTGCCCACTAGGTGGACACAAACCAAACTCTCTGTGGTCCATTTGCAAGCATCTTTGTACTTTACTCTATATTTACCGATACAGTATTTAACCTCTGGTCTTATACTAAATTAACTGATGGCTGTAACATCAGTTGCAAGATGATTCCTTGAAGCTTCTCTGTTGCATATAGTTGCTAAATCAACATATTGTTACATACTTCGGAAAAAATAGTTAATTTTATTGAAAGTCATCCTACAAATTATCAAATTTTTGCAATACTGTGTTATGAAATGACAAGTATTTATAAGTTTTATTTGACACTCATGGGAATTAGGTGGTCATATTGTAGCAAAACTGTTCTCATATTGAAACATCCTGGCAGATTAAAACTGTGTGCCGGACCGAGACTCGAACTCGGGATCTTTGCCTTTTGCAGGCAAGAGCTCTGCCAACTGAGCTACCCAAGCACAACTCACGCCACATCCTCACAGCTTTACTTCTGCCAGTACCTCGTCTCCTACCTCCCAAACTTTACAGAAGCTCTCCTGCGAACCTTGCAGAACTAGCACTCCTGAAAGAAAGGATATTGCAGAGACATGACTTAGCCACAGCCTGGGGGGATGTTTCCAGAATGAGATTTTCACTCTGCAGCGGAGTGTGCGCTGATATGAAACTTCCTGGGAGATTAAAACTGTGTGCCAGACCGAGACTCGAACTTGGGACCTTTGCCTTTCGCGGGCAAGTGCTCTACCAATTGAGCTACCCAAGCACAACTCATGCCCCATCCTCACAGCTTTACTTCTGCCAGTACCTCATCTCCTACCTTCCAAACTTTACAGAAGCTCGCCTGCGAATCTTGGAGAACTAGCACTCCTGAAAGAAAGGATATTGCGGAGACATGGCTTAGCCGCAGCCTGGGGGATGTTTCCAGAATGAGATTTTCACTCTGCAGCGGAGTGTGCGCTGATATGGAACTTCCTTGCAAATTAAAACTGTGTGCCGGACCTAGACTTGAACTCGGGACCTTTGCATTTCGCAGGCAAGTGCTCTACCAACTGAGCTACTGAAGCACAACTCATGCCCCATCCTCACAGCTCAGTTGGTAGAACGCTTGCCCACGAAAGGCAAAGGTCCCGAATTCGAGTCTCGGTACGACACAGTTTTAATCTGCCAGGAAGTTTCATATCAGTGCACACTGCACTGCAGAGTGAAAATCTCATTCTGGAAACATCCCCCAGGCTGTGGCTAAGCCATGTCTCCACAATATCCTTTCTTTCAGGAGTGCTAGTTCTGCAAGGTTCGCAGGAGAGCTTCTGTAAAGTTTGGAAGGTAGGGGACGAGGTACTGGCAGAAGTAAAGCTGTGAGGACAGGACGTGAGTCGTGCTTGGGTAGCTCAGTTGGTAGAGCACTTGCCCGCAAAAGGCAAAAGTCCCAAGTTCAAGTCTCGGTCCGGCACACAGTTTTAATCTGCCAGGAAGTTTCATATCAGTGCACACTCCACTGCAGAGTGAAAATCTCATTCTGGAAACATCCCCCAGGCTGTGGCTAAGCCATGTGTCCACAATATCCTTTCTTTCAGGAGTGCTAGTTCTGCAAGGTTCGCAGGAGAGCTTCTGTAAAGTTTGGAAGGCAGGAGACGAGGTAGTGGCAGAAGTAAAGCTGTGAGGACGGGATGTGAGTCGTGCTTGGGTAGCTCAGTTGGTAGAGCACTTGCCCGCAAAAGGCAAAAGTCCCAAGTTGAAGTCTCGGTCCGGCACACAGTTTTAATCTGCAAGGAAATTTCATATCAGTGCACACTCCACTGCACAGTGAAAATCTCATTCTGTTCTCATATTGTATTAAGTGTATCTTTTTATCTTCAGCTACAGCTTTTTCAATGCAAAGTCTGGCTTCATTCTGTGGCTTATTTAGCAGACTTTTCTGAAAAATCAACAACCTAAATTTATTACTTCAGAGAACAAACACTAACCTATGTATTGTGCAAGGCTACATTGAATTGTTAATTAAAAAACCTTACAATCCGGAAAATTGTTTAAATTCCAGCCAAACTGTGTGCTTTGGCACGCGTTATGATTTCACAGTAGAAATTCACTTTTCCTTAGACAAATATATCAAGAACATAATTAAAGGTCATTTAAAGAGGCTTGGGAAAACTTTGAAACACTATTTACCTGCTGTGTCTAGTATTCCCAGTCTACTGGAAGCAAGAATAATTTTGAAATCCTCATTAAGCATGAATTAAAATGAGCAGCTTCTGGAAATTGCAGTGACTTTTAAGTTACAGAAACATTATAAATCTTTATACTGATAAGTTTTTTTTTTGTTAAGGTTAAAGACAGAGTTCCCAATGCTATTGATGAAAGCGATGGCAACTTTATTACTTGTCTAATCCACTTATTTGTAAAAAAGGCTTTTTCTTCTTACACTTCTGTAAAAAGTGTATACAGGAACAAATTTCTTGTCAGAAGTAATTTGGAAGCGTCTTTTGGTGGTTCCTGACTTCAAAGTTTTGTGGTGTGCAAAGTAGGCAGATCTTTCTCACAGAATTCCAAGAAAGGACTGAGCAAGTTAATTCCATAATGAAAACTTGTCCATGCTAGACCTACCCTTCGTGGAAAAGCCTTCATCAGCCCTTTTGATTTAATGCCACAAAAATGTTAACTATGTAAATGAATTAGCACTGTTGAACCATTTGATTGACATTCAATTACTTACTTGTTACAGTTTATTAGATGGGGGTTCATGCACATCAGATTTTTATGAATGGAAGTCATAGGTAGAAAAAGTTCAGCAACGATTGCTGTTAGGTATCTGCAAAAATATCTACACGACATCAAATTATGTATTAAACACAAGTATCTTTGTTAAAATTAAAAACTCAAGTAATGAAGGAACACATGAAATTAAAAACTAAAGTAATGTAGCAACACAAACAGCACACTAAGAAGACACATGAAGTATGTGAAAACATTCTTGCTTAAAGTGTGCTGAAACAAACAATTCAGGAGTTGAAGATTTATGACAACAAAAATCAGATGTTATGGAAATGATTTTAAACTCTCAGTGATATTGTAGTGCACCATAAGCAGGTTACTCACATTTTCTGTAGATATTTGATTATGTTTATCAGTAATTATAACCCCAGCTGTACTAAATACCCTCTCGCCAGAGGCAAGTATGCATAGTATGTCTCGTGCTACTTGAGTCAGTCTGGGATAAGTTGTTGCTCTTGATTTCAACCACTCCAGAAGTGACTGTGCCTCATCTGATTTTTCCCATCAACAGATAAATAGAAACGTCATCACCCATGTTGTCCTCCACCCACCATGATACAAAGACCCTCTTTGCATGTTTTGAAGGGGTTGATGCTGAGGCTTCATCTTGTGTAGAAGATTCTGCAAATGATACAACATGGAGGATAATTATGTTATATTGTGCAGCTGCTAATAAATTGAATTTATTTTTTTAACGTTTATATGATCAACCTTTTAAGATGGCATGGCTGATAAAATATTGGCAAACTTACATCACATCGCATTTACTGTGAGGTGCCCATATCCGTAATGTGCTGCGGCATGAGCTTTCTCACTCTCAGTTACTGAGAATTGGCTTAGATGACATTCCTGTGGTACTAGAAATAGTGCAATAAAATGCACTGACTTTGTTTCCATTTTTTTGCAAGTTCGTGCTTTCAGCAGTGTTGTTTCCTGCAAATGATTTACGGTGTTCAGGCGCACCATCATCTCTGAATACAATCTCATATCTACTTCTAGGTATTTAAAATACGAAACTAAAAGTTTGTATTTGTTTCTAAAGGCATAGTATTATGTATATGGGTATGCTTACCTCATTGTCTGCTGAATTCTCAATATATTGTTCCTGCAGCTGGTACAGCAATGGCACAAGCAACTGCAGCATTGGACCACTGTCAGCTTCAATAGCAGCAGTAGCCTTCTGAAATACGAGGGCAGTTCAATAAGTAATGCAACACATTTTTTTCCTCGGCCAATTTTGGTTGAAAAAACCGGAAATTTCTTGTGGAATATTTTCAAACATTCCCGCTTCGTCTCGTATAGTTTCATTGACTTCCGACAGGTGGCAGCACTGTACGGAACTGTTAAAATGGTGTCTGTAACGGATGTGTGTTGCAAACAACGGGCAGTGATCGAGTTTCTTTTGGCGGAAAACCAGGGCATCTCAGATATTCATAGGCGCTTGCAGAATGTCTACGGTGATCTGGCAGTGGACAAAAGCACGGTGGGTCGTTGGGCAAAGCGTGTGTCATCATTGCCACAAGGTCAAGCAAGACTGTCTGATCTCCCGCGTGCGGGCCGGCTGTGCACAGCTGTGACTCGCGCACTGGCGGAGCGTGCGAACACACTCGTTCGAGATGATAGACGGATCACCATCAAACATCTCGGTGCTCAACTTGACATCTCTGTTGGTAGTGCTGTCACAATTGTTCACCAGTTGGGATATTCAAAGGTTTGTTCCCGCTGGGTCCCTCGTTGTCTAACCGAACACCATAAAGAGCAAAGGAGAACCATCTGTGTGGAATTGCTTGCTCGTCATGTGGCTGAGGGTGACAATTTCTTGTCAAAGATTGTTACAAGCGATGAAACATGGGTTCATCACTTCGAACCTGAAACAAAACGGCAATCAATGGAGTGGCGCCACACCCACTCCCCTACCAAGAAAAAGTTTAAAGCCATACCCTCAGCCGGTAAAATCATGGCTACAGTCTTCTGGGACGCTGAAGGGGTTATTCTGTTCGATGTCCTTCCCCATGGTCAAATGATCAACTCTGAAGTGTATTGTGCTACTCTTCAGAAATTGAAGAAACAACTTCAGCGTGTTGGTAGGCACAAAAATCTGAACGAACTTCTCCTTCTTCATGACAACGCAAGACCTCACACAAGTCTTCGCACCCAAGAGGAGCTCACAAAACTTCAGTGGACTGTTCTTCCTCATGCACCCTACAGCCCCGATCTCGCACCGTCGGATTTCCATATGTTTGGCCCAATGAAGGACGCAATCCGTGGGAGGCACCACGCGGATGATGAAGAAGTTATTGATGCAGTACGACGTTGGCTCCGACATCGACCAGTGGAATGGTACCATGCAGGCATACAGGCCCTCATTTCAAGGTGGCGTAAGACCGTAGCATTGAATGGAGATTACGTTGAAAAATAGTGTTGTGTAGCTAAAAGATTGGGGAATAACCTGGTGTATTTCAATGCTGAATAAAACAACCCCTGTTTCAGAAAAAAAATGTGTTGCATTACTTATTGAACTGCCCTCGTACTTTTGAAATACTGAATTAATTTGTCACCTACCTGGTAGTACCAGTTCTCAAACAACTGCATTTTCCCTAATTCACTCAAAACCTAGGAAATATGTTCATGATACATGAACATGATTTTAACATGACACACAAAATATTCCCGTAAGTATCAATGTGCTGGTTTATAGTAACTTGCAACTGCAAGTCTGTCACATGGCTGTTTCATTTCAAACAAGTTTTTACATCTTTTTTGCTTTCACCATATGCAGACATTAGAACAGTATTCCTGCAAAAATTTATCCTCAATGGTGTGGCATAGAACAATGTTAAGGCAGTGGTCATTGTTCAGAAAGTGACAGTAATTCTGCAATCTCTCTTACAGTCAGTCTTCCATTGGCATGCACAATTTCATTGTCATTCCTGACATGAGCGTCGTCAGTAGACGTCAAAGGGCGTCCTGAAGGAGGGTCATCTTTAACCTCTTTCCAGTCATTTTTAAACCATGTGAACCATTTGCAACACCAAGTATGGCTTAAGCACTCATCATCGTTGGCTTCCTACATCATTTGATGTGTGTCTGGAAAGGTTTTCTTGAGTTTCACGCAAAGTTTAATGCAGACGCTTTGCTCCCATAACTCTGCCGAATCGAAATTCACAAACTGTGAAACACAACGTTCTACTCAATAAAGCACTGAACATCAACTATCAGACGTACAACAATGTAATTTCCAGCAGTTACACATCAAACACAGGTGAACAGACCTCATACACACTTAGCAAAAAATACTGATGTCGGGTACATATTGGAATGTAGTATTTATTGGAAAAGGAGGAGAAGAGTGTATCATAAATAATTTAATAATAGCACAGAAACATGAACAATGACAGCATTCAAGTTGAAAATGTAATGCCCAAGTAGTTAAATATTTGTATATGATAATGAATGTCTACTTACAAATGTTTGTCTTTTCTCTTTCTTTCTAATGCACAGTGTAATAGTAAGATCTCCCCAAAATGTAATCTTACAATGCTGATTTATGCATCGCTGAAATTACAGGGACACCTTTAAATTCACAACCATGTATTTCAAATGACATGAAGACCACACAGAAACTGCTGTTAAAATGAGTATTTGTGACCCACTGCCCAGAAACAGGAGTTTCTGCAAGAGTGGCTTATAGAAGTCGTCAGTGATCAGTAAGGTGAGGTGCTTATTAAATAGGAATTATGTTACTTGAAGAAACAGCAGCCAGCCACTTTTTATACAGCTTAAGCTTGTGTATACCATAATACATTTTAGGTTTTGACTCATTGTTGTGTAGATCTTCATCAATACAATGCCCCCCCCCCCCCCCCCCCCTCTCTCTCTCTCTCTCTCTCTCTCTCTCTCTCTCTCTCTCTCTCTCTCTCTCTCTCTCTCTCTCTCTTTGTTACTGCATTTTGAACACTGCCACTGTCATATGGAAAATAACAGTTGTATGAGCTACCACATTTCCTGAATTGTATATTTATGTTTAATTAACTGTTAAGTTCAGTTACTCCTTTTCCATAACTTTTAGCCCCTTTTTTCGCATTTGTGTAATGAGTCACTATATGTTATTTTACAGGTAATTTTTTCACACTATTTATGTGAAATTACTAAAGTTCAAACACATAATTAAAATGATGTCGCATTTTCTGTTGCACCCATCTAGAGGGCCCAGATCTGGCCTGAGGTACGTGTGAAGTCCCACCTACCAATAGCATCAGGGGTTGTATGTTAAAAGTGTGGTTTAGTGCATTTAGAGGAGGATACAGAAGGTCTGTTATCCTCGTCTTTTCTTTCTGCTGAGTCTATTGTCAATTAGGTAAGGACTATGACCATTGTTGTATGATATTTATTTATTATTTTCAATTCATTTTCAAAATACAGTTTTGTTTCTGATATAGATAGTAGGTGGTCCACCATGGAATGGAAAGCTGCAAGTTTGTGTGTTACCACAAACCAAACCAGATTTTGAAAATGAATTGAAAATAATTAAAGAAATAGCATACAGCAATGGTTATAGTCCTGCCTTAATTGACAGCATACTTAGTAAAAAGAAGAGGCAGAGGATAATAGCACTTCTGTATTCTACTCGGAAAACACTAAACCACACTGATAACAAATGGTCCCCCATGCTATGAGGGGTGTTCAGTAAGTAATGCAACACTGTTTTTTTTTTCTGCCAGTTTTGGTTGAAAAATTCAGAATTTATTGTGGGTTTTGTGGAATATTGCTGCTTCAGCCCCTACCGTTTCATGAAGTTCCAATAGCTGGCAGCAGTATACATAGCCTTCAAAATGGCATCTGTAACAGAGGTATATTCCAAGCAAAGAGCTGTCATTGAGTTTCTTTTGTCAGAAAACCAGAGCATCACAGATATTCATAGGTGCTTGCAGAATGTGTATGGTTACCTGGCAGTGAGCTGAAGCATGATGAGCCGTTGGGCGAGGCATCTCTCATCATCACAACGAGGTCACACAAACCTGTGTGACCTCCCGCGTGCTGGCTGACCAGACACACAGCTGTGACTTCTGCAATGTTGGAATGTATGGACACTCTCATTCAAGGTGATTGACGGATCACAGTCAAACACTTCAGTGCACGGATCACAGTCAAACACTTCAGTGCACAACTGCACATCTCTGTTGATAGTACTGACAGACTCGGCCACCAGATAGGATACTCCAAGGTGTGTGCCCACTGGGTTCCTCTGTCTAACAGAAGACAAAAAAATCAGCAAAGGGCTATCTGTGTAGAATTTCTTGCATGTTAAGAGACCAATCGTGATAATTTTTTGTCGAACAGTGTCATAGGCTATGAAACATGAGTTCATCACTTCCAACAAAGTGGCAGTCTGTGGAGGGGTGCCATACCACCTCTCCTCTGAAGAAAAAGTTCAGAGCTGCACACTCAGTTGGTGAAGCCACAGTGACGGTCTTCTGAGGCTCTGAAAGGGTTACTCTGTTTGATGTCCTCCCTCATGGTGCAACGATATCTCTGACGTGTATTGTGCTAAACTCAGGAAATTGAAGAAACGACTTCAGCATGTTCATCACCACAAAAATGCAAATGACTTCTCACTCACCATGACAACTCAGTGCTTTACACAAGTCTGCACACCCGAGAGGAGCTCACAAAACTTCGGCGGACTTTTCTTCCACATTCACCCTACTGCCCAGATCTTGCTGCTTCCGGATTCCATCTGTTTGACCCAATGAAGGATGCATTCCATGGGAAGCAATACTTGGATGATGGGGAGGTTATTGATGCAGCAAGATATCGGCTCCAATGTCAACCAGTAGAAAGGTACCATATGAACATACAGGTCCTCACTGTAAGGTGGCATAAGGCTGTTGCATTGAACAGTGATTATGTTGAAAAGTAGAATTTTGTAGCCAAAAGGATGGGGAATAATAATCTTGAATAAAACTAGCTTGCTCCCTTGTATATGTTGGTAGAACTACAGAGTTACTTCCCATCAGACTAAATTCCAGGAAATATATTCCAGCTTTTTATACTGGGAATACTGTTGCCTACATTCTGTTCAGCAGTAAAGACGAGATTCCACGTTTAGAACTGAGTGGAATTTATAGGATTTTCTGCAGTATATGTGGCAACTGTATGTAGTTTAATCAGGTGGGGATATAAATGTTAGACTGACTGACTGTGAAAGGCATTGGAGACTGAAAAAGAAAGATTCCTACTTTCCTGAATGTGTTCTAAATGAAAGTCGTTCTTATGATATTAAATGCAAGGTCCTCCATAGAGGAACTAAAGGCAGCAAATTGACATTACTCAGACGTCCAGCTATTAAAAAACACCAATCAAAGCATCTTCACATGGTCATTAATGACCAAACACAGTTTCATTACTCACACTTACTAAAGTAGCAGCAGCCAGGAAATATTTTTCTCGCCAGTAGATAAAATGCTTGTTCTAACTGTTTTACACACACACACACACACACACACACACACACACACACACACACGCGCGCATTCATTCACATTCACATTTGTTATATAGCGTTGTATCTTGAATAATGTACTCATCTCTGTACTATGCTGAGATTTTTTATATAGATCATGATTACTTGTTATATTATAATCAGGGCATGCACTGTTAATTTTGTAGCTTGTGTAATTTTTGTTGACGAAAGAAATGTCCTGGTGAAAATCCACAGTTGTTTCAATAAAGTCCTGCAAGAGCATCTGGGGTAACACTACTACCAATTCTGATGACCTTCTTTTCTGCCATAGAGTCTTTATTTGCTTGTGACTGGTTTCACCAGAATATGATGCCACATGTCATAACTGAATCGAAAAAACCAAAACACACAACTTTGATTGTTTCCATGTCACAAATAGATGCAGTAGAGTGAATAGCAGTAGCTGCTGAGCCCAATCTGTTACATGGGTCAAGGATGTGATCTGCCCATCTATTAATATGTATTCCCAGGGATTTGGAAGACTTGGCTCTCAATTGCACCGTATTTTAGTTCAACATCTTCCTCATTTCTTTGTGTTGTGTGAGATAGAAAGAACAAAGTCGTGTTGACATTGAGTGACATACCATTTGAATTGAACCAATCTGCAGCTTCCTTGAATATAGCGGTTGCAGCACTCTCTAGACTGAAGTTGGGCCTTCAGTATTTCAGGTTGCGTTTCCCTCAAGAACAGTTAAATTCCCCTTCTGGCCATCCAAACTTTGGTTTTCCATGATCTCCTTAAATTTATCCGTGCAAATGCCGGGATGAATCCTTTGAAAAGGGCCGACCCAATTTCCACCCCTATTCTTGAGACAATCTGAGCACATGCTCTGTTTCTAATGATCTCACTCTTGACACGATGTTAAACTGTATAATCTTCCTTCTTACAAGAAGATAAACAGTGGTGTGCATGTGAGATGGAGGTAAATAGCACAATTCAGTGATACACCATTATCCTTATGCTTTATGTATGTTCTCACATGTGAATCGTTACTGGTGTACTTAGTCACCTTGCTTTCATACATAAATAAATATTCCCTGTGTCAGCCGTGGTCTTGTCAGTAGAAGGGATCAATCCATTTTTCTTTGGACACACAGTCCAATTTCCACTTTTTAACAAGATACACTAAAATACTAGTCCTTTGAAGGTTATTTATACTTGTGTATGTTAACCCACATGAAAAAAGATACAAAAAATGTCTGTTCAAAATAGGCTTATACCCTTTTGATCATTTAAAGTTGTCATTATTCGCTGTAAGTCATATGTCGCCTTTTTTCCTTATTTGTGGACTTTTGCCCAAAGAAGTGCGAATCTAGTTGTAACTTCTACAGAATATTAAACACCTCTATTATCACAAGTTTAATGGAAATGGAAATACGAGTGTATAGTTTCGAAGTATTGCAACACAATGTTATCACTCTGCTACTTTTTGTTTTGAGAGTAAATTTTACTGTTTTAATAGTGACTAGTAGGGAAATTCTCGAAAGAGATGTTACACAGTGTTTCTATTGCAATGCAAATGTTTAGATTTACTCTAAAAGTGAAGATATTCTTACCAGCCCTCTATCACACTTGTTCATATGTGGATTCAGATTTTTTTTCTAGTATACTCATTCTATCTTAAGCTAAAATGCTAGTATTTATTTATTTATTGTTCCGTGGGACCAAATTAAGGAGAAGTCTCCATGGTCATGGAACGAGTCAATACATGAAATTATAACATGATATTAGAAACAGATAAAATGAAATATATATATAAAAAAAACATATTCAGGTGACAAGTCGTAAGTTTAAATAAAGAAACTCAACAATGTAACACTAGAATTTGCTTAATTTTTTATCTCTTCCAGGAGCTCCTCGACAGAATAGGAGTGAGCCATGAGGAAACTCTTCAGTTTGGACTTATAAGAGTATGGGCTACTGCTAAGATTTTTGAGTTCTTGTGGTAGCTTATTGAAAATGGATGCAGCAGAATACTGCACTCCTTTCTGCACAAGAGTCAAGGAAGTGCATTCCACATGCAGATTTGATTTCTGCCTAGTATTAACTGAGTGAAAGCTGCTAACTCTTGGGAGTAGGCTAATGTTGCTAACAACAAACGACATTAAAGAAAATATATACTGTGACACTTTTCGTGTTGAAGTGTCACTTATTTCAGATACTGTTCTTATGGTAAATAAAGCAGCATTTAGTTTCTGAGCATGATCCTGTACATGGGCTTTCCACAACAGCTTACTATCTATCCGAACGCCTAGGAACTTGAACTGTTCCGTCTCACTTATAATATGCCCATTCTGTCTGATCAAAATATCGGTTCTTGTTGAATTGTGAGCTAGAAACTGTAAATACTGAGTCTTACTGTGATTTAGCATCAAATTATTTTCCACAAGCCAAGAACTTATTTCATGAACTACATTATTTGTTACTGTTTCAATATTACACACAAGATCCTTCACTATCAAGCTGGTGTCATCAGCAAACAGAAATATTTTTGAATCACCTGTAATACTACAAGGCATATCATTTATATAAATAAGAAACAGCAGTGGCTCCAGCACCGACCCTTGGGGAACGCACCACTTAACAGTGCCCCACTGGGACTGAACATCACTACCACACTCAATATTGCGGAGAACTACCTTCTGCTTTCTGTTCTTAAAGTAAGAGGCGAACCAATTGTAAGCTACTTCCCTTACTCCATAATGGTCCAACTTCTGCAGTAATATTTTGTTGTCAACACAGTCAAAAGCCTTAGTTAAATCTAAGAAAACACCTAGCGCTCGCAACCTTTTATTTAATCTGTCCAAAACCTCACAGAGAAAAGAGAATATAGCATTTTTAGTTGTTAAGCCATTTCTAAAACCAAACTGAACATTTGACAGCATTTAAATGCTCCAGTAACCTTGTATATACAACCTTCTCAATAACTTTAGCAAACACCGTTGGCATAGAAATAGGGCTAAAATTGTCAACATTATCAATGTCCCCCTTTTTATAAAGTGGCTTCACTACCGAGTACTTTAATCGGTCAGGAAGCCGACCACTCCTAAAGGAAAAGTTACAGATATGGCTAAGTACTGGGCTAACATACATAGAACAATACTTCAGTATTCTGTTAGATACCCCGTCATATCCATGAGAGTTCTTGGTCTTTAGTGATTTAATTATTAACTCAATCTCCCTCTTCTCAGTATCATGGAGGAGCATTTCAGGTAACAGTCTCGGAACACTTTTTTCTAAGAGTGCTATATGATTCCCTGTTGGGACTAGGTTTCTATTTAGTTCACTTGCTATATTCAGAAAGTGATTATTAAATACTGTACATATATGCGACTTATCAATAACACGGACATTCCCACTACGCACTGATTCTATATCCTCGACCTGTCTCTGCAGACCAGCCACTTCCTTTACGACTGACCATATGGTTTTAATTTTATCCTGAGACTTAGCTATTCTATCTGCATACCACGTACTTTTTGCCTTCCTAATAACATTTTTAAGCACCTTACAATACTGTTTGAAATGGGCTTCTGCATTTAGATTTTGACTGTTTCTAACGTTTTGATATAATTGCCACTTTGTTCTACAAGATATTCTTATCCCTCTAGTCAGCCACACAGGCTGCCTGTTTGTGCTAGTGCCCTGTTTTGAACATTCTATTAACACGTGTTAACAGCACAAAAATCTTTTAGAGTTAAAATTTGTGCATCATGATCTGAAAGGCCATTCACCTTTTTGCTATACCAATATTGACCAACTCATTTGGAGTAGTGAAATGGAGTAACACAGACCTAGAAGCACTCAATACACTTACACGATCACAATGCCACAAATATAGAATACATCACATACATTCAGCAACAGAAAGGTTCACATTAAGCAGAAAGGAAGGAGGAAGGGGATTTATCGACATAAAAAACCTACATTATGGACAGGTAGACAATTTAAGAAAATTCTTTATAGAACGAGCAGAAACTAGCAAAATACACAAAGCAATCACTCATATAAATACATCGGCTACACCACTGCAATTTCATAACCATTTCTACAACCCTTTAGATCACATAACATCAACAGATACGAAGAAAGTAAATTGGAAAAAGAAAACACTAAATGGAAAGCACCCGTGTCATCTAACACAGCCACACATCGATCAAGACGCATCCAACACATGGCTAAGAAAAGGCAATATATACAGTGAGACGGAAGGATTCATGATTGCAATAAAGGATCAAACAATAAACACCAGATATTACAGCAAGAATATTATTAAAGATCCCAATACCACAACAGATAAATGCAGACTTTGTAAACAACAAATAGAAACAGTAGATCACATCACAAGCGGATGTACAATACTAGCAAATACAGAATACCCCAGAAGACATGACAATGTAGCAAAAATAATACATCAACAGCTTGCCTTACAACATAAACTTATAAAATAACATGTTCCCACATACAAGTATGCACCACAAAATTTACTGGAGAATGATGAATACAAATTATACTGGAACAGAACCATTATAACAGATAAAGCAACACCACATAACAAACCTGACATCATACTCACCAATAAAAAGAAGAAATTAACACAACTAATCGAAATATCCATACCCAATACAACAAATATACAAAAGAAAACAGGAGAAAAAATTGAAAAATACATCCAACTGGCTGAGGAAGTCAAGGACATGTGGCATCAGGTTAAAGTTGACATTATACCAATTATACTATCAACTACAGGAGTCATACCACACAATATCCACCAGTACATCAATGCAATACAGCTACATCCAAACTTATATATACAACTACAGAAATCTGTAATTATTGACACTTGTTCAATTACCTGAAAGTTCCTAAATGCAATGTAACATATACCGTACAGTTAAAAGGAAGTCACGCTTGATCAAGGTCCGCGTTACCTTCCATTTTTAACCAGACATAACGTCTGAGACAAGAAAGAAATAATAATAATAATAATAATAATAGAGTTGTGATTCTCTGTATTTGAACAGGAGTAATCTTTTTTTTTTTTTTTTTTTTTTTTTTTTTTTTTTTTTTTTTTTTTTTTTTTTAATTTAAGTGTGCTGCATTAAATTCAGAAACTAAGTTAGGGATTTTAACAAGTTTAAACATATAAAAGACTGTACTCTGAGCATGATTCTGCACACATTCTGTCACATTACTTCCCACAGATTCCAGTAGCTGCTGTCATCCTGACATGAATAACATTATCAGAGGCACACGAGTCGTCATTGGCATTGCCACCGACAATTCCTGGTAGTTTTAAAGAGTAACATTTTCACAGCCAATGATGTGCAGTCGATGTTGCATATGAACTGTGGATGTCTTGAAAATAAAAGTGAACATTTATCAGATCATGTGCGTTATGTGTTGTGATACAAAAGGCTTTCATAATAGCAAGTGATATGCAGTCAGTTTTATCAGTATGTTCTGATTTAATGTTAGTCAGTCATATGAGAAAAACCAACTACTCTCAACTTGTACTAGAATTTTCTGAATTACAATCTGCTGTACTGGCTGTTTTTATTTGGTTTAAAATATTATTTTATTTTGTCCTCTTCACTAATGTAAAGTTCTGGTAGTGCAGCCGTTTTCAAGTGTCTGAAATGAAGTGTAGATAGAACATAATTAAAGTATAAGCAACAATTAGTCACTGAGTCAACATAATAAAAATTAAAATTAAATAAAAATATAGATAAGACAGCTTAAATATTTGAGTGACTGTCAAAAATTATATTGGTCATACATTGTTAAAGTGCAATGGGGTGAAGCAGTTTGCAATAAAATAAAAAGTGGACAATATACAGTGAGGGACAACATCAGACTTTAAAATAAATAAAAATACCACTTGCAAGTAAGAGCGTATATGGGGTTTACCAGGTACAGCAAACCCCCCCCCCCCCCCCCCAAAAAAAAAAATCCAGCTGGCCAGAGATAAACCGGTGCACCAATACTCTATGTTGTACAAATAATGTTAAAGGAATCTGTGGTAATCTACATAAGCGGTACAGTGCACAAATGAATGGCAGTAACGGAAAGAACAACTAGTATTCTTTTATTTTACGTACTCAAATTTATCTCTGACCACTGGCTGATCTCAAGTGTCAGTATTGGACAAGGAATGGGAAAGGTATCAGCCGTGTCCTCTTAATACAAATGATCACATCATATAATTTTTGGAGTTTTCCTAGTAGGCAGAGTATTCTATCATTTTTCAGGTATGTTTCTGAAAGATCATTACTTCCTAATTGAGGCAGTAATGATATTCTGGATGCCTGCTTGAAACTGATGGAAAAACCTAATTCACTTCAAATGACCCGGTTTGTAACTTGTTCTACCATTTCATTAAATTGACAACTCACCGAAACTTTTTGGCACATTAAAACTGTGTGCCAGACCGAGACTCAAACTTGGGACTTTCACTTTTCACTAGCAGGTCTACCAACTGAGCTAACCAATCACATCTTATGGCCTGTCCTCACAACTTTACTTCTGTCAGTCTTAATCTGCCTGGAAGTTTCATATCAGAGCACACACTGCTGCAGAGTGGAAATTTCATTCTGAAAATGTCCCCCAGATTGTTGCTGAGCTATGCCACCACATCTTTTCTTCCAGGAGTGCTAGAGTCACAGGAGAGCTTCTTAATTTTGGAAGGTAGGAGATGTGGTACTGGTGGATGTGAAACTGAGGGGATGGGTCACGAGTCGGGCTCAGTTGGTAGACCACTTGCCCACAGAAGGCAAAGGTCACAAGTACGAGTCTTTGTTAAGCACACAGTTTTAATCTGCCTGAAAGTTTTATATCAGCACACACCCCGCTGCAGAGTGAAAATTTAATTCTGACAACTCAATGTTCCTCTTACTCCCCAGACACTGTTCTCACATCATCATGTATAGTTTTGATTTTATTTTGAGATTCATGTATTGTGCTTTTAAAGCTATTATCATTTCTTAAGACCTTAAAGTATTGCCTATAATTAGCTGCTGCAGACTGCTCTTGATTGTGCTGTAATACTGTTGCTGATTTCTCACACATGAGATTTTCTGATATCTTCTTTTGCTAGTAATGGTTGGTTACCTTTCCCTTTTATGAACACACACACACACACACACACACACACACACACACACACACACACACACACACACACACCTGTGCAGCTACATTGTGCCCAACTAGCTTTCATAAAAGTCTGAATGAATGTCTTGTACTTATCAACCAAGCTTATGACATTTTACATATCCAAACATTGATAGTCCTTAAAGAGGTGAGAAATGATTGAATTGCAAATGGATTAATGAGATTATTGCATGCCTGTGTACTCCCAAATTCTTTAATACCTTCAATTCCTTTTGTAACTGTTTCCAGACTGAACATGTCCACTAAAACAGGCCAAGAAAATTATTGTATATAGCTGTGTTGTTTTCTCCCTGTAGTTTTGTTGTGTTTTTTGTGGTGGACAGTAATTGAAATTAAAATATTTGCATATGTTTGACTTCTTTTTTTGCTCTATAGAATACATTATAGGGTAAATATTGAAGCTGCCTAATAGTGTTATTCCCAGTGGTTTCTTAGATAAACACAGAATCAAGTTTGCTCAGAAAAATCCTGAAGCTAGAGTGAAGGAATCTGTAAATCATTACCATTAAAAGTAACGTGTTTCCAGAAATTGAAGCATTGACACACTGCACTTGTATATTAAAAAGTTTTAACAAACAAATTTGTCAACATTTAATGTTGTTTTAGGCCACATTGATCTATGAGGAGTATCTGAGCAGGAAGTTGGCTAATGTATGTCAACTTTTCACTTTGAAGATTACGTTTTGTGTCACAAGAATCATGATCTATAGTTAGTTTGTTGACTTTTATCTGTAATCCTCCAGTACCTGCAGTGCTCTGCTGGATGACCTCGTTTGGTTACAGAGACCCCACATTAAGTAGGAATACTTGTTAAGCAAACTCCCACTAAAAAAGATATTTCTCTTTCCTACCCATCGCAGTGGGAGTGTGACCACCTCTTCCAAGGCTTTTCCTTAAAAAACCTACCATTACTACAAACAATTCCCCACATAATTAGGTCATGGCACCTGTTGTTGTAACCATTTCCAGCCATGCATTAATGCATTTGACAATCTTGTTGATGCATGGCCTTTCATGATTCCGTAGCAACTCAAAAATGTACACATTGGTGCGCTAAATTTCAGAAACTATCTTTGTCAGGCCACTACTGATACCACATTCCTAGCCTTACCAGACTGTTATCCTCCCTACACTACATTGGCTTGATCAGTGAAGATGTGCAGGCAGCACAAATGTACAAACCACATAATTGAGTATGACAGTAGTTCACACAACCATGCCAGTGGTGTCTCAGAGTGGGCAAATACCTGTTGCGTCCATAGCGAGCAGCAAAGATCAGATGGATATCCTTGATCACACAGCAGTAGTCCACACTGTGAGAAATGTGGTGGTGGTGGTGGTGGTGGTGGTGGTGGTAGTGTAGATAACAGACACGATAAAAGGCACCCACATTGCTCTGCGAAATAGATGGTGACAACAGTTGTGCAAATGCAAATAGAAGCCAGGCTGTTCAAAAATGAACACATACATGAGCAATAGTCACAGACTGTGAACTGGAATTGAAATATTTAACCCAAAGAAAAAAAGCAGCAAATTGCACACAAAACTCTGCCATTTATGATGTGGATAAATGTGTTATTTGGCAACAGTTTCTGTGACAATATGAACAATACTAGAAAATACAAACTTAACAAATTTATGTTGTACAGACCTAGATTTTGTAGCTAACAGACAACTCTTAACAAGGAGCGGATATGGGGATTAGAGAATAGTTGAATGTTGATGTGGTTTAGGGTGTCTGGTATATAATCCTTAAACTGTTCTTACTGGTGAGTGTTTGTTGTATAGGTGTTGAAAAGATGAATTTCAAGATTTTAAGCAGGCCTGAAACAGCAAATGTTGAAAATCTTCATGGTAAATGATAACAGCAAAACAGTTGCAGGATAAAGATTTATTGAAATCCTTGACCACAGTTTCGGTATATCTAAATATATCTTCATCAGCAGCAATACTACACCTGAACAGGAAGACACCTTCATTAGCAAAAGCTTAGCACCATAACTGAGGAAGAAAAAAACACTTACAGCTTAAGTAACCGTATAATTAACAAAGTATTACAAGCACAAAACTTTTAGTCACTTACTAAAATCACATCCTGCGGTGGAGATACATAAAACAATCGTACCAAAGGCTTCGTCAGTAGTTAAAACATCATCTCCATTTATACAACATAATTATGAAGAGAAAGTTGATGCAGACATGGCAGAGCAACAGTACTTCACTTGTGAACTAGTGTGAGGAGGGTGTGGAAGCCCTAGGGCAGACAATTTCACTGACAGAGAGCAATTGTGGTATGTGCGAGACACTAGCACACATTAAAACCCATGGATACATACTCACGCACATCAAAATTTTTAAAAGTTGTGCTAATTCAAACCTTCTGACTTAATACATAAAACATATCAGAACAGTATGAAAACACCTACATACAATAAAAATATGATACCAATTTACCTGTGTCCTAGTGTCAAGCAGACGAAGCTTGAGCTAAGGAACATATCTAATGAGAGAGGGCACTAGTGTTATGTGTGTGAGAATCTCGTAACTTAAAGACTAAGATACATACACTACTGGCCATTAAAATTGCTACATCATGAAGATGACGTGCTACAGACGCAAAATTTAACCGACAGGAAGAAGATGCTGTGATATACAAATGATTAGCTTTTCAGAGCATTCACACAAGGTTGGCACCGGTGGCAACACCTACAACGTGCTGACACGACGAAAGTTTCCAACCGATTTCTCATACACAAACAGCAGTTGACCGGTGTTACCTGGTGAAACATTGTTGTGATGCCTCGTGTAAGGAGGAGAAATGCGTACCATCACATTTCCAACTTTGATAAAGGTTGGATTGTAGCCTATCGCTATTGCAGTTTATCATATCGCGACATTGCTGCTTGCGTTGGTCAAGATCCAATGACTGTTAACAGAATATGGAATCGGTGGGTTCAGGAGGGTAATACGGAATGCCATGCTGGATCCCAATGGCCTATCACTAGCAGTCGAGATGACAGGCATCTTATCCGGATAGCTGTAACGGATCGTGCAGCCACGTCTAAATCCGTGAGTCAACAGATGGGGACATTTGCAAGACAACAACCATCTGCACGAACAGTTCGACGACGTTTGCAGCAGAATGGACTATCAGCTTGGAGACCATGGTTGCGGTTACCTTTGATGCTGCATCACAGACAGGAGTGCATGCGATGGTGTACTCAACAACGAACCTGGGTGCACGAATGCCAAAACGTCATTTTTTCAGATGAATCCAGGTTCTGTTTACAGCATCATGATGGTAGCATCCGTGTTTGGCGACATTGCGGTGAACGCACATTGGAAGCATGTATTCGTCATCGCCATACTGGCATATCACCCGGTGTGATGGTATGGGGTGCCATTGGTTACATGTCTCTGTCACTTCTTGTTCGCATTGACAGCACTTTGAACAGTTGACGTTACATTTCAGATGTGTTACGACCCACGGCTCTACCCTTCATTCGATCCCTTCGAAACCCTACATTTCAGCAGGATAATGCACGACTGCATGTTGCAGGTCCTGTACGGTCCTTCCTGGATACAGAAAATGTTAGACTGCTGCCTGGCCAGCACATTCTCCAGATCTCTCACCAATTGAATATGTCTGGTCAATGGTGGCCGAGCAACTGGCTCATCACAATACGCCAGTCACTACTCTTGATGAACTGTGGTATCTTGTTGAAGCTGCATGGGCAACTGTACCTGAACATACCATCCAAACTCTTGTGTGACTCAATGCCCAGGCATATCAAGGCTGTTATTAAGGCCAGAGGTGGTTGTTCTGGGTACTAATTTCTCGGGATCTATGCACCCAAATTGCGTGAAAATGTAATCACATGTCAGTTCTAGTATAATATATTTGTCCAATGACTACCTGTTTATCATCTGCATCTCTTCTTGGTGTAGCAATTTTAATGGCCAGTAGTGTACTAGCGAAAACAACCAAAATGTTACAGTAAAACAAAACCATCTGTCATCGTGAATAAAAACATAACAGAATCATTTAACCATTGGACAGACAGTTAGACCCATTAAAGTAAGATATAAAGAACACATGGTGGGTAAAAATGGGGAAAATGTGTATAATTCCACATTTGCTGAACATCTATGGCTCTTACAGCATACGCCACGTAGAATTGCTACACGAAGCGAGTTATGGTTACAAACTGGACCTGCTCGAGGAATTAGAGATTTTCGAGCATCTGTCTCAAGAAGATGGTTTTATTCTTAATGAACAGGTGCAGCTTAGAAACAAAAATTTTTTGGTTAGTTTCAAACCCCTCCTAGCTCTAATGTAATATAGTCTGACTGACTAGAAGTTAGTTATCTTGCCTTTTGATGCTGGTGAGATGTGCCTTTCCTGCCTTGTTGGGATTTTACATATTTTGATGTTTGCTGTTCGCGGCCTTCGATGTGTATGTGTGGTTAAATGATTCTGTTATGTTTTTATTCATGACAACAGATGGTTTCGTTATACTATAACATTTTGGTTGTTTTCACTAGTATGTATCTTAGTCTAAGTTACGCGAGATTCTCGCCCATAACGCTAGTGCCCTCTCTTGTTAGATGTGTTCCGTAGCGCAAGCTTCATCTGCTTGACACTAGGACACAGGTAAATTGGTTTCATATTTTCTATTGTATGTAGGAGTTTTTACATGGTTCTGATATGTTTTATTTATTAAGACAGAAGGTTTGAATTAGCACAACTTTTTAAAGTTTGATGCTCATGTGTATGTATCCATGGGTTTTAATGTGTGCGAGTGTCTCACTCATACCTCAAGTGCCCTCTCTCAGTGAAACTGTCTGCCCTAGGGCTTCCACACCCTCTCCACGGTAGTTCACAGGCGAAGTACTGTTGCTATGCCGTGTTTGCATCGACCTTCTCTTCATAATTATGTTGTATAAATGGAGGTGATGTTTTAACTACTAACGATGCCTTTGGCACGATTGTTTTATGTATCTCCACCGCAGGATGTGATTTTAGTAAGTGGCTAAAAGTTTTGTGCTTGTAATACTTTGATAATTTTACGGTTACTTAAGCTATAAGTGTTTTTTTTTTTTTTTCTCAGTTATGGTGCTAAGTTTTTGCTAATGAAAGTGTCTTCCTGTTAAGGTGTATGTTTGCTTCTGATGAAGATATATTTAGATATACCGAAACCGTGGTCAAGGATTTCAATAAATCTTTATCGTGCAACTGTTTGGCTGTTATCCTTTACTGTGAAGAAAAGATGAATTTACTTACTAACAATTAAAATGACTGCAGTCAGTGAAGCAGCATGATGAGATAGTGTAAAGGTCACAAAGTAGTATGATGAGGGCAGTGTGTTCACTCCAGCTATAAAATGAATTTTGTTTGTGTTCGATGAGATTTCGGGATTGCTTCCGGATCATGTTGACTTCTTGCCACGATATTTTGGTTGGCAAATCATCCAGCCATCTGCAGGTGAGTGTTCGTCATTGGAAACTGCAAATTCCCGGAGTCATCTTTATAGCAAAAAAAAAAAAAAATAAAATAAAATAAAATAAAATTTGGCGTGAAAATGCATGCTCATTTGCCTCCATGACAGGAGTGTCCTCAATCAAAATCTGCGCACTCTGGAGCTGCTGTTCTATCTGTGGTGCGCAGGCGCATGCATAAAGGTGAAAACTACATGTCCACCGGCGTCGCTAAAAACAGGCGTCAGATGTCGCCAGATGTGTCATTATGAATAAAATGTCTTCTCTCAGAGGAAATTGGAGAGATCACCTTGTCTCAAGCCTTGTCCAGTTGAAAACCACCATCACGATTTATAAGATTTTGCACTAGTCATCTCCACAGATTCTTTAATTACCGAATCGCAGAAAGTTTTCGCTGGGGCCAAGATTTTTGTGGCAGAAAAATCCATATCGTGTCCTGTGGTAATACAGTGCTCAGCTACGGCCGACTTACTGGGCTGTGAAAGGCGAGTGTGGCATTCGTGTTCATTGCACTTTTCATGTACTGTGTGTGTCGTCTAACCAATGTAATCTTTGCCACACTGGCAAGGAATTTTATAGATCCCAGCCTTCCGCAGACCCAGATCCTTCTTTACTGAACCAAGGAGGGCACTGATATTTGCCGGGTCCTCAGAATCCTGCCTATTTTAGACGAAAGGTTGCCGATGTATGGAAGGGACGCCCTGGACTTGAATAGCTCCTTATCTTCTTGATTTTGTGGGTGGTCACATTTGTTCCTTCTTAGTGCTGTTCTAATTTGATGTGGAGAGTAACCATTACCTCTGAACACCAGTTTTAAATGTTCCAGCTCCTTTGTAAGGCTGTCTCAATCAGAAACAACATGAGCCCGCTGCACCAACATTCTAAGGACACCGGTAGTTTGTGCAGGATGATGACAACTTGACGCTTCCAGGTAAAGGTCCGTATGTGTTGGCTTACAGTAGACACAGTGCCCTAATGACCCATCCACTCTCTTAGTAACCAAGATGTCTAAAAACGGCAAGCAACCATCCTTCTCTATTTCCATTGTATGCTGGATGTTCTTGTGGATTGCATTCAGATGTTCTTGGAACATCTGAATGCAATCCACAAGAACATCCAGTTTACGATAGAAATAGAGAAGGATGGTTGCTTGCCGTTTTTGGACATCTTGGTTACTAAGAGAGTGGATGGGTCATTAGGGCACTGTGTCTACCGTAAGCCAACACATACGGACCTTTACCTGCAAGCGTCGAGTTGTCATCATCGTGCACAAACTACCGGCGTCCTTAGAACGTTGGTGTACTGGCCTCATGTTGTTTCTGATGGAGACAGCCTTACAAAAGAGCTGGAACATTTAAAGTTGGTGTTCAGAGGTAATGGTTACTCTCCACAACAGATTAGAACAGCGCTAAGAAGGAAGAAATGTGACCACCTACAAAATCAAGAAGATAAGGAGCTATTCAAGTCCAGGGCGTTCCTTCCATACATCGGCAACCTTTCATCTAAAATAGGCAGGAGTCTAAGGAAATATGAATTTAAAGTAATTTTCCGGCCACCGGCAAAGATTAGTGCCCTTCTCGGCTCAGTAAAGGACGATCTCGGTCTGCGGAAGGCCGGGATCTATAAAATTCCTTGCCAGCGTGACAAAGCTTACATCGGTCAGATGACACGCACAATACATGAAAGGTGCATTGAACACGAATGCCACACTCGCCTTTCGCAGCACAGTAGCTGAGCACTGTATTACCAGAGGACTCGCTACTGATTTTTCTGCCACGAAAATCTTGGCCCCAGCGAAAACTTTCTGCGATTCAGTAATTAAAGAATCTGTGAAGATACAACTAGCACAAAATCTTATAAATTGTGATAGTGATTTTCAACTGGACAAAGCTTGGGACCTGGTGATCTCTCCAATTTCCTCTGAGAGAAGACATTTTATTCATAATGACACATCTGGCAACATCTGACGTCTGTTTTTAGTGATGCGGGTGAGCATTCCGACAGAGGGCGGACATGTTTTCACCTTTATGCATGCACCTGCGCGCCACAGATAGAACAGTAGTTCCAGACGGCGCGGATTTCGATAGAGAACGCTCCTGTGACTGAGGCCGATGCGCGTGCGTTTTCGTGCCTATTTTTTGCTATAAAGTTGACTCTGAGAACTTGCAGTCTCCAGTGACAGACACTCACCTGAAGATGGCTGGACGATTGCCAGCCGAAGTATCGTGGCAAGAAGTCAACATGATCCGGCTGCAATCCCGAAATCTCATTGAACATTCAATACGCCTGGAAAACTTCAAGAATCACAATTTTGTTTGTATTTTCTCTTTATCATTAGTTTTGCTCTACTTTCTCTTTTGATAACAATTAACAACTGTCTTCATAACAGTGATAAGAAAGTAGATGAGAAAGAGATGAAATGCAAGTGATTTCAAATTTGATGTGCATTAACTGTATGCATATATATTTATTATGTTACAGCTACAATTTTTTGAATGATATTTGTCATAAAACCTAAACTGTTCTCACATCGTGAATGTATGAAGACACCTTGCCATGGTGGCATTTAATTTTTGTCAGTATAAGGGGAAGCATTCCATAATAATGGTTTTCCATCTATAAATTTTGCAGCCATACACTGTTGTTTTATTTAAACTCCGCATTCGTCTCCCTTATTTTCAGTCACATCCATCAACAGTTTTTTACTCTGACAAAAGAAAGTTGTGAGACTGGTATCGAATCTGAGACCTACAAAGTGCCAGTCTGAGGCTATGCACCTTGACTTTTTCTCTATTCTTAATGTGAAAAGTATTTTAATGGATGATAAGTAAATTGATCATGTTCAGTCACTGAGGATGATATCCTCCGTGTCAGTGTGGACTGCTTTACAATGTAATATCAAGCATCTTAAGCTACATCACCATTGCTGTAGCTATAAAAAACACGATTTATGGAACATAATACCTTATAGAGTAACACATAAGGTGCAATGAAGTACAGGCTGTGCGTAGCACTGAACATAGTTCCTGGACAGCAGTAATACAGGCGGACCACTTATTTGTGATAGCTTAAATAACATTGTTATATTGGTGACCCACCAAAGCACGCCAGAGGCTCTCCAGAGTGTACCTGGAGGCTGACCCAGGTGGCTTCTGTAAGTGGGCCTGTGAATTGCGTGGACGTATAAGCTCTGAAATTGCGTGTCATGAGTGAAGGTACATCGTTCCTCCCTTCTAGTGGGTGGGAACACGTCCATAAAAACACTAGGCACAGAAAAATGCATGGTACAGAATACGTACTGGTAAAAGTACTGGTACCATGAAAAACAAGCAATGATCTGACAATCCACTGACATTACGTCCTGGAAAACATCAGTGACAGTGCTGTCATCCGTTTTGTTGCCCGATAATGACAGCTGCTGCAGCATGTAGCAGGCAATCACTGGTGAGTAGGGGTGATGATGGGTTGGCTTGGTGCACCCTCTCTCGTGAAAGGCCGTAGGGCAGGACAGGGGACGATGTTTCCATAGAAACGTCCTCATCCAGGTCAGCGGTTGGTGCTGGAGGCAACAGCAGTGGCATCGGAGATGATGGCTGCATTGGACCCAGCATTTGAGGCAGCCAATGGCAGTCTAGGAGTGGGGGCAGAGGCAGGAACCCCAGGCAGCAATCTGCCAGGTAGAGACTCACGATGTGGGGCAAAGTGGACCATCTGTGACACAGGAACAGACACCTGCGGTGGCTGGGATGTGGGACGTGGTGGTGGGCCCTCTGTAACAGAACCCCCCCCCCCCCCCCCCCCCTTTTGTGCCTCCTCGTGCACAGCTGCAGCTGGTCGAAGTGATGGGATATCCACTCATCAGGACCGTAGACGATGCACAGGCACCGGCCCCAGTGACACTCAATGACAGGAGGTACTCAGTTTGGCTGGCAGCTGAAACTATGAGTCCAGACAGGCCCATCTGGCTGGAATCGTTGCCAAGTTGATGACACTGGAGGACGCGATGTCAGATGAAGCAGGTTAAGGAAGGTCTGTTGTTGGCATGTAGCAGCTCCGCTGGGTTTTTGGCCCTCACCGGAGTGAAATGGTACAAACTCAGAAAATGGTCTAAAGCTGGTTCAAGGGACTAGCCAGATACATACTCTGAGTTTTAAATGTCCCAACCATGAATTTGGTCTCACCATCTGATTGAGGGTGAAATGGGAGAGCTGTGAGGTAGTGAACACCAGTAACCTGACAAAAAGACGCAACAAGAAACAAACTGGGGCCTGTTATCAGTAATGATGGTATACGGAAAATTGCAGAAATCTAAGACAGGGCCAAAATAGTGGCCGCAGCGGATGTGGGCAGATAATGTGCCACATAGGGAAATTTGGAATAGGCGTCCACTATAATGAGGCCTTACTGATTTAGGAAGGGCTTGGCCAATATACATTCCGATGGGCCAAAACTTTGGTGTGAGAGGTCTTCCAATGACCGATAAGCAGAAGCTGCAGTACGTTATGACGTAAGGAAGCGGGAATTACAACCCAGGGAGCAGCGTTCTCTGCAGTGAACAAGAGAACCCCATCAAACACACAAAGGCGGTGCTGGACACACAAATAATTATGCAAGGGATTGGAGACATGGCCCAGGGATTTTTCCGGCCAACCATGCTGCACAAAAGAGGTGACCCAACTAAGTACAGGATCGGCAGTGACAGGTGATGCTATCCTAGCACTAGTAATTGGAAACTAATCGACTGCATTGTAGTTCTCAATTTGTAAACAGAAACAAAGCAAGTCGTGGTCAGTCACTGGGTCCCGCCGGATTGGAAGGCGGGATAAGGCATCTGCATTGACGTGTTGTGCCGTCGGCCAGTAATGGATCTGATAATGATAATGAGAGAAGAAGAGAACCCACTGTTGAAAGCAATGTGCTTTCTTGTCTGGCACAGAAGCCGAAGGGTTAAAAAGAGCAACCAACAGCTTGTGATCTGTGACTAAATGGAACTTGGAACCAAACAAGAAGAAATGAAATTTCTTGAGGGTGAACACAACCACTAAAGCCTCCTTTTCAGTGTAAGAATACTGCTGCTGAGTGGGAGTTATAGTCTTAGATGTGTAAGCAATGGGTCTTTCAGATATGCCCGCGTATTTGTGCACCAGTACCGTGCTGAGAGTCATCTGTAGCCAACACAAGATGCTGACCTGGCTGAAGAGTGGCAAGACACTGGGCAGATTGAAGCTTAGATTTAAGCAAAGCAAACACTCGGTCATAAGCTGGGCCCATAAAAAAGGGTACACTTTTACGCAAAAGTGCATGCAGGGGCAGAGCAACGGTGGATGCGTCCGGTTGAAACTTAAAGTAGTACACCACTTTATGTGGAAACGCTTGCAGTTCCTTAATGGAGGTCAGCTGCAGCAAAGCCGCAGTTGCATCAGCATGGTGACACAGTGGCTTGACTCCTCTGTGAGAAATCTTGAAACCTAGATACTCAATTAATGGCTGAAAAAATTGAGATATGGCAAGATTGCCCTTGAGACCTGCAGACTGCAAAACAGAATGGTGATCAGAGATTTCTAAGGTGGTCTTTGGCGAAGGAACCCAGAAGAACGATATCGTCGAGGTAATTTATGTAGCTGGGCACAAAGGCTGTCACCTGTTCTAAAAAATGCTGGAAAATTGTGGGCGTGCTAGTGGTGCCAAAAGGTAAGTGTTGATATTGATATAGGATGAAAGGTGTATTGGTAACAAGAAGATGCCTAGTGGCTTCATTGAAGGGGAGCCGGAGGCATGCTTCTGACAAATTTATGTTGGAAAAGTAGTGGACACCTGATAATTTTGCAGCAACTCGTCAGGTTGGGGCAAAGGGTATGTATCTATCACGGACTGTGCGTTGATGGTGACACTGAAGTCGCTGCAAGGCAAAGCTTACCTGTCGGCCAGTGGTGTAGCCCATTCATTGGAAGAAATAGACCGAATGGCATCAAGTGACATCAAACGGTCTAATTTGGCGTTGACAGAGGTGCACAACGCGACAGGCACATGCTGCGCCTGAAAAAAAAAAAACGGGGGCTGGCTGACTCTTTAACGGTAGTGTGGGACTGAAAACCAGCAGCACAATCAAGCCCCAGGGAAAACGTATGGAAAGTCGGTACAGGGGGACTCCAGTTGCTGATATGGAAGTCGATCCGACACTAAATTTACCTCATCAGCAATGGACAAACCAAAAATGTTAAACGCATCTAACCCGAACAGGTCTATTTTGTGGGAATTATCTACTACAAGGAAGATGAGATGGCGAACAACAGATTAGTAAGAGACAGGAGCAGAGAACTGAGCTAGAACTGGAATCTGCTCTTTATTGTAGCTGACCAACTTCTGTGAAACCTTTGTAAGGGAAGGAGAGCCTAAGTCCACATATGTTTGTGCATTTACTGTAGCTCCTGTGTCCATTTGCATTTTTAGCAGTTTATTAAACACATGCAAGTCAATAAACTATTTGTTCAAGGAAACAGTCATTGTAGAGATACAGTTTATGTCCATCGCTGTTACTGCGTCCACCACATTTGAAGAGCAGTTACACGCCAATGCAATGGGCCTATCTTTTGACATTTGTTGCAAACAGCCCAACATTTAGGACATGCAGCATGCTTGTGTTGGATGAAGCAGTACAGGCAAGATGGAAGGGGGCTGTTGTGACGTGGCCTGTTGCTGCTGTGCTCATAACTGACACTGCCCCATGCGATGCTGATCCTAAGGTTATACTGCTGCAATGGCTTCCCCATCATCCTGAACACTTGCAGCATGCCTAACAGGGGTTGACTGAGTGGCTTCAAATACCTTTCACCACACAGCAATCTGCTTGCCTGTGGCCCATGACACTTCAAAGGACTGTGCTATATTGAGCACATCCATAAGCATCAGATTCTCACAGTGAAATGCCTTGTTCCAGACTTCCCTATCTGGGGCCATGTGATCAGCGTGACCCATACTGTGTGCTAGTGACAAATTTATGATGGCGGTTCAGCCTGTGTAATTCTGCAGCGGAGGCTTTGCAAGATTGGATTGGATGTTTCGGGCAGTGGTAAAATTCTACATACACCGCAATGACGCATGCATTCTGTCACAGTAATAGGTTGTGAGATGCTTGCTCATTTTATCAAATGATAAATTGGCCAGTCCTTGCAAAGGCGCAAGTTGGCACAACAACTGATAAATGTGAGACGAAAGCCAGGAAAGAAAGAAAGAAAGAAAGAAAGAAAGCCCTACCCAGGTTTGCATAACCCACACAAAAAACCTGGAAGGGTTGGCGTAACCATGTCTCGTAGGTATCCCTAACTTCAGCAGATTCATCATTTGCTGGAAAGAGTGATTGTTGCACTGACGGGAAAGTAACCTGCCACAAACACTCAAATGTCACTTTGAGAGCGGTGGCGAGAGCCTGCTGTTGTACTGTGAAAGCTTTGTGCTGGAAAATGATACGTTGGAATGTTTCTTCCAGTAAGATGTTTTTCGGGCGTCTTAGCACTGACACTAACATGCGGAGAAATCATAACCCTCACTCGTCGCCAAATTTGTTACAGCAATGACACGATTTGTGGAATATAGTACTTAATAGAGCAACATGTAAAATGTAGTCAAGTACAGGTTGTGTGTAGCACTGAACACAGTGAGTGGACAACAGGAACATGGATTACAGAATAGGCTGAGCACTCATTGTGATGGCTTAAATAATACTGTTTCTTTGGCTATTCACCAGAGCATGCCATGTGTCCGACCCAGGTTGCATTCAACCATTTACATTGTGCTCCAATCCCCATTCCCATCCCTCGTTGTCCACTTGCTTGTTCTCTCGATGAAATTTGTGTTTAAAATATAGCAAAATAAAGAGTTACCATGTACAAATGAGACAACATAATTTCAAAAGAGGAAAACTACATTAATTTTTGTGGAAATTTGGAGCATGAAAATTAAAGTGGCTGGTGGTTTATTTAGACGAAATGTGGATTCATACATATTATTCTGTGAATAAATGCTGGCAGAGTGATAGTGTGCAAGGAATATTGTCAAGCAAAATTAACATTCTGTGTGTGTTCATTGTATTATGCAGGGCATGTGTGTACAGATATGTAGGGTGTGGCAGTGTTTCATTTGTAAGGATACTGTATGATTTACTGTTACTGCCTCCCTCCGTCTTTCTTGAGCATCAACTTGACATAATGCCACCTCCCCAGGTCTTCACTTTAAATAACGTGATAGTAGAAACATTTTTTCAGACTCTAAACATACTCAAAATGTTTTCACCCAGAATCTGTAATTTAGGTAGTTGATTTTTATTTGTGGTTTCTGTCCTGAACTTACGTAGAAACAATTTCCTTTGAACAAATATGCAGTTTTTTTTATCATATACAATGTATTCAAAAGGTATAATGTCATGATATTCATGTTATCTTACTTTCTTTTGCAGCACAAACTGTGCAGCTCCAAGAAAGCGAACTTGGGGAAGAGTGCTTCAGTAATTGGAAGATAACAGTACCAGAAACTTTCTTAAATAATAAGTAAATCAGTTATACTCACCTGTTTTGAGAATTATCACAAAGTTTTTGACAAAGAGCAGGGAGCAACAGAGACATGGCTAAGTTTTGTGGTTACCCTGATTATAAAGCTGCACTTCAGTCAGCTGATGCCATACTTTGTGCACTTGATGATCTATACTTATGTGAGTTACAATCGTATGATTCTGATTTTAGTTTATCATTGGTGGATCGTAAACATTCTGAATCACAAGGAGCCACTGTTGGAAGAAGATTAGCAGTGTCAGGTCGCGGTGATGAGCTTAGAGCAGCTAATGCATTGCTTATGTTAACTAGAACTGACCATGACATGAGGCGAGCTCCACCACGCGTGCAGCAAGCTGTACAGCAGAATCCTTCAAAACTGGAAACAGTGCAACAGAGTCGCACTCAATTTGGAACCCTGCAGCAGAGTTCCTCACAGACTGGGGAGACAAATAGGAATTCTCAACACAGATCTGTGCAATGGAAACTTGCACAAACTACTAAGGTACAGCAGAATCATTCACAAACAAGAATGGTTCAGTGTAGTTCCACACAGACTGTAGCTGTGCGTCGAAATCCTCCAAAGCATCAGATTACAAAGGCAAATACCCCACAGCCTAAACCTGTTCAGTCTTATACAACTCAAACTAGGTCAACACAGCAGACAGTGTCACACACACAGGCAAGACGACAAGGTGTGTCTCAATCTGAAATAGCAATGTGGAACCCTGTAGAAGTGTTTGTGCAGCATGGTTTTCCACACTCTGAACTCAGAAGGTGGAGACGTCCTAAAACAAAGAACACACATGGCTCATCACAAAAAGAAGCAACACAGCAGACTGCTGCACGGACAGCACCCAAACAAGACAAACATCCACAGACTAAAGCAGAACAACCCAACTCACAACGAACACCAATATTGCAACAGGCTCTCTCACCTGAGCAAGAGAATTGCCCGCAGACTGAATGGGAAGATGTAGATGTGGTAATGGTACCAATAAATGAAGTTGTTCAGCACCTTGCACACCAAGAGGAAACAATACCATTACAAGTACATACTTACATCATTAGTGCACTGCTGCAACAGCTGTATCGGAAAGTCCTTGCTCAGTGCAAAAATGGTACAGTAAGGCAACTAATGTTGGAAAGAAGCTATGAATCTTACAACTATTGTTACTCTGGAAACATGCGTGCAGCCATTTCAGAGACTAACCCAGAGAGTAAAGAATATAGAGAGAAAAGCAAAGGTGCTGGTAACACTGTCACATTTGGAAACTCTCCAAGGGGAAGATATAATGAACGTTCTTCAGGTGTCCAGGAAGTGGAAGGCTGCTTCTCCACCGAAAACCGAACAAAGCGGCGTGAATTCGGGTTCTTTCAAGCAGGACCACCACTGAGTTCATATGGAGTTCCTCCTCAGCAGCAATCTCAGAGAAAACTATCTCGTTCATCGAGCCAATGGTAAGTGCAAAGCAATAATAATATGGTAACATTTTTACAGGTAAATAGAAATTGTTACAGCAAAGTTATGTATTTGTTGTTGTTGTTGTTGTTGTTGTTGTTGATTTCAGCCTGAAGCCTGGTTTGATGTTTCTCCACATGCTAGTCTATAATTTGCAAGCCCCTTCATCTCTACATAATTACTGCAACCTGCTACCATGTGAATCTGCTTACTATAGTTAAACATTGGTCCTCCTCCACAAACCTCCCCCACCGCATCCCCCCCCCCCTCCCCAAATTACCAAATTTAAGATTTTTTGATGTCTCAGGATGTGCTATGAACTAATCTCTTTGTAATCAACGTGTGCCACATATTTCCTTTATCACCAATTTGCAATATTGTACACAGACAAGTATCTGCAGAAGAGATTTTCTAAAACTTTTATTTATATTTAGTACTAACAAATTTCTATTCATCAAATGCTTTCTTACACTGCTAGTCTGCATTTTATATCTTTCTTCTTCGGCAAACATGTTATTTTGTTGCCTAAATAGCAAAGCTCATCTACTTCTTTTGTGTCTCATCTCCTAATGTAATTCCCTCAGCTTAACTGATTTAATTTGATAGCATTACATTACCCTGTTTGTACGGTTGTTGATGTTCATCTAGTAATCTTTTCAGAACACTACCCATTCTGTTCAGCTGATCTTCCATATAATTTACAGTCTATCAGAATTACAATGTTATTGAAAATTCTCAATTCTCAGAGAGTTTTTATTTCCTCCCTCTGAAATGTAATTCCATTTGCAAATTTCTCCGTGGTTACCTCTGTTGCTTGCTCAGTGTAAAATTTAAATAACATTGCGGGATACACTACAAACTTGTAATATTCCTTGTTCAACTGCTATTTCTCTTTCAAGTCTTTCTACTCTTGCGAATGCAGCCTTGTTCCTGTAAAAAGTTCTAGATAACTTTTTGCTTTGTGTATTTTATCCCTGCTATCATCAGAATTTCAAAGAGTCTATACCAGTCATCACTGTCAACAGCTGGCTATAAATCTACAAATGCAATAAACACTCTTATATCAATAAATGGAGGTTTCCCTCTCTTAAGTCTATCTTCTACAATAATGGATGTGTTCATCCATTTCTCTGGACCCAGACTGATCTCCATTATCAGCTTTTAACAGTCTTTCCATTCTTCTGCAAACAGTTCATCTCAGTATTTTGCAACTATGACTTATTAAACTGATGGTTTAGTAATATTCATATCTGTCAACATCTGCCATCTTTGGCATTGGAATTATTTTGTTGAAGTCTGAGGGTATTCCACCTGTCTCTTACCTCTTGCATACCAGGTGGAATAATTTTATCGTGGTATATCTCAATAACTCTGTGGGAATGTCTACTCTGTGTAGCATGTTTCAATTTAGGTCTTTCAGTGCTCTGTAAAATTCTTCACACAGGAGTATGTGTCCCGTCTCATCTTCATCTACTTCTTTTCCCCTCTCCATACTATTGTTTTCAAGTTTGTTACATTTTTGTTGTCTTTCTATACTGTGCAACAGAATAAAATGATAACTTTTTCATAACCCCATAATTGTTTCCCATTGTGATGCATAAGTTTGAAATTTATCTCAAAGGTACCTACAACCTACCTCTGTAATGGCACAAAAGCATGGCGCCCTGTGACTTTACCCTCAGGCTTGATGATGCTTCAGACAGAAAGGTTTGTACTCATGTGAAAAAGAGTCCAGAACTCAGAAGTTTGAGACATGTAAAGTGGGTTAATAATGTCACATTGTCACAAAATTTCACCACAGTTCTGCCCACTGCTACTGCGGATGTGTCACGCAATGAGAAGGTCATCACAGCCCCTCTTACCCACATTTCACCGCTCTTGCAATGGAGGTCAGAACCACAACACAGGCAGCTTGTATCAGAGGTGTGTGAAGCTGTTCTCTGCCTGCAAGCTACTTCACAAATTTTCTCTCTCAAGGCAAATTTTTAAAATTCTCAAAAAATATGGGTAGATACTACTGAAGGTTTTGCCAAACTGGGGGTTCTTAGAGGAGCCTTGTTCTATTCATGCATATGTCACTATCGCAACCCTTCATGATCATGCCACATGAGGGTTTGAAACAGGAGTGCAGAAAAAGGATATGAACCTTTGCCTCTTTGAATCATTGTAAAATTTTGTCAAATGGTTTTAAATGGTCACTCCGAAGGGGTGCGATCATGCTTAATGGGGTTGCTAGCCCATGATGTCCTTAGAGAAGGGTTGAAGTGTTAGGAAGATATAAGCAGTATCAAAGATGGTCAAGAATGGCTTCGTGTTGGTCATCGCACTGTGAGGTCATCGCACTGTGAGGTCATCGCACTGTGAGGTCATCGCACTGTGAGGTCATCGCACTGTGAGGTCATCGCACTGTGAGGTCATCGCACTGTGAGGTCATCGCACTGTGAGGTCATCGCACTGTGAGCTGCCGTTTTAGACTGTAAAACGTTGGAATTAATGTCCCAAAACAAAGGGTTTCATTGATGCCCTTTATGCCACTCCCTGAGGACTTTTTGTGTCAGTTCTGAACAGTAGTGTATCTGCAGTGTTTTTCTTGGTCCACTAATCAGGAAACCACATGATTTCAACAACACTGGATGTTGTGACTTCCACTGCAGAGATGTCAAAAGGAGGAGTGAAATGTGGGTAAGAGGGGCTGTGACAACCTTCCCAATGTATGACACATCCACAGTGGCATTTGGCAGAGTTGGTGTGGAATTAGGCACCAATGTGACATCATTAACCCACTTTACACGTCACATGAACTTCAGAGCTGTGGCTTTTTTCTTTTTCTTTTCATATGTAGACACCTTGTTTTTTGAAGCATCGTCATGCCAGTGGTGCTGTTGCAGGGTGCCACACTTCTGCACTATTACCTGGTTGGCCTTTTGCTGGTCACCGGTTCAAACCCAATCATCAGCAATTTATTGTTTATTGAATTTCAGTTCATTTCTTTTATGGCTGTACATTGGTGTCAGTAACAAATGTACTTTTAGTTCTGTGTGTTGTGCTTCATTGATGACCCTGTGTTCATGTTTGGGTCTAATTATGGTTTAAACACGACATTGTTTGCTGGGGAAGCTGGCTATTTCAAAACATTTACGTCATGTTGACACCAATTAGGCAAAGTATAAGTCGCGCTTATGTGGTGAAGAACTGCGTGCAAGTAGTACATCTTTCCTAAGATCAATGTATTCGAAAACAGCAGTAAGTCACTTGCGTATTGGGCATCAATCAGTGTTATGCAGAACCACTGGTCAGGACCTGACAAAATGGCTGAAAGGCCCGATACAACAGGGGGTGACATGTGTTTTGTAGATTATTTCTACTTGAATGGCGCAGCCGAACAGTGGTTTGAGAACAATGAAGAGAAGCTCTACAGCTGGAACAAATTCCGAGTTGAACTGTAGAAAATGTGTAATGGCAATCCGCAGCAAGTCTGCTTGGCTAAAGAACAATTTAAGAACAGAGCCCATCATCAAGGGGAAACTACACACTTGTACATACAGAATTTTTAGGTCATATGCCCCATCATAAATCTGAATATGACAGAAGCCAACAAAGTCTCACACCTGATGAAAGTAATTGCAGAAGACTTACCAAGTTCTTCTGAGAAAAGTTGTCACAATAGAAGAATTTATTAAGTGGTGTCAGTGAATCCAAGAAATGTAGCCAAAAAAGTGTGACTAAATGACTGCCAAATGTGATCTCAAAGGCTGTTGTGCAAGACCACCATGAGCTCTCCTCTTTCATAGGTCAGATGGTTAGAAAAGATGCACAGCAGTGTATAGCAGTTGTAAATGTTGGACTGAGTACACCAGAGGAATAGTAGTCATGAGTGATGATCCCATACAACATGAGGTCGTGCAGAATGTCGAGTAAGAAGTGTTACAATCTTTGGCATCAGTCTCCACATCTGGTCGAATGTGTTACGAAGAGTACACTGGGCCAATTTGAACGTATGTCACAACTGTCAAAAAGACAGTGCAGCATCAGGCCAACGTGTGTGCAACCAACTTCTCTGCCAAGTATAATGCCCCACAGAAAGCAGACATTTGGAGGATGAAGAACAACACACTGGTATGTTTTCACTGTGAGCACTTTCGACATGTATGCTACTGCAGAGGAAGAAGATCAGTGTTTAGTGAGTATTATGCCACAAGACGTCAACCATCACAATAGCCCTAGTCGCGCCAGTTAACTGCAGACAATTGTAGTTGACCTGTGGGATGTAGGCTATCTCTGTACTCTGAATGAGCTCACTTTCTAAAATGCTATTGCTGTTCCCTGTAGCCATGTAGATAACAGTTGTTCACATAGCCATTGATTTCAGGAAGAGGTGACCATCTGTGGAGGTGAGGCTGCCTCAGGTGTAAATCCCCCATGGATGACAGTCATCAAGTTCTTTTTCTGTAATGTCGTAAGCTTATCACCACCAGTGAAAAAGGAATGTGTTCGGTGATACAAAAGCAATTGTGCTGAAGGTTGCAAATGGGAAATATGTCCAGCCAACAGGAACACGTATTGCAAGACTAATTATCAATAACAGAATGGAGCTTTTTGAATTTCATTTTAACAGTCTGTAGTCAAAAAAGTTATTCTCAGGTGGGACTTCTTGCAAGTATCAAAAGCACTCATAGGGTGTGGAATACTGACTAAGCTATTCCATGAAGCACGTATAACAAAGATTGCTCTTGGCAGCTGTTTACCATTGGAGATTTTATCCCGCTGTCATCAGAAACACATGTTCCAGTTGTCAGTCTATATGCCAGCAGTGATCATAATCATTGTAGGTGGTCAAGGAGAACTTTGTAACACTAATTTTCATGAGTAGTCACAACTTGTCCCTAAAGGTATGTGCATACTGACAGCTGAAGCAGTCCAGGTAGGGCAGCTTAAAGTCATTGACAAGGAATTGTATTTTGCTGCTGTTGAACTGCCATAAGGATCTGGTATGACTTTTGCTTTCAAATCATGAATGGACAAAAGACAGACCAAGCAGCCCATGGCAAAACACTGTATCAACCTAGGGATTGTCCACCAACTAGCCAGTGCTCATAGAGGGTGTCACTGGCTGAACTAAAAATAATCCAGTAGGAAGTGGAGATGATGATAGAAGATGACACCATTCAATCTTGAGAATATCCTTGGTCGTCAGCTGTGATCCATGTGAAGAAGAAAAATGGCACATGGTGTTTCTGCATTTACTTCCTCCTACTTTACAAAATCAGGGAACAAGGAGGTGTTTTCCATTCTGTGCATTGATGACACCCTACACTGCTTGAAACGAGCAAAGCATTTCTCAGTTACGGACATGCATACTGGCTACTGGTAAGTTGAGGCTGAAAAGGCTGATCGGGGGAAGACTGCCTTCATAACTCCTGATGACCCCTGAGTTTAAAGTTATGCCATTTTGATTGTGTAATGTGCCAGCCATCTTCGAACAGAACATGTGATAAACAACTTGCTTCAACATGTTCAATGGACATCTTGTGTTTGCTATTCGGTGCTGTTTTTCTTTAAGAATCTAAGCCTCCTCACAACCATGTTGAAATGTGTTCGGACTGAAGATCTCTGTCTGAATCAGAAAAAATGCCTCTTTGTCAACAAAGAAGTAAAAATCTTGGGTCACCTAGTGAATGGTGATGGAGTTCATTGTGGTCCAGATAAAGTAAGAGCAGGCACAGATTTTCCAACCCCTTATCACATTCATAATGTGTAAAGTTTTCTAGGAACATGCTCATACTATCGGCTATTTATAAAGGGCTCCAACACAAAGGCATGACGCTTGCAACTACTGGAGGGAGACTCAGCATTTCCCTGGGATGAGGTGCAACAAAAATATTTCCTTATCCTTAAGGAGGTTTTAACATCTCCATTGCTAGCATTGTATGATGAGAATGCCGAGACCAAACATAACAATGACGTTATCAGTTTTGGAATAGAGGTAATTCTAGTATAAATTCATAAAGGTGCTGAAAATGTGACAGCTTATGCTTCCTGAGTACTCTCAAAGTCTGAAATGAACTACTTTACAACTGAAAAAGAGTGCCTTGTAGTTGTTTGGGCCATTAACAAGTTCTGACCATTTTTATTATATAAACCATTCACTGTTGTATCTGATTGTGCAAAAGTTTTCCAGTTGTGAAAAAATAACTGCCTACAGCCACAGATGAATTACCTCACAAAACGTTTTAATTAGATGCTGGCAAATTGATGTGCATTGGTGTTGAACAGAGAGACTATGTAGAGGCTGAAATGACAATGGGTATGCTTTTCCCATTTTAATGGGATTATATTCAGGTTGACTACATGATACACATAATCACCAAGACCAAAGAAACAAAACAGCTGGCTCAAATAAGGGCCCTGGGCCCTGGATGCTCATTCTGGGATGGGGGGGGGGGGGGGGGGGGGCAGGGCAGGAGGAGGACTAATAGCACTACAATGCCAAGCACTGACCAGTAAGATACAACCTGTGAGACTTGGTTTGGGTTTTTATTGCTGTGCGGAAAGTAGAACTATCGGAAAAATTAGTAAAACCCTATGTAGGGCCATATTATATCCTTCGTTGCCTGTTGGACATCATCAAGTATTAACTGTATTTTTCTTACTTGTCACTTCTTCTTCCGTGTGTTTTTGCTTTTAGGAAGCTTTAATTGTCGAGTGCTATTAATAGTTCCATAGATTTCGTGTTTGTTTTGAATACAGTCAGAGAGAGTCCCTTTAGTCAACCATAGTGCCAGTAGTGCTAGTGTTTGTTTTCAATACAGTCCAGAGACAGGTAGTGCTATTTTCATTGTTTTCTACAAGAAGTGGCTAGCAACCACAGTTTAGTGAATAAACAGTCGCCTTTAGTGAATTAGCAGTCTAGTTAAAGGTTGATTTACTCTCTTCAGTAAATTGATTCCCTAGGATGGATAGTATGTGTGACTGCTGTGTACGGACGCAGGGGGAGCTGGCTACTGTTCGCGAACAGCTGAGCGTGTTGATGGCCGCGGTCAGCCGTCTTCAGGCTGCTGCCTCGGAGTGTAGCGGCAGTGGGGAGTCTGGTGCGTTGCAAGGTACACCCCAGGTGTTACATGCTTCACCCACTGTCCCTGCTATCGAGACATCTTCGCGGGTACTGGGCGCGGTTGGGCCACCCTCTCCCCAAGGGGAGTGGCAGGTTCAGCGGCGTTCGCGGCGCACGAGGCGGAGGGTAAATGTGGAGGCTGGCCGTGTGGCATCGCCCGCTCTGCCTGTGAGTGGACATGTGGCTGCTCCTTCAGCAAGGTCCGAGCAGGCACACGAGGGGGAGGGGTTTATTAGTTATTGGGAGCTCCAACGTTAGGTGGGTGATGGAGCCCTTTAGGGAAATAGCGGGAAGGTCGGGGAAGAAGGCCAGTGTTCACTCTGTCTGCTTGCCAGGGGGTCTCATCCGAGATGTGGAGGAGGCCCTACCGGCGGCGATAGAGAGCACTGGGTGCACCCGACTGCAAATTGTTGCTCATGTCGGCACCAATGAGCCCTGCTGTCTGGGTTCAGAGGTTATCCTCAGTTCGTACAGGCGGTTGGCGGAATTGGTGAAGGCGGAAAGCCTCGCTCGCGGGGTGAAATCAGAGCTAACTATTTGTAGTATCGTTCCCAGAACCGATCGCGGTCCTCTGGTTTGGAGCCGAGTGGAAGGCTTAAACCAGAGGCTCAGACGATTCTGCGGAGATCTGGGGTGCAAATTTCTCGACCTCCGCTATCGGGTGGAGAAATGTGGGGTCCCCCTGAATAGGTCAGGCGTGCACTACACACCGGAAGCGGCTACAAGGGTAGCGGAGTACGTGTGGAGTGCACATGTGGGTTTTTTAGGTTAGAGAATCCCCTCCCTAGGCCCGACAAGACGCCTCCTGAGACGCGGCAAGGTAGGAGTAGGCAAAATGCAACAGGGAATAACAATATTAATGTGCTAATAGTAAACTGCAGGAGCATCTACAGAAAGGTCCCAGAACTGCTCTCATTAATAAATGGTCACAACGCCCATATAGTACTAGGGACAGAAAGTTGGCTGAAACCAGACGTAAACAGTAATGAAATCCTAAACTCAGATTGGAATGTATACCGCAGAGACAGGCTGGACAGTGAAGGGGGAGGCGTGTTTATAGCGATAAGAAGTGCAATAGTATCGAAGGAAATTGACGGAGATCCGAAATGTGAAATGATTTGGGTGAAGGTCACAGTTAAAGCAGGCTCAGACATGGTAATTGGATGTCTCTATAGGCCCCCTGGCTCAGCAGCTGTTGTGGCTGAGCACCTGAAGGATAATTTGGAAAATATTTCGAGTAGATTTCCCCACCATGTTATAGTTCTGGGTGGAGATTTTAATTTGCCGGATATAGACTGGGAGACTCGGAGGTTCATAACGGGTGGCAGGGACAAAGAATCCAGTGAAATTTTTTAAAGTGCTTTATCTGAAAACTACCTTGAGCAGTTAAACAGAGAACCGACTTGTGGCGATAACATATTAGACCTTCTGGTGACAAACAGACCCGAACTATTTGAAAAAGTTAACGCAGAACAGGGAATCAGCGATCATAAAGCGGTTACGGCATCGATGATTTCAGCCGTAAATAGGAATATTAAAAAGGGTAGGAAGATTTTTCTGTTTAGAAAAAGTGACAAAAAGCAGATTTCAGAGTACCTGTTGGCTCAACTCAAAAGTTTTGTCTCAAGTACAGATAGTGTTGAGGATCAGTGGACAAAGTTGAAAACCGTCGTACATTATGCGTTAGATGAGTATGTGCCAAGCAAGATCGTAAGAGATGGAAAAGAGCCACCGTGGTGCAACAACCGAGTAAGAAAACTGCTGCGGAAGCAAAGGGAACTTCACAGTAAACATAAACATAGCCAAAGCCTTGCAGACAAACAGAAATTACGCGAAGCGAAATGTAGTGTGAGGAGGGCTATGCGAGAGGCATTCAATGAATTCGAAAGTAAAGTTCTATGTACTGACTTGGCAGAAAATCCTAAGAAATTTTGGTCTTATTTCAAAGCGGTAGGTGGATCAAAACAAAATGTCCAGACACTCTGAGACCAAAATGCTACTGAAACAGAGGATGACAGACTAAAGGCCGAAATACTAAATGTATTTTTCCAAAGTTGTTTCACAGAGGAAGATTGCACTGAAGTTCCTTCTCTAGATTGTCGCACAGATGACAAAATGGTAGATATCGAAATAGGTGACAGAGGGATAGAGAAACAATTAAAATCGCTCAAAAGAGGAAAGGCCTCTGGACCTGATGGGATACCAGTTCAATTTTACACAGAGTACGCGAAGGAACTTGCCCCCCTTCTTGCAGCGGTGTATCGTAGGTCTCTAGAAGAGCGTAGTGTTCCAAAGGATTGGAAAAGGCCACAGGTCATCCCCGTTTTCAAGAAGGGACGTCGAACAGTCGATCAGTTGTAGAATTTTGGAACACGTATTGTGTTCGAGTATAATGACTTTTCTGGAGACTAGAAATCTACTGTGTAGGAATCAGCATGGGTTTCGATAAAGACGGTCATGTGAAACCCAGCTCGCGCTATTCGTCCACGAGACTCAGAGGGCCATAGACACGGGTTCACAGGTAGATGCCGTGTTTCTTGACTTCCGCAAGGCGTTCGATACAGTTCCCCACAGTCGTTTAATGAATAAAGTAAGAGCATATGGAGTATCAGACCAATTGTGTGATTGGATTGAGGAGTTCCTAGATAACAGGACGCAGCATGTCATTCTCAATGGAGAGAAGTCTTCCGAAGTAAGAGTGATTTCAGGTGTGCTGCAGGGGAGTGTCATAGGACCATTGCTATTCACAATATACATAAATGACCTGGTGGATGACATCGGAAGTTCACTGAGGCTTTTTGCAGATGATGCTGTGGTGTATCGAGAGGTTGTAACAATGGAAAATTGTACTGAAATGCAGGAGGATCTGCAGCGAATTGACGCATGGTGCAGGGAATGGCAATTGAATCTCAATGTAGAAAAGTGTAATGTGCTGCGAATACACAGAAAGATAGATCCTTTATCATTTAGCTACAAAATAGCAGGTCAGCAACTGGAAGCAGTTAATACCATAAATTATCTGGGAGTACGCATTAGGAGTGATTTAAAATGGAATGATCATATAATGTTGATCGTCGGTAAAGCAGATGCCAGACTGAGATTCACTGGAAGAATCCTAAGGAAATGCAATCCGAAAACAAAGGAAGTAGGTTACAGTACGCTTGTTCGCCCACTGCTTGAATACTGCTCAGCAGTGTGGGATCCGTACCAGATAGGGTTGATAGACGATATAGAGAAGATCCAACAGAGAGCAGTGCGCTTCGTTACAGGATCATTTAGTAATCGCGAAAGCGTTACGGAGATGATAGATAAACTCCAGTGGAAGACTCTGCAGGAGAGACGCTCAGTAGCTCGGTACGGGCTTTTGTCAAAGTTTCGAGAACATACCTTCACCGAAGAGTCAAGCAGTATATTGCTCCCTCCCACGTATATCTCGCGAAGAGACCATGAGGATAAAATCAGAGAGATTAGAGCCCACACAGAGGCATACCGACAATCCTTCTTTCCACGAACAATACGAGACTGGAATAGAAGGGAGAACCGATAGAGGTACTCAAGGTACCCTCCGCCACACACCGTCAGGTGGCTTGCGGAGTATGGATGTAGATGTAGATATGAAATGGAGGATTAAGACTCCTTGTCAAGAAGTTAAAAGCCCAGAGACTTTGCCCATGTCGTTTGCATGAAGCCGTTCGACTGCTCAGAAGTGCAGATCGATAGTGGGTGGTTCAAGGAAACTGAAAATCCATTCAACAATTGCAAAGCTTTGATGGGAGGGACTATATATGATGCTCGTCATAGTGAAGATGATGTAGCAATATGTCTAGAATCTGAGGACCCACCAGTGCTGCCATACAGAGGGCCATTGACAAGATCTAGATCCAGGATATTGTAGTCAGCTCTTATGAGTTCTGAATTGGTGGGTCACTTTTTCTTCAGGAGAGGGAGCAGTGTCACGAGCTATTGCGCAAGCAGTGTGGCATGCTGCGGGTCACCAGTTCAAATCTGACCATCAGCAATTATTTGTTAATTAGTATTCATTGTTTCTGTAATGTTAATTGAAATATATTAGGTTTACAATGTTTGTATATTATGGAATATTTAACGTTAGTGTAGATACCAACATTCTGGGATATTCTATGTTTGGATAAGTAGCTGCGCCCACTGTCCAAGAGTTCAGTTCTACTCTTGATGTATGCTGGTGTTTGTAATAAATGTGCTTCCATTTCTAAGTGTTATATTTCATTAACAACCCTGCCTTCGGGTTTGGTTTCAATGTGACCATATCCCTTCCATCTTGCAGCTTTCTCTTCTTGATCTAGTACTGGCCTGTCATCAGAGTCCTTGATATTCACACTAGTGCTTCTCTTCTCCAGAGCTTTCTTTAATTTCCCTGCAGGTCATATGCCTTTACCACAGTCATGTTGCATCTATCGTCTTGTGATGGTAATACATGCTCTGGTCTCTAGTTGTAATAGAGTAACCATGCATGCGAGGTTGTCATTTGAAATATGCAGACCAAACACATCTCATGATTTTTCTGAAATCTACTACCTCTGTGTCTTCATAGATGTCCCTTTGCTGCAGTGAAAGTGCTCGGTCGTGGCCTTGTACAGGTGGCAGAGGCAGTACTGTAATGGTGATACTTAGAGGAAATTCTTAACTACTTGGCTTGCGGCAAAGGGCACAGAGTTGGACTTTTTTAAGGGATGCCATTTAATGAATTCTGTGGTTGTAATCACATCATAGTTCACTGTACACTTAATACATTGCACGAGATATTTGTTATAAATAATTCTGCAATTATGGACAGGTGACACTGTAATTACTTGCATCGCACATATACGGTGACACTGTTGTTTCAGTCAATTTCAGCCTTAGAAATTTTGTGTTACTATATATAATGGAGCATTGCTCAGCCTATAGCAAGCTGAGGTGGATGTTGTCACATTGTCACTGTATGCAGACCATAGGCTATGTTCAGTTATTTCACAATTTTATGAAGTCTTAGATACCTGTTTTATGACATAAACATTATAATGTATTTTTCTACAACTTTGCATTTCTCCTCTAGCCATTCCTGCTCTGTCATTTGGCACTTTCTGTCAGTCTCATTTTTTCGAAGTATGTATTCCCTTTTTCCCGCACTATTTGCTGAATTTATGTTTATTATTCCTTTCTCAGGTAAATTAAAGATCTTGCATGTTATGAAAGGTTTTGTTATGAGTCTTGTCTTTTTGCAAGTCTGCTTCCTCCACTATTTCATCTCTCAAAGCTACCCATTCATCTTTTATTGTATTCCTTTCCTCTGTTTCAGGCAATCGTTTAATAATGCTCATTCTAAAAACCCCCAACAATCAGGGGTTCTTTCAATTTATCCTGGCCCTTCTCTTTAATTTCCTACTTCTCTGCAATTTCTTCAGTTCTAATTTAATGTTCATCACCAATAAATTATGACCTGAATAGATATCTGCCCATGAAAATGTTTCACACTTAAAATCTTGTGACAGCATCCTCCTGAGTATTTACTGCCAGGAGATGTGAATGGTGAACTATTCTACCTATGAATTATTTTGTACAGGCAGGTGCCATCATTGAAGCATACAATAGATCTGCATGTCCACAGCTACTAAATGATGGTGTATCAAGACATGTCTGACATTGATGCTGCATTGAACAGCGCACGTTCTTAAAGGTAGCTGGTGTTCCTCGAAGACACCCTGCTGCTACAACTATCCTACCACTAAGTCCTATGCTGATGTAACAGGTGTTTCATCAGGTGTTTCATACACAAGGCCATTCAGATACCTCCACAGGAATAAAACAATTTGGGACAGATCAGGTGATTGTGGTGGCAATGCAGCAACTGGGAAAGATTGCCAGCAGATGTGCCCTAATTTGTCTGCTGAAATGCACAGTGGCTGCATCATGCAGAAGTCGAATGCGGCAACGAGTGGACATGAGAACGTCATTCAGCATATCTGGCAGGACGCAACAGGAATATGAGATAACATGTGACCATCAAGTTGGTCCAGGATGTACAGCCTAATTAAACGGTCTCTGACAATGCCAGCACACACGTTAGGGGTAAATTTGCCTTGTGAGATATGTGTACACTGATCAGCCAGAACATTATGACCACCTACCTAATAGCTGGTATGTCAACCTTTAGCGTGGATAACAGTGGTGATGCCTCGTGGCATGGAAACATTGAGGCCTTCGTAGGTTGCTGGAGTGAGTTGGCACCACATCCGTGCCGCCCCCCCCCCCCCCCCCCCACACACAAAAGCCACCTCATTCCTGTAAATTCCATAGAAAGGGGTGATGAGCTCTGACACCATGTTGAATCACATCCCAGATGTGTTTGATCGGGTTCAGATCTGGCGAGTGGAGATGACCAGCACATCAATTATTGTTGAAAAATGCCACTGCAGCCAGGAAATGTGATCCTCTTGAAGGGGTGTACACTGTCTGCAACCAGTGTGTGTTACTCCTTGGCCATCATGGTACCACACATGAGCTCCACTGGACCCATGGATGCCCACATCAGTGTTCACCAGAGCATAATGGAGCAACTGCCGGCTCGTCTCTGTCCTGCAGTACAGATATCAAGGAGCTGTTCCACTGGAAGATGACAGATTTGTGCCCTCCTATCGACATGATGAAGAAGATATCTAGATTTATCAGACCATTCAATGCTCTGCCACTAAACCAACATCCAGTGCAAACGTCCATGTGCCCATTTGAGTCGTAGTTGCCTATGTCATGGTGTCAACATTGGTACATGCATTGGTCAATGGCTGTGAAGGCCATAAAGTGTTCAGTGTACTGTGTGTTCAGACACACTTGTACTCTGCCCAGCATTAAAGTCTGATGTTAGTTTCACCACAGTTCACCACCTGTCCTGTTGTACCAGTCTGCCCAGCCTACACCATCCTACATCTCTAAAGAGGGATGGCCGCCCAACCCCATGACATGGCAACCCATTGACGTGGTTTCAAGTTGGTTTCGCCATGTGTTGAAGACACTAACCACAACACTCTTAGAACACCCAACAAGTTGCAGTTTCTGAAATGCTTGTGCCTAACCTCTGGGCTATCAAATTCTGCCTTTGTTCGACACACGGACAGCACACTCGCTGCACTGTTTGTGTGTCTGACTGGCAGTAATTGCTCGCCATGTGATGCTACTGTTGCCACCTATGCAGGTTGTGGATGTTTATCACACTCTCGAGTGAAAACACAGCCTTATTGTTGAAGAGGGCACTCTGTGTGAAACTTCAGTCTACAGCAGGTTCCTGCAGAAACCACTATGCAAATTCCATGCCTGGATGCATTGGAAATGAAATTGATTCAGCCCTTCATCACGTACAGTGCACCAGACAGATGGTTGGGGTACATTAGTGGCGCAGGATGCGCCTTGTGTACTTTTGACGGCATATGCTGCACCTTTTTGCCATGGCTGTGCCATAAATCAAATGCGTCTTGGCCATTTCGCATTACATGTAGTACTCCCAGTGTTTCCACAGGGTGAATGGCAACAGCTTCATGTGCTCCACCCGTGCTTGTATAGCAATGCCCTCTTGTGACCGTAGCACCCTTTCATGGCATTTGTGACCCCCCCCCCTTTCCTCTCCCCCCCCACCCCGATCATATGTGATTACTGATCCTTGTTGTATGCCCTGTGTGCCATGTCAGTTTTAAATGTTTTTTTAGAATCACCCTGTATATGGATACAACAAATTGAAATTTCAGCGTTACCCAGTTGTAAATATTGGGAGACGTTCAGAATAAAACTAGCAACCTGTGGCTCCCAAACAGTGACTTGAACGGCTTCAGTATGGTGGACAGTGTACATGCTGAGGCAGTATTGGTATTGTTGTTGGCATGAACTTGTCATTGCCACATAAAAGTCAATTCGGTTCATTTGGTTTGGAGCCATGTGGAAGGCCTCAATTAAAGGCTTTTGTGGTCTCTGTGAATCGATGGATTCATTGCAGAGGGTACGGATAGAAAGTCTTGCTAAGTTCTTTTGAACACATTTTCTGAAAACTGTCTTGAGCAGCTAGTCCAACAGCCACATGCAACAGGAATATTTTAAACCTTGTAGCTACAGGCCTTAATCAATGACGTCGGTATAGAACAGGGATTAGTGACCAGGATGTCATCATAGTGACTTTTGTTACTGAAGTTAATAAATCAATGAAGAAAGCTAGTAGTGTGTGTTTGTGCTAGAAAGAGCATAAAGAAAGTTGTTAGCATCCCACTTAGACAATGAGTTGATGTCATTTAGTTCTAAGACGGTGGTTGTAGAGGAATTATGGGTGAAGTTCAGATGTATAATAAATCTTACTCTGAAGAAGTATGCATCAATTAAGTGGATTAAGGTTGGAAAATATCTACAGTCATTTAACAACAAAATTTGAAAAATGCTGAGGAAGCAAAGGCTGTTGTGCTCTCAGTTCAAAAGAGAACACACATGATGACAGGCAATAGTTGATACCAGTTGTGTGTCTTACAAAGATGTGTGATGCTTACAACTATCACCGTTGTACCTTAGCTATAGATCTTACCAAGAATCCGAGAAAATTCTGGTCCTCTGTGAAATCACTAACTGGTACTAAGGCTTCTATCCGGTCAACCCTGGTGTGGTAATAGAAGATAGCAGAAGTAGAGCTGAAGTTGTAAATTTTGTATTTAAGAAATTTTTCATGTAGGAGAATCGTACAAACATACCATTCTTTCACCTTCACACACAGCCACGATGTTAGTGTACACCTTTAGTAGTGTGTTGTTTGACACAGTTAAATTGAGTAAATGCCTAGGCACAACATTGCACAGCAATATGAAATGGAGTGAACAAGTAAGGATTGTAGTAGGAAAGGTGAACAGACAACTTTGGTGTATAGAGGGAATTTTAGGAAAGTGTGGTTCATCTTTAAAGGAGACCATATGTAGGACACTAATGCAGCCCATTGTTGAGTACTGTTGGGGTGTTTGGAATCCACACCAGATCGATTTAAATGAAATAATTGAAGCAGTTCAGAGTTAGACTGCTAGATTTCTTACTGGTAGATCCAAAGAACATGCAAGTGTTATGGAAATACTTTGGCAACTCAAATGGGAATCACTGAAGGGAAGACGATGTTCTTTACTAGGAGCACTATTGAAAAAATTTAGGGAACCACCATTTGAGGCTGACTACAGAATGGTTCTGCCGCTGCCGACATACATTTTGTGGAAGAACTGTGAGGAGGAGATTAGTGAGATTACAGATCGTACAGAGGCCTATAGACAGCCATTATTCCCTTGGTCTGTTTGCAAGTAAAACAGGAAAGTAAATTACTCGTTGTGGTATGGAGTACCCTCTGCCATGCACCATATGGTGGCTCGTGGATTATGTAAGTAGATGAAGATGTAAAAAGGTAAATGTGTTGCTTTTAAGTTTAAAGTTACATTGTAAAAGAGGACGAACTTTACTTTAACTTTGTAATTGTGACCTACAGTAGTGGCTAAAGGAGAAGGTATCTTCATGGCTGTGGAATGGTGTTTTGATATGTGAAATTGGATGAAATATAAGGTAATTGTTAACTTTTGAAAGAAACATCCGATGTAATCAACTCCTTAACACTCCCAAAGTTCTAAACACTCGAGTGTGTCCAGAAGGGCATTTTGAATTACAGCTAGGGTGGTGTCAAGTGTTTGGGCATCATTATCACAAACTAATTTTTCTTGGAAAAAGAAGCATTGAAAATTTCAAGATTAAAATGATTGATAAGTTTAAGAATCCTGATGCTGTTACAGCTTAACCATGTTAATACATAGGATTTTGCTTACAGAACATCCACAGCTGATCTGCATGGTAAGATTGAAAATCTTCACTTCAGTCGTGACTTTAATTATATACATGACTTTTTATTTTTTGTTTATTTATTAATTTTTTTATTTGTTTATTTATTTGGAAAATTGTATTCCCATCGGTTGGTGTACAAATTTAGTGGTTAGCTGCAAGGTGGTCACATGCAGTGGCCACCAGGCCACCAGACTGCAGTGTTAAGCAGGTGGACGGGACGCACTATACCATCATGTCCGCCTATTCCACAGTGCATTCTAGCATACACCTCATAGGTAACTATTAAATTTATACATCCAAATACAGGAATATACTTTCCCCAAAACTGGTCTTGTTTATAACGAAACAAAGTCACAACTGAATCAAATATTTTCAATCTCTTTATGTTGATACAATCACACACACGTTTATAACATCTTTTGGTTTGTGATGGAGATTCTTGCACACAAATAGGCAGTCTGCGCGATTGAGTGACCTCTTGTACTGCTGTACAAAGTTGTAACTTCTTTCATCTCCAGAGATAATTGAATATCAAGTACTTGGAACACATGCTGCCATCCCAAGAGGGCACATCACACTGGATTCCTGTTGAGATATCCTTTACACAGCAGTCACAGTATCATCTTGCTTTTAAAACACTCTCACAGTGATAGCACATTCTGACCCACCCCATTGCTGCCTCATTACAAAAGGGCAATGTGTTCAAAACTACTGCATGTCTATTCCGATCGGCTGCCTGTACTACAGTGTTGACGGCACTAATGTTCAAAATTTTCTGTATCCCTGTTTCACCAAGTACAAATCATTTCGTTTAAGGTAGAGATACCATTTAAGGTAACAGTATCTGTCCCTATAAACTTTTCTGAACCTCTATGTAGCAGTGGCTCATCTCCCATTAGGAGGCAGCAACACACACAACTGTTGCAGGGTTGTAAATGCAGCTGCTACTTGTATTCTGTTGATGATTATATCATTTTATCAGTATAGTTGTGCCTTTTAACTTGGGGCTAAACACCTCATTATTTGCACAGAGTTTGGTTATGCACTAACAGTCATACTTAACACTTCTGTTTAGAAATTGACCAATGATTTACATTCACAAAGTTCCATATGTATGTCAGTCTCCACTACTAGATGGACTGAGAGAGTATCCACTTTTCTCTTGCGCCACAAGTGTGATCTGAAATGGTTACCATTTCAATGGCTTTGACCATCTGAAAGTCCGCTTGTTCTTCACTAAAGAAAACTATCTTAGTGAACAGTTAAGATGGAGTGTCCTGCTGCATTTCCAAGTGCAATTCCTCAGCAGAGAATACAATAAGTTTCATGGTGAAACTAGTATTGTATCACTAATCACTGCCAATCTGATGATAGACTGCTACTTCTGATTTTCTGTTGGTTAAAAGAATATGACAAGTGTTTCTGCTTCCCAAGCACGTGCATTCATTGCTTGCCTTTCCATGGAATAGCTGTATAATGATAATTCATAAACAACTGTTCCTTTTGAGACCCCTGCAAGGACACACGCGATCACAATATTTTGTACCCTCGAGTACCATTGTAGAACTGGATGTGTCCCAAGTAAATATTTTCCCTCAAGAGTTCATATTAATCACAATTCTGGTGTATTAGCAGCTCCAGGTTAAATTTTTGTGTTAACAGGCTGCAAGAAAGCCTGAATTTCAGCAAACCTTTTTATAGTGTAACTAAGAACAACAATTCTGGTACAGTATACACTGCCAGAGCTAAGAGTCGGCAGCCTAACCCGACTATGTATTCTTTAATCACATCTTATATTACTTTTTTCTGTTTGATGAAGAACTACAACCATTTCTGCAAGAAATGTGACTTGACCAAATGTATAATTCTCATGCATCTTGAAACTCTGAAGTGTCCTTTAAAGCAATGTCTTGCATTGCCTTTAAATGGATAGTGCCTGAGCTACAGAAACTGTTCTTCACTTCCCTTAGTGCTCACTAGGTATGACTCTCAAACCTTTTGTAATTTAGGCATTTCATTGTGCATCTGCAAACTGTACCTGGTGGAGCACAGCAAAGCTGCATTTCCTGCACATTTATGGTCTTTGTTTCTCCTTGTCCTCACAATAGATGGGCCCCTGGGATCTGAGAAACCTGACCTTCCTTTGCAACCTATAACACTCTTTCTCCATGAGGAAGGACCATGAAAGTTCTGAAAACAGTTTTTTCCTACTTCAATTTTTTCTATCAGTATTACTCGACCTTTTCTTCATGAAATTAATTTCAGGCCAACAAGTTAAGCAATAAGCCTTGCGAAAAATACAAGCCTGTGTGCTTATGTTTTGAGCAAAATTCAACAGGTTGATCGAAAAATGACTGAGGCAGCCCTTGGGAAATGATTTTACTGATATTGGAGTGTAGACAGGGTTCACCATTTGTTAAAATATATACACAGTTTTAACTTGTTAATAATCGTAACATGGGGAACTGTACTGAACATCAGTTGAACAGAATGAATTGTGCCTTGAGAATATAAACTTCAACAAAAGTAAAACAAGGCTAATGTGGGCAGCAAAATACTGACGATGGCTGAAGTAGGGAGTACAGAAAATACAGACTGGGGATAGCAGGAAAGACCAGTTTGAAGAAGAGAAACATGTCGACATTGAATATAAACATGTAAGTGTCAGCAAGTATTTTTCTGAAAGTATTTATTGGGAATGTATCTTTATGTGAAAGTGAAATATGGACTCTAAACAGTACAAACAAGAAGAGAGTAGAAGCTTTTTCAGTGGTATGGATAGACTGGATAACCAATGAAGAAGTAGTAGTGAAATGAAATGGGGAGAAAAGAGCTTTATAGCATAAGTTGGCTAAATTAAGAAATAGGTTGATAGGATACAAACTTAGGTGTTGGTAGAACAGTTAATTTGGCATTGGAGGTAAGTATCAGGTGTAAAAATTGTAGAGGGTGACCACAGCTTGACTACAGTTGTCATGTTCATATGGATGTAGTTTGCAGAAGAAATGAGAATGCGTACACAGTGGAGACTGATGTGAAGAGATGCATGAAACTAATCTTTGGACTGAAGACTACAACAAGAACAATAATAAAGATGTTGGTACCAAAGTGGATAGCCACCTGTTAACTACAATTTTCTCTGTGAACTGCATTTTTCAAACACAGTTAAAGTTGCTATAGGGGGGAAAAAATGCCTATTAAGTTATCGAGTCATTTAAACTGCAAATGCCCCATTTCATTTCTTAGTCAACTTCTGCCAAACAGCTAGTTGTTGTTGTTGTGGTCTTCAGTCCTGAGACTGGTTTGATGCAGCTCTCCATGCTACTCTATCATGTGCAAGCTTCTTCATCTCCCAGTACTTACTGCAACCTACATCCTTCTGAATCTGCTTAGTGTATTGATCTCTTGGTCTCCCTCTACGATTTTTACCCTCCACGCTGCCCTCCAATGCTAAATTTGTGATCCCTTGATGCCTCAAAACGTGTCCTACCAACAGCTAGTACATGTTCAAATTGTTGCAGCGACATAGACTTGAAAAACCCAAGTTATCTCTGAAGCTTTTCAGCACGATAATGTCATTAGATCTCCTTGTAAACCGCTTGTATCTTAATCTCATTAAGATCACCACCACTCTCCTAAATGGCTACATGTGCACGCATCTATTTTGATTGTAGGAGTTAGTCGACTGTGTTGTTTGCTTAATTAAAGAGAACAAGAACTAACTACCATGGCACAAGTTGGAGTCACACTGTGTATGAAAACTGAAACAGAAACTTGGCAGGAGTACCAGAGACTCAGCAGATGTGTTAAATGAAGAAGATAATTCAGAATATTCATGGCCACCTTCTCCTTCTGCACATAGAGGAAAATGATGTTTCATTCTACAGTGTGCTAAGATATGTGAATATTCAAGAAACTGGCCAAGCAATAAAATGGGTAGTATGACACACACTGTACTTCACTGCACAATTGCACCGCAAGAGGTTTTTTTCCCTACCTCTCAGGCATTAAATCAGTTTGTCAGTAAGGACAGGTGGTAGGGATATGAAATATTAAGCAGCAATGTGAAGAACACAATCACTCTGTTTTTCATATTGGGCACATATGAAAAATTACATGATTGGACTTCATTTTGGACTTGGTTTCCTATATACAAGTCTGTAGTTAAATGATTACAACACCAGTGAGAAAACCTGTCTGTCTGTGGTTCTTTTAGCATATGAATAGAGATGCACCACATATTAGTGAATGTTGAAGGGTATTTCAGTTGTAGATAAGAGAGAAACTCAACAATTAATGTATTAAGTCCTGCACAGACATGTAATAAATAAAATACAAGCTTATGAAATATAGGAACAAACATGTGATTTGACTGAAGATTTATTAGCAAACAGAACTGATTATGTTGTTTGTAACAGTAAGCTGTTGTCAGCAATGATAGTAGTATGTCTCAATGAAGTGTGAGAGAACTGTTACTATTCATGATATACTCATATACTGCATATCTGTCACAACGGTTGTCAGCTGCATATTCTCTGGTGTTTCGGAAAAATCTGCAATTTAATTTTTGCAGTATGTAGATGGAGTAAGCCCTTAACAAATGCTGCTCATTACTGGTGTCATGCGATGTCTGGCATCAATTGAAAGCAACACTTTGCTTCTCATCACAAACAATAAGAAATTAAATGGAATTTTATGTGCTATTTCGATAGAGCATTTCCAAATTAGACTAGTATGGCACCGAGTTTAACAATTTGTGTTAACAGGGACTTCAAAACATGAAATAAAATTAACACTCCAGAAGTGACTGAGTTGCTCTGCTGCATGTCAGTAGCAGACATGCTGCACAGTTCTGCCTGAAACATGAGGTGAGGCAAGTTGGGTAATGAATAAGTGTCAAACAAATACATTGAGGTGACAAAAGTCATGGGATAGTGATATGCATTTCTACAGATGGTGGTAAGATTGCGTACACAAGTTATAAAAGGGCAATGCATTGGCGGAGCTGTCATTTGTACTCAGGCGATTCTTGTGAAAAGGTTTCTGATATGATTATATCCATGTGATGGGAATTACTGGACTTTGAACATGAAATGGTAGTTGGAGCTAGAGACATGGGACATTCCATTTTGGAAATCATTAGGGAATTCAGTATTCCAAGATCCACAGTGTCAAGAGTTTGCTGAGAATACCAAATTTCAGGCATTACGTGTAACCATTGACAGTACAGTGGCTGATGGCCTTCACGTAATGACAGAGACCAGTGGCATTTGTATAGAGTTGTCAGTGCTAACAGATAAGCAACACTGCCTGAAAAAATCACAGAAATCAATGTGAGACATACAACAAATGTATCCATTAGGACAGTACATCAAAATTTGACATTAATGTGCTATAGCAGCAGCAGACCGACGTGAGTGCCTTTTCTAGCATGATGGCGTTGCCTGCAGCACCTCTATTGGGCTTGTGATAATATTGGTTGGATCCTAGATGACTGGAAAGCTGTGGTCTGGCCAGAGGAGTCCCAATTTCAGTTGGGAAGAGCTCATGATAGACTGAGTGTGTGGTGCAGACTGCATGAAACAGGGGACTGAAGTTTTCTACAATGCGCTGTACAAGGTGGTGGTGGTTCCTAATGGTGTGGGCTGTGTTTACATGGAATAGACTGGTCCTCTGGTCCAACTGAATGATCAGTGACTGGAAATGGATACGTTCAGCTACTTGGAACCATTTGTTCCCACACAATGATGGAATTTTTATGGATGGCACCATGTCACTGGGCCACAGTTGTTTGTGACTGGTATGAAGAACATGCTGTTCAATACGAGCAAATGAGTTGCTCATCTTGATCACCCAACATAAATCCCATTGAACATTTATGGGACATAATGGAAAGGGGTCATTCCATGTCAGTTCAACCAATTTGAGAAAATGTACCAGCTGATAGTCTCAGATTTGGCTGAAATTTAGCACACCAATGCTACCAAGTGTGGAACACTCATGTACAAAATTTTAAGTTCCCCTGCCAATTATTTCCAGAATTATGGCTTGTGAAAGAAGGTGGCATGACCCAGAAATTACAAGCCGCATCTGGCAATCTATCTCGGACCCAACTTCAGGTCTTAATAACTTTGGAATTATTCCGTACAGTCCAGTGAAATTTTTACAACCCAGTAACATCCACTTAGAGAACACACGCTATGAATCAAAACGCCAACAACATATTTCCGAGGGAAAATAAAAAATTCCAAAATGTGATTAAAAAATGTAATACGTTAAAAGTTACATATTGTAGGTGCCCTCTATGCCAAATATAATTCACTCAAAAAGGGTATACATTTTTTTTGTGGTAAGCTTAATGTGGCCTAAACACACAGAGAACTCATCTTGCCCATATCAGTCACACAAACAGAGTTACATGCACACAAAAATACAAAAATTTGAAAAATTACCGGAAAAACATGGATTTTCTAAGTGTGGTAGCACGAAAGGAACAAATGATATTCAAGCCAAATTTCAAACACTGCATAAGTAGACCATAATATAATATGTGGCAAAATTTCAACTTGTTATTGCAAGGCATTTGTGTACAATAAAAGTTGACAGAGATGTATTTGGTTACGTTTCTTTTAACATGATTTAGCAAGGAATAGTGATGATGCAGACAGCTTGTTTCAGATAAAGCTGCAGCAATTATTGGGAACCATTAGGCAACGGAATGTTAAACAATGGTAGTTTTTATGGACAGAATGAGTTATTGTTAGGCAAGAACAACAAAGAAAACAAGCAACCATTACAGGTTACTCATGTTTTTAAGATTCTAATTCAGACTGGTCAGTACTGTTGTGGAAAGTCATTATGGAGGCAGAAGAGTGTACTAGTGGTGCTTTTGTTCAAACAAGTTGCAGTATTGGTAGAGCACAAGCATCTGAATGTCATAAATCAACATATGGAACAAAATGTGGCATTCGCTTTGTCCTGTATGATCTGGATGAATTGGACCAAGATTTGTTGCTATAGAGATCCGGAATACACCCTGTGGGCACAAGAAGTACAGTTCCAGGAAACTTTAGTGTTTGTTATCATCATATGAAAGTGTTTCTGGATAAGTATTCTTTCCTACAAAGAAGTTGTTTTGATCCATTTTGGATTCATAAGAAGACAGTGAAGTGTAGCCTCAGAGAAATTGATATAAAATCAGTATTGAAAGTGAATCAGTGCATGGGACTTAACATGAAACCAGGACAAAAGTTATGTTCCAGGTGTGTTACACTGCTAAGAAATGAAGAATATCCCATGAAGACACACAAAGTTGGGAAAAGAGACAGGCCCAGCTATGGTAGAAGAAAACTATAAGAAGCTCAAATAGAATTAAAAAATAGGTGACACACTAATGGTGGAAGAGGAAGAACTATCTGCTCCAAAGGAACAGAAATCATGCCACAAATGCTCTGATTTGGACAAAATTGTGCATGATTTGAAAGAAAAATGTGCCATATCCACACACCAGGAAAAAGTAGCTATCCTTACCCTTGCACCTTCCAGTTGGTCTATTGACTACTGCAAAGGAATTCAGTGTTTCTACGTGTATGGTAAAGCAAGCTATGAAAATAGAAGCAACCCAAGGAGTGCTTCCACAACTTCAGCAGGCTCAGGGTAAGCAATTGAGTTCAGAAATAAAGGTACTAGTGTTGGAGTTTTATGAAAATAATGACTACAGCTGAATAATGCCTGGAAAAAAAGACTGTGTAATGGTGAAAATGGGAAATGTACGTGTACAGATGCAAAAAAGACTGTGGCTATGCAGTATATCAGAACTATATGTAGAATTCAAGGAAAAGTGTCCCAATACCAAAGTAGGTTTATCATCTTTTTTCAATCTTCAGCCAAAATGGGTTGTGCCTGTTAGTACAAGGGGCACACACAATGTTTGTGTTTGTGAGACCCATCAGAATGCTAAGCTGATGTTTGCTGCTATAAAGGATTCTGGCCTGGATTACAAAGGTGCAATGAAGCTGCTAGTGTGTGACATCAGTTCCTACCAGTGCATGATACACAGGTGTGAAAAGTGTCCTGGTAAGGCAAATCTTGCAGAACACATGAATAACAAACTGTATGGAACTCCTTATTGATGACGATGAACTTGTTTCTTATAAACAATGGACACACATGGATTGCACAAGTCTTGAAACAATGCAAAGTACAGTGGAAGATTTTGTTGAAATGTGTTGTCAAAAAACGGACAAACCGATCACACACAGCTTTACAGCAACAGGACAATCAGCTTATTTCCAGTTTTGTAAGGCGAATTTGAAACAAGATGAAATTATAGTAATACTAGAATTTTCTGAAAATTATGCATTTACAGTTAAAGATGCCATCCAAGGATATAATTGGGACAACAGCCAAGCAACTCTCCAGCCATTTGTGATTTACTATAGAGGTGAATCAAGTGATGTGTCTGTCATGAACCTGTACGTTTTTAGTGACTGTTTCTAATTCATGATGCCATTGCAGTTCATGCCCACATTCGCACTGTCATGGCATATGTGAAAAACAAGCTGCCTCACATACATTTTGTGAAATACTTCAGTGATGGGGCAGCTAGTCAGTACAAAAACTGTAAAAATCTCAAAAATTTATGCATGCATTACTATAATTTTCAGATTCACACAGAATGGAATTTTTTTGCAACAAGTCATGGTAAAAATGTATGTGATGGTATTGGTGCTACCATTAAGTGCATGGCATCACGAGCTAGTCTGCAGCACCCTACAGAAGGTCACATTCTAACACCTCTTCAATTATTTACCTGGGTACAGAAAAATATCTCTGGCATATAATCATTCTATGTTTCGAAAGATGAGGTGAAATCAGTCGAAGAGTTGCTAAAAAAGCAGACTAGAACACGTTAAAACTGTTGCAGGCACAAGGAGCCATCATCACTTTTCTCCAGCGGACTCTGACAATGTGCAGATGAGCAGACTGTCCGTTTATAACTATAGGTTTATGCACAACATGTGTCGTCACAGCGTGTCTGGCTCAGGATTCAGAAGCAAAAGCAGCAACATACAACCAGGTTGCTATGTTATTGCTGTTCATGATGACAAATGGTACTTAGGATGTGTTGCAGAGTGCTGTGAAGCAGAAGGTGATGCATTTGCGAGCTTCATGGCACCAGCAGGACCAGCAAGATCATTTCATTGACCAAGTTTGACAGACAGGTGTTGGATGCCTTTTGAACATATTCTTATGACAGTTCCAGTTCCTACCACAGTGTCAGGAAGACAGTACAATTTGCCACTCAATGTACAGAGTACAGTAGCTAAAGTGTGGGAGAACTTCTGTTCGAAGCACAATCGACTGGTTTTTAGCAGTTAAGGTGCAGTAAACATTAAATATAGGTTGTGTTAATCTGTCTATATGTTGTTGCTTAGTGAGTAAAAAGTTGTGTGAGAGGATAAGAAGAGGCAGAACAGTTTATGGTATGTTTTTACAAAATTGTGTTGTGGAACGATGGCCACATCACCAAATACATGTCAACTTCCATTGTACACAAATGTCTTTTAATAACATGCTGAAATTTGAGATATATATAATTATGGTCTACTCATGCAGTGTGTGAAATTTGGCTTGGATACCACTTGTCCCTTTTGTGCTACCACACTTAGAAAATCCATGTTTTTCCGGTAATTTTTCAAATTTTTGTATTTTCGTGTGCGTGTAACTCAGTTTTTATGACTGATATGGGCATGAGGAGTTCTGTGTGTGTTTAGGCCACATTAAGCTTACCACAAAAAAAAGTATACCCTTTTTGAGTGAATTATATTTGGCATAGAGGGCACCTACAATCTGTACCATTTAACGTATTACATTTTTTAATCACATTTTGGAATTTTTTATTTTCCCTCAGAAATATGTTGTTGGTGTTTTGATTCATGGAGTGTGTTCTCTAAATGGATGTTATTGGGTTGTAAAAATTTCACTGGACTGTGTGGAATAGTTCCAAAGCTATTAAGACCTGAAGTTGGGTCTGAAGATAGATTGCCAGATGCGGGTTGCAATTTCCGGGTAATGCCACCTTCTTTCACAAGTCATAATTCTGGAACTAATTGGCAGGGAAAACTAACACTTTGTACATGAGTGTTCCACACATGATAGAATTAGTGTACTGAACTTCAGTCAAATCTGAGACTATGAGCTGGAGGCCCTGGTTGAACTGACATGGAATGACCCAGAGGTCAATTCATGCACAAAATCCTGTACCGGGAACACTTTAGCAGTTATGGACAGCTGTGGAGGCAACATGATTCAGTATTTCTGTAGGGAACTTCCAATGATTTGTTGAGTCAACGCCATATTGAGTGGCTGTGCTACACCAGACAAAAGGAGGTCTGACGTGATATTAGGAGGTATCCCATAATGTTTGTCACCTCAGTGTATGTACATTTATGATAGGCACTAGGGTACCTATTGTTATACTAAATACCAAAGGAAACTAATTTATGAATGCTCTATCAAATATTCACATAGCATTTCACTTTTTAAAAACCGTTTATTTGTGAGGAACAAACCAAACTTTGCCATGGAGATTGTGCGTTACATGAAACATGTGAGTAGCAGTAGTTGTTTGGACTGGATCCATCTACACATTGCAAAATTGAAATGGCAAATAAATGCCGAGACACCAGAGAAAATGTGTGTGACAACACTTAGGAGATACATCTTAAAGTTGACAGCTCTCTCAGGCTGTTCACATACGTATTTGTGTACATGGAAGTTACAACATTAGAAAATTGCTACAAAATGGAAGGCCACTTGCAAATGATCATTGCTTTTAGCAGAGATTGGCATCTGGCCCTCATCAGTCTAGCAAATATCTTCAAAATAAATATATGCAATTTAAGGTATGTACATACAAGGGTGTACTGAAAAGTAATGTCTCTTAATTTTTTATTTGAAAACTTTTAAAGCTTTTAAAATAAAGCAAACATTATTAACATTCTACATATTTATTCTTCATATCTACCTATTTATTTCTCAATGTATTCAACCTGGTGACAAACTTGTTTCTACCAACAAGAGACTGGTGTGTAGTTTTAGAAATAGATGAATATTGGGTGGAGCTGATTGATGGCAGTAACCCAAAACATCAGAGTATTGCAGATGTCAATGATCATGTATGGTCTGGCATTATCACATTAAAGGAGAGGATGCTCCATGTGTGCACAAACTGTTTGAATTCGAAACTCGATTACGGCATGCTGTTTCTCATGCAATGAAGTAGCTATGTTCCGCACCACCATGTTACAAGTTGCAATTTGGAGCCCTCTAGTGGCAGAGGCTTGCAAATATGTAGACATGGAGAATTAAGATGCAGACTTTTAATAACTTTTGTTTTATTCAAAAAGCTTAAGAGTTTGCACATAAAAATTCAGAGGTGTTACTTTTCAGCATGCTCTTGTAGCTGTATTTTTACATTACAAATAAAGATAAAATTATGAAAACTATTCTTCGTTTCAGCAACCGCCACACAGAAGATATGTTACATTTACTGATGGTACTGTCGGCAGCACTGCAGTTGTTTGGTGATAGTGAAACTCGTAACCCTATGCCTGAGATCTTCAGATGTTTGCGTGCAAATTATCCTCCACAAAAGCGGTCAACTGCTGTATCCACTGAGGGATTACAGGGCAATGGAGAGGGAGGTCAGCAGCAGCAACAGTATCAACAACAGAGTCAGCAACAGAAGAAACAGCGATGTGCTATTAAAAACAAGAAGCAAGAACAGGAGAAAGGAGGAGACAGCTCTGGGTCACAAAACATCATCTCACATCCAGATAATACATTTCCTGGCAGTGGTCATGCAGCAACAAGGGTAAGTGTGCAATGAATAATGTCATAACCATAATAAAGTAATATGTTATGGTAGTCTCCCATGACAAGAATTGAGTTACTTTGATAGAGGACAGTCTCTTCGCCAAGGCATGAGACAAACTATAATTTTGTGTTAGATTGCTACATAAAAGTAGAGTTCAGTATTGGTTGTTACATTTGTGAAGATATATATTAGACATATCCTTTTTCCAGTCTTCTATAGTGTTAGAGAATAGAACATGTGTAGGCATCAGAAATGGTTTATGTACAGATACTACACACATCAATGTGTTGACTGAGATGTTTGTCATAAGCCTGTATTAGCATTTCTATTCACTCCACAAAACGACCACTGCCCATCTCTTGAACCATTTATTATAATGTGCAGGTGGGTTTAGGCACAGTCAGGTTAGTCAGCTGACATCGACCAGGCTACTGATGTATTCAAATATTGAGAGACTCATTGTGGTTGTCAGCTGCATGTCGTAGCAGCAGGGCACTGGTGTAGGGCAAGGTAGCATCCAACAAACAGCAGACAGGCTTAGCCAAAACACTTATTGATAAAAGTATCATGAGGTAGAATTCCACTGATTTTGCTCTCATAAGCAGCTCTAGATGAATGACGAGGTGGTGGTATGACTACAGTCATCCTAATATCTTTGGTGTGACATCATCATAACTGGTAACTGTTCAGAATGCTCCCAAAAGCTAAGCCACATACTGTTGTAAAATTTTCATGCTTATAGTAGGATAAAGTAGTCACATTACTGGTAGTCTTGAGTTTGTGTGAGAAGTTTCACATTATTTCATTGCATTTGTTTAAAGATATTGTAAAATTTGACCGCAAATGAGAAGTGTGCAAAATGTTGTAGGTTTGTGAGTTGTGGGATATGTTGTGTAGCAAGTAGTTCCACAAGCATGAATCTATCAGGGAGGCTAAGGGGCAGCTAACAAAGTGCTGCATGATGCTGGAGGACCTGTAATAGGAACAGGATAATAGTGGAACAGAAAGTGAAGATCTGTGCCCTTAAGGCTTAATTAAAGGAAGATGAACAAGAAATGGAGAGGCAAGGAAGGGAGAGTGTGTAGAAATGGAGACTGGCAATTCAGAGTAAGGCCATTAAGAAGAGAACATGCTATGGTAGTTTCATTTTTAGTGTTGAAAATATACTTAGCCAAGGGTCAGGGTCCTGTAGAGAGAAATTTCCAGTATTTGTGGGAGCAGGTAAGATGAAGAAGATATCCAGCATTCTTGGTAAGTCTAAAATAAAAACATCAAAGAGATGATGATGATTCTGTTGCTAGATAGCAGCCATGTGTGCAGTGAAGGCCCACTGTTGTAGGAAACATTACATAAGGACTACCACATCACGTTTTACCGTGTACAGTTCTCAGTAAAGTGACAGAAGACCTCAGTCCTTTGTGTAAGGATTTCATTAAAGACAGTGAGGTAGTGACAGGAGAATTGTCTTCTGGGCTGATGACATAGGCAGTCAATGGACCTGATTGCTGCTCAGACTGAAGCCACCAATGTTCATTTTGTACAGCTGTCCTGGCATTACAATCAACCCTGTCTTGATAGTGCTGTGGGACAAGGTAATAAGGGACTTGAGAGTGCACTGATTACTGCTGATGTGACTGTGATGATAGTAGAGGGTATCTGTGGCTCGGGTCATACTAGATGTAATCTACAGCTGAAAAGTGGTGGGAGGGGATGATTGGTTAAGCTTTATAAGTGACACAATAGTGGTTGAATCTGGCCTCACTCAAGTCCAAATTCTTGTGATAATATGTAGTATGACAGTTAGAATGAAGTCAAGTAGAAGGCATCCCCGCATGAGGAAATTTCCTTTAATGCTGGCAGATAGTCCCGTAAATAGAGAATGCAGATCGGAAGGTTTAGTAAGCTTATTTCATCAAAATATTAAGGGAACTGGAGGTGAAGTAAATTAACAGCTCTTGATTGACATTATTTGTATTTCAGAACATAATTTAGATAGTGAAGAAATGCTAAGGCTTCCTTTGAAGGGGTACATCATGTATGATTACTATGCAGATTATAGTAGTAGCCACTTCCATTTGAAAGAGTTGACACATCAGTGCATTGTAAAGACCAAGTATTAGTAGGTTGTGCAGGAGAGACTGAAATTTCAAGGAAAGTCTTTTCATTATATGCTTCTACAGGTATCCAGTTAACGACTACAAGATTTTCTTCCCCAGACTAGACACTGTTCCAGATTCAGCATGAAGTTAATCTTGCATTGGGATTTCAATGTAAACGATGTGACTATTCTCCTGAAAAGAAAATGTTAACTGATTTATTTCAATCATAGAACATGAGTCTGCTGTCCCACTAAAGTTATGGGAGACAACAGCGGAACCATAAACAATTTATTCATAGATTGACCTCTAATTGATGGGCACATTGTCAAAAAATTAGTAATGATATGTCAGATAATGTCTCACAGGTTGTAACACTAGTAGTAGTCAGAGAAGGGGGGGGGGGGGGGGGGAAGACTTCGAGATTTGAGTGCACTTGCAATGCGGACACACAAAACAAATTTCTAAGGATAAACTTGACAAGAAGCCTACAATGAGAACAACTCGAACAAGAAAAAACATTATTTTTTCAAAGCTTCATAACTTTATTTGATAGTTCTTTCCCATTATAAAATTGCAGAAAGATATGTGGTACTAATAAGCAACCAGTTTGGAAAATAATGATGTTAGAATATGATTTAGATGAAATGGAAGATGTATTGTAAAAATGAAGTACACTCAGTACCCACTTATAAAGGTTCGCCACAGACATTACTGCAAAGTGCTGACAAATGTCATTAGATCATCTAAAACGGTGCATTGTGCATGGGCATTGGGAAAAAAGGCTGTTGGATTCTGCTTACAATGATAATGTACAGGAGGTCAAGCAGTCAGCACTTGTGAGTGGGCATCCAGGGCTGCTGTTAAATGACAGAACAGAAAATTAGGTAAAATAAAGAGAATATATTTCAATATACAGAATACAAAGGATGCACTTAAGGTCGGAAGTTACCAAGTGTAGGCCAGTCTAGGACGACAAACAACTAAATATGTGGGCAACGGATGGGGAGGCGGTTCATGTTAATTGATGTCAGTTGCCAGTCGTGAAATGCAGAGCCAGATGCTCTGCCTCTCAAGAAAGACATCTGTTCTGCTCGAGGTCTGGATGACAAGAAAGAGAAGCAACTGTGTTCTGCACTGCAGAATCCTCCAGAGTCGACACAAGACCTGTACCTCACGCACGCTGTTGGCTAAAACTGCTGGCGTGAATTCGCTAGCAGTTTCAGTAGAGGGCTCAAGGCATCTCTTTTCAGCACCTTTAACTGGACAGAATTGCCTCAGTTCTGAAAGACAGGCAACTTGTTTCACATAGGCACAGCTGAAGTTTCTGTGGGAGGAAACTTGTAAAGAATTGACTGGGGCCTTTTAAATAAAATTTTTAAACCAATTCACTAAAATATTCCTTGACTGGCTGCCACTCTGTACAGCATTACACCAAGAGAATAGAAAGCTCGCGGCACAAAATTAAAACTAAATGGTCATTTGTGAAAAAGGCATCAGGATAGAATGCGGGCAATCAAGATAATACACCACTTATATGAGAATGAAACTGTTAGTGATCCACCAGAGTTGTAAAAAATATTTAATAATCACTTCCTGATGAGAGTTGCCAAGTTAAATCAAAATTTTATTGTTGAAGGTAAATAGATGTGTGGAACTCATAAAAACTGTTGTTCTGAGAGAATTATATTGCATGTAACTTCAGGGAACAAATCAGAGTGACAATGAATCAGTTATTGAATCACTAAATAGTACAGAATCATGTGGGTATGATGAAATATCAATTAGGATTACAAAGAACAATGCACCATATATTAATTCTGTATTCAGTTAGGTGTGGTCAGTTTCCTGACATGAGCAGCTGTAAAGAAATGCAACAGGCAGATGATATAAATCAGTAGCTGGTTGATGACTAGCTGGCACCACAGCCCTGCTCAATGCACAAAACAGAAATGGGAAACTGCTGTTTCTGTGTGCAACATAGAGAGTACTGCTTCATCTGAGCACCTTTTGATTGTACTTGGCATTTCAATATTAAGGATACATAGTAATAACTAATATGCTATCACATAATAATAATAATTATTATTATTATTTATTATTAAAGATCCCAATACCACAACGGATAAATGCAGACTTTGTAAACAACAAATAGAAACAGTAGATCACATCACAAGCGGATGTACAATACTAGCAAATACAGAATACCCCAGAAGACATGACAATGCAGCAAAAATAATACATCAACAGCTTGCCTTACAACATAAACTTATAAAACAACACGTTCCCACATACAAGTATACACCACAAAATGTACTGGAGAATGATGAATACAAATTATACTGGAACAGAACCATTATAACAGATAAAACAACGCCACATAACAAACCTGACATCATACTCACCAATAAAAAGAAGAAATTAACACAACTAATCGAAATATCCATACCCAATACAACAAATATACAAAAGAAAACAGGAGAAAAAATTGAAAAATACATCCAACTGGCTGAGGAAGTCAAAGACATGTGGCATCAGGATAAAGTTGACATCATACCAATTATACTATCAACTACAGGAGTCATACCACACAGTATCCACCAGTACATCAATGCAATACAGCTACATCCAAACATATATATATACAGCTACAGAAATCCGTAATTATTGATATATGTTCAATTGCCCGAAAGTTCCTAAATGCAATGTAACACGTGCCGTACAGTTAAAAGGAAGTGACGCTTGATCAAGGTCCGCGTCACTCCATTTTTAACCGGACTTAACGTCTGAGAAAGTGAAGATAATAATAATAATGATGATGATGAAAACCACGAGACCTTGGATGGCACAAGTTAAAATTGATCTGGAAAAAGCACATATAGATTCAGCGGACATCAGAGACAAAAGCGTCTATAGACACAAAATACCAAGTGGGAGGTAATATCAGAGAAGACAGCACCTAAAGCCCAAAGACCAAAGTGAACTGAAGAAAGGAAGAGACCCTTTAGCAAATGAATGAAAGAGTACTGGAAGAATAGGAAGAACAAGCAGTCATAAATACTTTGTGTGATATGATAAAGGCATGTGTGTGTGTGTGTGTGTGTGTGTGTGTGTGTGTGTGTGTGTGTGTGTTAGTGATGGGTGAAAATATTCATAGCTGGGAGCTTGTAGCAGTATAAAATGGGACTTTTTCAGCTTCCCGTACAAAGGTAATTCTCACAACCTGCTCATTCATTTTCACAAACCAATACAGAACTGCGTTCGAAGACACGACATAACTCAGATTGCGTGGCAACACAGGTGCCGTGTCATGGCAGTTGGTTAGCAACACATTACATTTACTAGTGAATCACTCTGCAGTCACTCATTCTGCAGAGCCCTATTTAACAACACAGAAAGTGACTCACAATTGACAATTTACCAACTCGCATCAGCAATGTGTTTCATTTGGGTAGTGTAGTGTGCAGAGAGCCTTTGTGAAACTAATTTATAAAAATCTAAAAAGAGATCATGTAAGAAAAAAACTGGCCAATTTCCTTGCTATTAGTGTTGTCAAAAGTTTTTGAGAAAGTAAAATATAAGAATAATGGCACATCTCAGTGCACGTAATTTGTCAGATTCACAGTCTGGCTTCAGGAAAGAAACATACACAAAAAATGCAGTTAATTCTTTTGTGTGAGAGGCATCACAGAGCTAGATGATAGGTTGAGGACAGTAGGTATTTTCGTTGATTTAACAAAAACATTTGGTTATGTGGATCATACATTACAGTTCCTGAAGTTGGAATTAGTAAAAAAGCTCAACAACGGTTTGCTGTCCACGGCCATGTAAAGTGGGGTGTGTCACAGGCTTGTGCTCTGGGTCTGTAACTAAACATGATACACAATTCAAAACTTTTTTATTTGTAATTCACAGAAGTCTTATTGTGAAAGACGTAGAAAGTAATGTAAATGATCTAGCTTATAGGATAGTCAGTAACATCAGCATGTGACTTTTCAGAGAGCAGATTAATGTCAACTGCAGTAAAGTACAATGCATACAGTTTCTGACATTGAACTCCTGGATAAGTGAAATTTTACTGTCATAAAGTGGTCAGTCAGTCAGTCAGTCACTAAAGCTGACCATTTAAAATTCTTGGGACAGAGAGTAGATGAAAAGCTTTCTTGGAAGTATCATATTCAGATTTGAGGAGAAACTTACACTATAAGAATAATCTCTGCTGTATTTGAAACTAAAAAGTCAAAGGTTTGTTTATTTTGTTTAGTTTCATTATGTTATGTCCTAAGGTATATTTTGGGGAAGCTCCATGCAGTCACCAAGAAATTTCTCTGTCGAGAAAAGAGTGGACAGACAGATCTGCAGTGTCGGTGAAATTTTTGTAGGCCTTTGTTCAAGTGTCTCTGAATGTATACTTTTTCGAAGGATTTATTGTTGACAGCATTGATTCATTCAGAAGTAATTGAAATATTCATTCATTCAATACTAAACAGAAAAACAATTTGTACTTGGATAGTAGTTCCTTGAGCTTTATAAATAAAATTACATACTGTTCAGCAGGTTTACTTTCAGTAGACTTCAGTAGGTCTGAAAAAATTGAGTGATAAACCACAAGTATTCAAATCTTAAGTTAAGGGTTTTTTGTGGTGTACTCTGAGTATTCTATACAGAAGTTCCTTGTTATAATTGAGATTTGTATTTGTAGTGTGTTATTTCTTAGTATACTTTTACTTTTTTAAAGTTTTTATTAATTGTTTCGTTTCTTTTATTTGTAAATTTTCTAATCAGCAGTCTGTTAACTGATCATTGAATTGTTCCCTGACCAAGTAGATTTGGCTCACATGACCCACACAACCCAATAAATAAAAAAAAGTGAATGGCCTCTGTTGATTGCATCCTTGGTCAGGAAAGATCAATTCATTTATGGGATGTATATGGGCCCCAGTTGTGGCATGGTCATGTTTCCTTGGCAGCATTGATACTGTTGACTAGGGCTGGCACAGTTGTAATATAGCTCTTGCAGTTTTGCCCTGTTGGGAGGTGTGCATATAGCCTCGGTTTTCATTTACTCTGTGTCCTGCATGCATACATATGAATAGAATTCTTACTTACATTAATGGAAGATAGAAATACATTGTTCACAAATTAGCTCTGTGATACTGCTGAACAGTGTGTGTGTGTGTGTGTGTGTGTGTGTGTGTGTGTGTGTGTGTGTGTTTTCCTGGACTGGTAGGCACTGTAGACACGTGGGTGTATAGGTTGTCAGTGTCAGCGTATCTGCACTCTCAGTGAGACAGTTATGGTTCTGGGTGCCAGCTAAAGTCACACAAGTTCAGGATTTAGATTGTGTGATAGCAATAATGCTAATCTCAAAAGTTTTTTTGCTTGTGATACCTGAAGATGTACACTACTGCAAGGGCAACCACAACTGAAACACAGGAAGTGGTACTTGGGACAATGGTACAGTGATGTAGTCTCGTGCATTACTGATATACATGGTATCCCAGGAGGAATGGTCAGTATTCTGTGATATGACAGTAATGAATATTTGAAGCAAAAAGTCTATGAAACATGGGCTTTCGTATCTGGAACAGCAGTTGTGGCCAACAACCTAGAAAAACCGATCCAAGCACTGGCTTCCTGTAGCCATTACTGTGGCCCACATTGGTGATACAACTGTGCTTGCTCCGCACATGATGTGCGGTCTGTTTGCTGAGTGCCATCCGTAATGGGCAACAACAGGTTGATTTGTGGCACACTATTTCCTGTGTCTTGAAACCAGTGAATCGTAAGCCTGTCTCGGCACCTTCTTACTCAAGCTAGATTGCAATACAAGTCACTCACCTACTCAATTACACAGAATTCTTTTGCTGACCACAAACTGCATCTGGGAAACAAACCATTGGCAGCCTGGGTCACAGTTTTATTTGTTTATCAATCCCTAGTGTGTAATATGTTTGGTGACTGAGACACTGAACTTGGTGTGTCTGCATTTGTGTGGGAATTGCTAGGTGAGCTTATTAGTCCATAGTCAGACTGACTAAACTGTAATGCCTATCTTATTAGCTGCTAGGAACCTTCAGGCCAAGAAACTCTTTGAGTGTGACATGGTCCTTAACCACTTCAAAATGATATCTGTGAAGTAGCAGTGGAAATATTTTCTGTCATTTATTAGGTTCAGCATTTCTTTCTCCGAAGTGGTATAGGTCTGTTTGGATCTGTTAAGAGTTTGGATCTGTTAAGATACTGGGACACATAGGCAATTAGATGTTCCTTTCCATCCATTTCTTTTCTCAGCACACAACCCTTGCATAATAAATGCTTGTGGCTTGACATAGGAAAATGCTTCATCAGTATGAATGTCTCCTAGCACTCTGTCATCCAGTGGTAATTCTCCCCATTTCCCTTATGGGTGTGTCAGACTACAGTTCCCTTATCATCCAGGATTGGGGGTCCTCCCACCACTTCTAGTAACTGATGGTCTGGTTGGATTCTCTCTTGCCTGATGACATGCCCGAGATACCTGACTTCATTGCGCGCAAAGTGTCATTTGGTTAAGCCGATGTGAGGTGTGGGGCTTTTAGTTGTTCCATTGTGTTTTGTGTATGGGTGATATCTTCCTCTATGTTCTTGAAAAACACTATTATGTCATTCAGATACACCATATATTGATTACGCTTCAAACCCAGTAATATGGTTTAGCAGCTGCTGGATTGTAGCTGATGAGTTTCTCAACCCAAAAGACATCCTGCAGTATTGCTAATGGCCTGAAAGGGACTGGGAAAGTGGATTTTGGTCAACCATGTGGTGCTATCTCCAACCAATGGTATCTGCTTTCTAGAGCCATAGTGACGAAATGTTGGCACTGCCCCAGATTCGCTACCATCTCTGTGTTGTAGGCAAAGGATACACATCAGCTATTGCACATTGGTGTGTTACCACAACTATAGTTGTCCAAAGAACTCAGTTCTTTGAGTTGGAACCACCCCAACAGATAGTCTCCGGCGATGATCACCTTAGTCGGGGAAGATCAGCATATTTATGGGTTGTGTATTGTCCCCAGTTCTGATGTGGTCAGCTTTCCTCACTGACGCTGACATTGTTGAATATAACTGGCAACTTACCTAAAAAATTGATAATTCTCAGGTACATTGTATGTACTGGAAAAGTCAGGTAATTTCGAGAGACTTAGGGTGGTGGTGGGGGGTGGGTGTGGGGAGGTTGATCTATATGTTGATGGAAAGAAATATTCTAAGTTAGTTTGCTACAAATCAATCTTTTTGTTCCTGCTTTGAAGGCAGTTGGTTGTGAAGCTGCTTAAGAAAAGGTGAAGAAGGGTGTTAAATTGTTGTAATGCTTATCGCTCGATCTTGATTACCTCCAGACTCTGGGAATCTTCGTTATTATGTAAGGGTTCTAGGACTCCAGTTCTGTTTTCCATCACATGATTGTGAGTATGACAGAGGCTAACTGAAGTGTGATATTTTGCCCATGGTTGTGAATTCGTAATTCAAACAAAAACAGAGGTGTGGTTTGTAATTACAAAAGATATAAATACGGATCCACATTTAAACACAGATGGTTTGTAAATCAGCATTTAATATTCATGCTTCAGACCTTTTTTGTTTTACTGGTTTCAGTGGAAAAGAGTAATTTCATTACTTTCTCAGTGTCATTCTTCAAGCTGACCAATGCTGTATTGTTAAGAGCATCCATATTGCAAACATGATGATGTGTTGTCATCAAAGTATATTGATAGTACATACCAATGACAACAGTTCAACATGTGCTCCTGCTAGAATTTCTCATATACTTGAATTTAGCACACAGTGCCACGGCTTGCCGTGGAATTCATATGGATGACAGCAACAGTGATTGGAGATGAATTCCACTGTATGCAAGACACAGTTTTGTAGTTTTGTTTTCACTCAGACATGTTTCAGCACTTTTTGTGCTATTTTCAGAGGCTTTATTTGTTTTTCTTTCGGCAAAATTGTTGTTACATGTCAACTTCTTATGTGTGTGTTATGGATCTTCGGCACAGAGTATTTACATTTGTAAAAGGAGTGATTATTGTCAAATATTTTACATTAGTTTGTATGCAGTACAGAGTTGAGACGTAAATCACTTAGTGGAGGCATTTGAAGTTGTTCATTTATGATATGTCTCAAGGCTTTAGTTGGAAATAAAGTGGATATATCATTTGTTTACATACCCTTCATGAAACTAGTGGTTGTTTATGCTGGTAGCTTTAACTCTACTACACAATCTACAGCTTGTCAACTGCAAACAACATAATATTTTTTTCCTTCTGTTTATTGTTCATTTTCAACTTAGAATCGTTATGGATTGGGTTATTTAGTGTGTTACTTACAGTTTTTGATATGGTGTTTGCCCCCCCATCCCCACCCACCCTCCCACTCACCCACCCACCCTTCCTTGTTCGTGTCAACTTAACATACTTATTTCTTTCAGTTACAAATAGATTTTGTTAAGATTTGTTTGCCAAGCACAGAGTTTCTACCACCATTACTTGTTGTTATGGCTGTGTGTTCATTATTTGTTTTGTGGCATGTTAGTTTGGGATGTGGTGTGCAAATCTGAAGTGTTGTTGCCATTTGTGATGTTTTGCTTGTGTGTGAGTGGGAGGGGGGGGGGGAAGGAGAGGAGATGGTGGCTGTCAGGGGGTGGGGGTGGGGGGGGGGGGGAGCAGTGAATGAGTGAGTAAAGTTCTGTTGTGGCAAAGAGGGTTTTATTGCACAGTGATGTGTATTCATCTTGTACTTTCCTTCCTTAAGCTTTTAATTTTTGGGTGTTATAATTTTCTTTGATTGTTAATTTTTGATGTAGGCTGTTAAGTTTTAAGAATCTTTAAATCAGTTTCTATGTTTCTTGGTGGTGATTCTGTGCTGTTAGGTGACAAGCAAATCTGGGTGGGAGCTATTACTTTTGAGTGCTCAAAGATGTTCTGCGTATTTGTTTCTGAAATCCCTGCATGTTTGACCCACATATACAGATTGACAGCAATTGCAATTTAGGTGATGTGTACCAGGCTGGCTGTATTTGTCAATGTTGGTGGTAGTTCTTCTACATCTATTCTGTATTGTGTTGGTTGTTCAGTATGCTATGAGAGTTCTTCTTTCTTTAGTTTATTGCCTACCCTGTGTGTTGTTGTAAGTCATTACATGTCATTTGTTGCTTACGCACTGTTGATTTGTTGTGTGTGTGTGTGTGTGTGTGTGTGTGTGTGTGTTTGTGTATGTGAAAATTGTTTCTTTCTGTGATATCTGTAACTTTCTTTGGTATTGGTTTGTTGTACTGCTTGTTAATTCTGTGATGTTGTTGCTTTGGATGAGTTCTAATGTTTTGTCAGAGTATTCCTTTTCTTTTATGAGTAAAATTTAATTGCTTTTGTCAATTTCTAACAATGGCATTTTCCTGCATTAATTTTTTTCTGTAGGTTTTTCTCCGGTTACCATTATGTTTTACTTTATGATGATTTTGTCCACTATTATTGTGTGTTTTATTTTCTTAGCAGCTAATTCTCTTGCTAGATTTGCATTGGATTCAGGTGCGTTCAGTCTTTTTCATTGCTTTATCATATGTTCGATTTCTGTTTTGACCTCCTTTGGGACACCATTGATTTTATGTTATGTTTTGGAAGCCTTTTCAAGCAGGTTGCTTACTTGTTCAGGTTAATTTGTGTGTGTTTGATTAATCACTCTTCTGTGAAAGATGTGTGCATTATTTTGACGATGTAATTGATGGGAATTTGTGTGATGTACCATTTTCGTGAGTTTCTTTTGTTGGATTATCTGTTTTATTTCTATTACAGTATTTGTTTATGTTATAACCCTGTGCATTTATTCACTAAAATTGTGGATATGCTACATGATTTGCTAGTATATGAGAGAGAGAGAGAGAGAGAGAGAGAGAGAGAGAGAGAGAGAGAGAGAGTTTTTACAGTTATGGTTACATGGCTGGGTATTATTTTATAGGTGAAACATGCTTTGTTAAATTTTGTATTAAGTATTGTTTTTGAAGTTTGAAGTTTGATGGTTGTGGAATTTGTTGAAGAGCCACAAAGACAATATCTGTCTGGTGTAGAAAGAACTGCAACATTCACAGGATGATTATGTGAAGGTGGTTTGATAATTCTAGTAAGAAAAAGGGAAAAATGTTCATTTCATAAACATTTTACTTTACTTCTTGACATTATTTCCTTTAAGGAATGTACACTTAGTCCAGTGATCCTCCAGCTTTTATATCCCATTTCCCATTGGAAAATAGGTTCTGTCAAACTCTGCAAAATGCTCGTTGACTGCAACTATCACTTCCTTATTTGATGAAAATTTCTTCCCAGCAAGCCAAAGTCATTTGGGACTAAGTCTGGTGAATAGGATGGATGAGGAACCAACTCAAAGCCCAATTCATGCACTTTCACCATTATCCCTGATGTGTGACGTGCATTATCCTGGCGAAACAGCACTTTTTTTTTTTTTTTTGCATACCAACCCTGGTCTTTTTTCACTCAACGCAAGTTTCAAATGATCCATCAGTGAAGCATAATAGGGTTCACTTATTGTTCTGCTTTTTCCCAAGTAATCTATGAGGTATTCTTGGGAATCCCCCCCCCCCCCCCCCCAAAAAAAAAAAAAAAAACCTTACTAGCTGACAAAGTGGTCTTTGCTTTCTTCGTTGCACTTTCACCACCTTTGTGCATTGTTTTAACTGCCATTTTGACTCTGGTGTGTCATGATGGATCCAGGTTTCATCAACTGTCACGGATCGCCGAAAAATCTTGAAGATTGTGATTAAACACCACTAGACATTATGCTGAAATGTGCCAGATGCGCGTTTGCTCGACTGTGAACAATCGTGCCATATATCTCGCACGCAGCTTCTTCATAGCCAGTTCTCCGTGCAGGATATTATGCACTCGCTCAATTAAGATATCCACAGTCTCAGCAGTCTCACAAATTTCTATTTGGTGGTTTTGCATTACCATATCATGAATTTTGTCAGTTGCTTCCTTTGTAGTGACCTCAACTAGATGGCTAGAGCATTCTTCATTTTCAGTGTGTGTCCTACAATGTTTAAATTCAATAGTCCAAAAGTAAATGGTCTTCAATGATGGTGCAGAGTCTGTGTGAACTTCATCCAATTCTGTTTTGCTTTGTATGGCAGCCCAACCCTTCAAACTAACATGTTTAATAACAGTATGAAACTTGGTTTTCTCCATTTCAGTCGCAGTTAACACACTGATCAATTCAGATGGCTGTCAACAATGAACTGTATGCTGTACATTGTATACAATCCTTGGATTAATCAAGCTTACCAACCATTAAGGTCCTACAGAACTGTTCCATTCTTTAATGAAAATTTACCTGACCTACCAAACACCGTAGTAGCAACAATGATATTCCAGATTTCAATTTATCTCCAATTATGTTCTTACAAATTATTGTTTCTGAACAGTATTTATTGAACAACCAAAAAATCACCAGTTACTGTATACAATGCCTGAGAAAAAAAGTGAAACACCTGGAAAGGGAGGAGGAAATGAAATGAAACATCATGCAGTTGAGATGGTCATCATGATCACCACCACTGCCACATCATCATCATCAGCCAATTTGATCACTTGCTGTTTATTTTAGTTTTCATATGGCAACAACAGCAAACATTGACAAGTACATAAAGTTTAATTTTATGTGTATATCTAGTTAAGTATTTACATATACTTTTACTTCTTGGCACAAATTGTATACATATTTTTTAAATTGTGAAAATTACGAACTTGATATTACTGACTACTTTGACTGATATAATTGCAAGTTAAAAAAGGCAGATACATTTAATCATAGTTCAATATCTAATGATTGAAGCCAACTAACAGCAGAGGGAGTAGCATTCATAAAGTCACTATATGGTCCAGGATACTTTCTCTGAGGACAGTCTCTAACAATATGTTGAACAGTGTTCTTGGGCCCCACAATCACAGGCTGGAGAATCTCGGAGTCCTCACTTGTGCATCATAGCATTGCACCTGGCGTGGCCAGTTCTTATTCTGTTCAGCCTTGGCCACTCCCTTCTCTGCAGATGAAATCCTAGTAGGCTGGCAGTTGGGTCTTGCATACCTCGATGAGCTACTGGTGCAGCATTCCACCTCTTGTGCCACTCTTCGTTAACGTTGAACTTCTTATCGTTCCTTCCATTATGCCACAGTGGATTGCAAGATCTTAAGCGGTCTGGGTGAGAGTTGTTTAAGACTGTATGAATTGGGAGGTCTCGTGGGTAGTCGGGGTGGTGTAGTTTCCTCCATTCTCAATCGATTGCTTCTTGGCGTCATAATCCATGTGGTGGGAGGTTGCTGATGGTGTGCAGCCAGGGGATCGGGATGGATTTTAATGTGCCTGTAATAATCCTCATTGACTCTTTCAGGTGTACGTCCAGCTTCCTTGTGTGGGCACTATGTTGCCACACTGGTGCACAGTATTCGGCAACTGGGTATACCAGCATAAGTATTGTAGTATTAGAGTCTATGTGTCAGCACCCCATGTTGTACCAGCTAGTTTATTTATGATGTTGTTTTGGGTCTTTAGGCTTGTTTTCCCAAATGTTTTGTATGTGTCAGAGACCGATCTAGTGTGACACCAAGGTATTTAGGCTGGAAATTATGTCTAACCTTTTGTTGGCAGAAGTTGACATTCAACTGCTGGTTTGCAATTCTGTTGTTTAGATGGAATGCACAGACTTCTGTCTTTGCTGTATTTGAATGGAGTTTCCGTACTTTGTAGTATGTGTTGAGAATTTCTAAGTCTCTAGGTAATATAGCTTTCTCCTTCTTCAAGTGTGCTGGTTTGAAGGGCTATTGCAAGGTTGTCGGCATAGCAAAACTTTGCGCTAGCAAGGTTTGGCATGTCACTGGTATACAGATTGAAAAGTAGGGGTGCTAGGACGGACCCTTGGGGGAGCCCATTTTTCAAGATAAATGACTTGCTCTGTTTTTGTCCAATGCTAATCTTGAAATAGCGGTTGGTTAACATATTTCCCACAAGTGTCGTAAGTTTCTTACTTGGGACATGCTTTTTTAAGCAGGAGTCCATCTAGCCACACAGTGTCATATGCTGCTGACAGATCAATAAAGGCCACTGATGTCTTTAGTTTCTTTTGGAATCCAGCCTCAATGTAGGATGTTGAGGCTAGGACCTGCTCACAGCAGCTCCGCTTGGTTCTGAACCCAGCTTGATATGTTGGGATTATGTTGTTTATTATTCCTTGTATTCTGTTATGGATGAGTCATTCTAGTAGTTTGAAGCAAGCACTCAGCAATTCATTTGGCCGGTAACTTGAGGGGTCATGTACTGACTTCAAAGATTTGAGGATTGCTGATATGTGTGCGATCTTGAACTGTTGAGGCACCCTTCTGGTCTTGAGTATATCATTGTAGAACTTCTTCAGCCAAGTTCTTCCATGTTCCCCTATGTGTTTTATAAATTCAGGAAATATGCCATTCAGTCCTGCGGCTTTTCTCATTTTCAATGTTTTGATGGCTTGCTGATAGGGCTCATCTGAATTAACATGCAGCATAAGATCCCAGCAGGTTCTTCTATTTCTGTCTATCTTGAGCTTTCTGTTGCCAATTCAATCTAAATGTCTTTCGTAAGTCTCACAACACTATTCCAAACACAGTGATTTACATTGTAGCTTTTATGTATTTTATTTTACATCTATAGTTGCATAAGATCAAATTGATGAGCAAATATCCAAGGTCATGGAACGTGTCAGTACATGAAATTACTACATAAAAGTAATAACAGATAAAGTAAAATGTTCATGAACCCAAAAAAAGACAAGCCATAAGTTTACATAAACACATACCAGCTTAATTTTTCAAGGAACTCCTCAGAGGTGAACCAACTGTGAGCTACTCCCTGTATTCCATAATGGCCCAACTTCATGAGCAGTATTTTATGATCAACACAGTCAGATGCCTGGTTTTAACGGTAACCTACTTGTGAGACAGCTATTTTGTAGTTCGACTGCTATTAGCCTCCAGCCAACCTGTAGGGAAGCCCATTAATTGTTCTCAGATGGTACACAGGTGTGAAGGGGTTATGATGTGCTCGGTTCTTATTATGGCTATCCTCGTGTGTGGTAGTCAGACATGGTCAACTGGAACTGTGATTGCAAGTATGCTTGCCCTAAGATTTGTACAGAGTCACAACATCGAGCTACTGTCGCATCCAAATGCCCCATAAATGTGGATATTTCACTATTTGATCAACAGGCCAAATGGAGACCCACAATGAGGTCCCTTTCAAACTCTGTTGGGTGGTGATAATGGTGACTTATACAGTTACGCTGCATCTGAATGTCCTTCACAGTTGTTACTCAACATCTTACATGTTTCAAACAACTTACATATGCTACCAGGTCTGGTAACAGTACTACATTTGAACAACACTAGTGCACTCTGGTGGCCATTAAGAGTGATGAGAGAGGGCAGTGCCCTATCTGGATGGAGGAGGAGTGGTATGGACAGAAGAGTGAAGGGAAAAGGTAAGGCGAGGCACTGGGAACAGGTTAGCAGAAGTTGAGACCAGTGGTACTGTGCGAATGCAAGATAGGTTGGAGAGACAATTCTCATATGTGTAGTTGTGCTAGTATCCAAATGGCCCCAGTGGTGAAGCAGCTGCTTTCCACAGTTTGGCTGTGGCCATTCATGCAGGCAGACAGTTGGGTACTTATCATGCCCACATAGAATGCTGTACAGAAATCACAGCATAACTGCTTTCGCACATGGCCCTGCCTTTAATTGGGTAGGAAATGTCTGTGACTTGGCTGCACCAGTAGTAGTAGTAGTAGTAGTAGTAGTAGTAGTAGTAGTCGTCGTCGTCGTAGTGGTGCTGGTGTGTGTGTGCGTGCGCGCGCGCCCTATCTGCAACAGGTCTTGCAGTGGACAAGGATATTTTGTAGGTTGGGTGAGTGTTGGAATACTATTTTGGGGATGTGGGTAGGATTTTGGAGGACATGAGAGTAAGTCAAAGCCTTGATGGAGTATGTGATGTGGTTTAGCCAGGGTGATACTAAGCAACCAGAGTAGTGCTGGTCAGTGACTGGCTAGCAGGTTTACTGGTATCAGAGGACAGATGAACACAGGAGATTTGTTTATAGGTGAGCAGGCTATGGTATTGCGTACAAATGAAGGCTCTGGTAAGATTATCAGTGCATTTCAACAGATGTTGCTTTCCACTACAGATACGGCATCCACAGATGGCAAGGCTGTAAGGATGAGACTTTTTGATGTGGAATGGGTGACAGTTGTCATAGTGCAGGTACTGTTCAAGGTTGACATTCCTGATATGGACGGGTAAATTTATGGAGCCATTTTGGAGGTGGAGATCAAAATCTAGAAAGGTATCTCAATTAGTTGAGAAGGACTAGATGATGAGTGGATTTTGGAATAGTTATTGAGGTTATGGAGGAAACAGCATATGTTGTCCTTGGTGTGAGTCAAGATCATAAGTTTTATATGAATTTTCTTACACTGCAGTTTAAGAAAATTATTAAAAGTTATCTTAAAGTTAGTTGCTAAATCAAGTAGGTGAAACCAAAAAATGTATGAATAACAGAAAACTTGCCTTGTTACAAGTATGTCTTCTGCTGTTTATCAAAATGAGGAAGTAAGCTGATATGCCCTTTTGTTACCCGAAAAGATGTGTGTATTACATACAATATATTTTTTTATGTAATTTACCTAACTATAAAGTACTATCTAATTATGGTCATGGATGCTGTATATGAAAAGAACCCGTAGTCCAGAGTTACAGAATGGTTTTAAACAAATCTAGAGTGAGAGAGTGCAGTGAACTAAACGAACAATGACTTGATACTGAACTAACAAGGAGCAGTCGGCAGTGGAACTGCGATGAGTTTTTGATTGGTAAAAACACTCAATCTACATTTGAACCTGTGACGAAGTTCTCTTGGCCTTCAGAACAACTTTCTGGTGTGGCTGTTTGACCACAGTAGCTCTTTCCCATGTGTTACAACTTTGCGCAGCACAAAAATATTTATGGCGTATTGCACAACACCTTTGAAATATTTTGAGACTCTGAGATGAATGAGTTATGTTGACTACTCAGGTAATCTGAAATCTGTTTCCTGTTGCAATCACTACTCAGAAATATTTTCCTACCTGTGTTCTAGAAACATATTCTACAAGGCACCATATGTTGCGTAGCTGAGGGAATCTCTTACCACTAATAATCATTCCATTCCCTTTCCTTTGCCATTAGCAATTGGAGTGAGGGAAGAACTACTGTCTATACACCTCCATACGAGCCCTACTTTTTCTTATCTTATCTTTGCAGTCCTTACGTGAGATGTATATTGGTGGCAGTTGAATCATTCTGCAGTCCAGCCTATAATGCCAGTTCTCTAAATTTTCTCAGTAGTGTTTTATGGAAAGAACTTCATCCTCCCTCCAAGGGTTCCCATTTGAATTCATTAAGCATCTCCGTAATACTCGTGTGTCGACCAAAACTACGGCTAACAAATCTAGCAGCATGCCTCTCAATAGCTCCAATCTCTTCATTTTTTTCTGACCTGTTAGGGATACCAAACATTCTAACAGTAGTCATGCATGGGTTGCTCTACTTTTCTATATGCTGTCTCCTTTTAGATCGCCAACACTTTTTTTTAGAATTCTCCGACCTTTCACCTTCCCTAATATCGACCGTATACGCTTGTTCCATTTCATAATATTTTGCAGTTTTACACCTAGCTATTTAACCAACGTGATCGTGTCGAGTAACACATCACAAATAATGTATTCAGACGTTGCAGGATTTTTTTTCGGTCACTCAACAGTGACATTCCCCATGCACTATAGCCAATCCTACTGACACCTATAGTCCTCACAGACGTATGGTCTTCGATTCCCTACCCTGCATTAACTGAGTGGAAAAGTTTGGACCTGTTTGTAATTGGATGATCTAAGACCTCACTCTCATCAGGTAGTACTCTGATGAACTGCTCAAGGTAATTTTCGGATAAGACATGTAGAATAAAATAACCTCCTTGCTGAAAGCTGGTCCCGTTACTATAACGTGACCAGGAAATTTGCACATGGCTTTCTCCCAAGTTTTCCTTGAAATATTTCACCACCTGTGAGGTTGTAAAAGCACATGAATACCATGGTAGATCTGCTTTTGACACTTTTCTTCACCGCAATTATTTTGCGTAGGGAATAGATACTAACGTCACTAGAAATTACTGTATTATTTATGGCTGTAAACACACTTCCTTCACTGGTGTTTAGACTGTCTGTGTTATATAAGCCAAATGGAATTTAAAATTTCATTCCTATTCATATCTGGTTTTAACCAGCTTCGGCTGGTTTGAGACTAGTTTTGGGACTGTTTCATGAGAGATCGTGCTTCCCACCGATCTTGTATTATCTTTTTCTTTTGCAGATCTGCAGTGGTGATTGCTACCCTCTGTAATTAATTGGGCTGATATCCTCCCATCTCCAAAATCAATATGTAATTTGGACCTGGGTCATCCCATGTCAAGTGACCTAGGGGTCCCAGCTCAGCGGTCTTCAGTTTTGTTGAAACATACCTAAAGGATCTTCATTAATTTCTGTGCCTAGTTTCAGCTTCATCGATATCTTGGTATAGTTGTTACGACAAGTCTCACTAAGGTCACTTGCTTCAGAAGTGTCAGTGAGCAAAAAATCTTAAAATATGGCAAGCCATTGTTTCGGATCTAATAGATCTATGATCTTGCAACATACCATCCTAATACAGCTTTTTACACAGAATGCAGAAATAGCATAACTGAAGATCAGAAAGCTGTGGCTCAGTCGCTCTTCATACTCACTGAAAAAATGTTGTTGCCACAAATACTGTGTGTTCATATAGTCCCTTACCATTTCTGTCCATCCATCTCCTAGGCATTCCGGTAGTCCCAGATGCAGTCGATCAGCAACAACAGTTGTTCTTGCTTCTGTTGTGTGCATTCTTTTGTATTAGCTGCAGAAAAGTCAGAACAGTGAATAATAAGGCAGAAATGGCAAGGGACTTTTTGAACACCCTCTATTTACCATGTGTTGAGGAGGAGTAGGTAGTGATTGAAAAAAAAAAAGAACTGGAAACATGAGCTGTCTGTTTCAGATAATTAGTGAGTAATGAACTAAATTACAAATGTGTTTACTAAGTTATCACCCTCTAAGTTTACCAAAAATACACATTTTGTGTAGATTTGACACCAAATGCCTTAAAATTAACACACCTGATTTCACAGTAGTTTACACCCCTGAAAAAAGTGAATTTAAATCTATCAGATACACCTATTTTCAGTTTGGAGTCATTTCAGTTAATGTGCAAAAATTTGGCTTAAATTCTGAGATTTTGTCAATACATTTAAAACTGTTTGTTAATTTATTGGCTAATGACATTTCTGTATCCTGTTTCTTTTACAAAATATGTCTGAAACAGTGTTACCTGATACGAGGGCATGCTGAAAAGTAATGTCTCTGCATTTTTTAGAGTGAAAACTCAAAGCTTTTTAAATAAAACAAACGTTATTAACATTTTACATATTTATTCTTCATGAGTACATATTTATTTCTCAACATAGTCAACCTGACGACAAACAGATTTCTCCAAATGAGAGACCAGTTTATTGACACTGTTACTATGGAATATCTAACTTTGTTGATGGAGCCACAACCTCACCTGTGCTTGCACCGATTCATCACTATCAGAATGAAGTCCTTGGTGTTCTTTAAGTTTTGGAAACAAGGAAATTGGATGGTGAATACAAGGCATTGGAATGTTGCAGCACTCGTGTGTCTGGCATTGTCATACTGAAGGAGAGAATTATTCATGTGTGGATGAAGTCTTCAAATTTGAAACTTGATTACAGCACGCTGTTTCTTGTGCACTGACATAGTTATGTTACACACCACTATGTCACACCCTATAATTCAGAGTCCTCTAGCAGCAGAAGGCTACAAATGTGTACATATCAAGAATAAACATGTAGGATGTTAATAATGTTTGTTGTATTTAAAAAGCTTTAAGAGTTTTCACATAAAAAAAATTGGAAGCATTGCTTTTCAGCACGCCACTGTAGGTTCACTCGTATTAATCAGTGAGTTCAGGTTCCAAGACAGGTTGCTGCTCTGCTTTGTAGTAACTTTAAACTTGTCATAGTTATATCAGCAGTGAATTTGGGGTATGGCGGTGAAACAAGACAAATCCTTGGGCTTTCAAAATCCAAGCTATTATGTAATGGAATGAGATTTTCACTCTGCAGCGGAGTGTGCGCTGATATGAAACTTCCTGGCAGATTAAAACTGTGTGCCCGACCGAGACTCGAACTCGGGACCTTTGCCTTTCGTGGGCAAGCGCTCTCCATCTGAGCTACCGAAGCACGACTCACGCCCGGTCTCACAGCTTCACTTCTGCCAGTAGCTGTGAGACCGGGCGTGAGTCGTGCTTCGGTAGCTCAGATGGAGAGCACTTGCCCGCGAAAGGCAAAGGTTCCGAGTTCGAGTCTCGGTCGGGCACACAGTTTTAATCTGCCAGGAAGTATTATGTAATGCATTTCAACTGTGTAAAACGTCTGTAACCAGTAAGAGACTTCTTAGCAATGACAACTGTGTAATCAGCAAAGTGGTTTATGCTAGGTTAAAGATGCCGAGATGTTGTTTCATACTGAATCACTACTCTTGCACTCATACAAAGCTTTACAAAGATCATCATACAATACGAAAATGTCTGTTATCAGTTGATTTGGTAATGACTGCTCACTTATATTGTATATGAAGTCTGATATAAAACAAGACAAAAACTATGCTCATCATGCAGGAAAGATTTTTTTTCTCAACGAGGGAGACTCAAGTACTTAATTCCATATCAAGCTCATGAAGCTAATGAGATAAATGTGTATTAAGATATGCTCACTAACTTATCAGCTGTTGGAAAATTGCCATTAAAAGTTCAGCAGATTATATCAAGAGATTTTAATAAAATGGTGCAAAATCGAACTTACTTCAGGTTGAGGATGCAATTATTAAGAAAATTTCAACAGTTAGTGAAGTTGATTCTAGTGAACCAGATCAAACTCAAGCTAACTAACAGTGTTTTAATTGTTTAAATTACAACCTGCTGGATCGAATAAATAAGGCAAAATTGAATATATTCAGTCATCAAGAAAACATTCATATTTTAACCTGAATTAATCAGAGCTGATCCACAAGAAAGATTGAGTAAGAATGTGTTCCATCTTTGTCTGTATGTACATGACTACTGTGCAGTTCACGATTAAGGGCTTGGCACAGCATCATCGAACCACCTTTGACTTATTTCTCTGCAGTTCCACTCTCAAACAGCCTGCTGGAAAACAAACACTTAATTCTTTCTGAACAAGTTCTGATTTCTCTCATTTTATTATTGCAAAATCATTTCTCCATATGCAGGTGGACACCAACAAAATATCTTCACATTTGGAAGAGAAAACTGGTGATAGAAGTTTTGTGAAAAGACACTGCTGCAATGAAAAATGTCATTGTTTAAATGATTGTCATCTCAACTTGCATGCCATATCCGTTTCTCAATAATATAATATGAGTTGTCTGTCTTTGACCTTTTTTGTTGCGCTTTGTCAACCGTGTCTGATGTGGATCCCATAGTGCGCAGCAGTACTCCAGAAGAGGGGGACGGACATAGTGTAGGCAGTCTCTTTAGTCGACCTGTTGTATCTTGTAAGTCTTTTGCCAATAAATCACAGTCTTTGATTCACTTTCGCCTCAACATTAACTATGAGAAATTCCAATTTAAATTATTTATAATTGCAATCCCCAAGTATTTAGTAGAATTGACAGCCTTTAGATTTGTGTGATTTACCATGTACCCAAAATTTAGCGGATTCTTTATCATCATTTACAATGAACAGTGACCTTTCTGACAGGAATTCATAAATCCAGTCTCTCTACTGAGACAATACTCACTCCATGGGCACACAATTTGATTAAAATTCTTTTGTGAGGAACAGTGTCAAAAGCCTTCTGGAAATCTAGAAATATGGAATTGTTATATATAAAAACAAAGATGAGGTGACTTACCGAACAAAAGCGCTGGCAGGTCGATAGACACACAAACGGTGAAGGATTAGGTGGGTGAGGGCAATGGATTGTTCAGTTTGGAACTGGTATAGGGACTGATGGAAGGAAGGGTTGCAGCCAGAGATGGGAACTTTGAGTGTGAGGCCTTTGGGGGTAATGCCAAATGTCAGACAAGCCTGAGAAAATAAAATATGCGAGCATAATCTGGCTAGGGCGAAGGCATGTTTGCGGAGGGAATGTAAATAAAACTTAATGGGGTCATTGTGGGGGTGTTGTGAGGGTGACATGGTATTAGAAGGTGGAAAGTGTAACATGAGGTGAAATGAAAATGAAAATAAAAATATATGGGGAGAGATAAAGGTGAACCGGAAAGAAACTGGAGATCTGGAATGAAAAAAGGCGAAAAGGTGTTGGTTACAGCTGGGCTATGTTGGACTTGGGTTGGTAGACAACGATGTGCATAAAGGTTAGGTGGTTGTGTTGCCGCCAAAACACGTTAAAGGACGGAGAAATTCGGGAAAATTTCGAAAAAACCGCGTGTAGTATATTAAAAGGAGTGGTATTGTGGTGGCAGATTATGAAAATGAGGCTAACAATTGTCTGACGAAGAAATAATGGCGTTAAAACCTGTGGGAAGCGGCTAAAAATGATCAGTGATGTGGGAAAAACGGAAATGGAAATAAAGCGAAAGTTATTAGAACTGGCCGAAATGGTTGTTTAAAAGATGAAAGGAGCTGTTTGTGAACAGAAACGGTGGATATTATAGCGGCGATAGTGCTGAAAGCGGCAAAAAAAAAAAAAAAATATTTTCCTGGTTATGGTTTGGAAGTGGGTTACGTATTATTGAGTATATATATAGGCGGGATAAAATAGTATAGCAGATTACGGTAAAAAGGAGAAGGTGAATACAAAGTGAAACTACTGGCAAAAACAGAAAGAGGAAAATAAGACGACAGAAAAGATTTCGAAATGCAACAGTGACAATAACAAACGTAATTGTTGGATTCAAATTAATGATATCAATATAATGGAAGGAAACATTCCACGTGGGAAAAATTATATATAAAAACAAAGATGAGGTGACTTACCGAACAAAAGCGCTGGCAGGTCGATAGACACAGGTCTATCGACCTGCCAGCGCTTTTGTTCGGTAAGTCACCTCATCTTTGTTTTTATATATAATTTTTCCCACGTGGAATGTTTCCTTCCATTATATAGAAATATGGAATTGATTTGAGATCCCCTGTTGATGGCATTCATTCCTTAATGTGAGTAAAGAGCTAGTTATTTTCACAAGAACGATATTTTCTGAATCCATGCTGACTATTTTTCAGTAGATAATTTTCTTCAAACTAGTTAATAATGTTCTAACACAATATATGTTCCAAAATCCTGCTGCAGGTCAACATCAGTTATATGAGTCTAAAATTCTACATATTAGTCCTGTTTCCTTTCTTAAGTATTATTGTCAGTTGTGTAACTTTTCAGTCTTTATGTGTGGATCTCTTGTGGGGCAAGCAGATGTATGTGATTGTCAGGTCTGAAGCTATTATATCAGTGTACTCTCGAAAGAACCCAATTGGTATATGATCTGGACCAGAGGACACATTTATTAAGTGATTTAAGGTACTTCACTACACCGAGGATATCTACTTCTAAGTTATTCATGGTGGCAGCTGTTCTTGATTTGAATTCTGTAACATTTACTTTGTTGCCTTTGGTGAAGGAATTTTGTAAAATCTTGTGTGGTAATTCCACTTTAGTGGCACTGTCACTGGTAAAATTATCATTGGTATCGTGCAGTGAAGGTATTTATTGAGTCATGCAACTGGTGTATTTTACACATAAAAAGAATTTATTTGGATTTTATGCCAGATTTCAAGACATAGTTTCATTGTGGAAACTATTAAAAGCATTACACATTGAAGTCTGCACCAGATTTCGAGCTTCAGTAATTTCTTGCATTCTTTTAAATTTTGCATGCTTCTTTTCGTTGCTCCTGCAACAGTGTTCTGGCATATTTGGTGTGTGTGTGTGTGTGTGTGTGTGTGTGTGTGTGTGTGTGTGTGTCAATTGCTGTTGATACTATTTCTTTGAATTTAAGCCACATCTGTTGTACACTTACATAGTTAGTTTGGAAGGAGTGGAGATTGTCTGTTAGGAAGACGTTAAGAGAATTTTTATCTGCTTTTTTTTTTTTAATATAGAAATGTAGCATTGAAGACAGAAAAAGGAATGCTGGCGGATCCAAAAAGCAGATGTGGAAAGAAGTTAGGAGTAAACATAAGGCAGAAGGTTTCGGAGTCTGTCTAGGCAACTAATAAGCTGTTTCCATTCAAGAATATGGAGAGAAAGTTCAGTAGCAAACATATGAGGGCATACTGAAAGATAATGCTTACAATTTTTTTTATTTTGTTGTTAATATTGGTTGAAGCATTGTGTGTCATGCATATTACTCAGTTGTTTTCTCACTTCAGTGACGCAAGTTATAACCCTCTGCTGCTAGAGGACTCTGAATTGTACCGAGTATCATGGTAGTGTGTAATATAACTACACGGTCCATCCACATTAATGTGACCACCGCCTATGTTCGATGTCGATGTACAGTAACCACTCACAAACAGGTGGCCGCATTAGCAGTGGTGGGTATACAAAGTGTGTCGGGGGAATGCAAAAAACAGTGCAGTTGTTGTCATAATGAGGAAATGGAGTGATTTATCTGACGTGCATGACCATTGGCTTTTCGGTCAAGGGTGTATGCATTTCTGAAATGGCTAAGTTTGTAAAACTGTTTTTGTACCACTGTGGTTAAAGTACACAATGCACAACAAAATTGTGCTATCTGACACTAGTGCCGAGGCAACTGTGGTGCACCATGGGTACAGGTGACAGGGGTGAATGCCAACGACTGCAGAGATGAGTGTAGGTGAGTAGACGTGCAATTGTTGAGCAGCTGACCACCCAGATGAAGCAAGGGGCTACCAACCGTGTCTCCTCAATGACCGTTCAGAGAAAGTTGCTGCGTATGAACCTCTGCAGCAGGCACGTTGTTTGTGCATTTGTGCTGACTGCTTTTCATCGGTGACAAAGGCAGGAATTTGCAGGTCAGTACTGCAACTGGACATTCACTGAGTGGTGACAGGTGGTCTTTTCAGATGAATCGCATTTTATGGTCCATCGGACAGATGGCATTTGATGTGTATGGTGTGAAACATCTGAAAGCAGACACCTCGTAACACTCGTCAGAAGGGTCCAGGCCGATGGGCATTACCTGGGTGATGTCAGCATTCTGGAAAGCACAATGGATCAACACAAGTGTGCATCTATTCTTGCAGACTATGCAAGTTTGTGTATCCTCGGCACAATGGCATCTACCAGCAGGACAATGCAACATGTTGCACTGCTTGCAGTGTACATGCCTTGTTTGAAGATCACCAAACTCGCTGGATTTAAAACTAATTGAGAATCCATGGAACCACCTCGATTGGGCTGTTAGCACCATGGATCATCAACCAAGAAACATAGCACAGCTGGCCACAACACTGGAGTCAGCATAGCTCCACATCCCTGTTGGTACCTTCCAGCTATCCTTTGACAGATGGTCACCTTAATGTGACTGGACAGAGTATGTCGGTGCATGAGATACAGCTGTAATCAAGTTTTTAACCACAGAAAAGATGCCTCCAATTGAAATCCATAAAGGAATGAAAGCTCTGTATGGTGGTGATTGTATCGACATCGGTAATGTACAATGTTGTGCTGTTCATTTTTGTAATGAAGGAAATGATAGTGCTAACATTAACATGTGTGACCAAGCTAGGAGTGAACAACCACATACTTGATACCTGATGAGACTTATTGGAATCAGATTAATGAACTCATCAGAGAAAATCAGCGGATAGCAGAGAAACAGCTCTTAGGTAAGTGTGGCATTTCATAAGTGTGTATACAGGCCATCATTTTAGAGCTGTGGTTATGGAAACTATGTATAGTGTGTGCCTTGAATGCTCACTCCAGACATGAAACAGAGTAGATTGGACATCCCTCAACAATTTCTTTTGCATTTTGAGCATAAGAGTGAGAGGTTCCTTAACAACATTGTGATGGGATGAAAGATAGGTTCACCATTTTGACCCCAAAAACAAGAGTGCATAAATGGAGTTTCACCACAAAGTATCACTAACACCAAAAAAGTTAAAGACCACAGTATTGGCAGATAGTCATATTCAGAGTGCCCTGGGATGTTCAAGGTGTGGTGCGTTTGGAATTCATTCCTAAAGGCACCACCATAAACTCTGCAAGGAACTGAAAGAGCCTAAGAACACTGAAAGCATAAATTCAAGGGTTCATCTCCATACAGAGCACCTTTTTCATCATGACAGTGCAAGACCACAAATGAACACTGTGACATTTACAACAATTTGACACATTGGGTTCACTGTCACTGATCACCCTCCACATAGTCCCAACTAGTTTCCATCAGAATTTCATCTGCTTCCAAACTTAAGGAGCACCTCCAAGGACTTCAATTTGTTAGTGATTAAGCGGTGCAAGTTCTGTTAACAAAGTCAAACATTCTACATTGACAGTATCACCAAACAGGTTTCTCAGGAGAAATGTGTTTATCGCCAGGGTGAGTATGTTGAGAAATGAATATGTAAACATGAAGAATAAACATTCAGATTGTTAAGAATGTTTGTTTTTATTTAAAAAGCTTTAACAGTTTTCAGCATGCCCTGGTACGTGGTACTGAGCAATTTGAAAGAAATGGCTGTTGATAATTAGAACAGAAAGGGACATGAAGCTACATTTTCAAAATTTTGTTAATTACATCCAAATGGTGTCTGCAGGTTTGAGTTAAGAACATCTTCCAAATTGAACAATTTGACATAGAATGACCTGCATATGGGGCTTCTGCAGTGTTCCACCCAATAGTGGAGGTTGAGAAATCTGCATCCCCGCATCCATGATTTTCACAGAATTGCCTGAGACACTGGTTCAAGCTCCCCACTACTCTCCAAGCTAAAGGATTGTGATTAGTTCTGGGAACAATGCTGCCAGAGTGATAGCTCATCTTAGCTCGTCTTCCACTCTGTGTGTGAGGCTAGCTGAGTACACCAATTCAGCCAGCTGCCTGCAGGAACCAAGGGTAGGCTTTGAGTCTATCCATCAGGCATCTTTCGTACTGACATGAATCCCACCTAGTGTGCATAATAAAAGTAAGTACTATATGACATTGTTGGCAGATACATCCCCCGAGGTGGGTTCAGCTGCCTGTCAGATAGGCTGTTCTGCCTCTATGCACGTTGTCTCCTTGCCTTGTGGATATGGGAGAGTAGTGTCATATGTGTAGTTGTAGAATGTAGGTGAATGTAATGGATGCGTGTATAGTGTAGTGTAGTGTAGTGTAGTGTTATGTCTATGCTAGTGGTGAGAGAAGGAAGAGAATGAAATCCAATGACAACACACTGTCTACTCCTCTTGAATAGCACCAAGGAGACCACTAAGCTTAACGTCCCCATCTGAAGGATGGATCACAATCAGCAGTGTCACTTACTCTCACTTTATGAAACACTGTGGAGAGATTTGGAATTTAATCCAGAACACTGGTGCAAAGATGGGATATCAGGAACATACCTCAGAGCTGAGTGCTACCACACAGGCATGTGTCAGTGGGCTTTGCTACGAAGGCAGGTGACATGTTCCATGTCCACCGACAGTCCTTTGTTTACTGTTGTTGTTTCCCCTTTTTTCAGTTGCAGTTGCTAATGGTCCATGGCAAGAACGATTGTGTGAGCTCAGATCTGTCTGATTTTAACTTCATGTTCTTTTCACAAGATAAACATTGGAGGAAACAATATATTGGTTGACTTTTCTCGGAATGTTTGCCTTATGGGTTTTAACAGTAAACCACACTGTGAAACGTAATCTCTCTCCTGTAGTGTCTGCCACTGGGGTTGACTGATATTCTTGATGACACTTGTGCATTGGTGAAATGAGGGTTTTGTGAGCTACCTCCTCCTTGGGTTGACTACGTTTCCTAAGGATTCATCCAGTGAATCTGTCTGATTGTTCCACTTTAAATCACTCTGCACCCATACACCCAGATATGTAATGGTTGTGACTGCTTCCATTGATTGTTAAGCAGACATGTAATCACACAGTAATGGATATTTGTACCTATTTACATGCAATATGTTATGTTTGCTTCTGTAAAGGGCAACTGTTAATCCATGCACCTTCAGTCCTTTGCAGAAATTCTTGCACTTTGCTACAATTTTCTAATGTTGGAACTTCTCTGCATACAACAGTGTCAGCCTTGAAAAACTCCCTTGGGGTACACCAGAATTTATTTTTTTGTCTGAAGATTTCTTTGTGTTACCAATATGTTATATTCTGTTTCATATACACTCTTCAATGCACTCACAGAGCTGGTCTTATATTTTGTATACTCATATTTTGTCCATTAAGAGGCAGTGCATGACTGTATTGAAAACCTTATGGAAGGCAGACAATATGGCATTAACGTAGGTGCTGGTATTTGCTGCCTTTTGGGTATCGTGAACTAACAGAGCTACCTGTGTTCTACATGATCTTTGAAAAAACATGTTCCAAAATTCTACAACATACAGGCATCTGCGATATAGGCCTGTAGTTTTGTGCGTATGTTTGACAACCCATCTTGAAAATGAGAATTTCCAACATTTTGTTCCAGTCACTAGGAATGCTTCATTTCTCCTGTGACCTTTGGTAAACTGTTGCTAGAAAAGGAGGAAGCTTTTTCGCATACTCTATGTAGAATCTCATAGATATCCTGTCAGGTCCAGTGGTCTTTCCTCTGTTGGGCAATTTCAGGTGATTTTCTATCCCACAGTCACTCATTTCGATATCTGTCATTGCGATTTTCATGTAATGAATTAAAGAAAGAATAGTTTTGAATAAATAAATTTAAATTTCAACATTCTCTCTGTCATCCTCCATTGTGATGTTGTGGGCTCTCAATATTTGGGCACGTGCCTTTGAACTGTATACTGACTTAACATGAGACCAAAACTTCTTAGGATTTTCCATCATATCAGCAGAGAAAATTTTATTTTGGAATTCACTGAACACTTCAGGCAAGGCACTTGTTGCACTAAATTTTTGCTTTGTTGAACATTTGCTTGTGTATGAAACTTTGGTTACATTTAAATTTGCAGTGTAGCTTATTCTGCTTTTGGAGCTGCTTTCTAATGTAGCTGTCGAATCACAGCAGATCTTTCAAACCCCCTCACAATTTTGCTTTAAAATACAAAGGAAATGCCATGTGAAATGTGTTGGCAGCATGAGGTTGACTATAGCAGTGGATTCATGTGGCATCACATGAGCTGCTGCCACTGGACATAGCTGGAGATATGTATGTGGTTTATGCGACAGGGCCACCACATGGTATATAAGACGGATGTAGAACAATTAGCCTAGAGGGAACCCATGTAGTTCAGGCCTGGGGTGTGGACCTAGAGAATTTGCTCTGGCCCAGCATTATGTTTAATACTTAGCTTTGTTTACCTTTCTCTAGGGGGAAATTGTGGGTTGTACAGATACGAGTAGTGTACTTTTAATTATTTCAACATATGAGCAGTAAAGTTTGTGGTTCAAATTTGTTGATATTTCCTTGAGTGAGAGTCCCATAACCATCATCACGATTAGCTAATTGAATGGACCTCCCTGATGTATTGTCGTTCGTGGCTAGACCACTTTCTGGACACAACACTGGAGATGAATCTTTCGTTTTGACTGCTTAGATAATATGAAATCTGTTTCTTGTTGCACTTGGTAAGCAGAAATATCCTCCTACATATCACTATGTTCAAATTTATAGCCATAATGAGTGGTGCTGTAATGGTCTTATTGTCATTTATGCCCTTTTCTATATTTACTGACAAGGAGAGGTCCTCAGTAGTAAGATCGACTTTTTGAAATGGTCTGTACGGTGATGTAGGTTAAGTTCCAAGGATTCACACCGTGTAGCCTTTCACCCTGCTGGCCCCTCATTTGTGAGTAATTGACGGAAAATATTCAGAATTTCATGTGATGCTCTGTAGCTTTATTATTATTATTATTATTATTATTATTATTATTATTATTATTTCTTCTTTCTCTTCTCAGGCGTTATGTCTGGTTAAAAGTAGAAAGTGACGCAGACCTTGATCAAGCGTGACTTCCTTTTAACTGTACGGTATATGTTACGTTGCATTTAGGGACTTTCGGGTAATTGAACATGTATCAATAATTACAGATTTCTGTAGTTGTATATATACGTTTGGATGTAGCTGTGTTGCATTGATGTACTGGTGGATATTGTGTGGTATGACTCCTGTAGTTGATAGTATAATTGGTATAATGTCAACTTTATCCTGATGCCACAAGTCCTTGACTTCCTCAGCCAGTTGGATATATTTTTCAATTTTTTCTCTTGTTTTCTTTTGTATATTTGTTGTATTGGGTATGGATATTTCGATTAGTTGTGTTAATTTCTTCATGTGGTGTTGTTTTATCTGTTATAATGGTTCTGTTCCAGTATAATTTGTCTTCATCATTCTCCAGTACATTTTGTGGTGCATACTTGTATGTGGGAACATGTTGTTTTATAAGTTTGTTGTAAGGCAAGCTGTTGATGTATTATTTTTGCTACATTGTCATGTCTTCTGGGGTATTCTGTATTTGCTAGTACTGTACATCCGCTTGTGATGTGATCTGTTTCTATTTGTTGTTTGCAAAGTCTGCATTTATCTGTTGTGGTATTGGGATCTTTAATAATATGCTTGCTGTAATATCTGGTGTTTATTGTTTGATCCTGTATTGCAATCATGAATCCTTCTGTCTCACTGTATATATTGCCTTTTCTTGGCCATGTGTTGGATGCGTCTTGATCGATGTGTGGCTGTGTTAGATGATACGGGTGCTTGCCATTTAGTGTTTTCTTTTTCCAATTTACTTTCTTCGTATCTGTTGATGTTATGTGAGCTAAAGGGTTGTAGAAGTGGTTATGAAATTGCAGTGGTGTAGCCGATGTATTTATGAGTGATTGCTTTGTGTATTTTGCTAGTTTCTGCTCGTTCTATAAAGAATTTTCTTAAATTGTCTACCTGTCCATAATGTAGGTTTTTTATGTCGATAAATCCCCTTCCTCCTTCCTTTCTGCTTAATGTGAATCTTTCTGTTGCTGAATGTATGTGATGTATTCTATATTTGTGGCATTGTGATCGTGTAAGTGTATTGAGTGCTTCTAGGTCTGTGTTACTCCATTTCGCCCCCAGGGGCTCAGCATTCATTTGCTGGGTACGGGCTTGGCGACCCCGGGGTTCCTGAGCTGGGGACTGGTAAGCGCCGCCAGTCCCCTGTCACCGTAAGCTCTGAGCATACTTCAGCGACCACCGTGCGGCGCGGCGGTGGAACGTTGTGTGTCTCAGGGAATGGGGATCTTGGCCTGACCGCCCGGGTCGCGAGGATGGAATACACCTCTATAAAAAAACCCTCAATCTCAAGGTGTGCTGCGCGCCGATGAGATGCATGGCTGTTGAGGTGGAACAGTCGTTAGCGGGCGACCTCTGGGGAGTCTGCCGCACCTCAGTTGTATAAGGCTTACCTAGGCACGCGGGGCTCTGTCTAGGTGGACTCCTAGTTCCCTAGCTGCTCGTGGGACCGAGATGGAACCCTCGAACTTTTCTTCTTCTCCCCCCAGCGGAAAGGGTGGGCCGCTGGTAGGTTCTAACACCCAATCTCACAAGAGGGCTCGTGTAGCCAGTCCTCCTGATTCAGGTAGTAGTAGTAACAGAACGCATGCTGCTTCGCAGAATGTGTTTCTTATAATTAAAAGGAAAGATGGGAGTTTCGAAAAAGTTTCGCCATTTTACATCCAGAAAGGCTTAGAAGGTATTGCTGGTACATTAAAATCTGTAAAGCGCTTGCGAAATGGCACCTTGTTGGTTGAAACATCTAGCTTCCAGCAAGTCCAGAACCTTCAGAAGGCACAATTTCTTGGGGAGTTTGCGATTGAGACTGAATTTCACAACACCTTGAACTACAGCAAGGGTGTTGTGACTTGCCGAGATCTCGTTGATATTCCCCTAGACGAACTGAAGGCTGAATGGTCCCGGGAAGGAATTGTTGACGTGCAACACGTTATGAAACGGGTGGATGGTGCTCTCCTGAAATCTGACTCCTTCATCCTTACGTTTAACAGCACCAAATTGCCCGAGCATGTGAAGGCAGGTTTCCTACGTCTCAGTGTACGGCCTTATTACCCCAACCCCATGCGGTGTTTTAAATGCCAACGCTTTGGACACACTACTCTCGGGTGTAATGGGGAAGCCACTTGCGGGAACTGTGGTAAAGCCGCCCATGAGGGAGTTGGTTGCTCCTCTCCTCCCAAGTGTGTCAACTGCTCTGGGGATCACCCTGTGTGGAGTAGGGAATGTAGAGTTTTCCTTGAGGAACGGAAGATCCAGGAACTTAAAACCACCAAACGCATCCCGTACGGTGAGGCAAAGAAAATTTACAAGTCCCTGCAGCCGCCCACGTTCGCTGCTTCCTTTTCTTCCGTTCTCAAACAGCCAGTCTTGAAAACTGATGCCGCTACACAAACGGAGGTTGCTACTGTCAGCACTAGCACCTGCGTTTGTCAATGTACGTGTGCTGCTGCTGTTCCTGTGAAGCCTGCTGCTCCTCCCCGGCCTTCTGACCAGGCCGTGGTAGCTGACGTCATGGAACTTCCTGCCCCTTCCCAGGTCCAGTCTTGTGCAATGCCCAGCGCTGCTACACCCCCTACTGCTTCTGAGGTTTTGGCTCCACTGCCACCTCTGGCCAGAAAATCGAAGCCCAAACCAAAGGTGAAGACTCGACCGCTCAAGGAGACTGAAGTTCTACAGTCTGCTGATGTTGATGTCATTCTTTCTGACGTCTCTCTCGACTCCTCTTCAGAGGCGATGGAGGTTGATGTCAGACTGGGCAATCATCTCGCCCCAAAACTGAGCCTCCACCTGTTGTGGGCTCTCCTCCCCGACAGAAAGTGAGACTGAAGGTCCTCCCACCCTGATCAATGGCTCCCATTATACAGTGGAACATGAATGGATTCCGGGCACATGTGGAGGAACTGCACCTCCTAGCACGGCAACGCCCCCTGTGCTTGTGTTTACAGGAAACACATCTGAAACCATCTGATGCTCCTGTACTCAGGGGCTATACGTTGTATCGCAAAGATGACCTGACTGGAGGCACAGCCAAAGGCGGAGTCGCCGTGTTTGTCAATAATGACCACCACTCCTCTGCTCTCCCCCTGGATACTGACCTGCAAGCAGTTGCAGTTGCAATTCATTCCCATCGAAGGCTTACTGTTTGCTCCCTTTATTTACCCCCTCTGGATGCAATGACCTTAGACGCTCTCACAGATCTTATCGACCAACTCCCCCGCCCCTTTCTCCTCCTGGGAGACTTCAATGCCCATCATGTCCTGTGGGGCTCCACTTCTCTTTGCACTCGAGGTCGAATTTTGGAGAACCTCCTCACATCTCAAGTGTTGTGCATCCTCAACACAGGTACTCCAACTCATTTCTCTGCCGCTACTGGGTCATTCTCAGCCATTGACCTATCTTTCTGCTCTCCCGCCCTCACCGACTCTGTTCACTGGGAGGTCATTGACGACCTTCATTCCAGCGATCACTTCCCCATCCTCATTCATCTCCTGGATGGTGTATTGCGGGAGCAGAGGCCGCCATCGTGGATGGTTGGCAGGGCTAACTGGCCTCTGTTCACTCGATTGGCTGTCTTTCAACGCCACAACAGCGTGCAGGAATGGGTGGATCACATCACACTTGTGATCCATCATGCTGCTGACCTGTCCATGCCACAGTCTTCTGGCCCTCCTAAGCGGCGCCTTGTGCCTTGGTGGACGGATGAGTGCCGTTCAGCCATCCGGGACAGGCGTGCGGCTCTTCGCCGATTTAAATGCCGCCCAACAGCAGTCAATCTTACCACCTTTCGCATCGCGAGAGCCAGGGCACGCCGTGTCATTAAAGAGAGCAAGAAAAGGTCATGGCAGGAGTTCCTGGACTCCATCAACCGTTCCACTTGTTCCACAAAAGTATGGGAAGCCATCCGGAGGATTTCCGGTAAACGCAGCCGTCTACCAATAGCTGCAGTCCTGAACCAGGGATGCCTCCAAACAACACCCAGAGCCATTGCTCAGACGCTGGCAGAGCATTTTGCACAAAGTACTGCCACTGCAACCCAGGATCCAGCATTTCGTCGCTACCGTGCGACTGTCGAACGAGCGAAGTTGGACTTTCGGTCGAACAATTCTGAGGCCTACAACTCCCCTTTCTCCATGTGGGAACTTGAATCGGCACTTACTGCGGCTTCTGACACCGCACCAGGTTACGACCGCATCCGGTACTCCATGCTTCGCCATCTGCCAGTGGCGTCAAAGGAAATCCTCCTCGAATGTTTTAATCTCATATGGCGGACAGGAGTTTTCCCCACCTCGTGGAGGGAGGCAATCCTCATCCCTCTCCTCAAACCAGGAAAGGACCGCACATGTCCCAGTAGTTATCGTAGTATTGCCTTGACAAGCTGTGTCGGAAAGACCCTGGAACGTATGGTTAACCGTCGTCTGGTCTGGCTGCTAGAGACCAGGCAGCTCCTTAGCCGCTTTCAGTGTGGATTCCGAAAATTTCGGTCCACAGTCGACAACCTGACACTCCTCGAGGCGGCTATTCAGCAGGCTTTCCTCCGTCAGCATCACTGTATCGGTATCTTCTTTGATATCAGCAAGGCATATGATACTACTTGGAGACACTGTATTCTTGCACAACTGCATCAATGGGGCTTTCGTGGCCGCCTCCCCATTTTCATTCGGTCTTTCCTGTCTCAGCGGTTTTTTTGGACCCGCGTTGGTAACACGCTGTCTGATCGCTTTGAGCAGGAGAACGGTGTCCCCCAGGGCAGTGTTTTAAGCGTTACCCTCTTTGCCATAGCCATCAACAGTATAACGTCTACAGTGAGGAGTCCAGTACAGTGCTCCTTGTTTGTGGACGACTTTGCTGTTTTCTGTTCCTCCTCCAGTGTTGCAACCGTGAGCCGTCAGTTGCAGCTAACAGTGCGGCGGTTAGAGGAGTGGGCTGCAAAGACAGGTTTTCGGTTTTCTGCCGATAAGTGTGTTTGTGTTCATTTTAATCGTTCTCGTCGTCTTTTTACTTTGCCTGCCTTGCATATGGGGGATGCTGTCCTACATTTTAGAGACGCAGTGCGGTTTCTGGGACTAATTTTTGACTCCAGGTTGTCATGGCTGCCACACCTACGTGACTTGAAAGCCAGATCCCTGAAGGCACTGGACATCCTCAAGTGCCTCAGCCACAGGTCTTGGGGAGCGGACAGGGCGCGTCTCCTTCAGTTTTATCGGGCTTTTGTGCATTCACGGCTGGACTATGGGTGCACAGTATATGGGTCAGCGAGGCAGTCTTATTTGCGGATCCTTGACGCTGTCCACCATGCTGGGATTCGACTGGCCACGGGTGCTTATCGGACCAGTCCCATACCCAGTCTCCGTGCTGAGGCTGGCGAACCGCCACTTACCATCCGGCGGCAGCTCCTTCTGGTGCGCCAGGCTTGTAAGTTTCTTGCGGCTCCCAGCTCGCCTGCTCACCGCCTTGTTGCCCATCCACCTCTGGACCGCCTTTTTTCCCACCGTCCTCGGGCTACGTTGCCATTTGGGATCCGTGTGCAACGTGTTCTAGAGTCGCTCGGTGTGGAGTCTGTACAACCCCAAATCCAGGGTTTTAACCGCCTGCCACCCTGGTTACTGAAGAGGCCCAGAGTGATTTTAGATTTATTGCAGTACAAGAGAGGTTGCACTCCTGCCACCGTTTTTCATGCAGCATTTTCTGCTGTTTTATCTGAGCACCACGACTATGTAGCGGTTTTTACGGATGGGTCGAAACAAGGGGATTCCGTTGGCTGCTCAGTTGTTTTTCCGGATCGTGTCCTTAAGGTCCGACTGCCTCCGCCTTTCACGGTCTTTGATGCAGAATTGTCTGCGATCTTGCGGGCGCTGGAGCAGATGAGACATTCTTCCTCTCCTAAATTTCTTGTCTGTTCCGATTCCCTCAGTGCCCTTCAATCATTGCACCATTTGTATCCGGCAGTTAAAGTAGTCCAGACCATCCAGGATGCCCTCCTCCAACTACAGCGACTGGGGAAGGTTGTAGCTTTCTGCTGGGTTCCGGGGCATGTTGGCATTGCTGGGAATGAAAGGGCAGATCTCGCAGCCAAGGAAGCGTGTCTTGATCCACACGCCTCTCAGTGTGCTATCCCCGTGACCGCACTCACCTCGCTGTTGAGCTCCCGAGTCATGTGTCGGTGGGAGGACGAGTGGCTGGAAGTGACTGACAATAAGCTCCGTCTAGTCAAGCCCACAACGCGTGTGTGGTGTACTTCCTTTCAGCCCCATCGACGGGACGAGGTTCTCCTCACTCGGCTTCGAATAGGCCACAGCCCTATGATGCATGGCTTCCTGCTCCGGCGAGAGGACCCTCCAATGTGTGGTGCTTGCGGCGTCCAGGTCACTGTGCGCCACGTTTTATTGGATTGCGTTTTATTTTCTGACCAGCGGGCCACGGCTGACTTGCCAGCGGACCTGCCAACTCTTTTAGGCAACACTCGGACGAATGTGGTTAAAGTTTTAAAGTTCTGTGCCATGTCAAATGTTTTTACAAAGATTTTAGGGAGGGGATTTTAACTTGTTTCCTGTGTGACAAGCTCGCCCATATTTTATGTAAGTGGCCAGACAATGACGATTTCCTGTGTCATTCTTGTTGCTATTTTATCCCTTACCTTAGGTTTTACCTTCTCAGGTCGTATTTTCCCTCTTTTCCTGATTTCTTTGAGTGTGTTTTTCAGTTTTATTAGGTCTCTCCACATTCGTTCCTTTTACTGTGTGTCAGGGCGCTGATGACCTCGATGTTGAGCGCCCTTAAACCCCAACACACACACACACACACACATACTCCATTTCACTACTCCAAATGAGTAGGTCAGTATTGGTATAGCATAAGTATTTATAGCTTTTGTCTTGTTTCTTGCTGTCAATTCTGTTTTCAGTATTTTTGTTAGTCTTTGTCTATATTTTTCTTTTAGTTCTTCTTTAATATTTGTATTATCTATTCCTATTTTTTGTCTATATCCTAGATATTTATAGGCATCTGTTTTTTCCATCGCTTCTATGCAGTCGCTGTGATTATCCAATATGTAATCTTCTTGTTTAGTGTGTTTTCCCTTGACTATGCTATTTTTCTTACATTTGTCTGTTCCAAAAGCCATTTTTATATAATTGCTGAATACTTCTGTTATTTTTAGTAATTGGTTGAGTTGTTTATTTGTTGCTGCCAGTAGTTTTAGATCATCCATGTATAGCAAATGTGTGATTTTGTGTGGGTATGTTCCAGTAATATTGTATCCATAATTTGTATTATTTAGCATGTTGGATAGTGGGTTCAGAGCAAGGCAGAACCAGAAAGGACTTAGTGAGTCTCCTTGGTATATTCCACGCTTAATCTGTATTGGCTGTGATGTGATATTATTTGAATTTGTTTGGATATTAAGTGTGATTTTCCAATTTTTCATTACTATGTTTAGGAACTGTATCAATTTAAGATCTACTTTGTATATTTCCAATATTTGTAGTAACCATGAGTGGGGTACACTATCAAAAGCTTTTTGGTAATCAATGTATGCGTAGTGTAGCGACCCTTGTTTAGTTTTAGCTTGATATGTCACCTCTGCATCTATTATCAGTTGCTCTTTACATCCTCGTGCTCCTTTGCAACAGCCTTTTTGTTCTTCATTTATAATTTTGTTCTGTGTTGTATGTGTCATTAATTTCTGTGTAATGACTGAAGTTAATATTTTGTATATTGTTGGTAGGCATGTTATGGGGCGCCGGCCGAAGTGGCCATGCGGTTAAAGGCGCTGCAGTCTGGAACCGCAAGACCGCTACGGTCGCAGGTTCGAATCCTGCGTCGGGCATGGATGTTTGTGATGTCCTTAGGTTAGTTAGGTTTAACTAGTTCTAAGTGACTAATGACCTCAGCAGTTGAGTCCCGTAGTGCTCAGAGTCATTTGAACCATGTTATGGGGCGATATTTTGCTGGGTTTGCTGTGTCTGCTTCATCTTTAGGTTTCATATAAGTTATTCCTTGTGTAAGTGTATCAGCGAATGTGTATGGGTCTGCAATGTAGCTGTTAAATGATTTAGTTAGATGTGAATGTGTTGAGGTGAACTTCTTTAGCCAGAAATTTGCTATTTTATCTTTTCCAGGGGCTTTCCAATTGTGCGTAGAATTAATTGCTCGGGTGACTTCATGTTGCAAGTGTGGTTATTATTATTATCATTATTATTATTTCTTTACTTTCTCAGACGTTAAGTCTGGTTAAAAATGGAAAGAGACACGGACCTTGATCAAGCGTGACTTCCTTTTAACTGTACGGTATATGTTATATTGCATTTAGGAACTTTTGGGTAATTGAACATGTATCAATAATTACGGATTTCTGTAGTTGTATATATAAGTTTGGATGTAGCTGTATTGCATTGATGTACTGGTGGATATTGTGTGGTATAACTCCTGTAGTTGATAGTATAATTGGTATAATGTCAACTTTATCCTGATGCCACATGTCCTTGACTTCCTCAGCCAGTTGGATGTATTTTTCAATTTTTTCTTTGGTTTTCTTTTGTATATTTGTTGTATTGGGTATGGATATTTCGATTAGTTGTGTTAATTTCTTCTTTTTATTGGTGAGTATGATGTCAGGTTTGTTATGTGGTGTTGCTTTATCTGTTATAATGGTTCTGTTCCAGTATAATTTGTATTCATCGTTCTCCAGTACATTTCGTGGTGCATACTTGTATGTGGGAACATGTTGTTTTATAAGTTTATGTTGTAAGGCAAGCTGTTGATGTATTATTTTTACTACATTGTCATGTCTTCTGGGGTATTCTGTATTTGCTAGTATTGTACATCCGCTTGTGATGTGATCTAAATGATTTATTATTATTATTATTATTATTATTATTATATACAGACTCGGTGGATAGAATAATGGTTAGGGAACTGACATTCCATCTAGAAGGTGGTTGGTTCAAATTTCATGAGGTGCACGGAATTCTTTTTCTTTTCAATGACTTGGATCATTATTTTTAGTCAATCAATTGGCTTAAATGTAATGAAGTACATCATTTGCACAAATTTTTCTTCCGATCGGTCTTTTCCCTTTTGGAATTCTTATTCATGTGATTTTGTTATGGACACTACTGGCCATTAAAATTTCTACACCAAGAAGAAATGCATATGATAAACGGGTATTCATTGGACAGATATATTATACTAGAACTGAAATGTGATTACATTTTCACGCAATTTGGGTGCATAGATCCTGAGAACAGATATCAGTACCCAGACCAACCACCTCCGGCCGTAATAACGGCTTTGATACACCTGGGCATTGAGTCAAACAGAGATTGAATGGCGTGTACAGGTACAGCTGCCTATGCAGCTTCAACACGATACCACAATTCATCAAGAGTAGTGACTGGCATATTGTGATGAGCCAGTTGCTTGGCCACCATTGACCAAACGTTTTCAATTGGTGAGAAATCTGGAGAATGAGCTGGCCACGGCAGCAGTCGAACATTTTCTGTATACAGAAAGGCCCGTACAGGACCTGCAACATGCGGTTGTGCATTATCCTGCGTAAATGTAGGGTTTCTCAGGGATTGAATGAAGGGTAGAGCCACGGGTCGTAACATCCACTGTTCAAAGTGCCGTCAATGTGCACAAGAGGTGACTGAGACGTGTAACCAATGGCACTCCATACTATCACGCTGGGTGATACGCCAGTATGGCGATGACGAATACACGCTTCCAATGTGCATTCACCGCGATGTCGCCAAACATGGATGCGACCATCATGATGCTGTAAACAGAACCTGGATTCATCCAAAAAAATGACGTTTTGCCATTCGTTCACCCAGGTTTGCCATTGAGTACACAATCGCAGGTGCTCCTGTCTGTGATGCAGCATCAAGTGTAACCGCAGCCATGGTCTCCGAGCTGATAGTCCACGCTGCTGCAAACGTTGTCGAACTGTTCGTGCAGATGGTTGTCGTCTTGCAAATGTCCCCATCTGTTGACTCAGGGATTGAGATGTGCCTGCACGATCCATTACAGCCATGCAGATAAGATGCCTGTCATATCTCGATTGCTAGTGATACGAGGCCGTTGGGATCCAGCACGACATTCCGTATTACCCTCCTGAACCCACCGATTTCATATTCTGCTAACAGTCATTGGATCTCGACCAACGCGATCCACAATGTCGCGATATGATAAACCGAAATTGTGATAGGCTACAATCCGACCTTTATCAAAGTCGGAAACATGATAGTACGCATTTCTTCTACTTACACGAGGCATCACAACGACGTTTCACCAGGGCAACGTCGGTCAACTGCTGTTTGTGTATGAGAAATCGGTTGGAAACTTTCGTCATGTCAGCACGTTGTAGGTGTTGGCACTGGCGCCAACCTTGTGTGAATGCTCTGAAAAGCTTATCATTTGCATATCACAGCATCTTCTTCCTGTCGGTTAAATTTCGCGTCTGTAGCACGTCAACTTCATGGTGTAGCAATTTTAATGGCCAGTAGTATATTAACTTCAGTTTAATTGCTTCCATTTTGTTATCTGACTTTTTTGTCCATGTTATTGCTTTCATTATTTCTATTTCTTATTTTGTTTGAATTTTGTTTTACTGATAATCACTGCTTTCATTTAAATCATCATCCACATTCTTTTGGCCATAGTGCAATAAAAATTAATGTTTTAAATATTTGTATAATGATTACCGTCCAAAAAGATGTACATCTTGTAATGAAAAATACGACCTTGACACCATTTCACAGTCACTATAAGTAGGTTATGTCATCTTTTGTTTTTGAGCTGATAGATTGGCATTTTCAAATGGTTAAACGTTATGATAGAGAAATAAAAGTAATTAAACTCACATGCACAAAGATTCCAAGTGGAAAAAGAATGATAGGTAGAAAGAATAAGAGAAAGTGAAGAAATAAAACATTGGTGTAACAAAGAAACACAAATAAAAGAAATTGTGTGTAAATCAAATAATTGAATAAAAATAATGACCAAAGTCATTTCAATAGAGATTTTAAAATATCAGTGTACCTGATGAGATTAAAAATGAAAACCTTTTGCATATGAGGTCGGTACCCTAACCATTGCACTATAAAGCAGTCTGTAAATTGTTACTATTTTTAAAGCTATAGATTATCATGCAAAATTCCAAAATTTTTTTCGTCAGTTACTCGCAAGCTGAACGGTTGCAGGGTGTGATTCATTGCACCTTAACCTACATCACTGTATAGATTGTTTCAAAAAGTCAATCTCACCGCAAGGGACCTCTCCTTATAGGTCAAAAAGTTTGGGTTGTTTGGTAATCAAGAGATATAGTATGCTACTTTCACAAGTTGTTTCTCCGGTTAACTGCTTAAAGTAATCCATGGATAAGGCATTTTAAACAGTTTCACACGATCTCTGTTCAAATTATGTGTCCTAATCACTTGAGTCTCCAAGTCTGTAGCTAGTTAGATAAATTCTCTTCCAATACAATAATTTGTCCAGGGAAACAACCTTCTCCAAGTTTTTTCTAAAAATGTCTTGCCACTATTGCTCTTGGGGCAGGGTGTCTGTAACACATCTGTTTAGTGTATTTAATCGTCCTTTAACTCTTATCTTCACAGAAATTATTTTGTATTCAGAATCTGTATTAATATCATGATTATCACTGTAATTTAAAAGTTCATTGCTGTTCACATCAGGTTTCAGTCAGCTTTCTGTCTTTAGAACTATGTGGGCAATATTACCATTTATAAGCAAGATAATTCTGGGACCTTACCATGGTCACTACTGCATTTAACTAATACTGTATTAACATTTTCTTTCTCTGATCTGCTACAATGAATGCTACATCCCTTAATTAATTCGGCTTATATTCTTCTGTGGCTGAAATGAGGACTTATTGGGCATCTGAAGCTAATTCTCAATCTTAAGAAAACTCTTGTGTGCATGCCACGTTTACTTTGCGACCTAGTAGCTGCTTTCTGTGTGTAGTGCATGCCTGACCTATTAAGATGGGTCTCTCAGGTTTCTACCCAATAGCAGAGGCCAAGAAAACTGCATACAAGATCTGAGACACAGATTTGAGGCTACCAATCAACTCCAAACCAAAGGACCATGATCAATTTTGGTAAAGGTGCTGCAAAAGCTTGTTTTCATGGTACAAGAGAACAGCTATGCAGCCGGCACTCACTTTCTCTTCCACAGAGAGATCAGTGTCCACGCCACTGTTCATCATTTGTGTCAGGTGAGTGTCAGACAGTCAGGATAAGCGAATCTAAGGCACTGTGATGTCAAGTATCCCATGTGACACAATTGGTGCCATAAGTCCAAAGCATTTGTCTGAGGTGTTTCAGTGCCACTGCTACCCAGGACAGCATCCTGAAGTCTTTAGACATGGGCAGTTGCCAGTTTCCACTGCACTAGTACCCAACGGGCACATTCCCTGTCCACTTTTAATCTACTTTTGCCTATACCACAGGGAATATAACATTAACCCAAGCAGTGTCCAGGTGCAGTCTTGAGTATTGCTGCTACTACGTCGCTTCTAGTTGTCACTACTGTACAAAGGCGGCTTATGGAGCACTGATGTTCAAAATATACACAAAGACTTAGGAAAAGTTGATAGTCAACACTGTTAAATAACAGAAACTATTTAGTCTTTGCAGAAGCACGAGAGAACAAAGATTAAACTAAATTTTATCTTGACAAAGAAGCTGTTGCTTCTGCTAGGTGCATGCATTTTGACTCAACAGCTGTGGCTGCAGTTATACTATTAAAGTATATATGCAGTAGTTGCAAAATTCAAACTGAATCAGGTGACAGTAGCGGTTATGGTGGCTTGAAGATACTCTAGAAAGTTGGCTCACACAATTGAAAAGCAAACCTGCCACTGTGGCTGAGGTTACTAACGAATGCTTGTTTGGTGGCACTTGACCCGAGAGTAAGCTGGTTTGAATCCTGGTGGTTGAAAAAAAATTTCAGTATCAGTATTTGGCTGGCAAAGGGGAGGAGAGGTGGCGTAAAGCTCCCTATCGCCAGATTTTGTACCAATGTCCTTATTTAAATACCAACCCTCTCCGCAGTGTCTCATGAAGTGAGAAGTGAGGGCATGTGACGCTGTTGACAGTGATCTGTCATCAGATGGGGACATTAAGCATGGTGCCCATGTTGGTGCTGTTTGTGAGGAGCAGGCTATGAGCCGGCACCGGGTTTCATCCTCTCCCTTCTCAAACCATCATCATACAACCCAAATATTACACTACACACACACACACACACACACACACACACACACACACACAGTACATTCATGTTTTATTACAGAAAGTTGTAATGAAGCGTGTTGCAAAAAAAAAAAAGTTCTGCTACTGATTACAGGTGTACTCGACTCCAGGGACCAGTTTGCCTGTTATTTTTCTGAAATTTTTCATCATCTGCCTTACATTGGAACTCCCAATTATCAGAAAACCTCCATCTGCACTTGTCAGGACCTTTCAGGGATATTGGCTCCAGCCCCAATAGATTAGGCATGTTGTGATGTACTCTCAGCAATGGGCAAGATCTGTTTTCAGGGCATGATGAGACAGCTGTACAGCCAGTACCCACTTTGGTATTCTGTACAGAGATTTGTGGGCTTGCCACTGTAGATGACTCATGACAATCTTTGGCACGGGAAACTTTATTTCACTGTCCTATTCACCATTTCTATTAGTTATTTCTCTGTGCAGTATCCTTTTAGGTATGTGTGTCTTATTATGTAGTGCAGTCTAGTGCATGTTCATGTTCAAACCTGCTCACAGGCAGTAGCTGCAGTCTCACCTTAGAACATTTGATTTATAGATATTTTCAAAATAGAATCCAAATTCTGGACAGTCAGTGTCCTTTTTAATATGATTGAGACCCTCATGAAGCAGATTCTGGAAAATGTCTTGATACTCCTGTTACATTGACATTCTAATTATGTTGCACATTTCTGGATTTGATTTTGGAGATTTTTTTCTTCAAGCATGTTCAGCATGACAAGAACAGTGTAATCTGTGCTTGGGTGGGTTCAAGAAGTTCAACCGTGCATTGTGAAATACTTCTGCCATGTTGAGCATAAATACATTTTACTTCAGAGGACTTCCCAGAGCATCCTTTACAACTGTTAAAAATATTTCCATAATGGGAAGATCACCTTTGTTCATAGACATGAAAGCACAAGGGAAACCGTGGCAATGTTGACCAGTACAAGAATTGTTAGCTCATAGCCATAGGCATTGTACACTTTGCATGCAAGTACTGTACTGAGGCAGCATTTCAAACTGAGCCCCATTCATCATGGTCACCATGAAATCTTCTTTGTGCTGCTATGGAAAATTTTCTAATTTTGATTTCCAAAGTTTGTGAAGCTGTTCTATTGAACCCACTTCTTGCATCTCTTGTAGCATAGTTTTGCACTAGTGCTGTCATTTTAGTGTGTTGCTGCCTCAGACTTGAGTTTATAGTCTCTTGATGTATTGTAGAGATCTTTGGTTGACAGCAGTTTGTCTTTTGTAATGGAGTCCCTCACAGAGAAAAGGATGTCTCTAGATGGAATTTTGATCATAAATTTTCTAATGATTTTTCTCTCTGACTTCTCTTAAAAACTTTAAGAAGCTTATATCTGTCTAATGGCGAACATATATCATTCAGAATGCCACAGTAATTTTACCAGTTGAATGATCCCGATGCCAGCTAGGTAGTAAGCACCAATTTTGTTACTACTCAGAAACTGGTTTGACACTTACTTGTTCCTCTGTATTTGTGAACACCAACACAAAGGTAGAAAAAGACTAATTTGGAACTGTTGGTTTTGACTCTGACGTGTTGCTCATGGTGCAGATGAACTGATTCATTGATTGACTTTCTGTTCTAAGTTTCCACATTTAAAATTTGTTTGTGTTGGAAAACTCAATAATTTCATGACCTATGAGCTTTTTGTGAAGAGAGTATTGGCGACTTGTTTAACATTGCTCTGCACACTTATATTTGCACACTGGATGTAACATATTATTTTCAGGTACATTGTGGTGTTTAAGAATATGCGTCCTGAATTTGTAACCCTGGAAGTGATGAAATTGCAAATATTGAACATTAATTTCAGAGCCTTGTTTTTCAGATGTTTGCTATATTGCACTACAGTAATTGCAAGTATATCCATTCATGTTTCAACAGTCTAATAATGGCACTGAACACTTTGAGTACAGTTCAGTAGCTGCAGCAATTCAACAGATGTTAGGCACCCAAGTCAGCCTATGCACAATTACAAGTCCAAGGTACCTACAGCAGCACTGAGCAAGAAAAAAGGCACCGTATGAAACTGTGACAAGAATGTAGTTATACTAATAATAAACACAGAAGCAGCCTTCATTAACTGCCTGACTGAATTGAGGCAGTCTTCAAAATGGTTTTTAGTACACATCCCCTTCATGTATTTTACAATAAAATTATGTCTTTCTAGAAACATATATTCTGAAATGGAATAGCCTCCCATTTTTCTTTCTTGTGTCCTATCAATGGAGTGAGTCATTCAGAGTTTAAAGTTGTTAATAAACAGAATTTTAATAGTGTCAATAGAAGATTGTGTGTGTCTTGTGAAATATTTTCGAGATGCTTTGTCTACTGCTTTGGCTGCTCTGTTCATCAATCAATAAATTTCACATATATAAGCCATAAACTGTAACAAGTAGATGTGAAGGATGATAACAATAATTTTCACATGGAAATAAATCTCAGATTGTGAAAAGAAAAAGAAATTGCTATAGGTATGGAAAACTGCTCAGTGTACCGGGTGTACAGTAGGAAACGGAAGTGGAAGAAAAATGTGTCAGAGGAATAACAACTTGATGAAAGTGTGTGTGTAGTGTAGGCAGAGCTGAGGATAATTATAGTCTACTGCCTTGAATTTGCACACACTCTCAAGTTCCACCCAGGTGAGTGACTTCAAGAGAATGCAAGGTAGGCTCAGGTTGTACGCTTACTTTCCTGCCCTGAGACACAGGTCTCACTTCTCATACCACATGTTGAGCAGATAGATGATTGGCATTTTTTGGCATGAATTTTCCTAAGTAATTTATTTCACACCTGACAGATTGTTCTTTAAGATAATGGGTCTTGACAAATTATTGATGATGATGATGATGATGATGATGATGATGAAGTCCCATACTCCTTGTCAGAGCATTGGGGACGATGCGAGAGACCTGCAGTGCTGTACTAGCCAAGGTCCTAGTGGAGGTGGTTTGCCATTGCCTTCCTCCGACTGTAATGGGGATGCCTTCAGTGTCAGGTGGGCGGGTTTATGTGTATCAAGGAAGCTAATGGTTATGCCAGCAGTAGCAGAGCTACCAGCGGGGCCACCTAAATCAGACAAGCCTTGGCAGAGAAACCAGATAAAGTGTGTCCCATATCACAGCGCAAGGAGAGCTCTAGAAGTATAGAGAAGCCAACCTTCATAGGGGACTAATCCTAAAAAAAAAAAAAAAAAACTAAATTTTTCAGGAAGAGTGTAAGGTGTGGGACCCATAACTCCAAGCTGTAAAAAATGTCTTATTACAGAATCACTAGACCATTGTATAATGGTGGGGCATGACTTCAGCAAAGGAAAAGGATAAAAGTTTTGGCCGTAGTAATTTTGAATATACAAACATATTTTTGTGTGTGTTTTTTTTAATTGTGTTATCAAGTATCCCGTTTTTTTTTCAGTGACCAACAATCTACATATATTCATGAGCAGTTGAATTGGAGACACACGTGTGATAGCCTATAGTGTCCCTTTTAACTGTGTTGTCTAGATATATGTGTCAAGGCATGGACTTCATGAGAGAAAGAAAATGTTCGGTAGCCATCCTGAACCATGACAGCTCAGCTGCTACATGCAGCTCTCAGAGATTGGTCACAGCTTGGTCCTGGTGCATACATCTCACTCAGTGGCATCACAGCTGTGCTCAGTAGGATTTAGGTTGGGTGAACTGCGACATCCAGAGAGGCCGCAAAAACCCTCATGTCAGTGGAGGGCTCTTCAAACAATAAGGTAGCAAATGGGTGACACATTTTCTTAATGAAGATACAGGTCACTTGTGGAATTCTGTAAGCGGGCAGTTGTTCTTATAGTACTCAGTGATGGTCGACAATGGCGTGCCAAGAGTATCAGTTTGTCTTGTGTAAGAGTTCCATCTTGTAATCAGTCAAGGCAAACTTTTTCCATTCTTTGAGCATCCATTAGCATTGTTTCAATGTCCAAATTAATCTTTGAGGCTTATGATGTATGATGAGCAGAGAGAGGTGCATATGTGAAGTGGTCATTCTGAATGCTACGGCTCATCGCCAGTGGATAGAATTAAAAAGGATCAACATGTTGCTTTTCACAATAGCTGACTCTGACAATGACAGTTTTCATTGAAGTGCGATACTCATGATGCACCCTTGATACGTTGATACAGAGGCACATGGAAAACTCAGTGACTGCACATGGAAAACTCAGTGACTGCACAGTCTTGGAGATGAAGTGTGTACTTAATGGATGGGACACTTCCACACATCAAATTATCCTCTTTGGAATGCCCCCTGTTTAAAATAGTTTCTCTCATTTAGCTGCTCGTGTATGTATGTCTCTGGTATAACTTGAAAATAATTGTATTCTCCATCGCAGCTGCACAAGATGATACTCATTGTCATTTTCAGCTGGTAGTAGGCGTCTTCGGTTTGGTCTTACATATACATATACAATGCTTACATTCTACCAGAACTTCCCCTACTATTTTCATACAGTGCATGTCTTGGGTATGTTATAGGTTTTTATCAGTGCTTTGTTCCTTTTATAAAGTGTTAATCAGAGTGTTGTCAGTTTTTAACTTTCCCGTGGCAACATATATTATTCAATTGTTTTCATCTGTCATTGTGAACTTTGCAACAGGGCATTGCTGCCAAACATCATAACCTATGACAGCTCAGGTCAGGCACTGTTGGCACTGATGCGGGTTGGGAGGGAAATGCCACTATAACAGAGGTGACCTGTGGGGATTGTGTTCTTTGGGCTCCCAAATGTTGGCATAATGAGATATCCTCAAAATCTGATGACATGAGGCAACGTATTTGTGGTGCAATTGTGTAAAGTGTTAGGTTATTGAGTGAAGAAGATAGCAACATAGAGATCAGATTGGAAATAATATTTCAAAATACACCACCTGCTATTGGTCTCTGCAGCCAGTGGATATCTTTCCAGGAATTTCCACTTGCAGCACAGTTGCCATTTATCTGCTTCACGTTCACTTTTTATCTCAAATTCTCATATGTTAAAAGTTCTAATTAATGCTAGTAATCATTAGTCCATCATTTGGAAGTGATTTAGGTGCTTGAACTGCTATTGTTACTGTTTCGTGTGTGATTGAAAATATGATTTTTGATGTTGATAATTTGTCATTTGTAGCGTGCAGTTTCATATGTCTCTGACTGAGGTTTTTGCCTTCTAGTGATGTCACATAGACACCCTGCAGTATGACATGCTTTGTCACATTACTATTGGTTTAGAAGCAAGACTCTGTACAGGTTATCTGGTGCGTATGTTCATAACCAGCACGGGCAGTGAAAATACTGATGAATGTCCTGATATGACTACCATCTCAAGCCTGCAGTATGATTCAATACTGACCAAATGAAAGCACCTGACAATACTTCCAGAAACTGCTTGACTTGGTACCACGCCATTGTTTATTAACAAAAGTGTGTTTAAATGGAGTGTCACTTAAAACTTAATGAAGAATTTCCTGGTAGGGCAGAGACTGCATGTCATCTTGGACGGAGAGTCATCAACAGAAGTTGCAGTAACTTCAGGCATGCCCCAGAGAAAGGTATTCGGAGCATTGTTGTTCATGTTGTACATTAATAATATGGCCGACACTGTTATGGTCACTTCAGACTTTCAAAGATGATACAGTTACCTATAATGAATTACTATCTGGAAAAAGCTGCAAAAATATCCAATCAGATCTTGATAAGATTGGAAACTTGCTTTAAATGTACAGAAATGTAAATCTGTGCACTTAAAAAAATGCAGAAAAGCAAAGTCCTATGACTACAATAGCAGTTTGCCACATTTGGAATCAGTTAACTCATACAAATACCTGGGATTAACAGTTTGTGGGGATATGAAATGGAGTGATCACAGCAGCTCAGTTGTAACTAAAGCAGGTGACGGATTTCAGTTAATTCTACATCTGCATACATACTCCACAAGCCCCACTGCACAGTGTGTGGTGGAGTGTACCCTGTACCATGACTGGTCATTTACTTTCCTGTTCGACTCGAAAATAGAGTGAGGGAAAAACAACTGTCTATATGCCTGCATTTTCCTCTTAATTCCTCTTATCTTTGCAGTCCTCACCCAAGACATATGTTGGTGGCAGTAGAACTGTTCTGTAGTCAGCTTCAAATGCTGGTTCTCTAAATTTCTCATCATTGTTCCTTGGAAAGGACGTCACTTCCCTCCAGTGATTCACATTCAAGTTCCCGACACATCTATGTAACAATTCCATGTTTTTCGAACCTACTGGTAACAAATCTCACAGCCCATCTCTGAATTGCTTCGATGTCTTCCTTCGATCAAACCAAGTACAGATCCCAGTTACTTGAGAAGTACTCCAGAGTAGGTCACACTAGTGTCTTACATGCAGTCTCCTTTACAGGTGAACCACACTTTCCCAAAATTCTCCCAATAAACCAAAGTCAGTCCTTTGCCTTTCCTACCACAATCCTCACATGCTCGTTCCATTTCTTATCGCTTTGCAACATTATTCCCGCATACATAAATGACACGACTGTGTCAAGCATGACACTACTAATGCTGTATCCAAATGTTACAGATTTCTTTTTCCTACTCATCAGCATTAACTTACAATTTTGTACATGTAGAGCTAGCTGCCATTCATCACACCAACTACAAATTTTGTCGAAATTATCTTGTGCCATCCTAGAGTCTTTCAACTTTGGCACCTTCCCGTATATCACAGCATCATGAGCAAACAACTGCAGATTGCTGCCCGCTCTGTCAGCCAAATCATTTACATGTATAGAGAATAATAGCGGTCCTGTCACATTTCCCTGACGCACTCCTGAAGATACCCTTGTCTCTGATGAACACTCAACACCAAGGACAACATTACTTAAGAAGTCTTAAAGCCATTCACATATCTGGTAACCTATTCCATATATTCGTACCTTCATTAATGGTCTGCAGTAGGGAATCATATCAAATGCTTTCCAGAAATGTAGAACTATGGAATCTGCATATTGACCTTCATCCATAGTTTGCAGTGTATGAGAAAAGAGCAAGCAGAGTTTCACACAAATGAAGCTTTCTAAACCCATGCTGATTCATGCACTTATGCTTCTCGGTCTCAAGAAACTTTTTTAATTTAATCTGAGAATATGTTAAAGGATTCTGCAGCAAACTAATATTAGAGACATTGGCCTGTAGTGTTGCAGATCTGTTCTTTTGTCCTTATATAAAGGAGACACCTGTGCTTTTTTCCAGTTGCTTGTGACTTTGCACTGGGTAAGAGATTCACGATAAATGCAAGCTAGGTAAGGGGCCATTGCTGCAGAGTAATCTGTGTGGAACTGAACTGGAATTCCATCAGGACTTGGCAACTTCTTTGCTTTCAACTTTTTCAATTGTTTCTCTACACCTGGAATGCTTTTTACTGTTTCGTACATATGAGACTCTGTTTGATGGTAAGACAATGGTATGTTTGCACAATTCACCTGTGTGAAGATTTCTTAAATGCAAAATTTAAAACTTTGGCATTTGTTTTGCTATCTTTAACTGCAACACCAGACTGGTCAACGAGTGACTGGATGGATGGATGCTTTACACCCACTTAGCTATTTAACATAGAACCAGAATTTTCTCAGGTTCTTTGCCAGATCTTTTGCTAAGGTATGCTAGTGGTAGGTGTTGTACGCTTTGTTGATGACTGGCAGTAAACTGAGAAAATCCAGTCTACAAAGAATGCTACTTGCAAAACATTTGTTCACCCCATGTTAGAATATTGTTCACTTGTGTGCACTCCCATCATAGGTTCGAGTCCTCCCTCAGGCTTGGGTGTGTGTGTGTGTTGTTCTTAGCACAAGTTAGTTTAAGTAGTGTGTAAGTCTAGGGACAGATGACCTCAGCAGTTTGGTCCCTTAGGAATTCGCACACATTTGAACATTTTTTATTTGTGTGGACTAACGGGGGATATTAGATGTATACAAAGATGAGCGATAAGAGTGATCATAAGTTTGTTTGACTCCTGGTAGAGCATCACAGAAATGCCGAAAAAACATTATTCGTCAGGTGCATCAAGATAGACACCAGGTATCCCACAAAAGATTAGTTACAAAGTTTCAAAAACCTGGGAGGAGGGAGGCAAATAATTCTGTGCTTCTTTTATAAACAGATTTGTCATTGTGACAGTTAAGATTTTAATAATTTATTAAGCTCTTCCTGCAGGCTTCATCTGGAGCCATTGCCAAGGAATCTGATGCCCTAAAGTCCAGTTCATCAAAGAATACTATGCCATCAGGCAGAAGAGGTGTAGAGCGGAAAGGAAAGCAACAAAACCACAGGTATGAATGATATTTGAATGAGCCCATACTGGGTTTGGCGGCTTAAATCTGGAATATATGACAGTATAAGTAGATTTTGTGATGTTTGTCTCTTTTTGTGAGATCTTTTTACATGTTAAATTTCATCATTGATGGAGAAAATCTGTTGTTAATGATTGTGTATTCTTTTCCTGTCATCAGCTTTGCAGTTAAGGATCGCAATAAAGAAGAAAATCGTGACAACAGTGGGAAACGAGAGCTGGGAAATTCTCACTTGAGTACTCTGTACTGTAGTAGTGTGAGAGATATAAAAGCAGAACAGCTGGATAAGATTCTTCGTGCTGCAGAAAGTACTATTCTGGTTTGTGCTGACTGTGGGCCAAAACCAAAGAGAACAAGACGCCATGAAATGGTTCGGGATTCTCAGCAAGCAGCACAAAAAGGAGTAATGGATGGTAAACACCAGGAAAATTCTGGTATGCCATTGCCTCAGGACCACTGTTGTGATGAAGAGCCTGGTGAATTGTATTTGATTGTACCTGTACAGGAACGAATTGAAGAACTTTGCAAGATGTCAGTTGAGACACTGATAGAGGAAGGCGTTATTGCAGTTGTTGACCGGTCACATCAGCAGAAATCTTGCAAACATGCTGAGACCACCACAGCACCTCAAGTGCCACAGCTGAATACTACTGAATCGGGTGCACGTACACAAGGTAGTTCATGCACTCCATCACCTAAGATCACTAATGGTTCTGTTAGACTACATCGTACCACAGAACCTGCTAATGCACGTACACAAGGTAGTTCGTGCACTCCACCATCCAAAATCACTAGTGGATCCAGTAGACCACACCATAACACAGAACCAGCTAATGGACAACACAGAGAAAATGACCCCCGGGTGAAACAGACAAGAGCAACTGATGCACGTGTGCCACGTGGCAATGGCCCAGTTAGCTCCTCAAGTGTTGGGGGAAATCCACCAACTGAAGAAAAAAAGGAACCAGTGACAACAGATCCTTATGAAATGTAAGTAAATTCATTGTTCTCTTATGAGTTTTTGTGTAAATGTAGGATGTATGGACAGCATATCCAGTGTCAGAACGTCTGAAACTTGGTCCAACAAATCCATGCAGGCTTGAATTCATATTGAGATTTGTACATTCTTGTCCATTAAGCCATTCCCATCATTACAAGTGCTTATACAATATCATAAGAGTATAACTCATTCACTGTTGAATAAAGAATGGTAGGAGCCCTGTGCACCTTAATTGACACCTCTGTACCTTCTGACAATTCCTTTCATTGTGTGGTGGAGTAATTTCCTGCACTAGAAGGCAACTGTGTGCAGATGAAATTTGCATCTAGACTGTACATTATAATCGTTTTAAAAGGTTGTGAAATGAAACCTGGTATCAGATTGATGAATTCCTTTAAGTACTAAACTGCATCACAGTTAAGTCACAGATGACTCTTAAATGCTTACAGAACCAGCTGTAGACTGCAGTGCCCAGATCCAGCAGAAAAGTTCCAGTGACCAGTGCTCCCTGATTCTTCACATCCATGAGTCACTGAGGTAGATGCACCAATCTTATATAGCAACGTTTTGACCATTTCTCATCTTCATTCTCCTTCACATTGTCTTGGAATAAATGAAGTGAAAAATAGATTTACACTATTACATGTCATCTGCTTTAAACACTATCTAGTTGTTTAATCTGAACCTCTCTCAAGTGATTGGTTGGTTACCCTATATCCTTCCTATCTGCAATATTCTGGTGCCTTGATTAATGTGGACTAGTCTTAACCTTTTGCACAGCTCTCTAACAGCATTGGTTTTCATCTGCATGTGTTTCACTTGGTATACCGACTCTTTTTCACCCATTTTACTGAATACCCTGCATGTTAACATACTCATGAAAGAACAAATAAATAGCTTTCCACAAAGGACCTTATTAGTATGCTGTTACTCACTAGAAACATGAATGGTATCTTAGAAAGAGATGGAAATAGATACCTTATATACAAGGGTGATTGTGATTGTGATACAGTAGCTCGAGGGACACTTTTTATGTAGAAAATAAGATTACTGATGATCTGAAAGTATTTGCATATTGTTGCAGGCAGTTCACTTAAAACAAACCCTGTAGAATACTCGGGAATGTGGATTCAAGCAGCAAGTTGGGAATTTCACAAGAGGAAAATAATTGCTCTGAAGCAGAAACAAATTCATTCCACAAATATTTTGATTCAAATGGCAGTCCATACTATAAAAACCTGTGTAGACAGTAAATGCAAAAGGTGGGAACATTATTGAGCAATGGGAGGTATATGTTACCTTACGGTGGACCAAACAGCATGCATGTAGAACATTATCATTTGCATTTTGTTTCACTAAAGGTGTATGTCCATTTCTTTTTTGGTACTAACAGTAAGCAGTGTGAAGAAGATATACCAAGTAGTTAAACTTGCAAAGCAAATAAGTTGAAAAAGAGACCTAACTGAACAAATCTGAAAATATACGTCTCTACTTGTGCAGTAACCAGGTGAAGTTCTATTTGGTGTGGTTCTTTGCGTGTTGAATGTACTTCCATGTGAAGTATAATCTCTGTAACTTTTGTAGTTTATTGCTGGTACAGTAGTGGTGGTTCCTCTGCTTTCTTGGCTGTTTCACACACCATCATATTTTTGCATCATCCTTTCATAAATGTCATTACTTGCATCATCAGATTACTCACAAATGATTGTACTGTCGAAATATTGTCAAAACATTCTACATTCAAATAATATCTAATTTTTATGGCGCCGCCAGCTGTCAGTAGTGTTTATTATGTACAGTGTGGAAGGCATTCCTTATATGTTTTGATGTTGGGCAGAATAATTCAGTTCACTGAGGCATTATACCTTTGCTCATCTGCAGGATTAAATTCTTGTAACTGAGGTGATTCATCTGCCTAGTTTATTTTACAGTATTAAATGTATCGTATTGGCTTGTCTGAAATCTTATGTCACCAGGAGTTCAGAGGTATTCTAGTTTTTACGTAATATGTAGTGACGACAATCACTAATTTTATGTAACTGAGTTGGAATCATTTGAAATAGGCCACTTACCAATTTGTATACAGTCTAATTGGAGGGTCAGTCTTAATACACTGTAAAGATCTTACTGATGGTGTTAACTGTATTATCATTCATAATAGTATGGAAAGAACATTTAAAATGTTGAGAGAACAAAAAATGAAGATTATAAAACAATTTTGAGTGCTTGCAGACTTTGCAGACTTTGCAGACTTATATGTCAGATTTGGATACAGTTTCTACATAAATTTTGTTCAAATACTTTAAGGTCACTTTTGTAAACGTTAACCTTGTCTTCAGAGATTATGAATCTTCTTCCACATACATGATTTTCCATTTCAGAAACAATCACATGGGGACAGGTCAGTACTCTAAGGATAGTTAATTCTGTAGTCTCTAGGAATGGAACAGTTGGTTTACTATATGTACAGATATATTTTAATGATGCTGGTTCATCCCGCACACTTCAGTACCATTCTTGACATTTGTCAAAAACTCTTGATAGGGATAACATTGTTTAGCAGTGAACAATTAAAGTACTTTGTTCCTCCAGGACTAGAGTTGCGACATGACTACTTTCCAAGGAGAAAGTTAACACCATTTTTTAATGTATTACAACTGTGAAGAATTGACAGATATGAAATGTTTATTAGTCAGTCATGTAGAATTTTTGGTTTTGGCCAATGGAGCAATCTGTATTGTCAGTTCAAAGCCCTAAAGTGTTGCTCTGTTGTTCTCTGAAACCATATTCTCCTCAGTGATAACAGATTCCTGTGGTACTTTGATAGATTACTCAGTACTCTCCTTGCCTTCAAGTGAAGTGTTGCCTCTGTGTAATTACAGAAGCCACCAAAAGATTCACATTACATAGGACATTTCCTGAAGCCTGTTGGAAATTCTCAAGGCTTTTAGATTAATGTAATACACTTAACAAAGCACAAACAAACCATTGTGTGAAAGTGCTTCTACCATTGCTATGTATCTAGGACAGGCTGTTCCAGCTCGTCGGCTCTGTTGTGAGCCGCGGAGCGCTCCCTGCTCCAGGGAGCCGTGTCGCTCGCTGTGACCATTCAAGTGGGCCGGAACCCCGCCACGTGGCACGGCTGGCTGAGGCAGGCGGCAAGGCAAGCGTTTTGATGTGCCAGCTGCATCTTAAAAGATCGACAACCGCATGCTCTTAGCTGCTAAGCTGCGGTGACATGCTACACCAGGAAATACGATGTTTAGGAAATAAATAAGAAACAACTGTTTTACAAGAAATTGAATACTAAATTTATTGTGCCTCTGTAGCTTGACATTTTGTTTTCATTACAAGATCAGGAATATCAGGCGTCAAAGTGTTCACAGCGTTAATGCGGAGGATGGCCTTCATTGTTGCATCCTGAAGAAATGATTGTTCCTTACTTTTTACTCTTTTCATTGCCGAGAAAAGAGCTCACAACAATACATAGATCCAAACATGCACATGATCTGAACGGTATTGTTGTGAAGCTCGGGAAATGTTTTTTGCTGTGATGAATGATACCATCATGACAAATTCAACATGTTGTAGTACCTCTCTTTCAACAAAGTTGAATTTTGGAAATCAATAATCTCTGATTGAAGTGATGATGACAAGTCATTGGGGGAAACTGAAAATAGAGTGCTGAACACCTTAAGTTCCATTTCCAAACTAATGACGTCTCGGAATCGTGTTTCAAACGACGTGATGAGCTGCTTTAATTTTGCTTGGTAATTGCCGAAAGTAGTTCCTTCAGGTAGTTTTAAAGAAGCAAGACAATTGAAGAACGTTAAATGTCCATTACTCATCTGCCTCTCAAATAAACGTAACTTTTCCATGAACGCTTTGATCTAGTCGTGCATGTCAATGATTAGCTGCCCTTTGCCCTACAATGACAGATTTAAATTATTCAGATGCATAGTTATGTCAGATAGGAACGCCAGGTCTGATATCCATTTTATATCTTTCAGACAACGCATTTCTTCCCCTTTCATTTTGAGAAAAAGGGATATTTCCTCACGAATGGCAAAGAAAACATCAAGAACTTTTCCCCAACTCAGCCAACGAACTGTACTGTGGTAAGGTATATCCCCATATTCCGCTTCCATTCAGGAATCCTTTGAATTGGCGATGATTCATACCGTGACGCCGCACAAAATTCACACACTTCACGACATCCTTCATTACGCCACCTAGCTCTACTGTTTCAGCACACAGTGCCTCTTGGTGAATAAAACAATGAAGAGTCAAAATGTCTTTCCTGAATTCGTCCCTGAGTTTATTTTTCAAACAAGAAGCAAAACCTTGGTGACACCCGATCATTTGTGGTGCACCGTCTGTCGCTACAAAATGGAACTTATCCCACGGCAAATTCATACTGTCCACTGATTCACAAACAGCTTCAAAAATGTCACGTCCTGTTGCAGTGTAATCGAGTGGTACCACATCCAAGAGTTCTTTAGTTACTTGCAGCTCCATGTTGACACCACGCACAAATACTGCAAGCTGAGCACAGTCCGATATGTCGGGTGCTTTTGTCAAGCGCTAGAGAAAATGCAACAAAGCTCTCCGCCATTTTCCTGATCTGTGTCTCTAAATCAGCTGCCATGTCCAGGATTCAACGAGACATTGTTTGCTTCGACAGGCAAACCCCTTCAGTTGCATGCACTTCCCTTGGAAGCAAACATTCTGCAACTGCTACCATGCACGATTTTACGAGTGGTCCCACCGTAAAACGGCTTGCCACTCGTCGCAATGATGTGAGCGACCCTATAGCTTGCTCGAATTGCAGATTCAGTAGAGTTTTCTCCGCTCTCATTCACCTGAAAATTATAAATGCATTACAGAACACGAACTATGTTGCATGTTTTGATACACTCCATATTAAGAAACCGTTTTTAAACTTACGTCTCCTGGTATGTCGTTCTTAAGCCTGGCTACCAGTTTTCTGCGTGCAACACCTTCTACCTGATCGTAGTGCGCTGCGTGAAGATGTGTATAATGTTGTTGTATATTGTACCTCTTCTCATAATTAAATACTTTGACATACAAGACACTGCGCACGACCATCCCTCTCAATAAATAGAAAGGTATCCTCCAATAGAGGTACAGGGCTCCCGCAGCTAGTCATAGCTGTCATTGAACACGGATTGTTGCGGCTACATGCGGCCAGGGGGCAGTGAGTTCGCTTTCCCCCTCCACGTAGGCTCCAAGCTGCTGCAGTGAGCGCTCCAGAGTGCTTCGGCTCCCTAGAGCTTGGTTGGAACAGCCTGATCTAGGATCTTAAAATTTTCATCATGACACCTGTATTTAAAAACATGTTACTATGGTATGTTAAGAATTAATGAAAGCAATGTGGCTCTGTACTCACATGTTTGTAGTTGCTTTCACCATAATTCCATAGCATTTAAAGGTACTGTGCATAGCTTACTGATGCACATCTGTGAGTTATAACCATTTATCTTTTGAAATGTAACTGATACTTGAAATTTGCCTGTGAATTTTATCTTGGTTGATACAAGATTCTGTTAGAATGATAAGTTTTAATCTAAGATGACACTATATTACAAAAGGACAAGAAAATTTGGCCACAGCAATTTCATTATTTCATTGCTTTGGAGGTAAACTGATTTTTCAGTTGTGTATACAACATGAAATTCATTCATGCTGTGTTCTCTTACAACTTTACGTTTTAGAGGTCAGAGAACAGTGGTAGCAGACTTTGTGTAACCTGGTTACATAAGTATCCATGTACACGTTCCTTAAAGCGTGTGCTAAAGTGACTGGAAAAAATTGCATGTGGTTAGAAGCACCACAAAGTGCACTTTAGGAGGCACTACTGCATTTGCAGAGAGCAAGCCGTCATGGTGTCGAGTGCAAAAAGGAAATTGGTAATTCTTGGTTTCTGTGTGGCCACTGTGTGATATTCCTTGAGGTGAATAACACAAAAAGAAGAAAACAGTCGCGGATGAAAAAATGGATAAGCAGATGGAAGAAGAGGGGAAGCTAGACAGTTTTTCAAAAATAACTTCTTTTAGAATAGGAATACTCATTTTGAAAGATATTTAATGGTGGGGAACGATAATTATTGACCTTACTGCACATGATACAGTGGAAATTAATGAAGCAGGGAATGTGATGAGAAAAACAATTACTACTCTTGGGAAGTTATTGGCTACTTTAAGGTTCCATGGCACTGGTCACTCGAAGTCTGTGAAAAAATTGTACTTCCGGTATGCAAACATCCTCACTGCCAGCACCACTTCTGTGTGAGGTCTCAGTGGATGTCTTTCTCTATTGTATTATGAACACAAGAGTTTTTTTTTCCTTCCACTATTGCCTGTCTGTGGCCTACACTGCTTAACATACAGCATAATTTGTTTACTGCTATAACATGTTTGTTGCTGTTATGATAATCATTACTTCTGATGTTGAAAAGCCACAGCTTCAATTACTATTGTTCAATTAAAACACTTGTGTGACCTTCTCAAAATCACATTGTCAGTGAATTGTGGGAGCTGTGAAGAGCTCAGCTGCAGATGTCTTTGCCACTTGGAAGTGCCCCTGTGAGTGAACACCTCAGTGGTTATTGGCAATGTATGTGCTTTCTTGCATGAATATAGACTTGGCTTCTGTTCCAGGCAGCAGCAAGGTGGGGGTAGTGATTTTAGGAAGTCTGTGCAACTCCACGGACCTTTCTTTTAAAGGATTGTGTAGGTAGGCATTACGAGAACTACAAGTGAAAAGAGATTCTGTACTATGTTAAGAAAAAATATTGTAGGAGATTTGTTTTCTACTGGAACTAATAGTTTATTTAATAAGTTCATTATATAAGCCTTGCAAATGTGATGTGCCATGCTGCTTCTTGCAGGCATTTCTGTGATATTTATTCTAAGTATTTGATGCCTAATTTTTTTATTTCAAATTAGTTGGCCTTGTTTCATATTCATGTCAAGTGATTACTCACTTTTAATAACCTGTGGCAATTCTTGAAATTTTCTCTTTTCTGGATTCAAAAATCAGTAGTAGCTGAAACTCTTGATTTCTTAAGACATTAGATCCTTTGCATCCATTGCTGCAAAAGCAACTATGAGGGGACTTCAAATAGTTAGTTATGCATATTGTCTCATGCTAAGACCACTGCACGTCAAGACTGGCACATTCACAGAAGAGAGTACATGTTCTGAGTTTCCTGCAGAGAGAGTTCTGCTGCGGTGGGGGTAACAGGTGCATCACAGTGTGCGAATGACATAGGGTGGCATCTGGAAAAGTGCTCCAAGTTGAAGTAAATGGAAAAATACAGTTCTTGTGGGCAGAACATCTAAATTGCACACAGATTCACTGTTAAATTCTGAAGGTATATGATCCAAACGCAATGTCGCATCCGGCTGTAGTGAAATGGTGTCAACAATTTGACTAAGGCTGCATAGACACTATTGATGCTGATTGCGACAGGAGGTCATTGACATCAACCACAGATGAAAATATCCAGGCAGGCAAGGAACTGATTTGGAACGATCACAGATTTTCTGACGATGAGGGCTCTTTCACAGTGGATTTTAAATGGTTCCGTGAGCAAGGAGCAGACCTAAATTATTGAAGAATTGAACAATTAGTAGAACATTTTGAACATTATTTACAGAGACTTGGTGACTGTATTGTAAAATATTGCCATGTATCTGTGTCACTTCAATGTAGTACGGCATTTAGTACAAATTACTTGGCCTGCCACAATAATGTGTAACTTACCTATTGAATTCCCCTTGTATAATTTGCTGACATTACAGTCGGCTCATACTACTACATGTTTTATACTGTGAAGAAGTGGTGTTGTATGTCATATAACAGGAGCACAACAGTAACTATTACTTTAGTCCTTCACTGTTGACATCTCTCTCTTGTGGTTCTTCAGCTTTCTTTTAAGTTGTGACTATCTCACCAAAGTGTGATTTATCTACATTTCTCAGGTTTCTTTCACATGTAACTGTCACCATTTCTTTTAACTGTATCATGGTGAATTAACCAGTAATTAATGTTTGACTACAGTTACAGACACTTCATCAACAGTATGCTGTGGCTTCAAACATATAATCGATAGCTACATAATCCAGTGTGCATAATGGTGTTGGTATGTATGTATGATGACATAGAAGACACTCAAACAACTCTTGCATTCTCCAGTATGCATTTATGATGAGCATGGCTTATCACAGTGGTAATAAGTGTGGTTTTTGTATTAATTGTTTAATGTACCAATCTATAACACCAAATTTTTATTTTTTCTGTTATAACAGTATCCTAATCCATAATGAGCCAAAACCCTCAAAGTGACCCACAATATCTTAAACGAAACTAAGGCACTTTCATTGTAAATATCCAATGTCAAAATACTCCCAGGTGGTTAGAATTTTATACACACTCAAAATTTTTTTAAACATTGGCATGCTTCCAGGGAAACACAAAAGTAAGCTGTGGAGTGACACATGATGTAAAGCCATATAACTGGAACAAAAACTTGGCAAAAGTGAAATTCTGACAGCAGCACACAAAAGCTGCATGTGTTCACAGAAATACAGAAACAAAAGATTATCGCAACAGAAAAATAACATTACAGTCAATATGGACTGACACAAATTGAAAAAAAATTCAAGAAAAAATTAGACGATACTTCTGCAGAATATTTAAAGAAGAAATGGCAAATTATGAGGCATGTAATCTCGTGTTTTAAACACATGAATGGCATTCTGGAAATACATAATAAAGAAAACTATTAATCTTCCAAAGACCGAAATACTTTTGCAAAACCTGAAAAAAACCAGAATCTCCTCCAAATTGCAAGAAGTTGAGTGAGTGATCCATCACTTCAAAAATAACAGTACTCTAGGGAAATGTGGCATTACCACTGAAATGTGGCAAATGTTTAGAAAACATTGCTTGGAAAGTTCATGCAATTCTTACAGATGTCTGGCTCAGTTTAAAAATCCTTTCTATTGGCAGTGTGTCCTGGCCCACCGCTTTACACAAGAAAGGGGACAAAACAAACTTGAGTGGGATTTCCAAGCCTTAATCAAGATACAAACAGATCATGTAATTTTGGAATACTGAACAGTTTTCAAGAAAAGCAGATCCTGTGAATTTTCAATCTCGGAAGCATGTTACAAATCCACAAACGCAGACAAACAGTGATCACCTCTAAAGACTTCAAAAGAGCGTATGATTTGTTAGGCAGCCATCAGTATTCACCACTGTAGAAGAATTTAAAGTTGATAGTAACATGGTAGAAAGGATCAAACAAATGTTAAATAGCTCTGTGTCAAAAGTTATTCTAGGTAAAATTTCTGAAACTGTTGATGTTAAAGGAGTCGTCTCACAGGGATCTGGACTATCCTCAGTTGTTCATTCTTGTATTGAAGAAAAGTAATGAGAGCCTGTGCGTGGGGGGGATCATAAAAAGAAAAACTGTTGGCAGACTGCATGAAAATAAATTTCATTTGCTACCTGTGGCCTTCTCGGATGACCTAGCAGTTGTCTTCAACAATAGGAAAAACTTTTGGAAATTACAGCCAAAAGTGGAGTCTAAATCTCACGCATAAAAACTCAGTATGTGGGAGGAATTGTTGATACATTGAGGGGCAACTTGTAGCTACTCACTTCAGCAAGACAATGCATGTTCGTACATTCAGTCCACAGCTCTTGGTCTAGTGGCTAGTGTTGCTGCCTCTGGATCACGGGATCTCAGGTTCAATTACCGGCCGGATTGAGGATTTTCTCTGCCCGGGAACTGGGTGTTTGTGTTGTCCTCACCATTTCATCATCGTCATCATTCATTATAGTGGCTAGATTGGATTGCGTAAAAATTGGATTGTGTAAAAATTGGGACTTTGTATGGTTGCTGATGACCATGCAGTTGAGCGCCCCCCAAATCAATCATCATCATCATCATCATCATCATCATCATGCATTTAGTCACGTAGGGCAAATCTACCAACATTCAAGATTAAATTGTGAAGCAAAGAAAGAGAGAAGCTATAAGGGCAAATCTGCCAACATTCAAGATTAAATTGTGAAGCAAAGAAAGAGAGAAACTATAAATAATAATATAAAAAAAAAAGCAAAACAAATCCATCAGAATCACTTCGAACAGATATGACAAAAAAAATTAATGTCATGGAACATAAAACTAAGCCACTACAACACAATAATTAGGCATTGGAAACCTTGATACTTTGGGGTAGAATTTAAAATATAGAAAAGCTAGAAATAAAAATTGTAAGAAAACTTTTGGCTGTGTCTAGGTGGAATTTTGATTGAAAGGAGATCTCTTGAATTCCATCAATATTTCTAGAAAATCTCTGATACTCCCAGAAAGACAAAGAACAATGGACTACTTGAAACTGGCAGATATCTTCAGGAAATGGACACTGCTGTCATGCTAAAGGAAAGATCTGCCTTTAACACTTGTTGAGACTTACCAGCTTGCAGATAATCCAAGAACAGAGTCAGTAGAACCTGGACAGATGAAGAGAAGATAAATTTCAACAAGATGATGATATTTTGGAAAAGAGGAACTCGAAAGTTAAATAACTTCAACCACATTCCTTAGTTGTGCCTAATATTCTAAGAAAGTGACATTGGGAACTAACACACGTTACCTTGCTTAGAATATTTGGCAGAAGGGTTTTAGGTTCATTAAACACCATTCTACAAGTGCCATTTGTCAAGTCATCCATGGTTATGACAGTGATGGATATAATGGTTTGTTATTTCTAGCCAAAGCAGAAATATGGCATGGGCTTTCCACATTTACTATCATTCTTTAAGCATAAAAACACAAAAGATGTGTGTAATTATTTTTTTACCTGAACATTTCTTTCTTATTCTCTGCCATGACAAAAAACTTTGTTCTTTCAAAGGTAACAAATCAAGAAAATTCCGTGTTCTGCAAGCTTTAAAGACTTCTACAAACATAAAAAGCAATTTTCTCTCTCCTTAATTCTCATATATTTCTTATTGTACTGAACTATTAATGGGCACTCTGTTTCAGGTTAATGCAAGCACTTGAGCGCCGAGCTGTAGCCTTGCGCAAAGGTCGTTACAGGAGGCGTGCGGCTGATACACGCGCACAACACAGTGGTGCCCAAAATGTCTGTAACACAGAGAACCACAAGGACACACTGCCGGTGAAGCCTGCATCGCAGTGAGACTTACCATTTGTTGATGTCAGTTAGAATAGGTACCATTTCATATTACATAATTGGCTATTTAGAGTGATAACTGCATTACAGATGTGGCTGTACATATTTTCTTTTTTGTCCAAGTTTTGGTTGTATGTTTCTTGGCTAATTGGGCAGCATTATGTCTGGTACCCTTGTTCTGCTGTTTCAGTCCTGAAATATACTGCTTCAATAACCTTTCCTCATTATACCCATTTTGCTGTGCTCGATAATGAATTTTTCTTTTGCATAGCATACATGATCTTGTTTCTTCTGTTCTGTGTGCTTAGCTTTCCAGTTTAATTTGTAATTTTATTTCTTCATTGGCTGTAGATACCCTTATGTAGGAATTGCCAACTTCAAATATCCTGTAACTCTTCAGGCTTTCCCGGCGATCTAATGACATCTTGGGTTGTCGGGTGTTCCGCCAGATATCAGCGTCGTACTTGCATGATATTTCGGTCAAGTAGCTTGTGACCTTCATCAGGTGCGACCTGAGACTGCTCCTCGAGTAGACCTGGTCCAGTATTTATGCCTATGGCCTTCCCCCTCCACCAACGGCTGCAGCCGTTGGTGGAGGGCGAAGGCCATAGGCATAAATACTGGACCAGGTCTACTCGAGGAGCAGTCTCAGGTCGCACCTGATGAAGGTCACAAGCTACTTGACCGAAATATCATGCAAGTACGACGCTGATATCTGGCGGAACACCCGACAACCCAAGATGTCTTCAAATATCCTGTTTTAAATCTTTGTAACAGTGTATATAGTGTCCATCACAGAAGTTCTCTTTCTTTCTTTCTTTCTTTCTTTTTTATTGCTCTCTGTGCTGCCACTCGGATTGTGTCCTCTTTAAAATAGCATATAATTGACACAAGATGAAAGGTCAAAATATACAAAAGTTGAAAAGTCAGAAAAAATGAAGTAGCATGTTTTGCTAAAAGTTGAAGTAACATACAGGAATGCCTAAATAGAAAGAAAGAAACATTATTCATTCTTTTATAGTTGTTATATGAATGTGACATTCTATGATACTCCTAATACCATTTGACAAACAAACTTCGTATGAAAAAGCACCTAGCCTGCTCTTTCTTTCTCCTGCACTTGGAAAGAAAACAATGTGAGTGAAAGAGGTGGGGAGATGCGAGTAGGCTGCCCACCTAAAATTCCTTATCACGATATATCCTCCACATGCCAGAAAAGCTGTAGCCCTCTGGTAATGGGTTCATCATGACAAAATTCATTTGATGGTATCATCTTCAGTCTTGAGTACTTTGTTTTCCACAAGGAAACAAAAGTATCAGAAGTTGAGAAATTATTTGGAGTTACAGGAAGTTCGTAGGGTTCTCCTGTATTCCTCTCATTAATGAGAGCTCACTTGGAGCCTTTCTAAATTCTCATAAAGATAAGAACTTATTAAAGCAGACTATGCTGTAAAATCTATTATTAAAGTGTATGACCATTGCTGAGAAGTAAGCAGTTTAATTGTTAACCAGTAGTAGACTTGTCGAATGTGTCAGTTGTAGTTGGGTGTCATTTGTTTTAAGATGATCTTTTGCATCTGCACAATCTTATGCTTATATCTGTTAATGAAACTTAATTCGCTTGTGTCTGATCAATCCTGCTGATGTGTGCGAGTTGTTTGCCTGTCCACGTCTTTTGTCTTTTTAAGGTTAATCATATCTTGATGTGACTATATCTGTGGAAAGTGTAAAGCTACATAAATATCTTTTAAAGTGTGATTTGTTGGAAGACATTCTGTACTGAAGTTAGAGGTCACAGTTCAGAGAGAATTTTCAGTATTAAATGTATGTAGTGATCATATATTATTAATGTGAAATGTCTGTCTTTATATAAAGTAATATATACAGATAAACTTTACCTGTTCCTATGTATGTTATGATTTTTTGTCATTTATTATTAAGTACTTGGCTCATTGTGGTAACTTTGAAAGTGTATTAATGTGTCTTTTACATACTTGGCTAATTCAGAAAGTGCATTGATGTACCCTGCAAGTGTTTGCCTAATTGTGGTAATTCTAAAAGGGTATTAGTGTATCCTATAAGTACTTGTCTCATTGTGGTAATTCTGAAAGTGCATTAATGTATTCTGTATGTATTTGGCTAATTATGAAAGTGCATTAATGTATCCTGTAAGTACTTGGCTCATTGTGGTAATTCTGAAAGTGTATTAATGTACCCTGTACATATACGGTTAACTCTGAAAGCGCATTAATGTATCCTGTAAGTACTTGGCTCATTGTGGTAATTCTGAAAGTGTATTAATGTACCCTGTACATATACGGTTAACTCTGAAAGCGCATTAATGTATCCTGTAAGTACTTGGCTCATTGTGGTAATTCTGACAGTGTATTAATGTACCCTGTACGTATGTGGTTAATTCTGAAAGCGCATTAATGTATCCTGTAAGTAATCGGCTCATTGTGGTCATTCTGAAAGTGTATTAATGTATCCTGTGCATATTTGGTTAACTCTGAAAGCACATTAATGTATCCTTTATGTACTTGGCTCATTATGGTAATTCTGAAAGTGTATTAATGTACCCTGTACATATGTGATTAACTCTGAAAGCGCATTAATGTATCCTTTAAGTACTTGGCTCATTGTGGTAATTCTGAAAGTGTATTGATGTACCCTGTATGTATACGGTTAACTCTGAAAGCGCATTAATGTATCCTGTAAGTACTTGGCTCATTTTGGTAATTCTGAAAGTGTATTAATGTACCCTGTACATATGTGGTTAACTCTGAAAGCACATTAATGTATCCTGTAAGTACTTGGCTCATTGTCGTAATTCTGAAAGTGTATTAATGTACCCTGTATGTATACGGTTAACTCTGAAAGCACATTAATGTATCCTTTAAGTACTTGGCTCATTGTGGTAATTCTGAAAGTGTATTAATGTACCCTGTACGTATACGGTTAACTCTGAAAGCGCAATTATGTATCCTTTATGTACTTGACTCATTGTGGTAATTCTCAAAGTGTATTAATGTACCCTGTACGTATGCGGGTAACTCTGAAAGCGCATTAATGTATCCTTTATGTACTTGACTCATTGTGGTAATTCTGAAATTATTCATGTACCCTGTACGTATTTGGTTAATTCTGAAAGTGCATTAATGTATCCTGTAAGTACTTGGCTCATTGTGGTAATTCTGAAAGTTTATTAATGTACCCTGCACCACGTATATGGTTAACTCTGAAAGCATGTTAATGTATCCTGTAATTACTTGGCTCATTGTGGTAATTCTGAAAGTCTATTAATGTATCTTGTACATATGTGGTTAACTCTGAAAGCGCATTAATGTATCTCGTAAGTACTTGGCTCATTGTGGTAATTCTGAAAGTGTAGTAATGTACCCTGTATGTATTTGGTTAATGCTGAAAATGCATTGATGTATCCCGTAAGTAATTGACTCATTGTGGTAATTCTGTATGTGCATTAATGTATCCTGTACTACTATATGGTCATAAACTATAATTGCAAAACTTTCGGTGTTATATTTAAATAAACCTTCCACCAAATGCTAAGTACAACACACATACCTGGATTAGAGACTTTAAAGAAGTAGAATAATAACGTTTAATACCAACTCAACAAAATGGATTAGTCTATTAACATACATAATAAAGGCCAAAGACTGCTTGAATAACTACAGAATCCATGTCATGCGTAGAATTAAACTTCTGAGACTGAGCTATTATGCCCAACGGGTCATATAATTTTGTATTGTCAGACTACTATATATGTGCAAAATATGTGTTTTAATTTGTGAGTGGCATAAATATGAAATTACCAAATCCCAAATTCAATAACAGAATAAACTGATGTAAGGGGAAAAAAACATGTACACACAATGGATCAATGGATGATGGTTCAGTGTTGTATTTGTGAACGTGATTGATTAAATTCAAACAGACCCTATACTTCCAGTATGTCACTAGAGAGAGACTGATTAATAACCATGATTGAGTCATGCAAGGTTCTGTTTCAACCTACCAGGATTGTGAGCTGAGTGCAGCCTGCCATACCACATACAGTGGGCTCTCACCAGCTTGTTGGTTCATCAGTCTGCTGTGCTGTCCACTCGGCTTACTGTACTCACCACTACAGACTGTCTGTCGAAGCTCGTGGGCATCCACAAAAATTTTTGTGGGGGAGGGGTAAGACTAAAATTGCCATTTTTTATATATAAATTCTTCAGTTTCAAGATACTCTATGCACACCTCCTCCCACCTGTATCAGCTGTGAAGAGCATCACTCCCCCTGCTCGCCGGACTGCACAGTACTCCAAAAGAAGAGGAAAACTATGGCATACCATACCCTGGACTGGATGACTTACAGAGAGGCTAAACTGAAGTATGAAAGGTTACACCCCATTCGATTGCTATCATCTTACACTGCCGCCAAGACGACATCATCCTCCTCAGCCACAAAAGTCTCCTCACTTAAACCTTTTACAGTGGCCCCTCAGGGCCGCCTGTCTCCGTCCCTCCTCCTGGTAGTTGGGAGTACATCTGTTTCTCCAAAAGCCTTTCCTTTATGAGCACCGACCCCCCAGACACTGGGGACACAGTTCTCCTCCACCAACCAGAGAAGCAACAGCCTTCTCTGGTTCCTCTCCCATGGAACGGATCCCTTGGGACTCTGCCTTCTAAGGTCTCTACAAGTGCAAAAGTGGATGTCAGCCACTGGCTGAAGCAGCTGCTAGCTGCTGGTGGAAGGGCTTCATGGTCTTCATCCGTACTTACAACTACTTCCAAGAAGCTCTCCTGGCAAGCTCCTAAAGAGCAGTGAGAGGGCAAACAGTCCAGATCCAGACATAATTGCAGAGCGTCTTGCCGAGCATCATGCTTGCACCTCTGTGTCTGGGAATTACTGCCCCACCTTTCGTCTCAAAGAGCGGGTGGAAGGACATCATCTCTCTTTTGCTCCATTGCCACCATGAGCCATATAATGCTCCGTTTAGTGGATGGGAATTTCTCACTGCCCTTGGCGACTACCCTGACACATCCCCTAGCCCAGACCGCATCCATTCCCAAATGATTAAACATCTGTCAGCAGATTACCAGCACCATCTCTTTGCCATCTTCATCTGCATATGGAGCAATGGCAAATTCTCGTCACAATGGCAGGAAAGTATCATTGTTGCAGTGATAAAGTCTGGTAAGAACCCACTAGATGTAGATGGATATTGTCTTATCAGCCTCACCGACATTCTGTGGAAGCTGCTTGAATGTATGGTGAGCTGACGGTTGTGTTGGCTCATTGAGTCTCGGGGCCTTCTGGCTCCATCCTAGGGCAGTTTTTGCCAAGGGTGCTCCACCACTGACAACTTGGTCCACCTGGAGTCTGCCATTTGATCAGCCTTTTCCCAGTGACATCATCTTATTGCTGTCTTGTTTGACCTGCCGAAGGCCTATGGTACCACTTGGCAGCACCACATCTTCGCTACTCTGCATGATTGAGGTCTCCAGGGCCCACTCCCGATTTTTATATGGAACTCTTTGTCGCCCCACACTTTCAGAGTTAGTTAGTGCTTCCCACAGTTCGCCCTCATATCCTAGAGAATGGGGTCCCACAGGGCTCTGTTCTGAATGTCCCACTCTTCATAATTGCTGTTAATGGTCTCCCACTAGCAGTAGGGTCCTCAGTATCTCCCCTCCTATATGCTGATGATTTTTGTGTTTCCTTCTGCCCCTCTTCTATTGGTGTGGCTGAATGTCGACTGCAGGGAGCCATATGAAGGGTGCAGTCATCAGCCCTCACTCATGGCTTTCAGTTTTCGGCCACCAAGACTTGCGTCATGCACTTCTGTTGTCATTGCACTGTCCACCCCGATCTGGAACTGTACCTCAATGAGCAACTACTTTTATGTTGTGAAGACTTATTACTTTTTGGGACTGGTCTTCGATGCCCACTTAACTTCGCTTCCCCAACTTTATCAGCTTAAGGAAAAGTGCTGACAGCTTTTTAATATTATGTAATGTCTGAGCCACACTGACTGGGGTACTGATCACTGTACACTGCTGCAGCTATACAAAGCTCTTGTGCAGTCATGTCTGGACTACGGGAGCCTGATGTATGGTTCAGCATAACCCTCAGCATTGGGGCCGCTGGACCCTATCCACCACTGTGGAGTTGTACAGGGTTATTACAAATGATTGAAACGATTTCACAGCTCTACAATAACTTTATTATTTGAGATATTTTCAAAGTGCTTTGCACACACATACAAAAACTCAAAGTTTTTTTAGGCATTCACAAATGATCGATATGTGCCCCTTTAGTGATTCGGCAGACATCAAGCCGATAATCAAGTTCCTCCCACACTCGGCGCAGCATGTACCCATGAATGAGTTCGAAAGCATCGTTGATGCGAGCTCGCAGTTCTGGCATGTTTCTTGGTAGAGGAGGTTTAAACACTGAATCTTTCACGTAACCCCACAGAAAGAAATCGCATGGGGTTAAGTCGGGAGAGCGTGGAGGCCGTGACATGAATTGCTGATAATGATCTCCACCATGACTGATCCATTGGTTTTCCAATCTCCTGTTTAAGAAATGCCAAACATCATGATGGAAGTGCGGTGGAGCACCATCCTGTTGAAAGATGAAGTCGGCGCTGTCGGTCTCCAGTTGTGGCATGAGCCAATTTTGCGCGGGCTACGCGTGAAACTTGCCCGCACGCGTTCAACCGTTTCTTCGCTTACTGCAGGCCGACCCATTGATTTCCCCTGACAGAGGCATCCAGAAGCTTTAAACTGCGCATACCATCGCCGAATGGAGTTAGCAGTTGGTGGATCTTTGTTGAATTTCGTCCTGAAGTGTCGTTGCACTGTTATGACTGATTGATGTGAGTGCGTTTCAAGCACGACATACGCTTTCTGGGCTCCTGTCGCCATTTTGTCTCACTGCGCTCTCGAGCGCTCTGGCGGCAGAAACCTGAAGTGCGGCTTCAGCCGAACAAAACTTTGAGTTTTTCTATGTATTTGTAGTGTGTTGTGACCATATGTCAATGAATGGAGCTACAGCGAATTTATGAAATCGCTTCAATCATTTGTAATAGCCCTGTACTTGCGACAGGAGCTTTCCAGATGAGCCCAGTGAACAGCCTCCTTGTGTAAGCTGGCGTTCCTCTATTGAGGCTCAGGCAGTAACTACTTCTTGTGAATTATACTGCCCACATTCATTCATAGTTCACCTCACTATCCAAATTACCGTCTCCTTTTCCTTAACATGGTGATCCACCTCCTGCAATGGCAGCCCAGAATGGGGATTTCAATTGCAGTCTGTGTCCAGTCGCTTCTTACTGATCTCAACACTTTTATCTACCAACTTTCTTGCAGGTCCACTTACGCACACCTCCATGGTCCATGCCACGGCCACAGCTCCATCTGGACCTATCGCAATGTCCAAAAGGCTCAGTTCCACCGAAGGCCCTCTGCCGGCAATTTTTCTGTATTCTCGTCAAGTTCCAGGGCTCCGAAATAGTCTACATCAATGGATCAATGGTCGAAGATCTTGTAGGTTTCACCTACGCTCACACTGGACGTACTGAACAGCGCTCCTTGCCACATGCCTGTAGTGTTTTCACTGCAGATTTGGTAGCCATCTATCATGCTCTTGAGCATATCTGCTGCTCAGGTGAGTCCTTCGTCATCTGTAGTGACTTCTTAAGCAGCCTACAAGCTCTTGACCAGTGCTTCCCTCACCGTCCTTTGGTAATGATTATTCAGTTGTCACATTATGCCCTCTGAAATAGTGGACTTTCAGTGTCCTTCATTTGGACCCCAGGGCACTTCAGGTTCCTGGACAATGAACTTGCTGACAGGATAGCCAAACAAGCTACTGGTGGTAAACCAACTCTGGAGATTGGCCTGCCGGAGACCGATCTCTGATTGGTCTTCTGTCATAAGTTTTAATGATCTAGGATACTGAATGGCACACCCTCAGTACACCAAATAAACTACGTGTTATCAAGGAGACAACAAATGTGTGGCAGTCATCCATGCGAGCCACTTGCAGCACCTCCATTGTCCTTTGCCGGCTCCGCATCAGCCATACTTGGGTGACCCATGGTTACTTCCTCCATTGCAAAGACTCTGTGTCACTGTGGTTCCCCCTTGATTGTCGTCCACATCTTGCTGGACTGCCCTATTTTAGCCACTCTGCAGTGGACTTTTAACCCTCGCAGCACCCTGACTTCAGTGTTGGCCGACAATGCCTCAACGGCTGATTTAGTTTTACATTTTATTCCTTGGGGGGGGGGGGGGGGGGGGGATCATGCAATCTAAGGGTGGGTGTCTGGCCATTTTAACTCTTCCTCACTCTTTCTTTGCTGTTTGTTTGGCTTTGTGTTCGCCTTGTCCCTGTGTGTGTGTTCAACTCGCCTTGTCTTTTAGGCTGGAGCATTTTGTGTGTTGCAGAGTGACTATCTCATGCTTTTTTGTTCTCGTGATCAGCCAGCCCAGGCCAACTGCTATTTTATTTTAATACCTTCCCTTATTTTTCCTTTTAGTGTATGTTTTCCCCTTTTGGTTCGCTTAAGCTTTCTCTTTCAGTTGTTCCGCGTTAGTGTTACGCCCCTTTGTTTTCCGTGACTCCTTTTTGGAAATTGTTTTAACTTGAGACTTGTTTGCCTGAGCAGGGTGTATACGACCCGGGAGATCTGGGAAAAACCTGGGTATTTTTTCATCCCAGAGAAAACTGGGAAAAACCCGGGAATTCTTTTGGAATTCCGGGAATTTTTCATTGTTTTAGTTTTCACTTAAATTTTTGTTATTTTGACTGGTAAGAACCAATATTCTAACAAAGAATATTACTGTATCCCGCTTCTGCAGAATAATACTGCAGGAACAAAACATGAACGGAAAAAAAAAACAACGAAAGTACAACTTAAGTCGCAAAGGAAATGTGCTGTATACAACAAAACACAGTGCTCATACAAGCGTCTGCCAACAGCAAAGTGTGTCAAAGGCTTTAGGAAGACTATGCAATGCTTCTTAACAACAAATTGCCTCAGATGAGTGTGACATGACAGCTGTTTACATTAGATTCGTTTTAGTGCAAGATCTTTTAATGTTCTACACGTACGAACATACGGCCTTCCTGCGTCATCGTAGCTGCGCAAGTGCAGTGACACCTATTATCTGGCACTCTCTGGCAACTGCTGAACCGAACCTATTTCCAACAGGTCACAGGAAAATATTGCAAATGGTGGTTTGAAAAGTGTTACTTTGAAAGTTAATTTCCTTTTATGCAAGATGAACTATGTGCAAGAATGTACAACGAATTTCTTAACTCAGAGCATTTGGCTCTCATTTTAAAAATCAACTCTTTGGGGACAACCATCTAGAAGAATTTCTAGCCCAGAAGATCAGACATTTACGTCCTCATTAAAATTTTTACTGGCTCATTTATGTGATGTATCTTAAAGTGTAACATGCAGAAAAGAGATCAACATTATATGTGGAAGCTTAGCTTCTCTTGCAGCTTATTAATCTTCGAGACCAATATTATATGTGAAAGCTTTGATTTTCTTGTAGCAACAATATGTATATTAATTTAAACCATTAACTTTCCTTATTTGCGTGTTCGCGCTACTTAAGAGTGATCTTGCTACTGGCTGACTACATCACGTGTCCTATGCTGTCATCAGCTGGCGAGATCACGTGACATAGGCTGTGACTGGCTTACAAAACTGCGTTGCAATCTCTGTTTCACTGCTTTGGAAAGTAACATGCGGTGTTTGGTCGAATTTGAATTTATACTTTCGTAACACGAAAATATGCAGCGTACATGTTGCTGCACATCAAACATCTTTCCGAAACATGTTTTTTCCCCTGAGTTTCATTTTCTAAAGTGTCGGGTAATTCTACGTCAGTGTATAAAACTATAAACAATCAAAGGATTGATAAGTTTTACAGTGCCGAGGAAAAGTATACTGTCACTTAACACGGAAAAAGTGTATGTTCATTTGGGAGAAAGTGTATTTTCAACCGGAAAATCTGGGAATTTTTTTTCCTTGTCCATGTATACACCCTGCTGAGGAAAAAGGGACTGATGACCCTGTAGTTTGGTACCCTTACACCCCAAACAAACCAGTCGGTTTCGAGATATCATGCTACAAGGAATAAATAGTAAATCTTGTTGGTGACATGGGAAACTTAAAATAGCCCAGAAAATTGTGGGTATCCACTCAATATTTGTTGTAATTAGATTACTTTGATGCTTAAATGTAGGATTAAAATATGTGTACTTCAGTTTCCACAGGATGGGTGGAGTAACCCTCTGCAGCCGCCTGTAATGAATTATGAGAAAATATGACAACTCATTAATGTTTTGTACGTTATGATCCCTACTATGCACCAATGGATTCTTATACATTGTGATTTACAACTATTCCTCTCTACAAGAATATAATGTCTTTATTTCTGCCAAAGTATAATTGATTTTTCATTATTTGGAAATTAAGAAGTATACTCCGTCCAGATTAAAAATACTCTGCAAATATTGTTATTGTCACATGCACACTTCTGATCAGAAAACTTCCAAGAACTAAAACAACCCTCAAAGGACATGATTTTCACCCCATTGAAGTGATCTACTCAGCCGTGATAATGTTTTGAGTGAGATTCTCATCAAGGCTTTCTAGGATGTGTACCAAACCTGAAAAAAATTGCTGGAAAAACGTATAGATGCATGGCGAGAGTACTTTGAAGATTTCTAAACATTTGTAACTACAGCCTATGTCTTGAATAAATAGTTTTACCACAACATTTGCATTGCTACATGAACACAGCCGAGGGGTGTGTAAAGTCGGTGAAAGGATCCAAAGCAACCATCAAATATATTGTAGAACAGTCTAATGTTGTAACTCGAGACACCACACATGAAGCCAATGTATTAAATTCCACATTTAAAAATGTATTGCAGCATTGTGGTGGTGTTGCCATACAAAAATTTTACCACTGCACAAACCATCGAATGAGAGAGGTGGAAGCACACTTTGTATTGAAAAAGAATAATACTTAAAGAGAGCTAGGCACTAAGCCAGACAGAATTCCCATTAGTTTTTTCATTGAATACTGCACAGAATTTATCATTTCCTGTCTCATATTTATCAATAAACAGTAAAAATTGGATGCAGAGAATTACACCTCAAAATTACTATCATCTGTTTGTTGCAGAATTCTTAAACATATTTTAAACTTGAATGTTATGATGGTCCTGAAGGAAAGGAAGTTTCTCAAGGAATCAGTGTGGGTTCAGGAAAATGACTCATATGAAACAGCTTTAATTCTGTGCACTGTATCTTATAAATAGTAGGTGCAACGAAGAAGGTAGTTCATATCATCCAAGTTTCTCAAAAGACATTCAACATTGTAAAACACTGTCCATTGCCTGGAGGTGGAGGGGGACAGGTATTGCTCACCACATCTGTGGCGTTTTAAATAAAACCACACATACCCCTTGGGTCGTTCTAACTGTCGAGCATCTCGGGGGAACTCAGTATTTGTTTGTTCAGTATGGGCTTGGCCAACCCAGGGTTCCTTAGCTGCGGACTGGTAAGTGCCTCTAGTCCTCCGTGGCCGTAAGCTCTGGGCATGCATCAGCAATCACCGTGCATTGTGGCAGTGGAATGTTGAGCACCTGTGTTACGTATGGCAGTTGCAGAACATTCATTAGGAGGCAAACTCTGGAGCACCTGCCATACCTCAGTTGTATAAGGCTTACTCAGGCAAATGGGGTTCTGTTTGAGTGGATCCTTATTTCTCTAGCTGCTCATGGGACTGACATGGAACCATCAAACTTTTCCAAACCTCCTTCCAGCAGAATGAATTTACTTCTGGTAGGTATCAACACCCAACCAACCAAGACAACTCATATTACTGGTCCTCCTTGTACAGGAATTAATTTCAATACTTTAGTTTATAATGATGGAACACAGGCTGCTAGACAGTCTGCTTTTAATAGTCTGGAGAAAAAGACGTTAGCTGTGTCTACATTCAACAGAGTTTAGAGGGCATTGTTCTTACCTTAAAATGTATTAAGTGATTAAGGAATGTGACACTGTTGGTTGGAACATCTGGTTCCCAGAAAGCAATAAATCTCTAGAAAACTAAATTCTTCAGGGAATATGCCATCAAAATAGAGCTAAACAATGCCTAGAAGTATAGCAAAGTTTGCCTCATGCAGGGTTTGATCGATATTCGCAAGGAAGAACTAAAGGACTAGCATGAGTTTCATGTGCAGCACGAAAAAGGTAGGTGGTGAACTGGTGAAATTGGAATCCTCTGTTCTTAACATTCATTAGCGCAGCCGAGGGATGAGTCGGTGTGTTTGTCAGTAACACACACCATTCCTCTCCTCTGTCCTTGCTCACTGACCTACAAGCAGTTGCAATTCATGTAGGTCAAAGAACCACTGTACGCTCACTTTATTCACCTCCATATGAAGCAATAGAATCTGATGCTCTCATAGGTGTTATAGACCTACTCACCCTGACCATTTGTCATACTGAGAGACTTTAGTGCCCACAGTGTATTATAGGACACTAACTGTGCTTAACAGGGGATGAGTTTTAGAGAGCCTCATGACGTCTCAGTACCTGTGCATCCTAAATAATGGGCAATCCCATTCACTTCAAGACTGCTAATGTGTCATCCTCAGCCATAGAGCTCACTTTCTGCTCTGGAGTCCTCACCAGTTCAACTCAGTTGACCTTCCTTTCCTAGTGATCACTTTCCACATTGGATCCACCTACCAGATGGAGCAATACTTGTAAGGAAGCCACTATGGTGGATGATCAGCAGGGATACCTGGACCCTGTTTAGCCAGCTGACTGTGTTTGACCATGGAGGCAGCATTCAGGAATTGCTGTCCACATCAAATGTGTGATCCACTATGCTCCCAACATAGCCATTCTGAAGTCATTCAGTCATCTTTGATGGCAGCCTATACCTTGATGGATTTATTCATGCCACTCAGCAATCTGGGTCAGGTGTCTGTCTCTGTGAGGGTTTAAGTGTGGCCCAAAAGCAGGATACCTTGCAGCTTTTTGAGCAGCAAGAGCCAAAGCTGGACAGACAATCAGAGTGTAGAAAAATCAAAAATATGGAAAACAATGAGGAGGATTTCTGGTAAATGCAGTCGGTTCCCTATAGCAATGGTGCTAAAGCACTGGTGTTCCACACAACTCTTGGAGACATTGCCCAGACAATGTTTGAGGCTCATCATACAGTGCCTGGTCACAACCAAATCTAATACAGCATGCTGAAAAACTTGCAAACAGTACAAGGGAAATACTCTTAGAATGTTTGATTTCAATATGGAAGAGAGGACAGTTACAAAACTCTTGGAGGGAGGCCACTTTGATACCGCTCCTAAAACCAGGACAGTACCAAATGTGCCCCAGTAGTTACCAGAGCATTACCTTAACTATTTGCATAGGAAAAACGTTGGAGCAAATGGTTAACCATCATCTGGTCTGGATGCTAGAGGCCAGACAGATTAACCTTCTCAACGTGGATTCGGAAGATTGTGCACTGTGTGCAATCTGACACTGCTAGCGACAGCTGTCCAGCAGGCTTTCCTATGTAAACTGCATTGTACAAGGATATTTTTTGACATCAGTAGGACGTACAGCACTACTTGGAAGCCCAATATTCGTAGACACTTTCACCAGTGGGGCTTTCTTGGGCATTTGGTGTGACCATTTGGTCCTTCCTATCGAAACATTTTATAGGTGCAGTAAGGAGTTGGTGATGTGCTGTTGGGTACTTTTGGGAAGAAGAATGATGTTCCTAGAGAGGTATTTTAATTGTTACCCACTTTGCCACAGCCTTTAAAAGTACAATATATGCACGCGCCATTGTGCACATGCATGTGCATGTATGTAAAATTTAGTCATTCTCGTATTTTTATTTTACCTGAGACACACTGATCTACATTTTAAGGTATCGGTGAGATTTCTGAGCCTAAGTTTTGATTCCAAACTGTGGTGGTTACCACACCTGAAGGCCAGGACCTAGAAAGCACTGACCACCTTAAAGTGCCTGAGTCACAGGTTATGGGCTTGGCATCAACTCCAGTTTTATACTGCTTTTGTGTGATCATGGCTATAGTATGGCTGCACAATTACAGATCAGTGAGACCTTCTTACTCAAGATTACTAATGCTATCCACCATGAGGGGTTCAGGCTGTCCATGGGTGCTTACAGGACCAGCCTCACATGCAGTCTTTGTGCTGAAGCTGGGGAATTGCTATTCACCATTCGACACCTACTATACTGTCACTTGTTGCTTCTCCAACCATCCATGAGCAACAAAGCCATTTGGGACCTGCGTGAAGCATGTGCTGCGGTTGCATGGTGTGTAGCACGTTCAAACTCAAATGTAGGGTTTTAACCAACTAGCTCCCTGATTACTGCAGAAGCCTAGATTAACTTTAGATTTAATTTGGTATTGGAGAGCTGGCACTCCTGCATCTGTTTTTAATAAATATTTTATAACATTTAAATAAGCACCAAAACTGTATAGCTGATTCAGAGAGAGGTCTAAAGAGTGTTTTCCCTGATTGTGTACTCAAGGTTTGATTGTATCAAGTGCAGAATTGTACGTGATCTTGCAGCCACTGGAGCAGATGAGATGTCTTTCAAGTGCAACACATATGTCAAGTCCATTGTCTTCAGCATGCTTCTGAAGACATGTTTTCCCACTTGAAGTATAATTAATTTCAGAGGATCCATTAGACTGCTCAGAATGTTGCTCAGATGCCCAAGTTTGGATATTGTAAGACCAAAATATGCCACAAAATACAGATCAGGAGAGTATATTACAATGGAGAGTCATCAGGGGAATGTTGACTCCAAGATGATATTTTGGGTGGATGTGATTTGTAATTTTCCCTGGTTGGCACCAGTGACAGAGCTGAAGCCAAGGCAGATTAGTACGCAATATCTAGATTGGAATGCCAACAAGGAAGAATTGTTGATATTGCATGTAGCACGGACACACCACTGAGTTTGGCACACACTACACATTCAGTTATCCGTGCCACACAATAATGTCATTATCGTAGACCGACAAGTACAAATACACTGACCTCCAAAGTTCAGTTCCCAGATAACTAATCCCGAGGTGGGACTTTTCATGGTCCATCTGTGGTCCACCTAGATGACTCTGATCATGATGCATCAGCCAGTCCAGCCTGAAGGACTGAGCTACCATGGGCTGCTGACCCCTCATCTGATGGAAGGACTTGGGTAATTAGTACCTCCAGGCCCCTGGAGGCAGGTGATGGTACCTAGTGAGCCGCCAAACTATCATGATCCCAGAGGAGTGCAGCAGCCAACCGTGGCCTGCATTTGCAAGCAGACACTGGCGTCACTGGCCATTCTCTCGATGAGAGGCCTTGATACAACTCTTCACAACTACAGCCATCGTGTGCAGAATTGTTGGGTGCCTTTCCTGGAGAACTCTCTGTGACATCAACAAGAACACCCTGGTAACCTGCTAGCCATGCTGCTGGCCACAGGGACTGTGAAGGCAACATTCACAGTGCATCCCCCACAATGTCCTGTGATGTATATGGTGCTGCATTCACAACCCCATTGCTGTGGCAGCCAAGAGTTCGAGCTGCACAACATCAGCGCATACCAGCTTTGCATGAACTTCACCTGCAAGCCTGACTATGGGCCATCTTAAATAAAACTGTGTATCCATGAGCAATAAAAGTGTTTTCTGTTAACAGTGTCCTACTAGCACCTTCAGGTATCCGACAGATCCTTAACCCAGCACCCTGCACCACACTATCCTGACAACCATAGAGGCCACAGCTCTGGCCTTCTACATTTGAAGTCAGAACAGGTATTTGAATCCACACCCACAAAAGTGTATGATACCTTGATGCTAGAACTGTTGCCAGTGTGTATCCCATACCAAACATAACAGAAACTCCTGGCAAGTTGCGTCAGTGTAAATGTTTTTTGACAGTGGATTTTAAGAGTGGCTTTAACCAACTGGAAGTAGTGCTGGAGGATCATCTGGAAACCACTTTTACCATTCCATAAGGCCACCACCAGTACCATTGAATACTGTTCAGACTCAAAAATCACTGGCTACTTTTCAGAGGCTGTTGGGTGGAGTACTTAGGGGGTTAAAACCAAAATAATGCATGGTACCTCATGATGACATCATAGTGGTTTTGAAGGAAATGGAAGAATGTGGACCATGATTGAAGGAGCTGTTTAGAAGACTGCAAACAGTTTGTCTAATGCTGAAATTTGATAATTGTCATTATGCAGCAACAGAAGCAAAGTGTCTCAAGCATGTGATTAGTCAGGTAGGCATAAAAACTGATCCGTGGTTAGTTTAAGTGGTTTGTAATTAATTGTTACAGGCAGTGAAACAGTTGCAATCATTTTTAGGAGTTTGTAATTATTATTGGAAATGTGTTAAAACTTTTGCCGAAACTGCTGGTTAAAGAAAGGAGCAAAATTTGAATGGCCTATCAACAGTCAGTCAGCATTTGATGCCTAGAAACAGGTGCTAATGTCAGATCCAGACTTAGTATTTCCCAAGTTTGAAGAGTAATTCATTTTGCTCTGTGATGCAAACAATGTGGTGACTGGATGTGTGCTCAGTCAGAGTATAGATAATAAAGATCACTCAGTATCATATGCATCCAGACAATTGAATAAAGTGGAGGGGGATTATTTCACTATGAACAAGGAAATGTTAATAGTTATGTACAGCATTTCTTACTTGCCTGGAAAAAAGTTTAAAGTAGTGATGGATCATGCTTCTTGAGTTGGTTGTTGGTATTGAAAAATCCTTCTGGTAGATTGACAGGTAGGTACTCAAGTTGAGTGAATTCAGTTATGAGGTGGGTAGTCCACAAACCAGGAAAAAGCATAGCAACACTGATAGTTTAAGCAGGAAAACTAGAGCTTTATAAGCACTGGGCAGGAGCATTGCTGAATGGCAGAGTGCACAGGTGACTGACACCGACTGAAAGGCAGTTAGGTCACAGCTGCAGCACATGATACACAATAGCCTGTTGTGTAGAATGACAAAGTGCAGACCACATGTGGTGGTACCAGTGGTATTCAGGGATGAAGTTTTGAAACAAGCGTGTGACGTATGTTGGTAGGTCATGGTGCTTGCACAACTGACCAATGGCTAGTTGAAAAGTTTTGATGGAGGACTAGGAAACAAGATGTTCACCAAATTTTAGGAACTGTGTATCTTGTGTGCAATGAACTGACCTTGATCTTAATGAATTCCATCACAGAGACTGCCAGAAGCCTTTAAATTATTTGAAATGATAGGACAGGATATTATAGCCCCTTTCAATCAAACATATTTAAGCAATCATTACATATTGACCCTAACAGATCATTTTCCACAGTTTATAGCAGTGATATCAGTTCCTGACCAGCAAGATAGAACAACAGCACAACCAATGGTGGATAATTGGTTGCTCACAATTAGCATTCCAGATACTCTAATCATGTATCAGGGCACTAATTTTATGTCCGATCTGTTGAAACAGTTATGTCAGTTGCTTCACATTTGCAAACTTCAAGTATATCCTGTCCACCTTCAAGCAAATGGGAGAATGGAGAGAGTATGTCACACAATTTCTAAAATGTTAAGCTATTATGTGAACAGTAATGAGGGTAACTGGGATCTGTGCCTTTAGTACATCACTTTGGCATACAATTCTAAGGTGCATACAGCTACTGGCCTTTTACCATATGAGGCAGTATATGGCAGGAAGTGATAAAATTAAGGCTTGGAACCAACAATAAATTGGTAAACAAATTTGCAAAAATGTTGTGAGACATTTGGCAGTAAGTAAAAAGAGCAAACATTAATAAACCTTTAGAATGTCAAGAATGGACGGAACAAGGTGTGAAGAAATTGTCATAATATAGGGTTGGCCAATTGGTTTTGATAATGAATCCATACACACCTAAGGTTAAAATGAAAAAATTCCTAACCCAATACCGGGGACCATACCAAGTTGCAGAAATGGCATCACCTGTCAATGTTAAGCTACAAATGCCAATAAGAATTATTATTCACATGGGGAAGCCGTTCAGAGGAGCTTTGCCACAAGTTCTGACATCATCTTCAGCACATAGTGCTGAGTCTACAAGAGTAAAAAAAGGACCAGCCAGTAATAACCAAAGTGAACAAGGGATGGCTTCTGCACTTAGACAATGTCAGTAACTAGGAATGTGAACCAAATTTTTAGATTATTTTTGAAGGTTATTATATGCACTGGTTCTCTTTGTTCTAGTTTAATGATGGTTATTACAAGTTTAATGTTGTGTTATGTCTTGTGTATTTTGGAGGTTTGTTTTTCTTTTCATTCTTTGTTTGTAAACTATGCGGGTAGGTAGAACAGAAGTTAGTTTTTTTTCTGTGTTATGATTGTGTTGTTGAAACTTGTAGATATATCTTTCAAAGGAAGTGGGGGAAGTGGTGATGATTCTCCCTCTCACATGGTGCACCAACTTGCACATCGAGCAGGAATGTCATAATCATGCTTATCCTACATGTCATCAGAAGGGAAGTAATGAATGCATTGCAGGACAAATCTCTCTAGTCTGGAGTACTATTCTTCAGTCAACTGGACGCCTTACTGACTAACTGTCAGTGGACTCTTAGACTGACCCTCAGTAAATGGGAAAGGAGGAATGAGGTGTTGCAAAACACAGTTTTTGAGTTGTGTAAGGAAGTGCAGAAAGAAAGAGTTCTGACAGATGTTCAAGATGGGTACCAAGAATTGCAACTCTAAAATGAGAAGGTAAGGGAAGAGCTAAAGCAAGTGATGGACCTGGTACCATTAGCACTAGTATGTGTAAAGAGGATGTGGTTAGATGCAGGTGGGGAACTGCTCAAACAGTGTTTGCCACAACAGACAGTGGAGACATTTGGAACCTGAATGACACAGTGGGATACAGAAGCAGACAGCAGATGCTACTGAAACCACAAGAGAAGTTCTCTGTTGTTGCCTCTACAGTAATTCCTGGCCAGACTTCATGGGGCAAAAGAGAGAATATACAGCAAAGTTACAGCATATAGTGTAACCAACCACTAAAAAGAGTACTGTTGGAGCAAGGGTGAATGTGATAATTCTATTCCCAATAGCAGGTATGAACTTATGATAGCAGTATTTTACAATATACATTTGCCTGCTAAAGTGGAAAACTATAGGAAAATGGGTACAGGTGCAAACCCTAGAGGTATTAGTAATTTTTGAACAAAGTGAAGCTTATATTCTGATGTCATTGGACTTACGGAGATGTCAAGAGGGAAACATTACAGTATGCCCAACTAGGTTGGTTCAGACTGACACACAGGCATGCAAAGTGCAATTGTTCTTGGGAAAAGTAGAAGAACTGTATGTTGAATGGTAGTGTCAGCACCACACACGCATTTTTAGTGAGTGGGCTTGCAGTTGGTCTACTCAGTTTTTTTTTTGCCAGACATAGTCATAATAAATTTTTATCAAAAGTGGAAGTCAAGGGCATGACAAGAATGGAACTACATGAGAGAGAAATACTAATAAATGGTATAACTTGTGACATTCCATCTCCAAGCCAAGGTCACTGGTATGACTGTGCTCAAGTGGACATAAACTATGTTGTATTGGCTGGAAAAGCCCCACAAGTGTAAATGTAGAGGTGCTTCCAACCCAAAACTTAATTTTCCTGAATAATACCCTGGACCTGGACCTCCTACACTCACTACATGAAGTCATAGCATCACAAAAAGGATGAATAACAGTGGAGCAAATACTTCATTTATGACAGTATCATGATGAACGGGGTCGTAATATTGCTACCATAAGTATTATGACTTACAGTGTTGAATAATACCATGGACCTGGACCTCCTACACTCACTACATGAAGTCACAGCATCACAAAAAGGATGAATAACAGTGGAGCAAATACTTCATGTATGACAGTATCGTGATGAATGGGGTCGTAATATTGCTACCATAAGTATTATGACTTACAGTGTTGCAATGGTTCTAACAGCAGACTTGCATAATCTATTTTTGTTTTAACAAAGATCCTTACACTGCTCTGCATTGCCTGTATACCAGGTACCCATTGATTGATTTTACAGTGGAATTAAGAATTAATAAGTGAGACTTACGACAGCAAATTATGCGCAACCTAGTAGACAAGACTCTGAATTTATGAAAGCGTGTACTAGAATGTAAGAGATGAATTTGAGACCATTGTGGGTTAAGAGCATAAGTTCAATGTACCGAAAATGAAACATAATGTTATAGGATGAAGGGAGCAGGAAGATAACCATGATATATAGTGTATAAGTATTGATGTAAAACATGTATGATAAGATTGTTCCAGGAACATTCCAAGCTGAAATTTGAGGGGAATTTGCTGAAGGAAGGGGAGTGTTGTGTCCATGAACGATATTCCAGACACATGTGGAATGCCAGAGCTGGAACCCAGGCAGTAGTACACAGTATCTAAATTGGAATGCCAACAAAGAATGACAGCTGATATAGCATGTAGCATGGGCACACCACTGTGTTAATTGCCACAAACCACTTGTGCTGGATGACCAAAGTGCCGATGCAGCAGAATGATCTCAAGTCATTCTGTTGACTAGGCACAGATAAATTACAAAATGTAAGTCATACACAAGACTGGCTTTATAGCACACAGACACTGCAGAAATAACCAAATTAAAAGCCTGAAGGAAAGAGTTGTGACACCACAGTGTGGTGCAGAGCACATTCTTGCCACATTATAATGTAATTGGAATAGACAGGTACAAATACTTTTACTTTCAAAGAGAAGTTCTCAGTTCACAGCTAACCAGTCGCAAGGTGGGACCTATGATGCTCCATCTATAGTCCACCTAGATGACTTTGATCTATAATGGAGCAGCCAGCCCGGCCTGAAGGACTTGACTGCCTTCAGCTGCTGCCACCCCATCTCTGCCTTGTCTAAAGACTTGGGTGCCTCCTATCACCAGGTCCCCAGGAGGCCTACCTGATGGTACCTGGTGAGCTGCCCAACTATCATCATCCTAGAAGAGTGTTGTAGCTTGAGCAGACACTGGAATTGCTGGCGATCTTCTCACTGAAAATCTGTGACATATATTTTCACAACTACAACCATCTCATGCAGAGCTGTTGTGTGCCCTTCTAGCAGTACTGTCTTTAATATCAATGAGAGCAGCCTGGTAACCTGCTAGCTATGCTGCTCGACCCCGAGACCATGCGGACAATGACCTGTGATGTAGCTGTCTGCTGCGTGTGCAGCCCCTTCACTGCAGCAGCAGACTGATCATCTCACAGGTTTCAGTGCATACTGGCCGTGAGTGAGTTTTACTTCCCCACTTGGTTACTGGCCACCATAAAGAACACAACTGGATATCCATGTGCAACAAATGTGTTTTTCATTAACAATGTCTTACTAGCACTTTTGGGAATCTGACAGATCCTCACTGTCACCCTCGCACTTCACAGCATGCTATCCTGATAACTGTAGAAGCTAAAGGAATGAATGAAGATAACAGCTTATTGCATAGTTGTGGCATTTAGTGGCCAGTAAGCATATTTATGTGCCTGTACAGAGATATGGAGAGAAGAAATATTAACACTCAAATATCAAGTAATGGAGAGAGCTTAGTATGGTGCACATATGCTTGATCACATGAAATTAATTTATTTTCTCATCTCCAGTAGATTGTAGCTGTACTACTGATTGGCACATTGCCCCTTTTGAATAATATATAAATTTCAGAAAAGTAAATGACTAATTGCTTTAAATTTAGATATGTGTGTTCCCACTTTAAAAAGATGTTGTGAGTTCCATTTTTGTCACACTTCTTTCAAGGTTATGTTGGAAAGTGTATGATTTGTGCAATATTTTGTAAATTAGTTGTCACTGTTGGTAAATTCCTGTCAAAATGAATATTTCCTATGCTAAAGAAAAACTTAACTCTGTTTTGCAAAGTAGTATTTAACGTTTCATTGCTTGATTACCATGAGGCATTCAATTAACACATATATTGTAAATGTTTGGGCATGTAAAGATAGCAGGGTGAAGTCAGTGTTTACCAGTTTCTGCAGCATGCATTTTTCAAATAACAGATACCTTGAAATTGTCTCTGAACACATTTGTATGTGCGAAATGTGTTCCAGTTACCTTGTGATAGTGTGGATACTTTTTATGAATACATCAACAGAAATTCAAGTTTACCTAAAAAGGTTCATGCAGTTTTGTTTGGAGGTATAATTATAAACACACATCTTATAGATGAAAGTAGTAACATGTCCTTAACAGTTTTGGCACATCCCTGTGAGTCAACAGTGCAACAAATGTAACTACAGTATCAGCGTCGACAATATACCATGTGACCAAAATATGGATATGGAAAAATGTGACACAGCTGTAGAAGAACTTGGACACTCATATCATGTCAGCCAAATAATAACAATAAAGACAGATATAGTAAAAATCCCCAAACTGCAGGCCTAAAGAAGTTTTTTATGAAAAATGAAAATCCAGGGTTTTCAAGAGATTTAGCAAACCTAAGTCAGGATGAAGAGTATACTGAAACCAGTGTAAACATGTCACACTCTAAGTTCTCAACATCATTAAAACTAAACTTTGAAAAGACATTTCCAAAAGTACTCACATTAGTAGCAATGTCTCACAAAAAGAAATGGATAACAGCAGGCACAAAAAAAAAGAGACATAATGAGCCAGAGTTCTTAAATTACTGTCACAGGTACAAAAAGTTTTATAGGAGGGTACTGATTGCTGTAAAATTCATTTAATGACAAAATAATATACACTGCAGAGAATGAAAGTAAACCAGTGAGGGGTGTCATTAAAGAGGAAATGGAGAGGGAAACAAAAGCAAAATAACAAAATGAGAAGGGAAGGGGGATAAAGTAATGAATGATCTACCCCAACTAGCAAACTATGTGAATGATCATTTTTAAAGTATTGCTGAGAAATTACAACAAAAGTTCCAAAAACAAATATAACACTTGAAAATAATTGTGTAGTAAGTGCAATGATGTTATTATCATGCCCAGAGCATGAAATAAGGTAAGTATAATGAACACTTTCTATAATAGGGTATCTAATCATAGTTTATTATTTACGTTTCATAGGTTCAAAAAAGAGCCTAAAATGTGAGCTGTGGTGGTTCATATTGATAGTGGTTGTCCACTATTATGTGTGTTTGTTACCCAGCAATGGTTTGGTCGTGTCCAGTGAGGGGGTGCAACCTGTCCACCTGTGAGGCTTTTACTTGAGTTACCACATAGGCTGCATTCATTCTATTTTGGTGTTTGAACTGGATTGGCAGGGCAGCACCACCCAAGGGCCATGTGCTGGGGTTGTGCAGACACACAAGAGGAAGTGGACATGTTGGCGGAACTCTATTGTGCAAACATATGCGGCACTCTGAGAGCGCCAACTAGTGGCAGCAGAAGCTGGATGGCTGTACTGCTGCTGACTCCATCTCATTCAACTACTGCCATCACCAGGGGCATAAAATTGGTGAGCACATTTCAGAACATATAATTCTGACATTTCTGCAGTCTACAGACTATGCCTGTTGATACTCATCCATCCCAATTTTGTTTGGACTGTAAAGCTTCATCAGTTGCAGTAGCAAGTGTTTCAAATATGGTATTAGGTGCCTGATGCTGCTCTTGCATCTGGTTACTGTAGCGGATTGATTGAGGACTATTCTGTGTACCAGAGATTGACAAATGGTGTTTTTCCTAATGTTCAGGATCGTTATTTCATTAATTTTGATGGGAATTTTGGAGTTTGAAAAACTTTTTAACTTTACTTTGTGTTTTCCTTGAAATTTACGTAATTTCATTAATTTTACTGGATATTTCCTATGGATTAATTACTCTATTGAATGTATAAGTTAAGATAAGGCAGTTTTATTGATTTTTTATTAATTTTTAGGCACTTTTGATCTTAAAAGTTTGTAAAGGTGTTCACTATCTTATCTTGTGTAAAACTTTTATGACTTAGTTTCCATGAATTGTTTTTTGGATGTTATAGAATGACCTGCTAGTGTCAGAACTTAGCCACGGAGTTATGCAGAGTTAATGTCCAGTACTGGTGACTTGATCCAGCTCCTGGCTGATGGATTATCCAGAGTGTTTTAAAGGTATTTAGTGTCTCTTTGACACAGCATGTTTTTATTGTAAGCCTTTTAGCAACTAGTAATGCTTCATATATGATTAGTGCAATACTGGCCTGAGTAAATATAATTTAGTTTTCTTTTGGGGGAATATGGCTTCTTTCCCAACTGGCAATTTCTGGTCCCAGTTCCTCTCTCCCTTTCTTTCAAAAAAAGTTTTCCCTTATAAATTCATAATTTAGCTCCAAAATTATAAATAACACCTTCAACCATTAAAAATCATTTGCATCAATCGTATAACTGTGGCTGCTTGTATTACTTAGGCTGACATTAAATCAATTAGTAATTCCAAAATCTCTAGATAAGTTAATCACATTACTGAAAAAAACATTTAGCCTAAAAATCTTACATGTGATACAGAAAAAAGTGAATAAACCGGCAAAAATAAGACTTCTGGAAAATTAAATTTTAATAGTTAAATTTAATTAATAAATTTATAAAATCACAAGAATATTAAGAAAAGAAAGAGAAAAAACTCAAAGAACTTAGAACACAATATCCTTATGACCACAACACCTTCTCTATTATACAAAATCAAAGATAAATGTGTAGCTGGTATCCCAGGAAATGTATTATATTATTGTCTTTTATTATTTAATCTATCTTTTCTATTATTAATAAAGAAAGATTAAATAATATAAATTATTAAAACAAATATAATCAATAATATACAATTAAATGTATTGTATTTAATTATATTACTATAAATATTTTAGTATGTAATAATTTCCTTTTCCGTACAAAATAGGTAGCTACAAGATTTGATAAACACATAAATTAAAATAACCAGTAAATATTAAATAATTGAACTTGTAATGATATATTAATTAATCTTTTTTTAAAATTTTAATACATTAAGGATGATGTCCATCTATGACATATAAACCATGTATATTGACAAAACAGGGATACAATCCCCCCATGAACCATGGACCTTGCCGTTGGTGGGGAGGCTTGCGTGCCTCATCGATACAGATGGCCGTACCATAGGTGCAACCACAACGGAGGGGTATCTGTTGAGAGGCCAGACAAACATGTGGTTCCTGAAAAGGGGCAGCAGCCTTTTCAGTAGTTGCAGGGGCAACAGTCTGGATGATTGACTGATCTGGCCTTGTAACATTAACCAAAACGGCCTTGCTGTGCTGGTACTGCGAACGGCTGAAAGCAAAGGGAAACTACAGCCGTAATTTTTCCCGAGGACATGCAGCTTTACTGTATGATTAAATGATGATGGCGTCCTCTTGGGTAAAATATTCCGGAGGTAAAATAGTCCCCCATTCGGATCTCCGGGCGGGGACTACTCAAGAGGACGTCGTTATCAGGAGAAAGAAAACTGGCGTTCTACGGATCGGAGCGTGGAATGTCAGATCCCTTAATCGGGCAGGTAGGTTAGAAAATTTAAAAAGGGAAATGGATAGGTTAAAGTTAGATATAGTGGGAATTAGTGAAGTTCGGTGGCAGGAGGAACAAGACTTTTGGTCAGGTGATTACAGGGTTATAAATACGAAATCAAATAGGGGTAATGCAGGAGTAGGTTTAATAATGAATAAAAAAATAGGAGTGCAGGTTAGCTACTACAAACAGCATAGTGAACGCATCATTGTGGCCAAGATAGACACAAAGCCCATGCCTACTACAGTAGTACAAGTTTATATGCCAACTAGCTCTGCAGATGATGAAGAAATAGATGAAATGTACGATGAAATAAAAGAAATTATTCAGATAGTGAAGGGAGACGAAAATTTAATAGTCATGGGTGACTGGAATTCGTCAGTAGGAAAAGGGAGAGAAGGAAACATAGTAGGTGAATATGGATTGGGGGGAAGAAATGAAAGAGGAAGCCGCCTGGCAGAATTTTGCACAGAGCATAACTTAATCATAGCTAATACTTGGTTGAAGAATCATAAAAGAAGGTTGTATACCTGGAAGAATCCTGGAGATACTAAAAGGTATCAGATAGATTATATAATGGTAAGACAGTGATTTAGGAACCAGGTTTTAAATTGTAAGACATTTCCAGGGGCAGATGTGGATTCTGACCACAATCTACTGGTTATGAACTGCAGATTGAAACTGAAGAAACTGCAAAAAGGTGGGAATTTAAAGAGATGGGACCTGGATAAACTGAAAGAACCAGAGGTTGTACAGTGTTTCCAGGAGAGCATAAGGGAACAATTGACAGGAATGGGGGAAAGAAATACAATAGGAGAAGAATGGGTAGCTCTGAGGGATGTAGTAGTGAAGGCAGCAGACGATCAAGTAGGTAAAAAGACGAGGGCTAATAGAAATCCTTGGGTAACAGAAGAAATATTGAATTTAATTGACGAAAGGAGAAAATATAAAAATGCAGTAAATGAAGCAGGCAAAAAGGAATACAAACGTCTCAAAAATGAGATCGACAGGAAGTGCAAAATGGCCAAGCAGAGATGGCTAGAGGACAAATGTAAGGATGTAGAGGCTTGTCTCACTAGGGGTAAGATAGATACTGCCTACAGGAAAATTAAAGAGACCTTTGGAGAGAAGAGAACCGCTTGTATGAATATCAAGAGCTCAGATGGAAACCCAGTTCTAAGCAAAGAAGGGAAGGCAGAATGGTGGAAGGAGTATACAGAGGGTTTATACAAGGGCGATGTACTTGAGGACAATATTATGGAAATGGAAGAGGATGTAGATGAAGACGAAATGGGAGATAAGATACTGCATGAAGAGTTTGACAGAGCACTGAAAGACCTGAGTCGAAACAAGGCCCCGGGAGTAGACAACATTCCATTAGAACTACTGATGGCCTTGGGAGAACCAGTCATGACAAAACTCTACCATCTGGTGAGCAAGATGTATGAGACAGGCGAAATACGCTCAGACTTCAAGAAGAATATAATAATTCCAATCCCAAAGAAAGCAGGTGTTGACAGATGTGAAAATTACCGAACTATCAGTTTAATAAGTCACAGCTGCAAAATACTAATGCGAATTCTTTACAGACAAATGGAAAAACTGGTAGAAGCGGACCTCGGGGAAGATCAGTTTGGATTCCATAGAAATGTTGGAACACGTGAAGCAATACTAACCTTATGACTAATCTTAGAAGAAAGATTAAGAAAAGGCAAACCCACGTTTCTAGCATTTGTAGACTTAGAGAAAGCTTTTGACAATGTTAACTGGAAATCTCTTTCAAATTCTGAAGGTGGCAGGGGTAAAATACAGGGAGCGAAAGGCTATTTACAATTTGTACAGAAACCAGATGGCAGGTATAAGAGTCGAGGGGCATGAAAGGGAAGCAGTGGTTGGGAAAGGAGTGAGACAGGATTGTAGCCTCTCCCCGATGTTATTCAATCTGTATATTGAGCAAGCAGTAAAGGAAACAAAAGAAAAATTCGGAGTAGGTATTAAAATTCATGGAGAAGAAGTAAAAACTTTGAGGTTCGCCGATGACATTGTAATTCTGTCAGAGACAGCAAAGGACTTGGAAGAGCAGTTGAACGGAATGGACAGTGTCTTGAAAGGAGGATATAAGATGAACATCAACAAAAGCAAAACGAGGATAATGGAATGTAGTCAAATTAAATCGGGTGATGCTGAGGGAATTAGATTAGGAAATGAGGCACTTAAAGTAGTAAAGGAGTTTTGCTATTTGGGGAGTAAAATAACTGATGATGGTCGAAGTAGAGAGGATATAAAATGTAGACTGGCAATGGGAAGGAAAGCGTTTCTGAAGAAGAGAAATTTGTTAACATTGAGTATAGATTTAAGTGTCAGGAAGTCGTTTCTGAAAGTATTTGTATGGAGTGTAGCCATGTATGGAAGTGAAACATGGACGATAACTAGTTTGGACAAGAAGAGAATAGAAGCTTTTGAAATGTGGTGCTACAGAAGAATGCTGAAGATAAGGTGGGTAGATCACGTAATGAGGAGGTATTGAATAGGATTGGGGAGAAGAGAAGTTTGTGGCACAACTTGACTAGAAGAAGGGATCGGTTGGTAGGACATGTTCTGAGGCATCAAGGGATCACAAATTTAGCATTGGAGGGCAGCGTGGAGGGTAAAAATCGTAGAGGGAGACCAAGAGATGAGTACACCAAGCAGATTCAGAAGGATGTAGGTTGCAGTAGGTACTGGGAGATGAAGAAGCTTGCACAGGATAGAGTAGCATGGAGAGCTGCATCAAACCAGTCTCAGGACTGAAGACCACAACAACAACAGGGATACAATGTTACCTGCAATGAACCCAGCCCTTCAGCATTACCTCTCAGTTACAGAAATTGGACACACATTTGAATTACAACCCAGAAATGGGTGGATTAATACAGAATACAGTGGTAACACATTTATGAAAAAGAATCATGTAAGTAACAGAAAATTATCAAAACAAAATATATGCTCAGGAAATGAGAGAGAATCCTCCACTGTCATCCACCATTCTAATGACAGTGGGCTGCTGTTGCTTCCTCAGACATGCTGAGAGTCAGATGCATATCTATATCATGCAGATGACTATCAACAGTATCCCTGTAATGTAGTGTGGCGTTTGTGTAGTCATGTATGAAAGTAAGGGGCCCATTGAGCTTTGCATCCCCATTTGATGGACCTTATTGCAACATTGGTATTCACTCTTCTGGGTGAGTACGGGCCATGATTTTTTTTTTACCATACTGGGATCCAGAATACCTCTGGATCACTGCTATAACACTAGCACTCATTAGTGGTCTTTTTTACAGAGGCCTGCATTCAAAGCCGAGTTTGTTAGTGTGTCTAATGATCACACAATCGACCAGACTTCAGTCCTTGGTAGTGACATGGATTTTCTTGATGGAATCTTTGGAACAGGAGACAGTTGGTTTTGTGATTAAAACAGAGGACCTAATTGAAGAGTAAAAAGTGGATCTGATTTTACAAGACAGGATTAACATCTGGAATATTAGTCACCATATACCATTTTATTTTATTTACACGTCAAGTTCCATAGGACCAAATTCAGGAGCAAATCTCCAAGGTCATGGAACGTGTCAGAACATGAAATTACAACATAAAAGTAATAACAGATAAAAATAAATGTTCATGAACCCGAAAAAAGTCAGTCCATAAATTTATGTAAACGCAATCAACAATACAATAAGAATCAGCTTAAGTTTTCAAGGTGCTTCTTGACAGAGTAGAAGGAGTGACCCATGAGGAAACTCTTCAGTTTCAATTTGAAAGTGCGTGGATTACTGCTAAGATCTTTGAAATAGAGTGGTAGCTTATTGAAAATGGATGCAGCAGTATACTGCACACCTTTTTGCACAAGAGTTAAGGAAGTCCAATCCAAACGCAGATTTGATATCTGTCAAGTATTAACTAAGTGAAAGCTGCTTATTCTTGAGAATAAGCTAATATTGGTAACAAGAAATGACAATATGGAATATATATATTGAGAGGCCAATGTCAAAATACCCAGACTCGTGAACAGGGATCGACAAGAGGTTCGTGAACTAACACCACTTACTGTCCGAACCACCTGTTTCTGAGCCAAAAATATCCTTTTAGAATGGGAAGAGTTAGCCCAAAATATAATACCATATGACATAAGTGAATGAAAAGAAGCAAAGCAGACTAATTTTCATGTCAAACTATCACTTACTACTGATGCTATTTGAATAGTAAAAATGGCAGTATTAAATCTTTGAACAAGATTCTGAACGTGGCCTTTCCACGACAGCTTACTATCTATCTCAACACCTGGGAATTTGAACTGTTCAGTTTCACTAATCATATGCCTGTTCTGTGAAATTAAAGCATCAGGTTATGTTGAATTGTGTGTTAGAAACTGTAGAAACTGAGTCTTACTGTGATACAGTGTTAGTTTATTTTCTACAAGCCATGAACTTAGATCATGTACGAGCCAATATTGCACACAACATCCTTTACTACCAAGATAGAGTCATCAGCAAACAGAAATATTTTAGAGTTACCTATGTTACCAATTGTGAGCTACTCCCTGTATTCTGTAATGGTCCAACTTCTGGAGCAATATTTTGTGACCAACACAATCAAATGCCTTAGTTAAATCAAAAATATGCCACGCGTTAAAAAACTTTTGTTTAGCCCATCCAGTACCTCCCAGAGAAAAGAGAATATAACATTTTCAGTTATTAAATGACAGCTAAAGCCGAACTGTACATTTGGTAGCAAATCGTGTGATATAAAATGATCAATTATCCTTACATACACAGCCTTTTCAATAACTTTTGCAAATACTGATGGCAAAGAAATAGGCCTAAAATTATCTACATAATCCATTTTTCCCTTTTTATAAAGCGGCTTTACTACTGAGTACTTCAATCACTCAGGAAACTGACCCTTCCTAAAGGAAAAATTACAAAAATGGCTAAACACAGTGCTAACATGTGCAGCACAGTACTTAAATATTCTGCTAGACACTCCATCATAACCATGAGAGTCCTTAGTCTTCAGTGATTTAATTATTGACTCAATCTCCCTCTTGTCGCTATCACAGAGGAGTATTTCAGGCATAAATCTCAGAAAGGCATTTGCCAAGAAAGTTATACGATTCCCTGTAGAAACTAAATTTTTATTTAATTCACCAACAGTTCTCAGAACATGATTGTTAAATACTGTGCTTGAGTAACCAAGGCAGTTAAAGTTTAATGTTCTGTCAACCACTAGGACATTAGTGACAGAGCACCAGATCAGTTTCTCAGCGATGGTGGAGGAAATCAGCATTGATCTTTTGAACAGATTTTTCATGCCATTATCCTAAAACAGTTCACTGAAGCCACATTAAACATAAATGTGGATGACCAGAAGATTTTTAACACTTTGACTGCTGCACACATAGTGATGGGTGTTTCACCTCCAGGTCAGCAGACACATGGCATCAAGCATGAGCAAGGGTCTGCTGTGATGGCCAACAAACACTCAGTATGAGCCATGAGGCTCTGCTGTGGCCAACAGCAGCCTCATGCCTGCCAGCTTTGGTAAGAATTGAGGTCTCATTCACAGAGCCACTATGCTTGCACTTGCACACTTTCTACCATCTTACAGAAAGTTTCATTCATTATAACAAACTGAGAAGCCACTTTCTCCATACCACCGATTAGTGTTGCTAGGCTGGTACCTACAATTTCAAAACTGCAGCAACAACCTCTCTCAGTTTCTTTCATGTACTATGACAAACATGTTCAAAAATGATTTGCTGAGAGATTTTTAGAATTTTAGATTGAATCACTCTATTGTATACAAACATAAGCAGAATACTTTCAGAGAAGCTAATGTCACTCTTTTTTTCATGAGTTTTTATAAAATTTATTGAAATACACTTTAATCCACACTAAAGTTTACAGCCATGTGCAGTCAAATGGATATTATTGTCGTCTATTTCAGAAACTACAAATTATAACTCATCCCTCTCCATACATTTACAAAATTATAATCATCTTGTGTGGCAGATAAAAGTTATTTGAGGAAAGACATTTTAGCCATTTATAACACAAGAAAAAAGATATTTGTGTGATTCCCAAACACTAATTGAAATTAAATTTAGTCTCCATGGTATATGAAGATGAAAAATAGGCTTATAATAAATTAATAGGCAAAATACATACTTATTGTGAAGCTAGATCATCTAAAAATATGACAGCAAAAGGTTTTTGTTGGACAAATGCTACTACCCAATAGAGTAGTAGTGTTATGAATAACTTAGTGTAGGTAATCCATTGAAGGACTCATATGGAATGGAGCACTGCCTGATATAAACTGTGAATAATGTTTCATTATGCTTAAATCAAACCAGAAGCTTGCAAAGGCATACAAAACCATAGTGAATAAATGCTAAGGATATCACACACATCACTATTCCTTGTTCTCATATCCTCAGTCATCTGTATCGATACTATTTCATTGTTGCATTGCATCTTCCTAGGATGAAGTCCCCACAGACCACCTCTAAACCCCCCCCCCCCCATCCTCCTCCCCCCCCCCAACCCACCCCACCCCGCCCCATCCCACCCTGTATGTTGGAGCACTGGGGAAGGTGCAACCATGACTAAGGATCCAATTGTGTCCAATACAGATATGGAAATGAACTACTCCCTACTCTTCAAGATATGCTGAACTGTAAAACTCAGGTCACTACACTGGAACTAAGTAAAAAGTAGGAACTGGAAATTCACAATTTGTATGGAAAATTTGGTACATTTATCTTTTGTGGGAGGATGAGAATGATGGCAGTATTTATTCTGTACACCATGAAAACCAAACAGGTGAAATTTTCAGCAACATGAGTAAGTAGTTCTGCATTTGGAAAAAATGCTGTTGTAGGGAATATATTGTGCAGATTAGTACATGCAGCTACATTCTGTTTGAAACTTAACAAAATTGCAGAGCAAAGTAGATAACATTTGCGAGTAAAAAAGCAATAATTTTCTAAGCTTTGCCACAAGTTCTTAGTTTTTGGGTATAAAATAAATACTATACAATAATTAACAAAATTTTAAACATTATAACTGGTGATAAAAAATTTACAAACTGTAAGTTACTCAGAACCAAATACACTGCAATTAACAGTTCTGTTTCTAAATTACTGTTTATAGTACTATCGATGCTTCAGTTTTTATGTGATAAAAATTTCCACGTCAGTGACGAAATCCTCAAGGTGTGTGGATCAGGTGACTGAAGCATGGCAGTGGGAGTGTAGACAAAGAGTCTGGTGGGTATAAGATGGAAGGAGCTACCCCAAATGTAGCTGAATGTTGTGTTGGGCCAGAGTGCAGCTTCTGTGGTGCATTGGTGGTTCTGTGAACTGGGTCATAGACATGTTAGTCGGGTTCTGGGAGTTCACTACCCATGCAGGTTTGATTCTATGTATTGAAACCATAGTGCACGTGTTGTATCTTGTAAGGCTCAGAATAGAGTGGCTGAAGTGATGCTGTTATAGTGCAATCACATGACACATCCTTGTAGGCCACTAAGACTTTACTCACAAAAACCTTGGGAAAGCTATGACGCTGTGCAGGAGGCATCCTGACATTGGAGATATGCTTTCTGACTTGTTGGACCATTGCCCACAGTTCAGTGGTGTCAGGTAATGCCACAGGGATGACAAACACTGCTGGGAGGTTCAATTTTTCATTTATGCAGTACCACCAACAGCGGAGCCTATATGTCCTCCATGAAAGCACTGTGAATACTGAGAAGCACCAATGGAAGGGCCTCTGACTATTGTCTTCCATGGCACATTGGCAACGTTTTGAGTGTGTGTTGCCACAACTCCACGAACCTATTACTCTGCAGCTGATAAACTGTTTGTGAAAGCATTGTATCCAAAGAGGCTCCACAATTCTTTGAACGGTGCTGCATCAAATTGTCTGCACTGGTCCATCATTATTGTGGCATAGCTACCAGACCATGAGATCCATACATGCACAGAAGATTCATCTGTTGTCGCGGCCATGTTGTCCAGTATCGGTATAGCGTGAACACACCACATGACTTGATTGATGGCTGATGAAATATTCTTGTATACACCAGAATGAGGCAACAGATGGACAAAATCCAAATGTACATGCTGTAATCTACCCACTGGAGTGTAGCATTATCTGAGCTTTGGGCTAGCATACCTGCCTGTTTTGCAGCATTGCCATGTAATGCAGGTGTGCGCTCACTTTTTAGTCATCAACCGGCCAAACAAAGTTGTCTGTTACAAGGTTGGTCATAGGGTGGGTACCCAGACATGATAAATTAGTGAGACTATAAAACACAAGTCTTCTCGTTTGTGACAGAAGCAATGGTCTAAATTTCCCTCTCGATATGTCACACCAGACTTGTCTGTCCAATCTGGGGAGGCAGTGGTGCTCAAACCAAAGGCTCATCAAGGTGTTCTGCAAAGTTCTTTAATTTATGCATCTGTCTTCTGCAGTGAAGCAACTTCATAATAATTAATACACACTGGAACAGCACTGATTCTTGAGAGGAAGTCTGCCCCCTAAAATATGTTGCAACTCATTCGTAAACTCACTTGCATAGTCCAAATGGTGAAGATGTCATTGTGGGCAGTCATTCTTGGGATTCCGTATAGACTCTTCTAGTCGTCTGTGAAAATAGTGAAGAGCTTACCTTCCACATCTGTTATGAAATGACATACTGCTCTGTACACTACTAACAGCTCTCTGTCAAATAGAGACCATCTGCACTATGACTCCATCAGTTTGTGAGAAAATAAATGTAACAGTTGTTGGAACCTGTTGACTAGTTGTCAGAGCACTGCACCAATCGCCACATCAGTTGTGTTCGTGCTAACCGACATGGGAGCCTCACTTACAGGATGTACTAGAGTCACAGTTTGTTGGAGGGACAATTTGATGTTATAAAAGGCCCTGAGCATATCCAAAGCCCATGTCTACTTTTTTTTTTTTTTTTTTTTGCCAATTTGAAGGTTGGCAGCCCTGCAGCCAGGCGACGGCGCGAGTTTTGATGTTCTCGTAAGGATAAGTCATTTTAGATTATAAAACATATAGTTTACTTCTGATTATGTGGTAAATAGGTGTATTAGTGTGCCTTTTAAGTGTACCTTGAAAGGTTTCATTTTTCTTTACGTAATATAGCAAAGAATGCGAAAAGATCGTACAGTTGTATTTTCTGTTTACGTTTTGCCACAGCAAATCTATAGAATTTCATTTAGTTGTTCTTTGCTCTCTCCAGCAATTAAACCATAGCGTACCTCTTCATTATTTAACTAGCATTTCTGGAATGTAGCGTAAAGTTTAAGTTGTTGTTTCAGAAACTTTGCACTGTTGTTTTTGTTTACACATAGTTGCGTGTAGACCAAATTTGTGGAACCATATTTTCGTGTTTATCTGTAATTTAACTGACTTATTCTTAATAAACTATTACGTTTATCATGAGTGAAAAGTGCTTGACTTGCCGTAGAATTGTTAGGTCGGGGCTTTGGTGTTATGGGTGCTGTAGTTTTTTCCATGTGGGTGACTGTAGTGGCGTGGGAATAGGGGAAGTAAATGAGACTCATCAGTGGTTTTGTAGGATTTGTAGTAGAGATAGGAAGATACTAGAACAGGATGGGAAAATTGCCACTCTTCAGGCTGAGTTAGACAAGGCCAGGGGAGATCTTGACAAGTTAACGAAGGAGAAGGGTAAAGAGAGGTCAGAAGTGGCAACAGGCAACAGGAGGAACAGGCCTAGAACTTTGTCTGACAGCTTCATCTTCATGGTGAATGTGGAAAACAGATTTTACCTGTTGCTTCAGTTAGAAGCTGGTGATCCTCAAGCAGTTGCAGGTGTAGACAGGACACAACAAACTTTCAGCAGCGAAGTGAAAAGTAAGAATGTAGGGAAATCAGTAAAGAGAAAGAAAGTGTTGTTGTTAGGTAGTTCCCATGGAAGAGGTGTTGGCCAACTTTTGCAGGATGAACTAGGATCAGAATACCAGGTCACCAATTTTTTTAAACCTAGTGCTGGTCTGGAGCAGGTGGCAGAGGATTTAGGATCACTTTGCAAAGATTTCACTAAGGAAGACAGCATGGTTATAGTGGATGAGGCAGATAATAGTATTGACAGAGATCCTGGGTACAGAATAGAGTGTGACCTGGCAAAGATTGCATCAGCATCAAAGCATACAAGTGTTGAGTTTGTATCTGTTCTTGGGCGCCATGACCGACCTCATTTGAACTCTTCTGTCAAGAGAGTTATTTTGGAGTTGGAACGGCTGCTTATGTCAGGTGCCATGTTCCTGTTGATTCTCTCAATAGGTGGGATTATATTAGGCATGGCCTTCACCTCAACAGGAGGGGGAAGGGTAAACTGGGTGGGAAAATAGCAGGAAAGTTAAAGGGGGAGGCACTGTCATGAGTGATAAAATACCAGTGGTTATAGGGTTCAGAAAAGACCCTTTTTTAGGGTAGCGAGGACAGAAAGAAACCAAATTTTAAGGGAGGTTATGACTGAGACAAACCTTCAGTTTGACAAAGAAACAAAAAAAAAAAACCATAATTCTAGCTTATTACATCAGCATAAACAGCTATTGGTTAAGAATTTTCAACAGTCAGCAGATATTTTAACTCTACCTAATTTTACTCAGTCAGTGTGAAATATCAGCTATTTTCATTGCATCAAAATATTCGAGGACTGAGAAATAAAATTAATGAATTAATTATCTGCATAGATGAATTAGAGTCTTCAAACCCAGCTGACATAATCTGCCTCTCTGAACATCATGTGACCACTGGTATAGAACTTTTAAGTGTTAAGGGTTTAGGTTAGCATCTCACTTTTGTAGATCAGCAATGGAGAAAGGAGGTGTTGCCACATTCATCAGAAACTGTCATAAATTTAAGAATATAGACATTCATAAATTTTGCCTAGAACAGCATATGGAAGGATGTGCAACAGAATTAGAATTTCACAAAAAATCCTTCATAATATTAAGTGTATATTGAGCACCTGCAGGTAACTTTAATCTGTTCGTAAACCACCTTGAAGCTGTACTGGCCCATTTAACAACCAAAAAGAAAGAAATAATGTTGCTGGTGATTTCAACGTAGATTTCCTTAAAGACTCTCCCAATAAGAACTAATTTGAGTTAGTAACACTATCATTCAACTTCATTCCCACTGTAAAGTTCCCCACTAGGGTAGCCAATTGCTCACAAACAGCCATTGATAATATTTTTATAGAAAAGTTCAATGAACAAAATTATATTACAAAACCAATAGTCAATAGCCTCTCAGGTCATGACATGCAGTTCCTTCTGTTAAATGTTAATAATGAACAGGATATAAAATCTGTTAAATCTGAGCTCAAGAGGGTAATCAATAAGCCAAAAATTGATTATTTTAGGGCACTCCTCAGAGACATTCTCTGGGCTGGTGTTTACAGCACTCATGGCATGAATGAAAAATATAACACTTTTGCTAAGAAAGTGCTTATCTTATTCAAACACTGTTTTCCCCAAAAACTTACCAAGGTTAGAACAAAGTCTACAAAGAAGTCATGAATTACTCAAGGAATAGGGGTATCTTGTAAAACAAAAAGAAAACTGTATCTGTCAGTCCAAAACAGTTCCGATGTTGATGCTATAGCACATTACAAGAAATACAGCACAATATTAAAGACTATAATATGGACATCAAAGCAAATATATTACAAGGAAAAGATAGTCATATCAGATAACAAAATAAAGACAATATGGGATATAGTGAAGGAGGAGACCGGTAGAACCAGACATGAAGAGGGACAAATAGCATTAAGAGTAAATGATACATTGGTGACAGTTGTGTATAGTGTTGCAGAACTTTTTAACAAACATTTTATAACTGTTACTGAAAAGATGGAGTTGTCAGGTTCTGTAGATGCTGCTATGGAATACCTCAGACCAGTCATTTCAAGTAACTTCCATAATATGATTTTGACCCTCACTATCACAGCAGAAATAATGTCCATCGTAAAATCTTTAAAATCAAAAACATCTAGTGGGTATGATGGAATATCAACAAAGCTGATTAAAGAATGTGATTCTGAGTTAAGTAACATATTAAGCTATCTGTGTAACCAGTTGTTTATCAGTGGAATATTTCCTGAATGGTTAAAATATGCTGAAGTTAAGCCACTGTTTAAGAAGAAGGGAGATAAAGAAATAGCATCAAATATCCATCCAATTTCACTTTTGCCAGCATTCTCAAAAATTTTAGAAAAAGTAATGTGCAATTGGCTTTATAACCATCTTATCTCAAATAACATACTGTCAAAGTCACAGTTTGGATTTATAAAGGGTTCTGATATTGAGAAGACTATCTACACTTACAGTGAAACTGTGCTTAATTCATTAGATAAAAAATTGCAGGCAACTGGTATATTTTGTGATCTGTCAAAGGCATTTGACTGTGTAAATCACAATATCCTTTTAAGTAAATTAGAATATTATAGTGTAACAGGAAATGCTGCAAAATGGTTCAAATCTTATATCTCTGACATGTATCAAGCTATCAGGCATCATCCAACTGGGAACTGATCACATGTGGGGTCCCACAAGGTCCCATTTTAGGGCCCTTACTTTTTCTTGTGTATACCAATGATCTTTCATCAGTAACATTACCAGATGCCAAGTTTGTTTTATTTGCTGATGATACAAACATTGCAATAAATAGCAGATCAAGTGTAGTCTTAGAAAGATCAGCTAATAAAATATTTGTGGACATTAATCGCTGGTTCCTAGCCAATTCTTTGTCACTAAACTTTGAAAAAACATACTACATGCAGTTCAGAACTTGTAAGAGGTGCCCCACGAGTATATGCCTAACATATTATGACAAGCAGATAGACGAAGTGGACAGTGTTAAATTCTTGGCATTACAGCTTGATAATAAGTTCAACTGGGAAAAACACAACACAGAACTGCTGAAGCATCTTAACAAATCTCTATTTGCAGCGCAAATTGTGTCAGACATAGGGGATATAAAAATGAAAAAGCTGGCATACTATGCTTACTTTCATTCCAAAATGTCATATGGGATTATTTTTTGGGGTAATTCATTAAGACAAGCTAAAGTTTTCTGAGCACAAAAATGTGCAGTAAGAATTATATGTGGTGTGAACTCAAAAACAGCCTGCAGAAGCCTGTTTAGGGAACTAGGGATACTAACTACTGCTTCCCAATATATTTATTCTTTAATGACATTTGTCATTACAAATATATCATATTTTCAAACCAACAGCTCAATTCATGGAATCAATACTAGAATTAAAAATAATCTTCACAAGGATTTAAAGTCACTTAGTCTTGTACAAAAAGGTGTGCATTATTGAGGAACACACGTTTTCAATAACTTGCCAGCAGCCATAAAAAGCTTAACAACCAATGAAATTTAGTTTAAGAGAAGCCTAAAGGATTTATTGGTGTCCAACTCCTTCTACTCCATTGATGAATTTCGCAGTAGAACCAACTGATTTTTGTGTATATATGTATAAGTACAATATAACTTCTGCACAATTTCAGTGCAGTAATGTGATCATTGTAAATAAGTATTGTTGTTGTTGTTGTGGTCTTCAGTCCTGAGACTGGTTTGATACAGCTCTCCATGCTACTCTATCCTGTGCAAGCTTCTTCATCTCCCAGTACCTACTGCAACCTACATCCTTCTGAATCTGCTTAGTGTATTGATCTCTTGGTCTCCCTCTACGATTTTTACCCTCCACGCTGCCCTCCAATGCTAAATTTGTGATCCCTTGATGCCTCAAAACATGTGCTACCAACCGATCCCTTCTTCTAGTCAAGTTGTGCCACAAACTTCTCTTCTCCCCAATCCTATTCAATACCTCCTCATTAGTTATGTGATCTACCCACCTTATCTTCAGCATTCTTCTGTAGCACCACATTTCAAAAGCTTCTATTCTCTTCTTGTCCAAACTGGTTATCGTCCATGTTTCACTCCCATACATGGCTACACTCCATACAAATACTTTCAGAAACGACTTCCTGACACTTAAATCTATACTCGATGTTAACAAATTTCTCTTCTTCAGAAACGATTTCCTTGCCATTGCCAGTCTACATTTTATATCCTCTCTACTTCGACCATCATCAGTTATTTTACGCCCTAAATAGCAAAACTCCTTTACTACTTTAAGTGTCTCATTTCCTAATCTAATCCCCTCAGCATCACCCGATTTAATTTGACTACATTCCATTATCCTCGTTTTGCTTTTGTTGATGTTCATCTTATATCCTCCTTTCAAGACACTGTCCATTCCGTTCAACTGCTCTTCCAAGTCCTTTGCTATCTCTGACAACATTACAATGTCATCAGCGAACCTCAAAGTTTTTATTTCTTCTCCATGGATTTTAATACCTACTCCGAATTTTTCTTTTGTTTCCTTTACCAGTATTATAGTAGTTGTATTACATGTTTATTACCTTATAAATAAATAAAAAAAACTTTTTTATTTTAAATTCAGTTCATTAGTATTTGTAAAATGATTCTTTCATATAGCGTTAATTAAAAAATGATGATCATTCCAGTTGGGACCTGTGGAATGGTACATTATCTTATTTGTTTGAGTTGTAAATATTTGTCATGTATTTTTGTTTTTTCTGACATGTTCTACATCCTGGAGGATCTCCTCACTACAGATCAATTGGAATGAAAGTAAATCTAATCTAATCAAATCTAATCTTTCCATGTTTAATTTTTACTGCCAGTGCATCCATTAATGGGACTTGAGTAGCTTCAACCTGCAGTAGATGTTGCCTATAGAAGTTGATAGTTCTCAGAACTCACCTTAATTCTTCATAAGTTTGCAGCCAACGTAGAGCTTGAAGCAGTGCTGTTGTTTCTGTGGTAGGGAGGACCCCTGCTGCATTAATCATGTGCCCTAGAAATGTGACTTGCTCTAGGTGTAACTGGCATTTCTTTGTGTTGATATCACCACCATGATGATCAAGGGTATCGAACACAGAGTGAAAGTGTACCTCATGATCAGCTACATTTGATGAAAAATTCAAAATGTCATCAAGGTAAGAATAAAGAAAGGAAAAATCTTAAAATTTTGTCAATAAAACACTGCCATCTGTGCATGGCATTTTTTAGACGGTAAGGCACGAAAAGATACTCATACAATGCAAACAGTCTAATAACAGCTGTCTTTGGCATGTCATCTGGAGGCACAGTGATCTGGAGATATGCCTTCTTGCTATCGATTACACTGAAGACAGAAGCCCCTACCGAACCATGAGAAAAATCCTGGATGTTCAGAACCGGGTACTTGCCTAGTACTGTTCATGCATTTAACAAACGATAAACCCTACACATTCTATGAGACCTATCCTTCTTAGGGACCAACTGCATGGGCAGTGGTATCACAATCTCAGTGTTGAGTAGTTCGTGCATATTATGTTTGCTATATGAAATCAGTCCAGTGCCAGACATTGAGTCTTATAATGAACTGGCAGTCATGGTGTCATAATCATGCGGTGTACTGTCTCATATTCACACTATGCCTGGCCCTTTATTCACAACGCTCGGTTTTGTCACTCATCACACATGTGGGGGTGGCATGCACTTAAAATATCGGATAGTGCACTAACCTTGATCTATCACTTTGCATCAGAAACCTATGTAGGCAACAATGTCTCATGATGCATGTGCTGAGTAGACTGTTGCTGTAGTGATTGTTGTTACAGATATTGCTGTTGTCACTGACTCCATTGTCATTGTTATTGTAAGAGTGCAACATGGTCACAAGCACTACTCAAGCCCTTTTGTAATATAAGGAGTCTCTTTTTCAGATCTGCTCTGGATGCACACAACTGTTAGGTGCTCCTGTGTAGCATCCTAAAATTTCTTCGTCATATGGCTAATTCTTCTGTTAAAGCCTGCTGTAGTCTCACATCCTCTCATGAGAGTCTCTTGACTCTGTGTTTGGTGGAATAATCCTGCTGCCTAGTCAGGTGCCAGGTTGAAAAACTTCCCCAACATCAGTTCACTCACTTCTGCAATAAAAAATGCGACATACACTTTTAACTAAGGCCAATGTATAAGGTTCATCCTACAATTCCTTGATATTTAATGGAGTGTCATTTCCTACATGTAGTAGTACTTCCCCTTTGCCATCTTGAGGAGGTCCTGAAGAACCTGGCAATGTATGCTGACCCTGAGTCAATAAGGAAACAACATATAGTCTCTTAAATGTTCCTTGAAGCTGTGTTATACTTGTTTAGCTTTTAATCTGGCTGGGTAGGTGACTTCTTGGTTGAGTGTGGCCCTGTGCACCTATCACAAACTTCCCCCAAAGTTTCTGTAATTACATGGAACTGAGCAATTGCATACTTTGTCTTCTAAGTGTGCATGGTACCAGGAAATTTACTAGTGTATCAAAGCCACAGCACATTAACTGCAGGAGTCAGCTGAGGATGGAGCAGAATTAGGCCGAAGGTCAGTGGACCCTCTTTGTGCACCTTTGAAAGTGCATGTGGCTGCTCAGTCGGCAGAATCAGTGCAGAGCTGTTGTGGCCCCATCATGTCTGAGGGTAGCAATTGCTGAGCTTTGTGGTAAGTAACTGCAGTACCCTGCGTGGTTGTGGGTGACTATGCAACCTATTGGACAAACATTACCAGTTCTCTGAAGTGTCATGTCTCTCACAATTAACACTGAGTGAATGAGTGATAGGAGCTTAAGCATCAAAACTGCCCTCAAAGTTCTGAATCACATACTGTCCTGCAGGACAGATTTCCATAGTAGTATCCAAAATTGTGAGAGTGTGGTGTTACAAATTCTCTCTTCACATGTGAGTTGTTGAAGTTGTCTTCATCAGACACTGTAGTAGCACCATCTTTTCTGATTCAAATTTCCCAGTAGGCTGGGGGGGGGGGGGGGGTACTTGTAGAATGTCACTGATGATGTGAGCATGACTGGAGAGGTTGCACAGAAGGGTTACAAATTTCCACATGTCATGCTCAATATAGTAACACTGCAAAATGAGATCAGTCATCTGAAACCAAAAATGGAGATGAGACTGAAAAGCAGGTAGTTTGATCATATGACCCAGATGAAACAGTTTGTCACTAAAACTCTGTCCATGGTGTGTATGTAAAGTCTGTCCTGGAATAGTGGTAGACAACTCATTTCATCAGCATGGCCCAAAAGGAAGCCCAGGGTACATGTCACAGGGTTCAATTCATTGAGGACAGCTTTTGTGGCATGAATGGGTTTGTCTGGAATGACACAAGCATGGAGGCATTTATTTTATTTTATTTCCTGTTATTTGATATGCGTATTCCATGGATCCATACATGCAAGTGATTTGCTTGGATGTGAAAAGTGTCAATACAGTTATACAAATATTACAGAATAATAATGACATAGTACAATAATATAAATAATAGTAAGTATCAATTTTTCTGATTTACTAGTGCACATTTATCTATTATTGTAATTCACTGTCTAACATTAACATAGTATTGTATCTTTCATCTAATAACTGAATAACAAGCTATATCTTTTTATTCAAAAAGTCAATTAAAAGCATAGATGGGAACTTTTGATTATTTCTGAAAAAGAATTCATCTAAGGAGTACTGTGGATGTTCAAGCAGGTATTTCCTTAACATACATCTGAATAGCTTTTCATTTTCTCTTGCACATTAGTGCATTAAAAGTCTTAACAGCAGCATACTTTACTCCCTTCTGTACAAGTGACAAATTTTTTTAAAGTTTACAATGGAGATCATCTTTGCCTCTAGTGTTATAGTTGTGGTATGAACTATTTGTTTCATACAGAGCATAGTTTTTAATGACAAAATTCATCAAAGAGAATATGTACTGAAGTATTCCTAACTGTATGAAGAGTTTTTTACATGATGTCCGTGGAGAAACCCTATGCATGATTCTGACTGCTCTCTTCTGAGCTGTTAGGATTTTTTTGAGACTGGTGAATTACCCCAGAAGATTATGCCATAACTCATTAATGAGTGAAAGTACCCAAAATATGCTGATTTTAAAATGGTGATGTCCCCAAGATGAGTGATGATTCTTATAGCAGAAGTTGCAGATGACAGCCTTTTGTGAGTCAGGGACACATGATGTTTCCAGTTCAGCCTACTGTCAATATGAACCCCTAGGAATTTAGTGGAATGCATCTGTTCTAGTACCTGGCTGTCATGTGCAGTGACTAGGTTTTCTGGATTTTTATTTTTAGTGTGGAACTGAATAAAATTAGTTTTTTAAATATTAACTGAAAGAGACTTAATGATTGGTATACTTATGTGCCTGTTGCATGGATCAAGGTATGTGGTCAGAGTAAAACACAGATGGTCTATAACACCTAAATTAGTGAACTGTTGATACATTTATTGTTTCCACGCATGGTCACCATTAACAGCATTGTCTGTACATTGCATCGTAATGCATCTCTGTGTTTTAGTTCCATCTGATAATGGTCAATGGAAGCACAATTCCACATGAGTTGTTGAAAAAATGGATGCTGCTGAAGTGTGTCAATTGTTTAAGCAGCACTTGAATGTCACACAAATCCAGAACGGACAAACAAACTGCTGCACAGGAATGCGGTCGCCACCGTAGGTAATCCATTGCACGACTTGTGCAGAGTGAAGTGTTAGCTGATATAAACTGTGAATAATGTTTTATTCCTCTTAAATCAAACCAACATACATGTGAGTGTCTGCTTGCAAAGGCTTATAAAACCAGACTGACTAAACACTAAAAACATCACACACCTCACTATTCTTTGTTCTTGTATCCTCAGTCATCTATATAAATACTATTTCATCACTCTATTGCATTTTGCTGGTGGGGTGGTGCTTATATTCTCTTGACCTAGATGCTGCTCCTGTCTAGGTGTCGTCCTAGTCAGTTTGCTATTGGCTGACGTCATCTCACAGCACAGCCCTCTCTCCCCTTCTGTTCTTCATCGTTGTGCTGGCACTTGTCGTTACGCCAGAACATTCCCCCCCCCCCCCCCCCCCCCCCCCCCCCCCCCCACTAAAGTGACACAGACTGTAGGCAGCACAACAACCACAGGGGAGACAGGAGGGTGGACACTTTGTTGGACTGGAAGTTGTTGCTGCAGGGGCGCCAAGGTTCCGGTCGTACCCCATCATCCGGCCTTTGCTCTGGTGGAAACGCCCCTGGAAAACAACCAGATGGGTAAGCGTCCACTTCCTGATGATAAGAACCAGATGGAGAAGGTGTCAGTTGCTGTGGTGTGGGTGGGTTCAGCTCCATTGGTAGGACGATAAGAGGTGGAGAAGGTGAAGGCTCTGTCTCCATGGGGTCATCCCGTAGTGTCATGATGACACCCCTGGCGGCTGCTGTCGCACAGTGTCTTCAGGGTCTGTGAATCCAGGGGAAGAGACACAGAAGGATCACCATACAAATGAGAGTGACAAAGTTGATTTTGATGTTTGCACTGTATATTGTCTGGAGCTGAAATGGGATACATGCAGGGACAAAGTCAAAGGACCGTCTTGCCTCGCACCCACCATCTGCTGCCACTAAAAACCCTGGAAACACAATATCATGCAGTGTGAAGCGATACTTTCCCTTCCTTTGGGGCAGGGTATTGAGGAGGCTGGAGCAGGTGGAGCAGTGTCTGATGGCGGCAGCCGTGAAGCAATTCCGCGGGCGATGGTCCATCTTGTAGGTTCCAACAATAGGAGGTGAGAAATAGTTGCAATACTTGATCCCTCATGTGTGTGGAGCAAAGTCTGGCCATCTGCTGCTTGGAGGTTCTGACAAACTGTTCCACTTCGCTGTTTGACTATGGATGGGATGGTGCACTAGTTAGATGCTGCATGCCATTACATTCACATAATGTTCCATATTCATTTGACATGAACTGAGGGCCTTTGTCTGACTCTATGACTTTCAGGTAAACCTTTGGGGCAAAAAATAGAAGACAACACCTGAATGGTGCTACATGACATCGTTGAGTTCATTGGCACAGCAAAAGGAAACTTGCTATATGAGTCAACCACAATCAACCAATGAATGTTCCAGAAAGCTCCTGTAAAGTCTATGTGCACACATTTCCATGGTGAATGTGACTTAGACCAAGCAGAGAATTTTTGTTGTGGAGCGGACTGATTTTCCACACATGTGTGACACTGTGACGTCATATGTTCTATTTGGATATCCGCACCCTGCCAAGTATAGTATTGACGCGTTAAGTTTTGAAAAATAGTGACCAGCACCTAATCTGTGCTTGAGATCTTCTGGGCATAGCAATGGATATGTGTCAGAGTGTGTGGGTTGACTGTAGACTTAAAGTCAACACAGAGGTGAATGTGACCTGAAGGTTTGGGGAGCAAAACCAATGGACTTGCCCACTGACTATCTTGTATGGGCACAACAGCTCCTCTATCTTGCAATTCTCTAAGTTCAGCAGCGACCTTGTCCTGTAATGCAATGGGAACAGTTCTGGCCCAGCAAAATTTTGACTAAGCATTGTCTTTCAGAGTGGTATGTGCAACAAAATTGTTAGCCTTGCCTAAAACTTTAAAAAGAGTTCTGGGAATTCTTTCAGCAAACTCGCTACACTATCTTTTTCTTGGAATGCAGACACTGACAACACATTGTCCTGAATGTTAAAGTCAAACAAATCAAATGAATCAAGACCAAAGATGTTCCCACAATTGCGTGCTTGTAGCACCATAAAAGTCACTGTTCCTGTAATCAAGTGATACATGGCAGGCAGAGTACATATTCTGAGAATGGGAACAACTTGTCCATTATAAGCCAGCAGGTGCATGCTAATTTTAGACAGGCATGGGGAGCCTAACATTTCATATGTGCGATGCTACAGTAGTGTAACAGAGGCGCCTGTGTCCAATTGAAATTTTCCACAAAGAAACAAGTGAACAAAAAGCTTGTTGGACAGGTGTAGCACTGAAGAAACTGCTCACTTGCCGGTTTTGCTAATGCCTTTTGCAAACTTTGAATATACTGCATTAATGACATGGGTCTTGTGACTAGATTTTTGTGAGTGGTCCGAATTCCAATGTTTGTTCTATTGCAAATGTATGGATTGTACATATCCTTTCTTGCCATAAGTGTAACACCTTGCTTGTCTGTAGGGGCAGTCTTGGTGTTTGCGCCATGAATAACACCAAGGTCATGACTTAATTCCCTTCAGTGGTGTAGTCACCTGTTTACTGAGGTGCTTATGCAGCATGGAGAGTCATTTACACAGTGTGGTGAGTGCAAGCTGTTGCTGCCAAATGGGCTGTGGCAAACAAGGAACTCAACTTGACAAATTGCTGGCTGCTCAAATTTATCAGTGAACAGGGCACCTGAATTTTACTGATCTAGTATTTGCACTAATTGCTGAAATGATGGATGGGACTGTTTCAAAATTTGTTCTCTGAGTTTGACATCAGTTACACTGTACACGATTGCATCACGCAACATAACTTCTGAAAATAAAGCATCACAAGCACATTTGAATTTGCATTTCCTTGTCATACCCTGCAAATCTGTTACCCACTTGTGATAAGTTTGTTCTGACCATTATTTGCAATAAAAGAATTGATATCTAGCTGCTACCACATTCACTTGTCAGTCATATTAGTTAGTTAGTGAGTCTACAACCTGATCATATGAAAGTTCACTCTAAGTGGCGTTGGGGTACACTTTTTGTAGGAGCCTAAACACTGCACTTCCTACTGTTGAGAGAAAGTAATGGATTTTCACAGTACCTGGTACATTGTGACTATGTGGGCTTCAAACTGTTGCAACCACTTGAGCCATTCCTCTTTTTGTACATGAAACTGGCGAAAAGGCGATATAGCACTGGGAGTAGATATTGCTTTTGCTGCATTAGTGGTTTGGTTTACCAGGAGCTGCCATGCCACATTTAGCAGTGAGGATAGTTGCTTGTCCTGAAACTGAAACATCTGCATTAGTTGCATTGTATTTAGTGCTGGCAGCTGTGATGCCTGAGCAGAGGGTGGGATAGGCGGGGTGGGCATGTTGGAAGAGACAAATGTAATAGACAGGCAAGCCAAGCAGGCAAAATAAGTACAAAAGCAAAGAAAATGTATGCAACTGACTAGCAAAAATATGATAACAGACTGTTAAAGCAAGTAAACACTCTGCAAAGAAATACAAGAGAGAATTAAGGCGTCAGAAAAAACAACAAAAGAAAATTCTGTGGCCATGTGGCACTGGGTTCTTCTTATAACTCATTGCCAATGTAGTATCCTCCCCGCTCATCTAATATAGGGTGCCTAGGAAGCTGTTTTCTCAGACCACAGCACAATAATTCAAGGAAATCGTATTAATGGAGTTTGTTACCCTAAGTTAAATTGACAATTCTTAACTTTGCATATTAACAAAAATGTGTCGCAAGCAACTGGTGACAGGCAAATAATCACTGTCCTTCAGTGTGTACAATTTCAATGCAAGCAAAACAAAACAGCTCATAAGTCACTGCTGTAGCGTTTGTATGATGGCTAGTCTTCTACTGCCTGTGGCTAGGTCAAGTGGGGCTTATATTCTCTTGGCCGAGATGCCGCTCCTGTCTTGGTGTTGTCCTAGTCAGCATATTATTGGCTGATGTCATCCCACAGCCCTCTCTGCTCTTCCATTCTTCATCCTCATGCTGGTGCTTGTCGTTACTCCACACTCCAATCGATGTCCATCTGTGTCAAGTACTGGGGCAATGAGGCGAATCCGTAATGTTAATGGCATGTAGGTGAAATTGTGTCATGTATTTTCCATTAACAACCAGATACCAAATCACACAAGAACTGGAGGAGGACAGGACATCGTGCACAGAATGCCAGACCATGGGCCTTGTGAACATAGGGTGCCCATCTCATTCCAGGTGTGATCTCTCATCATCAGGTGATGCACATCACATGCTGTAGGGTTCTTGATATGAGTCAAGTCTGCATGGAAATAAATGTAATTGATGAAGAAGGTCCTGATGTTTGAGAGGAAGGTAGAAATGTGTGCCACTGCAACAACTGGCACTATCCACGATTTAATCATCATATTTACATGAAGGGCAGCCACTCTTGCATCGATACTGACAACTCGAAGGCAGCCATCTCAAGGAGGAAGAGTTAGCATGTCGTAGTAGACTTTGGTGATAACATCCATGCTCACAAAGTAGACAAACACCACCAGCAGTCTGTGTGCTGTTGCCTTAGCCATTAGTAAAATCTGTGCTAAACAAAGAGAGTCATGATGCCAGATGAGTGCTGACAAATTCAACACATTGAAGCATGTCTAATGCTCCTAAGACGTTGCCATGAACATTTGCGCAGATCTCATGAAGGAGGTGTTCACTGTATGTTGCGTGTGAAGCTGATACCCCAACATTTGAGCTTTTCCAGTAATGGGAGTGTGGCCACACTCCTTGCTGAAAGACCTTACTAAAGATCATAGCACCAGACTTTACATGGCTGATCGCAGCAGCCTCATATTGGGTAATCCATTCCAGCGTCCTTGCTCTTCATTGCCCAGTGGAACCAAGAACATGAAGTCACCTGCTTATGCATGGAAGATAGAAGCATGACCCCTCATTGGGATCCTAGTCAGCTGACTCCAGAAAACCATGTAACAGGGGCTCAAGAATGATGGCATAAAGAAGCATTGTCAGCAGTCATACCTGGCAGACGGACTGCATGATAGTAACAAGGCCTGTCACACAGCCATTGACCAGCAGCCATGACATGGCATCTTCAACGAGTCACAAGACAATATGCATAAGTGTGCGGGCAGAGTCCATCTGTTGCAACACTGTCTCCAGAAAGTCATGACTCACTCTATCAAAGACATGGTTGAAGTTTGCTATCACTAAGGCACTGCAAATGTGACATGTTGCTGCCATGTCTATGATATCACGATAATCGCTGAGTGCTGCCTGAGTATTGCTTTCGGCACCAAAGCTTATTTTATCCATAGAGATGATTTGAGGTAGGGTGCACTGAAGGTGGATGGCAAGACTCAGGGTAAAAAACTTGAAGTTACATTTTAACATGATCTCCTGTCGATAATGTCTAACTCCCTAACCCCTGGATGGCTTTGGAACTGGGATAAGAGATCTTCTACAAATACAGGCAAGAGGATAAAAGTCAGGGGTCATCAGTTCTTGATACATCTCAGTCCAATGTCAAGCCATGATGTTGTGGAATGCATGGTAAAACTCCAGCAGAAAGCTGTCTTGGCCTAGGGATTTGTTTGCTGCTCCCTTATGGAGAGTGTCAGAGAAATTATCAGTGGTAATCGTGACCATAAGCATATCCACAGTCACTCCATCTAGGGTTTCCATCAATGAATAGTGGACATTACCCATTGTTTTGGTGTTCTGGCCCATTGCCACAAAAATTGTTTGTAGTGGTACACAAAGGACCAGCAATAACATTCAGGGACATCGATTGGTGATCATCTGGCATGCTGTGGGCATGGACCAGCACTCTCTGACACCACTGCTTCTCTTGGATAATACAATGCGTGGACAGGGGTTCTCATACCCAATCTCACATCTCGCATGTACCATTGTTGCCTTAATGCAGTAATGTGTAAGCAAACTTACCTTCACCTTAATGTATTGAATTTCAACCTGGCCTGAGAGTTTGCAGAGTAATGTGCAATAACATTCCATACTACCCCAATACCACTGCATTTTGTCACAACCATAATTTATCGTCAATTGATGTAAAGTGGGCTTGGCTCAGTCAAGCCACAACCGGTGCATTGAAGGTTATGATGGAAGGCATCTCTCATAGATGTGCCCAGTCGTCTCTATGAGCTGCCTGCATTCCAGATCCTGGAGATGTGTGACACTCAGCTTCCATGTGCCTCACCCACACCACATCCTCTGCTGCTACAGAGAACAGTGCAAATGTAGGCAATATGGTCAGAGGAGGCTGTAGGCAATAACTCTCCATCAAGTGTGGCTGCTGTGAGTGCTTGGGATACAAATAAATGATCAAGACATCTTGCTGAATGGTTGGTGACATATGTATAGCCAGGCCAATCACCATGCATGTGGTACCAAGTATCAGCAAGATTCAGATTGTGCACTGTCATCTTGAGTCTTGGAGAAGATGATGTTTTCTGTTGTGATGAGTGCAGCTTTGTTTCTGGCTCGTAACTGTAGACCAAAGATTCATCACCTGTTATGACTGAATAAGAATATTGGACACTTTGAAACTTTTGTTGCAGCTTAGTGCCCAACTGAAACCTGAGGTTTCGTTGGTCAATCCTGAGAAGGTGAGAGATAAACTTCACTAAAATTTGTCTCATGTTCAGTTCATCAGCTACAATTTGTTGATGTACCACAGCCCAAGTCTGTTGCAAACGTCATGAATTGTCAGCCTTCGGTGTTTGTGAATTACGTCACACACTTCACGATCATTTCTGGTGTTGTTCATGTTGATGGTTGACCAGAATGTTTGTCATCTTCTACAGATCCTTGGCTTTCCTTGAAGTGCTTGAACCACTCAAATGTTTTTGCTTGACGCAGTGTACTCTTACCAAGTACCTCTGTCAACATGCAATGGTTTCAGCTTCAGTTTTCTTCAACTTGAAATGTAACTTGCTACAAATCCCTTGCTCCTCCTTCACATTCTCTATTTCACAATTCACAGAAACACTGAAACATGTCCTTGACACACACCACTACAACTCACAACAGCCTGCACCAAAGATGGAGCAACAGCAACCTTGTGCCACAGTAGCTGAGACATTTACCTTCAGACATCTAGTGGCAGAACATCATACAATGAAATTCCTGGATATTTTTGGTAGCATCTTGTACATCATCAAAACACGCAAAACTGCATGGATGCAGTGAGTCAAATGGAGCCCCTTTTGAGTTCAAAAGTGGTGTTGTGTCAATGGTGTAAGAGTGGCACAGACCTAACTGTTGTTGAAACTTCCATAGATGTAGCACCGGGTGTGTACAATGATGGTTTCACCTCCAAATAGGGGTGGGCTTGTTGTTTCCACCACAGAATTATCCACTGGGAGACAATCTTGGCGGAACCTCATCATCTTCAGCTTGGTCTGGCAGGTTTCCAATAGGGTGATCTGACATTTCTGATTTCTCTTCAGCAACCATTGCTTATGCACATGGTCTTCAATGTCTAAAGATTCCTATAGGTCTTGACAGTCATGCACAATGGCATCAGTAGGTGTGACCATAAAGTTGAGGTCAAACCCTTCTGCTGGAATTTGCTTACTGCTGCACAAGACAGGCAGTAGAGGAGGGGGCAAAGGTGATGGCATTGTCCCTGAGGTATTACTGGAGTTGGTGATGGTTCAGCAGCAGGATTCAGTACAGACCACAGCTGGAGATTGCTTTGGAGAATCTTGATGAACATCAGCGAGAGGAATCAGCAGGAGTGACGCCAGGGTGGTCATGACATGCTCATCCCTAGGTGGTAACTTTCTGATCCTACATTGCATACAGCTGAAGCAGACATGTCCACCTTGGCTACATCCTGAGCATGTCTTCAGCTGGCCATCATAAATTATAATGGCATGGCACCCACCAGTATATAAGTACGACGACACATGTTTGGTCAGCTTGATGTGGATCTGTCATACTCTGTTGAGAACTGGATATGTGTTAAATTGAGCCAATTTCTCAGCTGCATGGCTAATCTTCTTCCCATACAGGCAGAATGCAGATACCAACATCACTGAAAGGTCTTCAAAAGGGAGTTCAAACACATGGATTGTCCACAGTCAAAATTCAGTGTGTTCCACAGTTACATCACTGATGTGACAATTTGAGACCACTTCTAGTTCCACATAGAATTCTATCATATACTTCATCATTGATCAGTTTCACATACATCACACTGCTCACTATAGACAGGTGGATGCCAACAAGATTGTTACAATCAATATTTACTTCATCTCTGACAAACAGTTCAATTTCAAGTGTCTTTGGTCGTGTGTATTCAGTTGAAAAGCTGATTTTGTGTCAGTTTGCAGTTAGAATAAACCATTCTCCTTCTAAGAAAATATAGCATAGTAAGACAGCTAAATCACCCCAACAACTCCAAGTGTGAGCTCCATGGTGAGGACATACATGAGATGCCCATGCCACTACACTGATGAAGACAGACAGCCCATCTGAGCTACCCAAGTAAATCTCACATCTCACAACTTGCACTCACAACTTTACTTCTGCCAATGCGTCGTCTACCTCCCAAACTTCAGAGAAGTTTCTGAAAAACTTGAAGGACTAGCACTCTTAGAAGAAAGGATATTGCAGAGACAGAGCCTAGTCACAGCCTGGAGGATTGTTTCCTGAATGCATTTTCACTCTGCATGGAGTGTGTGGTGATAAGAAACTTTAGGGAGTTTCATATCTGCACATTCTCCTGCAGAGTAAAATTTGTTTATGAAAAAGGTATTAATATTGGAATATTATTTAAGCATCAGTGCTCTGTTTATGGTTAAATTTTACTACAGATGTTTGGTCTGTCTCCTGCATGTAAAGCAAATGATTTAGCTTGTGTTTTTTATGATAAAATAAATTACAGTTCACAATTCTCATCTCCTGTTATCATGTGTAAAATATTAGAAAAAATTCAGTGTTTTACTGAAGAAGTCAATCTATTAAGTTATGTGCCATAAATAAAGAGAAAAGTCAAGTTCCATAATGAGAATGAAACAGCTTTTCAGGACACATCTTGACCATTCACCTGTTCGTTCCACTCAGGAAACATTACTTTTAATTTCGATTAACTAGTTTGCTACTATGTCCACTGAAATTGTCCAAATTATCTTAAAATGTGTATTATATTATTGTCAGTGTACATACAGCATAAATTGGTAGGCAAGAGGAAGCAAAGAAATTTTTCCAATGGAGGGGGAAGGAGACAGGACTGTGTAATTTCCACTTTTCATATGAACAAGTTTGTTAGTATCGAGACCTGTCATGCCATGGGAACTAAATTTTATAATTAACACAAAAATCTTAGATATCCCATAGAACCAATGGTTATCCTCTAAGTGCAAAAATAAAAATTCAGTATCCCAGATTCAAGAGTGAAAATGGTGTCAAGTAGCACCTCTTTCTCCATCTTGTGGATGCCGATTCTTGTATGCATTTATGCAAAGCTAATGTTATACTTCTTCTTCATTGTTTTAAGGAATGGTTCATTGTAATATGTGGTCCAACTTCTTAAATCATTCATTCATTCTGTTAATTCATTCAGGACAAGAATTAGTGTTAATACATTTCTATATGAGAAACAATCAACAATTATACATGATTACAATTGATTACAATTATGTTGCTTAGGTTGCTCAATATGCTTCCAGTTTTGCAGTATGTTGGAGAAAGGGTGCTTATGGGGAAAAAACTGAAGTCCATGTGATTCATATGGAGAAAAACTAAGTAAGTGAATTGATGGTAGTATTTCATTGAGCAGAAGAAAATAGTAGGAAAGATGCTGCTGAAATCTCCCAACTGGCAAGTCATGGATAAACAACAATCAAACCTGCAGCAAGTACTGGGAAAAGAAGTTGATGTAGAGGGAACTTCAGTGAGGGCATGTGTCTTCAAAATTCTTATAGCAGAAAACATTAATTTGGGAAAAATGTTTGTCACGTTCTGAACAAGATTCACCCATAGTGTGTACCTTGGGCAAATGATTCCTTTTATTACATCCCATTTTCCAAATGAAACAACTTTCATATAAATAACAAAAATCCAAAAATTAATTTTGTAAAGTCAATTTTGACTCCTGCATTTGAAGACAGGAAACAGTGTTAATACTTTGTGATGTTACTGTTATATGTAAAGTGAGATGTTGAAGGAGAATTTGGGGTATCACCTGACAATTTATATGTCCATTGGTGTGTGAGGAACACATGAAATTCAGGATAACTTGATCATAATTCAGTATTCCTTCAGAATGGGATGTGACACAAGAGGAATGACACTGATACTGTAAATCTGTTTACTTACCATAGCTGTCACTTTCAAGTAGTACCTACGTGAGTCTATACACATGCATTCACACTTTCTTTCTACTGCTCAAAATATTTATACATTTCATTTTCTGTGAAGCTGCAGAGAAGCTCCACCATTTTTGCATTTACCTCTTTCTTAACTGAAAAAGTCTCTGTACAAGAGCAGATTTGTTTCTCAGAAATAGAAAAGAAAACATATTGTGAGTAAAGTGGATTTTCAGTGACAGTGATGTTTTTACTACTAAAAAACTGCTTCATGGAAGTAAGCTTTGTGTATAGGCATGTTTCCCTGATGCAGTAGCCACCCATGCCTTTGAAACTGAGGGAGCTTTTTTTCTCACATCTTCATTAAATATTTCCAAGTCTTTTTTTATAATACTTTTGTTAAACATTTCACTACTGGGTACTCATTGTATCGTAATGATGCCCTATGAACACAAGAAACAAATACACATTACCTTGATTTATAGTGCAGAGACTGTTGCTCAGTTTCCAGATCATTTGTAAAACTCCACATCTTAACAAGAACAAAAGTTTCTTCTTCTTCTTCTTTCTTTATTACTTTTTTTTAAACTGATTTCTTTATTAGGTTACTCAGGAAGATTAAATTAAATTTGTATTCCCCATCTGTGAAGCAAATCAGATTTTCAGCACAGATTTTTATGAGGGTGTGCTGGGAAGTAATGCTTCTGAATTTTTTGTGTGTGAAAACTCAAAACTTTTTTAAATAAAATGAACAATATTAACATACTGCAGCTTTAATCTTCATGTTCACATATTTTCAGCATAAAATAACTATGTTGGTGCAAGATGAACAGCATGCTGTAATTGAATTTTGAATTCAGAGTTTGTTCACACACAGAACACCCTCTCATTCAGTGTGACAATACCAGACCACGCATGAGCACTACGATATCTGTAACAATCTGATGACTTGGGTTCAGTGTCACTGATCATCCCCATACAGTCCTGACTTGGACCCATCTGATTTTCATCTGTTTCCAAATCTTAAAGAACAGATTTGAGGACTTCACTTTGATAGTGGTGAAGCAGAGCCAACAGAAGTGAGGCTGTGACTCCATCAACAAAGTAAAACATTTTACAGAGGTAGTATCAACAAAATGCTCTCTCATTGGGAAAAATGTGTTTGCCGTCAGGGTAATTATGTTGAGAAAAAAATATGTGGCAATGAAGAATAAGGTTGTTACATGTTAATAAAGTTTGTTTTATTTAAAAATTTAAAGCATTTTCACATGAAAAATATGGAGTTAATACTTTTCAGTGTGCTCTCATACATACGCTTTCATCCTATTTTATTCCTTTTTCAGCAAAGTCATGAACACTCAAATTTAGGTATTTCCAGGGCTGTATTGGAGGACTAACTTGGGTGGGCACTCTTCCCCTTCTTTTTTTCCTAGGGGTACACCATCCTCTTACTATTTTATGTGGAGAATATTTTCTTATTACAGTAATTCTTTCATCGTCTCTAAATTAAATTATTGTCAATTCTGAGTTAGAACTCATAGAAAATTTTAGCTTTGGAGCCAACTGAACATTGATAATAGATTCAGACAAATAGTGCAATATAAAAGAGCTATGAAAATCAGGCACGTGGGGTCAGGCGTCTGTGCATTGGTTGGGCCAGTGGGCCCCTTCTGCCTGTGACTTGCACCATGCAAACTGCTGTGTTTACTCTTTTCAGTGGTTCTATGGCCTCCATTCTACTTAGCAACTACTAGTAATTATAACTTACTGTCAACAGGCCCATGCCTGGCTGTAACTTGTGCACTCAGGAATGTTGCACCGAATCTAACTTTTTCCTATCTTAAACGGTGGTGCCGCTACAGTCTGGAATATTTCATTTTTATGTGAAAAGTGTATAAACTGTGGTAGTAATTGAAAGGTGTAATTTTTCAGTATGAAATGCAGTATAGTAGATTATTTCAATAAATCTAGTCCCAGGGTTTCAACTACAGAAGATGGTCTTTATGATTCGAAAAAACGTGAAGCTGATAATGGCCCATCTACTTCACATATGAGTAGTAGCACTGCAACAGGTATTTTCAAAGATAAATGCCAATGTAGTGATCCCCAAAACATATGTAATTGTCCTGTTTTTGGGAATGACAGTACATGGAGAGAGTTTAAGATGAAATATGAGTGGTTAGTGTGTAGGGAAGGGAAGTAGGGTTGCTTAGTATGTAAAGATGTGCAGAAAATGGGAGTGAGTAGATCACAGGGAGTGTACAACACTAAAGAATGGAGTAGTATTTTGGTGGGTCCAGTTTGTGGAAGTAAATAAGCTCAGTTAAGGTCATTGAGAAAAAAAAATCATAAACATAGAAATTCCAAAGCCCATTTAACTGCATGCAGACAATGAAAATAAAGTCAAGACAGTGTTCTAGAAGACCTTGTAGTTGAACAGCAGAAAGATATTTTTGAATGTATGAGTAAAGTGTATTGCACAGCATATTTTTTAGCAAAAAAATAACAAACCATATTTAGACTTTCACAAACTTGTGGATTTCCAGTTTCAAAATGGTCTCAACATGGGCTAAACACTGCATAATAAACTCAGTTGTGCCAACATCATGCTCTGCACTGTGAACACTATGAGTAAGAATATCTTTTCATCTATAATATCGAAGAATTCCTAGGTCTTTGTGCTCATTGATGAGTCTATCTCTGTTGCTTCACAGTCAGTATTAATAGTGTATTTAAGGTCTGAAATCAGTGATGGTTGTGTAAATACCTTCTTTTTGGATATTATTGAACTTAAAAGAACAGATACAGAAACAACAGAAGCAGAATTTTTTAAATGTCTCTTGCAGCATTGTTTTTCTTCAAGTTATTTGAAGACAATTTGATTGGAGCATGCAGTGATGGTGCTAGTGTAGTGCTAGGTAGGAATTCAGGTGTTTTAGAATGACTTAAGAACAAGTGCAACAAACTATTCAAATGGCATTGTTTGTGCCACCAAATTGAATTAGGGGTTGCTGATGCAATCAAAGAGGTTCCTGGCGTGAATTATATTATCAATTTTTTAACAAGCTGTATCATCAGTGTCCAAAGAATCATCTTGAACTGTCAGCAGTTGCACATAAGTAAGGTGCAGAATTTGAGAAGATATCTAAAGTATTGTCAGTGTGTTGCGTGGCTTCAAGCTTTAGAGCAGTGCAAGCAGTATGGAAGTCCTACCAGGATCTGAATGCGTAATTCAGTAGATGTTGGAATGATGTGACTAGAAAACTAATTTAAGTGAAGAGTTCATGGGTTTGCAGAAAACACTGTCAAGCCATGAACTCATGGGCAACATTGCACTGTTTTCTGATGTTCTTGAAGACATTAGTATCCTCTCACAGTACCTCCTTCATCATAATGGGAAATTACAAGGTCAGTAAGAGCCATTGAACAACTGAAGGAAATGCCAGGTGCTTGCATGAAGGAAACAGAGAAGACTATATCTGAAGGGTGCTTCAAAGACGTTTCACTGGTTCCCAGAAGAGAATCAAGCAGAATGACTACCCAAATTAATATGAAAAAGTTCTGTCAGAGTCTTAGTGACAATTTGAGCAAAGGCTAATTTTGAATGACAGTGAAGAATTCAGATCCTTTGTGAAAGAGATCAATATTTTGGACAGTAAAAATGGCCCTATGACATTGTGAACCATGGCTAAAAGGGGAAGAAAATCTAAGAAAAATACGTGAGTGTTTTCTTCTTCTTATCAAAATCTAAGAGAAGATTTCAGAGATTATATAAACAACAGTGGAGAGAACATTCCTGAAAACATGAAACCACTGATTGTTTGTGTTGATAAACTCCCTGTGAGTACATTGGACTGTGAAAGGCTTCAGTGAAACAAACTTAGTTATTACAACACTGTGGAATTCACTTTCTATTTGCCACCTCTCATCCTTAATGTTTGTTTGAATCATGGAGCCTCCACTGTGTCTCTGGAACTCCAAGGATTACGTCAAATTATGGATCAAAACCCTGAGACAAGAAGACACATGCAGCAGTCTGGTCAGTACTCCAACATATGAGATCTTATTTAGATGAGTCCACCCACTATTTTTGTTAGGAAAACAGCACTGGGTATTTCTATATTGAGTCTTCAATATCTGTGACATTTTCTTTGATTTTGTGGTAGTTGCCAAGGTTGGCTGTCATCTTATACACAGCATGTGCATTTGGATAATTTATTATGCCTCTGACAGATTTTCATCTTAATAAATTTCCAGTAAATGGTGATAAATCTGTAGTATTAACTCTTTAAATTTCATGAATAACTTAAAGTACTTAATCACCTAAAGCTATATTCACACTGATGGATTTGTCATAGAGATTACTGCCTGGCACAAGCCACGGAGAAAAGTATCTTGACATGTGTATGTTGCGATGTAGTTCAGAGACACGTTCCTGGCACAAACAGCCAACGAGATTTCTCACTAGTGACACGAAGCCACTCAGTTTCAGGAAACATGGTGTCCAGTGCAGAATTTCTATTTGTATGCACTAGCAAAGTGACTATAATTATAAAAAGGGAGAGTAATTGGAGAAAGGAATGTAGATGGTGGGTGCTAACTTCCTCAGTAAACGGTGTAGTCATGGAGCTTACTGTTCAGTGATGAGTGACCTGAAAGTTCAAGACATGAAAGATTTCAAACATTTTGTTTGTATGTCTATGACAAACTTTGAAGTATTACTAAATATGACAGTTGCAATACTATGCACTGAGGGATGCAAATTTTTGAGAAACTGTAACTGCTGCTGAACAACTTGTCATTACATTACGTTATGTTTTTTTAGCTACTGGAGATTCATACAGCTCCTTAATGTACATGCATAGGATTTCCATATCAAAAATCAGTGACATAATACCAAAAGTGTGTCAGGCTATAAAAAAGGCACCTCAGGGAGAAACTGAAGTAGGAACTTGTTATGTTTATTGATTTTTATTTAAAACTAAAAGCCATTAACTGCAGTTTGAAAACAAATTGATTTGGATAGTAAAACATTTAGTTGTCCTCACTTAAAATGTAACAAAATCTGGCTGCCCCTCATTCATGCCAATTGGTGCAAAGTTTATTTCCATTACTGCACTTGATTGATTCTGAAATTCATGTAGTTCTTCAAGTTTTGCCTAAAAAATTATGTCCTGTGCCCTCTTCTGCAGGGTCGTAAGACATCTTTTGTTTCAAAATTCTCAAAGTTCACATTCCAAATATTTTGCAAATGACATAAACTTGTCCACCTTTTTCATTAGGATATGTTCACTTGACTTCCTCAAAATTTTCAATGCATGATCTGTCGAATTTTGTTGCACAAGTTTGTCCTTCTTGTGTGGTGGATTTTGAGGTGGCTCCAAATCAGTAATCGAAGTACTGGTATTTTGTTCCTCTTTCAATTGTGTTTCCTCTTTGACACTTCACATGCACCCTAAAGAAAGGAAAAACACATTCTTCAGATTTTTTGTTTATATTTTCAGGTACTGAATACTGAATTGCAATGTAAGGAAATTGCATGAGAATTTGAGATTTGCTGGAACTTTCCCAATTGCACAGGGGCTTTAGATGGAAAACACATGGGACTTGTTAATCCTGTTCATGGTGAAAGCACTTACTACAACTATAAAGACATTTTCAGCATTATGTTAATGGCATTAGTGGGTGCTGATTACCAATTTCTTTATGCAGATGTGTGAATGCAAGAATGTGTCTTAGATGGGAGGTGTATTTGATCTTACAACCTTTAATAAAGCTCTTCAAGAAGGTGAGCTGCACATACCGGGGCCAGACTCTCTGTCTGGTAGAACAGTGTCCTGTCCACACTCTATGTAAGTGTTGCTGATGATGCCTTTGCAGTACACAAACATGTAATAAAACACTTTCCGGGTAATCATAACAAAGGCAGCAAAGAAAGAATATCTTAAGTACAGGTTCAGTAGAACCTGAAGAGTTCTTTAAAATGTCTTTGGATACTATCCTCTTTTTTTTTTCATTTGTACAAAAACCTATTCAGCTTGAACCCCATAAAACAACTATTGTGACTTTGTTCTGCCTTTATCTTTGTAACTTCCTAAGAAGAAATCAGGAAGCTCACCCTCTTTATTCACCATCAGGCAGTTTTGATTCTGAAATTCTAGAAACAGAGACCATAGAACCTGGGAGATGGAGAGACCACCCCCAGTTAAATCATTATAATGAGTAGATGGAAATGTTCTCAAAGGCACTATGCTATTGAGAAATGAGTTTGCAGCACACTGAAGGATCAATGGAGTGGCAATATTTGTTTGCTTAGTGTCAATGATAGTTCAGTGATAGTTATCAAGTTCACTGAAAATGCTTTCCTTTTAATCCACTACTGTAAATAACACATTTGCATTTTTCAGTGTTATATCTATGATAAAAATCATGTAAAATAAATATGCTCTAACTTAACTCAAATGTGGATAAACTCATTCTTGGTTTGTTTACATCCTTCAGGAAGAGAAGAGAATTGGATATGTACACATCTTCTCTTCTCGATCCCAGCATCTTCGAAGATGAAGGTTTATTATGTTCTTGGAGGAATTGTGACCTGGGTGTATCAAGTTTGCTGTCCATCTACTTATCAGACATGCCAAATAAAGATGCTAGCTGGTATATTTCATCACGTTTGTTGTCATGGTTTTTATAAACTGCAGATGTAGGATCCCACAATGAGCGCATTTCGTGAAATTCTTCAGTAAGTTTTGCCACATTATTTTTTGGGCACTCCATCTTTGCAAACAAATGGAAAACAATGTTACACTGACTGCTATGGAACATACCCAGCTATAATCTCCATGTACATGTGTACCCAAGATGCAACATCACAAGTCTGCCTGTGACTGTGCGTGCACAGTAAACAATGTATCTGGGATTTGTACCGTGTTTTCAATGAGTAAACAAATAGAGGAACATGTACCAGAACAAAGTATTTCTCAGAATTCTAGCATCAATTTTGGAAGTTCATGTTGCAGGAACTTGCAAATTGTGCCACACTTCATTGGCTAGATGTTCTGGGCACAAATCTCTGTGACAAATCCCTCAGTGTGAACGTACCATAAGGAGTTACCACAATTTGTCATCTATGTTTGTCATTGGAAAATAGTAATAATACTAACTGAATACCCTCCCAGGGGACACCGCCTTATAGTAGGCACCTTCAGTGCCGGGTGAGAGGGTTTGCGTGCTTCGGTGAAGTCGAGAGCTATGCCGGTGGTAGCATAGCTACTGGCAGGGTCTCCCAAGCCGGACTGGTCTCGACAGAGGAGCCAGACAAAGTGTGTCCCACAACATAGGGCAGGGAGGGCTCTAGAGGCGTAGTGAAGCCAGCTTCCCTAGAGGAGTAAACCTCATACAAATCCTGGTCCTCCAGGTTGGGGGTTGGGCATGGGGCTAATAACCCCATACTGTAAAAAAAAGAATATTACGGAAATTCAACAGAAGCCTCGGAAACTGGATGGAAAGCATGTATCACAACCCCGGCAAAGGAAACGGATAAAGGATCTAACAGTAGCATCGTGGAATGTGAGGATGGCTAGGACACATGCAGAGAATGGCAGAGGATAGAATTCCAAAGAAAATGATGAAAGGTATGATCCATTCAGTTAGGTGAAAAGGGAGACCTAGAAGAAGACGGATCGATGAGGTAATAATGGATATCACTAATATGGGAGTCCGGTGGTGGAAAAGAGCAGCAAATAACCGAGAAGTGTGGAGGAAGATTGTTGAAGAAGCCAAGGCTCACCAAGGGCTGTAGAGCTACTGAAGAAGAAGAAGAAGACTAACTGAATATCATAAACCAGAAGTCCACATTACCACAATGTCATCTTTGTCATTAATGAAAAATGTAGGCATTTTGTTTCATAAGTTTTGGTTTGCACATGTTCTTAAACTCATCCTGTTGATATTATCCTGTCCCAATTAATACCGGTGTATGTACATGGCATAGTTCTGATGATTCTTCATTTTTTCTAACATATTCTTGGCTGTGGTTGCACGTTTGGAAATTTTCACCTCAGTACATATACCATATACAGTTTGTTTAAGCATTTTGGACTCTGACTGATCTGCTGGGCTAATTACTGTAAATGCAGTGTGCATATTCACTTTGAAGCTGTCTCACTTCCTTTTGTTGAAAACAATAATTATTTAGTGCATTATCTTACATAAATAGATTTATAGACACAATTTCACATTTATACAACATTTATTTTTTCTGGTGAGACAATTTAATGACATCTTATTAAATAATTTACATTATGTTATATAAATAGATATATAGACACCACTTCACATTTATACAACATTTATTTTTCTGGTGAGACTATTTAATGACATCTTGTTAAAGAATTTACACTATGTTATAGAAGCAGATTTATAGACACCATTTCACATTTATACATTTATTTTTTCTGGTGAAACAATTTAATGAAATCTTATTAAATAATTTATAAATATTTTTAAATTTGTACAAAGTTGTTGGTAATAAAAACACTTAACATACATTCTTAATCATTATTTAATACTTAAAAGTATCATGAGTTGTTATGTCAAGTCAGAGAGTAACAGTTAGTTGTATGTAATATTACAATGTTGCAGTGTAAGTAATAAAATGTATAGGTTCCATTACCTCCACTAAAAGTTCTGAAATACTGATAGATTTATCATCATTCTTTTATTTAGAGGTGACTGACATCATTTTAATACAGTATATGAAGTGTCACAAGATAAAATATTTTGGCTTACTGAGTGGCATAAAATAAATTTTACATGCAAATATTTTTTTATGTGTGGAGAGAAACATTATTGTCACGATCACTAATAGTAGAATGATTTTGTACAAAACATCAACCTGAGATCAACATCAAATATATACATATATTTAAAAAAAAAAAAATCACCTGCCTCATAAAGCTTTATAAATAGTGTTTTATTTCTTCAGTTAGAAGGCACTTAGTAGTTGACTTGCTTCTCTTTACTGCATTCTTCAATGACTTAGTCATATTGCAAACTGTGAAGGATGGATGTTAGTATCTGTGTGCTTGATACAAATTATGCAAAGGAATCCATTCAGGAGTTTCATTTCCATGCTGAAATCCTTTATGAATTCTGGAGTATGTTGACTCAGTGCTGCTACCACACTGTAAAAATATAAAAAATAGATTGGCAAACACATAATCAAATTAAATTAAACAGAATTTGCCTTTTACTCAGTGGGATAACATTAGATCACATTATTTGAAATAATAAAAAGGTAACTAGCTATCTTTTGCTTCTTAACTGCAGAGTGTGAAAGGCTGAAAAAAACTGGACTAATGAACTAAAAAAAATTGTCAACTCATTACATAATACAGTAGAAAATGCATGCACTCCTGCAATACACTGTCTATGTCTTCTAGCAGTAATATCAAATACACTATTCATTTGTGGGTCATTAAGGTGTATGTTATCATTGCTTTCATTTATTCCATTAAATGTTTACTCTTCATTCTTCGGCATCATCTACAACAGTGCGACTAATACAACAAATACCATAATTTTAAGTTGGCAATATGACATTATATTCTTGAATGAATCTTGCTTTAGTTTTTTACAGTTTGCTATTTGAATTTACAGCATTCAATACTGATGTCATCAGTCTCTACATAAAATTCTTTTTGAGTAGTTGAGTCTTAGACTTAACAGAAATATTTGCTTTTAATGTGTTAAAACAACAGTCAGGTGCCAGTCTCTGTTGGTGATGCACCAGGAGAGTAGTAAGTCACATATTTAGCTATTCCTGTTGGTTTTCACAGTTTAATTCTTATATTACTTGCATGTTTTTTTGTGATTGCATAGATAAATTCTTAAATTCATTCCATGTTTTTGCATTTGAGAGAGTATTCTTGTGTTTTAGTAACTGTATTGTGTACATTTGTGCACTCTATAGTGCAGTTGTTATTGTTTTTGAATGGCCAGTCATTGTTCATCACAGAAGCCACCCACCAGCCTCCATTGCTGATGCACCAGGAGAGCAACAAATCACACATTTAGCATCTTTTATTTGCTTTTATAGTTTAAATCTTAAGTTAGTAGTAGTAGTAGTAGTAGCAGCATAGATAGGGGGTATGCACGTTGTGAGCAAGTGCATGAGGATCTGGCTGCAATTCATGAGCAGCTGAAGCCACCAATGGCTGTGATCAGCTATCAGCTGTTTGCAGGCTGGCCTCAGGGTGTAGTGGTGGTGAAGCTGGTGCATTGGATGATACACCACAAGTGTCGCATGTTTCGTCCATGGGCTCTGCTGCTGAGGCACCTTCCAGTACACCCAACACAGGGCAGCCACACTCACTGCAGAGTGAGTGGCAGCATGTTACGCAGTCATGTCACTTGAGGCAGAGAGTCAATGTGGAAATGTGGAGGCTGGCTATCTGTCTTCACCCATTCACCCTGTGAGTGTACAATGCCACAGTCCGAGCTGGTACACAGGAGGTGGGGGGGGGGGGGGGGGGGTTGTTTGCTAGTAATCGGGATGTCCAATGTTAGGTGCATTATGAAACCCCTTAGGGAGACAGAGTCCGGGGCCAGAAAGAAGTCCAACATGTGCTTGTTTGTTGTTTGATGGAGGGCCTCATCCGAGATGTAGAGGAGACCCTGCCTGCAGCTCTCAAGTGTGTAGGGTGCAGTCATTTGCAACTTGTTGTTCATGGTGGCATCAATGATGCCTGCGCTTGTGCTCCAAGGCCATCCTCAGTTTGCATGGGTGGCTGGTGGAAGTGATGAAGGCTGCTGACCAAGTTCGCAGGATGCAAGGAGAGCTGACAATGAGCAGCATGGTTCCCAGAACTGATTGGGACTCTCTGGTTTGAAGCTGACTGAAGGGCCTCAGCCAAGGACTCCATTGATTCTGTGATGGTCTTAGCTGCAGATTTGTGGCCCTGCATTATGGGGTGAAGAATTGTAGGACTCCACATGATAGGTAAGTTGTGGACTACACAAAGGAAGCAGCTACTTTAATAGTAGACTACTTGTGGAGTGCACATGCGGGTTGTATAGACTAGGTGGTAGTCTGAGGTTTTATGATGAATGCTCACCAGCCTATATGCAGTGAGAAAAATCAGATGGTATACAAAATAAAGAAACTTCCACTGTCACAATTTTAACAGTGAACTGTCAAAGTATTTGCAACAAAGTTCCTGACCTTCATGCCCTCCAGGAAAGTTGTCACCTTCAAATTACTCTCTGAACTAAGAACTGCTTGTAACCTGAAGTAGAAAGCATTGATAAATTTAGTGAAGCATGGAATATATATTGACCAACATATCAGATGCCACAGGAGAGAGAGTGCTCAATTCAGTTGACAAAAATATAATGTCTATCAAGGTCAAAATTGAGCCTGACTGTGAAGTTATCTGGACAGGAGTAGTTACCCTAGGCAAACTAATGTCAATTATAGGATGTTTTTATGAGCCACTTAATTTAGCCTTAACAGATGTAGAATCATTCAAAGAAAGTCTACACTCAGTAGCAGGGAAAAACTGAGATTATACGATAATAGTTGGAGGCAACTTTAATCTACTGCATGTGGACTTGGACATCTATGGATTCATTTCAGGTGGTATGGACAGGAAGTCTTATTGAATATATTTTCCAAAAACTGTTTTGAGCAGCTAGTTCAACATTCCAAATGCAGTGAAAGTACTTAAGACATTGTAGCTACAAACAGGCCTACTCTTACTGACAATGTCAATATAGATAGAGAGATTAGCATTCAATATATCATAGCAATGATGGTTACTGAAGTTAAGAAATCCATCAAGAAGGCTTGGAGATAAATTATGCTGGAAAGAGCAGATAAGCTGTTGTTAGCATCCCACTTAGACAATGAATGAACAACATTTAGTTCCAATATGATGGCCATAAATGAATTACGAGCATAGTTTAAACTGACTGTAAATCACACCATGGATAAGAACACGCTGAATAAATGGATTAAGGATGGAAAAGATCCACCATCAGTTAACAATAAAATTTGGAAAATGCTGAGGAAGCAGAGATTGTTGCACTCTTGGATCAATAAAGAACGCCGGCTGAAGTGGCCGTGCAGTTAAAGGCGCTGCAGTCTGGAACCGCCAGATCGCTACGGTCGCAGGTTCGAATCCTGCCTCGGGCATGGATGTTTGTGATGTCCTTAGGTTAGTTAGGTTTAACTAGTTCTAAGTTCTAGGGGACTAATGACCTCAGCAGTTGAGTCCCATAGTGCTCAGAGCCATCAATAAAGAACACTCAAATGTCAACAAATACAAGTTAGTAGATGTTCATGTGTCGGTAAGAAGATTGATGCATGAAGTGTGTAACAATTTTCACCATCACACTGTAGCAAAAGATTTAGTGAAGAACCAGAGAAAATTCTGGTCCTACATAAAATCAATAAGTGGGTTGAAGGCTTATGTCCTTTCATTCTTCAACTAGTCTGGTGCGGCAATAGAAGATAGCAAAAGGAAAGCTGCAGTTTTAAATCTCGCATTTAAGAAATCGTTCATGCACGAAGGTCATACAAACATACTGTTGTTTGACTGTCACACAGGCTCCCACATGGAGGACAGTAATAGGAACCTCTGGCATAGAGAAGCACCTAAAAGAGTTGGAAACAAATCAGTCACCAGATCCAGACACAAACCTATTTCAGTTTTACAGAGGCACTGGCCCCTTACTTAGCTTGCATTTACCATGAATCTTTCACCCAGCACAAAGTCCCAAGTGACTGTAAAAAAGCACTGATGACTCCCATATGTAAGAAGGGTAAAAGAATGAAATTCACATGATTACAGACCGATATCCTTATGGTATTTCTGCTGTCTGACACTATTAATGCATTTATTTCACTATATAAATTTAAGCCTTAGGCCATTTTCAAGTGTTATGATGTCAAAAATCATTCAGCTTGTGAGAAACACAAGTTATCGCCAAAAAATGTAAATCAGAATGTACTTATAAGCCAATTGTCTGAAAAGTAGCTGCGAGAACATATATTCAATATACAAAAAGTCTGTAAACTAGCATGTGTGGCAAATGTAGTGAAGCTGTGATGTAAATAAGACATCCAAAACAAAGGCATAAGCTTAATTTCTGTATCACTGTATCTAAACATCAACTGATGTTTAGACACAGTGAAGTGACTGTGGCTCAAAAAGAAAAAGAAAAAAAATCCTTAACATTGGTTTGTTGCAGAATTCTTATACATAACTTATTCTGAGTTTGAGTGTAATAAATTACATACAGACAGAAAATCATTTGTATTAAACTCAGATTGACCTTTTCTCATGTGATATCCTGCAATCCATGGATGGACGGCGATGGGGTATTCCATATTCCTAGATTTCCAGAAAGCATTTGACACAGCAGCCCACTGCACAGTGTTAACGAAAGTCCAAGCATATGGATCATGCTCCCAGATATATGAAGGCTTGAAGACCTCTTAAGTAGTAGAACCCAGTACATTGTCCTCAATGGTGAGTGTTAATTGGAGACAATGGTGTCATCAGGAGTGCCCCAGGGAGGTGTAGTAGGACCACTCTTATTCTCTTTAAATATAAATGAAAGCCAGTTGGCACTCTGTGCATGAATCAAACAGCATTAAACAACTAAACTCTGTCCAAACATGCTTTGGAAGGCCCAACAGTACTGACCGGCTGCTGTGTGATCCTCAGCCCACAGGCATCACTGGAAACGGATATGGAGGGGCATGTGGTCAGCACATTGCTCTCCTGGCTGTATGTCACTTTACGAGACCAGAGCGGCTACTTTTCAATCAAGTAGCTCCTCAGTTTGCCTCATAAGGGCTGAGTGCACCCCGCTTGCCAACAGCGCTTGCAGACAGGACAGTTACCTATCCAGCACCCATCCAAGTGCTACCGAAGCCCGACAGTGCTTAACTTCGGTGATATAACAGGAACTGGTGTTACCACTATGGCAAGACAAATATTTATTCAGTTTTAAGTATTACAATTGAATGGTCTTCTCTGCATCTGTGGCAAGGGCAATAGATGAAGCACACAACAGTAGAATGTGCTGACAGACATCTCTGCCACAGAAAGATATCATGGACGAATGGAAAGAAATTTTTAAAGTTCTTTCCAGCCAACACCAAGCCATATCAAACCAGCCCAGTGTGCCATGTAGCAATCAGGGTGTCGAACAGGTTGAGGACCAATACTGCAAATACACTCCTGGAAATGGAAAAAAGAACACATTGACACCGGTGTGTCAGACCCACCATACTTGCTCCGGACACTGCGAGAGGGCTGTACAAGCAATGATCACACGCACGGCACAGCGGACACACCAGGAACCGCGGTGTTGGCCGTCGAATGGCGCTAGCTGCGCAGCATTTGTGCACTGCCGCCGTCAGTGTCAGCCAGTTTGCCGTGGCATACGGAGCTCCATCGCAGTCTTTAACACTGGTAGCATGCCGCGACAGCGTGGACGTGAACCGTATGTGCAGTTGACGGACTTTGAGCGAGGGCGTATAGTGGGCATGCGGGAGGCCGGGTGGACGTACCGCTGAATTGCTCAACACGTGGGGCATGAGGTCTCCACAGTACATCGATGTTGTCGCCAGTGGTCGGCGGAAGGTGCACGTGCCCGTCGACCTGGGACCGGACCGCAGCGACGCACGGATGCACGCCAAGACCGTAGGATCCTACGCAGTGCCGTAGGGGACCGCACCGCCACTTCCCAGCAAATTAGGGACACTGTTGCTCCTGGGGTATCGGCGAGGACCATTCGCAACCGTCTCCATCAAGCTGGGCTACGGTCCCGCACACCGTTAGGCCGTCTTCCGCTCACGCCCCAACATCGTGCAGCCCGCCTCCAGTGGTGTCGCGACAGGCGTGAATGGAGGGACGAATGGAGACGTGTCGTCTTCAGCGATGAGAGTCGCTTCTGCCTTGGTGCCAGTGATGGTCGTATGCGTGTTTGGCACCGTGCAGGTGAGCGCCACAATCAGGACTGCATACGACCGAGGCACACAGGGCCAACACCCGGCATCATGGTGTGGGGAGCGATCTCCTACACTGGCCGTACACCACTGGTGATCGTCGAGGGGACACTGAATAGTGCACGGTACATCCAAACCGTCATCGAACCCATCGTTCTACCATTCCTAGACCGGCAAGGGAACTTGCTGTTCCAACAGGACAATGCACGTCCGCATGTATCCCGTGCCACCCAACGTGCTCTAGAAGGTGTAAGTCAACTACCCTGGCCAGCAAGATCTCCAGATCTGTCCCCCATTGAGCATGTTTGGGACTGGATGAAGCGTCGTCTCACGCGGTCTGCACGTCCAGCACGAACGCTGGTCCAACTGAGGCGCCAGGTGGAAATGGCATGGCAAGCCGTTCCACAGGACTACATCCAGCATCTCTACGATCGTCTCCATGGGAGAATAGCAGCCTGCATTGCTGCGAAAGGTGGATATACACTGTACTAGTGCCGACATTGTGCATGCTCTGTTGCCTGTGTCTATGTGCCTGTGGTTCTGTCAGTGTGATCATGTGATGTATCTGACCCCAGGAATGTGTCAATAAAGTTTTCCCTTCCTGGGACAATGAATTCACGGTGTTCTTATTTCAATTTCCAGGAGTGTATTACAAATAATGTGTCATACTGCAAATACTGTAAATAATATGTCAAATCCCAGAAGTTATTGCTTCATTTTGCTCAAGCGAGAAGTCTGAATTGTTAACTCTGTAACATGACCTCACTGAGAAGGGATCAAAATGTCATCCTGACAGCTCAGTATGATGCTGCGAAAATGGCTAAATGTTCCACAACAACACCTTTCAGCCTTCTGAGATCGCAGAAAAGCAACAAGCTGAAGTACTGAAAGCCACGATAGTGACACCGAGGTGCAGCAAAGAATGCTGAAAAGCCAGAGCCTAGAAAATGAGGATACATGTGGTCATCCATTGCAAAACATAATGTCATTGCTTCGCATGGACAGCAATAAATACTCAGGCTTCCAAGCCCACATGTGACCCTATCACATGCTGCCTATATTTTGTCAGATGATAACAGTCTTCTGCATTTGAAACTGGCAGCAGAATGATTTTACTCCACTATTGTCTATTTCACATAAGACCCAAAAAGATAAGATAAGAGATATTAGGTCTTGTACGGAAGCATGCAAACAGTCATTTTTCCCTCGCGCCATTTGCGAGTGAAACAGGAAAGGAAATGACTAGTAGTGGTACAATATACCCTCTACCATGCACCATGCAGTGGCTTGCCGAGTATGTAGGTGTAGATGTAACAGTTTGGAGAAAAAATGAACACCACTTGTCTGTCCAATAATAATAAACAGTTATTTATCAATGTTCATTGTATGCAGGTGGCTGGTTTATCACTGACGTTAAAAAGGAATAGTTAGCCACCATTGTCCTTCAAATATGTGTGTACTTGTGTGAACACATGCACTTGTCTGCCTACATGCATGCATCTACATCTACACCTACATCTACGAGGGCAGTTCAATAAGTAATGCAACACATTTTTTTTCTCGACCAATTTTGGTTGAAAAAACCGGAAATTTCTTGTGGAATATTTTCAAACATTCCCGCTTCGTCTCGTATAGTTTCATTGACTTCCGACAGGTGGCAGCGCTGTACGGAGCTGTTAAAATGGCGTCTGTAACGGATGTGCGTTGCAAACAACGGGCAGTGATCGAGTTTCTTTTGGCGGAAAACCAGGGCATCTCAGATATTCATAGGCGCTTGCAGAATGTCTACAGTGATCTGGCAGTGGACAAAAGCATGGTGAGTCGTTGGGCAAAGCGTGTGTCATCATTGCCGCAAGGTCAATCAAGACTGTCTGATCTCCCGCGTGCGGGCCGGCCGTGCACAGCTGTGACTCCTGCAATGGCGGAGCGTGCGAACACACTCGTTCGAGACGATCGACAGATCACCATCAAACAACTCAGTGCCCTACTTGACATCTCCGTTGGTAGTGCTGGCACAATTGTTCACCAGTTGGGATATGCAAAGGTTTGTTCCCGCTGGGTCCCTCGTTGTCCAACCGAACACCATAAAGAGCAAAGGAGGACCATCTGTGCGGAATTGCTTGCTCATCATGTGGCTGAGGGTGACAATTTCTTGTCAAAGATTGTTACAGGTGATGAAACATGGGTTCATCACTTCGAACCTGAAACAAAACGGCAATCAATGGAGTGACGCCACACCCCCTCCCCTACCAAGAAAAAGTTTAAAGCCATACCCTCAGCGGGTAAAGTCATGTCTTCTGGGACGCTGAAGGGGTTATTCTGTTCGATGTCCTTCCCCATGGTCAAACGATCAACTCTGAAGTGTATTGTGCTACTCTTCAGAAATTGAAGAAACGACTTCAGCGTGTTCGTAGGCACAAAAATCTGAACGAACTTCTCCTTCTTCATGACAACGCAAGACCTCACACAAGTCTTCGCACCCGAGAGGAGCTCACAAAACTTCAGTGGACTGTTCTTCCTCATGCACCCTACAGCCCCAATCAAGCACCGTCGGATTTCCATATGTTTGGCCCAATGAAGGACGCAATCCATGGGAGGCACTACACGGATGATGAAGAAGTTATTGATGCAGTACGATGTTGGCTCCGACATCGACCAGTGGAATGGTACCGTGCAGGCATGCAGGCCCTCATTTCAAGGTGGCGTAAGGCCGTAGCATTGAATGGAGATTACGTTGAAAAATAGTGTTGTGTAGCTAAAAGATTCGAGAATAACCTGGTGTATTTCAATGCTGAATAAAACAACCCCTGTTTCAGAAAAAAAATGTGTTGCATTACTTATTGAACTGCCCTCGTACATCTACTTGGTTACTCTGGAATTAACACTTAAGTGCCTGGCAGAGGGTTCATTGAACCATTGTCATACTACTTTTCTACCATTCCACTCTCAAATGGTGCATGGGAAAAAGGAACACCTAAATCTTTCCGTTCAAGCTCTGATTTCTCTTATTTTATTATGATGATCATTTCTCCCTATGTAGGTGGGTGTCAACAAAATATTTTCACATTTGGAAGAGAAAGTTGGAGATTGAAATATTGTAAATAGATCTTGCTGCAAAGAAAACCGCCTTTGTTTCAGTGACTGCCACCCCAACTCACGTATCGTATCAGTGGCACTCTCACCCCTATTACGCGATAACACGAAATGAGCTGCCCGTCTTTGCACTTTTTTGATGTACTCCGTCAATCCTACATGGAAAGGATCCCACACTGCGCAGCAATATTCCAGCAGAGGATGGAAAAGTGTAATGTAGGCTGTCTCCTTAGTGGGTTTGTTGCATCTTCTAAGTGTTCTACCAACAAAGCGCAGTCTTTGTTTCGCCTTTCCCACAATATTACCTATGTGGTCCTTCCAATTTAAGTTGCTTGTGATTGTAATTCCTAGGTATTTAGTCAATTGACAGCCCTTAGCTTTGTGCGGTGTATCGTATACCCAAAATTTATCGGATTTCTTTTCGTACCAGTGTGGATGACCTTGCTATTTTCTTTGTTTAATGCCAATTGCCACTTTTTGCGCCATATAGAAATTTTCTCTAGATCATTTTGTAATTGGAATTGATCATCTGATGATTTTACTAGATGCTAAATTACAATGTCATCTGCAAACAATCTAAGGGGGCTGCTCAGATCATTACCTAGATCATTTACATAAATCAGGAACAGCAGAGGGCCCATGACACTACCTTGCAGAATGCCAGATATCACTTCTGTTCTACTCGATGATTTATCATCTCTCACTATGAACTGTGACCTCTCTGAGAGGAAATCACGAATCCAGTGACATAAGTGAGACAATACTTCATATGCATGCAATTTGATTAATAGTCACTTGTGAGGAATGGTATCAAAAGCCTTCTGTAAATCTAGGAATATGGAATCGATCTGAGATCCCTTGTCGACAGCACTCATTACTTCATGGGAATAAAGAGCTAGCTGTGTTGCACAAGAATGATATTTTCTGAATCTGTGTTGGTTATGTATCAATAAGTCATTTTCTTCAAGGTGATTCATAATGTTTGAGTACAGTATGTGCTCCACAATCCTACTGCAAATTGAGGTCAGTGATATGGGTCTGTAATTCAATGGGTTACTCCTATTTCCTTTCTTGAATATTGGTGTGACCTGTGCTACTTTCCAGTCTTTAGGAACAAACCCTTTGTCAAGTGAGTGGTTGTATATGATTGCTAAGAAAGGCACTATTGTGTCTGCATACTCTGAAAGGAACCTGATTGGTGTACCATCTGGACTGGAAGACTTGCCTTTCTTAAGTGATTTGAGTTGTTTAGCAACACCTAAGATATCTACTTTTATGTCACTCATGCTAACAGCTGTACTGGTTTCGAATCATGGAATATTTACTTCATCTTATTATGGAAATCTATATTTGGTAACTTCGCTTTAGTGGAACCATCATCGGTAACATTTCCATTGCCACTGCGCAGTGATGGTATTGACTGTTTTTTTGCCACTGGTGTACTTTATATATGACCAGAATCTCTTTGGGTTTTCTACCATATTTTGAGACAATGTTTCATTGCAGGAACTATTAAAAGCATTTTGCATTGACATCCGCACTAAATTTCGAGCTTCCATGAAACTTAGCCAGTCTTGAGGATTTTGCATTCTTCTGAATTTGGCATGCTTTTTTCATTGCTTCTGCAGTGTTCTGACGTGTTTTGTGTACCATGGTGGATCAGTCCCATCTCTTATTAAGTTATGCAAAATATGTCTGCTTGTGTCTGTATATGTGTGGATGGATATGTGTGTGTGTGCGTGTGTATACCTGTCCTTTTTTCCCCCTAAGGTAAGTCTTTCCGCTCCCGGGGTTGGAATGACTCATTACCCTCTCCCTTAAGACCCGCATCCTTTCGTCTTTCCCTCTCCTTCCCTCTTTCCTGATGAAGCAACCGTTGGTTGCGAAAGCTTGAAATTCTGTGTGTGTGTTCGTGTGTTTTTTTATTGTGTCTATCTACCAGCGCTTTCCCATTTGGTATGTCATGGAATCTTTGTTTTTAATATATTTTTCGCATGTGGAATGTTTCCCTCTATTTTTATATATATATATATATATATATATATATATATATATATATATATATATATATATATATATATATATATATATATGAATATAATAGAGGGAAACATTCCACGTGGGAAAAAATATATCTAAAAAAGAAAGATGATGAAACTTACCAAACAAAAGCGCTGGCAGGTCGATAGACACACAAACAAACACAAACATACACACAAAATTCTAGCTTTCGCAACCAATGGTTGCCTCGTCAGGAAAGAGGGAAGTCTTTCCGCTCCCGGGATTGGAATGACTCCTTACCCTCTCCCTTAAAACCCATATCCTTTTGTCTTTCCTTCTCCTTCCCTCTTTCCTGACGAGGCAACCATTGGTTGCGAAAGCTAGAATTTTGTGTGTATGTTTGTGTTTGTTTGTGTGTCTATCGACCTGCCAGCGCTTTTGTTTGGTAAGTTTCATCATCTTTCTTTTTTAGATATATATATATATATATATATATATATGTATATATATATATATTCTTTATGCTGCATAGCTATGCCACCACGTCTGCAAGGTGTCACATGTGGCTGTACTAAAAGTTCAGTCCCTTGGTTGCTTCTTGAGCTGAGCTGTAAGGTTCTTAATCTTAGTCTGTGTTAACATAATTATCCAACTTACATTGACTTTCTGGTCTGTTTCCTACTACTAATACAATTTACACATCCTATCCCTGATTCTTATCACTAGCACATATCTATTAATGGATATTTGATGGATTGGCGATCCATTTAAGCAAGATATTTTGCATTTTAAGCAGAAGTAAATTGCGCAAATGAGTAATATAGTCAGGATAACACTCGTGGATACACCAACATTTAGTATGTTTTCTTGCATTTCTCATGATATTCTTTACATGTTGGAGCATCTGATAATATTCATAATAGTTCTTCCAGCCAATACAACACTGATCCAGGTAATTAATGTTGTTCCTTTGATCTTAGTTGGAAGATGAAACTGTGTTCCGTTGATTACTAATACACTATTCCACAATTCTAAATTTGTCATCCATATTGATTTTCTGTTTCTGTAACAGTTGACAATCACTGTACATAGTGAAAATATGGTGATCTCCAATTTTTTGGAAATATGGCCATGGGGATAGTACTCCCCTTTTACACAGCTTCCATTTTTCCAAGAAATAGTTGCAAAATGGTTCAAATGGCTCTGAGCACTATGGGACTTAACTTCTGAGGTCATCAGTCCCCTAGAACTATGAACTACTTAAACCTAACTAACCTAAGGACATCACACACATCCATGCCTGAGGCAGGATTCGAACCTGCGACCGTAGCGGTCGCGTGGTTCCAGACTGTAGCGCCTAGAACCGCTCGGCCCCCCGGCCAGCAGAAATAGTTGCATTTCACATGCCTATTCATCAGTCTGAACTACTCTGGCTGGACAAATGGTAATACGAGCTGCTGTCCAAAATTTTCGGGACTGGTGCTGCCATCTGTTGAAAACCTTACCTTTGGATTAAAGGTCACCATCACCCTCAAAGTAGGTCCCATCTGCATGTACACACTGATCCCAGTGCTTATGCCACTGGTTAAACGTTTCCTGGAAGTCCTGTTCTTTGAGTGTGTTTATCACTGCCAGTGATGCTTCTTGAATGCTCTCTAGAGTGTCGAACCGATGGCCTTTCTACTTGAGTTTCAGTTTTGGGAATAGCGCGAAGTCGCAAGGTGCCAAATCTGGTGAGTATGGTGGGTGGGGTACAAATAGTTGCAAAATGGTTCAAATGGCTCTGAGCACTATGGGACTTAACTTCTGAGGTCATCAGTCCCCTAGAACTATGAACTACTTAAACCTAACTAACCTAAGGACATCACACACATCCATGCCTGAGGCAGGATTCGAACCTGCGACCGTAGCGGTCGCGTGGTTCCAGACTGTAGCGCCTAGAACCGCTCGGCCCCCCGGCCAGCAGAAATAGTTGCATTTCACATGCCTATTCATCAGTCTGAACTACTCTGGCTGGACAAATGGTAATACGAGCTGCTGTCCAAAATTTTCGGGACTGGTGCTGCCATCTGTTGAAAACCTTACCTTTGGATTAAAGGTCACCATCACCCTCAAAGTAGGTCCCATCTGCATGTACACACTGATCCCAGTGCTTATGCCACTGGTTAAACGTTTCCTGGAAGTCCTGTTCTTTGAGTGTGTTTATCACTGCCAGTGATGCTTCTTGAATGCTCTCTAGAGTGTCGAACCGATGGCCTTTCTACTTGAGTTTCAGTTTTGGGAATAGCGCGAAGTCGCAAGGTGCCAAATCTGGTGAGTATGGTGGGTGGGGTACAAGCGCCATGTTGTTTTTTGCCCAAAAGGTCCAGGTGAGCAAGGACGTGTGACAGGGTGAATTGTCGTGATGCAGCAGCCAATTCCCTTGATGCCAAAGTTCAGGCTATTGTCACCACACGTTTTCACAGAGCCATCGCAAAACATCACAGTAGTAAGGGGAATTCACTGTTTGGTTGGGTGGGATGAATCCTGTATCCGTAGAACTTTTCCCAAGATTCGCACAGAATTTGGTACACACGCACTTTTCTGTTCACGGATCCATCATAAAATCACCACACACCAAACACAGAGTATTATGGAAATCACTGTGGTCATGCCACACGTTCTCCCAGCTGAATGCCACTCCGCACACTGACTCATCAGTTATGCAGCTCTCACCACCTAGTGGTGCAAAGATCTACTACTCCTACTTTACAGTTGGCAGCACCAGTCCTGAAAATTTTGGATAGCATCTTTTTGTTCTGAGACCAATAACACTTTGTGAGTCTTTACTTGTAACCATTCATTGGTGGTGTCTCACTTAATCGTATATAGATGGATGGTAAAACAGTGATATGGCGCATTTATGCCTACTACCAGAAATTGTATGGTGATGGATGAATCACTCAGTCAGTGCTAAATTTGATGACAGATATGAGATGAAAGATGGGTATACATTTTTCTGCTACATGGGTGAAAAATGTTTTTTAACCCTACGTAAATGTCCCTCTATGCATGTTGTAACCCTATCAGAAATTGATGTGGGGTTAGCAGCATCACACTTAACTATCCATGGGTGATGTGATGAACTGCTTCTTGCAACAATTCAATTTCAAACCTCATATCCACCAAACTCTCTGCTAGTGGATACAATCACTTGGCTACTACCATCCATTCATCAAGTGCACTTAGGTACTTTGCACCTCCTGTAAATTACTATTCAGGGTATCCATAGTGCTCCATGTATACTGCTCTAATTCTCTTGTTAATTTCTGCACTGGTTTGGTAATATTTGATATCGCTTGTTCTGTGTTAATTAGCTGTACTGTGTGTGAACCCACTATTGCTTTTGCCTGTTCTGTCACACCCTGTATGATTCCTATAATGTCATTCAAGCTTGATATGTCCACATTGTTTGCTGTTCCAAACATTTTAATGGCTTCCATACTAATGATCATGGAACTACTTCCATCAATTGTTGCAATTGAGCCCTTAACTCCTTTTGAGCCCTTAACTCTTCTTGAGCTTCTGCTAATATCCCTCCTTTCATCACCTCTTTGTGCAACTCTATGAACACGTTCTGTAGTCTTCTGACTTCCTTTCTCATATCCCAACTGTTGAATGTCAATTTAATTCTTCACTCGTGATTTGTGAGTAGCACATCTGGTTATCTTGAGAGAAGAATCTCCATGTTCAGAGGCTGGTCCTGAATCGTACCTCCTCTGCAAAAGTGTATTAGTATTATGCCCATGGTAATCCTTCTGGATACCATGATTGGTTCACCACCTTAGAGAAAAGGAATCCCCTCCCTCCTCTGGATCAGTGTATATCTATGGGATCAAAAGACAAGCAAATGAAAAATAATGTTAATCCAATTAGCGTTATGTATATCCCAACATATGGGACATTACGTCCATATTCTCCTTCCTATGGCAATGTGTCCTTATCTGGTAATAGTGAAAGAACCTGCTGTAACACATCAATTCCTCTTGAAAATGCTTCACCCTGCTGACATGGACTACAGATATCTTAGTAAGTAGTCACAGTATTTGTTACTCACTGGAGTTTTGTTGAAAGGTCCTAACATATTGAGTCCTACCATTTGAAACAGTTTTTCAGCTTCTGGTAATCCCTGTAACTGTATTTTTTGATGATTTAAATCACCTTTAAGTGCACATGGGATGCAGTATTTGACAGACATACTGTTCTACATCACTACACCATGTTTTCCATCAAAACCTTTCTGGAGCTCACTTATCAGTTGTCCTCCTACCCCAAGACCTGACAATATATGGTCATATGGCTGTTGTAAGACTTTGGTTCTGAGGATTGCAGGAACCAGGATGTGTCAACCACACTTTGTGATTCTGCATAGTAAGCTCTTATGTACACTATGTGATCAAAAGTATCCAGACACCGCCACAAACATACGTTTTTCATATTAGGTGCCTTGTGCTACCACCTACTGCCAGGTACTCCATATCAGTGACTTCAGTAGTCATTAAACATGGTGAGAGAGCAGATTGGGGTGCTCCACGGAACTCATGGACTTTGAACATGATCAGGTGGCTGGGTGTCACTTGTGTCATACGTCTGTATGTGAGATTTCCACACTCCCAAACATCCTTAGGTCCACTGTTTCTGGTGTGATAGTGAAGTGGAAATGTGAAGGGACATGTACAGCACAAAAGCACACAAGCCAACCTCATCTGTTGACTGAAAGAGACCACCAACAGCTGAAGGGGGTCATAATGTGTAATAGGCAGACATCTATCTAGACCATCACACAGGAATTCCAAATTGCATCAGGAACCACTTCAAGCACTATGACAGTTAGGTGGGAGGTGAGAAAACTTTGATTTCATAGTCGAGTTGCTGCTGATAAGCCACAAATCATGCCAGTAAATGCCAAACGACGTCTCCCTTGGTGTAATGAGCATAAACATTGGATGATTGAACAGTGGAAAAATGTTGTGTGGAGTGATGAATAATGGTACACAATGTGGCAATCTGATGGCAGGGTGTGGGTATGGCGAATACCTGGTGAACATCATCTGACAGTGTGTGTAGTGCCAATAGTAAAATTCAGAGGTGGTGGTGTTATGGTGTGGTCGTGTTTTTCAAGGAGAGGGCATGCACCCCTTATTGTTTTGTGGAGCACTATCACAGCACTGGTCTACATTGACGTCTTAGGCACCTTCTTGCATCCCACTGTTGAAGAGCAATTCGGGGATGGTGATTGCACCTTTCAACACGATCGAGCAACTGTTCATAATGCACGGTCTATGATGGAGTGGTTACATGAAAATAACATCCCTGTAATGGATTACCCTGCACAGAGGCCTGACCTGAATCCTATAGAACACGTTTGGGATGTTTTGGAATGCTGATTTCATCCCAGGCCTCACTGACTGACATCAATACCTCTCCTCAGTGCAGAACTCCATGAATAATGGGCTGCCATTCCCTAAAAAACCTTCCAGCAACTGATTGAATGTATGCATGCAAGAGTGGAAGCTGTCATCAAGGCTAAGGGTGGTCCAACACCATATTGAATTCCAGAGGTTGCATTGTAAACAGTTAACATTCACTGTCAGCTGCCTGAGCCTTTTTTCCAATCTGCTTCTCTCTTACTTAATGCCTGCAATACAGCTACTGTTTGACTCAGTGTCTATGTTTGTATGCTTTACTACTGGCTTTTGAAGCTCTTCATAATCAAACTCATTCAATATGAGTATGTACCATGTTAACTGAGTTGAATGGACTTATAGAGCTAACAGACAAGGATGCATGATCTGTTATCACTTTGAATCTATGATCATACAAACAGCAACAAAAACAAGAAATTTCATACATTATTGCCAACATCTCTGTTTTTGTTGTTGAGTAATTTTCCTCAGCCTCGTTCAACTGTTTAGATGTGTAAGCTACCATGTGTTCCTTTAAATTGTAATTATGACTCAGAAAACAACTCAATGCATTGTTACTAGCATCACAATAAAGTATGAATTCCTTTTCAAAATCAGGCAATAGCAAAATGGAATCTGAGGTCAGTATTTCCTACAATTTCTGAAATGCTTCCTAACATTCTGCTGTCCATTGAAACTTAACTCCCTTCTGGAGTAGCTAAGTTAATGGCTGTGTCAATTCAGCAAATCCCTTTACAAACTGACTGTAATAGTTATGCAAGTCAAGAAATAACTGCAACTGTTATGTTATCTGTGGTTTTGCAAAATCACGAATGGCTGACATGAGACAACAATCCATCCTCACTCCCTCCTGACTGATAATATGCCTTGGGTAATGAACTTTTGTTTGAGCAAAATGATTCTTCACTATAGTTATATTTCTTGAAAAATTATTATATCATCAAGATACACCATACATATCTTTGGTTTCAGCCCACAAAGTACTCAGTCTAGCAAGCACTGGAACATAGAAGGAGCATTTTTTAATCCAAATGTCATCCTGCAGTATTGATAATTACCTGAGGATGCTGTGAACGCTGTTTTAGGCCTGTCTGATAGAAGTGGTTATCAACAACTTGAAAGATATCCGCAGCTCATGGTCTAGTGGCTGGCATTGCTATCTCTGGATCACGGGGTCCCGGGTTTGATTCCCCGCCAGGTTGGGGAGTTTCTTCACCCAGGGACTGGCTGTTTGTGTTGTCCTCATCATTTCATCCTCATCATCATCATTCGTGACATTGGCTAGATTGGCCCGTGTAAAAAAAGATGGACTGTGTAAAAAAATTGAGACTTTGTACGGGCGCTGATGACTGTGCAGTTGAGTGCCCCACAAACCAAACATCATCATCTCAACTTGAAATACTTCTAAGAGCCATTGTCAGAAAATTCTTACATTGTCCCAAGTTGTCTAATCCAGGATTGGATACACACCTGTTATAATGTGTGTGTGTGTGTGTGTGTGTGTGTGTGTGTGTGTGTGTGTGTGTGTGTGTGTTTTAGGTAACAGTTGTCACAACACATTTTACACTTCTTGGTTACATGACTTTTTTGGTACAATGACAGTATTGCCATGTTTGATGATGCCCTCAGTTAGCTGTTGGTCTATAAATTCATCTATCAGCAGTTGTAATTGTTTTGGTGTACTATATGGCTTCCTGTAGACTGGTGTGTTATCACCTGTTGGAATGCGAAGTTGTGTTATGAGTGTTGCTGGTAATGGCCATCTGAGTTAAACATGTCTGAGTATTCGAGTAACAATGTTTCCATGGCTTCCTATTCACTGTTTTTCAAGTAATGAACTTTAGTGTAGTGCAGATGCACTGATGGTTTGCTTGAGGCTGAATCATCTGTTGATCTATTGATATCCTCATTGAGAATCTCTACAGTAGCTACTATTATGTCCATCCCAAAATTATCCAGGCTTACCATTTTCCATTTATGTTGCTTATGCACACTATGCTCCTGCATATAAAATACAAATCAATGTCTTTCATCTAATGCTTCATTGTTTGACAGTGGCTCAACCACACACAGTACTCATTTTAGTATGTTGACATTTATGGTTACCCTAATCAGCTTCCCTGTAACTGCCAGTATTTTGTTGTGTGAAGCAATCTTTAACGCACTTGTTCAGAGTTCAGTTGGTGACATCTTAACACTCAATGTACCTTCTGACATTGAAACATTTGCAGCTGATACATCCATTGGAACTGAATTAATCGTAAGTTCAACTGTATGCTTCCAAACATTAACGTTGGCACAATGTCTAGCCAGGAAGTCAAGCCCAGGAATCATGAAATATCCCTGTCCCACAGTTGGCAACACTTCCATATGCTCACAAAACTCTTTGTTCCTATCTTAAAGCTTACCTGTGTTGTCCCCAGTGACCTGCTCCACGTTATCAATAACTTGTAGTGCTTAAGTCTCCTCCTGTCCACGAGATCCAGACTAACGACCAATACATACGCACCAGTGTCTACTAGGAATATATGTTCCCTGCCCTGTACTAAGCCCATCAAAGCACAGTCCATCTCTGCACATGTGTTTGCAGTATTATGGTCTACTAGGTATGTTTACTGATGCTCTAAACATTCCCATTTATATGTAATGCCTGCTTCTGTTTACTTTGTTTAACCTGTTTCTTGCTTCTACATTCATGTGCCTTGTGGCCAAAGCATTCACAACTATAATATTGTGGCTGGTGGCACTGCACCTTCAGATGTCCTTTCTTCTCACACCGACAACAATATTTTTCAGAAGCAAAGATTCATTGATCATTGTGTACTTGTGTAACAAAGTTGATTTCCTGCAAGTGCATGGCAAAGCAAATGCTGCAGCAAAATCATTCAGACTGTTTATACAGACTCAACGTTAAAATTCTGTAGGAATCCCCCATAGAAAGATGTCTACAGTCCTATTTACTACTTTTCTAAGCATGACTCAATCTGCTTCTGGATTCTGTGATGACTTATATATCTGTGCATTAATGTTTTGAATTCTATCAGAAAGGCATTGACAGTTTCACTGGCTTTCTGTACTAATCCACTCAGCTTCTCTCTAAAACACTGGCATTTGCTGTTTGCAGTATCTCTGCCATAAATCCTCTGATAATTACTCAAATGTGCCAGGTTTGCTAAGTGTCTTATGATGCATCACTTATATTTTAGTCACCTGTTGGATATCTAATGGCCGTCTACAAAGTAGTTACATCTGAACGATTATTCATTACAGCTGTAAATGAAACATCATTTATGAGTACTGTCACATACTCAATTGTTTTGCTTCAGAAGGGTTTTCTATGTTAGCTGCTGTAGTGGCAGCTTCTGCCACCGAATGTAACAGCACACCAAATGCAGCAGGAAGAGGTAGAAGGCACTGTATTAAGACTCGTCTGAGCTTTCCAAGTATTTACTGTTTCCAACTACAGTGCCCCCATTCCTCTAGATCTGTGTCACTGGGCCCTGCAATGCTGAGGACACCACTTTGCTGTCTGTGAAACACCTTGGCATGGAATGGCTGTCTCAGCAACCCATGCACACACTGCTGTGAGTCAACCTTGTACGGCAGCGGAGTTGCGTCGTGGTCGGGATGCCGGCAGTTGACTCAGCGGTCTATGACCCTGCCAACTCAGCGCCGCTCGATGTGAGCTGCAGGTGGCCAGCTGCGTGCTTATTGCCAGCATGCCTAAGATCGCGGCGATAACAAGCGCCCATGATCCGGAGTCTGAATCTGCGGCCCTCCCCTCAGGATGCCTCCGGCATGTGTTGGAAGCCAGAACAACTGCCCGCGATAGCAAGCCATGAAGTGGCCCACCAATGGCTAGCTACCGACCCCACGTTGGCCTCAGAGGGTCAAACCAGTGACCCGCCATGGATTTGAGTGCTGGTGCCCCATCTGCTGCTGCGTGTAGCTGGTGGTGTGGCCTGCCCCACCATCCAGGAGAGCTGCCACACTTGAAAGAATCTTGTTTATATGTGGCTGTGCGCCTCTGTTTTGCCATACGCGCCACTTCGTGTCACATACTCATAACATGCTAGGTTGGCGAGTAGGCCCCTTCTGCCTGTGATTTGCGCCATGCAAAACTGCTATGTATACTCTTTTGGCAATTTTATGGCCCTGTGGCCTCTGTTCTACTTCGCAACTGTTGGTATGCGTAACTCACTGCAATCCAGCCCGCACCTGGCTGTAACTTGTGCTCAGAATATTGCACTAAACTAACATTCCCTATCCTAAACGGTGGTGCAGCTACATTATTCCCCTCTTCGGAAAGATCCAGTCCCCGGTCAGCACCTATGGCATATTTCCTTACTATTAGAAAACTTAAATCTGGTCTAGTGCTGTACACAGCAGACTATATTCAAAAATACATACTACATATGAAAATACAATGCCTAATTACTCTATGCAAACCCAATGATACATGACACGAAAAAAAAAAAAAAACTACAAATGCTCTGCTACTTTCTGGGTTACAAAGCATACAGTACTTCATGCTGTACTCTGCCTTCCTGGTTTTCTCTGTGCTTAGCACCTCTCTTCACTCTCTCTTTCTTCTTCTTTCCTTCCTGTGTCATTCCTGGAATCACATCTGGGCAACCCATAAATGGCTGTAACCGCCCAATGTGTGCTATCGTTGTTCTAGTTGGCAGCTGAAGCTTAACTTGCAACAACTTGGTATGACCCTTGATACCTCATAAGGAACGTCTTTGTTTTCCCTTTTTGTATATAGGTTCTAGACAGCAGTACCCATTGCCCCACTCTATACTGCAATAAACTTCCTTTCTGCTTTACTGTGTTCTCCTGCCTTTCCAAAGCCTTTTTATTCGTCTTTTGTACCTGTTTGCAAACATCCCAAAATGGCCTTGTGAACTGATGTACAGGTTCACCGGTCCTTCCTTTCTGTAGCCTCACCAAATCAAACGGTGATGGAATTTTATTACCGTGCGCTACCTCATATGGAGACAAACCGGTATTTGTATGAACTTTTGCATTGTACACGCACACAATATGCTTCAAATTCTTGTCCCATTGATGGTGATGAGAATCCACATAAAAACTCAGCATCTTCTCAATTGTTCTGTGTACCCGTTCTGTCATTTTGTTGGTCTGTGAATGCAATGTACTCATCCTCAACTTCTTTACGTTCAACAATTTACACAGTTCCTTTATTAAATCCGACAGGCAGTTGGTCCCTTGGTCAGTAATTATTGTCTCCAGTATACCAAAGTTCAAAATCCAGTTGTTTACTAACGCTTGCGGAGCCATTGCTGCCTGTTGATTTGGCATAGCCACCATCTCCACATACCTCAAAAAATAGTCTATTATCGTCAGAACAAATCTGTTCCACAATGGTGTTCGCCTGAAATGTCCTAAGACATTGATTCCCAGCATAGAGAATGGACATGTTGCTTCCGGCAATCGTTGTAGCTGTATCTGTTTCTGGCTCAAATCTGCTCTCTGCGCACATGGTATACAATTCTTGACATACTGATCCACATCTGCTTTCCTACCTCTCCACCAATACCTTTCTGCCATTCTCCTATTGATCGCTCAACACCGTCCATGACCAGATAACACGTGATCATGTGCTTCCTTTAAAACCTCATCCCTCAACTTCGCTGGCACTACTACCCTTGACCATAACTTCATTTCCCTACACAGAAGACCATCATACACATTAAATTGTAGCTGTGTCCAATACAATTTACAATCATTGTCTGTGTCCTGTAATTCTTGCCATACTGCTAGGTCATGACCTATGACTTCTACTTTCGCCACCTTCCTACTTAGTGCATCCGCATTACCATGCTTCTTCCCAGGCTTGTGCACCACCTCGTAGTCAAATTCACTGAGCTTCACAGCCCATCTAGAGAGTCTAGTGGACGGATCCTTCAACTCCAACAACCACTTCAATGCAGTATGATCTATCACTACCCGAAATCTTCTCCTATATAAATAACATTTAAAGTATGTGATTCCATAGATTAAGCTAAGCATCTCCTTCTCGGTTGTTGAGTAATTCCTCTCTGCTGCATTTGACTGCCTAGACACACAGGCTACAGGATGTTCTTTTCCATAAATTTCCTGACTAAGAACACACCCTAATGCTTGTTTCAATGCATCGTATGCTAGTATAAACTCCTTTTCAGAATCTGGAAACACAAGAACTGGGCTTGATGTTAACACTTCTTTCAGTTCATCAAACGCTTTCTGACACTCTTCTGTCCACTCAAATTTCACACCCTTCTGTAATAATCGCGTCAAAGGCTGTGCTAAATCTGCAAAACCCTTCACGAACTTTTGATAGAAAAAGCAAATTCTGATGAATGACTGCACTTCCTTAACTCTTTTTGGTTCCCGAAAATCCCTTACAGCCTGTACCAACCTCAGATCTGTTTGCACTCTGTCCTTACTGATAATATGACCCAAATATTTTACTTCCTCTAATGCAAAATGACACTTCTCCAGGCTCAACGTCAAATGAGCTGCTCTTAACCTCATAAAGACTTCCATTAACCACTGTCTATGTTGCTCCACACTACTTGAAAACACTATAACGTCATCCAAATAGACAAGACACTGCCGTGGCTTCAAACCCCTCAAGACCCTGTCTAGCAACCTCTGAAATGTTGTCGGAGCGTTTTTCAAACCGAATGGCATTCTGATGTACTGGTAATGGCCTCCAGGAGTAGAGAAAGCAGTTTTTGGATGATCCTCTGTGGCCACCTCTAACTGATATTAACCACTTGTCAAATCCATTGTAGAAAAGTACTGGCACTGTCCTAAGTGATTCAAAGTCTCCGATATATTGGAAATGGGGTATGCATCCATTACTGTCTTATTATTGATGTATTGGTAGACACAACAGAACCTGTATTTCTTAGTTCCATCCATAGATTTTTTAGGCACAATGACAATGCCCACTCTCCAGCATCTATTACTATGCTCTATAACACTGTCCGCAAGCTGCTGATCAATGTAATCCTCCACAATCGGCTGCAAATACCTTAGTATTCTGTATGGTTTATGGTAAACAGGTGCTACATTCCCTGTTGGTATCATATGTTGAATAATGGAGTTGCTGGTAACGGCCCTCGTGGAAAAAACAAATCCTTAAGTTCCCACAATAATTCTGCAATATGCTCTCTTTCTCCTCCTTTCAAATGCTTTATTTTGTTACGCAATGCAGTTCTATCAGCAGTCAGTGGTTGATCGCTTCGCATACCTCTCAAACACCAGTCTTCATCATCTGGCACATCCAAATTTGCTACTAAAACTCCTTTCCTCACATTCGCATCTACAGCACTAAAGTTATCCATGTTCACAGGAACTACTTGCCCGTCATTCCCCTCCTGTATGCGTACAACACTGCATTTCACAAAACAACCCAATGGACCCAAAACTTCATTATCCTCCAACGGTTCAATAACACATACTGTACCCACAGGTAGATTTGATTCCACATTTACCCAAAGCAACTTCCCGATGCCACTAGACACACACTCATGTGAATTAAGCCCTACTGCTAATGTACGTGGTTCAATTTGTTTGTTCATTACATTGAATGCCCCTCATGGCAGCTATGCATTGACAACAGTTTCCCCTAGCTGAAATAACATTCCACCAAGTTCCACAGTTTGTTGTCCAAGGTCAATTTTGGCATGATGCTGATGCAAGAAATCTACTCCTAGGATCATCTCATAGCCCTTGCTTACCCATTGTACTACCTCCATGCATGCATTAAATCAGACTTTCTGTATTTGAAAGTCAACTGTCACTGACCCCAAAGGCGTGACCTCGTTATCCCCCACTCCACGCAACCTATAACGTGGTGGATCTAGCTTCCTTCATTCCATTATATTTTTAGTAGCCACTGACACTTGTGCCCCTGTGTCCAACAACATCTTAAACTTTTTAGTTCCTATGGATCCTATCACTGAACATTCCACCTCTGCATACATTTTCGTAACATTGAAATTAAACAGAAGCTCCCTTAGGGGGATCTTGGTCCCCCTCTGCCATGTAACGCTTGTCCACCTCTCCTATCTCCACTTCTCCATCCTCCCTGCTGCGGATTTACACTCCTTCCTTTATTCCTTGGTGAATGGGTACATTGCCTCTGCACCTGCCCTGTACGACCACACTTATAACATTTCACATCCGTTGTCAACACTGTTTGCCTCTCACATACCCCTGTTGCCACATCTATTTCCTCACATTGAATTTCCAGCTGAATGGCTGAATACAAATCTTTTGGAGTCCCTTCACACACTTCCCATGACATATGTGCCAGTAACCCTCTCAAAAATACATAAAGTGCCCATTGCTTGGCCTCCTGCAACAGAATACTATTCGCTTCATCGCTCTGACCCAACTCGTAAGTATACTCATTAATTTCCCTTATCCTGTCCGCAAATTTCTCCATCATCTCCCTCTGTCTCTTTGACATTGTACTTAACCTCTCTCTAAAGTAACAAGCACTATTCTGTTTTTTGTACCTTTGTAAAAGCCCTTCTTTAACTGATTAAACTGTCCTGCCTTCCTTAAGGGCTCAGAACACCTTACATAGGTTTTTGCTTCACCTGTTAATCTAATCTTGGTTATCTGTAGCAACTGTTCATCAGACCAACAATTCATCACCGCTGAAGTCTCAAAGTCCTACACAAACAAACACACAACCTCAGATGCCTTTCCAGAAAATGGAATAATCAAACTCAAGGCAGCTGGATCAATCTCCTGCACCCTAGGCAACAACAACTGATCAGATGCGGTTTCCCACTCACTTCTAGATGTTAATTCATTTCTCAACTGCATATTGTCTGGTGTAAATTGTGCTACTTTTTTCAACAAAATCTGTACTGCTTCTGGTTCTGACACACCTTGCATTGCTGACTCTGCCATTGTGTTGCTTTTGTTGCCAGTTAGTCCCGAAACAAAATATTTAAGTACAAGAATAACCCAACTCGTACACCTCAGTATCATCATACTCAGTAACATCATAATCAAACCAATACAAAAGTAATTCAATGCCACAAAAAAAAGTCTTACTGCCCCAAATACACTAACACTTACTCTGACAAAAAAATAATAATATGCCTATACAAAACATCTGAAATGGCCTGGCAAGAAAACGTCCAATACTCAAAAGAAAACTGCTCAAAACTCACCACATCTTGTGAATGTAATGCGGATGGTGGGCCCAAACGTCGTACTGGACAGATGACATCCACTGTTCTGACACCAAATGTAGTGGAAACTTCTGCCATCAAATGTAACAGCAACACCAAATGTAGTGGGAAGAGGTAGAAGGTACCATATTAAGACTCGGCTGAGCTTTCCAAGTGATTTATTGTTTCCAACTACAGTGCCCCCGTTCCTCTCTCATGATCATTTCATCCCCATCTGGCGTGCAGGTCACCCAAATTGGCATCAAATGTAATAAGACCTGCACCAAGGCGGTTGGACATGCCTCGTAAAGAGCTTCCCGGCCAATGACAACAAACGCTCATTTCCAGCGGGTCCCACAATGCTAAGGACACCACTTCACTGTCTGCGAAATGGCGTGGTGCAGAATGGCTGCCTCAGCGACCCATGTACAGACTGCTGTGAGTCAGCCTTTTACGGCAGCGGAGTTACATTGTCATCAGGATGCCGGCAGTTGACTCAGTGGTCTGTGACTCTGCTATCTCAGTGCCGCTCAGTGTGAGCCACAGGCGGCCAGCTGCATACTTCTCGCCGGCGTGCCAAAGATCATGGTGACATCAAGTGCCCGCGATCTGGAGTCCAAATCTGTGGCCCTCGCCTTGGGATGCCTTTGGCATATGTTGGAAGCCAGAATGACTGCCCGCAGTAGCGAGCCATGGAGTGGCCCGCTACTGGCTGGCTACGGGCCCTGTGTTGACCTCAAAGGGTCGAACCAGTGACCCGCTGTTGACTGGAATGCTGGTGCTCCATCTGCTGCTGCATGTAGCTGGTGGTGTGACATGCCTCGCCATCCAGTAGAGCTTCCACATTTGAAAGAATCTCGTTAGAAACCTGCACCTATTTATACGTGGCTGTGCACTTCTGTTTTGCCATATGCACTGCTTTGTGTCATGTACTCATAACATGCTAGGTTGGCCAATGGGCCCCTTCTGCCTGTGATTTGCGCCATGCAAAACTGCTATGTATACTCTTTCGGCAGTCTGATGGCCCTGTGGCCTCTGTTCTACTTCGTAACTGTTGGTATGAGCAACTCACTGCAATCCGGCCTGCACCTGGCTGTAACTTGTGCTCAGAATATTGCACAAAACATTTTTTCCTATACTAAATTGTGGTGCCGCTACACTGCTGAAAGATGTACAGATGAATAGTGTACACTCACTACTGCCTTAACCATATCTGAACCCAGCTGTAACTGTTGCATAGCTTGCAAAGCTTTTAGGTGCTTATGTAACTTGTCATTACACAACTTCTGCTTAGTACCATCCTCTACCAATGTTGATATCTGCACCATCAGAGCAGCTACAGTATTACTCATATTAGCTGATTGTATTTCTAGCATCTTTGTGTAATTGGTTACTACTTTTACACTCACAAGTCTAACATAAAGGAAACAAATCATCTTTTAAAAGAAACAGAAAAACTCCACAGACATAGATACCCAGAATTCACGCACATAGTCTTAACAATTCCTTATGTCTGATCACTGCCCAGCAACTCAGTACAATCACGTAGTGCATAATAAGTGGTGCAAGTTACTGATACTATTCCAATACATGGGATATTATGACCAGTTAAATTACAGCTCTCACATTTTACAGATACAAATAAGTTTCCCTACATTTTCCTCTAAATTGTGACAGATCTACAGGTTCTTCAGCATTGACAAAAGTCACTTTCCACTCTGCATGCCAATCTCTATGTCAACCCTGCCAATATAAAACAACATAATAGAAACGCCAGTAGAAAATGCTGTTGCAACTCACCACATTGTGGTCATAGCTGAGACACGTGGACGCCATTTGAGATGTCAGATAGTTATTGCTAATGCTGTGACATCTTGACCTGTTCCATCAATCACTCCTAGACATCAGTGTCGTACCGATGTCACCAAAGACCGCTTCTGGCATCAAATTACATAGCGGGATGGTGGTGGTTGTGGTGGTGTACAGAGTCAACGCTACATTGTCAGGATCTGTTGAGCATCTTTCAGCACTAATAAAACATGGCTAACAAGTTAACATTTATTGATTCCAATTTACAGGTCAGTGTCATCTCATCAGCCTAAGCTGACGCCACATGCTGATGATGGTGGCATTCTGCTGACTCCTGTTGTTGGCTTGGGCTGGCTGGTTACCAAGGCTATTATTCCAACAGTTCAGATTAAGTCTTGAGGAAGCAAATCCATAGTGAGAGAGTATGCCCCACACTGTTAGAACATCAACCTGCCAATGGAAGATGACAATGATCCATGATGACCCACAGGGATGTACCGCACTGTGACAAATCGTGTAGTCAGCTGATCCTGATCCCAATGGACCGGGAGGCCCTTGGCCACTGAAGCGCCTGCAGCGATGATCAGAAAAAGAAGCACTAGATGGCCCTCTCACCCAGCAATGATGCCAATGTTAGCATGATCAGCACCACAATAGGTACTAGTGTTGGAAGAGCATCAGTCCCCCTTTCAGCAACATGGTAGATGGTGACCAGTTCTAAGCTCCATGAGTGGCAGATCACAGTTACTCAGATACTGTCATCTCGGGAATGGCAAGCAGTATGTTCATGAGAAGTGCTGGAAAAACTAATACAGGGATGTCACAACACCATAATAATCACTGAATTGTGTGCTCTGGTACAAACAGTATCGATCCTAATGGACAGCTGAATTGAGAGCTAGAGAACCACAGTATTTATGGAGATGAGCTGGAGATACTGACATGAGGCACTGCTGTTCATAATGACTGAATGTGGCTCGCTTCTTTACTAGTGGTCAGTAGTCCTTGTTCTGCTGTGTTTGCTTAACAATTTGTTACAGTCTCTTAACTCCACTGTCAAGTCTCTGAAATTTGTTATTGCATCTGCGGTAATACTTGTTGCTTCACGTAACAAGAGCTAACAAATATACCTCCATCTCTTTCTCTCTCTTGGTTGACAATATGCTAAATGTGTAACTTGTGCTTGGCAATTGGTGCTGATGTAGCAGAGTGTGCTTATGTACAGACCAACTTACGGGTTTGATTGTTTCTTTCTGCTGCACAGCTATGTCATCGCCTCTGCCAGGTGTCACCTGTCGCTGTGCTAGCATGAACTTAATAAAAATTTAATTTCTTCCCCTATTCTGCTCTGTGGCATAAAAGTGATAGTGGGTGTTTTGGACAGTTTGATTGAGCTCGGGTTAGGTTCCATTATGTACTGTATATGAGATGAGAATGTTCTTATTTTGAAAATTGAAAGAAATAGAGATTGACATTAAAAACAATCATCCTCCAGATCTGAGCCATATTTTATTCTAGATGCAATTATTTGTTATAGTCTCTAGGAAGCAGAGCTTGTAGCACCTGGAACTTTAAACCAGCCATACGTATTCTAACCCAGACACAGGTCATGCTCCTTTCTTCAGTAGGTGAAGATGTAGTGGATATAAATGTCTTCCTCTAATGAAGTGACTACACAAAATATTGGCTTCACTTAGTGTTTAAGGGAAACGAAAAACTTTGCAAAAATTTAGAGTATGCATTATGGGCAGTGTCCAGTAGACCAGCATTAATAACAGTCAAGCCTAACCTACCCTCCATAGAGAAATATCTGACAAGAACAGATGAGTCCACAGCAGCAACACAACTGAAAGTAGATAGAGAATCATCAGGAAAGCATAGGAAGCAGCCACAGAATCAAACAAACCAAACAGGACTGCTTCTTCATTGACCCCCCTCTATGCAGAAGTGCTTTCTGCACAGAAACCTCTTGTTGAAGAGGCACCATCAAGAGCAGTAACAGAAAAACTACCATGAAAGAAACCAGAAAGGAAGGCAAAAGTGCAGCTTTCTGTAATTACTGCAACAACATCGCCAGCAGCAGTGACTCCAACAGCTCCATCAACGACTTCAACAGTTTCACCACCAGTGGAATTGCCAGCAACAGCAGTGGAAACAGCAGCAATACCATCAGCATCAATGAAGAGGTACTAGCAACAGCAGTGGCGCCAAGAACACCAGCCACAGTAAGTGTCAACTTAAGGCCAAGATGGCCTGAAACGAAAAAGGATATTTTCTCTCCCATCCCCCAAAAAAGACCAAATGTGACAACATTACTTAAGATACGGTCTCACAACAATGATATTGATAAATCTAGTCATTCAATTGTAATTAATAAAACAATGCCAGAATCTTCTCACAGAAATGTATTGACTAGTATAAATCATTAGTCTGTCACAAAAATCTATTTTCATAATGTGCAGGAACTTAAGAATAAGCTAAATGAGTTAGAACTGTTAACAATATCAACAGTGAACTATCAGACACCCAAGTACTGTGTATTACTGAACACTGTATGAGGTCTCTCAAAACAGAATCAGTTGTATTTGCACAATTTAGGCTAGTGCACACCTTTTCAAGAAAAAAATTCAGAGGTGAATGAAGCTGCATATTTGTAAAAGACACTGTTTCAGCTGCTCCAATACATATTCAATTCCTACTCTATTGAAAAACACATGGAATTGTCTGGTATTGAAACCAAAGATACTGATGATCATGTAATATCAGTTTATAGCTCTCCCTTGGGCAACTTGCACTTCTTTTATAGAAATTTCACACCAGCATTAGAAAAAGTGATGAAAAGAAAACTATCAATGGTCATAATTTATGATGACTTTAATATCAATTTCCTCACTGAAGGCAATGATCAGTCTGACTTTAAAAACTTTATGAAATGTTACAACCTTAATATGAAGGGTACATCCCAAACTGGGGTAACTAGCCAAAATGTTTGGGGTAACTAGCCAAAATGTAAGCACTCTTGACCAAATGATTAGCAACAAGGATTGTTCTGTTAGATTATAAATTTGGGATTTTTTGACCATAATGCACTGATTTTACAGACAGTATTTCTTAAATACAAACATTCAACTCAAAAAAATGACTATACAATGTAGAAGTTTCTGTCAAAGCAATGTACTCAAATTTCTGTCCCATATGAGAAAAAACTGGGAGACTGTATACCACTCTCAAACAGTAGATGGAAAATTTGAAACTTTTCTAAACATTGAAGGTATTTTTGTTCTGTCACTGCAACTATGCAAATGCATGATTTTTTTCACCAGATGTGTTTGACTTTATTGAGGTAAAGCATCATCAGCGTCTGTAATTAAGTTTTTACATTTTGATTTGATTTTAGATCAAAAAACAGTTTGTTAAGAATATGTGGATTTGTATTTAAATCCAATCACTAAAATCAAATCAAAATGTAAAAAGTTAATTGCAGACCACTCACTGATGATGCTTTACCTCAATAAAGCGAAACGCGCCTGGTGAAAAAAATCATGCACTTTTGTAGCTGCAGTGACAGAACAAAAATACTCTCAAGAACTGTAAAGCAACTACGGACACTATGACCACACAAATGAAGAATTTTCTCAACATTTTCTGCTGCTATTTCAACTATCAATTCCTTTTAAAAACAAAAATCGTATGTAACAATGGAGCATCCTCCAATTGGATCACAGCAGGTATTATGCGGACACTATGTCATGGCAGTTTTAGGTGGGGAGTGTTTTGAACTGTAATTGTGTACTATACCAGTAGAGGTCAGGCCTGAACTACCACTACCAACTGCAGCAAACAATTGTGCTGTAGCCACTACCAAATGCTTTGTGTACTCCATTTTTCTGTCTGTTGTGGATTGCTTCTTCTTCTTCTTCCTTTTTTTAAATGCGACCCTCACCAAAACAAAAGGAATCTGTGATCTCTATGACCGATATGTCAGTTTTGCTTCTGTGGAAGCACAGAATGCGGAGATAGGGTGGCAGCCCTCCAAGCGGGAGGGCCTCTTCTCTCGGGCAGTCTAAGTTCTCATTTGTTTATGGTCATGGCTGACTGCCATGATATACTGCATGCATAATATCATAACATCAGCAAAGAGAAAGAGTGAGCTGTTCTCCCTCAGGGAGACTAAACTTTGCAACAGTAAACAATTTACAAAAAAACTTTACTGCATACAAAAGAATATTTATAAATGTGAGTGCTGCTAAAATACTACAAAATGACATCCTTCTGAAGTCTTCATACAACAAAAGCAAATACCCAAGGCAAATAATCAACACAAAAACAGGTAGAAATAGGAAGAATGTAAGTAACATTAAACTTAAAGTAAATTCAACTTTAATTACTGACCAAGAGGAAGTAGCTCAGGAATTTAATTCATACCTTATTGAAACTATAGTAACACTAACAGAGCATCTAAAAAGTAGTGGTTTCCCTCAATCAGTCCTCAGTACCTCCATTAAGACAATTTTTCATCACCTACATGGGAAGCAGAGATAGAAAAATTAATCAGTAGTAAATTAAACAAAAAAATCATCAGCAGTAGAAGACATTATCCCCTGCTTCTTTCTCCATAGATGCAGTAAAATTATTAGTAAGCCACTGTCTCACATAATAAGTGCTTCATTTTTTGATACAATATTTCTAAGAAAACTTAAAATGGCAAAAATCATACCCCAAAGGTATCCAAAGAAGATCCTAGCAACTACTGTCCAGTTGCAGTGCTTTCACTATTCAGTAAAATATTTGAGTATGAAGTGGCTATCAGACTTAACTCATTTCCCAGAAAAAATAACATTATTTCCTCTGCTCAGTATGGTTTTCAAGAAAATAAAACAACTACTGATGCAATATATGAATTTCTTGATTCTACCCTACACCTGGTTGCCAAGAAATTTCCAGCTATTGGAGTTTTTCTTGACCTTGACATGGTGAACCACAACACAATTTTGCAAAAGTTGGGTTGGTATGGGATAAGGAGAACTGCCTGTGGCTGAATTAGTAGCTTATTAAAGACTAAGCCTAGTATTTTCATATAATTAAAGTAAATCAAATTTACCAATGAGGCAAAATTCTTAGGGATCCACATCATGGATACATATACATGCAAAAACCAGCAAAGTCTGTTATATGCTCCACTCAGTGAGGGATGAGCTAAATACCAGCACATTGACTTGTATGTTTCATGCTCTTTTCCATTCAGTACTAAGTTATGGAATCATTTTTTGGGGTCATAGTACCAAATCAGTGAATTTATTCAAATAAAAAAAAGAGAGAGAGAGAGAGAGAGAGAGAGAGAGAGAGAGAGAGAGAGAGAGAGAGAGAGAGATCAGTTTGAACAATCCTACACAAGCATCAAAGATAAACCTGTAAACCACTGTTTAAAAACGAAACATACTGCCTCTCCCTAGTCAATACATTTTTTAATGCTCTGCTTTATTAAACAAAACATCAGTAGACTGGAGTGGAACCTGGATAAACACCACCATGACAAGGCTGAAGAGATTGTTAAGGTTGGTTCGCCATTCAACTAAACTCTACAGTAATGGAAATCAAACTTTATAACCATCTTCTGGAAAGAATAGGAACTATTCAAGAACAAACTAAACTTAAGAAAACTTTAAGAGCACTGTTAACAAATCATTGCTTCTACAGTATACAATACTTCCTTCAGTGTGATCTATAAACCAATGTGATGTATACTAAGTGAACCAGAGGTATGTGTATATATGTTCCCTATTATGTTGTGCACAATGAATGATTGGGTAGGAATACACATGTAATATGTCTTCTGCGTGATGTATACTATGTTTAACAATGTTGTATGTATATGTGTTTTTCATCATCTGCATGACATGTCCCAAATTGTGTTGTACACTTCTGAACACTGAATGATTTAATGGATCAATAAAGATACAATACAAAAAATGTAAAACTCTGCATCATTCTTGAGCACCCACCATGTCATCCTCTGCCAAAGGCATGACTGCATGCGGTACAGAGGGGCCAGTTGTTAGTACACTACTCTCCTGATTGTTGTTGGGTTTCTACTACTTACCAGTCAAGTAGCTCCTTGGTTAGCCTCATGAGGCTGAGTAAGTCCTGTACCATCCCCTAATCAAGCCTGGCCCCCTGTATGGCAGTCAGTTATGCTCACCACTCAGATACTGACGTAGATTCATTTCTTCAGTAATCCACGTATATATTTTTCACAAAAATGAGATCTATCAGGATTTAGCAAATCGTTAGCATATTTGTGCTACATTTTCATCTGACATCTCCACACAGCAAATGATTATATATTTAAGCTTGTGCATTTACAAATGGAACCATCTGCCAAAACTGGATTGCTCATCAGTTTTATGTAATGTATAGGATCTTTATTTAATTAGTGTTTAAGCTCACATTGCACTTAAATGATAATCTCATTTTTTGTAAACTAAACCAAACTTAAGTATTTCTGTTGTAGAGGTGCCATAACAATGGTACTATGTAACAAAGATAAACAAATGGCAGGTAATCCTGTAAGTAGTGTAATAAAATGATGGAATGTATTACATGTAATGAGGTCTGTTTTTGAAGTACACGTATTTGCCTGCTATAAAGAAGTGAAATTCCTTTCTTTTTGAAACACACTGTAAATCATGTACATACTTACTTACATATAAATTGTAATGGTCAGTCCAGCACCTCAAGCATCACTCTGTATTTCAAGAACATTCATAAAGAGCTTGTGCAGTAAGCTTTTGCCATAAAAAGCCCAACAGAAATCAAAATATATCTCAAAGAAACTGGCCACATAATAATTTTGAAATGAATTGGTGAAAATAAATGCAGATATTTTTAATACTGTAATATATCTCATTAGGAAGTTTTATTCTGAGGGGAATAAAAATAAAACAAAGTTCAAACTTTCTGTTGTGTTGTGTTGCCTACCACTTGTTTCAACAATATGATATGTTAAGGGAGTGTTACATAATATCCCATCATCCAGCAATAGTAATGTATAAAGACATTACAAAAGGAAGAGTTGGAAATTAGATTTCATTTATAGTCTGAGTAATTTAACACATTACAGTTATAATCTTGTAGGAGAAAATTAAATTATTATGCACCTAGAGAAGACATAATTTTAGATGGAAACTGAGAGAGAATGGGAATGGTGTATACAATGACTATGGAGGAAAAATAAGACTGTGCTCATTGATTTGAATAATATGAGAGAGAATAACAGCACAGGGTGACAATTATTGAACTAGATGAAATAAAATTATCATAAAATTTGAATAATATGATAGACAAAAAAAGTACAGGGTGACAGTTATTGAACTAGACGAAATACAATTATCGTAACTTCTTAACAGTATGCATTAGGATGTTCAAACTGTATGCTTGGCTGCGGGGCATGATAGGAAGTAGGATGCACTTTGTTGTTTGGTTTAGCGATGAAGCCCACTTTGATTTGGAAGGGTTTGTCAATAAGCAAAACTGGTGCATTTAGGGGACTGAGAATCCACATTTTGTGATCAAGAAGTCTCTTCACTCTCAATAGGTGACTGTGATGTGGAGTGTCCAGTCATGGAATAATCAGAGCAATATTCCTTGATGGCACAGTGACTACCAAATGGTATGTGGTTTTGGAAGATGATTTCACCCCATTATCCAAAGTGACCCTGATTTTGACAACATGTGGTTCTTGCAAGATGAAACTAGACCCTATCAAAGCAGGAGAGTGTTTGATGTCCTGGAGGAGCACTTAGGGGACTGCATTCAGCTCTGGGGTACCCAGAGGCCACTGGCATGGGCCTCGATTGTCCGCCATATTCTCTGGATCTGAACACATGCAACTCCCTTTTGTGGGGCTATATTAAAGACAAGGTGTACAGCAATAACCCCAAAACCATTGTTGAGGTGAAAACAGCCATTTAGAAGGTCATCAACAGCATTGATGTTAACGACGCTTCAGGGGCTCATACAGAATTTTACTATTTGTCTGTGCCACATCATTGCCAATGATGGCAGGCAATCAAACATGTCATAACCTAAATACGAATATCTGTAGTGACGTTTACATGTTGAATAAAGTGTGTGCAGTTTGTAACTAATTTAGGTTTTTTTCATATAGTTCAATAATTGTCACCCTGTAAGTCAACTGATACTTTTGTTGTTTTCCATTATTTTGCTCCCTGACTTTTTTTCCATAATAACACACAATTTTTATCACTGACTCTAGATATCCTTCTTTTCATTAAAGAAAAACTTCAAGTTAATACAAACACTAGTCACTTTATGGTCTGCAAATGAAATACACATGCATTGTCACATGTTTTTAAAAAAGAAAGGAGAGATTCCACTCATTAAATTTGGTTCTGTTAATCAAGTGTGACTGTCAACTGAATATAATTTAAAATTGCCTTTATTTAGTCAACAGTAACTTGATCTGATCTAAGTCTGACAGTTTAAAATACAAGTAAATTACTGTAATTGTGTTGGTGTTGAGCATATACACCTTATACCATGGTTTAATGCCCATATTACAAAAGCTGCCAAGGATATATTGATTATATTATGCAGCTAGTTACATAAGTCCACAGAAATAAATAAAAAATCCATTAAACACATAACAGATTTATATCAAATAAACATGTTACTGTCTTAAATAGTAAATGTACCTTGCTTATGTGTTGTTTGTGACTGATGTCTTGTATCTCTGATTCCACTTCACCATCAGAGCAGTTAGGGCCACCAGAAACTGGCACTTGGAAAGTTGCATATGGACTTATGTTTTGCCGGTGACCAAGAGTCATGCACATGGGATTTGGCAGATATGTTGGTTCTGGGATGTTTGAGGAGTCTTTACCACTATCGCTGTTAACATATGTATTCTGTGCCACTCTTTTGTCTGCAATGGCTAACTGTCCTGTATCTTGAGATTTCTCTGCAAATACAGAAAAAGAAAAATCCAAGATTTATTCATTAATTGAAATTCTGAATGCTGAACAAAAGTTTTAATAGATTTTACTTTGAAAAACAACAGAAAATGAAAACTAGGATCTGCATGTTATTAGAACCTAACATGTTAACATATTCAGCTCAAATTAACTATTCCCAAATAAATAAAGAAGCTTTAGCCATCTTCTTTCACTCTCATAAGTTCCATTGCTACCTCTACAGAGTCCTAACAAACTGATTATGAACCATAAGTTGCTTCTGATAATTTTAGGTTAGAACAATATATTCTGGAATGTATAGAATAATGACTGAAGAACTGGACATGGTTGTTGAGTAACTATAACTGTAGCATTAATTTTGAATGTTGTTCAACACATAAAGGATACACCAACAATGGACTGAACACCATGGTCCATCACAACATTACAACAGATGGCTGACCCTGTAGTTTCCATGTGTGGCATCTGAGCCTCAAGAATATGTTTCCATTCATTATCTTCTAAAAATCCAACAAAAATGGTGTTATACTTGCCATAGAAAGTTATCACAAGCGAGAGACATTGACACTGAGTCCCAGCTCAAGGTTTCCATGTTCAGCTTCTTACACATGCTGAATGGTATTTGTCATCTACCCCACAGCACCATCCCATGGCTCTTCACAAGTACCATAGCATAATGAATTATCCTGACTTTCAAGTCACCTCAAGAAATGAACTGCAGTGTGGTACTCAAGACTTTGTTTGGCAGCACTGTCCACAAAACCCCCATCAACTTGATGACCCCAGCCCAAATAATACACGGGCCACAATCTATAAATGGCAGTCCACTTTCTTTCCCTAGTGGAGCAGCAACTACTTATCCAAGTGTCTAATTTATGTGCACCTTCTGTGAATGTTATATCACCTCTTCTTTTGAAGGTGAGCTACAACCAGGCTCTAGAGACTTAACAGTGGCAGCTGCAACAGGACAGTGATAATATTGCCCAGCAGTACTCAAAGGACCTGCAGTTCATTCCAAACATATCCAACATCCTTAGAGCAGGGGGAACTCATATACCTGCCCACAGTTGTTAATGAGGGATTGCCAGTTGGGGAAGTTAACTATGTCACATACTACAAATTTCCAGCACATATTTCTTCTAAGTGCAGTTATAAGAAGCACTCACTAGGATAGAGGACGTTCACACTAATCTACACATCTCACTTCTCTAGCAGACAAACGTTTGCATATTTATTGCTAGTGGAAATCATCATTCAGGGACATAGCCCACACAGCCAGTATCTGGTCCTTACTTAAAAATCAAAGGTGTATGTGACACCTTTGCTTTTAAATCAAATACTGAATTGAAAGCTGTTGCATCTACTGTGTTATTTTGTACTGCTGTCTTTGTTTTATTTGCAATCCCTGAAAAAATATAGTTTGCACAAAACTTCAGTTATTATGGAATTACAACAACTGACAAACCACTTAGGCAGAATTATAAATTCATTATCAGCTTCAAGAAAGCCAGAACATGTTATGGATGTTGACTAGTAGCAAGTATCCCCAGAAACATTTGTTGTGAAATTTCAAAAGCATTTTGTCAGGTACTGCAAAATTAATGTGAGTTGCACCCCATCTCCCATCCCTATTGTCTTGGATTCTGGGTACACTCTTGACATTAGGTTTTTACTGAAGAACAGCTAGATTAATCTGTTTGTGTAACACCTCATTTCATTAATTAATTCTCCACCAGCAAGCCGTAACTGATTCCTTTCTTTATCCTTACCTAAACAAGCAGCTACTTTGGATTTATTAAATTTTGTAAAAAAATATCTCAAAAAATAAAGTTTTTGTATTATCTGATAGTCTAAAGCTTTGTTTCTGTTTTGATTTGTAATTTATTGTTGTTATTTCAGCAAAATCATGTTTTAAATTGATCTTGCCAGTGCATAGTTGTAAGGTCAGATAATTTACTACATAGATTAAAATTATATAAATCAAAGAAACTATCAATATTTTAATATTCATGACCATATTTGATAGAAACAAAGAATGAAAAATTAAAAAGACTCTCCAAAATATCAAATGTAAAAAATCGTTACCTCTGTACTTGTTACATGATATCATATTGTGTCTTCTCAAACAGAAAAACAAAACAGCAGCTGCAATAACAGCAAGTGTTAGACCAATGATAATTGCTGCTACTGTTCCTGCATCATTATAAAATGGTTTTCTTCCAGATCCAGGAGGTGTTCTTAATTCTGGAGCAACTGTAGCTGAAAGCATATTAAACAAAAAAGCATCAGAATGAAGACATTAATAATCACAGTGCTTAGCTAGGCATGATACTATTTGAGGTAGTACACCTTTGCTTTCCTGAAGCCTGAGAACCAGTTCACCCAGTGAATGATAGGGGTAATACAGTCTAATGTGAAATCTGGACATTGGTCCATCATACACACACTATTCATTCACAATAGTGAAAGTCACATGAAATGCTACTAAGTGCATAAAACCATCAGGGATCATGCTTTCCATCTGTCTGAGTTTGTTGTCTGATGCTATCATACTAAGAAACAGTCCCACATATACGACAATGTACATTTCACACAGTATATGTCAAAAACTAAGGAATGTTAGGAGAACATAGAGATCTGAAGATCTTTCCACCCTGTTGTTAGAGAGAATAGAGAATAAAAAAGGCAACAAACATAGTTAAATAATTCAATATTATCTAATAGAGAATGGAAATGGCAGCAAAATAAAAAAGGGATTATCTATCTCCATAAAAAAGTGAGTGAAGTAATATGAGGGCATGCTGAAAAGTAATGCCTCTGAATTTTTGTATGAAAAATCTTAAAACATTTTTAGCATTCTACATCTTTATTCATCACGTTTATGTATTTGCAGTACTCTGCAGTACTCTTCCAAATAGTAGCACGTAACATTGTGGTGTGTAATGTAACTCTGTTGGTATATGGGAAATGTAATCAAGTGTCAAATTTGAAGAGTTCATCCACACATGAAGCATTATCTCCTTCAGCTTGAAAATGCCACATCACACATGAGTGCTGTGACATCTGCAACATCCCTACACCTCACGTTCACCATAATTAATTATGTTCCCTTCAGTTCTGACTTGGCCCCATCCATTCTTCATCTGTTTCTACAACTTAAATTACACCATCAAGGACTTCACTTTGATAGCAATGAAGTAGTGCAAGCAGAGCTGAGGCTGTGGTTCCATTAGCAAAGTCAGACACTCCCAAGTGACAGTATTGTGGCAGCCTGCTACAAAGCCGTGCGAACGCTAGAACTACTATCGCGGCTGACACAGCATTTGCAGTGCGTGTGCGCAGATTTACCATTAGCCAAAAGCACGACAACAGCGAGGTGCGCACCAGACGTATGAAGACAAAGCGAGAACCAGTGCAAGCCATGCATGGAACACACTGGATGCATCACATCAAGAGCTGTCCTGCCTAGCCGCGAAGCACATGAGTTGAGTGATCACATACAACCCACACGTACACACGCAGAAGCCGGCCTGTCCATTTATGCAGCTGCTTCCGCCTCGCCCATGAAAAACACCACACTCCACGAATAGTGCCGGGAGCCAGCCGTACAGAGGCTTGCCCATGAGCACACACCTATGCAACGTCTTGTGGAGTGTACACCCTCTGGATCACGCACTGCTCCACCTCAAGCCGTCAACCATGGTCACGCAGTCAGCAATGGACTATATCACACTCGAGTGAACACATCTCAATCCTTGTAATAAATGTGATTGCCTCTCGCCGGCGTTTCATTTGTATTCAGTCACCTTGGCCTCATTTGAGCAGTGTGTGGGCGTGACTATAGCGTTGGCTCGTCGCACAAATAATCGTAAGCAGAATTATGAGCAATCCTGCTACACTGGTGACCCCGACATGATGTGTAGATTAATTCGTGGTGACAAACTTTTCTTTTTACCACTCGCCATGCCACAAACTGCTTATCTATGCTTACGACCTCGCGCAGTGCCGATTTTGTTTGTAAACCACAGTCGTGTGTGAACCTGAACTAAACGTTGATTTTTGTGTTAAAATTTTGTGTGAATTTGTCTAGTATCATGTAAGATGGCAACTGCAGAGGAACTGGAAAGGACAGTCCAGGACCTGCTAAGGCACAATCAGGCACTGGAGGCTGAGCTACGGGCACGAACAGCCCATGAGAAGTTATCCTCCAAAAATTCACACATGCATGCTGCCGCAAGCACAGGACGCATGTTAGTTAGGCTGCCACCATTCTGGCCACATGATCTGTTCCTGTGGCTTAGTCAGGTGGAGGCAGTGTTCTATAGCTACAACATGATGTGCAAGTTCGCGAAATTCAGCCACGTCGTAAGCCAGCTCGACTAGAACATCGCTGTCAAAGTGTGAGACATTATCACTACCCCACCAACACAGTCCTCACATAAGCAGCTGAAGGATGGACTAATCCGCCATATTTCAGCATTGCAGGAGCAACAGGTGAATCAGCTGTTGCAGCATCAATAATGTGGCCACAGGAGGCCCTTGCAGTTCCTGTGCCATCTCCCGGGCCTGGCATAGCCTGATATGGTCCCGGATTCGCTATTACGCCATCTGGGTGTGCAGCCTCCCAACACAAGTACAAGCAGTGATTGTGGCCCAACTTCAGATGGAGTTGGACAGTGTAGTGGACCTGGCCGACAAAGTCCTCGATGCACTCGCAATGGTGCCAAACACCGCCGCCTCTGCCGCCTGTACCGCCGTAGAACCAGCACCAACGCTCAGCCCATGTCGAAACACTGCCCTGGCCACGCCACAATGGATGCTGAGCTCCACACTGAAGTTCGCGATTTGGCTGCCTAGGTGGCATCACTAACCAACTAACCATACAGGTTGAGCACTTGGTGCATTCACTGCCAGAGCACAGCAGGAACCGCAGCAACAGCCATTCCGGCTTCAGACGATGCAACCCAAACTGCAGTAGCCAGCCTGGCGGTATGTCACTGACATCCGAGCTGATGCCCAATGCTTACTCTTGGTTCCTCACCCTCCTTGGCAATGCCATGACAAACTGCTGGCCGCTGTGCTTCCACCCAAACATCAACCGCAGCCAGAATTAGACGCATCCAGCTGTGGTGCCATATCAAGGTGTCTCTACATAGCAGAGCGGGATGACAGTGTCAGCTACCTAGCAGACATGGGCTCAGACCTATCTATATACCCACGATCTATGCTCAGGGACAAAAGATCGGCCAAGGAACTGTCACTGACTGCGGCTAACAGTTCCACAATAAAGCGTATGGCACGCACTACCAAGAATTGAACTTCAGGCTGCGCCGCATACTCACGTGGACATTTACTGTGGCAGACATCATTGAGCCAACCCTGGGCGTAGACTTTGTAGCTCACTTCAATTTTCTAGCTGACACTGCAAACGCCCAGCTGATCGACTCTGCGACTGGGTTGAAGATAGAAGGACAGTGGTGACATGCTGCCTTTTTGAATGTGAAACCAGTGCAGTGCTCTGGTCCCTATGCCCACATACTAGACCAATTTCTGGAACTAACTCGACCACCTGGCACACCAAAAGAAGTCAAACATTCCACAGTACACCACATATTAACCACAATCAGTCCACCCACCTCAAGCCGACCACGTTGCCTTGCCCCCGATTGGCTCACCATAGCTAGGTCCAAATTCGAGGCTATGCTGCAACAAGGCATCATCTGCCCATCAAGCAGTCCCTGGTCTTCCGCCTTGCATCTCGCTCGAAAAAAGGACAATTATTGGCGACTACCGTGAGCTAAATAGGTGAATGGCGCCAGATCGCTACCCGGTACCACACCTGTAGGACTTCAGCCATGCTCTGGTGGGGTCAGTACTACACAGCAAGATTGACTGTGCAAAGGCATTCATACAGATCCCTGTGGCATCTGAGGACATTCCAAAAATGGCAATAGGGACATCCTTAGGATTATTTGAGAACCTCTTTATGACTTTCGGATTCCGAAATGCGCCCCAGACTTGGCAGCGTTTCCGACAGTGTGCTACGAGGCCTACCATGGTGCTTTGTGTACCTCGAAGACATCCTGGTGTTTTCAAGGTCACCCGAGCTCTACGCCAACACCTGACAACCATTTTACAGCGTCTCAGCGAAGCCAGAATTGTCATCAATCCGGCAAAGTGCGTGTTTGGAGTCACTGAGATAGAATTCCTCGGACATCTCGTCAACCCCAGCAGCTGCAAACCACTTCCCGAAAAGGTATGAGCGATCGTGGAGATGCCTCGTCCACAGACGTACAAGGAATTACGTCGTTACCTGGGAGTGCTGAATATTTTCCAGTGTCACATACTGAACGTCAAGGGCATCCAGGAACCTCTGACAGCACCTCTACAAGGCCCAACAGCAAAAGAGAAAACTCCCATTCCTTGGACGGACGCACTGTAAAAAAGTTTCAACTATTCGAAACGTGCCCTTACAGAAGCGATGCTACTTGCACAACCAGTGCATGACAGAGAGCTAGCCATCATAGTAGACGACAGCCAGACAGCTATAGGCGCGGTATTACAACAATGCGTTGGCGACAGCTGGCAGCCACTCGCCTTCTTCTCCAGGAAGCTCTCGGAATACCAACGCGTTTGGAGCACTTATGACTGTGAGCTACTAGCGATATTCGAGGCTGTGAAACACTTCTGTCCGTCTGTCGAAGCTCGTCCTTTTATTATATTCACGGATCATAACCTATCACGCACGTGTTCGTGAAAAATCACAATAAGTGTTCACCACGCCAGTTCCGGCAGCTGGAGTACATCTCGCAGTTCTCCACAGACATCCGCCACATCTCTGGCATTGACAACATCATGGCCAACTGCCTATCTCACGTGTGTGCCGTTATCCCTCCCCCTGTGAACTTTAAGGATGTTGCCGATGTACAGGAAAGTGATGACGAACGAAATAGCCTCCGCCATGACGCCTAAAATTCGAACTTGTGCCTGTGCCCGGCTCCAATCGCAAGATCTGGTGTGACAGGCATGCAGCGGCCATTTATACCGAGAAATTCTGGCGCAGCACCTTCGACCATGTGCACCGACTCTCGCACCCCAGTGTCAACAGCACTACGTCACTCGTGGCTGCATGTTTCGTCTGGCCAGGGATGTGGAAAGACTGCCATCAGTGGGCACATGCCTGCATTGCATGCCAGCGCGCCAAGGTCGGCAGACACACCCACGCGCCCGTCAGCTCGTTCCCTGATGCAACAAGGTGCTTTGCACACGTTCACGTGGACATCGTGGGTCCTTTTCCCTCGTCCCATGGCAAGCACTACCTGCTGACCATGGTAGACCGTTTTACATGCTGGCCGGACGTGACACCAATTGCAGACATCACCGCTGAGACAGTCGCCACCAGCTTCATTGAAACTTGGGTGGCCCGATTTGGTTTCCCCAGTCACATGACCACCGACTGCAGCCACCAGTTCAACTGTGTGGTGCTCACACATATCGCTTGACTGTGTGGAGTACAGCTGCAAAAAACGGCAAGCTACCATCCAGCGTCCAACGGCGTGGTAGAGAGGCTCCACAGGATGCTAAAATCCGCCTTAACTTGCTGCGATATGACTTGGAAAGAGACACTTCCCCGATTCTGCACGGCCTACGAGCCTATTCCAGGGGACTTCATGGAGGAAGCACCACTGCTGCACGACCATTCCGCCCCACCACTGGCAGAACATTTATCTGCACACATGGTTGGCCTCCGACTGCACGTGCCTACACCGCACAGTACAGGCAAAGAGTTTGTGCACGTCGACCTGCAACACAGCAGCCATGTCATTTTGCGCACTAATGCCACACAACCACCACTTCGGCCCACATACTCGGAACTGCACAGCATCATCATCCGTGATGACAGAATGCTGGAGCTTGAGGTCAATGGCAAGCCGACGAAGGTCAGCATCGATTGTGTCAAACCGGCTTATGTTTTGCCCACTCCTGATGCTGCACACTTCTACGACCCCGTGGAAGACGTAACTGCCGATGAAGCTTGCCATGCCGCCAGCCCAGCGGCACCAATACCCACCACCGACAACGGCACACAGACACTGCTAGTTGTCATCCTGCCGCCAGATGTCACTGTGCCTCCACGTGTGCCTCACCCCAACCCACCCGGCCAGCTGGTGCAGCAGCCCGAATCACCCCCACCACAGCTGCCAGAAAAGTGTGTCACGTGTTTCGGTCGGTGCGTCTGTTTCAAATGCGCGTGCCGTGGGACAATTGCGCCATGCCACCAGAGACTGAATGGGTGAGAACCCAACCTGCCAGCCGCTGCCTGCCATAGAGACCTTGTCTCTAGCAGGCCACCTCATTGCTGAGCCGTTACCAGTCGAGCCCCAGACTCTGCCACCCACGTCACTGGTTGTGTATCCATTGGCACTCTCGGGACCACATCCGTGCTGTGTTGCCTCCGCCACGTCAGGCATTGAGGCAGGTATCCCCTGCACTGGTCCCTGTGATCAGAACCACGTCTGTGCCAAGATGCCTCTGCCACGCCAGGTGTCAAGGCAGCCCTACACCCATGCCAGTTACCATAACCATTTCTCTGTCGAGCTCCGTACGCCACCCCCATACCACGGATGTGCCTGTCACAATTCTGGGACTCGTGCACTAGTCATGATGTTACAGAGCCATGTGCTTATGCCATGCAATGCTTCAGATGGTTCAGAGGCAGCGTCATCAGCTGCTCCTGTCATAACCGCCGCACGGGAGATATGCCCCCCACATGCCCAGCAGTACTGCCTGCCACTGCTGCCACTAGCCACCGTGAGAGGACTCGCCACTGCACGCCAGCCAGCACCATGCGCTGACATCACCAGCCACCGCACAATCGCTGCTTCACCAGACTGTAGCCACCATGCTACTGCTGATGTCACCACACAGTGCGCAAATTACAACAGGATGGTGTTGTAGACTGATGGCTGCACTGTCACGCAGCTCCGGAGCTCCACTTTCCAAGTGGGGATCCGTGTGGTGGCCCACTGCACAGCATTGCAATTGCAAGAACTACTATCACGGCAGACACAGCATTCGGAGTGCACGCACGCAGATTTACTGTTAGCCGGAAGCCCGGCAACAGTGTGGTGTGCACCAGATATGTGAAGATAAAGTGAGAGCCAGTGCGAGTCGGGCATCAGAACACACCAGACACATCACACAAAGAGCTGTCCTGCCTAGCCGTCAAGCACATAGGTCAAGCGATCGTGGACTCCCCACACGTACACACACAGAAGCCGGTCCGTTTATGCAGCCACTTCCACCTCGCCCACGAAAAGCTCTGCACTCCACAGATAGTGCCAGGAACTGGCCATACTGAGACTTGCCCATGAACACGTGGCTACGTGACAGCTTGTGGAGTGTACACCCTCTGGATCACGCACTGCTCCACCTCAAGCCGTCAACTGCAGTCACGCAGTCAGCAATGGACTATATCGAGCTTGACTGTATGCATCTCAATTATTGTAATAAAATGCGGGCATTTCATTTGTATTCAGTCACCTTGGCCTCCTTTGAGGACAGTGTGTGGCCACAATTATAGGGTTTGCTCATTGCACAAATAATCATAAGCGGAATTACGAGCACTACAGTATCAAGAAACTGGTCCCTCATTGCATGAAATGTTTTTGTCACCAGGGTGACTATGTTGAAAAAGAAATATACATACATGAGGAATAAAGATGTAGAATGGTAATGAGATTTGTTTTATTCAAAAAGCTTTACGAGTTTTCACATAAAAAATTCAGAGGCATTACTTTTCAGCATGCATTCAAACTTTTGGTGAACTTACATGGGCATCAACATAATAATTCTTCCTGGTAGCACCATTTGGTGCTTTTATATATGATCCTTCTCTTTATTTTGTATTGTCAGTGATGCAACTTCATTCTGTAGTGGGAACAGATGTTTGGTTGTCACTGAAGCCAAAACTATAATATACAGTGAACACCATCTCTGTATTATACTGTTTATCATTCATACACATCTCTGTTCATACACTGCACAGTTGGATCCTGAGTATAGCCATGTGTAGACATTATGGCAAATTCATCACCAGAAAAAGAATTAGTACTCCCTTTTCAAAGTTTAAAATTTACTCAGGATTTATTGTTGCATCAGTGTATATAGAGTTCATTACATTTACAGATCTATAGCACAAGCAGTTTTGAGGTACCAGGTATTGACCCATGCTGAACTTCCCATATTAGTATGTGTTGCAGCCTTGACAGGCAGCAATGTAGGTGCAGATTCTGCCATACAGTCATACAGATGTCGAATACTGTCCAGGGATATGTTATGCCACACTTGCTTGACCTGCTCACGTAGTTCTGTAATAATTGTTGGTAACAAGTTGTATAAGTCACTTCTTCTCCCATATATCCCACACATGCTTGACTAGAGACAAGTCCGCAGACATGCTGGCCACAGAAATTGCTGCATGTCTTGCAGAACTTTGAGTTTCACGGGCAGTGTGTGGGAAAGCATTATCCTGTTGGAACAATACATCCCCTTCCTATTGCAAGAATGGCAAAATAATGGATCCAACAACATTCTGCATGTACTGAGTACTGGCTAGCACCCCCTCCACAAACACCGAAGGTGAATGAGAGTTGTAGCTTATCACACCTCGAACCATAAGTCCAGGTGTGGGACCAGTGTGTCTTGGATGAATGTACTCTATGAGACGGTGTGCAGCAGGTCTACATCATACAAGCAAACTACCACCACCTGCATGCAAGCAGAATCTCCTTTCATCACTGAAGACCACATCACACCATTTCATCTTCCAAGTGATCCTCCGATGGCACCAATTGAGCCGTGCACATCGATGCTGTGGTGTTAGTGGAAGATGAGCTAGAAGTGAGTGTGCACATAGCCCCACAGCTAATAACCAGTTTGCAACAGTTTGTGTTGTCATGTCTGGGCTCACAAGCTCTCTTATCTGTGCTCTGGTAGCTGTAAAATCTGCTACTGCTGCCCTTACAATACAAAAAATGTGGCACTTGTCAGGGCTGTATGGTCATCCAGAACCTCATTTACGGATGTGAGAATGTCCACTGATGCAGCATGTCAAAATTAGGTGGCACTTCTCTGAAAGGAACATTCTGCAACTCAGGAGGCCACAATTTTACCCCTTCCAAACTCAATCAGTTGGCTGTAGGAAGCACTAGTGTATCTCCATGGCATGATTGCCTCCTTGCTTCACATGTTTGCACCACAGTGAGATTTCTGGCTGTGAGTATTCCCTACTAAAGGGTATTCACAGATGGTGCTCTGTTAGCAGTGCCACTGCACGATCTGTTGGTGGACAATGTTGAAACCATTATCAGTACATCTAATATCCCCCATGTGCCATATGTCGGATCAAACTCACTACTGTTTTTCTAAGTGTACTAATTTTTTTTTCCTGGCAGTGTATACGACATATGTCATTGATACCTCACAATCACTGGAACTAGTATTCATTGGAAACAAAAGAATTTATAGATTTACAATATAAATATATTGTGTTAGGTCCACTTCTGACAGATGCACCCCTCAAAGCACTTGTTATTACCCAGCAATACTTCGAATAACATTACTTAACTAAAACAATATAATCACCTCTTTAATAGCATGTTGGTCCACCTTTTAAATGCAATACAGCAGCAATTCTACATGGCATGGATCTGACAAGTCCTTGGTTGCTTTCTGGAGGTATGTGAAACAAGATGTCTTAAGCGGAGGTCACACAGCATTTCAGACATTTTCCATCAGGTTCAGATCAGGCAAATATTGGGGCCAAGGCATCAGAATGTGTTCATTATCATGTTCCTCAATCCTCTGTAGCATGATTATGGCCTTTTTGTTTGACAATTACCTTGTTGGAAGAAGCTGTCGCTGCTGTGGAAGACATTAAGTGTGAAGGGATGCAGGTAGTCCACAATAATATTCACATAGTCCACAGCTGGTTTTGTACCTTTGATTACTACCACATGTCCTGTGGAAGCCCCAGTGAATGATCATATAAAATAACCTCCAATAGCCTGTGTCCATGGTACTGTGCATATTTGGGTGGTTGTTTGCTTGGATAACATCATATTCAGAAATGACTGCTGAGCTAGTGTTACAAGAAATGACCAGGCAATATGTTTCCATTGAATCAAAGTCCAAACTTGATGATCCTGTGCTCACTGTAATCATAAGCGACAATGCTGTTGGGTTAACATGGATGATGTAGGGGTCATCTGCCATGGAGCCACGTGTTCAACATTGTGCACCAAGCTCTGTGCTTTTAAAGACTTGTGCCTGCTCCAGAATTGCAGTCCACTGTCAAATAAGCCACAAAGTACTACTAATCCTGCTTTACAGAGTGGGTTGGACCCCAACCTGCATATACTGTGCTGAGGTGTGGATGTCCAACACCTTGTTGCCTATTTGTGATTTCTCTGTCCTTGAATCACTTTCCATAGATGCTCATGACAGTAGCATTGAACAGCTGACTAACTTCACCATTCCTGAGATACTCATTCTCAGGGATAAGGCCATAAAAATCTGTCCTTTGCCAAAGCCAGTTATGTAGTGTACTTCGCCATTTGCATCCTGTATCATTGTTAGAATGATTCCTCATTCTTCTCTACTCCACTTATATACTCTCCTTTAGTGCATCACATGCCTGCAATCCCATTAGGTGTATTTTCTCTCATGGTGAGTAATGGTCAATGTTTCAGTTCATCAGTGAATTTTAGACACCTCATCATTAGGCAGACTGTATTATCATTATTCCTCCACTGTTTCTTCTTTTGTTTCATTTCTGTTCTTGTTCTTTCCCTCTCTTCCTTATTTTCCTCCTCCTGTTCCTCATTTCCCTACTATCAATCCTGATGCTACAGTTTATTAAGGTAGTTACATTAGTTTCCCTCTATCTCTGGACTACATTTGCCATTTCTGGAACTGTCTTAATTAAATTTCATTTCTGTAACAAAGTTTCTTAGTCTTCACTTCCTAAACAAATCTATCAGCCCTGTAACTGAACTCCTCTTTTTCTATTGAATGGTATGGACATTATTGACCATATACCTGCTTCCCAAGCCTCCTTCATGTCTTTCTCTTTAGCACATTATATATCTGTTTGACATTGATATTCATCCTCCCTACCTCAGCCTGGATGTTGTCCTGCCATATTCAAAAATACTATATTATATAGTCTATCCTATGACATTCTTGCTAAGTAGCCAGACCAGTTCAACCTTCTCCTCTTAAACACTGTGACAATGTTATGACATTTGTATAACTCCTACAGTTCTTTATGTTTCTAATCCTCCATATCTGGTATGGTCCTAAGATGTTTTTCAATATTTAAGTTCCAAATGTTAACAGCTTTTTCATGTTTTCTCCTAGCCTCCACAGTTTCACATATGTTTAATCATACAACAATTATAGCAGGCTGATGTTAAGAAATTCCTCAGCTGATGCCACATTAAGGTGTACTTATTTTAATTAAGGTCCATAGAGCATTAGGGTGGGCTTTGGACACCAAGGCAAAGCAAAGGCAAACACGTGATGCTTAGAGGGAGGTGGGAGTAGCAGTTTCTGATGTTACGTCAACACTGATGAGTAATCCCCCTTGCTTATAATACACTTGTGACTGCACTTTTTCCAATGTTGGAAGTGCCTCTGAAACTTACATTTCATTACAGTGTTCAACTCCTTCAGTAATTCTGTTTTTATCTCATCATTGGTGACAAAATGACATCCTTTGATGGTTCTTTTCAGCCTTGAAAAGAAAGAAGTTGCAGGGAGCCATTCCAGGTGCATACAATGGATGAGGCTACATGATGGTTTTGTCTTTTGCCAAAAAATCATGAACAAGCACTGAGATGTGGTTGGTAGCATTATTGCGATGCAATTTCCACAAGTGGTATTCCTACAATTCTGGTCAATTTCTTTGAACTGCTTCATACAAATGGCGCATAACTTCCAGGTAGTATTCCTTACTGACCGTATGACTATAAGGCAGGAACTAATGATGCACTTTCCCATAATCACCAAGCAAGGTGGCACAATGGTTAGCACATTGGACTCACATTCGGCAGGATGATGGTTCAAACCTCCTTCCAGCCACCTAGATTAAGGTTTTCTGTGATTTCCTTAAATCACTCTAGGAAAATGCTGGGATAGTTCCTTTGAAAGGGCATGCCCAGTTTGCTTCCCCATCCTTAACACAATCCGAGCTTGTGCTCTGTCTTGACTCACCTTGATGTTGATGGGACATTAATCTCAATTTCCCTTTCTTCCTCCCATTGTAATCAAAGAAAGTATATGATCAAACTTCCCCCCCCCCCCCCCCCCCCCTCTACGGGCTGTTTCCATTGGGAAAACTGGGTCTTTATCAGTGTCACACCCTTATACCCATGTGCTTTCATGTGTTATAGTCTTCTTTATAAGTTCTGGATCATTATCATCTTCATTCAGCAATTCCTGGGCAATGGCTATGTGATATCATTTTTGGTCAAAATTCAACAATTTTGGAACAAACTTTACATGTTTCATGCCAAAAACATCCCAAAAAATTGCTTGACATGAGCCAAGGGATATGCAGACATCATCAGAAACCTCTCTGATGGTGATTCAGTGATTTTTACAGAGCCATTTTCTGTACTTCTTCCACATTGTCATCAGTAATTGATGTGCCAGAGCATCCCAGGCGGTCGTCATCTTCATGTTCTCATGCTTCTTTGGAACTGTTTATATGACTCGTAAACTCTTGTCTTGTTCATAGTAGATTTTTCAATCAACATTTTGAATGTGGTGCTCCACTTTACTCCATTTTTCACGTAAAATTTAATGCAGATCCTTTGATTCATCTTTATCGAAAGTAAAAATTTTCTGAGCACTCAAAAACGTATAACTTTTTCAACTATAAACAATAAACTAAATATTCAAAACAGATGAAAATACAAACATACATCAGGAACATGTGTACCAACAAGATAAAAAAGTTTTGAAAATTGGATATATACAGCCCATGAAATTAAAGAATTCTCATTACTTTCTTATCACACCTCATATAACAAAAAATTTGGTACACCAAAATTTGAACTCAGGTTTATTGGTAAGTAAGTATCATAAAAATATGGATGTACTATAAATATTTAAGTGAAGGGGACAAAAACTGTAAAAGCTAGTAACAATCTGAATATGATTTTTATGCACTGTCTAACATGCAAACTCAAGAATGAGGAAGATATCTGAGACAGCAGCTAAACGGTATCTTTTAGATAGCACACACACACACACACACACACACACACACACACACACACACTCACACACACACACACACACACAGGGCTGAAAAAGTATGGAACTTTCACATTAGTTCTGTGACTTAATACCATTCACTGAGAACTAAAAGAAGTAAAGATAAGTATAACTAAATATCATACTCCGGCAATTAACTGCTGCTATAAACGCAATGAAAAAATAAAAATAAGAAAAATAATAATAAAATGGAGTTGGAAAATATGGTGCAGTGGAATACAACTCAGTCTGAGAAAGATACTTATCTAATGGGATTTAAAAGCCTATACACCATTCTTTTAAACCCAGTACTTTTAGCAAATTTTGTGTAACAATTACATAGAGATTAATTTGATTTCATGAGGCATCTGTATTCATTTCCAAATGCAAATTTTACATTACATGAAGACTATTCATCAGATACATTTTATTTAAAAAAATTTTCAGTAACTTTCATGATAAAGCTTTTTATCACAGACACCAGCAAATATCTTACCTCCAAAATGTGTGAGAGTAACAAAATTGTAATGCTCCACGGTTGAACCAGCACTGTTATGAGCAGTAACACGTAAGGTATACCAAGTGCCTGGATTTAGATCTAAAATGAGAAATTCACTCTGCTCTTTCTTGATGTTATTTGAAACAAGTGTCCAGGAATTATCATTCTTTTGTCTATACTCAATTACAATAGATGTAATAGGACAATCGCCATCATCCCATGATGTCAGGTTTAACAAAATGAAACTGGAATTTACTTGTATTAAATCAGATATGCTCGGTGCAAATGGTGCTGGAATAAAACGCACATGTTAATTTGTAAGTAAGGAAATATTACCATAATCACAATGATTCATTTAATTTACAACTTCTACATATCAATCATTTTCAGTCCACCAAGAACAGCAATGTTTTATATTATGAAAAACCAGCTCTGACACAAGTAAACAGACAGTTACAATGTTATTAGAATGACACGTAAATTCCATAACATATTCAAATATAGGAAAAAAGATTATCACTGAGTTGAATACTACCTCTTTAAGTAATTTTCATTTGATGTATCACTGCTAAGTAACATAACTCAATGAAATGTGGGTCATACATAGAAAGAACTGCTACAGTGTAGTACAGAAAACACTTGAGAGAAACACACAATGAGGAGAATGGAAATGACATTTTTAGTCAAATACAATAATTATGCTGATGTTATGACTATTCATGATGGCCCCTGGACATTAAAAAAAGTGGAATGTCCTTCTTAACACTTGAAACTAAACTCTGATACTAAACTTTCAAATGCAAATAAATATACAATTATAAAATAGCAATTTTATCGCTATGACTTGTTTTTAATCAAAGCCCCAAGAAAGCTACAAACATACATTTATTACAAAATAAAAAGAAAAATGGACATAAACTGCTGTGGAAATTATGAGAAAATAACATTGTTTTGCTCTCTATGACATTATTTTTAATAAAAGTCACCATCTTTATAGAAATACTTTGCACACACATACTGAACACTTGCAGCATATGGACCACATTTGAATTTGTTGCAGTCTACACACAGATTCTTAGTTTTATTTGAACTTATGCATCCTCCTATCTGCCAGGTCTTCTGTATCAGTATCTTTCATTTTTCAGTGGCTGCAATGAATGTGTGAAAAGGCCCTTTCCTTGACTATACAAACACAGAGAAGAGTCTGCTATTCTGATAAGAAACATTTGTGAGGTAATGTTTCTTTCTTACTGACATCTCTCTGTAAAGGATCCATACATTGACTCCAGGAAGGTCTAGCACATTGAATAAACACACATAGGCTGCCTGTGGCAACCAAACTTAACAGTGTACAATTGAGGCATCTGGTCCAGAATATCAATTCCGGATTTTGTGGAATTGTAGACACCCATCTATCAACTCCCAATATTGTGGAACTGTAGAAGCTCACCTGAATAAAACCACTGATGCACCATAATAATAAATGCTAAGCTTCTCCAGAGCAATACAACACACTGATAGAACAGCAACTACAATATGTTCATGTTTCCACTGAATGAAGTAAAATGGGAAGAAAAAGAGGGAACGAGATCACTACAATGAAATAAAATAAATTAAGAAAATGTAAAAATCCATTATTGCACCTTAGAGACACGAAATGTAAAAAAATCACACCTATCAAAATGATCAGCTGTGTACCTTCAAGGTAAACATGTTAATAATTTGATCACTTCTTGTAATAGATGTCTGTCTTTTACAGAAATTATAAACCACCAAAGTTCATTTAAGGTAATGAAATACAAGTCCCCTAAATTAAAATGCATGCTATGTATTAAATTTTAAACAATGCTCAATGGTTAGATTGACTGGTATGGTTTTTCTAGAGTTAACAGGGTGTGTAATAACCATGCACAGCAATGCTTGCTCCACAACATGCTCCCACACTGGCCAGAGGGTTGGTAAGTAGTTCTTGTGGTAGGGTATACCATTCCTCCACCTGCACAGTTGAAAACTGCCACATGGTCATTGGTGCATAAGGACATGCTACAATATGTCTCCACAATTCACCTCACATGTTCTCTATGAGATTTAAGTTGGGTAAATGGACAGGCCAATCCTTCTGCCAAACATTCCTTCATTCCAAGAGCTCCTCCACCTGTGCTGTTCGATGCTGTCTTGCATTCTCATCCCTAAGAATGAAGTTGGGGCCCAATGTACCCTAGTAAAGATGCACATGGGGATGTCACTGTAACACTGGCTGGTGAGTATACTGTGTTCTAAAATTTGAGCTCAGTACGCCAATGCGACATTATGCCTCCTCCCACCATAACACCTGGACCACCAAAATCATAATGTTCTACAAAACAGGATATACCTTCATGTAGCAAGAGGTGCAAACATGTAATACATCAAGGAACATTGCTGAACTTTATCATTTTGTTGTTGCAGATGTTATGGTGTGGAGAGGCATAATGTTGAATGGGCATATTGTACTCCAAATCTTCAAGCCTGATGCATTCACCAGTCAGTGTTATTTTGACACTGTACTCCTTCCCCACATGCAATTTTTCAAGGCTGCATTTGGCCCTGACTACATTTTTATAAACGACAATGTGTGACTGCATCAGACAGCACAGGTGGAGGGCCTCTTGGAATGAGAGGATATTTGGAGAATGGACTGACCTCCCCATTCCTCCAACTTAAATCCCATTGATCACAAGTATGATGTACTGGTGCCCTCAGGGGACCATCATGATTCATGATGATTTCAATGTAATTATTCTCTTTGAATAAAAGTGTCATTTCCATTTGTCTCATTGTGTATTTCTTTCTGTTATCTTCTGTACTACACTGTAACATTTCTTTCTATATATGGTGCAAGTTTCGTTGAGCTTATGTTACGGGGCAGTGACACACCATGCAAAAATTTTTTTCTTAGGTTTTGCACACCAGTGTAATATAATCAATATTATTGGGAAGTGGATTAAATCCCTTTCTATTATTATTTTCACATTTACAAATTAAATATGCTGTCAAACTTCAAGAAATATGCATCCAAAGCAGAGTACGATGTTTGGAAACAGTTATAAGCATCACAGTTATAGCAAATGAGGACATTCTATTTCCAGAGACCAATTGCACAAATAATGAATATTGTTTATTATTGGATGTGAATTTTACAGTTTTGCAAGAGAAGCTATTTTGATTAAAGTAATTTTTAAGGAAGCATAATAAATGCTTCTTAATAGAGGTCAGTGTTTACCTAGCAACATTTCTTAAGACATGTTTAGAACTTAACACATTCTAGACTCTTATAATACCATATTTGCTAAAAATATTCATCTAATTTTTTCAGTTCTTGCTGAAATTTGAAACCATTCAAGTTCCTTATGTACATCACTTTGATAACTCATACAGAAGTCTTAATATTGGTGGTATGCCTAATAAAAGAGGAAAATTGTATGTTCCCACTCCATCAAATACACTGAATGAATCCTTCTATGAAATACACTGCTGATACTTTGACAGATTAGATCCCCACCACTCTCAAAAGGCAAATAGTATTGCAATCTACATATGCACCACAATTTAAACTCTGTGCAGAGCTATGTCCATGAGGACAGTATAAGACATTGTGCACATACACAAAAAATGCTAGATCCTAGCACCACCAGCTAATCATAGGTAATTACTAATGAAATCTAGTATTTTATCCATCCTCAGCAACTGTAGTTGTTTATAATGAAATAATAAGCAACCAGTTGTATAAAAGAAATTAAATTTCTGTACCAGTTTCAGGCACTTAGTGACCTTCTTCAGAAGGTTATACCTATCACATTATTTGCAGGTGTTGACAATAAAGTGCATATAGCAAAATGTCATGGTCCTAAAAAAATGTACAGGAGCAATAAGTAATACAATACTGAAGCCATTAACACAATAAGAGCTCTTAGATGCTTACATGCAGTTCATAGTATACTATGAACCACATGGAAGCATCTAAGAGTGCTCGAGTTATTTGATAAATTATTTATTTGTTAACTTTTATTAATAGTATATAGCATTTGGTATCAATAGAATTATAAGATAATGAGTTGTCACTGAAAAATATGTCTCATATGTATGCTTGAGTTAATAATCAAGTGGTGATCCCTATATTACATTTTACGTAAAACTGTGCAGCAGTAGTGGGGGAAAACATCTTCATTGGCATGGCCAGTTTGGCGCTAAAGCATTCTGATTTGTTCTTGGGGGGTTAGGAAGGATTCATTAAGAAGTTCTGAAAGACACTCTGTGTGGGGACTCTGGAGGGGTGACACAGTACAGATCTGGGTGATGAGAGTTGGTGTGGAATGGATTTTGTAAAGGACATTGAAGTCTGTGTGGATGATTCAGATGAGGGAAAGTGTTTAGTTCAGAGTGGCAAGTAGTCACAAATGCTTTTCATTTTGATGATATTTATAAATTTTTGAGTGATGTGGGACTTAGTCTCAGAGACTCTGTTCCACATGCCAGTGGTGCTTAGCATACTGCTATGACTCAGTCTATGCATTTCCACAAAAAATCATTATTAATTTTGCTACATATTTAAATGAATCTCTGTAGGACTGCCATTTTAACAGTTCTGATGTGTTGTCTGACTGAATAAACTGGAACATACAACATAAATTATACACTGGAATTCAATCCTTATTCATTTATTATTATTCTTATGTTTCAAATTGTATTGCTTAATAATACACATTAAATACTAATACTTGGGTAATTTGACTGCAGGGTCAGAAGAAAATCACAGTATTGCAGTGAAATATACTGATGGGCACAAAAGCAGATGTATACAGCTCAAATGTATGACTGTATCTAGCCACATGTGTTAATACCCAAATACCATCCCTAGGAAAATCACAAATTGCTTTCTGGTCAGGAATTTGGTTAAGAAAAAAATCACAGGTAGATCACATCAAGTTCAATACAATGTCCTTCAATGGTTCCAGTTATCTGACATAAAAGACAAGCCACAATTGAAGTCATATGGTAAGACACCTGCCTCATGCAGACCTAAGCCATTCTCTGTTAGATTAGATTAGATTAGATACTGTGGGCCCTGTAACACACTAAACATCATGTTTTCTCAAAAGATGTCCATTTTTAATTTAACCCTCAACTCAAAAGGTGACTTTTCTATAATGTACACTTTTAGGTGGGATCTCTGGATCTCCTATACTTAAACTGAGATTTAAGGCACAAATCATTCAAAATTTTTAATTTAAATAACATTTATTTTTAAAATTATTTAAGTTTTGTGTATATACTTCTTGCTGATTTTATTGCAATAAATACAGCCTACAGTGTTTTACTTTTTATCACATAAAATCACATACTTCTGTACACTTTTTTCAGTAAAACTTTTGAATAATGGACATTTTGGGGGAAATTAAAAATGTCTGCTTTTAAGAAGTGTCTGCTATTCCAAAAAGGATAAAAATACAGTATACAATACAGTGCATTCAATGTACCATAGACAGAAAAGTGCTGTACTACTGTATAAGTAAAGCAGTGAAAATTTATTAGCACAGTACTACACAATAAATCCCCATACATTAGTACAATACAGTATTAAAATTTCTTTCATGCATTCTGGAAGGTTGGTTTGAAATAATCATGTATTTTTTTCTGAATCAGAAATTCATTTATAATTGTCTTCTCAATTTGTGTTTCACCTGCTAATGTTGAACTGAAACCCTCTTCATCACTTCTCACTAAAAAGTAGTGTTTCAATTTTCTTATCTCTTCCACTTCCTGCTTACCTGAAAGTTGAGCAAAGTCACGTTCAGTTATGTCATCTTCATCTTCATTTTGTTGTCCGTTCTTGACATTGTCACCACACTGTTCTTGATTAAGCCCTTGTATGAGTTCACTTATGCTAGTTGACATAATTTCTGTGCACTGCGCATAATCAGTATTGGCAAATCCCTCAGATCCACCAAATTTCTCTGCTAAAGTGAGAAGTTCATGCTAATGTTCCATGAGGTTGTTTTCTTCAACACCAATGTCAATCACTGAAGCACAGTCATTAAAAAATGAACCCTGCCTTCTTGAAACAGTTGCTGATTGTAGTGGATGTTACTTGTTTTAAGGCTGAAGAAATCCATGATTTGCATCCAAAACACTAATAGATTTCCCAACTTCATATGCAGAGTAAACACTGTCCATGCGAGACAAAATATGTCTTTCTGCTGGTAAAGCACTTTGAAATTTTGAATAATCCTCTGATCCAGTGGTTGGCAATGTGTAGTTGAATTTGGCAGCAAAATCATTATTTTCACATTTTTAGTGCAGTATCACAATGGGAGACGGCATTATCCATAAACAAAATCACTTTCCTCCTTTGTCTTTCCATTCTTCTATCAAAAGCCAGCAACCATTCAGTCATTATTGCTCTCATCATTTAAGATTGTTTATTAGCATACTATTCCACATTCAATTTACTCAAGTCAATACTCTTAAATCATCTAGGTTTTGCTGCCTTATCAGTAATTAAAGGCTTTTCAAATTCACAAATCAAATTAACACACAGCATAACAGTGAGTCATTTTTTTGAAATTTTGCATCCTGAATAGTTTTCACCTTTCAGCGCCAATGTTTTACTGTGAAGAGTTCAGAAGAAATTTTTGAAATTTTGCCTCCTGAACAGTTTTCACCTTTCAGCGCCATTGTTTTACTGTGAAGAGTTCTGAAGAAAAGACCAGTCTAATCACAGTTAAAAAGTGTTTCTTCCTTCATAACCCTCACAAACTCCTGTTACCCATTTTTGCCAGTCTGACGCGATATTTTTGGCCATTGAACTGGAATCACCACACACAGTTAGAAAAGTGATGTTATGTCTACTCCTAAATTTGTTAAGCCACCATACAGATGGTTTAAAATCATTAAGTCCTAACTCCTTGGTGATTGTGAGTGCTTTCTTGCAGATCAAGGCTCCACTAATTGGCACCTTATTGCAGTGAGTATGGAAGAACCATTCAAAAGCAAATTGTCAACTTTTAACCCTGCTGTGTTGGGAAAAGTGCATTTACTGGTAAAATTATCATTTTCAGTCCATGATTTCATATTGTCATTTTCATTTCATAAAATGTCACTGAATTGTATTTGTCTAACAGGAAACCTCATGGCCATATCTCTAACACTAAACTTTTCCTTTTTGTAGACATTGATTATCTCAACCTTTTCATTCAGCATTAAAGCATCCATTTTTGTGTCATCTTAGCTTTGCAGTGCATAAACTCTCTCACTTGAAGTTAGTGACAGTTTGCACTTTAGGCCTTTTCACACAGAGCCACTGAGAAGCATTGCTCGGTGGCGCTTCTGCTGGCCAAGCAATGGTTTAAACGGGCACTTTCACACATGCCTTCTGCAGTGCTTGGTAGCAGACTCACCTCTGGTGCTGTGGATTGACCAGCCAAGCAGTGTGTCAACACATATAAAAAGTTGGCACTTGAAGTCAATGTAGCAGTAGCGATATCATCAAAGCTGTTCATGGCAGCATCAAAGGTACTAACAGCAACAACTGCAACTGTGCTCAGTGGCGGCACGCTATGCCTTGCCATTTGAAGGCATGCATGATTATGATTGTTGCCAATTAACTTAAAACAGTTGTTGTTTTCATGTTGCCCATTATCTGTAAGTTTTAATTGTTGTTGGGAGAGACATTTCAGTGTCCACATCTGTTATTGGGAATTTCCACTATTTGTAAGGGCTTTACCATAAGGGCTAATGTTATTTGGCAGGGGAATTTTCGAATGTCCACTCTTGACAGGAGTTCACATTTGGGAAGAGCCCATTAAGGGAACTTTTACTGTAGTACCCACAAACAAACTGTTAGAGAACTGAATTTTACATTCTGAAAAAATATGGTATCCTTGTAGCAAATAACTTTTCACATAAAACTAAATTCCAGTGTTTAAACTTGCACATAAAAACTGTCCTCTATAAATACAAGAAGAAAGTCTCCAAAACTGACATTCAGAGTTGGGTTCTATGTTTCTCTATGTCACCACTCAGAACAAATTTGAATTTAACTAATAGAAACAAAAAGGTCCCCATCACAACTGTTCTGCAATTCTTCTTCTGAATGATCCTCCTTTTGCAGAAATGTGATCACAATCTATTACAAAACTGTTATCTTTTTTGTCTATTTGTTGATTATATCACTGACATCTTCCTCAATCCACTGACTAACAATTTCATCAAACTTAGGATAATTAAAACTGACACATTCCTACAAACACATTTTGTACTATTGTGAAGAAAGCAGGTATATAGTTCACAAGTTGTGGTCTATGAGACCTCAATACATTTCAATAACAAGAGTCAACAACAAACAAAAAATGGGGAATAATCCTACCAACAATAAAACATTTTAGAGTTGGTGAAATAAGTTGGGTAGGAGGGATATAGAAGCATTCTGCTGGAACTGACCTGAGAAAGCGATTTACAATATTTTTGCATGGAATGAGTGAACACACCTTGTGAATTAAGAGTTAAATACTTACTGCAAAAGTAAAAAAAAAACTACTGACTTTGGACCCATCTCCCCAGTGCTTCACCCTCTGAAACTGCAGCTGATGAACACATTAAATGTGTGACTCACTTTAAACAGCAGAAAGTATAACAATAATACGAGTAGAAATTCCTGGATGGAATAATACGTAAAATAGGTGAAAGGCAACCACTCACCAATATCAAATCAAAGTGTGGAGAGTGGAAACAGGTAATAGAAAACAGCATTCACACTAGCTTTTGAGCATTAGCTCCTTGACTAGAAAAAGTAAACACATTCACACACATAACCAGACAGACACACAATTGCACATGCCTTTTGGCTGCAGCAAGGCTGCCTATTGATACTCTATACTGAAAACAGTTGCCTGAACTGATTGAGGTGGGGAGAGAGTAGGGAAGGACATAAGGATGGGGGATGCAAAAAAGAGGCAGGCCATTGAACTAATGACTCCACAGCTGCACAATAAGATGACAAGAGTACAGAGGATACAGCAAAAAAGAGATGTAGGAAGACAGTGAGGGGGAAAATGGAGGAGATGGAAAGGAGAGAAAAGGGGAGTGGAGAGGGGTTGAAAAGAAGGGGAAAGTAGAGTGGGCAGGGAGGAGTGAGGAGGGGGGAGGGGGGAGGGAGGGAGAGAGAGGGAGAGAGAGAGAGAGAGAGAGAGACTATGTTGGGAGCAGGGGAGAGAAAGAGCGGTGGAAAAGGCAGTGGATGATGATCTCGATGGAGAAGGAGTGTTGTGAATAGAAGGGAAAAGGTAAGGTGAGGCAGTGGTAGCAGGTTAATGGAGGTTTAGGCCAGTGGGATTGTGAGACCAGAGGATATGTTGGAAAGACAATTCCCATCTGTGCACTTCAGAGAAACTTGTACTGGAAGGGGGTATTCAAATGGCCCACATAGTGAAGTAGCTGCTGAAGTCATTTGCATTGTGGTGTGTAGCACATTAGCATGTTCAGCAAATGGATGATCAAGTCTGCAGTTTGACACAGTTTGACAGTGGCCATTCATGTGAGTAGACAGTTGGTTACTTGTCATGCCCACACAGAATGCTGTACAGTAATCGCAGCACAGCTGAAATATAACAAGACTGCTTTCACATGTGGCCCTGCCTTTTAATGGGCAGGAAATAACAGTGACTGGACTGTAGTAGGAGGTGGTAGGTGGATGTATGGGACAAGCCTTGCACCTGTGACGACCACAAGGTAACGACTCATAGGGTGCCGGATTTGGGGTAGGATTGGAGTAGATGACATGGGAGATTTGTTTATGGATGAACTGGATAGGATTTCATCTGTGAGTAAAGGCACTGGTAAGATTAGTGGAGTGTTCTGACAGCTCTCAGTTTTCACTGCAAATGTGGCATGTACAGATGGTGAGGCTGTAAGAATGAAACATTTTTTAGTTGAAACATGTGACAGCACTCAAAGCGTTGATAGTGTTGGTTGTAGGTTAGAGATAGGTTAGAGGGTCTTGGGAAAGTACAGAAAGGGCTTGTTTCTCAAAGCGTGCAAGACAATCACATGATGAGAGTAGACATAACAGCTACCAGGATTGTAGTTGTAAATTGTTTTAGCTGTGTTGGGAAAAAACTATAGCTCCAAGCTCTAATACAAAGCACTGAAGCTCAAATCTTGTAGGTTTCAAAAACTGGCTAAAGCCAGAGATAATTTCACTTGAAATTTCTACAAATAGCCTAACATTGTCAGAAAGGACAGAAAATTCAGCTGGTGGTAGCATGTTTGTTTCTTTTAGAACTAGTGTATCTTGTAGTGAAATTGAATTAGATAGTTCCTGTGCAGTTGCATGGGTAGAGGTTATACTTGACAACTGGAATAAATTTAAAAAATTGGTTCAACTCCTCCCCCCCCCTCCCTCTCCCTACTCCTCTCACACTCAGATGATGAAGTTGCTAAGCAGTTTGAGAAAACTTGAATATCATATCAAATAGGTACCCCACACATACCATTATAGTTGGAGTGACTAATAATCTACCCTCAATATAGTGGTAAAAATGCAAAGGAGGTGGAAGATGGTTGGTTGGTTTGTGGGGTTGAAGGGACCAGACTGCAAAGGTTATCAAGGTGGAAGATATAAAACATTTCCAGAATTTGTGCTAAATGCTTTCTGTGAAATTTATTTTTAGGAATTAGTTCAGGAGCCCACTCAGAGTGTAAATGGTTGTGAAAACATACTTGACTTCTTAGCAATAAATAATCCTGAGCAAATAGGAAGTATCATGATGGATACAGGTATTAGTGACCACAAGATATTTGTAAAGAGAACACCCACCACAACATCCAAATCCCCCAAAGTAAACACAAAAGTAAATCTATTTAAAAAAGCAAATAAAAATTCTCTTAGTGCCTTCCTAAGAGACAGTCTCCACATCTTCCAAATTGGCTAAGTGTAGATGATATGTGGCTTAAATTCAAAGAAACAATATCTGAGGTAATTAGGAAATTTGTACCAAATAAATTAATGAAAGATGGTGCTGATCCCCATGGTACAGAAAAATGTCAGAACACTATTTAAAAAATGCCAAATTAAAAATAACACAAAATCTTCAAGATCGGTGGTGTTATACTGAAGCTCACAATTTAGCACTGACATCAATGCAAGATAATATGAATAGCTTCCACAATGAAACTCTGTCTCGAAATCTGCCAGAAAATCAATGGAGATTTTGGTCATATGTACAGTACACTAGTTACAAGACACAATCAATATCTTCACTCACGATACTAATGATAATATTAAAAATGACAGTAATACTAAAGTGGAGTTATTAAACACAGTTTTCCAAAATCTGTTCATCAAGAAAGATGAAGAAAAGATTCCAAAATTTGAATCAAAAATAGCTGCCAACATGAGTAACTTATAAGTAGATATCTTCAGTGTAGTAAAGCAACTTAAATTACTACAAAATGCATCTTCTAGTCCAGATAGTATACCAATAACGTTCATTTCAGAGTCTTATGATACAATAGCCCCATACTTAGCAATTATATACAACTGACCACTCTATGAAAGATCTGATCTAAGGACTGGAAAGTTGCACAAGTCACACCATTACTCAAGAAAGGAAATAGGTGTAATCCAATGAATTATAGACACATATCACTGACAGTGATTTGCAGGAGGACTTTGGAACATCTACTGTGTTTTAACATAATGAATTGCCTGAAAGGTAATACAGATTTAGAAAATATTGTTCTTGTGAAACACAACTAGCCCTTTATTCACAAGATGTAATGAGTACTATTGACCGGGGATTTGAAATTAAGTTCATATTTCTAGATTTTCTGAAGGATTTTGACACTACTTTTATGTGCATGAACAGTTACTAGCTTTACTTCTGTTGCACAGAACAACAGGTTTGGACATTTTTAATTCTGTTAAAAAGTATGTTGACAAAATTGATGGTTTTCAAAAATGCCCAGCAGTCTATACTAATAGTGCACCAGTTATAATCAGTAGCATAAATAGCTTTGTTGGTCAATTATGAAAAAGTGGAATACATTATTTTACTTTTCAATGCATTATTCATCAGGCAACGTTACATGAGAAAAGTGTTAGAATGCTGTCTGCAATGAAAAATGTAACAAAAATTATGAATATAATACACTGAGAAAATCTATCACTATTTCATCAAAAGTCAAGCAATTTTTGGTAGAATTTTACATGGTATATGGAGATAGAATGTTTCATTCTGAAAATTGTTGGTTAAGGGTGGGAAAGGATATTGATATTTTTATTTTTATTTATTTATCTATTTCATTATTTTTTGCCCTTAGAACATTTCAAGTTTTTGAATAGAGAGGTAAAATCAGATAGTTTGAAATTTGAGAAGAAGCTGAAGGGTTCATTTTCCTTTATCACAATCAGCATTTCTAATAGATGTTACATATCAATTGAATAATTTAAATTTATCTTTGCTTACAGGGAGTAGGTAAGGCTCACAATCCAGGTGAACTGTCTACTGTCACTGCAACTGACTGGTGTTGCTGTGGCTGGAGTGAACCTGTGATGGCAGCACATGTGTCAAGTTGGAGGGGGAAGCACTTGTTGGATGGGGATGATTTGTGAGCCACGTTTTGCCAGACCTGCTAGGGAGTATCATTTCAGCTGTAAAACTGGATTCATGATTTCCTGTCAGAAAGGTCACAGTACCCAGTAATCAAAGGAAAACTGTCTAGTGAAACAGAAGTGATACCCGCATTCCAGAAGGAAGTGTTAATAGGACTTCTCCTGTTCCTGTTCAGTAAAAATGATATAGGAGACAATTTGAGCAGCCCTGTTAGAGTGTTTGCAGGTGATGCTTCCATTTACTGCCTAGAATACCAAAAACAACTGCAAAATGATGTGGATACAATGGCTGTATGGTGTGAAAAGTAGTAACTGTCTCTGAATAAGGAAAAGTGTGAGGTCATCCACATGAGTATTACCATAAATCCATTAAATTTCTGTTACTTGATAAATCACACAAATCTAAATGCTTCCAAATTGACAAAGTACCTTAGAATTACAATTACAAATATCTTAAACTGGAACAATCACATTGATAATGTTGTAGGGAAGGCACACAAAAATACTATTTTTTATTGACAGGACACTAAGAAGATCCAGCAGGTCTACTAAAGAGACTGCCTACACTACACTTACCTGCTTGTACCCTGCTAGAGTATTGCTGTATGGTATAGGATCCTTACAAGATATGATTGATGGAGGACATCCAAGAAGTCTAAAGAAATGCAGCTCATTTTGTATTACCACAAAATATGTGAGAGAGCGTTATGGATATGATAAGTGAGTTGGGTAGGCAATCATTAAAACAGAGGCATTTCTCATTGTGGGAAGATCTTTTCATGAAATTTCAATCACCAATGAGAAAATATTTTACTGTTGCGAACCTCCATAAAAAAGAATAATCACTGTAATAAAATAAGAGAATCAGAACTCGCACAGACAGGTTTAAGTGTTCACTTTTCCTATGTGCTGTTAGAGAGTGTTATGGTAGAGAAATAGTCTGAAGGTGGTTCAAAGAACCCTCTGCCAGGCACTTAATTATAAATTGCAGAGTAATCATGTATATGTAGATGTAGGTGCAATTTATATGGGTGGATGTATTTATGGATCCATCTGACAGGTGCGATCAACACAATAGAAGGTGGCTCGATGAGTTTAGAAAGTTCAAGTGAGGCAGATTTGGGAAAAGGTGTTGATGTTATGAAGAAAAGAGCAAAGGTGGTCCTTGCTGTGAGTGCAGATCATAAAAGCATCATTAGTGAATCTGAATCAGAAAAGAGATTCTAGGTGTTTACTGTATAGGAAGGGTTCCTCCAGGTGGTCAATAAATATGTTGGCATAGGATGATGCCATCTGAGCACCCTTGGCAGTACCATGGAGGGTGTATGCCAGCTTTCCAACTCTTCTGCATACAAATCTCACAACTATGATCCCATCCCAGAAGTCCAACATGACCCCAAGCAGCTCTTCAAGACCATAGTCCCATCCAGAAACCTGATGCATGAATCCATCACTCTCCTCACACCAGCAACCCCCTGCACTACTAACTTTTATCTGCTCCCCAAACCCAAAAAACCCAACCCACAGGTTTCCCTACTGGTTGTCGCATTATGGCAGGTAAAATGCTCCTACAGACAAAACCTCATGTTTGTTGACCAGTGAATCCAAATTATTGTCCATACCCTCTCATCCTACATTCAAGACACTGATAACTTCCTTTGCTGCCTCACCACAGTTCCTGTCCCATTACCACCAGACTCCTTGTTGGTCACTATGGCTGTGCCGACCTTGTACATCCAAATTTCCTGTGTCATCTGCTCTTCTGACACCAGTAAACCTGTTGCCTAACCACTGACCAACACTACTCTGATCACCTGGTAATATGCTCGCCTTGAAACCCACAACCACATCCTCCACCAGGTCTTTGACTACCTCTTATCATGCCCTGAGATGAGGGATGTCCTACCAAAAATCCTACACATATACCACACAGTGTTCTGCCACACACCCAAACTACAGAATATCCTTGTCCATCCCTATTCCAATCCTACCCCCAATCCTGCACCCTACGGATCATTGCCTTGTGGTCATCATAGGTGCAAGACCTCCCCCATACAACTACCCACCACCTCCTACTGCAATCTGGTCACTGGCATCTCCTACCCATTAAAAGGCAGGGCTACTTGAGGAAGTAGTCATGTTAGATATCAGCTATGCTGCAATTACTGTACAGGATTAATTTAAGATGGGGCCCAGTGAAAAGTGCAGTGACACAGTGCTCTCGGAAGAAAACAAATTAAACAGTTCGTCATGCAAGAAATGTCAAAAATGTGTAGTTAAAGGAATACTATGTATTAAGTGCAACTTTTGGATGCATGAGAAATGCGCAAAAACATACCTTAAATTCGTAAGTGAATACTTTAAATGGCCTTGTTTTGATTGCTTGTAATTTCAATTTACAGAATCCCGGGAAATCAAATAATGAACCACTTCCTATACGAATTAGAAAATATGCTCGAAAGCCTAACTAAAGAAAAAAAGAAAAAAGTAGTAATAGCAGCTGAATTCAACATCAATGTCTTAAGTAAATGCCATGAAGCTGACAAATTCACTGATCTATTAAAAAAATCCAGCTTTAAACTAAACTTCTTAGAATACGCGAGAGAAAATGCCCAGTCAGCAACCAGCATCGATAAAATTCTGACAAATTACGTGTTTGAAGACATTCATAAATTTTGCTTAGCTATAGGAATGTCTGACCATAAAGCACTGTTTATTGAACTGGCAAAAACAAGCACAGAAACCTCACCTAAAAATAAGCCTAAGTACTTTAAAAGAAATTTCAACTCAGAAAATTTGACTGTATTCCAGGACAGATTAAAAGAGACATAATGGCAATGTAACAATAACAAATCAATTAATGAAAACTTTCAAAAACTCCTAAACAGCTTCCTTCTTGTATTCAATGAAACCTTTCCACCTAAGTGTGCCAACACCAAAGTGACAAGTAAACTAACTTGGATAAAAGAAGGAATAAAAATTTCTAGTGCTAGGAAATGGCAGCTGCACAAAGAGCCGAAATATAACAAAGATCTAGCTTTTATTGAATATGTGAAGCATTATAAAATTGTTTTCAAAAATGTTGTAAATGCAGCAAAACAAATGTGTAACAGCGAACTAATCTCAAATCATACGAATAAATCAAAAGCAATGTGGTCTGTTGTTAAATCACAATTGGGCATTAAAGTATTAAAGTCGGCAGCCGTGAAATGTGTAAAATAAAGCAAGAAAACACTACCATTGTAAATCCTGCTCAAATATTGGAACACTTCAACGAATTCTTTATCAATGTGACAAAATCAAATGTCAATGTTGTTGTTGTTGTTGTGGTCTTCAGTCCTGAGACTGGTTTGATGCAGCTCTCCATGCTACTCTATCCTGTGCAAGCTTCTTCATCTCCCAGTACCTGCTGCAGCCTACATCCTTCTGAATCTGCTTAGTGTATTCATCTCTTAGTCTCCTTCTACGATTTTTACCCGCCACGCTGCCCTCCAGTGCTAAATTTGTAATCTCTTGATGCCTCAGAACATGTCCTACCAACCGATCCCTTCTTCTAGTCAAGTTGTGCCACAAACTCCTCTTCTCCCCAATTCTATTCAATACCTCCTCATTAGTTATGTGATCTACCCATCTAATCTTCAGCATTCTTCTGTAGCACCACATTTCGAAAGCTTCTATTCTCTTCTTGTCTAAACTATTTATCGTCCATGATTCACTTCCATACATGGCTACACTCCATACAAATACTTTCAGAAACGACATCCTGACACTTAAATCAATACTCAAAGTTAACAGATTTCTCTTCTTCAGAAATGCTTTCCTTGCCATTGCCAGTCTACATTTTATATCCTCTCTACTTCGACCATCATCAGTTATTTTGCTCCCCAAATTGCAAAACTCCTTTACTACTTTAAGTGTCTCATTTCCTAATCTAATTACCTCAGCATCACCTGACTTAATTCGACTACATCCCATTATCCTCGTTTTGCTTTTGTTGATGTTCATCTTATACCCACCTTTCAAGACACTGTCCATTCCGTTCAACTGCTCTTCCAAGTCCCTTGGTGTCTCTGACAGAATTACAATGTCATCAGCAAACCTTGAAGTTTTTATTTCTTCTCCATGGATTTTAATACCTACTCTGAACTTTTCTTTTGTTTCCCTTACTGCTTGCTCAATATACAGATTGAATAGCATCGGGGAGAGGCTACAACCCTGTCTCACTCCCTTCCCAACCACTGCTTCCCTTTCATGACCCCCAACTCTTACAACTGCCATCTGCTTTCTGTACAAATTGTAAATAGCCCTTTGCTCCTTGTATTTTACCCCTGCCACCTTCAGAATTTGAAAGAGAGTATTCCAGTCAACATTGTCAAAAGCTTTCTCTAAGTCTATAAATGCTAGAAATGTAGGTTTGCCTTTCCTTAATCTTCCTTCTAAGATAAGTCGTAGGGTCAGTATTGCCTCACGTGTTTCAACATTCCTACGGAATCCAAACTGATCTTCCCTGAGGTCGGCTTCTATCAGTTTTTCCATTCGCCTGTAAAGAATTTGCGCTAGTATTTTGCAGCTGTGACTTATTAAACTAATAGTTCAGTAATTTTCACATCTGTCAACACCTGCTTTATTTGGGATTGAAATTATTATATTCTTCTTGAAGTCTGAGCGTATTTCGCCTGTCTCATACATCTTGCTCACCAGATGGTAGAGTTTTGTCAGCGCTAGCTTTCCCGAGGCCGGCAGTAGTTCTAATGGAATGTTGTCTACTCCCGGGGCCTTGTTTCGACTCAGGTCTTTCAGTTCTCTGTCAAACTCTTCACACGGTATTGTATCTCCAATTTCATCTTCATCTACATTCTCTTCCATTTCCATAATATTGTCCTCAAGTACATCGCCCTTGTATAGACCCTCTATATACTCCTTCCAACTTTCTGCTTTCCTTGTTTACTTAGAACTGGATTTCCATCTGAGCTCTTGATATTCATACAAGTGGTTCTCTTTTCTCCAAAGGTCTCCTTAATTTTCCTGTAGGCAGTATCTATCTTACCCCTAGTGAGATAAGCCTCTACATCCTTACATTTGTCCTCTAGCCATCCCTGCTTAGCCATTTTGCACTTCCTGTCGATCTCATTTTTGAGACGTCTGTAATCCTTTTTGTCTGCTTCATTTACTACATTTTTATATTTTCTCCTTTCATCAATTAAATTCAATATTTCTTCTGTTACCTAAGGATTTCTACTAGCCCTCATCTTTTTACCAACTTGATCCTCTGCTGCCTTCACTACTTCATCCCTCAGAGCTACCCATTCTTCTTCCACTGTATTTCTTTCCCCCATTCCTGCCAATTGTTCCCTTATGCTCCCCCTGAAACTCTGTACAACCTCTGGTTTAGTCATTTTATCCAGGTTCCATCTCCTTAAATTCCCACCTTTTTGCAGTTTCTTCAGTTTTAATCTACAGTTCATAACCAATAGATTGCAGTCAGAGTCCATATCTGCCCCTGGAAATGTCTTACAATTTAAAATCTGGTTCCTAAATCTCTGTCTCACCATTATATAATCTATCTGAAACCTTCTAGTATCTCCAGGGTTCTTCTTTCATGACTCTTGAACCGAGTGTTAACAATGATTAAGTTATGCTCTGTGCAAAATTCTACCAGGCGGCTTCCTCTTTCATTTCTTAGCCCCAATCCATATTCACCTACTATGCTTCCTTCTCCTCCTTTTCCTACTGTCGAATTCCAGTCACCCATGACTATTAAATTTTCATCTCCCTTCACTACCTGAATAATTTCTTTTATCTCACCATACATTTCATCAATTTCTTCATCATCTGCAGAGCAAGTTGGTATATAAACTTGTACTACTGTAGTAGGCGTGGGCTTCATGTCTATCTTGGCCACAATAATGCATTCACTATGCTGTTTGTGGTAGCTTACCCACACTCCTATTTTTTTATTCATTATTAAACCAAACCTACTCCTGCATTACCCCTATTTGATTTTGTATTTATAATCCTGTAGTCACCTGACCAAAAGTCTTGTTCCTCCTGCCACCGAACTTCACAATTCCCATTGTATATAACTTTAACCTATCCATTTCCCTTTTTAATTTTCTAACCTACCTGCCCGATTAAGGGATCTGACATTCCACGCTCCGATCCGTAGAATGTCGGTTTTCTTTCTCCTGATAACGACGTCCTCTTGAGTAGTCCCCGCCCGGAGATCTGAATGGGGGACTATTTTACTTCCAGAATATTTTACTCAAGAGGACGCCATCATCATTTAATCACATAGTAAAGCTGCATGCCCTCGGGAAAAATTACGGCTGTAGTTTCCCCTTGCTTTCAGCCATTCGCAGTACCACAACAGCAAGGCCATGTTGGTTAGTGTTACAGGACCAGATCAGTCAGTCATCCAGACTGTTGCCCCTGCAACTACTGAAAAGGCTGCTGCCCCTCTTCAGGAACCTCTGGCCTCTCAACAGATACCCCTCTGTTGTGGTTGCACCTACGGTACGGGTATTTGTGTCGTCCAAATTCTTCCCACCAATGGCAAGGTCCATGGTTCATGGGGGAGATGTCAATGTTACAAATTACAATTAAAATGTATGTTCATATGGTCTTGATTGAAAAAAATATATCTCCCATGAAATTTAGAAATATTACAATGAAAGAAACAGAAGACATTATATTATTACTACAAAATAAAAATTCGGTGGGTTGGGATGGGATACCGACGAAAGTGATTAAATCAGTGTACAAAATAGTAAGTCCTCCACTAGCTGAATTAATCAACAAATCATTTGAAGAAGGTTGTTTTTCAGAATCATTAAAATGCGCTGAAATAAAACCATTTTTTAAGAAAGGGTCAAGAGAAGATATGGGGAATTATCAGCCTATCTCCCTCCTTCCAGTGCTGTCAAAAATTTTTGAGAAAGTAGCTGTTAACCAAATCCAAAACTTAAATGTACCACCGGGGATTATTTTGCGCAATCAGTTTGGCTTCCAGCAAGGGAAAAATACAACAGATGCCATAAATAATTTCACAGAAAAAATTTGCACAGCTCTAGACAAAAACAGTAAAGTAGCCGGAATTTTCTGCGATCTGATAAAGGTTTTTGATTCTGTAAATCATTCCTTGCTAATCCACAAACTAGAAAAATATGGGGTTAAGGTTGCAGTACTTCAATGGCTTACTTCTTACTTATCTAATAGAAAACAGAGAACAAACATCTCTTCAAATGGTGCAAACTACCATTCACACTGGAAAACAATAACACATGGTGTCCTGCAAGGTTCGATCCTCAGTCCAATTCTCTTTCTATTTTATGTCAATGACTTACCACTACACATAAATTCACCATCCGTTCTGTTAGCTGATGACACATCTGTCTTGTAATGAGTGAAGAAACAAAAACGATTCCTGATAGAGTCACTGGTACATTAGACAGGCTAGAGTCATGGTTCCAGTTAAATGGTCTGAAGCTTAACATATCAAAAACAAACTTGATTCAATTCAGAACCAAACAGCCAAAAGACCAGGAAATTAGTATAAATCATAAAAGTGAAGAATTAACAGAAGTGCATTCTGCCAAATTTCTAGGTCTACACATTGATAAGAATTTAAACTGGAACACACATATTGAGCATCTGTGCAGCAAACTGGGTGGCTTTGCATATGCCATGCATATATTATCAAGTGCTACTAACATGTCCACTCACAAAGTAGCATATCTAAGTTACTTTGAAACAGTGATAAGATATGGCATTATTTTTTGGGGCAGCTCCAATAATATATCTTGTGTACTGAAGCTCCAGAAGAAAATTATCAGAAATATGTGCACTGCACAGCAAAGAGAATCATGTCATCCATTGTTACAGAAACTAAAAGTTTTGACTGTCCCCTCCCTATACATATACGAGCTAATGATAGTTTTACACAACAAACCGGAATTGTTCATTAAAAACCAATTTGATCATCCATACAGTACAAGGAAAAAAGATAATTTTATGCTTCCTGCCATAGATTGAAATTATATGCTCAGACCCCACAATATATGGGCATGAAAGTCTACAACAAACTTAAAGGCAAAAACATTATAAACATGGAACTAGGGATACTAAAAAAGAAGTTACATGAAATTCTTATACTCAAATGTTATTACTCATTAGAAGAGTTCATGGAAGATGAATTGATAATTTGAGCAGAATCCAACTGCAAATCAGCATTATATTGTGAAAAAAAATTGTCCATTATCAAGAAAGATATTTACCTATGTTGGAAAATAAGAAAATATAGATACTGCTACATAGACTAAATATAGTTTTAAAAATTAATATTAGATTCTAGTTTGTAATTTTTGATGTGTCTCCTGTACCATAATCACATGATTTGTAAGTGTATGTTATGAGACTAATAAATCACAATTCACAATTCTGTGTGGGCATGACAAGTAACCAACTGTCTACTTGCATGAACAGCTACCATCAAACTGTGTCAAACTGCACACTTGTCAATCCCGTTGCTGAACATGTAGTGTGCTACAAACCACAATAAATTGACTTCAATAACTGCTTCACTATGTGGGCCATTTGAATACTCCCTGCCAGCACAAGTTTCCCTCATCTACAAAAATGGGAATTGTCTCTCCAACATATCCTCCAGTCTTACAATCACCCTGGCCTAAGCATTCATTAACCTGTTATCAATGTATCACCTTAACTTCGCCCTTCTGTCTAAACCAGTCCTCCATTCAGACCAAGCACTGCCTTTCTCCAACACTCTTCCCCCCATTACCCTATTGTGGTCTGTTTGTCTGTCTGTCTGTCTCTCTCTCTCTCTCTCTCTCCCTCCCTCTTTTTCTCTTTCACTTTCCCTATCCCCCCCCCCCCCCCCTGCTCCAACTGCTCTCCCCTTCTATTCTCCCTCTTCATCTTCACTTATCTCTCCTTTTCTGCATTCATTTTTCCTACCTCACTCTTCCCCCTCTCAGTCATCCTACATCTGTTTTCGCTGTACCCCCTGTATTCTTTTCAGTTTGTTGTGCAGCAGCAGTCATTGTACCTCTTTTCACATCTACACTCCTTGTGTCCTTCCATACCTCCTCCCCACCTCCAATCAGCTCAGCCACTTGCTTTCAAGAATCAAGTATCAATAGGCAGTCTTGTCATGGCCACAGGCGTGTGTGTGTGTGTGTGAATGTGTTTACTTTTGCTAGAAAAGGAGCTAGTGTTCAAAAGCTTCTGTAAATGTTTTTTTTTTCTGTTACTTGTTTCTGCACTCCACACATCGACAGACTATAGATGATTGGCTTCATTTCCCAGCAGAAAGTATAGCTGATCTGAGTTAAATCAATTTGCAGATATTCAGCATCCAATACTGACGGATCCTTTGCACCTTGGTGTGAAGTACCCCTGCATAATTAGACAAACTGCCACAACTGCTGGGTTGAAGGTAAGTTGCCTTCCTACAAGCAGCATGCCCTAGTATACCTTCACCCTTCCTAGTCCTTTTTCATTTCCAGAGTAAAGTGAAGGATTGGGTGACTGGAGTTGAGATGCTGCAAAAACGTTTGCATGTTTTCATTTCTGTGAGGTCACATAACAAAGATATCATCAACATACCTAACAGGTACAAAAATAGCATCAACTTCACATACTCAAGTCTCTTTCTTGAAAATTGTTGACAAAAAGATATAAAAATATTAGGGAAATCAGATGACAGGGGATTTCTCACAGTCACAGTGTCAGTCTACTCAAAGAATGGGTCAATAAATAAGAAACATGTAGAATGTAATATAGAATGCAATGACTTAGTCAGTTCATTGCTGAAAACTTGGTTAGCCACAATGAATTAGTCAGCACAACATGGCAACTTACTAGTACATCAGAACTATTAAGACACAGTTCCTGCAAATGATGTAAAAAAAATTAACCAAATGAATCATTTGTTGTTCACAGTTACCAACTAGAACTATCAGTAGCGTAGCAAATGCTAATCAACAAGATCTATTGGAGCACCTACATTGCTAAAAGTGCATCAGAAAGTTACACACTCATTATGGATTTTGCATTTATCTCAGGAAGAAATGTAGGGTTAGAAGTAAGTCTCTTTACACATTTTTTTTCAAGTAGCTGTTACCATGGAGATTGTTTTCTTTTCTTTGTTACCATTTAGGTTGATTAGTACTGAGTCTGCAGTAAGTTGGGTTCCCTGCATATTTTAAATATAGCCTTGTTGATCCAGCATAACTGTTGCATTGCCCTTGCCAGTGGCCAGCACAGCTGTGGTAGGAGGGAGGAGGAGGAGGAGGAGGAGGAGATTAGTGTTTAACGACCCGTTGACAACAAGGTCATTAGAGATGGAGCGCAAGCTCGGGTGAGGGAAGGATGGGGAATGAAATTGGCCGTGCCCCTTCAAAGGAACCATCCCGGCATATGCCTGAAGCGATTTAGGGAAATCACGGACAACCTAAATCAGGATAGCCGGAGACGGGATTGAACCGTCGTCCTCCCGAATGCGAGACCAGTGTGCTAACCACTGCGCCACCTCACTTGGTGGCTGTCGTAGGGTGCTTTGTAAGAGAATGCAGAACTGATATCTCTGCCACTAAGATATTGCTCTTGGTTGGATGTGTCATGCTCAGAACTTGGCATGTTTTCCTGTGTAATTCCTTTAGAGTGTAACATGGTAATTCAACAACTGTCTACTTAAATATGTTAACAAATTCAATGATTCACAAATTTATATTAAGGATCACAAGCAGGACATGTTGTTTTTTGAACCATCAAAAAGACAGGGAGGTTATCTGTTGAAAGGCTGGTGTTGTTTTATGGTTTTTCTTGGCCAAATTCTTATGAGCTACTCAAAATTTCTATGTTGTGGGAAGAAAGGACTTAGTGTTAACATTGCTTACCTCTGTGAGGGAAAAAACATATTTGTGTATGCAATAACTAGATAAGTTCTGCAATAGAACACTCAGATTACTAAATGCTCTTTAATTTTCAGTGTGATGTACTTTTGAATGCATTATTGCCAACCTTTCAGAGCATGGCATTGATTACTAAACATGTTAATCATTTTAATTCTCAGGCCACCAACCATATTAAGCAAAGAACTGGCATAGCTCTTGTCTGTGAGATTTCATTGTTCCACTCACTGGATTATTTTTACTATCAGGAAATCTTGATCACTTCATTTAAAGATTGCTTCAACCATCTTGGTATTTGTTTTGAGATTGGTTAGATAGTCTCACCTTTGACCAGTTTGATAGTGAATTTTATTGTGTAACTGTTCAACAGTCACTGAAATTTGAATTTTTATATGGTTGGATGCACTGAACAACAACATATCAATGTTTAGTGGTTAATGTCTCAGTGAAACGAAGATAACAAAGCTTTATACATGTCAGAGGAAAATTTTAATGTGACTCTCAGGTGTTTTTCCTTTTTTTAGTCCAATCCAACAGGTAATTTTTAAATTACCTTGGGATGCTGCAGAGGAAGTTAAAAGGTGATGAAAGCAGGTACTGAACAAGACACATCCTATCAAGAGAAATATTATTAGTCCTAAAGGGTTTACTTCTCCTTTCTGTTAAATAAGACCATGACACAGCTGTTATACCCAGTGATGAAGATAATTACACAGTTCTGCAGGACTGGCAGGAATGCTATCAAAAGAAGCAGTACTACTAGATGACAAGTCTAATCACAGACTCAATGCTGATTAAACTAAACATGTGTGTGTGTGTGTTTGGGGGTGGGGAGTATTAGCCTCTTCAAAGCATCTAAAAACGAGTTTTTTCCAGTTCTGTTAAAGATGCAAATGAAAAATAAGATCACAAACATGTAGCAAAAAGAGATAGGGAGAGGGAAGGGGATGATTGCAGTCATCATCTTCATTATCAATATCCATAGCATGATAATCTTGGATTCACAAGTAACTGAGTTAACTGTTCAAATTCTGGTGAAAGTAGAAATTTTCTTCAGTGGAAGGTGCCTGGAAGAGGGAGAACTGTGATGAAGAAAATGTTCTATCTTTGATGAAATTAGAAACCACTCCACAAGAATCTGTGGGAAATGGACACTGCTAATTCACCGCTTCCCACTGGAAACAAATATTAAACCTGATGGCAGCATAGCATTCTTCAAGAGGAGGAATCTTTAAGTTTTTAGCACATTTCATATTCACTTTTTCTGAGACTGTAATGTTTACACTGAATACGATCTATGCAACACACTATTAAAAACATATATTCATCATTATAACTTACAGGTTATCAATACAGTTATTGACATCTGATACATTAAGCTAAATGATCAGAGTGACTATGCAGACTTTCCTAGTTTATTAAGAGATGAAATTCTTGTCGGGTCTTCAGCCAGATCAATCTGTCATCTGTGTACAATATTTCCATGGTCCACCTGGCTGCCATGATCAGATGAGAAAAGCTAAGTCACTTTTGCCGATAACTGATTCAAACTGTGAATGACAGAACTTTTAAATGCAGTGAATCTACGAAAGCATATGTGATAAGGTAATGCACAAGTGCTTAATTTTTGCTGCTGCCCCCTGGAACAAGAAGAGTTGCAGCCTCTCAAATGGTGAATACTGTCAAAAAAGATATATCTTTAAAAGTTGTTACTCATAACTAGCCAATTCAGATGTTGTTGTTTCTTCATATTTGATAAAATAGGATTCCAAGCTTTACTTAGTTGTATCCTTTACCACAGTTAATATTATCTGTTAGTCTGATTTTGACAGATTCTTTTAAAACACAATTCCAGTAAAGCAAGGCATTTGCAACCACTTGTGTCTCACTGTATAGCATCCTACACCCCTCTGTAAGACAGTGCTCTCCGCTGCAGATTTGTCAGGTTCTAATAATCACATATGGCAATGATGTTCAACACATCTGTCACTGATGGTAGAAACAATTTGGTCAATGTATATTTTACCACACTTACATGGTAAAATACAGATTTACCAAATTATTCATGCCATCAGTGGCAGAAGTGTTGAACACCATCACCATATGTAATTATTGCAACCCACAAATCTGTGGTGGCTGAACACTCTTTTACAGAGGGACGTAGGATGCTGTACAGTGAGACACAAGTGGTTGCAAAAGCCTTGCATTACTGGGATTGTGTTTTAAAAGAATCTGTCGAAATCAGACTAACAGATAACTATGATAATGGACACCGGCTAAGTAAAATTTGGAATCCTGTTTTATCAGATATGGAGAAACGACAGCATCTGAATTGACCAGCTATGAGTGGAAAATTTTTAACATTATATCTTTCGTTGACAGTATTCACCACTGAATGTGCTGTAACTCTTCTTCTACATCTACATCTACATCTACATCCATGCTCCACAAGCCACCTGAAGGTGTGTGGCATAGGGTACTTTGAGTACCTCTATCGGTTCTCCCTTCTATTCCAGTCTCGTATTGTTCGTGGAAAGAAAGATTGTTGGTATGCCTCTGTGTGGGCTCTAATCTCTCTGATTTCATCCTCTTGGTCTCTTCGTGAAATATATGTAGGAGGGAGCAATATACTGCTTGACTCCTCGGTGAAGGTATGTTTACAAAACTTCAACAAAAGCCCGTGCCGAGCTAATGAGCATCTCTCCTGCAGAGTCTTCCACTGCAGTTTATCGATCATCTCCGTAACACTTTTGTGATTACAAAATGATCCTATAATGAAGCGTGCTGCTCTAGGGTATGGATCCTACACTGGTGAGCAATATTCATGCAGTGGGCAAACAAGTGTACTGTAACCTACTTCCTTTGTTTTCGGATTGCATTTCCTTAGGATTCTTCCAATGAATCTCAGTCTGGCATCTACTTTACTGACGATCAACTTTATATGATCATTCCATTTTAAATCACTCCTAATGCCTACTCCCAGATAATTTATGGTATTAACTGCTTCCAGTTGCTGACCTGCTATATTGTAGCTAAATGATAAAGGATCTTTCTTTCTATGTGTTCTCAGCACATTACACTTGTCTACATTGATTCAATTGCCATACCCTGCACCATGTGGCAATTCATTGCAGATCCTCCTGCATTTAAGTACAATTTTCCGTTGTTACAACCTCTCGATATACTACAGCATCATCTGCAAAAAGCCTCAGTGAACTTCCGATGTTACCCAAAAGGTCATTTATATATATATTGTGAATAGCAACGGTCCTACAACATGCCCCTGCGGCATACCTGAAATCACTCTTACTTTGGAAGACTTCTCTCCATTGAGAATGACATGCTGTGTTCTGTTATCTAGTAACTCTTCAATCCAGTAACACAACTAGTCTGATAGTCCATATGCTCTTACTTTGTTCATTAAACAACTGTGGGGAACTGTATCGAATGCCTTGCAGATGTCAAAAAACATGGCATCTACCTGGGAACCCATATCTATGGCCCTCTGACTCTTGCGGACAAATAATGCAAGCTGGGTTTCACATGATCGTCTTTTTCAAAACCCATGCTGATTCCTACAGAGTAGATTTCTAGTCTCCAGAAAAGTCATTTTACTCGAACATAATACATGTTCCAAAATTCTACAACTGATCGATGTTAGAGATATAGGTCTATAGTTCTGCACATCTGTTCGATGTCCCTTCTTGAAAATGGGGATGACCTGTGCCCCTTTCCAATCCTTTGGAACGCTATGCTCTTCTCGACACCTACAGTACACCACTGCAAGAAGGGGGGCAAGTTCCTTCGCATACTCTGTGTAAAATTGAACTGGTGTCCCATCAGGTCCAGCAGCCTTTCCTATTTTGAGTGATTTTAATTGTTTTTATATCCCTCTGTCATCTATTTTGATATCTACCATTTTGTCATCTGTGCGACAATCTAGAGAAGGAACTACAGTGCAGTCTTCCTCTGTGAAACAGCTTTGGAAAAAGACATGTAGGATATTGGCCTTTAGTCTGTCATCCTCTGTTTCAGTATCATTTTGGTCACAGAGTGTCTGGACATCTTGTTTTGATCCACCTACGTCTTTGACATAAGACCAAAATTTCTTGGGATTTTCTGCCAAGTCAGTACATAGAACTTTACTTTCAAATTCATTGAATGCCTCTTGCATAGCCCTCCTCACACTACATTTCGCTTCACTTGTGCCATGAGGCAGCAGCAATGATTAAGCACTTGTGCATTACCTTAGCACATATGCTTTTGTGTTTTTGCTGCATTTAAAGATTCTGTCGTTCATGGTTTGAATCAGTTATCAGCGAGAGCAGATTAGGTTTTCTCATCTGGTAGCCAAGTGGACCATGGAAATATTGTGTGCAGATGACAGTTTGATCTAGCTGAATACCCAACAAGAACTTGATTTGAATAACATCAGAGGATTTTAGTGACAAATATTTTCACACCTTCAAACTTGAAACAGAAACTATTAAATAAACTCTAATTTTCAAAATAAAAGTTAAAAAGAGGAGAAACTAAGTAGTTACCAAAACACAGTTAAAATAATTAATTGTGCATTATCATGAAGCTAAGGGGCCACAGACACATAATGTGAAGAGAAAATGCTGCTCTCAGTGGTCAGCACGCAAATCATCATCCCAGTTCAATACAAAAGTGTATCTAGTAATACATATTTCTGCTAATAGGTTTAATAGAAATGTGGTTTAAAAAATGAAGTTCTGACAATGCTGTAATTGCATATAGCATGGCCAAGAACAGGTAGAATGAAGTCTGCCCTGTGCTGTAGCTGTTCCATTAGCTCAGCAAGATGAGGCAATGTTGTGGGGAATGGATACACAGACTTGTCAATGTCTGAGTTGCGTTTACACGAATTATTCTTTTTTTTTCAGTTAAAGCTTCAAATAGTATTCAATTTACATCTTCACAGTGCAGTGTCTTATACATTTTTTTCTGTTACTGTTACCATTATTTAAACATTGAAACATAACATGAACTTCTGACAGACATAAACGACCACTTTGTTTCATCCATGACACAAATAAAGCCAATAGAAAATAGTAGTGCATACAGTAACATCATCCGTATCCACTGAGGTACAAAAAACACAATAGGTAGGCTGCACTAGAACGTACATTACGCTATCCACAATAATTTCATACTGTATATTTGACATCCAGGCTTCTCTTCACAGAACTGATATGTTCACATATGAGCAAAGTTCATTTTAGAGCAGGCTCATCCAAGAACTGCACCCGGCGGGCGCACCCGCGCCCTATAGGCGCAAGGCAGTGTAGTTCAGCACCCCGTCCATGACCGTCTGGTAGGAGCGAGAGAGAGAGAGAGAGAGAGAGAGAGAGAGAGATAGCTGCAGAGCGAGTGAGACCGCACTGCACTGCTCTGAGCTGGACTGTCCCATGGTCTGATCCAACGTAAACAAAATATTCTATTTTAGAATTAGTTTCATGTAAGGGATATAGTGTTTCATTCTTACTGTTAGTAGTTACAAGTAAATATTTTTTGTTATACTTCGTGCTACAGCTTTTTGTATCCCTTTTCAGAGTTAAGAAATCGGATCCTTAGTCTGCTGTTTTGTACGTAATAATTTTAACTGACCAAGTTAGAAAACTTATTAAAATTGAAATAAGGTTACACAGCTCTTTAATTCTTACAGTCAACATTGTTAAACAAGCCAATTAACATTTTACATGTTTTTCTTTTTCGAGGAAATGATTTTGTCTAGGTTTGGTACAATATTCTGTGAGACTGCTAACCTCAAAGAATTAGTCAAATTTTTATTGACAAGTAATGAATGGTTCTTAGTTTTAGCAAGGTTTAAAAGAGGGGAAAATCGCTCACAAATATACGTAGAACCAAACATTGAGAGAAATTTGGCTGCGTGCTTGTGCAAAAGAGGATATTTCTCTCATGGAAGATATCTGTAAAAGTCATCCCAAGTTTTACACATAAGAAAGCGGTTCTTCAGGTGGATATCGCACTGCAGGTCAATCAGCTCTAGTTGAAATACATGTGAGATGTCCTCTGCCTGAAGGGAAAACGGGCAAAAAAAAAAAAAAAAAAAAAAAATATATATATATATATATATATATATATATATATATATATATATATATATATATATATATATATATATATATAAAAAAACAAAGATGAGGTGACTTACCGAACGAAAGCGCTGGCAGGTCGATAGACACACAAACAAACACAAACATACACACAAAATTCAAGCTTTCGCAACAAACTGTTGCCTCATCAGGAAAGAGGGAAGGAGAGGGGAAGACGAAAGGAAGTGGGTTTTAAGGGAGAGGGTAAGGACTCATTCCAATACCGGGAGAGCGGAAAGACTTACCTTAGGGGGAAAAAAGGACAGGTATACACTCGCACACACGCACATATCCATCCACACATACAGACACAAGCAGACATATTTAAAGACCAATATGTTGACAATCTTCGCACAAAGTGCCTCCTGGTATATCAGACAATGGACTGTCGTGAATAAGGAACAGCCGACTTCAGCCCATTTGACCTGACATAACCCAGGAATCCAGTTCGTATCCCTCCTAGCGCAGGGGCTCCATCCACTGTTACGCTGGTCAGGCGTTCCCATTTTAAACCCATTGACTCTAACAAGTTTTCATGGCTCGAAAAATATCCAAACCCGTGGTTGCGTCTTATAATGGTATAATGTCGAGAGGTGTGGCGGGTGGTCGGGTGATCTGCACGGCCAGCTAAGCGACACGGCTCGGCCACTGCAACAATATATGAATTCGCCTAGGGCACTGGCCGCGGGCGATCACAGGTGCTAGCGCCCCAGGGGCACAGTTTGGACCAGCCTGTTTTAGAGAACATGTTCAGAGCAACTGCCTTGCATTTGCAAAAACTTGACCACTCACTGGATCATAATTTACTGGGTCCTATGCAATACACCTGCATCAATCAGTGCCAAAAGCAGCAAGCATGTGATATTTTAGGTCATGTACACCTATAAATAAAAATCTAGTGGATTAAGGTCAATGGAATTTAGAGATCAGAACATTGGACCTCCATGACCAATCCATTTCCCTGGAAACAATTCATTTAAATAGTTACCCACATTCATTCTAAAGTGTGGTGTTGCACCAGCGTTCTGAAATGACAGCTGTTGCCTAAACACAATATTTATAAAATGTTCATTATCTTCCACTTGGCAAAAGAGCCATTCACAAACTGTATTCACGAAATGTGGTCTTTTGTCCACTGGTGTTGAGTTAATGAGTAATGATATGTATGCAGTTCTTCATCGTGCAACACATCAACAACCAGTCTGATATATCTGGAACTGCCCTACAATATAACGGGTACTTCACATAGATGATTGGTGAATGGTTTCAAGAATCATGTTCTCTGTTTGTGGAGTACGTCTAGTCCTTGGACAATCTCTATCCATTACTTGTGGATGAAGATTATTGGTTTCCAGAAGCCATTGTTCCAGGCAATGAAAAATATTCTTATTGGGATAGTTTCCTTAAGAGTACAGTGCAGTATATGCATGAGCAGCAGCATCAGCATCAGCAGCCTGGTTAATGGATGCATACAGCACCAAAAGCATATTAATGTTTTCATCATTTGTGCAATCCATTGGAATGCTGCCCTACTCGAACTTCACAGGGCCAATTATGACTATGCACTATCCAGTTGGTGGACACATGCATGCAGTTTAATAGATTTGATTGTCATGTGGTGGCTATTGTCAAGTGGCAAAATGATGACCTGCTTATAAATAGCAAGAACTGGGTAATGAACATCTAAAAAAATAAAAAAAAAGAACCTGGTGAGAATTTGCACCATAGCTCCATGGTGGATGGGGGTTTGATGTCCCAGCAGCTATGACAGTTGGTATGGTAGTGGCAGTGATACATGTTCCTCTGTACATTCCAATGTGCTGCACTATGTGACAGTGTTGCCATCTCCTCATTTTCGTGCATCTGTTTTTAAAATGCACCTGATCTGATTCTGCTACACAAACTTTTGTCTTGAATTTGGATGAAGAATTGCATGCTGACCTCCAAGTGCAGCATATTTTCTTCATCTTGTATATTTGTTTAAGGAAAGAAATCTGTAATCTTGTATGGGAAATGTTGTACAAACTGAAGCTGCAGTAGTCTCATTGATAAAGCGAAATATAAGGGGCAGTCAAATGAAAATGAGACACATTGAAAACAAGTAATTAGCATAATAAATTTATGAACACATACGGCAATTACATTTGAAATAATAAATAATTTACTTACGTTTTTCCATCTGTATTGGTTTCGTTTGAGTGCCCCTTGTATTTCATAATATTTCTTTCACATTTTAATTTAATTCAACTATTGTAATACCTTAACTACAGTTTAAAACCTATGTGCAATGATTTTTGTATATTGATGTGCGATTATAGCATCATTTACCTGAACCCTGAGTAAATGCAGTGATTGTAGATGTTGGCTCACTGTGCCGAAGTTGACTGAATGCCTCAAGATAAAAGTAATACTTTGTGCCACATTGCAGATGGTTAAGTGTAAAACCAGTCTCCTCTGCCTTTAATTTGATTCTTTCCCATTCTCCAAATTCCCTCTTGTAATATAAATAATTGCCTGGAAAACATTACACAAAAAATACACAGTTTACTGTTCACAATAAAAAACTATTTTTAACATTACTTAAACGTCTGTACTAAATAAATGCAAAAAGGTCAATGAGCCATGCTCTCCTTCCTCTGGTGCATTGCCAAAGGGGGTCACGGTGCTTAGTGTGTGATTGCTGGCGGCTTTCAGAGAGAGAAAGGATGTAATAGCATACGGGCAATTTGTGGTAGTTGGCCTGCGTGGATGGCCGCATTTTGCAAGTGGGATTGTGACGTATGGTGAGCTGTTTTGAGGTGGGAAGACACGCCTTGTTGCGGTTTGTGTTGCGACTCATCCAGAGGGGCAGTGAGGCAATGTGCCTGGAGGCATGATGTTCTGCCATTTGTATTATCAAGTTCCTGGCTTCTTGTGATATGATTGCTCTTTCCTTATGCATTGTACCTCCCCCCTCCCCCCCCCCCCCCCCCCCCCCCCACTTCCCATCACTCTTAAAGAGGATGTGGGGGTTTAAACTGTGGCCGTTGGTATTCAAAGCTGCCTCACATAGACTGGCCTCTTGGTTGCTAGTATGTGCCGGTTGTTTGCTATTTATTTTGCTGCCCACAAGGTTGTACCAGTGAGATTGCCTACTGGTAGAGCGACGCTCACTGTTTGACAGTTTTAATCTGCCTGTGGTCGCGTGTGTGTGTTCACTGTTAACTGGTAGATTGTCAACTTGATCTGCAAGTTTGCATCTTACGGATTCATGTGATGGCTTTCTTGTAGTGTTCCTCAAATTTTCCTGTTGTTGGATGACAATTTGCTTAACAGCAAGCAACAAGAGGAGCCTCTTGACAGAGCGTCGTTGAGTGCTCGATCAGTATACAGTTGACATTACTGTTATAACCAAATATGTCATTTCTCTGAGATTATTAAATATTGTTGGCAAGATTACTACTTTTTGACACAGTGCCATTGATATTCCTGTTGTTATTAACGTGCACTGTTGAATGACAATTTGTTTAACGCCAAGCCACAAGAAGAACCTATTGACAGAGTGCTGTTGAATGCTCAATCAGTGTACAGTTGAAAATACTGATGATACCAAATGTTTTACAGCCACTATCAGTTGTACTCTGGGCTTGTGACTTCATTGATTACATAATTTTAGATTTTTAAATAGATATATATGTTTCTGTTTAAGCCCCTTTTATGTCTGTGTATGTTGGGTTGTAGCAGGTCTGGCGACTGATTATTAGTGTTGTCAGCAAGATAACATAGTTCTAACAAACAGATAGAGGTGCTGGCCAGTGCTTACCTCAGCTCAGTATAGCCGATAGTTACACAAAACAGAACAGAAAATTTATGTTCCTAGCTTTCGGAACTTTGTTCCTTCATCAGGGAGGAGAGATGGGAAAGAAAGGGAAGAAGGGAAAGTGGATTCAGTTACTCACAACCCCGGTTATGAAGCAACAGAGAAAGGTAAACAGGGAGGGTAGCAAGGATGCAAGGATGGAGGCATGGTTGTCAGAGGGAAGCCAAAGAGAAGCCAAAGATATTCTACTATAGGTACTGTGCCAGCTTCAAACCAAAGAGGATGCATATAGAAGTAAAGAGGTATACAGTATAAAGATAAACACAACTATGTAGGATGAAAAGATGCGTGAATGGCTAAAGAGGAAAGGGAAAGAGGAGAAGACTGAGGAGTAAATGGGAGTGAGGTTGGTCAATGTAGGTTCAGTCCAGGGGGATGGCGGGATGAAAGGATGTGTTGGAGTGCAAGTTCCCATCTCCGCAGTTCCGAGGGACTGGTGTTGGGTGGGAGAAGCTAAATGGCATGTACGGTGTAGCAGGTTCCTAGGTCCATAGAATTATGCTGGAGGGCATGCTCTGCTACTGGGTATTGGACATTTCCTAGGTGGACAGTTCGTCTGTGTCCATTCATGCGCTCAGCCTGTTCAGTTGTTGTCATACCGATGTAAAAGGCTGTGCAGTGCAGGCATGTCAGCTGATAAATGACATGTGTTGTTTCACATGTGGCCCTGCCTTGAATTGTGTATGTTTTACCAGTAGCGGAGCTGGAGTAGGAGGTTGTGGGGGAATGCATGGGGCAGGTTTTGCAGCGGGGTCGGTTACAGGGGTAGGAACCGCTAGGTAGAGAAGGTAGTCTGGGAATATTGTAGGGTTTGACAAGGATGTTACAGAGGTTATGGGGGTGATGAAAGGCCACTCTGGGTGGCGTAGGGAGAATTTTGTCAAGGTATGATCTCATTTCAGGGCTTGACTTGAGAAAGTCATATCCCTGGTGGAGTAATTTGTTGATGTATTCGAGGCCAGGACAATATTGGGTGACAAGGGGGATGCTTCTGTGTGGTCTGGGGGTAGGAACATTGTTGTTGGATGGGGAGGAATATATTGCTCAGGAGATCTGTTTGTGGAAGTCAAGCCCTGAAATGAGATCATCCCTTGACAAAATTCTCCCTATGCCACCCAGAGTTGCCTTTCGTCACCCCCATAACCTCTGTAACATCCTTGTCAAACCCTACAATATTCCCAGACTACCTTCTCTACCCAGCGGTTCCTACCCCCGTAACCGACCCCGCTGCAAAACCTGCCCCATGCATCCCCCCACAACCACCTACTCCAGCCCCACTACTGGTAAAACATACACAATTCAAGGCAGTGCCACATATGAAACAACACATGTCATTTATCAGCTGACATGCCTGCACTGCACAGCCTTTTACATTGGTATGACAACAACTGAACTGGCTGAGCACATGAACGGACACAGACCAACTGTCCGCCTAGGAAATGTCCAATACCCAGTAGCAGAGCATGCCCTCCAGCATAATTCTACGGACCTAGGAACCTGCTACACTGTACATGCCATTTGGCTTCTCCCACCCAACACCAGTCCCTCGGAACTGCGGAGATGGGAACTTGCACTCCAACACATCCTTTCATCCCGCCATCCCCCTGGACTGAAGCTACGTTAACCAACCTCACTCCCATTTACTCTTCAGTCTTCTCATCTTTCCCTTTCCTCTTTAGCCATTCACGCATCTTTTCGTCCTACATAGTTGTGTTTATCTTTATACTGTATACCTCTTTTCTTCTATATGCATCCTCTTTGGTTTGAAGCTGGCACAGTACCTATAGTAGAATATCTTTGGCTTCTCTTTGGCTTCCCTCTGACAACCATGCCTCCATCCTTGCATCCTTGCTACCCTCCCTGTTTACCTTTCTCTGTTGCTTCATAACCGGGGTTGTGAGTAACTGAATCCACTTTCCCTTCTTCCCTTTCTTTCCCATCTCTCCTCCATGACGAAGGAACAAAGTTCCGAAAGCTAGGAACGTAAATTTTCTGTTCTGTTTTGTGTAACTATCGGCTATACTGAGCTGAGGTAAGTACTGGCTAGCCCCTCTATCTCTTTGTTAGTATTTGTTTAACATCTTTATATGAGGTTTTCCATTAATCATTTAGATAACATAGTTCTAGTTTTATATATATATATTGCTGTTTAAACTTCATTATTTTTAATGTACGCATGTACTGGGTCACAGCAGGTCTGGTGACTAAGTATTACTGTTGTCAGTAATACTTAGCACCTGGTACTTGTTGCTTCAGCAGTTATCTTGTTGTAGTCCTTTATCTATGTCTGTTAATATTTAAAAGATAAAATAATTCTGGGCATTTAATAGCCCTACCCACAACAGGTTTACCTGGTAGCTTACAGCTATCAGCTGTAGTATTCTGGTCTTGTTGCTTGGTAACCTATCATTATTGAGGATTGTGCCCCGGCTGTTGGTTTGATTGTGTAGCGACCCTAATTTTGGTAAATCCTTTTAAATACATTCTTAAGACTTAAGGTTTGGGAAGACAAGAAACATCTGTATTTCTGATCATTGCAGGGCTGACATTGGTTTCTGATGTTCCACACCCAACTGTGATTCTGTATCTTGGGTCGTATTGGGTTGGGAGAGTTGCCTATTCTGAGGTGCTCCACTCACAATCTTTGTTGGAGCCTGTATTGCTCGATCCTCCAGAACTTGGCCTAGCCCTCCCACTCCCACTCCTACTTAACAATAAATCCAGACTTCAGTAGGACCATATCAGTCAAATTACCAACTTCATTCCCTATTTGATCCAGATTCAATAATCCATGCTAATTATATACAGCAAGCATTCAAAAATGCAAGTTGTTAAAAGAATTAGAATGACTCAACAAATGAGAACTCTTGAAAATGATAATGGTATTCAAGTATGGTTGGTGTAGCACCTGGAACTGGGAACTTGAGATATATACAATTTTGACCTGTGAAATGGCACCATACAAAATGTTTTACAAATACAATGTAGTTAGGAGGTTACCCAGATAGATTTTCATCATTTATTTCCAGTTAGAACAGCATGATACATATTCTCTAAACACATAATAAAATGTGGATTACAAAGTGTGAAATCAGCTGGTTTGTAAATGAAACTTAACTATGTTAACATATCCAGGGAAATCATTTAAATAATATTTCTCACCCATATTATGGAGGAAGAGAATACATTTTGTAACTTACAAATGCATTAAAATCACATGCATATCCCATCAGTGTGTTAATTATCACCAAACATTACAAATTTTTGAAAATATAATATAACTGGATAGATAAAAAATCTAACCACTAAGTGACAGCTTGAAAAAACAGATATAAAATTTATGGAAATTTGCAAGCTTTTGGAACCAGTTGCTACGTATTCCATCAGAAGGTTTGAAGGGCAAGCAAGACAGATGAAGGCAAAGGACTGGCAAGGTTTAGAAAATGATGAAAGTTATGGAAAAGTCACCCAGAACCCCAAGTCATGAGAGACTTACAATATTGGATGTGAAGGAAAAATTGATTGTTGGGGACTGTAGTGCATAGTGGTTGAAAACCTGAGGGCCTAAAGGTGGAAGATAGGATAATAAGCAAGACAGGTATTACTGACAAAACATCAAGCAAGAGTTTTAAGCATAGAAAGCAAAGTGCTTTAGTTATGGTGGGTAGGTAAGGTGGGAGGTGGGGAAAAATGGACAGGTCAGAAAATAAAATATATAGAAAACTAAGAGGGACTGAAGAAAAAGAATAGCTACTGAAAAGAAATGTCCAGATCAAACTAAAATTTAGGCCAGGTGGCTGATGAGAGCCAAGGACATGTTGTAATGCCAGTTCCCACCTGCACCATATATTGTGAGTTGCCAGTGTACACCCTCTGTTGATACCCATTGCTTCTAACTGATAATTTGATGGTAGTCATACCAATGGAGAAGGCCAAACAGTGCTTACGTAACAACTATTACACGAAATGTCACTTCACTGGTAGCTCTCACTTTAATAGTTGTGTTTACCACTTATGGAGCTGGTATAGGTGGTAATAGGAGTGTGTATAGGGAAAGTCCTACAGTAGAGGCAGCCACAGGAGTAGAAGCCATAGTGTAGGGAAATGGGTGCAGAAGGAGCATAGTGTCTGACTAGGAGTCATAAGATTTCTTTTGGAGGGATCAGCAGCAAAAGCAGATTTCCTGGGCCATTAATGCAATTCTGGTACTGCTGATCCCTCCATAGAAGCAACTCAGGAGTACACCTCTTGTCGCTCAGTACTACTCTGTTCTTGAAGGTATCAATCACCTAATTTGACAAGGCTATGTCTTCCTAAAATCATGCCCTGAAATTAGATCCATTCTGTTTGACATTTTGCCCACCACTCCTAGAATAACTTCCCGTCACCCACCCTCCTCAAATCTCCACAATATCCTAGTCAGCCCCTAAGCTCCTTCTGTACCCATTTCCCTACACTATGGTTACTACTCCTGCAACCTTCCCCACTATCAGACTTGGCCTATGCACTTCCTACCACCAGCTATACCAGTGCTGTAACTGGCAAAACATATGCTATCAAAGTGAGTGTCATCTGTGAAATGAAACGTCATACACCAGCTATTAATGTAAATGCTGTTAGGCCTTCTACATCAGCAGGATTGCCACCAAGTTATTAGTTAGGATGAACATGAATAGAAACAGGGTGGACACTGGTATCACACAATATACAATTGCAGAGCATGCTCTACAACATAATAGCCATGACCTTGGTGCCTGTGTCCTCAATGTGCCATCTGGATTCTTCCCCCTGACACCAGTTTCTCAGCGCTCTACATGTGAGAACAGACATTACAATATTTTCTTAGTTCTCATCACCCACCTTGCCGCACTACGCATTAATTTCTTTGGTCTCATCATTTCTTTTCAGTAATTATTCTTTTTCTTCATTTTATTTTAATCTTCTACATATCTTATTTTCTGACCTGTCTACTTTTCCTTATCCCCTCCACCTCACCTATCAATCACACATAATGTACTTAGCTTCCCATGCTTAAAACTTTTTCATGATGTTTTGTCAGTAACCTCTATCTTGATTATTAGCCTATCTTCCACCTGTAAGCTCTCATGTTGCCAAATGTCATCCTGTGCAATCCACAACAATCAATCAGTCTTTCCTTCTCATCCCAACCTGTAAGTGCCTGCTGGCCTGGGGTGCTGGGTGACTTTTTTGTGACTCTCCTCATTTCCTAAACCTCACTAGTCCTTTTCCTTTATCCCTCTCCCTACCCCTTCTGCTCATCTGTCAGAAAAAGTAGCCACTACCCCTGAAAGCTTGCTCATTTCCATAGCTTTTACATGTTTTGTCCTGCCATCACTTGATGAGTAGATTTTTTATATCTCTCCAGTAGTACTGTATAATGTGATGCACTGGTCCACATGCAATTTGAAACTGACACTTGCACTCTTTCAAGTCTGGTATTGAGGCAAAAGGACTAAGTGTCAGACAGCTGAAATTACCAGAACTATAAAAATATGCATCTGCATTAACAAAAAATGTTAAAAATAGCATGATTATTCAGCAATCACAACTATGAGAATTTCCAGTTCCAACCAAACAGACTGAAAATAGAGATCTGATAAAGTTATTTTGTTAGTCTACTTTCAAGGAGCTGTATTCACCTTGAATCTTATGATCAGTATCTGATGAAAGCAGCCAATTTAGTGTGATGCTTGAAACAGTTGCCGATGAAGCATGCAAATTAGTTGGTGCTAGTGGAACTGAAAAAAAAGAGAGGAAATAATTTAATTACACATTGTCAGGTATCTATTAATGCCTCTTTCACAGCTAGTGTATCTACTCATCAGTCACCAAATTATATTTATTAATGAATAGCCACTCCAGTTGCTATGTTGATTATATATCTATTATATTATTCATTTACAAAGTCAGTTGCAGATCCAATAGAAAATGACTTAAATATAAACCCTAAACCAGCTCTAGACTAAAATAAAGGACATATTATCAATTGGTCTGGAGATTCTTAAATCATTACATGAGTGTGGAGCAACAGCTCTCTCTAAACATGAAAAGCTAATCAAGTATATTTGTTTTTCTTTGATTGAGCTTGAGAAATGAAGGAAATAGCTGAAGAGTGGAAACAGAAAATGTTCTTAGTGCTATTAAACATATTTTCAGTGCTATTCTGTTGCTTGTCCCTAGATTTTCTCCAAGAGTCAAATCATGTAGAAAAGTTTGCAAACATTTATTAATAGACTGTGTATGGTCTTTATCAAAAGTAATACTTCCATCTGAAGTTCCATGTGCCATGTGTCAAGATCCCCTCCTTGTAGCCCAAGATGGTTTCAAGAGATAAGACACAAGTTTTTGGTGGGTGGGCACAGCTTTTTTAGCTGTGACAGATATCTTAGAATTATACAGGGTGTTACAAAAAGGAATGGCCAAACTTTCAGGAGACATTCCTCACACACAAAGAAAGAAAATATGTTATGTGGACATGTATCCGGAAACACTTACTTTCCATGTTAGAGCTCATTTTATTACTTCTCTTCAAATCACATTAATCATGGAATGGAAACACACAGCAACAGAACGTACCAGTGTGACTTCAAACACTTTGTTACAGGAAATGTTCAAAATGTCCTCCGTTAGCGAGGATACATGCATCCACCCTCCGTTGAATGGAATCCCTGATGTACTGATGCAGCCCTGGAAAATGGCGTATTGTATCAAAGCCGTCCACAATACGAGCATGAAGAGTCTTTACATTTGGTACCGGGGTTGCGTAGACAAGAGCTTTCAAATGCCCCCATAAATGACAGTCAAGAGGGTTGAGATCAGGAGAGTGTGGAGGCCATGGAATTGGTCCGCTTCTACCAATCCATCCGTCACCGAATCTGTTGTTGAGAAGCGTACGAACACTTTGACTGAAATGTGCAGGTGCTCCATCATGCATGAACCACATGTTGTGTTGTACTTGTAAAGGCACATGTTCTAGCAGCAGAGGTAGAGTATCCTGTATGAAATCATGATAACGTGCTCCATTGAGCGTAGGTGGAAGAACATGGGGCCCAATCAAGACATCACCAACAATGCCTGCCCAAATGTTCACAGAAAATCTGTGTTGATGAAGTGATTGCGCAACTGCGTGCGGATTCTCGTCAGCCCACACATGTTGATTGCGAAAATTTACAATTTTATCCCGTTGGAATGAAGCCTCATCCGTAAAGAGAACATTTGCACTGAAATGAGGATTGATACATTGCTGGATGAACCATTCACAGAAGTGTACCCGTGGAGGCCAATCAGCTGCTGATAGTGCCTACACACGCTGTACATGGTACGGGAACAACTGGTTCTCCTGTAGCACTCTCCATACAGTGACGTGGTCAATGTTACCTTGTACAGCAACAACTTCTCTGACGCTGTCATTAGGGTTATCATCAATTGCACGAAGAATTGCCTCGTCCATTGCAGGTGTCCTCGTCATTCTAGGTCTTCCCCAGTCACGAGTCATTGCCTGGAATGTTCCATGCTCCCTAAGACGCCAATCAATTGCTTCGAACGTCTTCCTGTCGGGACACCTTTGTTCTGGAAATCTGTCTCGATACAAACGTACCGCGCCATGTCTATTGCCCCACACTAATCCATACATCAAATGGGCATCTGCCGACTCCGCATTTGTAAACATTGCACTGACTGCAAAACCACGTTCATGATGAACACTAACCTGTTGTTGCTACGTACTGATGTGCTTGATGCTAGTACTGTAGAGCAATGAGTCGCATGTCAACACAAGCACCAAAGTCAACATTACCTTCCTTCAATTGGGCCAACTGGTGGTGAATCGAGGAAGTACAGTAAATACTGACAAAACTAAAATGAGCTCTAACATGGAAATTAAGCGTTTCTGGACACATGTCCACATAACATCTTTTCTTTATTTGTGTGTGAGGAATGTTTCCTGAAAGTCTGGCCATACCTTTTTGTAACACCCCGTAGAGAAATGAAGAATGTAAGCAAGGCCTAAGTTGCACAAAGTTTACATTAGGCTGTTGAGTCAGCTGTAGCAGTGAACCCATTCCATGTAATTACAATGTCTACAGCTGAAGTCTTTGGTTTTAAACACACTGCCAAAACAGTGTGGTCAATGCTGGAAGTGTGGTCAATGCTGGTGTGTAAGATATCCAAATGCGGTGTGATCAAACAGAATTGTGAGAATTTTGTTCCTCATTGAATATGACAGGTTGATACTGTGGGTTTGTTAGGGATGGAGGGTAAAATGGATGGGTAAAGCATGGAAACAATTGAACAAAAGATGCTCAATACTATTGAAAAAAAGGTCCAGCAAACATGTGCTCTAAAATGCATACCTTAAAAGTTACAAGCACTTGATCGTTAGAAGAGTTGTGTTTCAAAGTAGCAAAGATGAACACGTGCTCATAGCTCTTAAGGAATGCATTTTAGAGCACATGTTTACTGGACTTTTTTTTCTTGTTTTGGTCCATACTACCAGTTCCCAAAATACAGAAAGCAAAGAACTTGCAGTAGAAGGACTAAAAACCATCTGCTGCATTTTGTTATCATTCAGTAGGAAGCCATTTGCTTTAAGCTAATAGGATGCTTGAGTCATTGTCTCTGCAACACAAGCTTTGAGGCTACTGAAATCATTACTACAACGAAGGAAAGTTGTATCATCTGCATATAGTACAGTCATGGAGTTGGTGAATGGGGGCAGAACATTAATCATTATTAGGAACATAAAATTCCCCAGTACAGATCCCTGTGATACACCTATTTTAACTAATTCAATACTGGAATGTTTCTTTACCTACACAAACAGCTTGCTTGCAATCCTATAGGTACGATTTTAATAGTTTAAGGCTGTTAGCTCAAATGCTGTAGCACTCAATTTTTTCTAGGAGTATTTTATGCTCTACACAGTCAAAAGCCTTACTTAGATCACAAAAGGTAACTTGAGCAAATCTTTTATCCTCAAACACTTGATGTATGTGTTTGACTACTGAGTCTATAGCATCAACAGTTGATAAGTTTCCCTAAAACCATACTGTGATTTACTAATTATTCCTGCATTTTCAAATTACATGGATAACTGTTGGTATATTACACATTCAAACACTTTAGAGAGAGATGGGATTATGGAAGTTGGTCTGTAACTTGAAGGTGAGTCAATATCTCCTTTTTTATATATTGGGACTACCCTAGACACTTTTAGCTCATCAGGAAAATATCCCTCATATATAATCTTATTTATGCAGTATGTTAAAGGATACACAGTACAACCTACTAATTTTTTTTAGAATGTTACAAGAAATGTCATATATATCTACACTCTCAGATGATTTCAGATGTTTAAATATTTTTAGGATGAGACTAGGTGGGACCTCAGAGAAGGTAAATATACTTTGTATTTACTTGCGGTTTACAGACATTTTTTGAAAGAATCTCAGATAAGCTAATGACAGGTTTGGTGATAGCATTTTCTACTTCTTGTAATGATTTAATAAAGAAATCATTGAATTTCTGCGGGCATATACTGACTTTATTATTTCTTTCATCTTTAGTAACATTATTTATTGGTTTCCACGCAGCTTTGCATTTATTCATGAATTCTCAATACCGCTTAATTTGTGTACTCTTTTGGCTTCCACAATGGCTTTTTTGTACTTATTCCTACATTGAACATAGCCTGATCTGGCATGGTGATTCTTCAGATTTTTATGTATACTGTACAACAACATAACTTGGTTTTTCAGATTTGTTAGTTGTTTAAGTATACCATGGGTTTTGTTTGTTTGTACCCTTGCCTTTGGAGCCTTTGTCGACTATTTTGCATTTCTTTATCAGAATGCAGTCATTAAATTGTGTCAAAAATGCTTTGAAAAACCTTTCAAATGTTAGTTTTGCTGACAGATCTTTACATAGACTATAATTTGTGTCACTGGTCCATCGGCCAAACCAGTCTCTGTTAGTAAGGGACTTACAAAACCTGTCAATTTTATCATTTGTGACCGATTTAGTGATTACCATTTTTGAGACAGACTTATCAATGTTACTCTTATCAGCACAGAACCTACTTATGTAATTTAATGACACAGAATTGTGATCTGAGAATGGGAATACTGTCACATCACATGATTCTTCTGTAGTGTTGAAACTGACAAAGAACTGTCAAGACATGTTTCATCTCTTGTGGGTCTATTATTGATAAAGTGCAGATTGTACTGTCTTAGAAGATTTTTGAGCTCAGTGACACTATGTTTGGCAGTTGTTACATCAAAATCTGCATTCAAACCTCCACCTATTACAATGTCATAATGTAACCTTTCGTCTTTCTAAATACATCTAACAGCATTCCCAGTTTTTCTAAAAATACACTAATGTTACCCTTAGGTGACCTGTATAAGGCTATTATCACTAACTTAAAATTGTCACTAACAATACCAGTGGCTTCAAAATTCTGTTCATCACACAAATAGTCTAGATTCAACATATTGACGGAGTGGCCAAGTGATTGGTTAGTATACAATGCCACGCCACCCCTTTTATGCATTTTTCTACCGTAACCATTTGCTATTTTATAGTTATCAAATTTGATAGCTGTAAGTTACTCTCTGTTGCTCAGTGTTCACTCAGACAAAAAATATCAAATTTGTTCTCTAGTCCAAAATAAATTCTTTGTCTTTTGCTCCTTGAATATTCAGGTAACAAATTTTAAAATAAGAATTGTTATTTTCTTTAGAATGAACAGTTTGGTTAGGAGGTATAATATCTTTTACAGTATATATTTTATGGGTTTCATCGTATTGCTGTGTTCCACTAAAAAACCATGTAAACGGAGAGGAGGCACTGTTTTCTGCTTACCCACAACACTTGATACTGCTTCTTCTGCTGTAGTTATCTTCCCTCCTTTTGGTGGGGTTGTAGTTATTTTTACTTGTGTAACTTCTGCTGTGGTTTGTGGAGGTGCTTCTATAGCTGATGCATTTTCTACTACTGCTTCTGATGATGCCAATGGTGACAATGATGGTTCCCATTCTGATGCTGATGTAGGCCTAATTTCTTCTAGAGATGTAGCCAGAGATTTTTCTTTCTCATGTGCTGCTGGTGGATTCTCCATTTGTTTTGTCATCAGCAATGAATCTATTGCAGATAGTGCTAGTTTTTTGTGCCTGTCTACCCCTACTGCTTTTATTGCTTGGAGAATTTCTTTAGTCAGCACTTTCTCGCCTAGCTGATTTCTGTGCAGTCCATGTCTTGTAAAATGCTCTCTGACAGAGCTGGTTGCTTCAATGAAGAGTGTGTGCACAAAACTGCTGCAGATCTTTCTGAGTTTTTGGTTTGTTGCAATGATTTCACTATTTACACATGAGTTTTCAATTAAGTCATATCGGTGAGGAATGCTTACAACAAATACTTTCGCTTGTGTCATTTTTCCTAGTGATTCTTTCAATGCTTTTACAGCAAGGGTACTCTCATTTTTATACATATCATTATCTCCTCCAATTATTATGTAGTTCATACCATCTCTTACTGCAGTTTCACAGTTTTTCAGCACTTCTCATAAAGGAGCTACAGGTTTTGTAATTCCAGTGACTTTATAGTCTGACTGGATATCGGACATAATTGTAGATAGTCCCTTACCATGACTCGTTGATAGAACATAAATTTCTTCTTTTTCCTTCACTGTTTTTTTTCTGTCTTCCATTCCTTGTTGTCACAGGACGTAATGGTAACAAGTTGCCACAGGCACTTTTTTGGTCGATAGACGTGTATGAGAAGTTACCTGCCACACTAAGATTTTTTTGTGTCTTTTGACTGTCTGAATTTAATTCCTTGTACCTGTTCATTACTGTAACATGATAAACGTTTGTATTTAACACAGGGAGGGAACATTTCTTAGGCCTAATAAACACACACTCCTGTTCACAGCTTTGTGTCTCTGTCACTATGTCCACATACTGAATCAAACTTTTCAGCATTTCAGCATATTGTCTAGCTTTAGTTAAGTCGTTTTGTAGTTCCTCCCTCACACTTATTTCAAGTCTTGCACTTATTTCAAGTCTTGCATTACACATTTCTAAGGCAGCTTCAGGACCGTTGTACTCAGTTCTGCAATCACACGAATTTTTACTAAGATTTGCTTCCATGAAGCAACATGAATCCATTTATGTGTCGCTACATATGTTATGACACCTTTTATCACACTTTTTCACATAGTAGACAATTTACTGATGGTAATTTACTGAGCGATTTACCACAGGTCCATATGCTCTGCCATCTGGAGTACCCTTTTCATCTCTCAGTGCCACCTAGATTTCAATGAATGGTGGTTTGCAAGGGCAGGGGAGGTTGAGTATATATGCTGGCTTCAGTCAATCAATGTATACCATGGTGGCAGCACTGTGGAGACATACAGAAAAGGAATTCTCCTCAAGCCTGAGCACAAGTTGTGGACCTGAGTATGAGGGTGAAGTTGGGGCTGACTACTGTCCACCCAGAGCATTACATGGCTACATGTGTGGAGGTCCCAGTGTACAAAGGACTTGGGTTCACCTTTGTGTTGTGGCAGTACCAGGTGCAGGTGCAATGTGCTGTCATGCAGCTGCTGTTAATAGGCCAGGTTGCAGGAGGTGTCCGGCAGGGGCTGTGGCTCATTGAAGTCACCTGGGATGCGGTTGGTTGGGGGGGGGGGGGGGGGCGTGACATTAGGTCAGTAGTCACTCAGTGCACTTAGGCACGGCAGCAAAATGGCCTGGGGGCATAGGGGTAGGGGTGGGTTTCAGTTGGTCATCAGTGTGGTAACTGTATTCCTCACTGAACACAAGGGGCAGATACCATGGGTTTGCTATGTATGGGAGATAGAATGGATGGGTGAAGCATGGGATCAATGTAATGAAAGATGTCCAGATACTCAACAGTTCCTTTGTTGGAACGTTAACAGACACAATTATTTGCAGAATTCGTTTACAATGGTAAGTTGCCACATATGTTTCCATGAACAAAAAGTGTCAGTCAAGTCGGTTTGGTAATCCCCAGCATTCATGAAGCTTTTATGAGTACACATGAGCAGTACCCATGGTCCGCAAGTGAGGAATCCATTTACACAGGTTTTCTTAAGACAATATGAGAAACATGGTTAATGTTCTTGAAGTATGATAAATAAATACAGCTTATCTAACAGTAGTCAAGGAAATAAGTAAATGCAAGTAAATGAACGTGGAGATATCATATGTGTATTTGATTTAATACAGTGATCGAAGCAAAACACAGTAACAAATGATCAAACTTGAGTTACCATAAGTGAAGCTAATCTAGCATTGTGATTAGAGATAATGCAAAATGCAAATAAACAAACTTAAAGTACCATAGCTGAAGCTGATCTAATACTGTGGGGATTTTAGTCAGTAACAGCCATATCCATGGAGGTGCAGTGGTTTGCATACAGTTCACAAAAAGAGATTAGATCTTGCTGCATTCATCATAATTTAATGGGCTCTGTCAAGTAGATATGCACAAGATATGAGATCATTAGGTAGTTGCTGAATAATGTTTCTACTAAGTAGGATACAGACCTCGCCTACCAGTTCTTCATAGGCATCATCACAGCCTGCAATGCTATTCGCTTTATACACACACAAAATCAACTCACCACTGATGTTTTCACAGATAACACGTCTGTCTGGTAGCAACTGAATCCAGGAACTTTCTGCTTAGAACAGTCATTTGAAGTAGCAGGTGTCCTTTTCTCAGGAATTAAGCTGATTCTGATCTCACTCTACCGAACCCCAGACACAAACATAAATATATTTATAACTTACTGGGAACAGCTGACACAGCATCTACAGAAATACAAGCATTTCATTATAATTTATCTAGAGGATATTAATATTGATGTCTTAACCCAGTCAAATGCTAAGATCCAATTATGTAATATTTTAAGATCATACAACTTCTATCTGATTAACGACCAACCAACAAAAAGAAGTCTTGCCTAGATAATATTCTCGCCAACATGGATAGAAATTCATTTTCGTACGGAGTTGAAGATCCACTCATCTCAGACCACAGTGGGATCTGGATTAAATTTCCAATGACAAGAACCGAGCATTATAAAAGGGAACAGAAAATGTTCAGAATGTTATGGGAAAGGAACATAGAAAAACTGAGATTCATTTTAAGAGAGATGGACTGGGAGAATAAAGTTTTAAACTGTAAGAATGTAAATGAGGCCTTTACAAACTTTTTGTCAACACTTAGCTTTTATATTAATAAGTACTGTATAAAGATAACAAAGGTACTAAATAACCAAAATAACTTGAAAAGGAAACAGAGCTGCAAATGGTTCACTCTAGAACTTGCAGCCCTTAGGAAGGTTATCATCATCATTCATAAAAAAAAGCCAAACAGGGAAACCAGGCAGGTAAAGATAGGTATACCAGAGCAAAACAAGTCTATAGAAGGGAAATAAAAGCAGCAGATGATGCTGTAATTTACTGTGTAGTAAGGTCATCTGAAGACCAATATCAGTTGCAAAGCGATTTAGAAAAGACTGCTGTATGGTGTGGTAGGTGGCAGTTGACGCTAAATAACGAAAAGTGTGAGGGGATCCACATGAGTTCCAAAAGAAATCCGTTGGAATTCGATTATTTGATAAATAGTACAATTCTCAAGGCTGTCAATAACTAAGTACCTGGGTGTTAAAATTACGAACAACTTCAGTTGGAAAGACCACATGGATAATATTGAGGGGAAGGCGAGCCAAAGGTTGCGTTTCATTGGCATGACACTTAGATGATGCAACAAGTCCGCTAAAGAGACAGCTTACACTACACTCGTTCGTCCTCTGTTAGAATTTGCTGCACGGTGTGGGATCCTTACCAGGTGGGATTGACGGAGGACATCGAAAGGGTGCAAAAAAGGGCAGCTCGTTTTGTGTTATCATGTAATAGGGGAGAGAGTGTGGCAGATATGATACGCGAGTTGGGATGGAAGTCATTAAAGCAAAGACGATTTTCGTCGCGGCGAGATCTATTTACAAAATTTCAGTCACCAACATTCTCTTCCGAATGCGAAAATATTTTGTTGAGCCCAACCTACATAGGTAGGAATGATCATCAAAATAAAATAAGAGAAATCAGAGCACGAACAGAAAGGTTTAGGTGTTTGTTTTTCCCACGCGCTGTTCGGGAGTGGCATGGTAGAGAGATAGTATGATTATGGTTAGATGAACCCTCTGCCAAGCACTTAAATGTGAATTGCAGAGTAATCATGTAGATGTAGAAGAGCCATTGAAAATTTTATCAGTAATTCTAAAAATAAGTGTAAAGCTGCCTGGGCATTTATAAATAAAGAATTACGAAGAAAAGTAAGAAAGGAATCAGTGCCTATTGCACCTAACATACTTAATGAGTTCTTTGTAAATAGTGGTAAAAATATTGATCCCACTGACAATCTTGAGTTAACATATGAACATAGAGTGAGCAACTACACCGCAGATAGAACTAGGGGATTAAATTTTAGTTGGAAACAAGTCAAACCTAGGGATGTGTCTAAAATAATTGCAAAATTGAGTAACTCCAAAACCGAGGATTATTACGGTTTCTCTAATGCAGTATTGAAACAAATCTCAGACACAATATTGTTAACGTTAACTTATCTCATAAATTGCATCCTTGAGGAGGGAATCTTTCCAGATTGTTTAGAAATGACTATCACAGTTCCAATCCACAAGAAAGGGAACAGAGACTGTCCAAATAACTACAGACCAGTTTCGACAGTTCCCTATTTTATCAAAAGTCATTGAATATTGCATGAAAACACAACTATTGAAGTACTTTGAAACGAACAATTTATTTAACAATGCTCAGTTTGGATTTAGGACAGGTAAATCAACCATTAAAGCCATAGACAATATCATCAATGAGATTGTTACCAATTTTGAGCTACATTTAATTACTTGTATTACACTGTTAGACCTCAGTAAGGCTTTCGACACTATTTCCCATAAGATCTTATTTTCTACGTTAAAACTGTACAGAATAAAGGGCTCACAGTTATTGCTAATATAATTGTACCTTGATAACAGACAGCAAATGGTCATAATTGAGAACCAACTATCAGACATATTCAAAATTGAAACCGGAGTTATTCAAGGATCAGTAATTGGCCCATTTCTCTTTCTAGTTTATATCAACGACCTCCCACATAACTTGCCTGACAAATCAATTCTATATGCTGATGACACCACCTTAATAACATCAGACGGAAATCTGGAAACTTTACAGGACAAAAATACAGACATGGTAGAAAACTCCACCACATGGTTGCAAAGCAATAAATTGGTCTTAAATGGTAATAAAACAGAGACAATATATTTTCATTTGAGTAAGCTGAAACCAGAAGGGACAGTAAACACATCTGTCAAACTGATAGGAATTTATTTAGACCCGAATTTGAATTGGGGCAAACATACGCAACAACCATGCAAGAAACTGTCCAGAGTAATTTTTTTACTGCGCAAACTTAGGACTTGTGTCAGTAAGAGCCAAATGTTAGAGGCATACTATGCATTTTTCCACTTGCACCTGGTCTATGGAATAATACTTTGGGGGAACTCTTCAGGGGCTCTGGAAGTTTTTAAGTGGCAGCAGAGGGCAGTTAGGGGTATAAAGGGCTTACCCGACAATGAATCATGCAGACCAGTATTCAGGGAGCTGAAAATAATGACTCTCTCTGCAGTATTCATATACCAATGTCTGATAGACATCGAAGAAAACCAGAGTAACTTCGCAGTAGGGGAGGGGGGGGGGGGGGGGTTACACTCACACAACACAAGAAATAAACATTACATTGACACGCCCCAGGTAAGGCTAAAGAAAAGCCAAAACTGCCATAACTACATGGGGATTAAGCTATTCAACAAACTGTCTATAGCAACCAGGGAAGAAACTAAAAAATTGGCTCATTCTGAATACAACCTACAGCATTCTGGAATTCGAAGAAAACTTGAAACGCCTCCAGAATGAATGATGATTATAGCATGTAGTAAAAATATATGTGGTATCATATTCTGTGATAAATTTTATCCAAGGAGATGTATAACTATAAATACTTTTCTTTTCTGTATATTTTTTAAAAACTAATTGGTATCTTTAAAAAAACCTGTATGTATATATTGTATTGTGTTTTGGTACTTTGTATTTTTTGATGCTGTCTATTACAACACTAAGTTGTTTAACGACAATAAAATTTGATTTGATTTGATCTGAATACAGCAAGCTGTTAAGATTTGATAATGAAATAACTTGAGACATAACTTAGCACCAAAGGAACATTAAATCACTGCACTCATGTGGATAGTTCAGCATCAGTACAGGAAGTGCCAGGGGAGTTCAACATTGGTGCAGAAAGTGCCAGGAGTTGGGGACATGCTTTAGGAAAAAAAAACCACTCGCTGTGACAAAGAATCACATGGCAGAGAAAACTCTTGTCTTTGGATGCATACAGTTTGAGATGTGTTTTTTTCTGGGTGCTGTGTTATCTGCTACAGTGAGAGATCATCCACTGGAGCAGTTGGCTGGCTGACACAAACATGTAGTAGTGCATTGTCACAGTCTCATAGGCATACGTCTCAAATAGCTATTAAAAATTCTGACTCTGAAACAGAAAAATGACAAAATTTTAATGTATACCAGTATATAAGAAAAATATCATGGAAAACGTATGCCATGCCATTCTTCACCTGAAGGACCAGCCATATTTATCAGTTGTAAAACCGGAAAACCTTTTGATGATGGTGATATTTCTTAATAGACACGGGTGTACTGCCGGTCTACAGTGTCCAACGGGCACAATATTTCGGTGATCATACATGTCGCCATCATCAGGTGAACTGACGGACTGAACTCCTGTGAACGTGCTGGCATGGAGATCCGTATGCTATGGCTGCTCAGAGGGAACTGGGTTTGGTCGCGGCGGCGAAAGATTTGAATACCATCCGCCCGCGGCGCGCTCCCTCCGCTGTCCGCGCCACGGTCGCGCGGTGGAACAGATTGCGACGGCGTCTGAGATGACGTCGGAGTGATGGCTCTGTCCGCCGTGGTCGTCACAACTATACGTTTGCTTGATTTACTCTTGATTAACCCAATCGCTGGTTCCCAAGCCTTGCTAAGATTATAGCCAAAGCCACTGTTTATGAGGTCGTCATTGGTGCGAATTTTGATGGCCTCTCTAACAACGCTGTCCCAGTATCTCGATGTCTGTAACAGAATCCTCGTGCCTTCATACTCCATAGCATGATTTTCCGACAATGTTCAGCGAGCGCCGACTTGCTCGGGTACATCAGTCGAGTGTGCCTCTGGTGTTCACAGCATCAATCCTCGATGGTACGCATCGTCTGACCAATATACGACTTGCCACATTGACACGGAATCTGGTACACGCTGGCCTTCCTCAAATCGAGGTCATCTTTGGCGCTCCCCACCAGTGCATGAGTTTTATTCAGAGAGCAAAACACAGTTCCGACCCAGTGTTTCTTCAAAATGCGGGCGATTTTCCCCGAGAGTGCGCCTGTATATGGAATAAACGCAGTGCCTACCTCCTCCCTCGTGATTTCATCCATCTCCACAGGTTGTGCTGTAGTGGTTGGGCGGAGAGCACGTTGAATCTGCCCCTCTGAGTACCCATTTTTTCGAAGTACAGTTCTTAGATGTTCCAATTCCTGGGGTAGACTCTCTGCATCAGAGGTAGTGCATGCCTTATGTACTGGAGTTTTAAGTACCCCATTCCTCTGTGAAGGGTGGTGGCAACTGTCTGCGTGCAAATACATATCAGTGTGCATTGTCTTCCGATACACCCCATGACCTAGGGTGCCGTCAGCCCTTCTTTTGACCAAGATATCAAGGAAGGGTAATTTACTCTCCGTTTCAGTCTCCGTAGTGAATTTGATGTTGGGGTGTAGAGAGTTTATATGTGTAAGGAAGTCAAGTAGTTTATCAATACAATGTGGCCAGACAACGAACGTGTCGTCCACGTAACGGAAAAAGCAAGTAGGTTTCCATTCGGATGATGACAGGGCTTCCTCCTTGAAGTTCTCCATGTACAAATTCGCTACCACCAGTGAGGGTGGGCTACCCATGACGACTCCCTCTGTTTGTTTGTAGTATTCTCCATTAAAAAGAAAATACGTGGAAGTCAAGACATGCCTAAAAAGTTCAGTGGTCTTCTCGTCAAACTTCTGACTAATCAATTCTAGTGACTCTCGCAGGGGTATCTTCGTGAACAAGGAAACGATGTCAAAACTCACCATGATATCTGACTCCTCCAACCTGAAGCTATCAAGGCGTTTAACAAAATCCACGGAATTACAGATGTGATGAGGGCATTTACCCACATAAGGACTTAATATTCCCGTCAGGTATTTGGCCAACAAATATGTAGGTGCCCTGATGTTGCTGACAATGGGGTGTAATGGTACCCCCTCTTTGTGAACCTTCAGGAGTCCATATAGTCTAGGGCTCTAGGTGGTACCGGACCTTGGGGTAACAATTTCTTAGCATCACCCTCTGGTAAATCTGCGTCCTTGAGAAGCGACCTCATCTTGTTCTTCACCTTCTTTGTAGGGTCAACGCTGATCTTCCGGTAGGAATCGTCATTTAGGTATCTTATCAGTGTAGTCCTTATGGGAGACAACAACTGTAGCATTGCCTTTGTCAGCCGGTAAGAATAAGACAACAATCAGATCACGATTGGTCATTACTGGTGATATTTGACTTCATCGGCTTGGATTTCATCAACGCACGACAAGTTTCACGACGTATTTCCTCAGCTGATTCAGGCGGAAGTCGAGCTGCAACCTGTTCAACAGCACTAACAATTTCTGCGACCGGAGTGAAGCTGGGGGTGGGAGCGAAGTTGAGACCTTTCTGCAAAACCGAGACCGCATCATCACTCAACACTATGCCACTCAAACTGATGACAGTCTTGCACGGAACTTGCAGAGATGGTTTGTCTAGGAGACGTGAGAACTTAGCTGTTTGACGTCCCGTTGCCTTCTTCCTCAATAGCACTGGGAGTTTTAGAGCAAACTTTGTAATATCTGATCCCAAGAATGGAGATGTGTAAGAAATAGAAGTCAACTCTGAGAGATTTTTTTCTTGAACTTAATTTTGCCATTCACTTAAAAAAAATGTATTGAAATGCAAAATGGTTTTTGCTAACTACAGTATATTAGTTAAAATGATTCAAGATGGCCGCCGAGTGAGAGCACAGGTATTTTCTTCATCCGCTAAAAGAACATATTTAAGAGGAAATATTGTCAAATTTAAATTTTCTTTGTTTCGTATACTTGCTGTAGTGTCCGTTCTTGTCGCACAACTGAGTATTAACGTCCCAGCAGAGCTTGTTTTTGAAAAAAACTTCGTGTTATCTTAAGCCCGATAACCGCGACATAACCCGAAATTTTGCGTGACAAACACAAAAAATTCTATTCAAGTTTTCTTGATAGTACAAAATTCATTAAAAGAGACAGATACGAGTTTCATCAGTGTCTACTGTCGCAAGAAAAGTGTAATTAAACGTTTCTAAATCGTATTTAACTAACACAGTTCGTATTGTTTACTAGTTAGACGCGATACAGGCCTAAATTTTCGAAGTTGTAAACGTTTAAAAACCTGACCAAACACGCTTGATACGTAAATTCTCTAAAAGCGAAGTAATCACTAATTCATTCTTCTGTCATTGTATCTCTAAATCAGTACAAAAACAATAACAACCGCACACAAGACCTTTGCGTCGTTTTTTGTTTACATACTGCCAATCTCGCGTCCTTGACAAATTTAAAACATTCTTTAAACTTAATTATTCTTTTGAAACTGACCATGAGTGAGCAATGTGGGAGCTGTTATAGGATAGTGAGTAGAGGGATTTGCTGCCAATCTTGTAGGAAATATTTTCACTGGGGGGGGATACAGTGCGAGAATGTTGGGAGAACAGAAGAGGCTCTCTCCTGGAACTGCAGAGTATGCAGTAGGAACATTTTGATTGGGGAACTGGAAAGGAAAATTTGTGCCCTTCAGGCACAGTTGAAAGAAGCAAGGAAGGAACTGATACAGATCAAGGGAGACAGGGAGGTGGTTGGGAACTGGCAGCTGGTAGGAGGAGAGGAAGAAAGAGAACACGATCTGATAGTTTTATCATCAACACCAAAAACAGGTATCTACCACTGCCAGAGTTAAGTGGAGAAGAGCCTCAGGTAGAACAAGGAGCAGAAAACGTGCACCACACTTTAACCGAGGCCAAGAAGCCTAGGAGTGTACAAAGTGTTAGGAAGAAGGAAGTGTTGCTGCTAGGTAGTAGCCATGAGTGAGGTGTAGGTCCTCAGTTAAGGAAAGTTTAGGGGCAGCATACCACGCCACCAGTAACTTCAAGCCAAATGCAGGGCTAAGTCATGTGATAGAGGACTTAGGGTCTTTATGTAAGGACTTTACAAAAGAGGGCCATGTAGTGATAGTAGGTGGGGTGGGAAACAGTATGGACAGGGATGGGGCATATGACATAGATGGTGACCTGGACAAGACAGCTTCCCTGACTCATGGCATGAACGTACACTTTGTTGAGCTGTTCTGGCGTCGTGATTGGCCACACCTTGATGGAGCTGTGAGGTGAATCAATGTGGGGTTAGGGATGGCTCTGAGGACACCCAACTCTGCTCATGTTTCTCTGGTGCCCATCGGGACTATCAACAGATGGGATTTCACTATGCATGGCCTACACCTAAACAGGACTGGGAAGGGAAGATTGGTACAGCTGATTCATGAAAGTATAGGGGGTGGATCTAGGGCCACACGTTATCAAATACCTGTTGTCATGGGTAGGAAAAGAAAGTCTCTTTTAGGATAAATCTAGACAACTAGTTCCCCTGCCTAAAGAATATCTCCAGCACTTTAAAAATACTGAAACAGTCATTCACAAGCAAGATTTTAGCTCTGCAAATATCACATACACCATATGTCACAAAGAAAAACAAACAATTGGAAAGAGTAACATGGGGTATTTCACAGAATTAACAATCCTCCATCAAAACATGCAAATAATATACAACTATTAGATGTTGAGCTAGAATCTTTGAACTGCACAGTAGTTAGTGTTACTGAGCACTGGTGTAAAGAGACAGAAATCCTACATGTAGTGTTATCATTCTATGAAAGGGCAAACTCTTACTACAGAACTGCTTCAAGGGGTGAAGGATCATGCATGTATATCAGAAAAGGAACACAACTCAAATCAAGACATGTCCTCAGTACAGCAAGTGAAGACAAACACTTTGAAATATCAGCTATTGAATTAACAGGGCTTGATATCACTAATAAATTAATCATTTTATGTGTGTATAGATCTCCCAGTGGTAGTGTGGGCACTTTTTTAAATAAATTAACAGAATTTCTATCTCAAGTACAAAGTACAAGTGCAAAGGTCAACATAATTCTGTGTGGGGACATTAACATGAACACTAATAACATAAATGAATACAGCAGCACCCTCATAAATATCCTTCAAAGTTTTGGCATGTCCCTATTGGTAAATAGTGCAACAAGGGTTACTACAATGACTGCATCAGTTATTGGCCACATGGCGGCATGGCCACAAATATGGACAGGAAAAATGTGATGTGGCTGTGAAAGAGCTCGGACTATCAGACCATCTCTGTCAAATAACAGTAAAATCATGTGTCAAATCATTCCCTGAATTACAAGCCTACAAACTACATCTATCAGAAATCAAAATAAATGATTTTTCAAAGGAACTAGCAAAACAAAGATGGGATGAAGTGTATAAGGAAACTAATGTGAGTATGAGATTCTCCACATGATTTAAACTGAACTTTGAAAAGGCATTTCCAAAAGTATATATGTCTGTGTCAACATCTCACAAAAACAAATGGATAGCAGCAGGTATTAAGGAGTCATCACAAAAACTTAAATACCTCAGTACCATGAAAAAGAGTTACAATGATACAGAATTCTTAAATTTCTATCATAGATACAAAAAGATCTATAGGAAGGATTGCTGCAAAAAACTCATTTAATGACAAAATAATATATAATGCAGAGAATAAAAGCAAAGCAGTCTGGGATGTTATAAAAAAGGAAACAGGGAGAGACAAAGAAATGCAGAATAACATACTGCTTAGGGAGGGAGATAAGGTGATAAATGATCCACAACACTTAGTAAACTATGATGGTAATCCCAAAAGTAAGATCTCCTATTTTTTATAAGTACATAGACCTGTTTTTTTCTACAATGGTTTACATCAGTTTACAGCTTGAACATTTTGTTGTTGTTTCGACATAATCATCATTTCTGTTGATGCATTTTTGTAGATGCTGTGGCAGTTTTTGTATGCCCATGTCATACCAGCTCGCCACCATGCAATTTACAAAGTTATGAAATTCTTCTTTCACCTTGTCGTTGGAGCTGAATCGCTGGGACCACAATTAACACTGATAGGTAATGTGAGACTCTGAAAAAACTCAAATGGGCAATTCAGAACTGGAGAAGAGGAATGTTGAGCAAGGGCGCACACATTCGCCATGACAATGTTTGCCCACACATCACTCGGCAAACTGTTGCTCTCCTGAAACAGTTTCAGTGGAACATAATCACCCACCCACCCTATAGTCCAGACTTGGCCCCCAGTGACTATCACCTGTTCCTTAGGTTAAAAGAACATTTGGGTGGAAAGTGGTTCAGCTCCGACGATGAGGTGACTGAAGAGGTTCATAACTTTCTAAACAGCATGGCGGCAAGCTGGTATGACATGGGCATACAAAAACTGCCATGGCATCTGCAAAAATGCATCGACAGAAATGGTGATTATGCCGAAAAATACCTAAATGTACAAACTGTAAACTGATGTAAACCATTGTTGAAATAAACAGGTCTATGTACTTACAAAAAAATAGGAGCCCTTACTTTTGCGATTATCCTCGTATGTAAATGAGCATTTTTCAAGTATTGTAAAGACATTACAGCAAAATTTCCCCAAAACAGATATAACACTGGTAAATAATGTTGCACTAAATACAATGATGTTACTTCCAACCACAGAGAATGAAATCAATAAAACTGTTCAAAAACTAAAAAATAAAAAGTAGGTAGACTTAGAAGAAGTACCAATGTGTGTACAGAAACAATGCAAGAGATTATACAAGGTTCCTTAACAAATATAATAATGAATCCTTCACATCGGGGACATTTCCAGAGCAGTTAAAACAGGCAAGAGTTGTACCTTTGCTTAAGAAAGGTAATGCAGAAGACATACCAGCCTATTTCCCCACTGTCCCTATTCTCAAAAATAATAGAAGCAATTATGAAAGCCAGATTAATGAATTACCTAAATAAATACAATCTTTTAAGCAAATCACAGTTTGGTTTCTGAAGTGGTAAAAATATGGAGTCAGCCATAGTAGAATTCACAAAGGTTGTATTCGATGCTCTTGACAAAGATGAGTGTGTTGCAGGCATATTTTTGGATCTTTCTAAGGCCTTTGATACAGTTGACCACAAGATTGTATTAAATAAATTAGAAGCATTAAGAATAAATAAGAGGGGTAGCAAATGACTGGTTTTGATAATACCTAGCAGATAGCATGCAAAGAGTAGAGATAACACATACCTTGAATAGATCCAAACATTTAGTAAAATACTTATCAGAACCAGAATACATCAATATAGGGGTTCTGCAAGGTGGCGTATTAGGACCAATACTATTCCTGATATATATCAATGACTTTCCCTGCAGTGTTAATCATGGTGAAAAAATTCTCTTTGCTGACAACAGCAATATTACAGTCACAGAGAAAACAAGAGAACTCCTTGCAGATGAAGCAAATGAAGCTCTCAAGGAAGTTTACGATTGGTCAGTAAGCAATAAAGTGACATTGAACATAAAGAAAACTAATGCCATGAATTTCAGTTTGAAGAGGCAAAATGACAATGTTAAATTAACTGTAGATGACACTTGTATTGACTGTGTAACAAATGCAAAATTTTAACGAATGAATATTGATTCTCAGTTGAAGTGGTGTGAACACACAAAGGTACTTGCAAACAGAATGTCATCAGCATGTTATGCCCTTCGAGTGCTATCAACAGTATGTAATGTGCAGTGTCTGTTAGTTACATACTATTCATATGTACACTCAGTTCTTAGCTATGGCATCATTTTTTGGGGAACAAATGCACAAAATATGAACACAGTTTTCAATCTCCAGCAAAGAGCCATTAGAATCATAACCAAAAATGGTAGTCGAGCTCATTGTAAAGATCTGTTCAAAACACTGGGGATTTTAACTGCTCCATGTGAGTACATTTACCAGTCAGTTGGACACATCAAAAATAACATTTGCAATTATTGCACAAACAGTTCTGTCCATGACCATGGAACAAGAGCTAGACTCAACTTACATTTTCCAAGAAAAAAATAAACATGAAACTCAAAACAGCATTTTCTACCAGTGAATAAAACTGCACAATAAATTACCAAAAGAGATAAAAGAAATAGCGAAAATACACTTTTTTAAAAAGGCAGCTAAAAAGTACCTGTTATGCAATACATTTTATACATTGAAGGATTACTTAGATAAAACAGAGTAGGGGGTTGGTAAAACAATGTTATACAAATAAATAATAATAATGATTATAAAACATCCAACATTCCACATAACACCTTCACACAATGTTTTTTCCTTTTCTAGAAAAACTAAACCCCAAGCTATATGCAATACTAACACCTCTTCCTCTTTCTAAGCTCAACACCTCACTCATTATAGAGGGATGCTGACTCAGTTTTTCAGGATAGAAAATGGGAAGTTGTGGTATAGAAAATGGCCCAGGGGTTACCAACGTGTGTGTGTTTGTGTGTGTAGTGAGTGAAGTGTTATGAAACAATGTGTCTTTAGTTTGTGTAGTGACTGATTGTGAGATATGAGTCAACAGTGTGGCACTGAGTAAATCTAATGATTGTAGAAGTTTGTAAGTATATGTGTGTATGAGTTAGCTCATTTTAAATTGGTCTAAACTTGTAAATACTTTGACATGTCCTATATCCTTGTAAAAGGAGATCTGCAGATGAATAAAGCTACTACTACTACTACTACTACATTACTGTTGTATTTCTACACCTGTATTATTTCAAAGAAAATGTTGTGTCTATGTATTAGTGGTACTTGAAACAAGAACTTTCTCACTGGCACTTATAACCAGTCAGCTTCCTGGTATGAAACTTTGAATGTTTTCAACTGATTATTTATTTTCTAATTTGTCTCATTACTTTTTGCAGTGAAGATGTAGGCAGTAAAATTCTGTTGTTTCACAATACCTACACAAGCTCTGGATACAAATAAGCTACACACAAAAAGAGATACATTGTTTCCCTAGTCTTCTGACAAATGTGAAATCTGGCATTTAGGACTATTCCCATTTCCACTCATCAATTATTCACGATTTTTGTGATAAAATCACCTCAGTATTTGTCCCAGACAATCAACAGAAATCAAATCAAACAAAAAAAAAAAAATGTTTGTTCTACCTGCAGTTTGTAGTTCATTCCTCCAGCAAGTGACTTCAGTTTCTAAATCACACACAGAGTATTATACAAAAGGAAAGAAGAGAAGGAATACCCCTTGTATGAGTAACCTCATTTGTCATTTACAAAAATATCACTGGACAATTAATTGAATATTAGTTTACAACTTATTAAATTGAATATTAGTTTACAACTTATTAAAATATGCTTGATAAGTAAATTATATAATGCACACTATTATTCATTACCATGCCTACACCATTCTTATAACCTATAACTTCAAAATTGTTGTGAATACATGCAAATAAGCAATGAAGTATTTAAAAAGTGTCTGTTTCATCAGATTTAACATATTTATGTCCAGTTAATTTCCAGTGAAACAATTGGAAGATTTAAAATGAAATTTCTTTGTGTGAGTTTCAGACTATCACATCTTGTTGGGAGTAAAACAAACTGTCAGCCTGATGCCTTAGGTTACTGTTTTGAAGCAATCTACATTTTTCTCAAGGTGTTCATATTGCAAACATGAAGTTGTCATATAGATAGCATAGCTTTGGTATTGCTGACATATAACTTGTTTAAAATTTTGCTGGATGTATTAGGAGTCCGAAAGTAGTACCAAGACAAAGAAGATTGCCCTCTGTTATGAAATTAAATTGTTTGTGTGACAATACAGCAGGCTGTGATCTACAAAAACTTCACAGTTCCTTAAGCTCTCAGTAATGCAAATTAATATTTCCAGAGATAATAAGGAAAAGGAAAGAGACACAAGATATTGAGATCCACACAAATACAAGTTATTCATAATCCCAACAAAAGAGTGACAACTAGTGTCTGGGCTGGAGTATACATAAGTGTAATAGGATGTTTCATCATCTTACTTAACTATACATTAAGTCCTTTGTAATTGAAGATAAATTGTAGGTCTGTGTGTAGCCTTTCCTAATTTCATTTGTCAGTATTTTTTATCTATCCCATTACCTTTAAAGGAGAAAGGATTGGTCAATATTTATGTGTTAATATGTGGCCTGCTGCCAGATGTTCTATGTCAGAAATTTTAATACCTTATACTTACTTAAAAGCTCCATCTAATTTAGCTCTTTTACTTGATATCTTTAAAATTTAAGAGTCTTTTATGATACAGATGCGCTAAACTTTACACATTTTTTTAGGTTCCTGCTAAATATGAAACTTACCTTGTACTGCAACATAGTAGGTGATTTTATCTTTCCCATATATATTTTCTGCTGAACATGAATAATTTCCAGCATCAGTGCTCTGTACTGGACTGATCTGCAGTAACCAAGCATCAATTATTTGTGTACGACTATCCTCTTCAATTGGGTTTCCACTGGAAGCGAGGTATCAATTATAATATTGAAGCAAGTGAAGATAAAAAATTGAAATTTTGCAAGAAATCGACCATATATGTTTATCTTGAATTATAATGTAATATGTATATCAGGGTATATCACTTTTCATCAAACAGAGGAGGCTATGAGCAGTAAACAGACATGTAGAATAAGTGGAAAATTAGTTAGCTTCCATCAAGGCATTTCCATCAATACGAATTTGTGCCAAACATTTTATGAAATGTACTCACAAGATATCAGCTTTCAAAATGTATTCCTGTACATAAAAACAAAAATAGAGAAATCGTAACTGTTTCCTTTTCCTTTCATAATTGTTTTCAATGAAATATTGTAAGTTTGATACAGAAACAGCCAAAGTTGTAAGATTCACTTTGTTATTTAATTGCTGGCTAGTTTTGGGTTACCTGAACCCATTTTCAGATCATCCAGACCAATAAAGCAATATTTTCTGAAATAGCATATAAACCATGTCAAGATTATTTTTATTTGTAAAAAAATACTAACCTTGATTTTGTTATATGCTTATGTATAATCCTGGCATGGTTTATTGCTGTTTTGGAAAATTTTGCTTTGTCTGTCATGATGATTTCAAAATGGTTTCAGGTAGCTTGAAACTGGTCATCTATTAACAAAAAGTGATTCTTGCAACTTTGGCTGCTGTTTCTATATCATACTATTAACAGGAATTACTGTCATGGAATTAATCCAGCATGCTGGAAATCCATTGAACGTTTTAAGGCATGTTAAAATAAAAAGTAAATAATTAGTCCCACTGGGCATGCCATGATCCTATCTTCCTGACAATAATTATCACATGAGTTTTTTTTTTTATATCTACAAGTGAAAACATACTGGTAGATAGCAATATCTTAAAATATTAGTATATATATATATATATATATATATATATATATATATATATATATATATATATATATATACAAACAAAGATGATGAGACTTACCAAACAAAAGCGCTGGCAGGTCGATAGACACACAAACAAACACAAACATACACACAAAATTCAAGCTTTCACAACAAATGGTTGCTTCATCAGGAAAGAGGCAACCGTTTGTTGTGAAAGCTTGAATTTTGTGTGTATGTTTGTGTTTGTTTGTGTGTCTATCGACCTGCCAGCGCTTTTGTTTGGTAAGTCTCATCATCTTTGTTTTTAGATACATTTTTCCCACGTGGAACGTTTCCCTCTCTCTCTCTCTCTCTCTCTCTCTATATATATATATATATATATATATATATATATATATATATATATATATATATATATATATATATATATATATTATGTGGGCAGTGAAATTGTATATTTCTGTCTTGGTAGAACACCTTTTTTTCAATCCAAACTGTGATTTACTAAGTATCCCATTACTGCTGAGATGGCTAACCACCCTTGAGTGCATTACTTTCTAAACAAATTTTGAAAATGCTGTGAGCAAGGATACGGGCTAATTGCTAAGTTTGAGGATATAGAAATTAGCAAGCTAACATACTTTGCATACTTTCACTCTTTGATGTTATGCGGAATAGTGTATTGGTGTAACTCAACACTTAGGCAAAAAGTATTCACTGCTCAAAAGAAAGTGGTTAGAATAATATGTGGGGCTCTCAGTCGCACACACACACACACACACACACACACACACATATACACTCCTGGAAACTGAAATAAGAACACCGTGAATTCATTGTTGACTTACACCTTCTAGAGCACGTTGGGTGGCACGGGATACATGCGGACGTGCATTGTCCTGTTGGAACAGCAAGTTCCCTTGCCGGTCTAGGAATGGTAGAACGATGGGTTCGATGACGGTTTGGATGTACCGTGCACTATTCAGTGTCCCCTCGACTATCACCAGTGGTGTACGGCAAGTGTAGGAGATCGCTCCCCACACCATGATGCCAGGTGTTGGCCCTGTGTGCCTTGGTCGTATGCAGTCCTGATTGTGGCGCTCACCTGCACGGCGCCAAACACGCATACGACCATCATTGGCACCAAGGCAGAAGCGACTCTAATTGCTGAAGACGACACATCTCCATTCGTCCCTCCATTCACGCCTGTCGCGACACCACTCGAGGCGGGCTGCACGATGTTGGGGCGTGAGCGGAAGACGGCCTAACGGTGTGCAGGACCGTAGCCCAGCTTCATGGAGACGGTTGCGAATGGTCCTCGCCGATACCCCAGGAGCAACAGTGTCCCTAGTTTGCTGGGAAGTGGCGGTGCGGTCCCCTACGGCACTGCGTAGGATCCTACGGTCTTGGCGTGCATCCGTGCGTCGCTGCGGTCTGGTCCCAGGTCGACGGGCACGTGCACCTTCCGCCGACCACTGGCGACAACATCGATGTACTGTGGAGACCTCACGCCCCACGTGTTGAGCAATTCGGCGGTACGTCCACCCGGCCTCCCACATGCCCACTATACATCCTCGCTCAAAGTCCGTCAACTGCACATACGGTTCACGTCCACGCTGTCACGGTATGCTACCAGTGTTGAAGACTGCGATGGAGCTCCGTATGCCACGGCAAACTGGCTGACACTGACGGCGGCGGTGCACAAATGCTGCGCAGCTAGCGCCATTCGACGGCCAACACCGCGGTTCCTGGTGTGTCCGCTGTGCCGTGCGTGTGATCATTGCTTGTACAGCCCTCTCGCAGTGTCCGGAGCAAGTATGGTGGGTCTGACACAACGGTGTCAATGTGTTCTTTTTTCCATTTCCAGGAGTGTGTATATATATATATATATATATATATATATATATATATATAATATGGTGAAATGTATCTTATTTTGTAGGGATTTCATTAGCACAGCTGTAAGATTATCTAAATCCAGTGGTACATGCTACAGGAGAAGCATTGTGAAACTTGGTTTGGTTTACTGTTTAAATTACAAGACTATTAATTCTAAGAAGTCTGGAAACTTATTGCTGCTTACACACATGTCTCATGAAATGATTGTTATAATAAAATGTGATAAATTCCAGCTCATACGTACAACTGCTGATTGTAGTTTGCATGGGGTACACAGATGGAGCCTACATCTACATATATACTTTGCAAGATATTAAAACAACGTGGAGCAGTTACAGCTGATGTTCTGAGTTACATCTGTAATGCATCACTAACTCAAGGTATTTTCCCAGACAGGTTAAAATATGCCATTGTCAAGCTGCCCTACAAAAAAGGAGAAACCACAGATGCCAATAATTACCAGCCCGTATCCTTGCTCACAGCATTTTCAAAATTTGCTTAGAAAGTAATGTACTCAAGGGTGGTTAGCCATCTCAGCAGTAATGGGATACTTAGTAAATCACAGTTTGGATTGAAAAAAAGGTGTTCTACCAAGACAGAAATATACAATTTCACTGCCCACATAATAGAGTCTTTAAATAGTAAAATGTCACCAATAGGAATTTTATGTGACTTATTCAAGGCATTTGATTGTGCGGACCATGACATAATGTTACAGAAATTACAATTCTATGGTATAAATGGAACAGCATATGAGTGGTTTAAGTCATATCTACAGGACAGGAAGCAAAAAGTTTCTGTATATGGTTTAAGTGATTTAAGGAAGTTTCCCACTTCATCCGACTGGGATGAAATTACATTAGGTGTTCCACATAGTTTGATCGTGGGTCTCCTTCTGTTCTTGATATATGTGAATGACCTCCCTTCTTATCTGAAACAAGAAGCTAAACTGACACTGTTTGCTGATGATACAAGCATCATTATTAATCCAGCGAATGAAACTACAGTAGAAAATGATACAAATAATGTCTTTGGAAAAGTTACTAATTGGCTTTCTGCAAGTGGGCTTGCTCTGAACTTTGAAAACACAGCACATACAATTTTCTACTGCAAGGACTACAGTTCCTTCAATAAATATAACACGTCAACAGAAGTCAGTAACCAGTGTAGAGCATACTAAGTTTTTGGGTGTACATATAGATGAGAATCATAAATGGAAAATTCATATTCTGGATCGCCTAAAGTGACTAGGTTCAGCAACTTTTGCAATCAGAGTAATTGCTAATTTTGAGGATATAGAAATTAGCAAGCTAACATACTTTGCATACTTTCTCTCTTTGATGTTATGCGGAATAGTGTATTGGTGTAACTCAACACTTAGGCAAAAAGTATTCACTGCTCAAAAGAAAGTGGTTAGAATAATATGTGGGGCTCTCAGTCGCACATCTTTTAGGCACCTGTTTAAAAGGTTAGGAATTCTTACAACAGCCTCACAGTACATTTACTCAGTAATGAAATTTGTTCTCAGCAACATGGGCCAGTTTAAAAACAACAGTGACATTCATAATACCAGAAGAAAGAAAGACTTACACTATCCTCTACTTAACCTATCTTTGACACAGAAAGGGTTAAAAATATGCTGCTGTAAAACTTTTCGCTAAATTACCAGATGAAATAAAATGTCTGACAGACAGTAGTAATAGTTTTAAAAATATATTGAAATCATATCTCCTTGACAACTCCTTCTATACCATAGATGAATTTTTGAATGGGAATAAATAAATCTATAGGTATAATATATGCATTATGTGACATTTAAGGGCTTGGGGTAGGTAACAAAAATTTTAAGCTCCCCTTTTTTTTAAAAAAAAGGAAAGAAAGAAAGAAAAGAAAATCTTCATTCATGTGTGTATTTATTATGCACTTGACACATTTCACATCATAACGGTTACTGTGAGATTGATCAATGGAACATGTAGCTAACTAACAATCCATCGTTTGGTTCATGGCAGAGGGGTACCCTGTTCCACCACTAGTCATTTCCTTTCCTGTTCCACTTCCAAATAGAACAAGGGTTAAAAAACTTACTTTATGTCTCCATACAAGCCTGTTGTCTCCTATCATCATGGTACTTACATGAAATGTATGTTGGTAGGTATAAAATCATTTTGCAGTCAGCCTCAAATGCCAGTTCTCTACATTCTCTCAACAGTGTTCCTTAAAAAGAATGTCACCTTACCTGCAGTGAGTTCCTGAAGCATCTCTGTGACACTTGTTGTTTGAACCTAATGGTAAGAAAACTAGTAGCCCAAGTCTGAATTGTTTTGATGTTTTCCTTTAACCTGACCTGGTGTGAATCACAAACACTCAAATGGTACTCAACAATGGGTTGCACTAGTGTTCTGTATGTGGTCTCCTTTACAGATCAACCACACTTTCCTAAAATTTCCCCAATATACTGCAATCAAACATTCGCATTCCCTACTATGATCCTTATGTGCTCATTACATTTCATATTGCTTTATAATGCTATGCCTAGGTATTTAATCAATGTGACTGTCAAGCAGCAAACTATTAATTCTTTATTCAAACATTATAGGTTTGTTTTTCCTACTAATATACATTAACTTACATGTTTCTAGATTTAGAGCTAGCTGTCATTCATCACATCAACTAAAAATTTTGTCTAAGCCATCTTGTATCCTCCTACACACACTCAATGATGACACCTTTCCATAAACCACAGTATCATCAGCAAACAGGTGCAGACTGTTGCTTACCATATGAGTCAGATCATTTATGTATACGGTAAATAACAGCACTCCTATCGCACTTCCCTGGGCCCTCCTGATGATAACCCTTGCTCTGATGAACACTTGCCATCAAGCACAGTATACTAAGTTCTGTTACTTAAGAAGTCATTGAGACACTCACAATTCTTTGAACTTATTCCATATGCTTGAACCTTTGTCACCAGCTGACTGGATAGCACCACACCAAATGATTTATGGAAATCTAGGAATATGGAATCTTTCTGTTGCCCTTCATCCAAACTCCATAGGATATATTGTCAGAAAAATGCAACTTGAGTTTCACATGAGTGATTCTTCCTAAAATCATGCTGATTCATGGACAGAAGCTTTTTCCTCTCAAGGAAATTTATTACATTAGAACTCAGAAGATGTTCAAGGATTCTGCAGCAAATGAATGTTAAGGACATTCATCTGTAATTTTGTGGGTCCATTGGTTTACTCTTCTTGTATACACAAGTCACCTTCACTTTTTTCCAGTCACCAGGACTCTGCACTGAGTGAGAGATTCACAGTAAATGCAAGCTAAGTAAGTTGTCAATGCTGTTGAGTGCTCTTTGCAAAATCGAATTTGGATTCCATCCAGATCTGGTGCCTTATTTGCTTTCAATTCCTTCAGTTGTTCCTCTGCACCGGAGATGCCTATTACTATGTGCTCCATATGAGTGTCTGTGCAATGGTCAAACAATGGTGTGTTTGCATGGTTCCCTTGTGTGAACAATTTCTTAAATGTGAAATTTAAAATTTTGGCTTTACTTTTCCCATCTTCTATTACCCTATCAGGCTGGTCAACAAGTGACTGGATAGAAGCCTTAGACCCACTTAGCAATTTCAAGTAGGACCAGAATTTTCTTTGGTTCTCGGCAAGGTCTTTACCTAAGGCATGGCAGTGGTAGTTGTTGTAAGGATCATGCACTGATCTTTATACAGATGTACAAGTTTCTATTAACTTTTGCCTGTTGTCATTTGAATTTTCTCTTTTGAACTGAGAGTGCAACAGCCCTTCTTTCCTCAACGTTTTTCAGATTTATTTGTTAAATCACGGTGGGTCTTTTCCATCATTAATCCATTTAAATGGCATACATTTCCACAGAGTACAAATTGCAGTCTATTTAAATTTTGCCCACAATTCCTCTTCATCCATCATACTGGAACTAAATAATACCAATTCATTCATTTTCTAAGTGGGTTGCTAACAACTGTCTATCTGCTCTTTCTTGCAGAAATACTCAACCAGTATTCTTGAATTATGGTCACTAACCCTTGTCTCTATACTGACACCATCAATTAGATCAGGCCTGTTTGTAGCTACAAGATCAAAATATTTCCACTGCATGTTGGCTGTCAAAATAGCTGCTAAAGACAGTTTTTGGAAAACGTGTTCAAAAGAACTTCACAAGTCTGTCTTTCTGCACCCCCTACAATGAAACCATAAATGTCCTAATCTGTACTCATTTGGTTAAAGTTACCTCCAACTAATATTGCATGATCTGCATACTTCTGTGCTACTGACCACAGACTTTCTTTGAATGACTCTAAAACTCTCACAGAGGAATTAGGTGGCCAGTGAAAACATTCAACAATTAACTTGATTTCAGATAGATCTGTTATATGTGGACAGATAACTTCACTGTCACAGTCAAATTCAACTTCAGTAGAGACAATATTTTTGTAACTTCAATGAACACACCCCCTCCTATGGCATCTAATCTGTCTTTTTGATATACGTCTCATGAATCTAAATATCTCCTCCCCAAAAACAGTATGTAATAAACAATCAGGCAAACTGTGGGCTTTGTAGGGGAAACACAGACATCAAACCTTCTATAAGTGTACCACTAATAGATATCATGAAAATCAGTACATGACTTGGGCTGATAAATGACCTTTCTACGGGTTAAAGTCACATTAAATGTTCACAAAACTAACAAGAAAATATCACAGAGAAATGTTGGAGCTGTTTGGAAGTGCTCCTTCTTCAGAGAAAATAATTCAAGAAAGTGAAGAATTGCTTAAAGCTATAGCTACTTCCAGAATATAAATATGGAGTAAAATGACTGAACAAAGAGATGTGAAATAAAACCATTCATGCATGTGTCAAACTGATTAAGAACTCATATAATAAACATCCAACCAGTCAGCTACAAAGTAACACCATATCTAGCCAACCTGTCCATGAGCTGCTACTCAGTGTCAAAGCTATCCAAAGAACTAGGCAATTAGTGATGCAGCATGATGGTGAGAATGAGAATAACTTACTCCGGACTCAGTTTTCACTGGATGAACTCTGGAAAGCTATTCACATAATTAAGTATAATAATGCACCCTGCAGGACTGATTTAACAACAGAACAAATTAAACATTTCAGAATGAGACACAATTAAATACTTCTTAAGATTCTCAAACAACTGCCTCATCACCTTCCAAATTCCTGAGCTCATAAAGGAATACTTCACTATTGAAGCATGGTAAGGCATATATTGATGCTAAGAATTTTTCTACTCATGCCATCTCTTTGAATTTCTGGAAAGAATTAAACACAACCAAATTACTAACCTCGTGGGAAAGTCCTTAAACTCACAGACAACATGGAAGATTGCTATGAGCCAGGATATGTGATCGGCATTACCCTTGTACGTCTTAGTGCTGCTTATTATACCACCTACTATAGATGACTTACGTTTGATGAAATCTGTCAAGTGCATCTTGCAGATTCAATGCCTCTAAGTTTCATTACTGAATAATGTCAGTGACTGGAGTACTCAGTGGAACGAGCTAGTTCATGGAAGGGTTCTTGCTCACCTTCTGTATAGCATTTACACCAATGACCAACCATGTCACCTGGAAGAAAAGCTACTACTTACCTATATTCATTACACAGCAGCAGAAGCTTAGAATTGCACATTTGAATTAAAGTAAATGATAAACTGACTATAGTTGGAGCCATAAATGATGGCAGTAGAGTTTAAATTTGTTGTGTACACATGGCGTCACTCATCCTTCATTAGTCAATGGGCATTCATTAGTTTTCTGAGTGCTCTGCTGTGAAAGTTTTAGCCAATGTGACCGTTAAACATGGTTATTACGAGTTGTTTGGGGAATTTTTATTCCATTTGTTGTGAGTCATCATGGTTGATGGTGTTGGTAAGTGAAAATTCTCCATAAACAAGTGCAAGACATAATTTAGAATGAAGAAGAAAATGGCCGCCCTATCACAGATGTTGTCAGATCTCAGGAATGCACAGCAGAAGCAAGTGATGTTAAGATCAAACTATTCAGCAGATTGCCTGTGAAGATAATTTATCCATCGAGACCAGTGGAAGCCCAAATTTCAGACTGCCAGGGAAACATCACCACCATGAGAAGCCTTGTTACAAATTTAGAAGACTTTGACAAAGATGTTCTAATGTGAGTTGTGCTCAATATGTATAAGACAATCAAATTTCGCGCTGTCAAAAATATTACATAGAAAATGTGTGAAAATATAAATTAAATTTTAAAGGTAGTGTTACCTCTGTATGTAGAAATGATGAAAGAAAATTTTTAATGGAACATAGTAATATCATGGCTTCTAGGGCACAGTTTTTAAGAAGGATTCTTAAAATAAGAAAATCTGGCAGTCAGAACTTTTTTACTTGGATTAAACATGGATGAACCAGAATCTTATGAGGAAACTTTGTTGTATACATAATGATGGTTCAGGTAGCTTTAAAGTACAAGTTGGTAAAGGTGGACAAGTAATAGTACTTCACACTAGTTCTGCTTCCAGGTTCATTTTGGAAAGCAAATTTGTGTTCTGGGCAAATATAGGGGATTATCATTCTGAAATGAATTCAGAGACATTTATATTAAGGTTTAGAAAACAGTTTCTCCCTTACTACCCTGTGAACTCAGTGATTGTTATGGACAGCATGAGTTATCACTTAGTAGTTGTTGACAAGAGACAAGTATAAAAAAGCTAGATATCATGATTTGGTTTGCAAGTAAAAAGATATGCACACTGCCAATCAAACTTGCACTAAATTGCAGAATCTTGTAGGGCTTCATAAGCCTTCTGAAACAGCTTATGAAATTGATTGTATTCCACAGGAACATAGACATACAATTTTGCATTTGCCACCATATCATTGTCAGTACAATCCAATAGAGCTTATATGGGCACAAGTAAAAAGATATGTTGCAGAAAGAAACTTTACATTTAAAATTACTGACACAGAAAGGATTTTGCTTGAAACACGTGACAGCATAGCCCCTTCAGCATGAGCTGAATGTGTTCAGCACACCAAATGGCTACAAGAGGAGGATATGGAGAGGAAAATTTTAACTGACACTCTGCTTGATTCTCCAGTCATCACTCTAAGGCCAATGTCAAACACTGACCAGGACTGCAGCAATATAGATGATGAAAGCTGTAGTGATTGAAAACAGTGCTGGGGCACACATAAAATGTTAGTGTTGTCTTTTTGTTCTAAGGCTGTAATAAAAGTTTCATTTAGACCAGATGTGTTTTAATTTATTTTGAAGCATCTTCAGTGGACAGTATTTTGGCACCTACAGTGTTGAGACTCTTGGTTACTGTTGTAACTCAGACACACAACACAAACAAGAAATGCACAAATTTATTAGATTGTGACATGTTCACCAATCACCATAATGTGCAGTGAACACAATAAGAAAAAGCAAATGTGTGCAAGCAGTAATAACATGATAACTGAGAGCAAGCATAGCTCGGTGGGATTTTGATAGGCACTCGCCCATGATGGGCTCTATCGGGAGTTCACAGCATTGCTCTCCCATGGCGCACTCTCATGGATGACAACACACTTCTAATGCACATGGCTCCCAAGTGTGCACACATTACTTCATTCCTCTTCCCTTGTGGAACAGCTCAGATTCACGAGATGTCCATGAAGTTCTCCTCTGTGAGGCTCTGACTGAGGTTATATACTGCTACTGGGGCATATGGCTGGAAGTACTTGGGGCATGGGCAGTGTTGCAGCCCACCTTCTCATGCCAACTCATATGATAGGATGGGTGACGTTGGCATGAGCTCCATGCACACATCAGGTCCAGGGCCTGGTGGTGGTGGTGTCCCCACAGTTGGCACATGAGGTGGAGGAGATGACTCTAGTGTGGATGGTAGCTGCATCAGTACTGGTAGCGGTATTGGAGAAGCTGCGCCAGGTTCGCCCACTGGTGATAGGGGACCCCTCGTATGTTGTGGCAGGACCCTGTGGCATCAGGTGATCTGTTGAGTGATGCAGAGTGGTGTGGCAACATCAGTGTCCTGGCAGAGGGTGGCCAGGTTTCCATATGCAGTCGCAACTGGTTGTAATGTTGTGCGCAGAGGTCGTCCTCCATATGGGCACTGCAGAGGCGGCAGCTGTGGCATCGGGAGATGATGGCAGGAATCCATTTTGGGTGACAACCAAAACCACATGTCTAGACAGCCACCCAGGGCTGGAAAAAGAACAATGGCTGGATGAGTTGGTGTCCCTGACTGGTTTGCAGGAGATGCAGGTATATCCAGGGTTGATGCCTGTGGGGTAGTTTGATGGGCTGTTGTCAGTGAAGGGTGTAAACCGATAGGAAGACAGAGATTGATCCAAGGCAGTGTTGGACAGGGATTGAGTCGCATACTTTTTCATTTGCATTTTGAATGTTCTAACTAACTTTTTGGTCTCACGATTGGACTATGGATGGAAGGGTGGGATGAAAATGTGGCAAATCCCATGGGCATTGCAGATGGGGGCAAACTCCTGCAAAACAAATTGAGGGCCATTATCAGAGACAAGCATTGCTGGAAGTCCTTCAATGGAAAATTTTTTCGACAGGGCTGCCACGGTGGCAGAGGTTGAGGTTGATGGGCCACGAAGAACATATGGAAACCAATAGAAAGCACCAATTACTATTAGCCAGTATGCATTAAGGAAAGGGCTAGAAAAATCGATGTGGTGACACTCCCAGGCCTGAAAAAGGTTGCAGCTACAGAGACAGCATTGCCCATGGAGCAGCTTACTGTGATGTGGATTGAGAACATGCTGTAACCAAACAAATGATGTCACCATCCAAACCAGGCCAAGAAACACAGTGGAAGGCTAATGCCTTGGTATGTGACACACCCCAGTGATCAGTGTGCAGCAATTGCAAGATTTTCGAATGGAGAGCCAAGGGAACCACTACGTGAGGAGCTAAATAGTCCATTTCAAGGAGCAGAACACCATCCATGATAGAGAAACAATTCTGAAACACACAGCAGCTATGGAGGGGGTCAGATGCCTGCCATGGAGGTGCCTCAGGCCAGCCATATTCTATGAAATGTACGGCTTTTCATAAAATTGTATCAGCATAACCTGAACACTAGTGATTGGAAAACCACTGACAGTTTGTTGAGCACATTCATCAATGCAGAAACAGAGTAACTCCTCCCAATCAAAAACTGGGTTCAGATGGACTGGAAGATAGGAGAGCACATCAACATTTGCATGTTTAGCCCTGGGGTGGAAGTGCATCCTGTAGCTGTACTGAGAGAGGAACAGTGCCTAACATTGAAGGCAATATGCTAATTTGTGTGGCAATGACGCTGAGGGGTTAAACTGTGAATCTACCGGCTTATGATGAGGTGGAATTTTACACCATAGCGGAAAACATGAAAATACTTTAAGGCATAAACCATGGCAAGTGCTTCTTTCACTATTTGTGAATATCTTATGTCAGCCAAACTAAGGGTCTTTGACATGTATGGAATAGGCTGCTCAGAGCCATCAGAATATTTATGAGCTAACTTTGCCTCCAGCCCATGCTGGGATGAATCTATTGCTAACACTAGATGCTGACACAGTTGGTAGTGCAGATAGTAACATAGACTTCAGTTTGAGAAATGCCATTTCACATGCCTGCGACCACTGGAAAGGCATCTCCCTATGCAGCAAGTCAGTAATGGTTGTGCGACCAATGTTGATGATAAACAACCTTAACTAAAAAAACCTGGAGTTCCTTCACCAACACAGGACACATAAGAGGAACAATGGCAGAGGCATTCAGATGAAGGCGTTTGATACCAGCGCTAGAGACCTTGAACCCAAAATAAACAACAGAAGGGTGAAAAAAGGGGCACTTTTCCAAATTACACTTTAACCCAGCGTACTGCAATATCGAAAAGAGCATATGTAAGTTGTTGAGATGTTCATCAGTGGAGCAGCTGGAGACCACAATATCATCAAGATAGTTGGCACAGACAGGCACAGACGTCATGAGTTCTTCGAGAAAATGTTGAAAAATAATTGAGGCCCTGGCCTTGCCAAATGGTAACTGCAGGTATTGATACATGCCAAAATGCATGTTAATGAACAAGAGGCATTGAGAATCAACACCAACAGGAAGCTGCAAATACACATCATAGAGGTCAACCTAGGAAAAATACTGACCACTACTGAGCTTAGCAAAAAGTTCGTCAGGGCATGGCAAGGGATACATGTCTGTGATTGTGATAGACTGAGCGTTGACAGAAACTTTGAAATCACCACAAAGGCATAACCACCCCACTGGCTTCTTGACAATATTGGGTGATGCTGGAGGCTATGAGCCTGTTGACCTCCATGTTCACTTGGTCATGGAGCACCATTCCCACTGTGCGAGCCCAAAAGAAATGGGGTCTGGCTGAAGGTTTCATGGTGATGTGGGCTTTGAAATTATTGGCACAATCCAAACCCACAGAAAGCATGGTGGAAGATTCAGAGCACAAAGAGCTGAGCTATGTATAGGGCACTTGATCAGAGACAAGATTAACTACATCGGAAACAGTAAACCCAAAAAGGTTAAAGGCATACAAACCAAACAAATTTCCAGTCTGTGCAGTGTTCACCACCAGAAAAGTCAGTGATGTACCATAGATTTATAATGACTGGAGCTAAGAAACTATATGAAATCTGAATGCTATGTTTATTATAAGTGACTAATGTATGTGACACTCGCGCTAAAGGGGGAGAAACCAAGTCCATGCATGTCTGCAAATTGAGTTATGCAGCTGCAGCTGTGGCTGTGGCTGCTGTAATGAGCTGGACTGGCCGGTGTGATGTTTTGCTCATATTTGGACCACTACCACCATATCATACCCCTATGAACCGTCCAATAAACAGCGGGGGAAGTGGGCTGAACTTCTGCAACATCACACCATGATTCAATTTGAGTACCCAAAGCCCTCAAAACCTCAACCTATTGTGTACTAGCCAGAACATTAGAGAGGGAGGGGTTTTCACATTGAATGGACCGCTCACGAAAATCACGATTGGGGGCCAACTGAAATCATTTGGTCAGAATATGACTCTTAATGGACATCAGTGACAATGATGGCTTAAACTGTGAAGGCCAGCTACCCAAGTCTTATAGAATGTTCTGGTTTCTTGTGGTACCAATAGAACTCAATCTCCATCCAAGATGCTGCATCCTCTCTACCAAAAAGTCCGTAATCCAGTCACAAATTTCACTTGATGCCTCATATGACCATAATTTTGATAGTAAGCATAAGCATGGCACTGACTCAAATGCTTTTCAGAAATCAAGAAATACTGCATCTACCTGACTGCCTTGATCCAATGGTTTCAGTATGTCATGTGAGAAAAGTGTAAGCTGGGTTTCACATGATTGATGTTTTTGGAATCCATGCTGGCTGGTGTGAAGATCATTCTGTTTGAGATACCTCATTCTGTTTGAGCTCAGAATATCTTCTAAAATTCTACAACAAATTACTGTCAAGGGTATTGGATGGTATTTCTGTGGATCACTTCTTCTGCCCTTCTTATAGGTGGGGGTGTCCTGTGCTTTCTTCCAACTACTGGACACAAGTTTTTGTTCAAGGGCTCCAAATAGACTATAGTTACAAGGAGGGCTAACTCAGCTGCAAATTCAGTATAGAATCTCAGAGGGATTTTATTGGACCTTGGATCTTAGTTTAGTTTTAACAATTTCAACTGTTTCTGAACACACTGATCTAATACTTATGTCACTAAACTTTTTGGTCATACAAGGATTAAACTGGGACAATTCTCCTGTGTTTTCCTTCGTAAAGGAACATTTGAAATCAGATTTAAGCATTTCAGCTTTAGCTTTGCTATCACCAATTTCTGTTTCTGAGTCATTTGCTAGGGACAGGACACTAACTTTGGTGCCACTAACAGCCTTTACATTTGACCAGAATTTATTTGGGTTTTGAGAAAGATCATCTGACAGTATTCTGCTACAGTAGTCATTGAAGGCTTCCTGCGTTGCTTTCTTAACAGCTAAATGTGTTACATTCATTGTCTCTCTATCTACAGCCCTATGCTTAGTTTTACACTTGTTATGCATCAGTCTGTACTTGTTTAGAAGTTTGTTTACAGTGAATGTATACCTAGGAAAGTCCCACCCATTATGAACTGTTCTACTGGGTACAAAACTGTTCAGTGCATGATCAACTATTCTTTTAAATTTGAGCCATAGCTCCTCTACATGCTCATGCCTTGTGCTGAAAGTTCCAAGTTTCTCATTGAGATACCACTCTACTGATTTTTTGTCTAGTTCACTGAACATAGATATCCATCTGCTTATTGTAGCTGTCCTTTGTACTTTGGTAATTATTGTTGCCACAACCACATCATGGGTACTAATATCAGTTTTGATGTAGACATCCTCAGAGAAGTCAATCTATCTGTTGCCATTAGGTCCAATATATGTCCTTCATGAGTGGGGTTCAGAATTATCTGTTGTAGGTAGTTTTCAGAGAAGGCATTTAGTAATGGGTCACAGGATGTCCTATCATGCATACTACTAACAAAATTTAAATTTTCCCAATTGATTGTTGGGTGGTTAAAGTCTCCACTGATGATTACAGTATGCTTGGTGGACTTACATAAAAGTGAACCGAGGTTTTCTCTGAAGTTTTCTGTTGCATCTGGAGAAGAGTCTCATGGTCAACAGAAGAATACAATTACCATTCTATGCTAATCCCTGATACTGAGTCTTGCCCAAGCAATCTCACTTGCACCTTCAATTTCTATCTCAGTGCATTTGAGTTTCTTGTTTAATGTAACAAATACACCACCTCCATTTCCCATTAGCCTGTTGTTTTGACGTACACTTAAATTTTCCCCAGAAACCTCAATGCCATGAATCTGAAGTTTCAACCAGCTTTTTTTTACCTAGGATTATGTGAGCTTCACTGTTTTTCAGGAGCCCTCCAAACTCTGGCACTTTGTTGTGAATGCTTTGGCAGTTAACCACTAGGATTTTAATAGTCTCACTTTTGCGAGGCATTGCTTTCAATCTTACACTAATACTCCTGTGTTCCCTACAGCTATCATTATCTGGATTGGATGGAGAGCTTCCTAATCTGAATAATAAAAAAAAAGGTTGCAGCTTCTGATGTATAGTGCACACCTGATCCATTAGGGGTGCTCTACATTACTCAACCCTATAGTGCAAGTCTAGGAATCTGCAGCCTAAATTGTCACAAAACCCTCAAAATCTTTGGTTCAGTCTTTCCATTCATCTCAGAACCAAGGTACCATGGTCATTTCTGGGGTCAATGCTGCAAATTGTGAGTTTCGTTGAAACTCCTTGTGCAGGGCTGGTCTTCTCAATCTTCTCTGCTAGTCACTGGAATAATCTGAGTACGACCTCAGTGACCAGGTGACAGGTATCATTTGTTCCAATGTGCAGAACAATCTGCAGTTGGTTGTGCCCTGTTTCCTTAACAGCTGCCAGAATAGCCTCTTCATCATGTTGAATGATGCTCCACAGGCATTCACACTGATTGCACCTGGTGCCCCTTCCCATCCCTTGCTGCCATTTTCCTAGGGGGCACCATCATTCACCATATGTTTGAGCTGCCAACAATGGTAATAGACCCCTAACATTTTGCATTTGCCTCTTCAAAACAGGTATCCCAAGTAGGAGAACTGATTTCCACTGGCTCAGTTCCAGTGAAAGACAGAACCTTGAACTTGTTGGTTAGGGGGTTATATATACCTCCCTGAGTCCTCCCTGGTACCCATCTACCCTGTACAGGATGCTTAGATCCACCACTGAAAAGCCACTTGTGGTCAAGTGGATGATAATGACAGATCCCATATTTCCTGCAGAGGAACAGGATCCACAGAAGAGGATAGTATTTGAAGTACCTTTGGTACCAATATCACCAGTAGATACCTCTCAGGAGCGCTTCCAAAACACAACATACAGCTGCCAATCATCTCACAACAGTCACTGTGTTTTCCACCTGCTTATGAACATCAACCAATTCCTCCTGTGTTCAAGAATAGCATTTACAGCAGGGCTGCATTTTGGCAAGTGTAATGTATTACAGGATAATGAACAAATAGCTTTAAACTAAGTCTGCTAATTGTCACAACACTTCAACTCACATCTAGTAACCTATGCTGATGACACCTCCCTCTTATTGTAAATCCCAGCTACTAACATTTAAAACAACTGCTTGTCATGAGGCTGAAATAAACAATATTTGTGGTATTACATCAGCAGAAACAGATAGCATTAAATTTCTTGGTGTCTGCCTGGACAAAAATCTCTGTTGGGTAAACCGCATTACTTCTATGTGTGAGAAAATCAGCAGTAGCTTGTATCTTATGAGTCAGTTGGTAAAAATAGTGCCAAATCCAAACACTAAAATTTGCTTACTATGGAACATTTTATGCATTTCTTAATTATGGTATTGAACTGCGGGGTTGTGCGGCAGACCTGCACCTGAACAGAATGTTAGTGTTACAGAAAAGAGCCATTAGGTTAATGCATGGAGAAAGTACAGAGAGTCCTTTGGTGAAACCTTTATCCAGCATAAATATCTAACAGTATATTCCTTGTATTTGTATAAACTTATTATATTTTTTTCTGAATAGTAAAAATAACCTAAATAAGTGCAGTGATACATATATTAATTATACTAGAAATAAGGGGAACTACTTGAGGTAGAGGACAAAATTAAAAATAGTTGAAAGTAGTCCTTACATTAATAGGCAGATATGGTTCAGCAAGCTGCCAAAGCTTTGAAAACTTGTGAACCAAAGCTGTTCCAAAGGAAGTTAAAAGTCTTCTCAGTACATAAATGTTTATATTCAGTCAGTGAATTCTAATCTACTTGCTCTCTCTTGTAACTCATAATTAGAATATTAAGACATATGTATGTACCATTACTGTATGTAAGTGCTATCTATAGTAATCTAATCAACCTATGTATGATGTTTGCAAAAGACATCAGCTTGATGACCTACACACAAAAAATGTAAATAAATAAATATTTTAATCTGTTGAGCTAAAAAATTACTACCGTAGTATCATATGAGAACTGAAGCAAATACACAAAACAACATATCTATTAAGGCACCAGAAAAACGTATGGTAAAAATTACTAGTGTTTAAAAACTTTTTGAGGTTGAGTATAGTTATTTGCAAACTCGAAAATAGGGCTAATTTATTCTTCTTCTTCTTCTTTTGCTTCTTCTTCCTGAAATGTTTCTGCTGATGCAGGTTGTTCACAAAACCTCCTCCAATCTTTTTTTCTCCCAATGTAGTTCTCTTTGATTCACATCATCCTTCACCTGCTCTCTCCATCTTGTTAGTGATCTTCCAATCACTTTTCTTCTATGTTCTGTCCATTCCAGAGCTCTTCTTGGTAGACTTTCTTTTCTGATTCTTTTAACATGACCAATCCAATTCAGCCAATTGTTTTCCACAATTTCCTTCAGAGGATTGATCTGAAGCATGTATCATATTTTTTTATTTCTTATCCTGTCCTTTCTCATCTTACCCAGGATCCCTCATAGAAAGTGCATCTCTGTTGCTTGTATTCTACTCAGATCTTTCTTTGTTAAGTCCCACCATTCTGATCCATCATTTTCAGGTATCAAATAAGCCTTAAAACAAAACCAATATTGTAACTGATGAAACCTTTGAGCAGATCTGTTAGGTATGATGTTCAACATGGCTCTGATGAAAGATGGACTGGTCTGAAGAAAAATATAAAAATTAGGACCTGTACTACTAACCTTTTACATCTGTCTATACTGTAGTATGATTTAATGGAAAAATTGTTGTGAATATGCCACTTTTTGTAATATTCTCTTAAAACTACTACTGCACTGTTGTATCATTACTATTTATATGCTGTATATGTGTATGTTCTATGTATCGATAGCTATGTATATACAGAATGAATTAGGCAAAGGTCCCAACTTCGAGTTCTGGTCTGGCACACAGGCTTAATCTGCCAAGAAGTTTCAAATCAATGCACACACTGCTGTAGAGTGAAAATTCATTCTGGAAACAATATCCCAGGAGTGCTAGTCCCACAAGGTATTCAACAGAACTTCTGTGAAGTCTGGAAGGCAGGAGATGGGGTAATGGTGGAAGTAAAGCTATAAGGGTGGGTCATGAGTCATGCTTGGCGGTAAAGCACTTGTTCACAGAAGGGAAAGGTCCCAGGTATGAGTCACAGTTCAATATACAGTATTAATCTGCCATGATGTTTCAGAATATATTTATGTTTTCTTTTATTCTCCATACTTATATTACATTTGTGTATTTGACTCATTCTACATCCAAGTGACTAGCTCACACCTCTGGATCTATATTAATAAACAAATAAATAAGATCTTCAAATAATATGTACTTTTTAGGGGCAATTAATATTGCATTATTATAATATACATATTTACTTACTTCTTCCTCCAGTACTGATGTGGATCAGGTTGGCCTACAGCACGGCATGATAGTCTTAGAGTTTCATGAAGAGCTGTAGTGATAAATTTACCAAATGAGGCTATCTTTGCTGGAGCATTATCAGTTGGTGCTTGCACTATATGCCTTGATTCTGATCCCTCTCCAACTGTTGTAACTGCTGTTACCCAGAACTCATACTGATTGTCCGTTTTTAAAGGTGAAACTATGTGGTGAGTTCGTTCAGCAGGAATGTCAAATTTATCTTTATCCTGAAAAAGTTGGTATATTCAAGTTTGCTTCTTGTGATGAGAGTTACTTTAAAATGAGAAACAAATACAGATGATGGACATACTGTCCATTACCAGAGGAAATTTTCTGTAGCAATAATCCCATTTGATGAGTTTTCCATACTTACTAGATTACTTACTTAGTTATTACTATATTAGGGCCACATTATTAACTACTAAATTTGACTCTATGGGGATGTCATGTTCACAGCAATAACAAAATCATGTCCCATCATATAATTCAATGGTACACAGTCACTTAAGTAGTCAGTCAGTAGTGCTGACAAATGAAGCATGCTAATGAATTTATACTAGTGTCAATACAAAACAGATCCTGTGATGTAAGTGTCTGAGTCCATCATACATGCACTCTTGTAACACATTTTTGAGCTATTTTGTTTAAGTTACAGGAATGATTGTATCACAAGAAAACAGCAAAATGTTACTAAAATTGTGGAAGACAGCCAAATGTTGATGTCTTAATGTAAGTTAGGTTTTTTGATTAATTTGTGTTAACAGATGCTTCATCATTAAAATACAGCATCTCTTATAACAGTTGTTAATTCATAATATATTCCTGGTGACTATGTACCACACAGACACATGAATTGCACATTTTCATAGATACCTAATTGATTACCTGCTTCTCAGGACAGTTCATTGAAGAAAATGTCTTACCAGCTGCAATAATCACTCCTATTGTATGGATAACTATTATAACAATGGTTTTTGACTTGAGGCTACCATTTCGGCTCCATCATGCAGAAGGATGTCTATGTTTGGAGTCAGCTGATCCACTGCACATAGTAGTCATTACAGGAACTGGAAGTAGTGTTTGTAAAGTCAGGGGATCAGCTGCAGGGCTAAATCTTGAGCTCTGGAGCCTAAAAAGGAACATATGAGTGGTTTCCAGTCTGTGATATTCTCATAGACTGAGTTCATTTGACAGTGTCAAAGTATTTCCCAAATCATAATTTACTTTTTTAATATGACACTTCACATTCCCAAAAAAGGGAATTTTATGACAATACAGATTCCCAAAAAAGGGAATTTCAAGAAAACTATGTGAACTTCATCACCTTAAGTAGTCCTCCAGACCCAAATAAACTTCATGTTATTAAATGATTGTAGGACCTCATAGGATGGACTACATCTTTCAAGTCCACACCAATGCTAAATGCTTTTTTGCAACAGGACAAGAGCTGAGGGTATCAAGAACAGTGATTCATCACTGAACACAGTACTATTCTATTCATCAGCAGCCCACTTGGACCACTTCAAATGCAGCCATCTGTGTTGCAGTGTTAAGAGCAGCCTATTCATAGGACAGAAATTTCCTAGTCCAGTTGCATTTAAGCATCTGACCAACGGTACTGAATGACACAGAATGTTTCAGAGTATCCATTACTAGTTCATGGACGACAGGTGAAAATGTTAAGTGATTATGGGATGCTTGGTGCATAATAAGATGATCCACTTTTGCAGTAGCCAGACGTGTTTGTCTGGAGACTTGATAGTGAGTATGCCTATTTTCATGTTTCCATGTTGTCCAACAGCATGTTACTCTCATGTTCATGAAACGTATATGCATTACTACACCTCATAATAATGCTAACACACTCTGATGGCTATTCTATCTGTCACATGGAGTTGCAACTCTAATCATTTACATACCTGCCGAGAGTGTGTATGTATACAATGTTACATTGACACCGGGCAATGTCTTCTCATTGCTTCACTTTTTTGGTCAGGCAGAAATAACACTGGGCAACATAATTTCTGTGTTTTAATGTTAAAAAAAGTGTAACAGGTGATTATAACTGAGTTGTTTTGTGCTAAATTCAAATCTTTTTATAGGACTTTTCCATCACCCACAGTTTGTGAGTAATAACATTACTAACATTTCTGGTAATTGTACAGCTGAGTTAATGTAAAACATCAGCTAAAATATATTTTATCTACCTAAAATGTATTTGAAGAGTTTTTTGACTATACTTTGCTTGAGGAGTATCTCTTGAGTGTTGAACAGTAGTCTGCCAACATAGTTGAAGTCCATTTTCCCTGGTAGCCTTCTTCCATTTCATTGACGTCCTGGTGTAAACACTCACCATATTCATCGCTGACAGCTTTAAGGTTCTAAAGGAGGAGATAAAGATGGTCTTCAAAATGGATATTTTCAATAACATATTGCATACATCTCATTATCTTGTAGGTTCCAGTCAACTCACTAATTTGGTCTCTGTAATGTTCAGTCTTGTGGATTTATAGAAGATGTGTGACAACGTTTTTGAAAGAGAACCATGCAGCTCGTTCTCACATGTTTAACTGGCTTTCAAACTGCCAATCTTTCATAAGTTCACTAATTTGAAAGCCAACAAATACATCCTCTTTTAGCTTTGCTTCACTGATATTTGGGAATTTGATTTTTTGGAAGAGAAATGCACTCCTTTCATGATCCACTGATTTAACCATTGTCTACATTGTCAGTGGGTCATTAAACCCTAAACTTACTTCTTTCTTCCTTTCATTCATTTCACAAAATTTGTAATCAGTTCTAATTTCATATGTAATGGAAGCAACAGGATTTTCTCAGCACTTATTAGTGGTTGATGAACAATATCTGCCTGTCCTGGATTGAACGACTCTCTCTTTGGCTAGCTTTTATTAATATAATGACTGCCAAGTAGAATAGCTATCACCTTAAAATCTGCACATATCTGCCACAAATAGTCATCATATCAGAAACTGAATAGCAAGAGATGCATGCTCATGTAACTTTTCTTCATACCAAGTGTGTGAGCTATAGGCATGGATGGAAACTTATTTCCTTTATGTAGCAGGACCCATATCAAGCTGTCTTTTGAGGAATCAATGAACAATCACCACTCTTCAGTTTTATGTTCAACACCTAGTCATTCCATCAAATGGTCAACATTATTACAGAAAATTAGGTCCTCCTATGTAGAAAATGAATGCTCAAATTCCTTTTGGCCTTGATGGAAAAAAAACTTAACTCTGATGACATCCTGCAGTAGGTGCCAGCCATTCAATCTTGGAGCAAGTAACTCTGCTTTACTTTTAGTTAACCTGAGATTACAAAACACATCATTTAGACCCTCCTGTGTTAGGAAGTGAGGTTCATTTGTAGTAGCTCCTTCCACAAAATCTGGGTAATTCTGTTGTTGTCACAAATGTCATCAACATGTTCAAAATCTTCAGTCACATTTTTGTTATTTGGTGGAGTTCGTACAGGAGTGCATTATCCACGAGGCACTGGTCAAAATTCTGTTATAACAGATATATTTCACAAGCAGAAGTGGGAGTCTGTTTCATGATCTTTAGGTTCCCATCATGTCGTAGAAAATGAAAAAGGCATATGACATAACCCTTTTAACAAGCCAGTTAATACTGTTATAAATTTGCGACAATAGATTTCTGGAGCCCAAAATTTATTCTGACCTATTCTGTTATCAAAATAATACTCATAAGTGTTGTAACTTGGACACAAAACACAACCAAGGATGTTAATACACTTAATTAGACTGTGGCATGTATGTCAATCACCATAACATACACTGAAAAATAAGGTAAAGCAAATATATGCAAGGAGAAATAACATGATAACCAAGTGCAAGCATATTGTGGCAGGGTTTCAATAGGCACTTCCCTATGGTGGGCTGTATCAAAAGTTCACATTATTACTATTTCACAGTGCATTCTTTTGGATGACAACACACTGCTAATGCCTGAGGCTTTTAAGTGTGCATACATTACTTCATTCCTCTTCCCTCGAAGAACAGAATGGATTCAAGAGATGTTCATGGCATCTTCCCCCATGAGCTTCTGACTGAGATGATATGTTGGTACTGGAATGTATGGCTGGAAGTACTTGGGACACAGGCAGCATCACAGTATGCTTTCTCATGTCAACTCATAGGGTAGGATGGGTGACGATGGCTCGAGCTCCAACCCCAATTAGGTCGAGGGCCTTGTCGTGGTTGTGCCCACACAGTTGGCGACTGAGATGTAGGAGACAGCTCCACTGTGGATGGTGGCTGCATCATGTCTGGTGGCAGTATTGGATAAGCTGCACTAGGTTCATTCACCAGTGATGGTAGATCCTTTGATGCTGTGGCGGAGACCCAGTCACATCAGGTAATACATCGAGTGATGCTGACTGGTGTGGTGACATCAGTGTCCTAGTCGGGGTTGTCTGGTTATCTATGTATAGGTGCAACTGGTCACATTGACAAGCACAGGGGCCCTCCTCTGTATGGACATCACAGAGGCAGTGACCGCAGCAGCAGGAGATGATGGCGGGAACGTATTTTGGGTGATCACCAAACCCACATGTCCAGACAGCCACGACGGCTGTATGGGTTGCCTACTCTGGCTGGGCTGCAGGAGATGCAGGAGCATCCGCAGTTGGCATATGAGGAGCACTTCAGTGGGGCTGTTTGTCGATGAACAGTATGAACTGATAGGAAGACAGAAATTGATCCAAGGCAAAGTCAGACAGGGAATGAGTCATGCACTTTTTCATTTGCATTTTGAATTCTATAGCCAATATTTGTGGCCTCACAAATCCTACAGGCATTGCAGAAGGAGGTAAACTCCTGTGAGACAAACTGAGGGCCATTATCAGAGACCGACATTGCTGGAAGTCCTTTGATGGAAAAAATTGTCAACAGGGCTGAAACGGTGGCAGAGGCCAAAATTGATGGACAATGAACAATGTATGGGAACTGAGGGAATGCATCAACTATTATTAGCCAGTATGCATAAAGGAAAAGACTGGTGAAATTTATATGGAGATGGTCCCAAGCATGCAAAGGCTGTTGCCACCGAGACAACATAGCCTGTGGGGCAACATGCCATGATGCACATTTAGAACACGCTGTAATAAATCAACAGATGACACTGTTCAAACCGGGCTAAAAACCATGACAGCAGGCTTATGCCTTGATGTGTGACATCCCCAGTGACCAGCGTGCAGCTATTGTAGAATTTCCAAATGGAGAGCCGAGGGAATCATTACACGAGGAGCTGAATAGTCCATATCAAGTAGTACAAAACCATCAATAACAGAGAAATGATGCTGAAACACGTAGTAGTTATGGAGGCACAGATGCCCTTGATGGAGGCATCTCAGGCCAGCCATGTTGTAGACAGATCCATAAAATTGGATCAGTAGCGCTAAGATGCACCACCCGAGTGCTAGTGATTGGAAAATCACCAACTGTTTGAGGAGTGCATTCATCAGTGTGGAAACAGGGTAACTCCTCCTGATCAAAACTGGGATCCAGACTGGGCAAGAGATGGGAGAGCATTCAGCATTTGCATGTTTAACCATGGGGTGGAAGTGAATCTCATCATTGTACCGAGAGATGAACACTGAAGGAAATGTGCTGCTTCATCTGGCACTGACACTGAGGGGTTAAACAGCGAAAATAACAGATTTTGATCCATGATGAGATAGAATTTTACAACATACAGGAAAACATGAAACTTCTTTAAGGTATAAACATTGGGTTTATTTTTCTATTTGTGAATATGTAGTCTTCAATGCATATGCCATAGGCTGTTGAGAGCCATCATCAGAATATTTATGAGTTAACACTACGTGCAGCCCATGCTGGGGCACATTTGCCACTAACACTAAATACTAATTCAGTTGGTAGGTTATGTGGCAATGTGTAGACTGTAACATTGACTTCATTTTGGAAAACACCATTTCACATGCCTGTGACCAGTGGAAAGACATCCCTTATGCAGCAAGGCATTTAATGGTTGTGCAGCCACTGCTGCCCCTGATGATAATAATCAATCTCACATTAAAACAATCTGGAGTTGCTTGACTGACATAGGGCATAGAAGAACAACAATGGCAGAGACTTTCTGATGAAGGGATCTGATACCAGCACCAGAGACCTTGAACGAAAGGTAAACAATAGAAGGGTGAAAGAAGTGGCATTTTCCAAATTGCGTTTTAACCCGATGGTCTGTAACACTGATGAGAGCAAACATATGTTGTTGAAATGTTCAGCAGTGGATAGGCTGGAGACCATGACATCATCAAGATAATTGGCACAGCCAGGCACAGACCTCATGAGCTGTTTGAGAAACTGTCAAAAAATCACCAGGGTGCTGGCCACAGCAAATGGTAACCACAAGTATTGATAAAAGACAAAAGGCATGTTAACGACCAAGAGCCGTGAGAGTCAGTATCAACGGGAAACTGAAAATATGCATCAGAGAGGTGAATCTTGGAAAAATAACTGATTACCAGAAAGCTTAACAAAAACTTCATCATTGTGGAGCAAGGAATACGTGTCAATGATAGATTGAGCATTGACAGAAACTTTGAAACCACTGCAAAGAGATAACTGTCCCAAGGGTATCTTCTTGACAGTGACCAAGTGGATAGGCCATTCTCTGGATATGATTAGTTGGATGACCCAAGAGGCTGTGAGGAGGTTGAGTTCTGCCTCCACTTGGTCATGGAATGCCATCAGTACCAGGCAATCCTGAAAGACACGAGGTCTTGCTGACGGTTTCATGGTGATTTGGGCTTTTACTGGCACAACCCAAACCCAAAGAAAACAGGGCAGAAAATTCAGTGCATAAGGTGTTGAGTTGTGTGTAACACACTTGGTCAGAGACAAAATTAACTTCATTGGAAATAGTAAACCCGAAAAGGTGTCCAAACCAAATAAATGTGTCATGTGTGCATTGTTCACCACCAGAAAAGTCAGAAGACAAACCACAGATTTATGTGTGACTGACTGGGGTTGAGAAACCACCTAAAATCAGAAGAATTTGTTTTTGTGACTAATGTGTGTGACACTGGCTCTAAATGTCCATGTATGTTTGCATGTTGAGTAATGACATACAGCACCAGTGTCGACTTGCATGTGCAAAACCTTCTGATAAACCTTGACGTCAATAAAAAGCTTACAGGGTGCAATGGAGATTGCCTGTACACAGTTGACATCCATGTCAGCATTTGCAATAGGTTGCTGGAATTTTGCATCACAAACAGGAACAATGTGGCCCATTTTGTTGCACTGGTGCACAGCTTAAGAGAATCTGGAGGGAAGTACGGAGCACTTGTGTTGTTGTTCATTGCCTGGATTGCTATGCTGCTGTTGCTGCGTCATGGTTGCTCACACATGCACTGCTGCTACTGATATCGTACCTATGTGAACTGTCAGACAATCAGTGGGGGAAGCAGTTTAAACATCTGCAAAGTCACACCACAATTCAATTTGAGTACCTGCAGCCTTTGATACCTCAGACAACTGTGCAGTAGTCAGAATGTTGGAAAGGGAGGGGTTTTCACATTGAAGAATCTGCTCACATACATCACTATCAGGGACAAACTGATTGATTGCATCACGAACTATTTGGTCAGCATATGGCTCCTTATGTACATCAATGACAAATGGACAACAATGGCTTAATCTGTGAAACCCAGCTGCCTACTAAGTCTTATAGCAATGTTCTGGTTTCTTGCAGCACTGATAGAACTCAACTGAAGCAGCAATGACATGCATCCATTTACAGTAGTATTTACAAAGAAGGTCACACATGTCATCAAAAGAGAGTGAAGACAAATCTTGCAGGAGCCAGATGGCAGAGGAGTTGATAAACAAGACAAAAAGAATGCACAGAATAAGGTAATATCAGCCAATCCAAACAGCTGAAAATGCTGCCACAATGATTTTCTGTAGGCTTCCCATTCTACAACAGACTCATCATGAGCCAAAAACAGTGGGGGAGAAACGCCTGAGGTAGTGAGAGGCAAAACAGTAGGTGCAATGTGGCGAATGCCTCCTGCTATTGACTGAGTTGCTGCAACACTGCAGTAAAATCCCCTTGATCATCTACCAGCTGGCATAAAGACTCATCAGTAGGACCATCAGACATTGTAGATGCAATGGAGGACCAACCAGAGACTGAAAACCATGTGGAGAACTATCCCATCCCTGTTGCCACTTGTGTTGCAGCTGGGACAACCAACACAATGAAGGATGTTAGTGCACTTTATTAGACTGTGGCATGTACGCCACTCACCATAACATACACTGAACAAAATAACTTAAGGCAAATGTATGCAAGCAGTAATAACATGATAACTGAGTGTGAGTGTAGCATGGCAGGTTTTAAATGGGCACTCACTCATGGTGTGCTCTATTGGAAGTTCACAGTGTGTGCAAATTACTTCAAAAAGTTCCTTCATCATTGTGGCTTTGATAGTAAAGGATACTTCACCAGCTTCAGTTTCACCCATGCAAACTTTAGCGTGCATATTAACTGCATCTTAATAACTGACTCCTGTATCTGCAAATTTGTGAACAACTGCTTGGTAAATCCTGCAAGGATGCACAGTTTCTGGGCACTAATTTGCATCTATATTCTGGAAACCACTGAGATGTGCATGGCTCAAGAAAATCATGCTCAGTTTCACCAGCATCTTTCATACAGTACCAAAGTTACCGTGCTTTGTCATCAGGTGACAGACACTCACTTTTTTTAGGATGAATGAGGCAGTTCTATCACTGTGAGGTGTGAACATTATGTAAACATGTGAGAGACACTTTGGTTCTTAGAGCTCTTTGGCTCTACTCTATACAGTTCCATATCTAGTCATACAGCACACCTGACTTTATGAGGATGGAGACACCTTACACACTATCAGACATTCTGAAGTAGCAGCAAAATGTTTGTCCTGGGATTATGTAATTTCAAAGAATGCTCGCATTGTTTGACCACCCTACTCTCCAGACCTTTCACTCTGTGATTTTTGTATGGGGAAATGTGAATGGTGTCATGTACCAGACTGGACAAAGAATGTTATTTCAAGTCAATATACAGGTTGAAGAGCAAAATGACAACATCCCAGCTGACACTCTGCACTCTGTTGGGTAAAATTTATAGCAACGACTTTCTAAATGTGTGTGTCAAAAGGGACAGCAGTTCTTCTTGCCTGAATGTCTCTGTCTTGTGTGTTAGCCTGCATTGCACTGTCTATCCATTCTCCACATTTCACTGTCCATGTTGATTTATATGATTAAATGAAATACAACACAGGAATAATTGATGATTCTATGCAATGGGCACATAAATTTACACTTTAAAAAAACAGTGTTTATGTGCAGTGAGACACAAACTGCAGTTTTACACTGACACTGTTTGTCATATGGAAAACATGATGGGCAGTGGGGTCTGTATGTTTGGGCATCTGCACACTGAAAAACAAAATGGCAAATACATGCTGAAATGTCAGAGAAAATGGGCCCTGATAATATTACTTGAAAGATATGTTGTATATATCACAGCTAATAATGAAAGACACTGAAACATTAATAACACAAGGTGAGCTGGCTGAAGATTACATAGCTGAAGAACAGTTCATAATTAATCTCTTCTTTGTAATTAGACGATAATTAACTGTTCCAACTACCTGACTTTAGGCAATAAGTAACAATAAACACATTAGTTGCTAAGAAATTCTCTTGTGACCTCTGATAGGTATCACAGTTAACTGTAATTTTAGAACAAAATGGGATAACTTACTTAAGGACTAATTCATCATTGCATAATGCCATGACAGATACGTATCATTATTCTCAACACACATAACTTTTAATTTTATTTTTAAAAATTGTGAAAAATTCTGCACTTACCATGGCCATCCCCTCTAGTGATCTCATATAAACTCTATAACTTCTGATTATTCCATTAGGGTATAGTGGTGGTAACCATGAGAGTAGTATTGTTCGTGAGTCAGTCACTGCAGCTTTTATATTTTCTGGTTCAGTAGGTACTGTAATTAAATAATGGAACCTTAAGGAAACAATGGTACATGTATAGAGAAAATGTAGGTTTAGTAATATGACCAATTAAAATATACTCATTTCACAACATGAATTAGTGAGTGAAATTCACCAGATCTGGGACATGAAAATTCAGATTTGTTTGTAGTAAATACAGAGGCAAATAAACAGTTATAACAAATGACAAAAGGTCCATAGTAATTTTATAAATTATATTTGTAAAAACTCTGTTAGGAAAGAACATTAGCATGGTTTAAACAATCATACATAACATCAGATTAAAGATAAGCAGTTTTGAACTATATTAATGGACTCAATGGAAGCACACAATTATCTAAAAACTTTCCATACAAATACTCCAATGTTTAATTGTTTATATTATGTAAAGAACTTAAAGGCATTTGGATTTTACATAAATGTTAAGATATGTTAATCCAAAAATTTTTATTAAAGTTTAAAGCTGTCTTTGTTTTTACAATGAAAACCAGTTTCATTCATATCTTCAACATCTTCAGATCCCCTGCAGTTGCAGAGCAACCCATTAGTTTTAAGTTCTGTATGCAGCCTCCAAAAGTCACTTATGACTTACAAAGTATGTGAAATTCACAGGTTCCTCTGTAGTGACAGTGGCTCTGAAGATGGTCAGAAAATGAATGAAATTGGTTATCATTGTAAAGACTGTAATAAAAATTATTAGTAATTCAGATCTCAGAGATTGATACACATCAAAAAAAGTTTTTCATCACCTCTGTTCTGAGAGTTCCAGAACCTTTACAGAAAATTGGAATAGAGATCAACATAAACACCATTTCTGCCATTTTTATTGCTCATGAAAACCACACATTGCATGTTGCACCACCATACAGTGAGACCTTCAGAGGTGGTGCTCCAGATTGCTGTACACACTGGTATCTCTAATACTCAGTAGTGTGTCCTCTTGCATTGATGCATCCCTGTATTCATCATGGCATACTATCCACAAGTTCATCAAGGCACTGCTGGTCCACATTGTCCCACTCCTCAATGGTGATTCGGTACAGATCCCTCAGAGTGGTTGGTGGGTCATGTCATCCATAAATAGCCCTTTCCAATCCATCCCAGGCATGTTCAATAGGGTTCGTGTCTGCAGAACATGCTGGCCACTCTAGCTGAGTGATGTCGTTATTCTTAAGGAAGTCATTCACAAGATGTGCATGATGGGGGCATCAATTGTTGTCCATGGAGACGAATGCCTTGCAAAAATGCTGCCGATATGGTTGCACTATCGGTCGGAGGATGTCATTCATGTATTGTACAGCCATTATGGTGCCTTCTGTGAATACCAGTGGCGTACATCTGCCCCACATGCCACCCCAAAACAGTAAGGAACCTCCACTTTGCTGCACTAGTGGACAATGTGTCTAAAGCATTCAGCCTGACCGGGTTGCCTCCAAACACATCTGTGACAATTGTCTGGTTGAAGGCATATGCGACACTCATTGGCGAAGAGAACGTGATGCCAATCCTGAGCGGTTCATTCCGCTTGTTGTTGGGCCCATCTGTGCCACCCTGCATGGTGTCATGGTTGCAAAGATGGACCTTGCAATGGATGTCAGGGGTGAAGTTGTGCATCATGCAGCCTATTGCACGCAGTTTGAGTTGTAACACGCAGTCCTGTCGCTGCACAAAAAGCAGTATTCAACATGGTGGCATTGCTATCAGGGTTCCTCCGAGCCATAACCCATAGGTACCAGTAATCCACTGCAGTAGTAGCCCTTGGGTGGCCTGAGCGAGGCATGTCATTGACAGTTCCTGTCTCTCTGTATCTCCTCTATGTCCAAACAACATTGCTTTGGTTCACTCCGAGATGCCTGGACACTTCCCTTGTTGAAAGCCCTTCCTGGCACAAAGTACCAATGCGGATGCAATCAGACTGCAGTATTGACCATCTAGGCATGGTTGAACTACAGACAACATGAGCCATGTACCTCCTTCCTGGTGGAATGACTGGAACTGATCGGCTGTCGGACCCCCCTCCGTCTAATAGACACTGCTCCTGAATGGTTGTTTACATCTTTGGGTGGGTTTCAAAATGGTTCAAATGGCTCTGAGCACTATGGGACTTAACTGCTGTGGTTATCGGTCCCCTAGAACTTAGAACTACTTAAACCTAACTAACCTAAGGACATCACACACATCCATGCCCGAAGCAGGATTCGAACCTGCGACTGTAGCGGTCGCGCGGTTCCAGACTGTAGTGCCTAGAACCGCTCGGCCACCCCGGCCGGCTTTGGTTGGGTTTAGTGACATCTCTGAACAGTCAAAGGGACTGTGTCTGTGATACAATATCCACAGTCAACATCTATCTTCAGGAGTTCTGGGAACTGGGGTGATGCAAGACTTTTTTTTGATGTGTGTATTTTCACTTGACATCATGTCAAGCTTTCAAGAATATTAAGATTTTTACTGTGTTAAAGCTAAAATCATTTCAGATGATATTCACTGTCCACATGTGTGAGTAACACATGGAACTGAAATCATCAGAATAAAAATTCAGTTCTCACAGATTTATCTTCACTTGATATTAAGTCAAGCTTTCAAAAATATTAAGCTTTGTACTATGTTAAAGCTAAAATCCTTTCAGATGATATGCAGTGTCTACGTGTGTGAATAACACATGGAACTGAATTAATACTTGTTGAATTTCTTAGTCGTGTCCATTTTTGTTCAGAGTGCCATAATTAATTGAATGAGACTAACATGTGTCATACCATCCTCTTGAGTCCTGCAGAAGGTAGGTTGGCTGCTCACACCATCACCTTTACTGGTAAATGCTTGAACTTGTACACTGTAGTTGCAAAAATGCTCAAGTTTCTTCAGCTCCACTTTTTGGTCAATTGTAATGAGTTCTGAAGGAGCGGACACCCCTAAAAAAGGTTGTTATTGAGTTAGATGCAGGATATAATAATGTTATAATTTAAATGTATTGAGATGTAAAAATTTCCTATATTATGCAGTTATTGTACATTTATAACAATTTATTAAATTAATAGAAGCTACATGCATAGTTTGGCACTTCCTGTGAGCCTCATTTTTTTAGATGTGCTTTTTCCCTTTCATTTGCTTTAATTACTGCATTTTGTATTTTGCCTTTTCATCAATTAAACTGAATGTATCCTATGATATTCAAGGATTTCTACTAGGCCTTGTCTTTATCCTATTTGAGCCTCTGCTACCTGCACTATTTCAGCTCTATAAGCTAACCACTGATTTTCTGCTGTCTTTATTTCCCTGGTTTCAATCAATCATTGCCTAACAGTCCCTCTAAAATGCTCAACAAACTCTTGTCACCTTTACAAGGTGCATTCGAGTTCTAAGGCCTCCGATTTTTTTTCTAATTAACTGCTCACCCGAAATCGATGAAACTGGCGTTCCTTCTCGACGTAATCGCCCTGCAGACGTACACATTTTTCACAACGCTGACGCCATGATTCCATGGCAGCGGCGAAGGCTTCTTTAGGAGTCTGTTTTGACCACTGGAAAATCGCTGAGGCAACAGCAGCACGGCTGGTGAATGTGCGGCCACGGAGAGTGTCTTTCATTGTTGGAAAAAGCCAAAAGTCACTAGGAGCCAGGTCAGGTGAGTAGAGAGCATGAGGAATCACTTCAAAGTTGTTATCATGAAGAAACTGTTGCGTAACATTAGCTTGATGTGGGCATTGTCTTGGTGAAACAGCACACGTGCAGCCCTTCCCGGACATTTTTGTTGCAGTGCAGGAAGGAATTTGTTCTTCAAAACATTTTCGTAGGATGCACCTGTTACCGTAGTGCCCTTTGGAACACAATGGGTAAGGATTATGCCCTCGCTGTCCCAGATCATGGACACCATCATTTTTTCTGCACTGGCGGTTACCCGAAATTTTTTTGGTGGTGGTGAATCTGTGTGCTTCCATTGAGCTGACTGGCGCTTTGTTTCTGGATTGAAAAATGGCATCCACGTCTCATCCATTGTCACAACCAACGAAAAGAAAGTCCCATTCATGCTGTCATTGCGCGTCAACATTGCTTGGCAACATGCCACACGGGCAGCCATGTGGTCGTCTGTCAGCATTCGTGGCACCCACCTGGATGACACTTGTCGCATTTTCAGGTCATCATGCAGGATTGTGTGCAAAGAACCCATAGAAATGCCAACTCTGGAGGCGATCTGTTCAACAGTCATTCGGTGATCCCCCAAAACAATTCTCTCCACTTTCTCGATCATGTTGTCAGACCGGCTTGTGCGAGCCCGAGGTTGTTTCGGTTTGTTGTCACACGATGTTCTGCCTTCATTAAACTGTTGTACCCACGAACGCACTTTCAACACATCCATAACTCCATCACCACATGTCTCCTTCAACTGTCGATGAATTTCAATTGGTTTCACACCACGCAAATTCAGAAAACGAATGATTGCACGCTGTTCAAGTAAGGAAAACGTCGCCATTTTAAGTGTTTAAAACAGTTCTCATTCTCGCCGCTGGCGGTAAAATTCCATCTGCCATACGGTGCTGCCATCTCTGTGATGTATTGACAATGAACACGGCCTCATTTTAAAACAATGCGCATGTTTCTATCTCTTTCCAGTCCGGAGAAAAAAAATCAGAGGCCTTAGAACTTGAATGCACCTCATATTGGAACTGCTGATATCAATTTATGTTTTTTGAACAGGTAGTGGCTATTATTGTGGATTGACCTTAAAATGCTGGGTAGCATCACACAGCAGTCCTGTAGGGACATGCCTTCTATGGAGTACAGCTCTTGTGGGTCTCCTGAAGACTCAGAATTTCAGGCTAAGAGTGTTCTCCACATGATTTTCATATTTTGTTGCTTACAACAAAAGGCAATCAGCAGAGTGGCTGAACCTTCACTGTCAAATCCCTATATCTGTATATTTGTATTATGGTTTGATATGTCATTGATCAATAGTTAATATTAATGTTCAAATATTACTGAAGACAGATTTTTGTTCATGGGCATTGCCATTCCGTCTGCTGCAGAAAAGGCATATTAAGTTTCCAAATGTATTGCTAGGGTGCAGTGGAATATGCTTGCATAAGTGGCACCACCTAGCTAGATTTTCATGAATGACTACGTGAAATAAGTGCATGAAATAGGTCCTGTTACATTTTGTTGCTAAGAATTTTGTTACTTGCTGATGGTGTTTGTGGGATAAACTCTGTTATTATCAGATTTCTTTTTATGAATGTGTCATGGCTGAGTTATTACTAGTTTTATTTTCTTGTGAATAACTATAAAGTACTGAAAGTTTGAAAACAGCACAATATAAATCCCATGTGCAATGTATTAAACAAAAATTTTGAATGTGACTTCAGCAAAAGTGAAGGTACCTGATGTATCTCAACCCAAACTAAACATTAATCAAGGTTTGTGTTTGAAATTTTGTGAAGAGGTCTCAAGGCAATGAAGAATGCCTTTGTTTTAATGACTTCCACCCCAACTCATTTATCATGTCCATGGCACTCTCTCCCCTGATTCAAGGAAATACAAAATGAAGTGTCCTTCTCTGGAATTTTTTTTGTGTCCACCTCCAGTCCTACTGAGTAAGGATCCACCACTGTACAACAAAACTCTAGCGGAGGATTAGCAAACATAGTGTAGGCAATCTCTTTAGTAGACCTGTTGCATCATCTAACTGTTCTGCCAATAAAACAAAGTCATTTTGTTTGTCTTCCCCACAACATTTTCTACATGATAGTTTCAATTTATATTGTTTGTAATTGTAATTCCATGGCATTTATTTGAATTATCAGCCCTTAGGTTTGTGTGAGTTATCATGTAATCAAAATGTAATGGATTTCCTTTAGTACTCATATGGATGACCTCACACATATTCTTATTCACAGTCAACTGCCACACTTAGCACCAAACAGATACTGTGTCTATGTCATTTTGCAATTGGTTTTTATCTTCAATTGACTAGTTGGTAGATGACAGCATCATGTGTGGACAATCTAAGAGGGCTGCTCAGATTGTCTCCTAAACCATTTATATAGATAAGAATAGCAGGGAACCTGTAACACATCCTTGGAAAACATAAGATATCACTTTTCCTTTACTCAATGACTCTTCATCTATTACTGCATACTCTGACCTTTCTCACAGAACCATGACTACAGTCACACAACTGAAATGGTTCTCAATAGGCACATAATTTCATTAGAAATCTCATTTGAGGAATGGTGTCAAAGGCCGTCTGGAAATTTAGACAAACGAAACCAATTTGAGATCCCCAGTCAATAGCAGTCATTAATTCATGTGAATAGAGAGTTAATTGTGTTTCACAAGAATGATATTTTCTGAATCCATGCTCACTATGTGTTCTTCAATGTAATTCATGATGCTTGAACACAGCATATGTTATAAAATCCTACTGTGAATAGCTATCCATGATGTGGACTACTCCTATTTTCTGTAGCAGTTCCTCTTGACTTGGTAATTATTAAGTGCAAATTCCATACAGAAATAAATGTACGTGGATAGCAGAATTCAGAATTTTGGGATGCTTAAACAATGACCTGCACAAGTTTGTGCACTGATACAGCAGTTCTTTGTAACTGCAGTCCTTTTGGTTAAGAATATTCTCTGTGAATGCACTGAATTGCCAAAAATTATAATACTTTTCAAAAATCTATCTTTACAAATCTGCAACTTGGTAGCTAAACACCTTCTTGGGTATTGGTAAGAACAGATTCCAGTTTGGGACAGAATTATCATAGGTCAAAAGTGTAGACTCAGCAAGTTAATGATTTCAAAGAGAAACAACACAACAGATATGTAACAGATGCTTTCACAGGATTGGGATTTACAGTATATGGTTTGGTCAATACTTGGGTCTCGGAGCATCACATGCCAAGATATAAATGGCAGAGTTAAAAACAAGTTGAAGTCCTAGGAAATATCTCATCAAATCAAAGGAGTCAGCGTGTTATTATGATTAAACTTTCAAGAACCAAATGATCACAATTTGTATGATTTTAAGACCACAATCAAAACTCCAAGTGAAATTGAAACCTATGTAGTTTTCATGACCAAAGGAACTGTTAACCAAGATTTCTTGAGTTTCAAAAGTGGATCTACCAGCTGATTATCTTCAGGTATCATTAGATGACACTTCCAAGCAGTACATGGTTCAAATAAATTGTTCACCTTATATCAATATCACCAGCATTAATATGGAATATCCAGTGCCCCAGCAACCTTTCAGAGGTTCTTTGAACAGCTAACCCATTTTGTTCCTTCCTGCATGAGTTAACTGAATGGAACCTGTGTCAAATGGCCCATTAAGGAAGAAGATACAGAAATGTGCATCTACATCTACATACATAACCCACAAGGCACCATACTATGTATGGTGGGGGTACCATTTCTTTCCTATTCCACTTACAAATGGTGCGAGGGAAAGATGAGTTGTTAGATGCCTCTGCATGAGTCCTGATTTCTTTTATATTGTCTTTGTGGATCTTATGTGAAATGTACATTGGTGACAGTAGAACTGTTCTTCAGATAGCTATGAATTCCTGTTATCTAAGTTGTGTGTCATGAAAAGAACGTTATTTTCCCTCCAGAGATTCACATTTCAGTTCACATGACACTTCTGTGTTGATGAAACCTACCAATAAAAAAATCAAACAGCATCCTTCATAAACACTTTGGTGTCTTTCTTTAATCCAACCTGGTGAGTATCCTAAGAATAAGTCAAACAAGTTTTCTCCATATTATTTCATTTTTAGATGAGTTACAGTTTCCTAAAACTTTACCGATAAACTCAAGTCAACCATTCATCTTCTATACTACAGTCCCTATGTACGTGCTCCATTTCATAGCAATTTGCAGTGTTAGGACAAGATATTTAATTGACATGATTGTGTCAAGCAGCACACCACTAATACTATATTCGAACATTACAGGATTGTTTTTCCCACTCGTATGCATTAACTTACATTTTTCTGCATATAGGACAAGATGTCATTCATCACAACAAATAGAAAATCAGTCTAAGTCCTCCAGTATCCTTCTACTCAATGACATTACTTTTCTGTATACTATAATATAATCATCAACCATTTGCAGATTGCTACTTGTCCTGTCTGTCACATCATTTATGTGTACACCGAACAAATTGGAAAACTTATTGCTTCCTGATCAGCATCCTAGACAGCATGGCCACCCAGTTGGCTTCTACATATATGGAAGAAATAACCAAGATACCATCAACTCAAAACTTAAAAGATCTCCAGATGAATCATTATATTAAATTTAACCCACATGCAAAATAGTATCACATCCATCAGAGGAGCTCTGCCAGGAAGATGTTCTGTAGATTTGGTATGCAGATTGTGAAAATTATACGTGAAAACTTTAGCCATTACTGCTGTCAGGTCCATTCTTGTACATATTATAGTAGGGATACTGCTCACAGCCACTACACAGGCACGCTGTCTGACTTTATAGTGCCTCAGAAATGTTATGCGAAGTATAGTTTAGTTATTCCTAAGCTGAAAAAGAGTCATTACTTATATTTATTTCCCTACAAAATTTACACCAACATTTGTATGCTATAAAGTTACACCTCATCATAGATTACAAACTTGAGCTTGCCATTTTCTGCCTATTAGGAGACACACCAGAGTGGATGGCTCACCATCTTCAACTATCTTTATTGCACTACAGCATGGTATGCAAATGCAGAAACATTGTACCTTCTGTCAGTGGGACCTGATACATCCTTTGATATAAAATATGTAAGATTTTCCAATGGATGTATCTTATATTGCTTCACAGATAGATCAGGAGCCAGTCCTGTGGAAATCATACAGTTTATGAGTTAGGTGTAGCCATCACAAGAAAGGTATGTGAATGATCCACCCATCAGTCAGTACTTTACATCACAATGTCATCAATGTGATGCAACTAGAAATCTCCTACTGCAATTGATCTTTTGTGAGTGTTGGGTAGTACTATCTCCTTCATTAATAACGAAAGTTTATTGGTTACACCATTATGGTGTCAATCACATGAAACAGTTAACTGAGTATCTGGCATAGGGCTGTGAAATTTAAGCAGAGAACCAAGCACCACCTACATAAGTCTTACCTTGTAGCCTACACTATCAAGGCCATGTTAAAAAATCATGTGGATTTCAGTGACTATTTTGTACAGTCATAGTGAATGCTCTCTCAGGCAAATGCAGAAACATTGTACCTTCTGTCAGTGGGACCTGATACATCCTTTGATATAAAATATGTATGTCTGTAATATCAATATTGTTGATATCAATGGGTGGTTGGAAAGGTATTTAGACATAATATGCTAGCCAGATCAAAGGAAGATGTGTTGAACCATTTATCAGATATTTATATGCCTACTCTGTTAAATGGGAGAAGCCCATATGATATTTAATATGGACAATAGCATCATGGCTTATTTCAGGAAGTTCATCCCCAGGAAAACGGTTGGACACTTCAGTAAAAATTCAACTTTAAACCTTTGGACACAGCCAGGATGTGAACTTTTTGATAACCAAAGGCATGGCCATAAGGAACTGTCACAATATTATCATAACATTGTTGACAGCAAGAATGGTGGACATCCAAACACCAACCTGTCACCAATATCAAATTATGTACTGACACTTATGCATGACTCAGGAAGTGCTGCCAGCACCTGTAAAATCAAACAGCTACAGGATTTCAACCAGGGAAATGTCCCCAAGTGACATGCAGCCCACCAAGTATTTTTCCATCCTGGTTTTTCATCGATTTTTAAATATGAAGAAGCTGAACCGCTTGCAGTGGTGGACACAGAACAGTCACTATCAAAACCCCCAATATGGATGAGGATTTTATACTACTCACATCATTGAAGATACTCCTGAAAACCAATTTCAGAAGCCATATCACCCCATGATTCACACTGTCAGCACTTAAATGTCTGCAGAGCCATACCCCTGTCCTTGATTTCAGAGGAGCACTCCTCACTCAATCAGAAAGTGGACTACTTTTCAGCCAATGGGGGTGTGCCAATAGTACTGGCAATTGAAACAGTGCATCAGGTTAAAGACGTATGCACCAACATAAGGCAAATAAACCCTGCCGATATATGTTCAGGCAATGATGGAGAAATACAGATATCTTGTTGAGTTCAGCATTATACTCTTCATCATGTTTTTGACATACATTGTTTCCTTAAATTTCCACTCATCTTTCACTCCCTGCTGTCCAGTATTCAGTAAACCTCTACTAGAAAAAACGTCTTTGTTGAAAATGAGGATGTTGTGCAGTTCTATTGATACTGAGAGTTCTTCAAACTACTTAGCATTATAGATGTGTTTAGTTTGATAGGGAACAGTTATTTCTTCCAAAAGCATTTCACTTCTGAACCACTTGGGACATTTGTGTATTCCAACATATTATAAGCCTTTGTATTAAATGGTTATGCATTCTCTTATGAAACATTTACATGAGAAGTTTCACTGGAAAATAATGCAGTTAAAAAAAAAAAGTATAGCAATCATACCATATAGCAAAATATTTGTAATTTGTGGTTGCAAAAACATTATATGTTGTTAACAATTACATGCATACAAAATAAAGGTTACAAGCAGATAATAAATAAAACTCCTAAAATGATCTCTCTCCTCCTTTTTTATAGTGAATAAGATAGTATGAAGAGGATGCAAAGTCCTTTTAAATGTAGTAAAGTTCTTAAAAGCTGATGATCTCGTTGTGCTATCAATAGCTCTCTTGGTCATTGAAGTATTTTTTCTGACATATGGAGTGATTAAGGCTTTTGAACTGAATTACCTACCTGGAAATTACAAGCTGCCTCAGGCAGAGCCCCACATTCACGAACAAGCCCAGTGTATCTTTGGTGTAACAAGTGTCCCTGAGGCTGCCACTAATGACTATTTTAACCCAACAGTCATCCACCCCTTTGACATGTAATATACCCTGAGGCTAGGGATTTCACCACCCCATGATGTTGGTAATTAAGGAAAAAGCCATGTTTTCTGTATCACACAACATTCCTCTGTCATATCATATGGTGGTCACACAAGGATTTCAGAGATTACTTTGTGATCCACTCTACATTCTCAAAATATTTTCTCTGCAACCAGAGTTATGGAATACAGTGTGTGAATGAATGAATGAGTGAGTGAGAAATGGCAACACTGGTCTGCTCACAACTCTTAAGCTTTGGCTTTTCCAAATCTGTAACCAGCTAAGACCAGCTGTGTTTCCTGAGTTGTTTATCATTTGGTATGGCCCAGAGTGGAACATATAGCTTGCAAAATGCTAGAAAAAGACTTGTGAACTGAGAAAAAGTAGATCACAGTCAGTATAAAAATTGTCTTCTGTATGGTTCCCAAAGTGAAACAAAAAGGACAGAGTTGAAGCACATACAACTGGACCTAAAAGAAATACAAAATTATGACATTCTATTCCAAGCAACATAAAATGTTCATTGGTTATTATTTATTATTATAGTAAATTTCATTATACATTCTTAATTGAGGTTGCCTACTACTGGGATATATTTTATACAAAATTTCCTTTTTTACCACTCTCATTACATACAGCGAATTTCCTTGGAATGACTAACTGCTCTACTTTTATCCATGGCTTACTGTTTTCTGAGAAAGCTACTTATCATCTGCTGTAAACTTTATTGCTTTGTCTGTTCCTCTTAATGAAAAAATTTGAGTTCTACAGTCACTATAAAATCAAACAAGCAAAACTCCAACTGTTTCTAGGACAGAAGGACATTATTACCTTCTCCATAGCATAAAGGTTTGTAAAGCACTTTGTAGCCTCTTAGTATTCCATTGAACTCTGAATCTGGTGGTGGAGACCAAAGCACCAGGATGCTTTGTGATGTAAGAGATGTGCACTGTACATCATTTGGTGGTGCACCTGGAACTGAATGAATAATAATTATATAAATAATAATATGAATAATTATATAAAAGTATCTTTAACTGTTTCTAATATATATGTGACTAGCTGACAACTAATTTAATGACTCAAGGATACCTAAAATACATCTGAGATAAAAAAACATCCCACACAAGGTTAAAATTTAATATGTAGATTTAGGTGAGTGATTTATTATGCAACATACGTGAAAAACAGCCAGGTTATAGTAAATTAATATTTCCTGCTAATTGTTTCAGGGATTACATTTTGCAACACACAGAATATGCATATATAAATATGCAGACACTTATCCTTCCATTACTTAAATGGTTTGCTAGTCCACATTTAACTCTCTGATGTTTGTGGCTGAATTTAGGTGCAGCAAGATACATTTCACTAGATGCAGTGGCATTTTAACAAACATTCATTTGCCTTTTCCACTGCACTATCAGTGTGATAACATGTGTTATTTGCTTGGCCTCTGTGTGCTGTAAATGCCTGTTGATTATGTGCACTAATGTACCTGTGTGCTGTGGACATCTTTACATGTACAATTGAATTTCTGTCCTATTCATGCAGTATCCATTCATAGTTCAGGTTGTTGGTTGGAATATGTGTAGGCATTTTCTGTTCCAATTTCCTGGTAATGTTTTCAACTTCTCTTTACATTTCTGGCTAACTGATTGAGAAAAAGAGGTTTTTTCATCACTTTTCACATGTGTTTGAGGATTGTACTTCAGAGCATAAGTGCTGAATAGTAGATGGTCATCTTGAAATGATATTTCAGACTGAGTGAGCTGGCACAATAGTAAGATATTGCACTTGTATTTGGAAGAACAGTGGTTTGAATTCCTTTCTGGCCATCCATATTTAGGTTTGTCATGATTTCCTTAAACTGCTTAAGGTGAGTATCAAGATGGTTCATTTTACATGGCACAGCTGATTTACTTCCTAATCTGATTGTGTTTTCTATCTCTGATGACCATATCTTGGACAGAACACTTGATTCTAATCTTCCATCATTCATGATAATTCTGATACAATACCTTGTGATATTAGTGGTAAATGAAAGAAATTTATTTAATTCATTTACTGAAAACAATATGAAATAATCATTTTTGTTTTTACTCCAATGTAACAAGATATAGGACTGCTTCATTGTAATTTGGCCTTTCAGAATTCAGGTAAAATATTAGTAATCTTTGGCCCATTGCAGTACAGCTGAAAACTTTAGTTTCCAATGAAGTTATATTTCAATAAAATTTATGGTTTTTGACAGTGCTGGACTTCACTAATAACCCTGGCAGTATCTGGGAAGAATGAACACTGTCCATTCAGACTGTTATTCAAGTACAGATAGGTTTATCTGGCTTAAAAAAAAAATAGCATCTGCTCTTGTTTGTAATAATGGATAAACCACATCAAAGTTGCAAGAGGAACTGATCTGATGAGAAATGCGTTTATATCAATTGACATATTTCTTATTGACAATTAATCTGTACGAAAAAGAAGAAGTATGAATTGTGGCCACCTTTAGTGCCATAAAAATGCTTAAGATGGAACAGGCTGACAAGATGCCCAATGAGTGGGGCAAGTAAAAAACACTGCAATTTCTTGATCAAAACTCAAGTATGGTGCAGTTTTTTTAGTCTGAACCTACATGTTTTAATGTCTTGTGATTTCCATTGGGTGTTAAGTGTGCAAGATATATCAATAATGGATTTTAATCAGCCTCTCTGGTCAAAGAACTTCTAGAAACATATACAATGGAATGGTGAAAAGATGATATAGGAATAAATTGTAACTACAAAAATCTTCTAATACTTCCTGAGATCCATTTTACAATTGTTATAGCAAGGAAATAATCTAATAAAAGTGTAATAATGTGTATGTGTGCAGTTAACACAGGACTGGCATTCGGGAGGATGATTGTTCAAATCCGTGTCCAGCCGTCCTGATTTAGATTTCTGTGATTTCCCTAGATCACTTCAGGCAAACGCTGGGATGGTTCCATTGAAGGGGCATGGCTGATTTCCTTCCCCATCCTTCCCTAATCTGAGCTTCTGCACCGTCTCTAATGACTTTGTTGCTGTTAAGATGTTAAACACTAATCTCCTCCTCTCTCTTCTTGTGCAGTTGACAGAAAAAAGAAACTTTGAAAGAAAGCAGACACAAATAAAATTCATGAAACCTACTCTTATTTCGAGTACCATGGTATGACTCTACAACACAAATAAAAGTAACAAAGCAATATAAACTGTACAGGAATTATGGAATTATGGCATGAGTGATATGTCTCAAAACAGTATTTCAAAACAGGAATACTATTAAACAAAATTCAAATATGATGAAGCATCTAACTTTACCAGTGCCTTTTAAAAAGCCTCTAACAAAAATAAATGTGGGAAATACATTGATTGCACAAAAAAGTATTTTGATGTTTAACAATATTATGAAAAGGAAAGTTGCTACTCACCATATAGCGGAGACGCTGATTTGCAGATAGGTACAATGAAAAGTCTGTCACAAATAAGGCTTTTGGCCATTAAGGGCTTCGTAAGCAACAGACACACACACACACACACACACACACACACACACACACACACACACACACGCACACACGCGCGCGCGCGCGCACGTGCAACTGCAACTCACACACATGACTGCAGTCTCAGGCAGGTGAAACCACACTGCGAGTAGCAGCACCAGTGCATGATGGGAGTGATGATGAGGTGGGAGCAAGGAGGAGGCTGGGGCAGGGAGGGGGAAGAATAGTATGGTGGGCGTAGTAGATACTGAAGTACTGCGAGTTAGACAGTGGGCAAGGGAGAGGTGGGGAGGGTGGGGGGGGGGGGGGGGGGAGTGGAAAACGAGAGAAGTAAAACGTCTGAGTGTGATGGTGGAATGATGGATGTATAGTGCTGGAATGGGAACAGGGAAGGGACTGGATGGGTGAGGACAGTTACTAATGAAGGTCGAGGCCAGGAGGGTTACAGGAATGTAGGATGTACTACAGGGAAAGTTCCTACCTGCCCAATTCACAAAAGGTGATGTTGGTCAGAAGGATCCATATGACACAGGCTGTGAAGCAGTCATTGAAATGAAGGATGTCATGTTTGGCAGTGTGCTCAGCAACAGGGTGGTCCACTTGTTTTTTGGCCACAGTTTGTTAGTGGCCATTCATGTGGACAGACAGCTTGTTGGTTGTGAGGCCCACATAGAATGCAGCACAGTGGTTGTGGCTTAGCTTGTAGATCACATGGTGGTTTCACAGATAGCCCTGCCTTTGATGGGATAGGTGATGTTCATGACCGGACTGGAGTAAGTGGTGGTGTGAGGATGTATGGGAAAGGTCTGGCATCTAGGTCTGTTACAGAGGTATGAGCCATGAGATACAGGGTTGGGAGCAGGAGTCGTGTAAGAATGGACAAGTATTGAGTATATTATGTAGGTTTGGTAACGACTATGGGTGGCTAGGCTATACAAAAGGGACCTCTTGGTATGGAACCGGTGGCAGCTATCGGAATTGAGGTATTGCTTGTGGTTAGTAGGTTTGATATGGACGGAGGTATTGATATAGCCATCTTTAAGGTGGAGGTCAACATCTAGGAAGGTGGCTTGTTGGGTTGAGTAGGACCAGGTGAAGCAAATGGGGGAGAAGTTGTTCAGGTTCTGGAGGAATGTGGTCAGGCCATGGATTGTGGGTGAGGACATTCACAATGAAATTCTATATACATGCACCCAGCATGTGAAGAAGAAGTAACAAGAATCATAAACAAGTTGAAAAACCCAAAGACCTTGGACATCTATGGTATCTCAAACGAAATTGTTAAACATGGCTAATGAATCCATCACAGAAGGACTGTATCCAGACAGTTTAAAAATTGCTAGAATGCTACCACTATAGAAGAGGGTGACAGTACAGAACCTGATAACTACAGACCGGTTAGTATTATACTGGTAATATCTCATATCTTTGACCACATTCTGTATAATGGCTTAATAAGCTTCTTCACATCATAGAACATCATAGCCAGAAGGCAACACAGAATCCAAAAAGATAAATCTACTACCTCAGCAACACAAGAACTTGTGGAACATATACTACAAACACTTAACAGGGAGGAATCAATAACTGCTGAATTTTGTGATCTATCCAAAGCTTTTGACCTAGTTAATCACAACATTATTATTAAAAAACTAAAATTCAAGTTTGTAAGAGGCAATGAATTCAATCTTAGAAAATCCAACTTAATGAACAGATATCAAAAAGCAGAAATAACAGGTGAGTAGACAAATAAATACTACTGAGAATGGTAATGATCCAGAATGGTGTGCCCCAGGGGAGTGTCCTAGTGCAACTGCTATTCTTAATATGTATTGGGGACCTACTGGATGAAATTCAACAAAAATCAATAATATTTGCAGATGATATAAACATGAGAATGGATCTATAAGAAGCTACACATGGAGCTGAAAATGTATTATGCACACTAATAAATTGGTTCAGAAATAATAAACTGATTAAAAAAATCATGAGCCTTAAAAACAATCAAGGAAAACAAACTTGAACAAGTACCATGTGTAAATTGTCTAAGTCTCTACTTTGATGATAAATTAACATGGGCAGAAAAGATCAATAGTATAAATCGTAAATTAAATTCAGGATGCTATGCACTATGGAAGTTAGCCAAAAATTGTAAGTATTTAAATCCACAATTTTTTTTTACTTTGTGCACTTTGAATCCATGTATTTTGAAATAGAACTATGGGGAAGCTCAGTACATACAAGAAGGTAATCATCATAAATAAAAGGGGTATGTGCATAATGACCAATGCGAAACAATGAACAAGCTGCAGATTGAAATTTAAACTGTTAAACATCTTAACAGCAATATATATAAAAAGTCAGTCTAAATTTGAAAACTGAATAAATCACAGAATAATGTAGATAGAGAGGTACAAATTGACACACATGCTTGGAATGACATGGGGTTTTATTAGAACCAAAAAAATACAAAAGTTCAAAAAATGTCAGACAGATGGCGCTTCATCTGATCAGTATAGCAATAATTAGCATAACAAAGTAAGACAAAACAAAGATGATATTCTTAACGGGAAATGCTCAATATGTCCACCATCATTCCTCAACAATAGCTGTAGTCGAGCAATAATGTTGTGAACAGCACTGTAAAGCATGTCCGGTGTTATGGTGAGGCATTGGCGTCGGATGTTGTCTTTCAGCATCCCTAGAGACATCAGTCAATCACGATACACTTGCAACTTCAGGTAACCCCAAAGCCAATAATCACACGGACAGAGGTCTGAGGACCTAGGAGGCCAAGCATGACAGAAGTGACAGCTGAGCACACAATCAGTGCCAAACGATGCGCGCAATAGATCTTTCATGCATCTAGCAATACAGGGTGGAGTGCCATCCTGCATACACATCATATGTTCCACCAGGTGTTTACCAGCCAGGCTGGGGAGGATGTGATTCTGTAACATATCAGCATACCTCTCACCTGTCATGGTAGCAGTTACAAAACCAGAATCACGCATTTCCTTGAAGAAAATAGGTCCGATAATGGTAGATGTGGTGAATCCAACCCATACCGTGACTTTCTCGTTGTGCAATGGAGTTTCCACGACAGTTCTAGGATTTTCAGTAGCCAAAATTCTGTAGTTGTGGGTTTTGACAGACCCTCGGAGTGTGAAATGAGCTACGTCGGTCCACAACACGTTACTCAACCAATCGTCATCTCCCGTCATCTTTTGAAACGCCCACACCGCAAATGCCCTCTGCTTCACTAAATCGCCAGGTAACAGCTCATGTTGCTGATGGATTTTGTATGGATAACATCGGAGGGTACGCCTCAGTGCCAACCAAACAGTAGTGTATGGAATGCCGGTGCGACATGCAACTGCACGAGCGCTGACTTCCCCATGCATAGACGAACCTGCTACAGTCTCCATTTCTTCCTGAACTGTCTCAGCAGCATTACGCCTTGTGCTTGGTCGGCCACTACAGGGTATATTGTCTAAACAATGCGTGGCTTCGAACTTCGAAATCATTCCCGCCACAGCTGCATTTGTCAACAGACCTTTACTCGTTTGAATTCCCTTCCTATGGTGATAGGATTGTAACGCTGAACTAGCACATTCCCCATTCTGATAATACAGCTTCACTAAAAGCACCTTTTCAGGTTACCTCAACATGCTGTGACTGCTGGCACATCTGATTCTCTCTCTCATTACAGCTCCTTTTATACACGATTGTTATGCGCAGTCACTGATGTTTTGCTATCCATTTTGTGAACTTTTTTTTTTTTGTTCTAATAAAATCCCATGTCATTCCAAGCATGTGTGTCAATTTTTACCTCTCTATCTGCATTATTCTGTGTTTTATTAAGTTTTCAAATTTATACTGACTTTTTGATCACCCGGTATATAGGTTGGAACTTAAATAGTGGCAACACTGCTATGGAGACACTATGCAATGGAATCTACTATTGTCTCTGATAGCACACGTTGTTGACATACCTACCTTACCTCCGAGCAAATGGACTCGCCCGTCCCACGTCACCGACATGTGCACATGTGAGGGAAACACAGTCACTTGTGAGTGAGTGGTCTAACATAACGGTGTTACTATGTTTTTGAAACAGGAACAATGGAGCTGGATCAAGATTGAATGTACCAGAGATCATACAGCATGACAGTGTCATCAAGATCTTCAAGAGGCATCCGGGGAATTGGCATTATCCTACAGAACAGTGGCATGTTGGGTAAAAGCCTCAATAAAGATCGGCAAACTGTGGCAGACATGCATTGGGCAGGTTGTCCTAGCATCTCTGAAGAAGAAATGCATGCTGTTGCCCCATTAGTGGACAGTGATCGACATCATACGATTTGTAAGCTCGCCCACAAAACCAGATTAGCGCATACAACTGTGCTTTGCATCCTGAAGGAATGCCTGGGCATGCGAAAAATTGCATCACGATGGGTTCCTCATGACTTGACGGAAATGCAAAAATGGATGCATTACAACACTGCTCAGACACACTTGGAGCACTATGAACGAGAAGGAGAAGCTTTCTTATGCTATATCATAACACTGGACGAGATGTGGGCCACGTCTTATGAGCCAAAACTGAAATGCCAATCCCACGAATGGTGTCATTATGGGTCACCGCGAAAGTCAAAAGTGCTTCAGAGTCTCAGTATGGTGAAAGTTATAGTGATTCTTGTGTACGACTGTGATGGTATTATCCTAATGCATTACGTTCCTCCACAGTAGACCGTCAATGTACAGTATTACTGTTCATTTTTGGAGCACCACCTGTGACCAGCTTTATGAAAGAAGGAAACACTTTCTGCACAACCCATCCATCATTTTGCATGACAATGTGCAGGTGCATACAGTGCAACCTGTGGCTCCTCTGTTCAGTCGATGGGACTGGGAAGTACTGTACCATCCACCATACTCCCCTGACTTAAGTCCTTGTGACTTTGATTTGACTCTGAAGATGAGGGCACCACTTCATGGCATTCACTTCAGAACTGTTCCAGAGATTCGGCAGGCAGTAGACTGCTACATTTGCACCGTCAACAGAACAGGCTCTGCTAATGGTATACTATGCCTTCCACATTGCTGGCAATGGGTTCTACATAACGCTGGTGACTACTTTGAAGGACAGTAACAGGTGCAAACATGTAACTCATTTGTATTGGTTGTGAAAAAATAGTTGCTACTATTTAAGTTCCAACCCTCGTAAAATACCCTACTACACACCAAGAAGAACATTAGGAATTTTAACAAAAATGAAGAGGTTCACCAACATGAAACAAGAAACCATTGGAACCTGAGAGCAATCCAACACAGGACAAATTACTAAAAGAATTTTGTAGCATACTTGGAAATGTTCTCATTCAATTGCCTTCCAAATAGTAAAGAACATTAATACCTTTAAAGGCAGTGTCAGAAAAATACAGAAGAAAAATTCACTTTGTTCCTTAAATGAATTTACTGATAACTGCAAGGAAAACCCAAAAATGAGACTGAAAAAAGGAAAAGTAACCCTTATTTAATTTAAAAAAACAATATAAATGTATCTTTATAGATTGAAACATAAGGGAAATAGTCACATACTGTGAAAAATAACTGAAAACACTGTGAAATATCTTAAATATATTATACTGTAATCTGTGCTACACAGGCACTGAGATCTAGAATGCACTAAGTAATTGTTATTGTATGATCAAAATGTCAAGGCCTATATTTAACGATACAATGTTCTCAACTGAAATATGTCAAATAGCTAAATAAATAAATATTGCAAATTGTCTGTCTATTTTGTTCACTGCATGTCTTACTAGCATGCTTTGCACAACAACCAAACTAAAGTAAACTATGGTATGTATTATCCAGACAGATGCCTCTGATGGCATGATGACTGGACAAATGACAATCTGTATACTTATTAACAAATGAGTTCATTTCTCAAATTATAACAGTAAGGCATACATGCAGAATTGCAGGTTTTAGGATTATGTAGCAAGGAAGACACAGTGACAACTGCAATGAAGTGGGATGTCACTTTTATCATAGACTTAGAATCGTGTAGAAAAATGCATACAAACCCATAGTTCTTAGTGAAAAAAGAAATTCTAAGATCTCTCTGATTTTTCCATTATGGTAACTAGTTCTTGAAGAAGCATGAAAGTCAGACACTAATTATCTGAATGACTTCTCTTTTTGTCATATTACTTTTTGCCTCAAACGGCGAATTAACTGTGTACAAGGAGATGGCACACTAAGCTGTACTTTGCATCCCAGAAGCACTGTTCACCACTTCACCAGCTATTTCATATTCCTCTATTCCAACACTGTTAAATACCCATCAGAATGCCACTTCCTTTCTTGCTAAAGTAAATGGTAAATGGTGTCCAGGATGATTTGGTTACTTCTCTCTGGTGAATAAAAGTGGTACTGTATATGGACTGCACAGTATTTAAACATTGAAGCACATGAAAAATATTTTTGCCTCAACCATGGTTCTTCTGCTACAATGCCTTCAGGGTGGGGTGACATTCAGTGCTAAGCACAACAGATTAATTTGGAAGATGAATTTTGAAGTCATGGTCAAGGAAAGTGTTTGTAAGGCTTCCAAATAACTAGGACAGAGACCTAATACAGTTTTGAGATGAAACCTTCATGTTTATTATCCCTGTCAGATGTTGCTCTCTTTGAATTCCAAAGTGTCCTCATAGTGTTTGAGTGTCACACAATAAATGTTCCATACATGGATAGAGATGAAAATAAAAGCAACAGCCCATTAGAGGAAAATCTCTATTGGATTTACATCACATGGAGCTGCTACTGGGCAGAAAATGGCAGCTCCTCATGAAACAGAGCAAGCTGGAAACTCCTATCTGCTCTTATTGCACCCTGTAAATATTTTTTTTTTTTACTCATTTGTAACTTTTCATTCAAGTGTCTATACATGTGTAATATGTACCTGAGTCCATCAAAACTGTAATCAGACTTCACAACATCTCTGTGAAAGTCCTGTGCGATCTAGCATACACATAACACATAAGTATCAAAATCTTAAAATATTGTAATTTGCATGTCTTACCTTGGTGAACCACTTTGGTCAAAGTTCAGTTCATGCCTGAACATCATTCATGCAGTACGTCATTGTTACTGCCTGCTTGTATTGTATTAACTGTTCAGTGTTAACTAAATAAATTTCTGTGCATTACCATCAACTGTAGTGTAGCTTACTGTGTCCACCATCTGTGTTATCTGAAACCTATTCAACTGTGACACTTCATATGCAAAAATGCACTGTCGCTGTATTTACCAATGTCAAAATGGTTTTCAGGAATGTGGAAGTGTTTATCTACAAAAATCCATTTCATGAGAAAACTGGAACTGGTCATTGTACTGCTTATAGTGACAATAAAGGATGGAAAAATCACACTAATTAAAAGTTGTGTGGTGCATCTTATCAGAAGTTTTCCCATAATACCAGTTTAACAGCAACTTGAAAAACGTTTTACAATGTAGCACCAAGGGAGAATAAAGATTTGCAGGTAGGTCATGTTCCACTTGGTGCCCGGTGGTTTCAGAGGTGGCAGTTACTAACAATACAGCAAAAAGATTCGCAAAATATTGAAGTAAAAATGTAGAAACTCATAAAAGTAAATAGTAGCATTAAGTTTAATCGACATCTGAAACATATGAATTGTGAGGGACAGCGAACAAATAAACTTTTGTATGGCACAGTAATGATGAAAGATAGGAACAGTGGAAATAATTATGGAGACAGTGCACTGTGTAATAAAAGAAGAAACCAGATTAAAATCAATGGCGTGTAGATGCATTAATGACAGCCACAGTGGCCGGCTTTGGAAGCACTTCAGCCAATGACAGGATGTGGAGGATGACAACAGTTTTGGTGGACAGCAGTTGGTGAAGAACCAGCCAGATGCTGGTCCATATGTGAATAAAAAATTAAATGACTGTATGGCATTGTTGGCCAGGAGTACCTGTTTGGGGAAGTTTGGCCACCATGTTGCAGGTCTTATTTCATGTGACGCCACATTGGGCAACTTGCACATTGATGAAGATGAGAACAGCATAAAATCTCCAACCCGGATAGGAATCGATCCCAGGCCTGCTGCATGGGAGGCAAGTGCATTACCACTGAGCTAAGCAGGTGGACATATGTGAATAAATCAGACTGAAGTGGAAATAATGGGCACAATTATGAGCACATTGACTACAGCAGTAATCAGCACCAAGACAATTCTAGGTTAAAGTGTTTGTTTCTAAAAGTGTTCAAAAGATACTCAGAAATGAGTGACCAAGTGGTAGAACGTAAGGCATTTTAGCATAAAATATACAAAAATTGTGTAGTTGAAAATATTAACGTATGAGTGAGGTTAATGACACAGTAGGGGTCAGAAATTAATAGTTTGACAGAAAACATAGTTGACTTCTATAGTGGCTTTGCATGTGGCATGAAATCAGGTTTCTGTAATGTAGGTAATAAATTAGATTCGATGCAAAAAAGCATTGGAAGTAGAATAGACAAATTTGGAGAAAATATGTGATTGACATTAGATGCTTGGAGTCAAACTGTGTGGCCTAGTAGAGAAAAGCTTGAAAAACTGCATAATAAGGAACAGAATTTGCTATTGATGATTCTTGTCAGGATGAATTAACAGACATAGTATATATTTATTCTTATGGTGATAACACTGAAATTGTTTCTGATGCAAAACATGTAAATAAGATTGATGCTCAGAATTTGGAATAGATCAGAAAGATGAGGGTGTAATTAGTGGCACGCTGAATGAGGTTAAAATAGGATGTTCCTGATAAGGCTGAAGATGATGAAACAGTGTGTATGCAAGTAGGGAGTGAGCTTGTTGGTAAAGTATGAGGGTGGGATGAAAAGTAATGGATTCAAATTTTTTATGTGAAAATTCTACGTGAAATGAAATTTGTTAACGTTATACATGTTTATTTTTTATGTATACATATTTATTCCTCAATATAGACACTCTGGTGACAAACACATTTCACCCAATGAGAGACCAGTTTGTTGATACTGTTGCTGTAGAACGATTGACTTTCTTGATGGAGCCACAACCTCATCTTTGCTTGTACCATTTCATCATTATCAAAGTGAAGCCCTCAAAGGTGTTCTTTAAGTTCAACATAGTTATGTTACACACAGGCATGTTACACACTACAATTTGGAACCCTTTAGCAGCAGGGGTTGCAAATTTGTCAGCAATGTGGGAAAGTCGACTCAGTAATATGCATGAAATGTAAATCCTCAGCTAATAATGACCACAGAATAAAAAATGGAGGCATTACTTTTCAGCATGCCCAGTTCATAGATGACAAAATTAGTGAATGCCACTTTAAGAAAAAGTAGAAATTTGATGACTGATACTGTTGTTGTTGTGGTCTTCAGTCCAGAGACTGGTTTGATGCAGCTCTCCATGCTACTCCCTCCTGTGCAAGCTTCTTCATCTCCCAGTACCTACTGCAACCTACATCCTTCTGAATCTGTTAAGTGTATTCATCTCTTGGTCTCCCTCTACGATTTTTACACTCCACGCTGCCCTCCAATACTAAATTGGTGATCCCTTGATGCCTCAGAACATGTCCTACCAACTGATCTCTTCTTCTAGTCAAGTTGTGCCACAAATTTCTGTTCTCTCCAATTCTATTCAGTACCTCCTCATTAGTTATGTGATCTACCCATCTAATCTTCAGCATTCTCCCGTAGCACCACATTTCGAAAACTTCTATTCTCTTCTTGTCTAAACTATTTATCATCCACATTTCACTTCCATACATTGCTACACTCCATACAAATACTTCCAGAAACGACTTCCTGACAATTAAATCTATACTCAATGTTAACAAATTTCTCTTCTTCAGAAACACTTTCCTTGCCATTGCCAGTCTACATTTTATATCCTCTCTACTTTGACCAACATAAGTTATTTTGCTCCCCAAATAGCAAAACTCATTTACTACATTAAGCATCTGATTTCCTAATCTAATTCCTGCAGCATCACCCGATTTAATTTGACTGCATTCCATTATCCTCGTTTTGCTTTTGTTGATGTTCATCTTATATCCCCCTTTCAAGACACTGTCCATTCTGTTCAGCTGCTATTCCAGGTCCTTTGCTGTGTCTGAAAGAATTACAATGTCATTGGCAAACCTCAAAGTTTTTATTTCTTCTCCATGGATTTTAATTCCTACTCCAAATTTTTCTTGTGTTTCCTTTACTGCTTGCTCAATATACAGACTGACTAACATCAGGGATAGGCTACAACCTTGTCTCACTCCCTTCCCAACCACTGCTTCCCTTTCATGCCCCTTGACTCTTATAACTGCCATCTGGTTTCTGCACAAATTGTAAATAGCTTTTCGTCCCTGTATTTTACCCCTGCCACCTTCAGAATTTAAAAGAGAATATTCCAGTCAACATTTTCAAAAGCTTTCTCTAAGTCTGCAAATGCTAGAAACTTAGGTTTGCCTTTCCGTAATCTATTTTCTAAGATAAGTCATAGGATCAGTATTGCTTCATGTGTTCCAACATTTCTATGGAATCCAAACTGATCTTCCGCGAGGTCGGCTTCTACCAGTTTTTCCATTTGTCTGTAAAGAATTCGTGTTAGTATTTTGCAGCCGTGGTTTATTAAACTGATAGTTCGGTAATTTTCACATTCGTCAACACCTGCTCTCTTTGGGATTGGAATTATCATATTATTCTTGAAGTCTGAGGGTATTTCGCCTGTCTCATACATCTTGCTCACTAGATGGTAGGGTTTTGTTAGGCCTGACTCTCCCAAGGCTGTCAGTAGTTCTAATGGAATGTTGTCTACTCCTGGGGCCTTGTTTCAACTGCGGTCTTTCAGTGCTCTGTCAAACTCTTCACGCAGTATCGTATCTCCTATTTCATCTTCATCTACATTCCCTTCCATTTCTATAATATTGTCCTCAAGAACATCACCCTTGTATTGACCCTCTATATATTCCTTCCACCTTTCTGCTTTCCCCTCTTTGCTTAGAACTGGGTTTCCATCTGAGTTCTTGAAATTCATACAAGTTGTTCTCTTTTCTCCAAAGGTCTCTTTAATTTTTCTGTAGGCAGTATCTATCTTACCCCTAGTGATATATGCCTCTACATCCTAACATTTGTCCTCTAGCCATTCCTGCTTAGCCATTTTACGCTTCCTGTCAATCTTATTTTTGAGACGTTTGTATTCCTTTTTGCCGGCTTCATTTACTGCATTTTTATATTTTCTCCTTTCATTAATTAAATTCAATATCTCTTCTGTTACCCAAGGATTCCTATTAGCCCTCGTCTTTTTACCTACTTGATCCTCTGCTACCTTCACTATTTCATCTCTCAAAGCTACCCATTCTTCTTCTACTGTATTTCTTTCTCCAATGCTTGTCAATCATTCCCTATTGCTCTACCTGAAGTTCTCTACAATCTCTGGTTCTTTCAGTTTATCCAGGTCCCATCTTCTCAAATTCCCACCTTTTTGCAGTTCCTTCAGTTTTAATGTACAGTTCACAACCAATAGAGTGTGGTCAGAGTCCACATCTGCCCCTGGAAATGTCTTACAATTTAAAACCTGGTTCCTGAATCTCGTCTTACCATTATATGATCTATCTAAGACCTTCCAGTATCTCCAGGATTCTTCCATGTATACAATCTTCCTTTATGATTCTTGAACCAAGTGTTAGCTATGATTAAGTTATTCTCTGTGCAAAATTCTACAAGGTGGCTTCCTCTTTCATACCTTACTCCCATTCCATATTCACCTAGTACGTTTCCTTCTCTTCCTTTTCTTACTATCGAGTTCCAGTCACACATGACTATTAAATTTTCGTCTCGCTTCACTATCTGAATAATTTCTTTTATCTCATCATACATTTCATCAATCTCTTCGTCATCTGAGGAGCTAGTTGGCATATAAACTTGTACTGCTGCAGTAGGTGTGGGCTTCTTATCTATCTTGGCCACGATAATGCATTCACTATGCTGTTTGTAGTAGCTTACCCACATTCCTATTTTCCCATTCATTATTAAACCTACTCCTGAATTACCCCTATTTGATTTTGTATTTATAACCCTGTATTCACCTGAGCAGAAGTCTTGTTCCTTCAGTCACCGAACTTCACTAATTCCCACTATATCTAACTTTAACCTATCCATTTCCCTTTTTAAATTTTCTAACCTACCTGCCCGATTAAGGGATCTGATACTCCACACTCCGATCCATAGAACGCCAGTTTTCTTTCTCCTGATAACAACTTCCTCCTGCGTAGTCCCTGCCGGAAGATGCGAATGTGGGACTGTTTTCCCTCCAGAATATTTTACCCAAGAGGACTTCATCATCATTTAACCATACAGTAAAACTGTATGCCCTCGGGTAAAATTACGGCTGTAGTTTCCCCTTGCTTTCAGCAGTTTGCAGTACCAGCACGGCAGTCCACATTCTTGTCCAGTCCACAGAAAGAAACGTTTCTATTCTCTATTTTCTCAGTGGGATCAGGACTATGATTATAAATGATGATTCTGAGCTCTAATTGACAGATATATTTGGTAAACTTTCACATGCTCATCATTCATTATGTTAATAATGACAATAAATCTATCCTAAACAGCACTATGAGCAGTTCAGAGGCGATCTCTATGGTAAGTTCGTATTATATTGTCTTTCGCCCTGACTTATGATAATCAAAAGAATTGCTCGCAACAAAAGTGGAAAATAATTGTCACCACTTGCCAGATTTTGTTAACATTACGGGCGGCACACTAACAGTTACTTTGGCGAAAACTAAGCGATCCTGGACGGTGTACAGTCCTCGCGAGTTCACTTTCTATTATTAGTGAAAATATGCGTTTAGTAACAGCTTGTCTCTGACGTCATCCGAGACAGCGTTCACTCCGGCGTTTGACTGAAGCGGATCGTACACTGGCTGGGTGCGAAGTCGAGCCTACCCTTTCCTCTCGGTCTGTATTTATGTAAGTGGCGCAGCAGACAGCCAAGGGAACATCTGCTGTCATCCGCCCTATGCCCACGGTAGCATCCTCTAAACGGCCGCTTACGCCGACGCATAATATTTCATAACACTGTTGTGTATTAATTTAGGATCTTCCGCAATTTTTGTATGCATGTAGTTAAGTTGCTTAAAATCACAGAAAAAGTTTCAGCTCGCCTTTATTTAAACTTTACCGTCTCGAATTTTCGGAGCGGAACTGACAGTAGAACTTGACCTCTGAACTACAACTTAAGAGACCTTGTATTTGTTATTACTTACACCCAGGCCTTGAAACTTGTTAAAGCTCTATTATTTAATACGTTTCATCACACGCTGTAACCAAAACTTTGTACCATTAATATATCAAATACTTAATCTACTGCAAAGAAGGACATTTCGGTTCCAAATTTAGATCTCTGCAAATTACTCGAAAATTATTAGAGGCAGCTCAGTGAGGTTACATAATTAATATTTTTATGTTGAACTCAAGGTTCATACAAATTTTGATATTCCTAAGTATAATATTTAGCGCCTTCAATTTTTCTTAAAAACGCGGATTTTGACCACAATATTTGTTTAATCACGTTGAGACTTGTACCAGTTAATTTTGACATGCATCTGCACATTATGACCAATTTTTGGGTTTCTAGCTTTATTATTTAGCGTCACTTATTTTTTCTTAAAATGATGTATTTAGGGAAAAATATTGACCTGATCATTCTGAGATTTGACAGTTTACAGTAATTGGAAGAGCAACTTTAACTTTTAATTCCATTCTTAGATTATGGTGCAATACTTGGGCTACGCACAGACGCAGTGCGGTGATGTGGCGCTACTAGCAGTGAAATCGGGTAAGTCCCGGCACATTCGCTCGCCTCTGTATTTCTCCAATGATACAGCCCTTGTTTCGCCAGAACAGTGATAAACTGTGACCCCCAACCGCCCCAAGAACTGCACCCTGGATCTACACCAGCTTTTTGGTTTAAGTAGATACCCTTTTGTTACTGGTTTACCTGAGATTCTATATATCAAAGTTATTAGTATATTTTGTCCCTCTAATTCCATAGAACAACCTACAAATATGTTATTATTTAGAAGATTAAAATCATACCTAACCTACACATTTCCAAACTTTTAATAAGTATGCAGTAACTCTACAAACACTACTGGCTAGAAAATGGCTCTCTAATGCATCAAGAATTTTGATGCAATTTGTTATTAGCCACTGTTTATTTATACAAACGACTGTACTATTTATTTCTTCCGACATAAAAAATTTAGATTATCAATTTTTGGGGATGTGGCGTCTGTGAGAACGGAATAAAGAACACTTACTTAGGGACAAAATTCTTTAAATCTTGTTGTGACACTTTTTTTATTTACCATTTCTCCTTTTTTTGAGACTGACATTAATAATTTTGATGAAGTCCCCAGGACACCCTGAATATATCGAATTGCCAGATGTGGATGGATATCATTTGAATAGGAAGTTGCAGTTTCGCATTTACTGGCATGGTCATCTTGACCACTTGGTACGGACCCCAGTAATGAGCACAGATCTTCTTAGTCTTTCCCTTTGCAGTTTATAGACTCATCAACATAACACACCACTCTACACAATATTAATGTAATGGGCATTCTGTTGCCCCATTCATTGCTGTTGTTTCAGGGCCTTCGTATTCACTTTCTGCACTTGTTACCACACCATCCATATTGTCTTTGTGAAATTCTGCACTGATTCTCCAGTTTCCTCCACCATAGGTTTCAACATCTCAAACAGTGTTGGCCTCATCTGCCCCCACACAAACTCATATGCTGATAGGCCCATACTCTCATGATTCTTTGAACTGTTAGCCACAATCACATAAAGTAACAGTGTATTCATCATTAAGATGAACTCTTTCCATTTTCCCCATTTGTTTGTGGGTTTAACGAGCTTGTTCTTAACTTATGCCATCATAACATGTGACAAAGTCAAAAATGTTGAAAGGAACCTGTTATCTCGCTCTTTTATTTAGACAATTATTTTACTTTTTTAAGATTTGTAATATTTACTTTTATTCTCTCACTCAAATATTGCATTAACCAGCTTCAATACGTATTGATTCAGATACTTTCACAAACTCTTTGTTGAGTCAGTGCATCAGCAATGAATCTTTGCAGAGGCAGTTGGTCATCACGCATTGACGTGCTCTGGTGATTTAGAATGCCGTGTGGGTCTCTATTCGAAGTCAGCCAGCTATCAGATTCATGTACAGTACCTTGGAGAGCTAAGATGTGGGTGCTTCAGGGCCATATGTTAGAGTGTTAGGCAGAATATGGGAGTGATGAAATTATCTTCATCTGATGAAGAGCCATTGTTTTGAACAGTCTTCACTATCTGCTTTCATGCTCAAAAGTAACAAAACAACCTGAATTGTATTCCGCCTGATTTTTATTGAGACTACATAACAAAGGTGCCTTGCAGGCTTTCTAATCTCTCTGTGGTACTGTCATTTAACTATACAAAATGGATACCATGAGAGACCACTGGAGAACTTGGATATTTATGGCATTCAATCTAGATTTAAATCATCACCATGATACTGCCAATACTATAAAACAATGTACTGGAGATGAGACAGTCCTTAATGGTTGTAAACTTTACTTCATTACAGTATGTGATATTTCAAAAAGAGTACCACACTCACTAGCATCTGAGACATCTAACACTATCCTATAAATCATTCAGTAATGTTAATGTAAAGTTAAACATTTTATGTATTGTGATTTTGAGACAATATCTGGACTCCTAAAGTTATATGAAATATTTTTGCTCTTTAAAAGGTTTTCCCACAGCTGCTAAGTATCGATCCTATGGCGAGTGGTTTTGCATAAATTGGTTGTTGAACTAACCAGTTAAAAAAAAAAGAAACACGATTAGCATGTGCAAGTGCTCTATCGATATCTAAACATTAACAGAACACAAGTGCCAGTACCATTACCGCAAGTAAGGACTGAAAAGGGGATCCTATCAAAACGTTTATCTCCCTGTTAACTAACGATGAAAGACGTTTAATATCAGTGAGTAGTAGGGTGAGGCCAGTGTCACCCCACGTTCCAATGTTGCCAAATTTATTCAAGATGGCGGCGATGACGTCATCCAAGATAGCATCGTGTAGACTTGGCAACAGTGCACGACATCATTCAAGATGGCGGATCTTGGCGGGAAAATAGGCGAATTGTGCTATGTCCACTAACCTAGCCCTCCAGAAAAGTGGCGGGAAATTTTAATTTTGGCGGGAAAGTAGGCCAATTGGGCTATGTCCACTAACCGAAGCTTCCAGAAAATTTTGCACCAAATTCAAATTCCAACAGTAAATGCCTGCAAAACCGTACTTGTCTTTATTATTATTCATTACTATTCATTATCGTTTATTATCATTCATTATCATTTATTATCATTTATTATTTATTATTATTTTATTATTATTATTATTATTATTGGCCTACCTCCACTAGAAAATTGCGCCAAATCCAAATTCAACATGATAATGTCTCGAAAACTGTACTTCTGTTTATTATTATTAGCATTTATTATTTATTCAAGATGTCCTATTTTGGCGGGAAGAAAGCCATTATTTTACATCCATAACAAAAATCTGTCAAAAGATCAAATTCCAACACCATAATCGATCGCACGTACGAAATAGTCAACATCCTATGAACTTTGACTGTCACTTATCTTTTTTCACTGTTAACCTTTCAAAATCGTGTCAAATAATAAACTGCACTTGTACTAACATAATTCACATCCTCTTATTTTGCAGGGAAAAGGACTGAAGTCTTTATTTCAGGCAGTACCATCATCACTTGTTCTCCAACAAACTTAGTACACGTCTTCAATATGGCCACACCCTGTGCGCTCGCCACTAGGTCCAGACTCCAACTGAATGAGTTCAAATCGTTGCCAGCAGAGCAGGCTGTGCCTGGCCGGCTGGGGTCGACTTGTTTGTGTGCCGGCCAGCGCACACTCCCCTGGTCCCCGTCACAGCTCCCTGGCCCGCAGGCCCTGACCGCGCTAGCCACTGGACCCTGTAAACATGTTTTCGCTGGACACACTGGGACCAGCCGATGCCTACGTCACAACAGGCGGTCCAGCACGTGTGTTCACCACTAAGTCCTTCTCTAAGTTAACAGATCAAGCGAGTCTCATTACTGAATCGATATAATGCTATTACCTAATTCAAATTCATTCCAAAAACACATGCGTGTATGCGTGAACCATCGCTTGCCCCAACCTACATACCTCCGCAATTTAACCTAACACAAAGTTCGCATCACTACTTAATTAAATTGATCAATTAATTAACCTCGCTGCTGCGGAAAACGCCACGTCCACCTGGACTTGGAATGAATTTTCGCCAGTGCCACACCCACCAGGCCTTCGAATCAAATAGTTAAAGTCTCTACCACGATCCTCAACGGACTGCCACACCCCCTTACCAACCCATGTTCATGCACTGAGCTGTATTAACGTTTACTAACGTACATTAACTTATATGATGTTTTCTCTATAGAAATAAGTGAACTTTGAATTTTGGCAGTCACTTTGTGTTTCACTAACAACATAAGAAAATTGTGGCAAACAAAGCTCACCTCCACTAACCTGTCACCCAACCGCCACCTCCTCCTAGGGACTAGTGGTAAAAGGACTCACCCTGCACTAGACTGATCGAGAGAAGAAGGATTTTATTTTATTTGCCAGCACTTTATTTACATAATTATGTTTTCACACCGTTTTAATGTCCCGCCATGACGGCCACCCCTTCATACCACTCCGTGACGAATTTATTCCACTAAAATTCTTCAACACGGTGTATTGCAACCTTTGCTATGGCCTCTGCCGATGTATCACCGCTAATGTCACTAAACCCTACAAATCTATCATAAATATGTCCCTTGTATATGTATCTGAATACAGCTAATAATTGCGAAGGATTTGTGACACAAAAAGTTCCATTTGATAAAATAGCAATAGCAATAGCTTCTTTCATCTCAATATTTATATTTTAGTGATCGTAACACTATGTGCGTTTTGAATTAAATCATTTTGAATAACAGGAGATAATCCGGCGAACACAGAGGCTGTAGATAAGTCGGTTCTAATTTTGTCGTCAAACTCAGCCAACAAATGAATTAAATCCACGCACATGTCAGGATTGTTGGAGTCGCAGATTTACCTGTGACCTCGAAAAGGTATTCTTGTGGTTCTAAAAAGCAGGTGGCTGCCTAAATCTCTGAAGTATTTCCCGGTTCTATTTCACTGCTTCCCTGTACTTTAAAAAACTTGCACGTTTCTGTACGTCTAATTGCAAATCAATCTTTTACCAAATATACTCAGAGCTCTCCATGCGTGGATATGAGATTCTGATTTTTAATGCCTTACAACTGCAATGTGGAGATTATTAGGGTAAATGTGCGAAAGAGTGAGCAGTCCCAAAGAGAGAGCAGCTTTTGTTCCTGATAGTTTAAATTGATAAGCCCGCCACTGCCGTAGTTGTGTTTAGAGTGGTAACAGAAGCATGTTGTAGAAGGTGTGTAACGAAATCCTGTGTTTCCGAAGTGAAACACGTAAGAATCACTTTTCATCTTTTTGGATGTAGTTTTGGTACTCCGTTGCATAATTTATACACAGAATACACGAGCAATAGATTGTAAGTCTGCGTTAAGGAAAAGACTGAAAGCCGTGAGTAGAGAACACAGATTTTGGCGTTTCCAGTGGACTGTATCCAGTTCATTAAGTATGATAGATGGTGGCACAAACAGTGCTCTTTCTCTGAGGGCGATGTAGCATTCTTTTGTGGCATTTGCCAAATGCGTACTCTTTGGGCATATTTTGCGTACTCTTAAGCGCAGGTGAACGAAAGAATGTGCATTTCCTTTTTTTTTTTTTGTAATTTTGAAAAGTTCAATAAAAGTATTACGTCTCTGCTGCTGGAGTTTTCTGAACATGTAGATTTTGTGTTAATAAACATAAACCTAAAAGGATTTTGTTTTCCTGTTTCTAATAACCCAGATACACTCCTGGAAATTGAAATAAGAACACCGTAAATTCATTGTCCCAGGAAGGGGAAACTTTATTTACACATTCCTGGGGTCAGATACATCACATGATCACACTGACAGAACCACAGGCACATAGACACAGGCAACAGAGCATGCACAATGTCGGCACTAGTACAGTGTATATCCACCTTTCGTAGCAATGCAGGCTGCTATTCTCCCATGGAGACGATCGTAGAGATGCTGGATGTAGTCCTGTGGAACGGCTTGCCATGCCATTTCCACCTGGCGCCTCAGTTGGACCAGCGTTCGTGCTGGACGTGCAGACCGCGTGAGACGACGCTTCATCCAGTCCCAAACATGCTCAATGGGGGACAGATCCGGAGATCTTGCTGGCCAGGGTAGTTGACTTACACCTTCTAGAGCACGTTGGGTGGCACGGGATACATGCGGACGTGCATTGTTCTGTTGGAACAGCAAGTTCCCTTGCCGGTCTAGGAATGGTAGAACGATGGGTTCGATGACGGTTTGGATGTACCGTGCACTATTCAGTGTCCCTCGACGATCACCAGTGGTGTACGGCCAGTGTAGGAGATCGCTCCCCACACCATGATGCCGGGTGTTGGCCCTGTGTGCCTCGGTCGTATGCAGTCCTGATTGTGGCACTCACCTGCACGGCGCCAAACACGCATACGACCATCATTGGCACCAAGGCAGAAGCGACTCTCATCGCTGAAGACGACACGTCTCCATTCGTCCCTCCATTCACGCCTGTCGCGACACCACTGGAGGCGGCCTGCACGATGTTGGGGCGTGAGCGGAAGACGGCCTAACGGTGTGCGGGACCGTAGCCCAGCTTCATGGAGACGGTTGCGAATGGTCCTCGCCGATACCCCAGGAGCAACAGTGTCCCTAATTTGCTGGGAAGTGGCGGTGCGGTCCCCTACGGCACTGCGTAGGATCCTACGGTCTTGGCGTGCATCCGTGTGTCGCTGCGGTCCGGTCCCAGGTCGACGGGCACGTGCACCTTCCGCCGACCACTGGCGACAACATCGATGTACTGTGGAGACCTCACGCCCCACGTGTTGAGCAATTCGGCGGTACGTCCACCCGGCCTCCCGCATGCCCACTATACGCCCTCGCTCAAAGTACGTCAACTGCACATACGGTTCACGTCCACGCTGTCGCGGCATGCTACCAGTGTTAAAGACTGCGATGGAGCTCCGTATGCCACGCAAACTGACTGACACTGACGGCGGCGGTGCACAAATGCTGCGCAGCTAGCGCCATTCGACGGCCAACACCGCGGTTCCTGGTGTGTCCGCTGTGCCGTGCGTGTGATCATTGCTTGTACAGCCCTCTCGCAGTGTCCGGAGCAAGTATGGTGGGTCTGACACACCGGTGTCAATGTGTTCTTTTTTCCATTTCCAGGAGTGTATTTAAGGTTATTCCTTAACTGCGTACTCTAAGGTACAGTTCCCCTAATATCTGATAACCACAATATTTACTGTTCCAAAGAAATTTGTCGTTTCTGAGAGAAGGACATGGCCAACAGAAGAGTTTACACAACATTCTATTGCACACAACGAAACTGTTTGGTTATAAATATAAGAACATTGAGGTGACAAAAGTCATGGGACAGCGATATGGACATATACAGGCGGCGGTTACTTGTGGTCAGGTGATTCATGTGAAAAAGTTTTCGACGTGTTATAGTCGCACGAGGCGAAGTAACAGGCTTTGGACGTGATCTCCAGTGTCAAGAGTGTGCTGAGAATACCAAATTTCAGTCATTACCTCTAACCACGGACAACATAGTGGCCAACTGTCTTCACTTAACGACCAAGAGCAGCGGCGTTTGTGTAGTCACTGCTAATAGACAATCATTACTGCGTGAAATGATCACAGAAATCAACGTGGGACGTATGATGAACATATCCGTTTGGACAGTGCGGCGAAATTTGTCGTTAATGGGCTATGGCAGCACACAACTGACACGAGTGCCTTTGCTAACAGCACGACTTCGCCTGCAGAGTTTCCTGAGCTTGTGACCATATTGGTTGGTCCCTATATGACTGAAAAACCGTGGCCTGGTCACATGAATCCCGGTTTTAGTTGGTACAAGCTGATGCTATGGTTCCAACGAAGCGCAGGCCCAGGAAAGCCACGGACCCAGTTGGCAACAAGCACTGTGCAAGCTGGTGATGGCTCCATAATGATGTGAGCTGTGGTTACGTGGAATGGACTAGGGACCAAAGGACCGATCAGTGACTCAAAATGGTTGTGTTCGGCTACTTGGAGACCATTTGCAGCCATTCATAGACTTCATGCTCCCAAACAAAGATGGTATTTTTATGGATGACAATGTGCCATGTCACTGGGCCACAATAGTTTGCAGTTGGTTTGAATAACATTCTGGACAATTCGAGTGGATAATTTTTCCACCAGATCCTCTGATAAGAATCCCATCGGAGGGACATAATCGAGAGGTCAGTTTGTGAGAAAAATCCTCTAGCGGCAACACTTTCGTTATTGTGGATGGCTATAGAGGCAACATGGATCAATACTTTTGCAGAGACTTCCAACAACTTGTTGAGTCCACGCCATGTCGAGTTTCTGCACTACGCCGGGCAAATGGAGGTCCGCAAAATATTAGGAGGTATCCCATTACTTTTTCTCGTAAATATAAATGTTCATATGAAATTTCTGGATTTGTCCTCTGTCTTCGAACTGCTAAGGCAGAAGGTAGATCGACTGTGTTATACAAGTTCTCAATTTTCACAGAATCATGGTGAGTGGAAAGTTTATTAGAAGCAATTGTCATAGAATAGACTAGAATAGGATAGAAACTTGATTGTCACACAACATGTCATATACAATCAGATGATTGGAACTTAGGCAACTCGTCAGTTTAAAGCTACTTCTAACTGTAAGTATACAGAATAATTGCAGGTATTTTGTAATTTTAAGCAGCACCAAATAATTTAAAATAATCATGCTGAAAATAAAGTAAAATTAAGAATAAGTATTTACTTAAAGTACATTTTTAGCACGACAGAATAAAATGTAACATCAGGCACAGTTACTTGTGACAGTCAGTCATAAATTCTTCTACACTGTAATAATATTTATTTGCTAGGAATTTCTAAGTGATGTCCAAATTCTTCTGGTTCATAATTTTTTAATTTTTCTCAGACTTTATTTCCCAGGCTCATACCCATATAGTAAGGTGTCTTCTCGAGCAGTTTTAGCCTATGAGTTGGTAACTTATATTGATATTTGTTTCTTGTTTCATAATCATGCTTAAACAGGCTATCCTTAAGAAGTTGTGAGTTTTGTTTAGAAAACTTAATTGTCCCATAGATATAAAGGCCAGGAACAGTCACAAGATCAAGCGCCCTGAACAGAGGTCTGTACGATTGTCTTTTTTCTGCACCTGCCCATGGGTCTAATGATTTTTTTTCTGTATCCTAGAGACTCTTTGTATGTTTGTTTTCTCTGATCCCCAAAAAATTATACCATATCTGATCATAGATACAAAATATGCATGATATACAACATTTTTGACTGGTGTTTCTGTTGTAATGCTTATAACATTCATTGCAAATATTAGACTATTTAGGCGGTGACACATGGCATCTACATAGTCTGTCCAGGATAAATTATTGTTCAGCATTAGTCGTAGAAATTTGGTATCGTTTTTGGTGGCGAGAAGATTGTCCTCATATGGTATCTTCAGTATATCCTGTACAGCTTGTTTTGTGGTAAAGTAAATGATTTGTGTCTTTGTTAGATTTAATTTCAAACCATTATTTCTCACCCAGGCCTCAATTTCAGCCAGAGACTCCTGAAGACGACTAATTAAATTTTCACTTTTCTCGAAACAGACTATTGCTGTAGAGTCATCCGCATAAAGAATAGTGTCTGAATTTATGTTAGTCGACAGGTCATTTATATAATCCAAGAACAATACTGGCCTAAGGATAGATCCTTGTGGCACACCTTCTTCTGTCTTTTTTCAACTTGAGACAAATCTCTTACCAGTTTCTTCTATTACTATTCTTTGTTGCCTGTTTAATAGGTATGGTGACATCCATCTCAGCGAATTTTCACTAAAATCACATGTGTGTAGCTTGCAAAGTAGTAGTTTGTGATCTACTGTGTCGAAGGCTTTACTTAGGTCACAAAAGAAGCCCGATACATTCATATTTTTATCTAGACTACTACTAATTTTTGTAGTAATTTCATTAATGGCTTGCACAGTGCAGTGTCCTTGGAAACTATGCTGATTGTTCTGGATTATATTAAAAGTTTATTATAGTTAACTATTTGGTTACATGCAGCTCTTCCAAATATTTTGGAAAATATTGATAACAATGAGATTGGTCGATAATTACTCACTTCATCGTGCCTGCCTTTTTTGTAAATGGGTTGTATTTCAGCATACTTCAGTCTATCGGGAAAACATCCTTCCTCGAAAGATTGATTCATTATAAGGGGCAGAGGATGTGCAATACTGTGGGTGACTGCTTTTATTTTTGTAGGAATATCATCCCAACCTACAGAATTTAAGTTCTTCAAGGACTTTATGATATCAGCTACTTCAGAATAGGATGTATGAGTGAATTTAAATTTAGTGGCGTTACATAAACTGGATACAGGGTACACGTTTGGCGGTGAAAGTTCATCAATTTTACATGGATTTATTAAGTGGCTATTAAAATCTTCACGGATTTGTGTACGGTCCCGAAGTCTCACCTTCAACGAAGTTAGTGGAGCTTTTATAGTTCGTAATTTTTCTCTGTTGGATGGTACAGAATAACGACGACAGCATGTTGGGGTGATAGACGTGAATGGGCCCTGAGAGACGTGGATCTGCTTTGGACTGCAGTACCTGTATGTAGTTAGGGGATGCAGCACAATGCAGTAGCAAATTCCCCGTCTTTCTCCCAGTTCTCATACTGTCTTTTATACTACCTCATGCTGCAGGAACAGGCTTTGTTTGGCTCTGACTTCACACATAGTATACTGTTTGCGGAGCTACCACAACATGTTCTCATTTCCACCAAATGATCAAAACACAGACCTGTCGCACTAACTCAGGTCACTCTGTTTCTACACGGGCTGCAGAAGTTGTTAGCTGTAGCTCCCTCCGACTTCTGCTTAGATCCCACTTAAATTGGAACGATCACATGTACAAAACTGCAGAAATGGCAGCAGTTGCAAGATGCATAGGGACTATCTAAAATTTTACTGTAGCAGATAGGTTTGGAAAAGGTGATTCGTTTCGAGATATGAGAGTGCCAGAAATATGATTCGCTGGTGGCTGCAGTCATTAAAAGACTTCTCCATCAGATACAATGCAGGTATGTGTTTGAATGGAAAGACTTGATTCCAAATCAGAGACATAATTTCTGCCAGCATGCGTAGCACTAGAAATCTGAAAAGCTAGTGCATATTTCTTACGACCTCAATCATCACACCAACTACTGTTTGTGATCCTTGTCAATTAACCATTACCCAGTGGATGTATCACCAAACCTCTGACGTCGAAACAAGACAGAATGCGTTACAAATACTGCAGAAATATCTAGTGGCGGCATGAGGACGTTGCAAATACTGGTTTCATACTATGTTCCTTAGGCGAATCACTTTCTAAATTTAGTAATTTTATTGTGATGTTGCACCATTGGTGACGTGTAACCACACTGTTGGTCTGATAATATACACTCTGGCGATCACTTCTATATTCAGTGTTGTGGTAGTTGTCTAGAAAAACCACTTCATTCGGAGGCAATGCAAAACCTCGATGTATAAAACCAGTGTTGCTTTGAATATGGATACTTGTGAGCACCTATAGAACCAAGACCGCTTGTGACAGTAACATACAATAGCAGTTGCGATCATGGTTTTTAGCATCTGACGGTTTGTAAGACGATTACATTTCTCTTTTTAAAGCACAGTGGTCCCACTCGCAAGAAAAACTTATGAGACATGTCCACCCATCGCTGATTCTTGGTCAGTATTATTTCGTATCGCCAGCAACTAGTTATTGGCGAAGTATTATACTTAGTAGTAGGGGATGAGTGATAGGTTCGCCTTGAGCATCAGGCTTATAAAGTATGTGTGTGTGTTTCCACATGTGCAAAGGAAATGACTGTGTCCAGTCATGAGGAAGGTACGGATTTGACGTGGAATACTGTGATAGCAAAGGGAATAGAAGATTTTTTTTACTTGCAAAGTATGGTAAGTCACAAGAATGGTACAGATATTTCTATTTCCAGAGCCACAACAATCAGCAGGGGGCATTTCTGATACTTCGGTCATTGTCGAATGTTGTCCAGTTAAGACCACAATCACAATATTTAATTGTAAGTATAGCAACCAAATATATATGTAGCCGGTTTTCTAGGACGATTCCGTCTGGGATTGCATGGCACACAGCGGCAGTAGCATGTGGCGGTAATGATCCACGTTTCCGGGTAACGGTACGTGCTGTCGAATGTAAAGGCCTGTTGGGGTGCAGGAATGTACCTAACCTAACCGTGTCGTCCTCTAGACTGCTGAATAGTGAACTAATACTCAGTATGTGTTGGACAGCTTTCGTGATCGAGTGTGTTCCCCATGGAAATTTGAGAAGTTTCAATATGGACGAGTGTTTGCATTGGACCATTATTCCCTTCCATGTAAATTGACCGCTTGACTGGTTCTACAAATTTCTTGCCTTTATTTAGTTGAGAGAACATCGACTGTGGTGTGTGTTGTGTGTATCTATTAGGTGAAAGACGGGTGGTGCTGGTCCTCTAGACATAAGGAAGAACTTGGTTGACTTTGTAAATTATACGGATGATTTGGAATGTGTTATATCACCGACATCCGTATTTTTTTCGAGTTTTGACGTAAATGTCTTCACAGACGAAATAAGTCTCTAGTTACTCAGTGGTTTACAGTATGCTCCACCTCGCTGAAGTTTCAGGTTTCTAGAAAAATAATTTCCAGTCTATATCTTCGGAACTATAGCGTGTAAGTGATCAGTAGCATACTGTTAAGTGCTTGATATCGAGAAGTATAGCGAAAATGGTATGATATTGTGGCAAACCACGTGAAAATACATATGTTATTGTAATCTCAGAGTCTAGAGATAGATGTAGAAAGCAAGCAAGCAGGTAGAGTCCAGAAACAGTAACGCCTTTTTGCCGTGGGGAACCGACCCAGCCTTTGTACACCACTTCAGAGATTCCGAGAAACCTTCTGGCTTGTAACGATTTGGCTCCTGGCTCTCTCTGGAGGATGAATAGTGAACTAATACACAGTTTGCGGTGAGGCACCTACAGGTCCGTGTGTCGTGTTTATAATCTGCAGGAATTTGAGAAGATTCAATACGACGAGTGTTCCCACGGGGGATATTGGTAGCGTCCGAACTCCTACCACTCAAGTCCTCCTGGGTTGGGAGGTCGTCCAAGGCCGCTGGTATCTCTCTGGCTGACACATGCTTCCCCAGCTGCGGTCAAGCGCTGCGTTTACTGAGACAGTTTCTTCCGTCGGCGCTGCCCTATTGCACGGTGAGTACGTGGGATGTATTTGATGACGTGTAGACCACTATTGTGGAGTTTAACTGTTAGTACAATATGGCGATCTGTACAACATAGTTTTGCTGCTGAAAGTCCCGTCTGCAGAAAAAAATAGCGGATGGTGCTCCCACACAGGCAGCAGCAGCAGTTGGCGGGTAAATTCAGCAAGAGCCAATCACAGTGCTCCATTCATTCACAAGACATTTTTTGTGCTGCATCATAGGAGCCTCTACAGACCATTTCCAACAAGATGGGGGCAACATGGGATCCGAACTGACACCTGCGCGTGATTCGGCGGCTGACGGCCGTGTCGTCACTTCGGCTGTGCATCCGGATTCCTGGCAGCATGTACAGAGTCAGCAGCATTGGCACTGGGCTTTGGGATGTGTTCTTACTATCGATCTTTTGTGTAAACAATGTTCCATCGATTTCGTTCACCAATAGGATGCTGGGAATTAAAATAAACTATTCCATACATGTGAAGGATATCCTTTTAATTAATTTGCATTAAGTTTTTATATCAATGTGGTATTAGCGGTACAATAGTTAAGGGTAGGGTGTGGGTGGCGGGTGACATGGAACAGAACAGCTGATTAAGTGTAGAACACTAGGTTAATCTGCATAATTAATTTGCATAATTCTTATGTAAAATGCGGTACAATAGTTTAAGGGGTTGGCGGTGTGTGACAGAGAAGGGTGCGTCAGAAATGGCGTTCAAAAGCGTGTGAAAATCGGAAAGTGCACCAGAAAATGGTGGGAGGACATAACTAATTACTTAATTTGGTATCAATGGCGGTACAATAGTTTGAGGGGAAGGGGGTGACATGGAATACCACATAACAAAACAACAGGTTAAGTGCCAACAAGAGGCCAAACATTAGGTGAAGACACCCAGAGTACAGTGCTGAACTTTAGGTTATGCAACATGTTTGCCCCATGTAATTACTTCTTACAAGACTTACGTCTTTCCTAACAGCAGAGAACGATGAGAAAGAGAAATCCAACCCCTGCAAACGGAATTTTTTAAAAATAAACAATGTATCCTTGAATTTCTTGTTATGAGATTCTTCCTCTCCACCACAGAGCCACCAATTTCCATATATTCCATACACTACATTGAATCCCATAAATTGTTTAAATAAACAATATTGCACACATTGTGTAAATTCTTTAAACAATATTCCATACACTGAAATCGATTTCCTGAGAAATTCTTTAACTAAATAAATAAACTATATTCCATACACTGCCATAAATAATTAAGCAATATTCTGCACATTGTCTAAACTGATTAAACAGTATTCCATAAACTGCAATCAAATTCCCTCCAAATGACCGATCAACTGAGTCTTTTTCCAACCAATTTCAAGGAGGGGGGTTTACCAGAGAGGGAGAGGCTAATTAATTGATCAATTTAATTAAGTAGTCAATCAAACTGATAAGAGTGAGAGAGGCTATTCCAATAACCCAAACCTGAAAGTGTACCTGTAGCAGCGAGGGGGATGGAGTGATTTGGTACTTTCCTGAGGGCTGGGAGGGGAGAGGAAGAGGGAGGGGGTTAACGACCTACAAGGTTAAGGACTTGTCAATTAAAAAGAAGGATCCTTTTAGTAAAACAATAATTTAAGGACCTTTCAATCAAAGGACAATAGGTTAATGACCTGTTAATCAAAGGAGAACAACAGGTTTGCCCCTGAATACATACCAGCCCCTGATGTAGGGAACCCACACTAACAAAATGTGCTGATGTCCTTGTTATCGTACTACTGGCAAAGACTCTTGTCAAATGCTAAAACTAGCGGTAAATGCCAATTCAAAAGCGAAAGGATGTTAACGTCTTCCGTTAAATTTCCCAGTCACCCTTTACAAATGACATGTTTCATGTCAGCTACTGCAGGTAGTGTTGTTGTTGTGGTCTTCAGCCCTGAGACTGGTTTGATGCAGCTCTCCATGCTACTCTATCCTGTGCAAGCGTCTTCATCTTCCAGTGCTTACTTCAACCTACATCCTTCTGAATCTGCTTAGTGTATTCATATCTTGGTCTCCCTCTACGATTTTTACCCTCCACGCTGCCCTCCAATGCTAAATTTGTGATCCCTTGATGCCTCAGAACATGTCCTACCAACCGGTCCCTTCTTCGTGTCGAGTTGTGCCACAAACTCCTCTTCACCCCAATTCTCTTCAATACCTCCTCATTAGTTATGTGATCTACCCATCTGCAGGTAGTATAAGGACGAAAATATTGCTGAAGTCATCTGTTTTCGTTGCAATAGCATTTAACGTGGTTGAAGTTCGTACTTTTGGGGAGTAGTTCAAAACTGAGTATCCACTTCAACAATGTAGGAAAAATATCACAAATGCGAAACTCACATCTGACTCAGCGTAGTTACACTTACTCACCAAGCAGAAATTCTAATTCTATGTGATTCAGTTTCAGTACTCTGATGTAAGACTGTTTGGCAGTGCTCGTTCGTACCGAAGTTGACTTGTTGGGCTCAATAACCACACTGTAACAGTGATAAAGTGTGCAATCAATGCATACGGATTGCTGAAACTGCTGAATTTAATAGTTCCATGGCTTTCACTTGTGTATTTGTCTGACCTAAACTGGCTCTGCATCAGTTCAGGCCCTACGTAGTACAACATCATACTGGCACCAGCAGTATGCTCTTACTGCCAGTTTCATTTTTCGTTTCACTTGATTTTCAGTTACTGAAATAAAATCACATGTACACCTAACAGAAGAGGTTTCATTTCGTTCCTTCTTCCTTTCTGAGAGTTTGTGTAATTTTTCAGTCAGCTTTTACCTGCTAACCATAAAAATGCTAAAAGACTCACAAATCATTATTTAGTAGTGTTATGGCTGTAACATACTGGACAGCCAGGCTGTAGCAGCTGGGAGAGACCGCCGAAATGTTGAGTAGCCAGGTAGTGGAAGCCGGCTTTAGCAGCCTGCGATCAGTTGTGACCGACTAGCCGAGTGAGATGGATGTGGATGATGTTATATTTATTTAGGCTCACTTTACTACAATTATAAAAATTAGTTTTATGTTGTTTTACTTCCTTTGTGTGATGTGGATTATAAGTTCTCTTACATAGATACTGGAGCATACAGAAAATGTAGTCACTCATCTATTTTTAAGCAATCAGTTTTGTATGAAAATCTCACGAACAAAAACTTACGACTTCCAGAGGAAAGCCCAATATTAAATAACAGGATAGTGATGTACGTTATTGTGGGAGTTGAGGCATTTTGTACATCTGAAAATTTAATGTTTCCTTATGGAGGAATGCACATTTGGCACTATGGGAAATACATGTAGAAGTTTTGATCAGCTACTGGTTTTTCGATAAGAATTTTCAATTGCCATAATAAATGGATGGCGTGTTTTACATAATTATGTGCGAAAAAGAGATGGCTATAAATTACTCCACAGCACTGCTGATCGCTATAAGTGAGAAGCGAACAGCTGCTTTGACAGTGTGCAATTCTGCAGGAGTGGAACCTTCCCATTGTAACAAGTTAACTTTCTGACTCAGCTCATCTGCATTTCCCTGTATATTGCTTGGTTCATGAATTGCCTCAAAGATCAAATTCTTACTGCCCAGTGTATAAGATACTTGATGGATCTTTTAAACCTAACAGCCACTTCAAAGGTACATGATCTTATATGATTTTGTATTTCCTCCCAAAATTATGACATTGAAACTTCGAGGAGCGTTCAATCAGAAATGCAACACATTTTTTTCCTGAAAGCAGGTTGTTTTTATTCTCGATTTCAATATACCATATTATTTAGCACTCCTTGGCTACAAAACCCTATTTTTCAACACAATCCCCTTTCAATGCTATGGCCTTACGCCATCTTACTGGGACGACCTATATGCCTGCATGGTACCACTCTACTGGTCAACGTCAGAACCAACGTCTTGCTGCATCAGTAACCTCCCTATCAGGTATGTCCTACCTCCAGTGGAGTGCATAATTCGCTAGGTCAAACAGATGGAAGCTAAAGGTGCCAATCTAGGCAGTAGGGTGGCTGAGGGAGAACAGTCCTATGAAGTTTTGTGAGCGCCTCTCGGATACGCAGACTTGTGTGAGGCCTTGTGTTTTTATTGAGAAGAAGTTCGTCGGCATTTTTGTGGTGATGAAATGGCTGAAGTCGTTTCGTCAGTTTACTTAGGGTGCACAATTTCAGAGTTGATCATTGCACCATGAGGGAGGATACCAGGACTTCAGAGTCCCAGAAGACTGTCGCCAAAGCTTTACTGGCTGATGGGGTGGTCTTGAACTTTTTCTTGAGATGGGAGGTGGTGTGGTGCCTATCCATGGATCGCTGTTTTGTTTCTGGCTCAAAGTGATGAACCCATGTTTCATCACCTGTGACAAAATTTGACAAAAAATTGTCATGATCAGCCTCTTAATGAGCATGCAATACCGTACAGATGGTCATTTGTTGCTCTTTATGGTCTTCTGCAACAGCAACAGAGATGTCCAGTTGTGCAGCACTGTATTTGATTGGAAACTATCAATCACCTTGCATGAGAACTTTAAGAAAATGGAACGTCTGCAGCCATTCTTTACGTCATATTTATTTTGTAGGAACAAGTTTCGGCACTTCAATGCTCCATCTTCAGGCCGTAGTTGATGCTGAAAGGGTTATCATGATCCACATATACACTGCATCAGAGTTGGTTGGCAGTTGATGGTTATAATGCTGACTCCATATTTACTGATACACTATATGATCAAAATTATATGGACACCCCCAAAAACATACGGTTTTCATATTAGGTGCACTGTGCTGCCACCTACAGGCAGGTGCTCCATATCAGCGACCTCAGTAGTCATTAGACATCATGAGAGAGCAGAATGAGGCACTTTGCAAAACTCATGGACTTCGAATGTAGTCAGGTGATTGGGCGTCACTTGTGTCATAAGTCTGTATGCAAGATTTCCACACTCCTGAACATCCCTAGGTCCACTGCTTCCAATCTGATAGTGAAGTGGAAACGTGAAGGCCCACGTACAGCACAAAAGCATACAGGTCGACCTTGTCTGTTGACTGACAGAGACTGCCGAGATTTGAAGAGGGTCATAATGTGTAATAGGCAGATATCTATCCAGACCAATAGTAGGACAAAGATAGCATGGCCACATTGATTGTTGCCAAATTTATTCAAGACAGTGGCAATAATGTCGTCCAAGATCTCAGCCTGTAGACTTGGCCACAGCACATGACGTCATCCAAGATGGCGGATGTGACGTCATTTAAGATGGTGAATTGGGCTACCTCCAATAACCTAACCACACCCCTACTCTCCCCATCCCCAGAAAATGGCGAGAAGTTCAAATTCAAACATGACAATGCAACACACCTCTACTTACCTAAGAAAATGGCATGGAAATAGGTCACTTGTGCTACATCCACTGACATAAGTCATCCAACCGCTACCTCATCCTAGGAACTGGCAGGAAGAGGTCTCAGCCGGTGCTGGACATAAGCTTTATTTTGCAATCAGTCCCTATTTACACACTTTGAGACATTACCACCATCCAGTGTGGTCGCCATGGGATCCGCAGTCCAACTGACCTAGTACACAGTACTGCCACCAGAGGGTGCTGTCGTTCATTCTAGGACATAACCCAAGCTGGCTGTCTGGAGGGGAAAATGACTCAACCTGAGCTGGGCTGCTGGAGAGAGGAGGAACTGTACTTTATTTATTTTGGAACAATTTATTTATGTATGGATTTGAGATAGTATATTTATCACACTAATACAAAACATATGCTCTGACATGATTGGGGTCACGCTGCACAGCCTACAGACCTGTAAACTACTAGTAAATTACCGAAATAACACTCTGCAGACAAGCAAGAAACTCAATTACCGGAAAAATTTCAGTACACAGCACACAGACATGGAAACTCCTCCTAAATAATGCAGTACGCTGATGTGCAGACATGAAATCAACTCGTAAACTGTCCAAATAATGCATAGCACAGCCTACAGTTCTGCTCGCAAAATATTGCAACAGACATGCAAACAACATGGGCAGGCGCCGCCCGTCACCCTCTGCCCACTGGACTGCACAGGAGGCTACTGCACACGCTCCCAGAAGTCAGGATGCACCAGCAGTCCTGAGAAGTGATGCTACTGTCAGCTGCCAAGCCATGCACAAGTGCCCATACGGGTCCCTCAAGCATGAGGCGGCGACATCCCTTTCATACTTGACACCTGAGAAATTCTTCGCGAAGTACGTGAGCACCTACGCACCATTGCTGACATGACTGGAAGGGAGCAATGACCTATTTTCAGAGCGCAGATGCTACAAGGGCTACGCAAGCCACTGCCAGATGCATGCCAGCATGAGCCATCACTCTCACCCCGCTGCTGACGACATGTCAAAGTCAACTTTACAGTTATAGTTCTGCGAGTGTTATAGCGACGTCTTATAGCGACGTCACATGTGTATCTAAATAAGCGCCAAGTCATCGTCTGATCCGCGCACCTGTATGTTCACTGTTGCTGGTATGATCCCTCTCTCTACCTGGGGTCCAGAGACTCACCCTAGCAGATGCTGCAGAAATCCGTTTCAGAATTGCACAGGGTGCATTGTTCCTCGTGATCCTAATGGGACATGTGTTACATGCATACTTATGTCACAGATCATGCAACAGAAACCTGTTTGACCGCTCGTGATTCTAACGGGACATGCGTGACGTGTGGCTGATGCATCGCTGTGCGTAGCTACATACCACCACAAGTGCATCTAGCAATGTTCTCAATGTTATACTGAAGTCACATGGCTACTTTACATAATTCGTATAGCTATCAACCGCTAGACACTCATACGTTTACCACAACGATAGACAGCATCGTATATACTACTTGCAGCACTAGACAGTTTCCCATAGCCGATGGTCACAAGTCATCCACTCCCAGTCGGTGACCAGAGCGCCATCAGCGGACCAAAGTCACTCTCAGAACTGTTATACAAATTCAGGCTCGTTTCACCTTGGCACAAACGCGTTACTCTTTCTGGTCCGGATCTGCTTGGTTGCTTTTTTACACCCATCTACAGACTCTGGTATTAGAAGAACGCTTGTATTTTCGCATGGTTTGCCGTAATATTATACCATTTTTGCGGTACTTCTCGATATCAAGCACACAATAGTATCCTACCGATCGGCCGCACAACATAATTCCGAAGATATAGAATGGAAATTATTTCTCTACTAACCGCAAACTTTAGAAAGGTGGAGCGTGCTCTAGACCACTGTGTAACTAGAAACTTATCCCGTCTGTGAAGACCTTTGCGTGAGAACTCGAGACAAATAGAGGAAAATGATATTTCCGCTCATGAATACCGATGTCGGTGATGTAACAGATTTCAAATCATCCCTATAATTAACAAAGTCAACTAAGGTGTTTCTCATGTTTAGAGAACCAGCATACGTATCTTTCACCTGCTAGATGCACACACCAAAATCGATGTTCCCTCACTAAATAAAGGCGCGAAATGTGAATAAGCAGTCAACTGAACAATTTCCATGGAAGGGAATAACGGTCCAGTGCAAACACACGTCCATATCTACATCTACATCCATACTCCGCAAGCCACCTGACGGTGTGTGGCGGAGGGTACCTTGAGTACCTCTATCGGTTCTCCCTTCTATTCCAGTCTCGTATTGTTCGTGGAAAGAAGGATTGTCGGTATGCTTCTGTGTGGGCTCTAATCTCTCTGATGTTATCCTCATGGTCTCTTCGCGAGATATACGTAGGAGGGAGCAATATACTGCTTGACTCCTCGGTGAAGGTATGTTCTCGAAACTTCAACAAAAGCCCGTATCGAGCTACTGAGCGTCTCTCCTGCAGAGTCTTCCACTGGAGTTTATCTATCATCTCCTTGACGCTTTCGCGATTACTAAATGACCCTGTAACAAAGCGTGCTGCTCCCCGTTGGATATTCTCTATCTCTTCTATCAACCCTATCTGGTACAGATCCCACACTGCTGAGCAGTATTCAAGCAGTGGGCGAACAATCGTACTGTATCCTACTTCCTTTGTTTTCGGATTGCATTTCCTTAGGATTCTTCCAATGAATCTCAGTCTGGCATCTGCTTTACCGACGATTAACTTTATATGATCATTCCATTTTAAATCACTCCTAATGCGTAATCCCAGATAATTTATGGAATTAACTGCTTCCAGTTGCTGACCTGCTATATTGTAGCTAAATGATAAGGGATCTTTCTTTCTATGTATTCACAGCACATTACACTTGTCTACATTGAGATTCAATTGCCATTCCCTGCACCATGCGTCAATTCGCTGCAGATCCTCCTGCATTTCAATACAATTTTCCATCCTTACAATCTCTTCAATCCAATCACACAATTGGTCTGATAGTCCATATGCTCTTACTTTATTCATTAAATGACTGTGGGGAACTGTATCGAACGCCTTGCGGAAGTCAGAAAACAAGGCATCTACCTGGGAACCCGTGTCCATGGCCCTCTGAGTCTCGTGGACGAATAGCGCGAGCTGTGTTTCACAAGATCGTCTTTTTCGAAACCCATGCTGATTCCTACAGAGCAGATTTCTAGTCTCCAGAAAAGTCATTATACTCGAACATAATACGTGTTCCAAAATTCTACAACTGATCGACGTTAGAGATATAGGTCTATAGTTCTACACATCTGTTCGACGTCCCTTCTTGAAAACGTGGATGACCTGTGCCCTTTTCCAATCTTTTCGAGCGCTGCGCTCTTCTAGAGACCTACGGTAACCCGCTGCAAGAAGGGGGGCAAGTTCCTTCGCGTACTCTGTGTAAAATCGAACTGGTATCCCATCAGGTCTAGCGGCCTTTCCTCTTTTGAGCGATTTTAATTGTTTTTCTATCCCTCTGACGTCTATTTCGATATCTACCATTTTGTCATCTGTGCGACAATCTAGAGAAGGAACTACAGTGCAGTCTTCCTCTGTGAAATAGCTTTGGAAAAAGACATTTAATATTTTGGCCTTTAGTCTGTCATCCTCTGTTTCAGTACCATTTTGGTCACAGAGTGTCTGGACATTTTGTTTTGAACCACCTACCGCTTTGACATAAGACCAAAAGTTCTTAGGATTTTTTGCCAAGTCAGTACATAGAACTTTACTTTCGAATTCATTGAACGCCCCTCGCATAGCCCTCCTCACACTACATTTCGCTTCGCGTAATTTTTGTTTGTCTGTAAGGCTTTGGCTATGTTTATGTTTGTTGTGAAGTTCCCTTTGCCTCCGCAGCAGGTTTCTAACTCGGTTGTTGTACCACGGTGGCTCTTTTCCATCTCTTACGATCTTGCTTGGCACATACTCATCTAACGCATATTGTACGATGGTTTTGAACTTTGTCCACTGATCCTCAACACTATCTGTACTTGAGACAAAACTTTTGAGTTGAGCCGTCAGGTACTCTGAAATCTGATTTTTGTCACTTTTGCTAAACAGAAAATTCTTCCTACCTTTTTTAATATTTCTATTTACGGCTGAAACCATCGCTGCAGTAACCGCTTTATGATCGCTGATTCCCTGTTCTGCGTTAACTGTTTCAAATAGTTCGGGTCTGCTTGTCACCAGAAGGTTTAATATGTTATCGCTACGAGTCGGTTCTGTGTTTAACTGCTCAAGGTAATTTTCAGATAAAACACTTAAAAAAATTTCACTGGATTCTTTCTCCCTGCCACCTGTTATGAACGTTTGAGTCTTCCAGTCTATATCCGGCATATTAAAATCTCCACCCAGAACTATAACATGGTCAGGAAATCTACTCGAAATATTTTCCAAATTATCCTTCAGGTGCTCAGCCACAACAGCTTCTGAGCCAGGGGGCCTATAGTGACATCCAATTGCCATGTCTGAGCCTGCTTTAACCGTGACCTTCACCCAAATTATTTCAAATTTCGGATCTCCGTCAATTTCCTTCGATACTATTGCACTTCTTATCGCTATAAACACGCCTCCCCCTTCACTGTCCAGCCTGTCTCTGCGATATACATTCCAATCTGAGTTTAGAATTTCATTACTGTTTACATCTGGTTTCAGCCAACTTTCTGTCCCTAGTACTATGTGGGCATTGTGACCGTTTATTAATGAGAGCAGTTCTGGGACCTTTCTATAGACGCTCCTGCAGTTTACTATTAGCACATTAATATTGTTTTCCCTGTTGCATTTTGCCTACTCCCTCCTTGCCGCGTCTCAGGAGGCGTCTTGTCGGGCCTAGGGAGGGAATTCTCTAACCTAAAAAACCCACATGTGCACTCCACACGTACTCCGCTACCCTTGTAGCCGCTTCCTGCGTGTAGTGCACGCCTGACCTATTCAGGAGGACCCTACATTTCTCCACCGGATAGCGGAGTTCGAGAAATTTGCACCCCAGATATCCGCAGAATCGTCTGCGTCTCTGGTTTAAGCCTTCCACTCGGCCCCAAACCAGAGGACCGCGATCGGTTCTGGGAACGATACTACAAATAGTTAGCTCAGATTCCACCCCGCGAGCGAGGCTTTGCGCCTTCACCAACTCAGCCAACCGCCTGTATGAACTGAGGATGACCTCTGAACCCAGACGACAGGAGTCATTGGTGCCGACATGAGCAACAATTTGCAGTCGGGTGCACCCAGTGCTCTCTATCGCCACCGGCAGAGCCTCCTCCACATCTCGGATGAGACCCCCTAACAAGTAGACAGAGTGAACACTGGCCTTCTTCCCCGACCTTTCCGCTATTTCCCTAAGGGACTCCATCACCTGCCTAACGTTGGAGCTCCCAATCACTAATAAACCCCTCCCCCCGTGTGCCTGCTCGGACCTTGCTGAAGGAGCTGCCACATGTTCACTCACAGGCAGAGCGGGCGATGCCACACGGCCAGCCTCCACAGCGACCCTCCGCCTCGTACGCCGCGAACGCCGCTGAACCCGCCACTCCTCTTGGGGAGAGGGTGGCCCAACCGCGCCCGGTACCCGCGAAGATGTCTCGACAGCAGGGACAGTGGGTGAAGCATGTGACACCTGGGGTGTACCATGCGACGCACCAGACTCCCTATGCCGTTACACTCCAAGGCAGCAGCCTGAAGACGGCTGACCGCGGCCATCAACACTTTCAGCTGTTGGCCAGCTCCTCCTGCGTCCGTACACAGCAGTCACACATCCTATCCATCCCAAGAAATCAATTTACTGTAGAGAGTTAATCAACTTTTAACTAGACTGCTAATTCACTAAAGGTGGCTGATAGTTGACTAACCTGTGGTTACTAGACACTTGTCAAATTTCCACATGAGCACGAAACTTATCCAACACATACTAAGTATTAGTTCGCTATTCGGTCGTCTAGAGGACAACATGGTTAAGTCAGCTACATTCCTACACTCAAACAGGACTTTCCATTGGACGTCTCGTACCGTTAATGGGAAACGTTAATAATTCCCGCCACAGGTCACCTGCGCCCCACGCTAAGCACACATAGACAGAATAATCCTAAGAAAAAAAGATACGGCCTCATATATATTTTATCCCTGTACTTACAACTAAATGTTACGATTGCGATCTCAGTTGAATGACATTGAACAATGAACGAAGTATCGTAAATACACCCTGCTGACGGCTGTGGCACTGGAAATAGAAATATCGGTACCGTTCTCACGACTTGACGTACTCTTCCCTTTGCTATCACAGTACTCCACGCCAAATCTCTATCTTCCTTACGACTGGACATAATTTTTTCCTTTGCACTTGTCGGAACACAAATACATACTCTATAATCCTGATGCTCAAGATAAACCTGTCACGCACCCCCTACTACTAAGTATAATACTGTCCAAAAATCAACCATTGGTGGACATGTCTCACAAGTTTTTCTTGCGAGTGTTACCACCATGTCTTAGAAAGAGAGGCGTAATCCTCTTACAAACCGCTACACGTTAAAAAAGAAACAAAAAAAAAACGCAACTATATTACCGTCACAAACGGTCTTGGTACTACAGGTGAACACACATATCCATGTTGAAAGCTATATTGGCTTTATAAATCCACGTATAGCATCACCTACGAATGATGTGTTTTTTTCAGAGAAATTCCGAGACGGTGATAGTTGGAGAGTATATTATAAGACCAGCAGTCCAGTTACACGTCGCCGACTGTGCACCCTCGTAATAAAATTACCGAATTTCGAATGTGATTCTGCTAAGGAGTGTGGTATGAAACCGGTATTTGCAACTCCCTCACACTGCCGCCGCTAGATATTTCTCCAGTATACAGGGTGAGTCACCTAACATTACCGCTGGATATATTTCGTAAACCACATCAAATACTGACGAATCGATTCCACAGACCTAACGTGAGGGGAGGGGCTAGTGTAATTGGTTTATACAAACCATAAAAAAATGCACGGAAGTATATTTTCTAACACAAACCTACGTTTTTTTAAAATGTAACCCCGTTAGTTTTGTTAGCACATCAGAACGTATAACACATAATCAGTGCCGTTTGTTGCATTGTAAAATGTTAATTACGTCCGGAGATATTGTAACCTAAAGTTGACGCTAGAGTACCACTCCTCCGCTGTTTGATCGTGTATATCGGAGAGCACCGAATTACGTAGGGATCCAAAGGGAACGGTGATGGACCTTAGGTACAGAAGAGACTGGAACAGCACATTACGTCCACATGCAAACACCTTTTTATTGGTCTTTTTCACTGACGCACATGTACATTACCATGAGAGGTGAGGTACACGTTCGACGGGCGTTTATAGGGCGTGGAGGACGCATAAATTGGCCAGCCCGTTCTCCTGATCTTACACCTCTGGACTTCTTTCTGTGGGGTACGTTAAAGGAGAATGTGTACCGTGATGTGCCTACAACCCCAGAGGATATGAGACAACGTGTTGTGGCAGCCTGCGGCGACATTACACCAGATGCACTGCGGCGTGTACGACATTCATTACGCCAGAGATTGCAATTGTGTGCAGCAAATGATGGCCACCACATTGAACATCTATTGGCCTGACATGTCGGGACACACTCTATTCCACTCCGTAATTGAAAACGGAAACCACGTGTGTACGTGTACCTCACCCCTCATGGTGATTGAGAAAGTACTTGCGTATCTTCTGGTTGGTGCAGAGCAATTTGCACATGGGAACAAGTATGCAGCAGCAAGAGGAATTTGAGAAAACGTTGACATCTAAGCGAAGGGAATCAGGGAAGCAGTTTTTTTTCTATCGAGGCAGCGTTATAGTGTATATCTGTTGAGGTACCAGTGATACACGTGAGTTGACTACTGTATTTGACGCTTTTCAGGAAAACAGAGAACAATCTGTCTCTATACTTACCTGCACCAGTGTTAAAGGATTACAGAGAGTGGACAGGGTTATCGTTTGAGATCGAACTGTAACGAGGTTCGATCTAATGGTAGACTGATGATGCATTCTAGAGAGGGATAAATTGCTGTGGGTCAATTTTTTCAACTCTTCTGTCACGCTGCATCAGTTACATGACATAGCCTGCGTTCAACTCGTATACAGCCACGTGTTCTGTATGTGATTTAAAGCACTGTCTATTTGCGATCCTTAACGGTAAACCTGTCGGTCATCAGAGGACTTCCATCTCATGTGTGATGGGATGCGACACATTCCTCTAAACGAACTATGATTTATGCGATGTACTCCGTCCCCCTGTCGCATATTGGGTGTAAAATCAAGACTTCAGCTTCAGAACTAAGTTCGCAATAGGTGCTTGTGAGGCACAGCAATCCCTGTTTATACATTCGCATGACAGATGTGCTGTTTACGGGTTAGTGGCGGAATGACTTGTAATTTTCACACATCGGACGCTGCTGCTATGCATTTATCTGTTTCCTTGTAAGAGGTATTCCCCGTTACTAACCATAATTTTATATAGGGCTGATGCAGGCGTAGTATAATTTCTGAAGCGTTATCAGATGTGAACAGTGGACGCTATTCATCTCTGGAAGGCTATATTGTGCTCGTATCACACAGAGACAATTTTTTAAGGAAGTAGTTTTTTAGTTTTACGTTTCGATAACATAGTTTATCGTAGAGAAACCGGGAAGAAGGATGTATGTCATGCACTTGAAATATACACTCCCGGAAATGGAAAAAAGAACACATTGACACCGGTGTGTCAGACCCACCATACTTGCTCCGGACACTGCGAGAGGGCTGTACAAGCAATGATCACACGCACGGCACAGCGGACACACCAGGAACCGCGGTGTTGGCCGTCGAACGGCGCTAGCTGCGCAGCATTTGTGCACCGCCGCCGTCAGTGTCAGCCAGTTTGCCGTGGCATACGGAGCTCCATCGCAGTCTTTAACACTGGTAGCATGCCGCGACAGCGTGGACGTGAACCGTATGTGCAGTTGACGGACTTTGAGCGAGGGCGTATAGTGGGCATGCGGGAGGCCGGGTGGACGTACCGCCGAATTGCTCAACACGTGGGGCGTGAGGTCTCCACAGTACATCGATGTTGTCGCCAGTGGTCGGCGGAAGGTGCACGTGCCCGTCGACCTGGGACCGGACCGCAGCGACGCACGGATGCACGCCAAGACCGTAGGATCCTACGCAGTGCCGTAGGGGACCGCACCGCCACTTCCCAGCAAATTAGGGACACTGTTGCTCCTGGGGTATCGGCGAGGACCATTCGCAACCATCTCCATGAAGCTGGGCTACGGTCCCGCACACCGTTAGGCCGTCTTCCGCTCACGCCCCAACATCGTGCAGCCCGCCTCCAGTGGTGTCGCGACAGGCGTGAGTGGAGGGACGAATGGAGACGTGTCGTCTTCAGCGATGAGAGTCGCTTCTGCCTTGGTGCCAATGATGGTCGTATGCGTGTTTGGCGCCGTGCAGGTGAGCGCCACAATCAGGACTGCATACGACCGAGGCACACAGGGCCAACACCCGGCATCATGGTGTGGGGAGCGATCTCCTACACTGGCCGTACACCACTGGTGATCGTCGAGGGGACACTGAATAGTGCACGGTACATCCAAATCGTCATCGAACCCATCGTTCTACCATTCCTAAACCGGCAAGGGAACTTGCTGTTCCAACAGGACAATGCACGTCCGCATGTATCCCGTGCCACCCAACGTGCTCTAGAAGGTGTAAGTCAACTACCTTGGCCAGCAAGATCTCCGGATCTGTCCCCCATTGAGCATGTTTGGGACTGGATGAAGCGTCGTCTCACGCGGTCTGCACGTCCAGCACGAACGCTGGTCCAACTGAGGCGCCAGGTGGAAATGGCATGGCAAGCCGTTCCACAGGGCTACATCCAGCATCTCTACGATCGTCTCCATGGGAGAATAGCAGCCTGCATTGCTGCGAAAGGTGGATATACACTGTACTAGTGCCGACATTGTGCATGCTCTGTTACCTGTGTCTATGTGCCTGTGGTTCTGTCAGTGTGATCATGTGATGTATCTGACCCCAGGAATGTGTCAATAAAGTTTCCCCATCCTGGGACAATGAATTCACGGTGTTCTTATTTCAATTTCCAGGAGTGTATTTCTTACATTGGAATATTAACAGCGCTACATTCCATACTACTGATAGGTCAGAAACGCAAGCGAGCTAACATTATAGCCTGTTTTAAGTGCCTTAGGCGTGCATGTATTTATGTTCTCTCTTACCGATATCTTCCACGTACTGATCCTAGACTCTGGAATAATACTTTAAAATTAATAGCTTACTTGATATACATAAAAGTGCTTCGAACTCCATTCATCTGGAGCTCCACCACGCATAAAAATCACACGTTTCTTGTTCTTCTTCACCGTCTGTTGTTACATCACAACACTTTCAAATCTGCTACTATACATCGATAAGAAGTGCCAACCTCCTCGACGTGGGTGCATCTCAAGATATCTTGTGCACTTGGATGGGAGAGAATTCGACAAGCTCCATTCATTCACGAGATGTGGAATGTAGCAGTCTGCTCCTGGTGGATTGAAGATTAAATCGGTAACGGTGCTGCAGGGAGGGTTGGTTAATGATGGTTTGAGGGGGTGTTTCTGTCTCTAATTTTACCCTAAGACTGCGAGAATGCTCTGTGACTCCTGTCAGCATAGAGGTAGATCGTAAATTAAGCACTATGCTCGATGTGTTAGAAATATATAGAGCACAGTCTGATATACTTTGATGATGGATGTGTTCGAGAATTAACAACATTCACAATGATACGTGCAAAGTGGGGAGGGGGTGGTTTAGCTATGATACTAAAATTGGGAATGATGCCCTCAAATTATTGGTTGGTGTTGAAATTGCTGTAAAATTGATATAATTGTTCACACAATCTACTGAAATGCTTACTATTTCAGTACATCAGGGGTGTCTGTCCCATCCTAACCCTCCACTCGTATGCTGTTGGTTACCACATAATGATTCACTGACATCGCTTGTTAGAGTTGGAGAAAGAGTTTTGGTGGAGGGACAACACCTTCTGGGGACGGATATAATCGAAATAGTGATCGGGTGCATGACTGAAATATGAGGAATCAGTTTAAACAGAACATGGAGCCATCAGCTATTCCGTCACTGTGACATATGAGTTTAAATGTAGAGGTCGTCAACCACTTTTGGACATCAGTTTGGAAACTCTCCACAACGCCGCTAAACTCTTCCAGTTTCCTTATGTTGTAACTGTCATTTATTTAAAATCATCCAGCGTGTGTGGTGTGTTATGGTAGGCGCAGTAACAACATGATTTACACCATGTGACGTCTAGTTTTCTGCGAGAGGCAATGGATCAAAAGGTGATAATGTCAGTATAGGACCTGACACAGACCTCGATGTTGTGGGAGAAAAACAAAATGTAGGGCAATGTACAATGTGTGTTACAGCAGAAAAACTAATGTTTCAAACATCGACACAGGGTAACACGGAGCGTCTCTCGCGACTTACAGTATAGTACGTGGGATATGGTCATCATCCTACATTACAGGTGATGAAACTTTAAACTAGTCTGTGCAGTGGATCAGTAGCTATATACTTAATAGGATTGTCACATGTGCTCTATGCTGGCACGAATGCGGTATTTGTTTTCGATATATGGGAGGAGACGGATGGGGTAAAAATCTTAGCGAGTTCTCTATCGAATGAATTAAATGGAGCTTTTATAGTTCGTAATCTTTCTCCGGTGGATAGAACAGAATAACGATGATAGAATGTTGGGGTACAAGACATGAATGGGCCCTGAGGGATTTGAATCTGTAGTACCTGCTTGTAGTTTGGATAAGCACCACATTGCAGTAGGAAAATCCACGTCCTTTCCCCCAGTTCCCGTACTGTCTTTTACACTACCTCATGCTGCAGGAGCAGGTTTCATTTCCATCGAATGGTCAAGACACAGTTCTGTTGCCGTAACTCAGCTTCGCCTGTTTCCACACAGGTTGCAGAAGAGGTAGATATAGCTTTCTCCGCCTTCTACTCAGATCAGATTTACATTGGAACAATCACAAGCGCAAAGCTGCAGGGACACTAGCGCAGAGTCTGAGGGGTAGTTGCAAGATGCATAGGGGCCACCTAAAACCATGTTGGAATTTTACTGTAGCAGATATGTTCGAGAAAGCTGGCACGTTTCGACATATGAGAGTGTCAGAAATATGATTCGCTGGTGGCTTCCCCCATATCCTGTTATGCCTTTGATACTACCTCATGTTGGAGGAGCAGGCTCCGTTTCCTTAGAATGGTCAAAACACAGTTGTGTCGCAGGAACTCAGCTATGCCTGTTTCTACACGGGTTGCAGAAGGTGGTGGATACAGCTTTCTCCAATTGGAATTTTATTGTAGCAGATAGGTTCGAGAAAGGTGGCTCGTTTCAAGACATGAGAGTGTTAGACAATTGATTCACTAGTGGCTGTAACGATTAAAGCACTTGTCCGTAGGATCCAACACAGGTATTCGGTTGAATGGAAAGAGTGGATTCCAAATCGCAGACATCATTTCTACCGAAAGCGTAACACTACAGATCTGAAAAGCTAGCGTACATTTTTTGCGACCTCAATCATCACACCATCTACTACTGTTTGTGATCGTTCTCAACCAACCATCGCCTATAACTCAGTGGGTGTATCAAAGAACCTCTGACATGGCATGGAGACAGAATGCATTACAAATACTGGAGAAATATCTAGTGGTGGCAGTGTGAGGGAGTTGCAAATACCGGTTTCATATCATGCTTCTTAGTCGAATCACTTTCGAAATTCGGTAATTTTATTACGAGGGTGCACCGTCGGTGACGTGTAATTGGACTGTTGGTCGTATAATATACACTCCTACGACCACCATCTCGGAATTTGTCTGAAAAAAAAAAAAACACGTCACTCGTAGGTAATGCTATACGTGAATTTATAAAGCCAGTATAGCTTCCAGCATGGATACTTGTGTTCACCTGTAGTACCAAGACCGTTTGTGATGGTAATATGGTTGCGTTTTTTTTTTAACATGTAGCGGTTTGTAAGAGGATAACGCCTCTCTGTCTAAGACATGGTGGTAGCACTCGCAAGAAAAACTTATGAGACATGCCCACCAATGGTTGATTTTTGGACAGTATTACTTTGTATCGTCTGGAATCATTTATTGGTGAAGTATTATACTTAGTAATAGGGGGTGCGTGACAGGTTTGTCTTGAGCATCAGGATAATAGAGTATGTATTTGTGTTCCGACAAGTGCAAAGGAAAAAATTATGCTCAGTCGTAAGGAAGGTAGGTATTTGACGTGGAGCACTGTGATAGTTAAGGGAAGAGTATGTCAAGTCATAAGAATGGTACCGATATTTCTATTTCCAGAACCACAGCCGTCAGCAGGGTGTATTTACGATACTTCGCTCATTGTTGAATGTCATTCAACTGAGACTGCAATCGTAACATTTAGTTGTAAGTACAGGGATAAAATATATATGAAACCGTTTTTTTTTCTTAGGACTATTCTGTCTATGTGTGTTTAGCGTGGAGCGCAGGTGACCTGTGGCGGGAATTATTAACTTTTCCCATTAACGGTAAGAGACATCCAATGGAGAGTCCTGTTTGAGTGTAGGAATGTAGCTGACTTAACTGTGTTGTCCTCTAGACGGCCGAATAGCGAACTAATACATAGGAGGGTCACTCCAAAAGAAATGCACACAATTTTTTTAAAAATCCATCTTTTATTCCACACGTTTGAAAGTTTTACAGTGTGTAGATTAATCCTTTAGGAACAATATTTTCATTTCTCCGCATAATTTCCATCCCTCTCAACTGCCTTACGCCACCTTGGAACCAGCGCCTGTATACTCACTCGATAAAATTCTGGACCAACCTGTTGGAGCCACTGTTTGGCAGCGCGCACAAGGGAGTCATCATCTTCAAACTTTGTTCCACGAAGAGAGTCTTTCAGTTTCCCAAAAGATGATAGTCACATGGAGCCAGGTCAGGACTGTAAGGCGGGTGTTTCAGTGTTGTCCATCCGAGTTTTGCGATCGCTTCCATGGTTTTTTGACTGACATGTGGCCGTGGATTGTCGTGCAACAGGAAAACATCCTGCTTCTTCTGATGTGGTCGAACACGACTCAGTCGAGCTTGAAGTATCTTCAGTGTCTTCGCATATGCATCAGAATTTATGGTGGTTCCATTTGGCATTATGTCCACATGCAAGAGTCCTTCAGAATCGAAAAACATAGTAGCCATAACTTTTCCAGCAGAAGGTGTGGTTTTGAATTTTTTTTCCTTGGGTGAATTTGCATGATGCCACTCTATTGACTGCCTCTTCGTCTCTGGTGAAAAATGATGGAGCCATGTTTCATCACCTGTCACAATTCTTCCAAGAAATTCATCTCCACCATTCTTGTACTGTTCCAAAAGTTCGCTGCATACCGTTTTTCTTGTTTCTTTGTGAGCCACTGTCAACATCCTGGGAACCCACTTGGCACACACCTTTTTTACCGCCAACAGTTTCAGTATTCTGCAAACACTTCCTTCCCCTATCCCAACGTACCGTGACAATTCGTTCACTGTGATGTGTCTGTCAGCAGTCACCAATTCGTTAACTCTCTGCACGTTGTCTGGAGTGTGTGCAGTATGAAGCCTGCCACTGCGAGGACAATCCTCAATATTGACGTGCCCGCTTTCATCACATAACCTGTTTGCCTACCGACTAATTGTACTGTGATCGGCAGCAGCATCTCCATACACATTTTTCAACCTCTTGTGGATGTTTCCCATTATCTCGTGTTCACTGCACAATAATTCTATGACAGCACGTTGCTTCTGACGAGCCACTGCGAGGACAATCCTCAATATTGACGTGCCCGCTTTCATCACATAACCTGTTTGCCTACCGACTAATTGTACTGTGATCGGCAGCAGCATCTCCATACACATTTTTCAACCTCTTGTGGATGTTTCCCATTATCTCGTGTTCACAGCACAATAATTCTATGACAGCACGTTGCTTCTGACGAGCGTCAAGTGTAGCAGCCATCTTGAAGACATACTGTGACGGCGCCACTCACGGGAACAGGTTGAACTAAGTTTGAAAACAAGCGGCAAGGGTGTATCTACACACTATAAAACTTTCTCACATGTAGAACGAAAACTGTATTTTTACAAAAATAGTGTGCATTTCTTTTGGAGTAACCCTAATAGTATATGTTGGATAGGTTTCATGATCATGTGAAAATTTGAGAAGATTCAATATGGGCATGTGTTTGTACTGGACTATTATTCCCTCCCATGTAAATTGTTTGGTTGACTGCTTCTGCCCATTTCGCGCCCTTTATTTAACTGAGGAAACATCGATTGTAGTGTGAGCATCTAGCACATGGAAGACATGTTTGCTGGATCTCTAGACATGAGAAAAACGTCAGCTGGCTTGGTAAATTATAGAGATGATTTGGAATCTGTTACATCACCGACATCTGTATTCGCGAGTGGAGATGTCATTCTCCTCTATTTGTTTCGAGTTCTCATGTAAAGGTCTTCACAGATGGGATAAGTTTCTAGTTACTCAGTGGTCTAGAGCATGCTCCACATCACTAAAATTTGGGGTTTGTAGAGAAATAATTTCCATTCTGTATCTTTGGAATTATATTGTGCAGACGATCGGTAGGATACTTGCTGTGTGCCTGATATCGAGAAGTACCGCGAAAATGGTATAATATTATAGGAAACCATGTGAATATACATGTGTTCTTATAATCCCAGAGTGTGGAGATGGGTGTAGAAAAGCAAGCCGGTCCGTACCAGCAACAGTAACACGTTTGTGCCGAGGGGAAATGAGCCCGAATTTGTAGAACAGCTCAGAGTGATTTCAGTCCACTGAGGGCGCTCTGGTCATCTGTCGGGAGTGGATGACTTGTGACTGTGGGCTGCAGGAAAAAATGTAGCACTGTGAGGAGCATATACAGTGCTGTCTGTCTTTGTGGTATATATGGGAGTGTCTGGCAGCTATACGAATGATGTAAACGTGGCGATTTTTGTATGGTGCAATATACAAATTGTATGTTTACTACATCGACACAGTACACAGTGATATATTGCAGGGTTGGAGATTGGTTTCACGCTCTAATATTCAAGTTCCTGTCCTCAGTAGGATAGCAGTGTAATTGAGTAAGAGTCTCTCAGTATTTGACAATATGTAGGGCACTTTGGAAGGTTTAATTGTGACTGCAATATGGCTATCTGTATAAAATAGCTTTTTACAGCTGAAAGTCTCATCTGCAGAAAGAAAAAAAAAGTGGATTGTGCTTCTACACCGGTGGCATCAGTAAAATTCGATAAGAGCCAAACATAGTGCTCGATTCATTCACTAGACAACCTATGTGCTGGGATATAGGAGTCTATATATAGGGGTGAGAATGTTTGCGCATGTTTAAAGCAGGAAGGGCAAGACATGATGGACAGAGTGCCACGTTAGGACCATCAGGAGGAATGCATTCGGCGTTATCCCATGCTATTTTCGTAAACAGGTTCTGTTAGGGCAAGAATTTCCATGCATATAAGCTGAGACATCACGAAAGCTCCAACAAAATTGCACATTAAGTATTTCTGGGACACTACACAAATTCCGAGAGTTCGAAAAAAAAAGTTAAAATGTGTGTGAAATCTTACGGGACTTAACTGCTAAGGTCATCAGTCCCTAAGCTTACACACTACTTAACCTCAATTATCCTAAGGACAAACACATACACCCATGCCCAAGGGAGGACTCGAACCTCCGCCGGGACCAGCCGCACAGTCCATGAATGCAGCACCTTAGACCGCTCGGCTAATCCCGCACGGCCGAGAGTTCGACTTAGTTCTTATTTTAGATAGCCACGTGACTTCAGTATAACACTGAGAACATTGCTAGATGCACTTGCAGTGGTATGTAGCTACGCGCAGCGATGCGTCAGCCACACGTCATGCATGACTCGTTAGAATCACAAGCAGTCAAATACATTTCTATTGCATGATCTGTGATGCCAGTATGCATGTCACACATGTCCCATTAGGATCATGAGGAACAATGCACCCTGTGCTATTCTGGAAAAGATTTCTGCAGCATCTGCTAGGGTGAGTCGCTCGGCAAATAGGTCATTGCTGGGCCACAGGTAGAGAGAGGGATCACACCAGCAGTGGTGAAAACATGCGTGCTGCCCAGAGGATGTCCTAGCGCTTATTTAGATATACATGTGACGTCAGTATAACTCTCGAAGAACTTTAACTGTAGAGGTGACTTTGACATCCTGTCGGCAGTGGTGTGAGAGAGATGGTTCATGCTGGGTTGCGTCCGGCAGTGTCTTGTGGCAGTATCGATGTGCATGTGCCCTTGTAGCATCTGCACTCTGCAAATAGGTCTTCTCTCCCATCCGGTCATGTCAGCGATGGTGCCTATGTGATCACGTATTTTTGAGGAATTTCTCAGGTGCCAAGTGTGAAAGGGATGCTACTGCCTCATGCTTGAGGGATCCGTATGGACACTTGTGCATGGCTTGGCAGCTGTTGGCAAGGTAATTTCGCGGGATCTGCCAGTGCATCCTGACTTCTGGGAGCATGTGCGGTAGCCTCCTGTGCAGTCCAGTAGACTGGGGGCGACAGGTGGTACCTGCACATGTTGTTTGCATGTCTGTTGCAATATTTTGTGAGCAGGTCTGTAGGCAGTGCTATCCTTTATTTGGACAGTTTAAGAGTTGATTTTGTGTCCGCACATCAGTGTACTGCATTATTTAGGAGGAGTTTGCATGTCTGTATGCTGTGTACTGAAATTATTTCGGTAACTGATTTGTTTGCATGTCTGCAGAGCGCTATTTCGGTAATTTACGAGTAGTTTACAGGTTGTAGGCTGTGTGGCACGACCCCAAGTATGTCAGAGCGTGTGTTTTGTATCAGTGTGATAAATATACTATCTCAAATCCATCCACAAATAAATTGTTCCAAAATAAATGAAGTACACTCCTTCCTCTCTCCAACAACCAAGTGCAGGATGTGTCATTTTCCCCTCCAGACAGCCACCTTGGGTTACATCACGGAACAGATGACAGCGCCCTCTGGTGGTGGTACTGTGTATTACGCCAGAACCCACTGGTGAACATACTGTTTCCTGCCGTTTTTCCCACCATCTTGGATTACGTCACAGAACGGACGACAGCGCTCTCTGGTGGCAGTATTGTGAACTAGGTCAGTTGTCCTCCTGACCTTGTGGCAAACACTTTTGATGGTGGTAGTGCCTCAAATTGTTTAAATAAAGACTGAATGTAAAATAAAGTCGCACGTCCAGCAGAGGCTGAGTCCTCTTCCCACCAGTTCCTTGGATGAGGTGGCGGTTGGATGACTTAGGTTAGTGGAGGTAGCCCAAGTGACATATTTTCCTGCCATTTCCTTAGGTTAGTAGAGGTGTGTCACATTGTCCTGTTGGAATTTGAACTTCCCGCCATTTTCTGGGGAGGAGTGGGGGGGCCCTGTTAGGTTAGTGGAGATAGACCAGTTGACCTATCTTATTGGCAAAATCTGCCATCTAGAATTACGTCACAACCGTCATCTTGGATGATGCCATGCGCTGTTCCCAAGTCTACAGGTCACCAATGTGAGGCCATGCTCTCTTTGTAGTACTACTCAGGGCCGGCCGCAGTGGCCATGCGGTTCTGGCGCTGCAGTCCAGAACCGCGGGACTGCTACGGTCGCAGGTTCGAATCCTGCCTCGGGCATGGGTGTGTGTGATGTCCTTAGGTTAGTGAGGTTTAAGTAGTTCTAAGTTCTATGGGACTTATGACCTAAGATGTTGAGTCCCATAGTGCTCAGAGCCATTTGAACCATTTGAATCGTACTACTCAGGCCATCACACAGCAATTCCAAACTGCATCAGGATCCACTGCATGTACTATAAAAGTTAGGCAGGATGTGAGAAAATTTGGATTTCATATAAGAGCGGCTGCTAATAAGGCACACATCACACTGGTAAATGCCAAATGACGCCTCGCCTGGTGTAAGAAGCATAAACATTGGACGATTGAATAGTGGAAAAGTGTTGTGTGGAGTGACGAATCATGGTGCACAATGCTGTGATCTGATGGCAGGTTGTGGGTATGGGAATGCCTAGTGAACATCATCTGCCAGCATGCATAGTGCAAACAGTAAAATTTGGAAGCAGTGGTCTTATGGTGTGGTCATGTTTTTCATGGAGGGGGGGGCTTGCACCCCTTGTTGTTTTGTGTGGTACTATCACAGCACAGGCCAACACTGATTTTTAAGCACCTTCTTGCTTCCTACTGTTGAAGAGCATTTCGGGGATGGTGATTGCTTCTTTCAACACGATTGAGCACCTGTTCATAATTTATGGACTGTGGCATAGTGGTTACACTGCAGTAACATCCCTGTAAAGGACTGAACTGCAATGAGTCCTGACCTGAATCCTATAGAACACCTTTTGGATGTTTTGGAACACCAACTTCATGCCAAGCCTCACCGACTGACATCGATACCTCTTCTCAGTGCAACACTCCATGGAGAATGGGCTGCCATTCCCCAAGAAACCTTCCAGCACCTGATTGAACATATGCCTGCGAGAGTGGACACTGTCATCAAGGCTAAGGGTGGGCCAACACCATACTGAATTCCAGCATTACCGATGGAGGGCGCCAAGAAATTGTAAGTCATTTTCAGCCAGGTGCTTGGATACTTTTGATCACATAGTGTATCTGCGTAAGCCAGCTATGTTGGCCATTGATGCTGAAGGGATTATCACAATCCATATAATACATATATGGATCGCGATAATCCCTTCAGCATCAACTATGGCCTGAAGGTGGCGCACTGAAGTGCCAAAACTGGTAGCTACACAATAAATAAGACCAAAAGGACGGCTGTAGGCGTTTCATTTTCTTACAGTAGTGAACGGTCCTGGTACCCAGGACCTACAATTAAAAGGATAGACATACAGAACCTGAATGAGGGTGTCTGCAAGTTCCAATATTGCAGGAGTCACAGCTGTAAGTGGCCAGCCATCACACTGGAGATCAGACTGGTTTGCACAACCTTGTTGTGATTACAGATGCCTTGCCCAACAACACACCTTGCTTTTGTTCACTGGTAGGTCTCTTAGACATTCTGCAAGAGCCTATGAATATCTGCAGTGCTCTGGTTTTCCGCCAAGAGAAACTGAATGACAGCTCTGTGTTTGGAATGCACCTCTGTTACAGGCTCCATTTTGAAGACTGCTTGTGGAGCTGCCACCCTATAAGAACTTCATGAAACTACAGGGGCTGAAGCAGGAATAGTCCACACTGTTCCACAACAAAGTTTTCATTTTTCTAAATTGGTCTAGAAAAAAAAAGTGTATGGCATTACTTATTGACTGCCACTCAAACATTGCGCCATATATGAGCCATAACAACACTCAACATCTCAATTTACCATTGTAGAGTAGTTCTTCTCTGCTTGATTCAGTTGTAGTTATGAATAGGCAACAGACTGAAAAGGGTATTATTACTCTTAACAAGCCTATTGGTCCAGTTGTTAACAAATCTTTGAACTTACTGAACGCTTCTTCGTACGCCAGTATGAGTGAATATTCACTTCTTTCTTCAACAGATGAATGAGTGGTATTATTAGCTCTGTAAATTTCGGTACCAATTTACGATAATCCAAGAAAATTGCATTCCCTCCTCAGTACACAGTACTGAAACATCCTTAATGTTTTTATTAATCTAGGATCTATGAAGAGAAGGTAGATGCTAAGAAACCATGGATAACAGAAGAAATACTTCAGTTGATTGATGAAAGGAGGAAGTACAAACATGTTCCGGGAAAATCAGGAATACAGAAATACAAGTCGCTGAGGAATGAAATAAATAGGAAGTGCAGGGAAGCTAAGACGAAACGGCTGCAGAAAAAATGTGAAGACATCGAAAAAGATATGATTGTCGGAAGGACAGACTCAGCATACAGGAAAGTCAAAACAACCTTTGGTGACATTAAAAGCAACGGTGGTAACATTAAGAGTGCAACGGGAATTCCACTGTTAAATGCAGAGGAGAGAGCCTCTATGAGGCTGAAGATTTGTCTGATGTGATAGAAGAAGAATCAGGAATCGATTTAGAAGAGATAGGGGATCCAGTATTAGAATCGGAATTTAAAAGAGCTTTGGAGGACTTACGGTCAAAAAAGGCAGAAGGGATACATAACATTCCATCAGAATTTCTAAAATCATTGGAGGAAGTGGCAACAAAACGACTATTCACGTTGGTGTGTAGAATATATGAGTCTGGCGATATACCATCTGAGTTTCGGAAAAGCATCATCCACACAATTCCGAAGACGGCAAGAGCTGACAAGTGCAAGAATTATCGCACAATCAGCTTAACAGCTCATGCATCGAAGCTGCTTACAAGAATAATATACAGAAGAATGGAAAAGAAAATTGAGAATGCGCTAGGTGACGATCAGTTTGGCTTTAGGAAAAGTAAAGGGACGAGAGAGGCATTTCTGACGTTACGGCTAATAATAGAAGCAAGGCTAAAGAAAAATCAAGACACTTTAATAGGATTTGTCGACCTGGAAAAAGCGTTCGACAATATAAAATGGAGCAAGCTGTTCGAGATTCTGAAAAAATTCGGGGTAAGTTATAGGGAGAGACGGGTCATATACAATATGTACAACAACCAAGAGGGAATAATAAGAGTGGACGATCAAGAACGAAGTGCTCGTATTAAAAAGGGTGTAAGACAAGGCTGTAGCCTTTCGCCCCTACTCTTCAATCTGTACATCGAGGAAGCAATGATGGAAATAAAAGAAAGGTTCAGGAGTGGAATTAAAATACAAGGTGAAAGGATATCAATGATACGATTCGCTGATGACATTGCTATGCTGAGTGAAAGTGAAGAAGAATTAAATGATCTGCTGAACGGAATGAACAGTCTAATGAGTACACAGTACGGTTTGAGAGTAAATCGGAGAAAGACGAAGGTAATGAGAAGTAGTAGAAATGAGAACAGCGAGAAACTTAACATCAGTATTGATGGTCACGAAGTCAATGAAGTTAAGGAATTCTGCTACCTAGGTAGTAAAATAACCAATGACGGACGGAGCAAGGAGGACATCAAAAGCAGACACGCTATGGCAAAAAAGGCATTTCTGGCCAAGAGAAGTCTACTAATATCAAATACCGGCCTTAATTTGAGGAAGAAATTTCTGAGGATGTACGTCTGGAGTACAGCATTGTATGGTATAGAAACATGGACTGTGGGAAAACCGGAACAGAAGAGAATCGAAGCATTTGAGATGTGGTGCTATAGACAAATGTTGAAAATTAGGTGGACTGGTAAGGTAAGGATTGAAGAGGTTCTACGCAGAATCGGAGAGGAAAGGAATATGTGGAAAACACTGATAAGGAGAAGGGACAGGATGATAGGACATCTGCTAAGACATGAGTGAATGACTTCCATGGTACTAGAGGGAGCTGTAGAGGGCAAAAACTGTAGAGGAAGACAGAGATTTGGAATACGTGAAGCAAATAATTGAGGACGTAGGTTGCAAGTGCTACTCTGAGATGAAGAGGTTAGGCCAGGAAAGGAATTCGTGGCGGGCCGTATCAAACCAGTCAGTAGACTGATGACCACAAAAAAAAAGTATCTATCAAGACTCCCTCACAACTGATTACATGCCCTAAGTGCTGTACTTCCTTAGTATGAAGTGTTGTGTGTACTGCATGCATTTGTTTGAAGGATTACTTTAGTTGTAACACCTGCTCTTCCATGTCCTTTGCAACAACAACTATGTTATCTAAATACGCTATCCAATTTCAGTCCCCACAAAATTCCATCTAAGAGACAGGTAACTGTAGCTGGTACTTTTTAAAATCCAAACAGCATAAACGATACAGTTAATGTCCTAATGAGGCTGTAAATAATGCCTTTGGCCGATCCTCTGGTGCTACTTCTAACTGATGGTAATCTCTCTGCAGATCCATGGTAGAAAAATATCTATATTGCCCAGGTTATCCGAAGTTCCTTTTATATTTGGGGATGGATAAGCATCTGCAACTGTGCAGTTGTTAATGCACCAATAATCACAACAAAAATTATTCACCTTCGTCCCGTCCATAATTTTCTTTGGAACTATCACTACTGGTGCTCTCCAGTAGGTACGGTTTGTGATATACAGGCAGTTCATTACCAGTTTGGATTCTATGCTGTGTCACTGGAGTCACTGGTAAAGACCCATGAGGATCAATCAGATCTTTGTACTCTAACAATAACTCTTCCGTTGCAATTCTTTCTATTCTTTACAATTGTACAACCTTGTCCTGTCATGCAGCGAAACTGGTGACTTATTTAAGCTTAGGGTCTGCTTTCATTCTGTCTAAATGTCCTCCTATAAAAGCTCCAAATTGGCGAATGTCAACCCTTTGACAATTCCATGCACATGGTACCAAAAAGTTATCTATCCCAATGGGTACCACCTGCTCGCCATCTAATTCATGAACACAAACAACACTCCTGCATATGAAACACTGTGCTTTACGTAACTCCTCGTTTTCCTTTATTGATTCTAATACACACAAAACATTTCCCGGAAAATTAATTCCTATGCTCACCCAAAATATCTTCTGGTTCATTATCATACAAGTTGATCGTTGGTGGCCATGCGCGCAGTCTGAGTGGTTTCCCTTGCACTGAGAATGAACTTCACAGCAGTGTGACACTGTCAGCAGTTTCCCACAGGTGGAACAATATCCTGACGAGTTCTACAATGTGTGATCAAGGCCAGTTTTAGTGTGATATTTAAGCAAGAAATCTAATCCTAAGACAGCACAGTAACCGTCATTTATATGAGGAAAACCTCCCACAAAATCCCTGAAAACTCTCGCCCCAATCCAAAAACTCAGTATCACCGGACACAGCGAATGCATGTGGTTCCCACCCACTCTGTTTAACATACATCGTCATGGTCACATACATCCTCTTCCACATGATATCCAAGATTGCCATGGGCACCTGCGGATCCATCTCCAACAAAAATTTGACCTTCCTTCCATCCACTAAGCCACCTAAGCAAAATTCCACTACTGCACACATTTTGGCTGCGTTTATATTCACAGTTAGTGCAGTAGCTCTGGTAGCCCAATTGCCATTTCATGGCTATTTACTATTTCCACCTTGTGTCCCCCTATCGCCTCCCTTGGTAGGGACAAGAACATGTGCTGCTAATGCCTGGACTGGAAGCATATATATTCGCTCTGGCTGGGTGCTCTGTGACATGAACCGACTTCCCACCACATAAGCAGCTGCTGAAGCAGAGCGTAGTGCCACCACATGTACTAACCCAGCTCACAACTACAGGAGCTTACTGTGTCACAGAGTACTACGCCAGCATTACTTTAGCACCCAGCTATAGAATTTCGTAAGTGTTGGGCCTGAACACCCTTCGGCTAGTTGTCTTGCCTAAGGTTGAGGCCACAACACCTTCTACATTAAACAATTTTTAATAAGTACCAGGAAACTTACCAAGGACATTGATGCAGTCTGTTGTTCATTTATAGGCTTCTTCTTTCTGATAGAAAAATTTTTGATCGTTACTTTTTGCCTCTCTGCATTTTATATGTTTGGTGTGAATGGCATTTATGTTGAAATGCATCAAAAATGTGCTTACTGCTTTTACATATAGTTTTAAGAACAGCTTTACTTAAGGATTTCTTTTCACCCCAATCCCTAACTGTTCAGAATTTTGCACACATTAATAAATATACTGCTGAGTATTGTAGACTCTAATCTGTTCAAAGGCAGGCCGTCCTGTATTTAATAATCTGTGGGTGTAAACTCATTAGGCTCTACTAATATTGTTCCTAGCATATTACACCGTTCTTTGACATGGCAGTTTATTTTGCCTATATATTTGTTGTTCTCCGATCGTCTATGGATAATATCACTTGTTATTATTCTTGATGTTGCAAATACGTTTTTCACTGTTTTGATCACATTTCTAGTTCACATTTTCTCCTTCCAAGGATTTTATTTCGTCTTTAAGAGCTTCAGTGTCTCTGTTCACTAAGATTATCAACACTACAAGTTTGTCACCTTCAAACACACGATATGACCGAGGAAACGCTCCACCTATAAAATTCAAGTTGAGTTTCACGCACTTATCACGAAACAAAAAGCTGCACTTCACACGCTTTTTTCATATGCCCTACACGCTATACTACTAGATGTTAAATCTTTTTGTTGAGACTGAAGTGTCACTTCTCTGATATGTCGACATTGGTGTAGTACCGAGTCAAATGCTTAAAAAAAAAAAAAGAAAAAATGGTTCAAATGGCTCTGAGCACTATGGGACTTAACATCTGAGGTCATCAGTCCCCTAGAACTTAAAACTACTTAAACCTAACTAACCTAAGAGCATCACACACATCCATGCCCGAGGCAGGATTAGAACCTGCGGCCGTAGCGGTCGCGTGGTTCCAGACTGAAGCACCTAGAACCGCTCGACCACTTTGGCCGGCGCTTTACAAAAGTCAAGAAGGATTTTAATTTTCTCGTTTGCAGGGGTCATTTCTTTGAGTCTTACACCAACTCTCTGGGGTATCCTACAGCTATAATAATCTGGATTAGATGGGGGTCCGCTGAGTCAAAAGATCCTTGTGTGTACTCCACACACAGTCAGCCAATTGGATAGGACAGCAACCTCTGATGTTAGTGCCCCGCTGATCCTTTTAGAGGGACTAGTGTCCCGCTGATCCTTTTGGAGGGACAATACAATTTTCAAACATATGGCGTAAGTCCAAAAAATCACAGTCTAAGTTTTAATAGAACCTTTGAAGTCTCAGGTACAGATCTTCTACTCGTCTTAGAACCAATGAGCACAATCATTTCCATGGACATCACTACAGTCGATGTAGAACATGAGCAGGAGCCAATTGCTTACAATGCTCCAAAATTTTGGGCGTAGATGTTGAGGAAAACTTGATCTGGAAGCAACAGATTACTGAACTTCTCAAACAATTACGTTCAGTTACATTTGCTCTTTGTATAATTGCTAAATGAACGAATTAACCTCCTGACATATTTGTCATATTTCTACTCAAAAATTTCTCGAGGAAGAATCTTCTGGGGTAACTCATCACTTAGAAAGAATGTATTGATTACATAAAAGCGAGTAGTAAGAATAATATGTGGTGATCACCCAATGACATCACGTAGGTATGTCTTCATGGAGCTAGGCATTTTAACTACACTGTCACAGTACATACACTCCTGGAAATTGAAATAAGAACACCGTGAATTCATTGTCCCAGGAAGGGGAAACTTTATTGACACATTCCTGGGGTCAGATACATCACATGATCACACTGACAGAACCACAGGCACATAGACACAGGCAACAGAGCATGCACAATGTCGGCACTAGTACAGTGTATATCCACCTTTCGCAGCAATACAGGCTGCTATTCTCCCATGGAGACGATCGTAGAGATGCTGGATGTAGTCCTGTGGAACGGCTTGCCATGCCATTTCCACCTGGCGCCTCAGTTGGACCAGCGTTCTTGCTGGACATGCAGACCGCGTGAGACGACGCTTCATCCAGTCCCAAACATGCTCAATGGGGGACAGATCCGGAGAACTTGCTGGCCAGGGTAGTTGACTTACACTTTCTAGAGCACGTTGGGTGGCACGGGATACATGCGGACGTGCATTGTCCTGTTGGAACAGCAAGTTCCCTTGCCGGTCTAGGCATGGTAGAACTATGGGTTCGATGACGGTTTGGATGTACCGTGCACTATTCAGTGTCCCCTCGACGATCACCAGTGGTGTACGGCCAGTGTAGGAGATCGCTCCCCACACCATGATGCTGGGTGTTGGCCCTGTGTGCCTCGGTCGTATGCAGTCCTGATTGTGGCGCTCACCTGCACGGCGCCAAACACGCATACGACCATCATTGGCACCAAGGCAGAAGCGACTCTCATCGCTGAAGACGACACGTCTCCATTCGTCCCTCCATTCACGCCTGTCGCGACACCACTGGAGGCGGGCTGCACGATGTTGGGGCGTGAGCGGAAGACGGCCTAACGGTGTGCGGGACCGTAGCCCAGCTTCATGGAGACGGTTGCGAATGGTCCTCGCCGATACCCCAGGAGCAACAGTGTCCCTAATTTGCTGGGAAGTGGCGGTGCGGTCCCCTACGGCACTGCATAGGATCCTACGGTCTTGGCATGTATCCGTGCGTCGCTGCGGTCCGATCCCAGGTCGACGGGCACGTGCACCTTCCGCCTACCACTGGCGACAACATCGATGTACTGTGGAGACCTCACGCCCCACGTGTTGAGCAATTCGGCGGTACGTCCACCCGGCCTCCCGCATGCCCACTATACGCCCTCGCTCAAAGTCCGTCAACTGCACATACGGTTCACGTCCACGCTGTCGCGGCATGCTACCAGTGTTAAAGACTGCGATGGAGCTCCGTATGCCACGGCAAACTGGCTGACACTGACGGCGGCGGTGCACAAATGCTGCGCAGCTAGCGCCATTCGACGGCCAACACCGCGGTTCCTGGTGTGTCCGCTGTGCCGTGCGTGTGATCATTGCTTGTACAGCCCTCTCGCAGTGTCCGGAGCAAGTATGTTGGGTCTGACACACCGGTGTCAATGCGTTCTTTTTTCCATTTCCAGGAGTGTATATTGGCTAATGAAATAAGTCATACATAATCCATCACAATTTGAAAAGAGCAGTGATGTCAATACCTAAAACATTAGAAGGAAAAATGACCTCCATTACCCATTACTAAAGCTGTCTGTGGCTCAGAAAGGAATTCAGTAAAAAAAAAAAAACCCTTATTTTTAAGTGTAGTCACATGTCTAGAGTTGATAGTACCTTGTTGCCTCAATGGCTACTGGAACAGTCTCTTCAACATGTTGAATCGGGTCCCTGGGCATATACAGGGTGATTTTTTCCACCACATACAAAGTCTAGGGATTTTCACTGTGAGGATGCGGAAAAAAAGATCTAGTGAACTTAAGTCCGGAAATGCATGGTTTCCATGGCAGAGACTATTTATTTAATCATGCTTTGTTACAGAGACTGCAGTCTAACACGTACTGTACCATGCAGCCACAGTTAAGTATCTGTTGAAAATGGTTTTCATTTGCCTGCATGCATGTATGCACTGTAGCATGTTCTGCCTCGTATGTTCACATTGGGCAAGCTGCATCCAAACAGTGTCAAAGGCAGCATGAATACACTGGTCCAGTGTCTCCACATGTGGAATGGGCTCAGCATACATGATACTTTCGAGATATTCCCATAACCAGAAATTGCACGAAATGAGATCTGGTGAATGATCAGGCCTTGCAACTGGACCCTCTCGTCTGATCCATGGACCAGGGAAGACACAATTGAGATCATCCAGAAGTTAACGGCGAAGTGGGCTGGAGCACCGTCGCACCATCATGTAGTAGCTACATAACCTTTCGAATCATCAATGGCACTTCTTCCAGCCGGGCAGTCAAAGTCACCTGCAAGAAACGCCGATAGTTCCGGCCTGTAAGGCCAATTATCGCAGCCCACACACTCTGGCTGCACTGATGCTGATGATTCACTGTCACCATATTGTGCTGGTGTAAGCTCTCGCCAGCACACAGGCAGCCAAAGATGAAGCAAATCTCGATAGTAGGTTCAAATGGCTCTGAGCACTGTGGGACTTCACAGCTGAGGTCATCAGTCCCCTAGAACTTAGAATTACTTAAACCTAACTAACCTAAGGACATCACACACATCCACGCCCGAGTCAGGATTCGAACCTGCGACCGTAATGGTCGCGTGGCTCCAGATTGAAGCGCCTAGAACCGCTCGGCCACTCCGGCCGGCAAATCTCGATAGTAGCCACTGGATGAAGTGCACCTAACACGAGAGAGGTCCCAGACACACTAACAAGCAACAGGCCACCAACGCCCTCTCGACAGCATGCATTTAGGCCGCCGCTGCTGACCGGAGGGCTTCACTGATTCATTCTTCCAGTTTGGCGTCTGTCAGTTGATTTGCAGAGTGGTGCAGTTCACGTCACAGGCTACGACAGCACATAGCAACAAGTTTGTAATAGCAAGATGACATCAGTCTGCAACAGGACTATTTCTGAGGAGCTAGAAACACAACAACTCTATTCAAGTTAAGTTTCCAGTTCATGTAAATAAAGGACTGTATTGATCCATGTGTGCATTTGTGTTGTAGAAGGAGGATAACGGTCACCCATAACAACAACCTCTCCATTGTTTCTTTGTGGTACGAGACTCTACAGTGGCGACGAGGATACTACAGTGGTGATGGGGATACTACAGTGGCGACGAGGATAATTCAGTGGCGATCGTCGATAAGCAACTTTGGCGAAGAGTTTGCTTGATTCTCTTGTGTTTTAGCCTGCAGCGGTGATCGTGTTCAAGTATTTCTGTTTGCTAATTTGTTGTCGTGTTCTTGTATGTATTCTAAGAGGGGAGCCACAGAACTAATCAAATTTGTCTTTTCAGAGATTTTGCTTGTTTTTTACTATAACATATTTGTGTAAACCATGAATTCCTCGCTCCCTCCACCCCCTGCCCCCGCATCACAACTGCAGATGAGAACTGTGATGGATCAAACATAAGTTTTTCAGTTTCGGAACAAAAAAATTGCTACCTTGCTGACGACGGTACGACAACTACTTGCTGCACAAGCTGCATCGGCTGCTCAACCACAACTGATCAAATAACCAGCCCAACAAGTGCCGCCGACTAGTATCCCACCGTTCTGCCAATTTAAGTACACAGGGGAGGAATAGGTTGAATACCTGACTCAGTTCTAAGCACAGTGTCAGGTTCATCATGTTCAAAGTACTGTAAATTGTGGGGTCCCCAGTGTTCAGATTAATACAAAAACTGTTCCTAACCGCGTCTCCCGATGAACTCAGCTATGGCCGAGTAATCGTTGCGTTAACTCAATACTATGACCAGCAAGTCCAAGTAGCTGCAGATGGATATCTTTTGTTTGAAGAAAAAGCTGGAACAGCCATACTGCCTTTGGTACACAGAATTAACGGGCATGACAAGGAAGTTTAAATTTAAGTGTATTTGTGTAACTTTTACTGTGATTTAATGATCTGGGATGATTAATATTCAGTGTCCCGGATAGTAGAATTTGGGAACAGATCTTAAAGTACTCTGACCCATCACATCTCCCAGTGTTGCAAATCTTAGAGCAATACGATCTATGTACCACACAGGCCAATAAGTTTGACCAGGCCCTGATTTCTCAGGTCGAGTCATTCCTTGCTCATGACTGCCCCAAGCAGCCACAACAATGAGCATGTACACAACCACATGCAGCCGGCCCAAGTGGCCGTGCGGTTAAAGGCGCTGCAGTCTGGAACCGCAACACCGCTACGGTCGCAGGTTCGAATCCTGCCTCGGGCATGGATGTTTGTGATGTCCTTAGGTTAGTTAGGTTTAACTAGTTCTAAGTTCTAGGGGACTAATGACCTCAGCAGTTGAGTCCCATAGTGCTCAGAGCCATTTTGAACAACCACATGCACAGCCACGTCGACATTTAACAGGCCTGTGAGATTAGTGACGTCTTGCCCTATATGTTTTGCTCGCCATAAAAGACAGCATTGCCAATCACATAATGCAACACGTTACACGTGTGAAAAAAAAGGTCATATCCAAGCAGTTTGTTTGCAACGGCACAAAAACACCAATTTTGCCCGCTCCCAGAAAAAACAGGCTTGTGCACATGCAGTGAATGCTGTGTTTTCCAAACCTACAGCAGGTTCTGACAAAAGTAAAATTAAGGTTGTGCTTCCTTCTCGCCCTAGCGCTGTGCAACGACGTTCTAACAAACTATTTGTCTCATTACGAATTGCTGGCCATCGTGTGAACTTTCAGTTCACACAGGTGCCTCAGTAACTTAGCTTAAGTGTGCCATGTACGAACAGTTGGGCTCACTATGCTTTTCTCAATCTAGCAAGCACCTCACTACTTACAATAGACAGGAAATTACACTACTTGGACAGTGTAGTTTGCCTGCCACTTACAAATCTCACACTAGGATGGTGAATTTTACTGTACTGAAATCAGGAAAAAGTGAGAATCTAAGTAGGGGAACAAGGACGGCATCATTGCGTTTTCTTAGTGCAGGTTGCCTACATCAGGGGCAAGTATACACTCAAGTGCAAACCTATTATTCTCTTTTGATTGACAGATAATGACACCCTGGGGATAATCCACCCTTCTGATTGAAAGTTCTCCCACCCCTCTCACTCTTTCTCCTCCTGCTCCGCGTCTTCCCAACCTCTCAGGAAACCTCCATTCCACCCCTCTCCCCTCGCTGATAAGGTGCACTTTCTGGCCTGAGTTATTCGCATTCCTCTCCTCCATCTGGGAATTGGCGGCTGTGTGATGGAGAGGAAGGATCTCATGACAGGAAATTCAATTACATAGCTAAAGGTACATCGTTTATTTATAAAAAAAAATCCAGTTTGCAGGGATTGGATTTCTGTTGCTCATCATTCTCTGGTGTTTGGGAAGATGCAGGACTCGTAAGAAGTAATTACATCGATCGCTTTTTTTTATTCTGTTGCGCAAGGAATGCCATCATGAAACAAATACGTAATCTTTCTTATCTATTATTCCTGTCAGTCGTTTATTACCACTCTGGTAGTAAGAATCTATGGATTTCGCTAATAATTATAACAACGCTGATCATTCGCACACCCAGTCAACCACATAAACAAATAGCGACTGGCATTCATCCCTCGGGTTTACTCGGCCCAGGTCGTATAGACCTGCCCCCTTTTGTCTGTGGGAAAGCTTTTAATTTCTAGATGCGACGGGTATCCCCCTGCCAGCATTCAAAAATCAACTTATGATTCTTTCAGGAATCAACTTAGAACGTGTTCAGAAATGTTCAAAAACCAATAAGGATGCATTTCAAAATCATATGAATAAATAATTGGTAGACCAGGCGCATTGAGAAACGAGGTTATTTTCCTCCAAGAATATGAATTTGGCGCCTTCTGAAACTGCATCCAGGGGCAGATAATCTGGTTTGCTCCCCCCCTCCCAACCACCAGGTTCAGGCCTGGTCATGGCCCATATGCTTAGTACTTGTACAAAAACAAACGACAGATTAATGATAGCTGCACCTGCAGCAGATGCAACTCCAGAGCACACATTGTAGGTGCGTGCGCTCTAGAAAGATGCAGTGGGTAGAGTCTGCACAGACTACCGTGGCTGGTAGATGTGCAGACGGCAGAGGATGTGTGAGGAGACATGTTGTGCGGGTTGCGTCAGGCATTATAGGGGAAATGCTGAGCACAGGAGGGGAAACGCCATTCTAAACTGAAGCCTATACCCACATGTTTGTAAGTATTAAGCAGGGCTCTCCAAGCCCACACTAGCATACTGATCATTCAGAACGATCTTTCACCTCTTCTCTACGAAAAGTTACCATCTAAAAAGAATTCCGCTGAAAAGGCAATGATTTATTTTCGCCTGGCTTGTTAACCATATGTAACTTTCAGAGAAGTGTCATGAGTGGCGAATTTTGTATTGAAACCAAACATTTCTCTTGTTGCCATGTTAAAATTTTCTTTTTTTTTGCCAAAATACAGCGCAGTTTACACCATCCCACCTCACTAACATGTGCAGACGCAATTGCGAGAGAGTTCTTAAACAGTAGTTTATTAAGTGAGACCCTGAGGAAAAGGAAGGTCAGTATCTTATGAAAAAGCGCATCCTCGGTACAAAATAAACTTGTAATGTCTTCACTTATATTTTTCCAAAATCCATGGATGTGCTATCTCAGATCAGCTTTCTTGAGATTGGTGACAGATAGAAATCTCCTCTCACATCTAAAGAAAAATTCAATATGTTAGCTAAATTTCATATGCAGCTACATATTATGTAATATGCCCCATGGCAAAATCCTAGTGACCCCAATTTTTAATTGCAAACTTTTCGAATTTCGAACAGTGTCTTATTTCCACGTAAATATCACAATACCTTTGACCATTAATGAAATTATGGGCACATCAAAATGAACCTTACATATAAAGCATCAAGTGAAGCAAAAATGAATTTAAATTTGACTGAACAGGTTCTGAAAAAGCGTTTGAAAAAGACTGTTGGGGGTGTGACTCGATTCTGTCATTGCTGACCAGACAAAAGGGGCAAACGCTGTTGACGTTCCCTTTTTGACAAACTAATGAATACGCCCAGCGGTTTGAACGTAAATTGGCCGCTGCGCTCGGTCACCTTATCCTGCATGGACTGTAATGGTCTTCAGGCATTAAGGACTGGACCCCAGAGCAACACTGAGAAACGAGTCACCCTGGCACATTTTGGATGATGCTGCATCCGCTGTATACAGAAAGACCAAAGAAAGCTTCACAAGGCACTCAAAACCATGGCAGTGTGCCACTCCGGCTAGATGAGATACTGTGCAGATGGAGAGAAAACAAATGAGGTCGGCGACCACTGAATGAAATGATTTTTTTCAAGAATGTACATTGCATTGGTGCAAGTAATCACGAAAGCGTCAGACCTAAGAAATGAAAGTGAAACGTGGAATCTCTTGTAAAGTGGAAATGCTGCTGACGTGCTGCCCTAAGCCCAATGAATCCAGCAGCCAATGGCTGTTGAGCAGAGCAGTATGACGGCGAATCCAGTAGTGGAAACAAAAGGTGAACATTATAGATGCACCCTAAAAAATAAATACAGACAGAAGAGACTCTGTAGCACTATAGTGGTATTAACAGTTGGGTCACTGGTTAAGGTTTTTTTTAATTGCAGTTGTGTAGTGACAAAGAGTAATTGTAGTTGCAGCATTTTTGTAGAATTAGAATTTTTTTAAAAATAGAAACAGAAACAAATAATTAATACACATATGTATTGCTGTCCACAAAAATATGACTGTATGGCCTGTATTAGCATTCTGGATAATAGGATATAATATGAAGAACAAATAAATAAATGTGATTTGCCTAAGAGGTACCATTATTCACTGTACTGGTACCGGTACATATTTACAACGATATGAACTGCCAACGATTGACAGATCTCTACTATATTGCGTTTGCCTCCTCTTCACACAGGACAATGATGCAGTTGAATTCAAGAGCTAAGCTTATGTCTTAATCATAAAATGTCAAACATTGATTTAGAAGAAATAGGTCAAAGAGCGTCAAAAACAGAATTTGTCACTAATTATATCAAGCTTAAACGGCGATAAAAGGAGCGATGGTTTTCTGAAAAGATATTACTATGTTACCAAAGTTGATACAACATTCAAATGAAGGTTACAATTTACACTAAGAAATATGTTATGGACAATAGTGGCAATTGTTGGGTTGTTCCCAAAAATACTCATTTTAACATGTAAAAGTGGACTGAAACTATGGAACGACTGTTTTTAAACGGGGATGCTGTTGCCACAAATTTTGTAGGGAGTACTAATTTAGTTTACAACTGATAAAATAGTAGTAATTTGGTGCAGCACTCAAAAATGTTCGAAAACACGCAGTATATTACGATATACAAAACACTAAAATATTATAATCTAGAATCTCGAACTGGTGCCATATGGCATATGAAGTGCCACACCAAGGAAAATCGGAATGTCGGCTTAAACATGTAACTAAATGTTCGATATATGGGGTGAAGCGAAATCCGCGCACTCCGCCTTCGCAGCGCGATTCCTCACATGCCACTGATAAAAAAATGTCTCTCACAATATTTCGTCCGGCGAGTACATCCAGTAGGAAAAGGACATTCTGTAAGATGTGAAACCTGTTTTCTTTGTATCCTTCTCCAATGGTCCCATAGATTAGTACCAACTATTATTCTTGCCTCGTTCAGATCCATTACATTTCGTTAGGGCCTTACATTACCGGTAGGACTAGCAATGTGCTTTGCGAATAATGTCCTAATTCAGTTACTATTTGTATGTGTTATCACCATGGTCCCACTAATTATGCCTTTCGACACTGAGTCTGGTAATTGCACACTGTTTAGTATGTATCTCAATGTATTATTATTATTATTATTACTATTATTCTATTGATGAGATTGTGGAAACATTACATCTATTAGTCCGCAGCTCGTGGTCGTGCGGTAGCGTTCTCGCTTCCCGCGCCCGGGTTCCCGGGTTCGATTCCCGGCGGGGTCAGGGATTTTCTCTGCCTCGTGATGACTGGGTGTTGTGTGATGTCCTTAGGTTAGTTAGGTTTAAGTAGTTCTAAGTTCTAGGGGACTGATGACCACAGATGTTAAGTCCCATAGTGCTCAGAGACATTTGAACCATTTTTGAACATCTATTACCACGTAATTCAAAACCGAACATTTCACAATTAGCAGTGTCGGGATGAATCACGGAGAACAATATCCGTCAGAGGGGTAATGTGCATTAGGTGTAACAGCGTGCAGAACTGATGGTGTGTTTATACTGTATGCGCTTTCCACCAGACAGGGACTAGTTGTGAGTGGTGTAACGCACCCATGACAGACTCCCATGTACATGCGTACACATATCTAATTTTCTCATTGTGAAGTCTAAACCAGTGTGGCAGATGTATGGCATACACAAAGGATGAATCTGTGGATATGCTTTTGGTCCTTGGTGCATCTGATAACTGGGATGGCGTTGCCACTCGTGAACATGCTACTAGATATCCTCGTCAACGCCATCCAGATAAACATGTGTTTCGTCATCTCGAGCTGTGCCTTTGGGAGTCAGGTTCTCTCCTTCCATCATCGCCTGACAGAGGTCATCCACAGACTCACCATACTCCAGCTACTCAGGAAGCTGTTCTGGAGGTCATACACTAAGAATCTAAGCGAAGTACACATAGTGTAGCAAGGCAGCTGCGTGTCTTGCAACGCATGGTCGTTAACGTGCTCCACAAGCATGGACTGCAACCCTAACACTATGCCTTCACAAAACACACGCATCCTGCAGATCGCCATCAGCGGATGCAATTCTGTGAATGGTTCCACCAACAACAGAAAGCAAACGTTAACTTTGTGAACACTGTAATATGATTCGGATGAAGCAGCATTCATTCGTGAGGGTGTCTTCAATATGCACAACGCCCACTATTGGTGTGAGGATAACCTGCACGTCACCAGCGACCGTGGATATCAAGTTCGCTTTGGTATCAACGTCTGGGCCGGAACATTGGGCGACAGGTTGCCTGATCAGTCGACTACATGAAGGTATCATGCATTCCTATCAAACTATCTGCCTGATGGGCTGGAAGATGTTCCACTACATGTTCAGCAGAGGATATGGTTTCAACATGATGGTGCACCTCCACACTCTGGAATTAATGTGCGACAGTACTTGGACAGAACATTGCCGGGGAAATGGCTCAGACGTGGAGGTCCAGTTGTATGGCTACCGCGTTCACTTGACCTAAATCCCCTGGATTTCTTCCTGTGGGGACACCTAAAGGAGCACGTGTACTCTACTCCGCTGACGAATGTGGAAGAATTGCTAGCGCGTGTTCATGCTGCTCTTGTTACTGTGCACACAGCTTTGCTGCGAAGGGTCCAGAGCTGTACGATCCAGCGGGTTGCGCAATGTTTGGACGTGCAGGGAGGTCGCTTTGAGCATCTGTTATTCTGAGGACAACGTATTCTGTTGTGAAGGTCATGCGTTCATTAATATGGACATTATTATTGTCACAGGTTGCTAACGTGCGACATCTGAGCGCTCATATTACATGTAATATCAGTGACAAGTAGATGTTGTGTTATTGTACTGTGCTATCATCTTTAGCGCCTCGAAAGAGATATTGTTTTTGTAGTTGTTCTGTCCTATGACATGTCATTTGTTTAAACTGTGTATTTCTTATTTGTCTAACCACGTATTTGTTATTTTCACCGTTACACGATGTTGTAAATTTAGGATACATCTGACCTAAGAAACGGTGTATATTACAGAATGAAATTAGAAAAAAAAAAAAAAATGCGCCCCAACCCACGATCGAACATTCAACCTCCTGCATGCTAACCCAAAATTGTATCCACTGCACTAACTGTACAGCACGACTGGTTTGCGCTGACAGAGGGTCTTAACCTACACGTGGTTACAGTGTCGTCAGATTGCCACTCTAACGTCCTTTTTCTGCCGGCTGAGAGACATTTTTTTGTCGCTGGCATGTGAGGAGTCAATCTGCTAGGCCCGAGTGCACGAATTTCGCTTCGCCCTGTATATAGTTCTTTCACTTAATTTTTGTACTGTGTTTTTAAGTCGCCATTGTTGGCAGTGGCCAGAAACAACACTTTAGTGACCTGAAATCGATATACTTTTAGCGACTTCAGCTGATCCAAAACTAGGCAGCCGAAGTTTCACGACCTTGTGAATAAACAGTACACAGTGTGTCAAAGATGAACAATATAGCATCGGTTAATCTCATTCAACACAACGACACTCGTAGAGCAGTAACGAAGCATGGCTTTTGATTCGGGCAGTTGAGAATATTGCCCCTGAAAAAAGCGAAAATGTTTAGAAAATGGTATTAAACAATTAAAAGCATGTTTGAAACTTAACATATTTCTGAAAATCTAGAAAAATTGAAGCTTTCAAACAAAACTGACAATGCCATGCACGCTATGGACTACGACTTTTATAAAAACGAGTGTACCAGTACTAATTTTTCAGAAACCGTGTAGGACTGTTATTTTTCAGCTGATTGACTATTTTGCACAAAGGTCTTGCTGGGGCTGAAACATATGTCCCTACTGTATAATATGGCCACATTCTTCAGGGCCCATTCCAACAATTTCCCCTACAAAACAATTACCTCCACGCATTCTGTCTGTAAACAACAACAGTGGATATGGGGAATTGACAGATGAAAGAATGGGTCTTTCTTACAGCACTGTTCTGCAAAATTTCATATGTGTGTTTACGACAGTCCAAATCAGGGTTGCTAAACGTATGAGTTTCCTCGTACAAATACGAGATTTGTTGTCTGCTACACAAGGTACGAGGAGACGGTGAGGCTCATACAGTTATGTACGAGATTCTAACGTAGGAAATTTTATAACATGATTTTTTTATTGTGGGCAACATTTATAGCGTAAAAGGGTCTTTACACTTTGGCTACATTGGGTGTGCTATATGAAAAGTAGACGCATTGGGTATTTTCGCGGATTTTTTCATTTTAATGTATCTTTTAAAGTTTTCCTAGTTCCCTTAGCTCCCTCAGTGTTCCTCGAAGCTCGTCGGCAGAGTCTGGAACGTTGCGTAGTTTTGCGCACTGCTACCAGCGAATGCGATTTGGAATGTGTGGCACTACAATGAACAGAAGCTCCGTGTGCAGTGGACGCGACAGTGTTTAAGATGATGATAGTGATAGTGATGATGATGATGATGACACTGGAACCTAGAGTCCAGAAGAATGTAATGTCTGCGACTGACTTGTTAGTGATTATATCCGTTCTGAGTATTAAAATAAATTTTTACATGGTTTTCTATGTAATTATGTCTCACTCATTGAATAACTGTCACACATTATGATTTACTTTCGTCTATATTTAATCTTCATTGATATAAAAAAGTACTGTAACTTAATATAAACTTTGACAAATACGCTCTTTCAGCAAATGTGTTTACTTTCATGCTGCTTGCACCACAATAAGCGAGGACGGCGTACCCATTGGCAATAGTGCAAAGAAGCCATTCCGCTGTTACATTCTGGCTTTTGCTTCCGTTCCTCCTTGGCTCACTTCCCCCTCATCCCAGGAAACTTCCTGCCTTGGGCATGGATGTGTGTGATGTCCTTAGGTTAGTTAGGTTTAACTTGTTCTAAGTTCTAGGGGACTAATGACCTCAGAAGTTGAGTCCCATAGTGCTCAGAGCCATTTGAACCATTTGAACCCAGGAAACTAGAAAAACTTTACAAGGAACAGTGGCCCATGGCCATGCGTATTATAAGTTACACTTCTAATTTTCATGGAAATGGCACATGCGCAACAGATTGTTACACAACAATTCAAAAACTGTTAAATGTACTACTCAAGGAGAATAGTAGATCTATTCTCCATAATAATACATTAGACTCGTTCATTTTCTCAATATGGCGCAATATTGTCTAAAATTAGTGCTTCTGTTGGTAGATTTTTGTACTTTTCAGTTACAATTTAAAGTTCTAAAATTCCGACAAACACAACATGCCTGTGACTTTCCTATTACTAAATAAATTAAATGTTTTACTTTAATAATGACATCAATCAATGTTTATTTATTTGCAACTCATAAAAAAATAAGTAGTTGAGAAAGCCTATCTCTAGAATTCATTTTAACTAAGTTTCGAATTTTGCACACTAAAGTGCGTGACAATGAGCTCAAGAAAGTCCAATGGAAACAAAATAATTTTTTTTTCTCATTGATATTAATTTTCGTTTCAGTGGCCTTCAGTCACACAAAAATTGGAATCGTATACTTGAAGTCTAGCCTAAGCTATCCCTAAATAATCATGTCATTGAAAAGAAAAAGCAATCTACCCTGTGGATAGTTAGCTGGGAATCCGCGAGGAACAAATTCAGTTCTTCGTATTTATCGTCTGTGGCTATCGCAAAAGGGAAAGTAGTACTCAGTCGAGAATAGAAGGCCCCTTCCTCCGACGTTTACCAACAATTACCGAACTTAAATCGTAACGCTGCCGACACATGCACTCGAACAATGCGTGGTGTGGTATTACTTCAGTAGGTATTTCATAACGAAGTAGCCACACATTTGAACATGAACACATATGCAACGCTCTTTAACGAAATCAGGCGATCGTTACGGCGCTCTGAGCTCACAGTGCATCAATAGTTCAGCGAAGGTGTGTTTCCGGCACTGACAACAGCCCGCCTCGCCATTTGTGGTACCTACTTTTCTTTGTTCCATACATCTAGTATTGTGTCTTTTGTGTAGTTGTTCGTGCTACCTATTTACCTATAATTATGAGTAATTGTGAGGAAGACAGTGATTGTTGGTGGCTGGACAAAAAAAGGAAGGTAACACATTATTGCAGCATCGCTCACAAAATTTTAGACATCATTGGTAAAAAGGATCCGGCATTTAAGGACTGGCTTTTGTCAGACACCAATGATTCAACTAAAGCCTAGTGTGCATTTTTCCTGGGAACATCGACGAAAGCTGAAATATCTAATTTGAAGACTCACGCCACTACCCAAAACATATAAATAACAAACCAGGTTCTAGAGTAAAAACGCAAACATTAACATCGCTTGGATTCCAAAAAACTGCAATTCCACAAAATAAAGAAAAAGCACGTGCAGAAATTAAACTTGTTGCTTTTTTTTTGCAGAGTATAACATTGCATTTTCGGTTGCTGACCTTTTGATACCTGTATTAAAAGAAGTTGCGCTGGATTCAAAATTAATTAAGGAAATAGAGCTCAAAGGAACTACAGTAACAGCAGTGGTAAAGAACGTTCTTGCAGAAGGTCATAAAGCAGAATTAGCCCAAAAACTACAAAAAAAAATAAATCTTCTGTCATGACGGTCGAGACAACCGACATTACGGCCAAACTGCTTGCCTTGTGGTACGCTATTTTTATCAGAAGCTCAAAAAATATGTAGCACATTTTGGGAGTTGCACAAAATTTTTAAGGAAAGAACCGATGCTGATGATATTCCCACAGCCAGTGCCGTGATTTTATACAGATCTCTTATCGATTCATTCACCAACTATAATGTCCCACTAAAAAACGTTTATAGGCTTTGGCTCAGGGGGGTGTAACGTCATGATGGGTGAAAACTACTCCGTAAAAACTAGATTACAACGTGATTTTAAAGGTATCACAATAGTGACATGTATTTGTCACTCAGCCCATTTTCGTGCTAGCGAAGCATGTAAACAGTTACCTGAAAGTGTAGAGCAACTAGCTCGTGATATTTAGAACTTTTTTAAACACCGTGATAAACGCCAGTTTGACTTTCGTAACTTCCAGTCATTTGTTGAAGTGCAGCCACACAAAATTCTTAAGCCATCTCAGACAAGATGGCTTTCATTGTCAGCAGTGGCGGAAAGAATATTAGAGCAATCGGAAGCCCTACATCCATTTTTTATCAATTTCACAACAAATTGTGCACATAAAGCCAAAGCCGAGGTGCGAATCGAGCAGTATTTAATTCTGAAAAACTCAGAAGCGCAGTAAACAAACTTTATTTTTGTTTCCTTGCATGGTCGCTCTCATTATTTAATAAATTCAGTCTGGAATTTCAAAGCTAGAAAGTCTTTATTCACAATTTACATGAGAAAATACGTGAACTTAACAGAAAATTCTATTGCGTTATTTGCAACGCGAATACGTCACGGGGCCTAATTTAGGTGAAATAGACCCCGAAAGTCAGCGACATCATCTCCATGACACTGAACTCTGTCTTGGCGTAAAAGTTCACGAGCTCTTAAAACATACGGATGTGGTCATACATCCTGCAGATATTGAACAATTATTTTCATGTTGCAGAAATTTCCACAAAGTTGCTGCCACAGAAATTAAAAAAAAAAAAAAGAAAAGAAAAACGATACAACATGGAGGACCCTGTCTTGTCCAAGTTTCAAGTTTTCAAACAAGAAGCCGGCCGCTGGTGGCCGAGCGGTTCTGGCGCTACAGTCTGGAACCGCGCGACCGCTACGGTCGCAAGTTCGAATCCTGCCTCGGGCATGGATGTGTGTGTTGTCCTTAGGTTAGTTAGGTTTAAGTAGTTCTAAGTTCTAGAGGACTTATGACCTCAGCAGTTGAGTCCCATAGTGCTCAGGGCCATTTGAACCATATTTTCAAACAAGAATTAGCAATCTCTCACAATTTTAGGAGCCGTTTCCCAACACTAATGTCTCTTATTGAAGTGGTTCCGCTTATAATTACACCAGATGATCACGCAAAGAAACAAATAATAGACGATCAATGGAGACGGCTGCCGAACGCACAAGCTCGATATCCTGAAGGACTGAAGTAAATTAGTGAGCCAGAAAAGTTTTAGGATCTTTTACTGAAAACTGAACATTTTTCTGAGTTGGTTCTTTTTGCTCTAACTACACTGTCTCTACCTCAACAAATGCTGACTGCGAGCGAGTTTTCAGTAAGGTTAACTTGATAAAAATAGACATAGGAAACCGGCTAACTGTGGGATGTGTGAAAGGGACACTTCTTGCTGCAGAGAGCGTAAAAAGGACCAACGCGTACTGGAAATTGCGTCAATTTTGAACCGACAAAGACATGTATAGCCGCATGACTAGGGAAAAATTGTACGGCAACATGGTACGAGGGCTGGAACTTTAATAGTGGCAACTATTTATTTACAGCTTGTACCAAATAGATACGTGTTTCAAAGTTTTACTGGTCTTCAAAGTAGTCACCAGCATTGTGTATAACCCGTTGCCAGCGATGTGGAAGTCGTAGGATACTCTTAGCAGTGCCAGTTGTGTTGACAGTTCGAGCGGCGCGGGCTACTGCCCGACAAATTTGTAGCAGTTCTGAAGCGAATGTAGCGAAGTGTTTCCTTCAGTTTAGAAATCGAGTTGAACTCACGAGGGCTTACGTCAGGGAAGTGCAGTAGGTGGTATAGCACTTAGCAGACCCAGCAGTCAAAGAAATCAGTAACAACTTGCACTGTACATGCTTGAGCATTGTCCTGCGAAATGATGGTCAGCAGTGGCGTAGCGTGGTTGTAAAGGTTGCGGAGACTCTGCAGATATTATAGGGGGACAAAATACTACAATAAACAATAATTTGAACAAATGAAACAAAATGCGTCAAATAAAACAACAACAGCTACCACTACCACTACCACCTCCACTGATAATAATAATAATAATAACTAACTTGTTCAAGAAACGACGACAAATCTGTAGAATTCCAGCAGCAAGAGAAGAAGCACTTACATTTTCTTGTACACAAGTGCAATGCGCCTGTCTTTTCTTTCCACGAATAAGTATATAACTCGGTGTACAAAGATCTGATCACTGGATAGCTCTCCAAGTAGTGTCTCTTCTATTGCTAACGTGCTCAAACACGACAGCCGGATGTTGGACATTGAATTCCTTAAATAATTCTTCACTCGTTTAAGAGCACTCATGCTTCGTTCACTGCTTGCTGTAGTTGCGGATAGGGTCAAAACCAAACGCAGGAACTTCGTTGTTTCTTCATAAACGGAGTCCAAATCATTGTTGACAATGTACTTCAAGAGGATTCTTGGAGATAAGTGTTTTTCCTCATCAGCGTTTATGTTACACAGTTCATTTTCAAGTTGTTCTTGTTTGAAAAAAGGGTACTGTGCTAACAATTGAAGCAGTTTCAACTTTGGGAATTCTTTTTGATAGTTCAGGAAACAGTTTTCGTTCAAAAGTTCAACAAACTGAATTTGGGGAAAGTCTTTAAGTCTTCTTTCCATCTGAACAATTTGCAAATCCAGTATCTCGTAAGTGCCCTGAGAGATGTCTTTTGACTGTCACAGAATGATAAGTTGCCATTCGAACACAAGCTGCATTTAATGCATTAATCAACGAATGTTTCCGTTCTTAATTGTCATAAGTTTCTCAGAACAGTTCTTATTTCGTCGTGTCAAGCAGTTATACTGACAGATTTTGACTGAAGAAAATTAAAGAGATGATCAAAACACCCTCGGTAGAAGCAAAGCAAGTAGACAAACGCAGGATCATCCATCCGTCGTTTCGTTCCCACAGCACAGCTCAAACATTCTGGATCCCACTGAGAGTCTGTATCATCAAATATATAATTAAAAACACTATATAGCCCTGAGAAATGACTAGATGTTCTTCAAACTGCCTTGGAACGAAAGTTCCAGCTAGTGTTGCTTGCATGTGGCAGTTTAAATCCGTTCCCAGTTAGCAATATAGTTCGATTGATGATTTGCTGAAAAACGCATGGAATGCAGTAAGATCACTTACAAACATGCGTACTTGTATGATTTTGGAGGCGTGTAACAGTACCAAATTCAGCTGGTGTGCGTAACAATGAATAAACAGCGCATAGGGACAGAACTGCTTCACCAATTGTTGTAGTCCACTTTCCCTGCCCGCCATTACTGAAGCGCCATCATATGTTTGATTAACCACTTTTCCTTCCACACTCATTCTTTCAATGCTGCATGAATAATGTTTGACAAACCTTCAGCAGTTTTATCTCCAGAAACATCGTAAAATCCAACGAATCTTTCCTCAATTTTGTCTGCAATAGAGTACCTGAATATTATACTCATTTGAATCTTGCATGACACGTCTAATGTTTCATCAGCCTGAATCGAAATGAAATTGCAGTTCTGAATTTCAGATTTTATCTTCTCATTAACTACCAGAGTTATCATTTCTATTACATCATTCTGTATATCTGGAGAAGTTCCTTTAAAGGTTGAAGATGATGACAGATGGTCTCGGATTAACTGCTCTCCTTGAGCTAGTAAATCCAACAGTTGCCAGATAGTTACCTATGTTGCTGGAGGATTCGCCTTCTCGATGACCGCGAAAGGCTAGTTCTTGTTTACAAAGAAATACAATTGCCTGAATAAGACGAGCCAATACTCTCCCGCAGGATGCAACTTGTTTGTTGTATTTTATTGCTGTCAGACGAGCGGCTTCAGAAAGGGCGTGCTCAATTTTGCTTTTGCCCAGTAACTGAAATGATTCTTTGTTCTGCAGGTGACGTTTTGATATCCGATGCTTTTGTGCTTTCCTGTCAAAGTTCTTTATTGTACAAATGCCCTCATTGCATCATTCCTTTTCACCACCGAACAGAAAACATATATAACAATATAATCCGTTATTAACTGCATTCGCAGTCAGCAAAGCATACTTTTCGTACCAAGCTTTCTGAAAAGTGCGTTTTTGTTTGGCTTCACTTAAAACTACGCTGAGTGTAGGAGTAGGTCGTTTGTCCTTCAATTCGAACTTTTCTATGTACGTCAATCTAGAAAAAGGCCTATTTAATAAAAATTCTGTAAGGTGTTCAGTTGCTGGCTCACTCACGTTGGCGATACAACGAAAATATCCACAAAAACCACACAAGAATGACAATGAACACAAACCGCGCTGTTCACTTCCGTATTAAAAGCCAGCATAGCAGCGGCAGAGACTAGACTCGATACCTGCTAGCAGGTGCAGCGCACCGGCCTTCGTCGAAAAGGGAAAGTGGAGGGGAGCCGAGAAAGCCACTTACACAGCCGGGTAAGGGAAGGGAGGCAGAGACAGAGAGCAGTCGAGTCTCAAGCAGGCAGATACACCAATACTCAGGTTGCGGCTGCGCGGGCTACAAAACTAATGTCTTCGCACATTTAGTGCTCTTAGTAGAAAGTAGTTATATTTTTGTTATGAATTACTGTTGTATCTTTTTTAAGCAGGAATACAGGGGAGACTAAGTCTCAAAGTCTCCCCTCACGCTACGCCACTGAATTGGTCAGGTCCTGCAGAAAGTGTCATCACTTCTGTCTCTATGCTGTTCATTTTTGGAACACAACCTACGACCAGCTTTTGCAAATCCTTGTTACTTCCGAGAGTGAAATAAAATTATATCATAGGTGTTAATCGATATTAAGCATTCACGCATTCCAGTACGTCTCATCTCACCGCCACTATCCCTTCCTCCCGCCCTCCCTCTCCCATGGCCCAAACAGCCGCGACGAGTAATGTGTCCAGAATTTGGTTCTATAAAATATGGCCACTGTAACATTTTATTTGTTGAATTCAAAATTTTTAAATTTACGAATGCCTGCTAAATGCACACTCATTGAATATCTTATAACATTTTAAATGCTTGATAAATGTACGAGGTTTGAAAACCAAAGTACGAGATTTTTAGTTGTTTATGTGCGAGAAAAAAAGTTCTATGGTTGGGAGCCTTGGTTCAAACGCAGTTGCGCTGCAGGCAATGGCGCAGTTTCCTTAAACGATGTGGCAATCCCAGAAACGTACCTGAGGCCTACACAGTGGTAGTTATAGCTGTAGAAGTTCCCTTCTGTTCATCTGCATCATTGTAGAATTGCTGAAATTTGTGGTTTGGTGGACTCATAAACAATCATTTCCCGAAGTGTATAGGAATTCACTACTGGTAATCAGTAGACTGCTTGTACCCCAGATTCAGGGGGGAGATGCAAGTCCCTATCTTCGCCCCTCTATAGCTCCACTTCGCAGATGTACATAATTGTCTTAGATTTGTCTAGAAGGTGCCCTCTGTTTGTCACAGATAGAAGGGACAGGATGATCAGACAGAGCACAATTACAATAAACATGAGCCCATATTAAAGTACCACGCACACTGACCAACTTTTAAGAATAATAATGAGTCTATGTGAATGTTGACTTTCCCGGCATATACTGCTGACGAAATGTTCTCAGGCTTCCGTCTAGGTTACTGCACTGTCATTCCATTATGTTTCAATGAGTCAGTCTCATCATCTTCTGGTGACTTAGGTGGAAGATGTGTGAGAGTGAAACTCTCCAAAATACCATGGAATTTTAGTACAGCATCAGAAAATTTTGTCATTATGAGCTTATTCATTTAATCACAGACATTTTTGCTCAGTGTAATGTACTGACAATGAAAATGATAGACTGTGAAAAAAATAATCTCTCGTTTTGTCAATATACTTTGTATAGTCGTCATTGAACTTATTTTTCACTCTTACTTAAATAAGTGCCTACTCTCAACATAATTTCTTTGCAAAATGAAACAATAAGATGCTTATCAAAATGAGTGTGTTGGACTGGAGAGTCTCTTGTTTCCATTAAATTTTATGAAGGGAGTTGATAACAGTTACATATATTATACTGAATGCTGAGTTAGTAAGTCAGTTCAAAGACAATATTTTGACTCACCATCTTCATCTGTTGCTGCAATAACCTCTTGACTTCGTGGACCAGCGCCAATTTTGTTATAAGCCTGAACTAACACCGTGTACTGGGTATACTTCTGAAGATTTGTCAAAACATATTGCAAAGGCGTGTCAGGAGGCATATCGTAAGTTTTATAGTGATATGCTTCCGTTGAATTTGATTTTTTGTATCCAACATAATAACCTATTATTTCACCATGTTGAAGATACAAATCAGGAGGCTGTAACAAACACATCTTAATTTTATTGTCTCTTAAAAACAATATGGTATGATAAAGTGTCATACCTTGGAACAATTTTCAGACTTTTGCCTCTAGCTAGCCCTGTTATTTTGGAAATGATAGTGTTCACTTTATGTGTACTGCAGTCTTTTTCAGAAATTACAAAAACTACTCCAGAAAAGTAAAGTTTTTCCAAATTTGAAAAACTGTTCCAAGGTACATTATGCTCATGTACCTAGGAACAGATATTCTATTCAAATTTAAAAATGATGCAAGCCAGAAAGTCTTGCCAATTCTGTGCTTTTTAGTCTGTGTGTTACATTATTATTCTGCTACACACCAACAATCAGTAACTGAAATGAAATTAAGAAAAAGTATTACCAGAACACAGTGTCAGATTCAAATAATTTTCAAACAGAAGCTACTGGCAGCAAACACAAATTTCCAGTTTTCAGACAGGCAAAATCTTAAAACATTAAAAAACTCTGTTAATTTGCAAATATCATGTATTCTGTAGTAGGTGACCTTCAGTTTCAAGGTACAAGATCATGGATGATCAGTGAAGTGTGCAGAACTGTCAATATGCTATGTAACTAGTTTTTAAGTTATACAGAATACTATTCACCATAAAACATTCTAATTGAAAAATGAACAATATCATCCAAATAGCTTTAAAATATTATACAGCACTTAAATATGTAGAATTAATAATATTTACAAATGCTGCACAAAACACTGCCTCATGCCTCACAACAACACAGGAAGTGACAGAAACTGCTTATTGTGGTTTCTAGTGAATGTTTTCTTCATCACTGTACAAAAAGCAACAAATGAGAATGGCAGTGAGTGAAAGAGGTGTAGATGAAAAGCAGATTTTAACTGTTGTAGACTAGTTTTAAAAATGCTTTACAGTAATTTATAAATATGGCAGTGAAAAATTCTTGATGGAATATAAATAACAGAAGGACTAAAGGTATCAATGCATTATATAGTTGAGACATTAAGTGGTCAATAACACAAAAGAGAGACTGAAAGCACTGTTAAGCTGGTGGATGATGTCCTTCTTATGTTTACATCTACATTTACATACATACTCTTCAAGCCACAATATAGTGCATGGCAGAGGGTACTTTGTACCACTGCTAGTTATTACCTTTCTTGTTCAATTTCCAAACGGGATGAGGTAAAAATGACTGTCTATCTTCTTCTGTATAAGCCCTGATTACGCTTATCATCTAAATTCTAAAGAACAACTGGTGGTGAAATGTGGATTACCATCCATAGTAAGCTTATCAGTAAATCATATTGTTAAAATGTATTTCAGTACAAGCAACATTAGACTGGAGATCATGAAGAGCTGTAGTTATTTCTGAACAGGTTCTTACAGACTACAGAATTGGTTTTAACACTAACAATGTAATCAGGTAATCAAACAGGCAATAGGTAAGAGTAGGGGATGTTATAAGCTGAAGATAGTATCATTGAGACAAAAAGGCAAAAGTATTTGTCTATAATTTATAATTACAATTTATGTATGTGGTGCACAATTTAGCAAGTATGAGTTATTTCAAAATCAAATAATACAGTTTATTAAATCTAGTCTTTATGTAGGTCATTGAAAAACACTGCCATACTATTTGCCTGTGCTGCATATAATCTATTTCCAAAGCTGAAGTAATGTTAGTATTTGATTTTCAGTACAATATTCACAGAAATGAACCTTTCTGACACTGCAGAAGAATGTGAACCTCTGGCACCAATAGAGCACTGTCACTTAGCTGATTACACAGGTTCAAGTAAAACAAATTTATCCCCCAAAGCATTTGTACTCCTTTTCCAGACTCCTCAGATAAATGAAAAATTAATGCCAGTGGGAGAAAGTATATAGATAGAAGGATTCCAAAGACTGTAAGAAATGCAAGAATGTTACTGAATGTCAAACTATTTCATTGTTGTCATTTGAGCTGAAGCCTTGTATTCACACTATCAGTGAATGCACTTTGCCCAGTAAATTAAACACACCCAATGAGATGACTATCAAAAACTTGTTGTAGATATAAAAATTCACAATTGTGGAAAACACAGTTGTATTCTAGCTACACTAATAAGATAGTTAGAGATATGAGTGGAGAACCTTGTGTACTAGAAGCATTATAAATTACTTTATTAAAATTATTAAAATATTGATTGAAGAGAAAGGCATATAAAGTATTAAATCAATTTGTAATTTTTGGAATAAATTTCAGTACTGTAGAGAGGAACTGCATACCCAGAAAAATAAACTCAAAAAATGTGTGCTGATGTTATGAAAATTTGCTGAAGAGGAATACACACGAAAGATCGTTTCCACACAGGTTTTGTAGAGCACAAATAACACCAATACATAGTACCTTGAGCACATACAGTTATAAGTGATGTTAATGAAAGTATGACTTTCATAAAAACTGAAAATAATTCACCTTGAACACTTGTGTCAGTCTGGCTTGGGACTGTGACCGCAAACATGCCTCCTAGGGGTTCAAGTCAGGATATCAGGCAGACTACTCCTGTTAAAATATATTCTGTTTTAAATATTGTTATGTGGTATTAGTCCTGTGTATTCAAGTATCATTGATTTGTAGGATTAAACCATCACTTGCTTAATAAGAACAAAATCATACAAAAGCATCAATGGCATCCCATAGATTGACTTGCAGAGTCACAGTTCCATGTGTAAATATATGGAAGACTGTGTATCTTGCCTAAAGTCATCTCTTCAGTTAATGGTTGATGGATGGTAGGTTCTGGCTTTTTACTAAATCAAAACAAATTATCTGTCATGTTGTAAACTAACACTGGACACAGCCATGAAGGAAATCATATTACACTGATTGAATTGTGAATGTTCTCTCTTGTAGCAAATCAGGAGGAGTACATGGATGGTTGGTAAAATCACATAATCATCACCTTCATGAAACATTTCACACACAGTACTCTTGATATCACCTACGTCATGGCTGCAGCAACAGGTAACATATTGAAGATGGGATTGAAATTCTATTTTTTGAGTGCATAAGAGAAAATAATGGTAAATTCTGCATATTATAATCCTTGTCTGACATCTGCTGAAATGTCTGGATACTGAACCGCTACACAGTGGCTCTCAGAGTAGATATGTAGATGTAGTAAACGACTGCTGTTGCAGCAGCGAGATCATTTAGTCACTGATCACCTATATATGAATTTGACCTGCCTCACATCTTTCAATTGCCAATTGGTAAATGAGGCCTTAGTGCCATTAGTTCAAGTTATCTATCCCATCAGCATTCATTTACTGAAGTTCACATATGTAGTCTGCAGAGCTACTAACCAGGTTTGAGTCTCATCCTAGCACATTGTTTTAATTGGGCAGAAGATTTCGAAAAAGTACACACTCTGTTGCAGATTGAAGGATTGTTTCAGGAAACAATCTCCTTGGCTATGGCTAAACCATATATGCTCAGCATCCTTTCTTTCAGGAGTGCTACTAGCCTTATCAGGTATACAGAACGTCATGAAGTTTGGAAAATATGAGAGAGGTACTGGCAGGAGCAAAGATGTGAAGGTAGGTTGTGAGCTGTATGAGTAATACTCAACTGGCAATAGAACTGCCCATCAAAGGCAAGATCCAAGTTTGAGTACCAGTCTGCCTCACAGTTTTAATGTGGCTAGAAGTTTCAACACAGTGCACACTCCTTTCCAGAATGAATGATTCCTTCCTGCAGATAATCTCATGGCTGTACTTAAGCCATTTCTCTGCAATATCCTCCCTTCCAGAATTGATTGTCCCACAATGTATGCAGGAGGAATTGTGTAACTTTTGGAAAGTAGGAAACAGATATTGGCAACAGTAATATGGTGATGCCAGGAAAGGTTTTTTAAATATAAAACCTGTATTTGTGGGTAGGAAACAGCGTCTTGTCCCCTTGTCTTCAAGAAGTAACAAGGGAAAAGTACAAATCAAAATTCAGAAAAATGGGAAGCTAATAGAGGACTTTATGTATACAGTTGACTAATAGAGGTAACAATAAGTCAGGAATTACATCAGTTTATGAGACTTCAAGTTACTTATTCCTTATGTGGCTAATTTTTGCATCCCCTGAAATCAATTTTCCTCTGTTTTCATCTGTAATGACAAGGAAGAAGGATACCTTTGCTTCTATTTTATAACAAACTTTCAAACTTTTTCTAGCTTCCAGTCCCCTGATTTTATAGTAATTTGTAGTCATTAAACTTTCATACTAATGGTGCTTCAGAAGATCCATTGTGATACTGCTATATGTGTACTACAGTTTCGTAATGGTCCACTATCATTTCATTGTTTGGGGGGATCAAGTATTTCTGGTACAATATAGTTTTAACTACCATGAGATTAAATAAGAATGAATATAAAACTAAGATGCTATACATTTGCTCTTCCCTTTATCCAACAGTATTCCGTGCACTATTTACATACTTTCACAAAATATGTGCCAGTATAGCAAATGTTAATGAATTATTTACTCACCTTCCATGTGACAACAAGAGACATTGAATCTTTCATTTTCACCTTAACGTCTCTGGGTGGTGCCTCTGGAACCTCCTCCAGAGTAGTGACAGTAAGTATATCACTTGAATTAGACATACCAACTGAATTTTCAGCAAGCACTCTGATATTGTAGGTATGGGCAGGCATTAGGTCATTGATAGAGCCACTCAAAGTGTCCCCATCTACCACAACCTGAGCAACATTCTTGTACCAAGCAACTGTCAACAAACACATTTACTGCTCTTGCAACAGTACTTTGCAGTCACTATGGTAAGTTATAAATTATTTATTTTATTACAAAAATAAAACAACTTACCTGATGAATTTTTGTACTGAATAATGTAGGACTTGATTGGACTATTGCCATTGTATGGTTGTTCCCACATAAGATCCACTGAACGACTTGAGTAATTGCTGATATGCACATGTAATGGCGCTTCTGGAGGCTCTTGTACATATAACCACACCTCTGAACGGTCAGTGCCATATTTATTTTTTGCAACACAAACAAATAATGATGTGTCACCTTTGTCAACATTCTTGAAAGTCAAAGTTGAGAACATGCCTTTATCTGTATCATTTTCTAAGAGAGTCATTCTGGAATTATTTACCGGACTAAACTGCAGATCTCCTCGATACCACTTTATAGAAATTGGTGTATCGCCTTCCACAGTGCAGTCAATAGTTACAAAATTTCCTTTTATAGCTGTCACATTCTGAAATGGCTTCAAAAATTTTGCAGGCACTGAAAGAAAGCATAGTTGTTTGCTGGCATAATGAGTATCAAGTGTAGACTTAGGTGAATAAATAATGACATGAATGATAAGTAGCTTATGTGGAACTTACTATGTACAAACATTTACTAACCATATTCTTTTAACAGGTCACATCAAATATGAGCTTTATATATATACATGGTAGCAAAGGATGTCTCAAGTTATTCATTACTCTTAACATCAGATAATGTGAATTATAAATGCTAAATTGTGAAATAAATGTTCATTGTACTTATAAAATTAATGCATCACTAATGTTGTTGGTGCTTGTACTGGTCATGATCCCTGTTTATGTTAGAACCCTCTCAAATGATAATATATAAAACAGTTAAATTAACTTATCATGAAAAATTCTTGTTGCATATTGTGATCTCCCTAAGTGGTTCGCAGTGTGCACATAAAAATACTGTCCAAAATAGTTACTACAAAAGAGTGAAAAGCAACAATGTTTTTATTGAGTAATATTAATCTTAAAATATTGTATCTGTTGGCAGTGATTGAGCATGTGATATCTTAGTGACACTTCTGTTTAAGTGGAGGCTGCTCAATTCCACATGGATCTACCACACTGAACTGCAAAGTATTTAACAGACTGCCATGATTGTTATGTATTTGCCACTTTATCTCAGGAAACCTTTTATAACAAAATAGTCATTAGTAGAATATTGTGACATTAAATAATATTAATAGGAGCATATAGGCAGTAGCCAAAATAGTGCATCCATTAAAGAGCTGTATAAAATATTAGCTAAGGAAGTACCAGTTCAATAACACTAACACATAAAAGAACATAAAGTAAAACTTAAATCTTTGTATTAAGAAATCCTTTGCTGGCAAGGAAAACCCATCCTGGTAATTGTTCACATAACATAGTTATTCAGAGAGAAACCATGTTCACTGCTGATAATGAAATAGTGCATGAATTTATCAAAAAGATAAAAAATCTGTAGCAACTGCAACAATAGTTATTACAATGTGGACAGAATGATGACATAATTATGATAGTTGCAATGTTGCAGACCATATATTCAGCAGCCGACAGCTCCTGCAGAGAGTAAAAGAAGGATACCTTTCTTGAGAGTATTGAACAAATATGTAGAGAGATGTACATTCACTGAAAATATGTACCATGAAAAATATTGGCCAGAGAGAAAGAAAAACAACAGTATAAAATTTTGCAGTGCTATAATGTTCTGCGAGAGATCAATGAGATTTATGCCATTCACATAGTTATTGTAGTTGTGTTTAGCCCTGATTACATTAGATTAGATTAGATTAGTTTCAATTTTCATCCCATAGACCCAAAAATGAGATGATTCTGGTGGGTGTGGAACATGTCAGAAAGTATAACATAAAAAACATAAAACGTCTGAATATAATACTCATCATTTGTCAGGAGGTTACCAAAACAGGTGAATACATTACAGTAAACTGGAACTGTTAATATTTACAGAATTAATACACTGCTAGAATGAAACTTAGTTATGCACTTTCAATAAATTTATCATACACAGAATACCTAATCTTGTCTGTTGAGACCAAATGCTGTCAAAACTGAAATCAAACAGTCATTTTTACTTAATCTGATCTAACAGTCTCTGTTAAGATGTAATCTATAGAGTAAGTCTTTCAAACGTGCTTTATCTGAAACCAAGTTTTTAATAGTTGCTGGCAATTTATTGAAAATGTGTGTTCCTGAATACTGGACTCCTTTTTGGACAAAGGTAAGTGATTTTAGGTCTTTATGCAGATTGTTCTTACTCCTAGAATTGATACTATGTATTGAGGTATTGGTTGGAAACAGAGATATATTACTTGCAACAAATTTCATTAATGAATAAATACACTAAGAAGCACAGTGGTTAGAATATAAAGCCCCCTGAACATCTTTTTACATGATGTTCTTGAATTTACACAACAAATGATTCTATTGCATGCTTTTGCACGCTAAAAACTTTTGCTCGGTTTGATAAGTTGCCCTGGAATATGATCCTGTATGACATTATAGAATGAAAGTAACCAAAGCATGCAATTTTTTAAGTATTTATAGCTCCTACATCTGACATAATTCTCACTACAAACACACACTTGCTTCAGTGCTTCAGCAATTCTGTGTAATGCTCTTCCTAGCTTAATTTATTGTTGAGTTGTAATCTCAGAAATTTAACACTGTCAACCTCTTTGATCTGCATGTCTTCATGTATTATACACATGCTGGAAGGAAATCTCTTACAGGTTCTGCACTGCACGTAGTGAGTCTTTCCAAAGTTTGATGGCAGTGAACTAGCTTTAAACCATTTATTAATGTAAATGAAAATTTGATTAGCAGCCATTTCTAAATCTGACTTGCTACTTATTGCAATGTTTGTATCATCTGCAAACAAAACAAACTTAGCATATGGCAATGTAACAGATGAAAGGTCATTAATGTACACAAGATAAAGACGGAACCTTGAGGAACACTACATGTAGTTAATTCCCTCTCAGATAAAGGCTGACTGCTTACTGCACAGGTATTTTGCAATGAAACACTTTATTTCCTATTAATTAGATAAGACTCAAACCATTTCACAGCGATGTTGGTGACACCATTATATTCTAATTTACTTAAGGGATGCTGTGATTCACAAGCCAAAGCTTTTGACAGGTGGTAGAAAATGTCAGTAGCTTCTAAATTGTTATCTAATGAAATAAATACATTCTCATTGTATGTGTAAATAGCGTTTTCTATATCAGAGAACTTAAGAAACCCAAATTGGGACTTGAACAATTTATTATTTGCACTCAGATACTTAAGGAGATGCTTGATCACTACCTTTACAAACTCTTTTGAAAAGGCTGGCAAATGTGATATTGGCCAATTGTTTGATGGTATCTCTTTATCTCCCTTCTTGTAAAGAGGCTTAGTGTCATCATATTTTAGCCAGTCTGGAAATGTTCTGCTGATAAGAGATTGATTACACAAATAACTTAAGAAAGAACTCAACTCGCATGAGCACTCTTTGATTAACTTCATTGATATGTTATGATTCTCACTAGAATACTTAGGTTTTAAGGAGTTTATGATGGATACTACTTCTTTGAGAGAACTGAGTATCATTTCCATTTTACTGAAGTCATTTTTAAAGACTGTTCTCAAATACTCCATTGCCCTGTTCACTGAACATGATATCCCCAAGCTGTCAGTAACAGAAACGAAGTACTGCTGCAACAGAAGCAGAAAGATGTGTTTTGTATATGTTTTATTTTATTTGTCAATGTAACTTTTAAACCTAACTTTCATTTTCATATTATTTTCAGCGGAAATAAACTGTTTAAACACAGGTTTGTTCTGTAGATAGTGAAAGTTCTGCAACTCAGTGCAGTAGCACATCACAACAAACTGAGTTTACAGTCCCTTAGTTTTAACTTCCTCATCAAACTGATATCTGTGGGAGGTCATGTGACTTGGCACCTACTGGAGAGAGGAGTACCATCTGCCTTCTTCAGTTTGATGCCCAGAAAGCAAGTTAGATTTAATTAACACCTACATAAATGTACCTTCTCACTGACCCTGCTCTAAGTAACTACTTCACCATGTTGTTTACTATCCATTATGTGATGCATTATTAAAAAAAATCTGTAAGTAAGGATTTACTAAGAAATTCTAAAATAATCTGTGGAGTATTTCCTTTTTTATTCAATAATTTTCTGACAGTTGGTTTGAATACCACTGTGGTTTACTTGTCATGGCACTACTATATGTGTTATGCCATTAACTTCCTCCAGCCTTTGAACTAATTTACTCTGCCAGTTATATGGGAATCTACAGTTTAATTTGGATTCCAAAACATGGTGCAACTCAGAATTTTTTACACTAACAAACAGTGCTGGAAGTAAAAAGTGACAGGTAAAAGTCCTAGGGCTCACCAGGGATTGAACCTGAGAACTTAAGTTCAGGTGTTGCTCATTACCACATCTTCCTGAGACTGTTCTTTACAAGATAGGGATTAGGAACCATGATAAAGTTATTGTAACAATGGTTATAAAAGGCAATAAGTTCATAGAAAATGAGATAACAGTGAACAGTTTGGTAGATATGACAGAAAGTCACCAACATTGTACTTGAAAGATAACTTGAGACACTGTATTTTAGAGCTGAGAAAAAAATCTAGAATGTAACGGGCATAATGATTACACAGTGAACCAACAAGGACCAAGTAAGGTAATAAAAGATAATGGACATCCACCTTAGTTTAATATCAGTATTTGGAAAAGGAGAATGTTTTGAAAAGAGATACCATTTACACTCTTACTCCATAGACAGAATATAAGAAAACTGGTAGAGAAAACCTAATGGTGACACATGGGTCATGCATAAGGACCACAATAATTTTCAGTCTGATCCTTGTAGAATGTCTACCCGAATATCCTCTGAAGTTCTAGCTTTTAAAAGCCAATGAACAGGTCCAAATCCTCCTTTCAGTTCATAGGCTTCCGTAAAAAGTTTTCCGTAGGGGCAAGATTCAGGGGTTGCCAGTCTGTATGTTGCCTATTTAATGTGGTGAATTTAGAAACATGTCATTCCCAATTACTAAATTTGACAGGCATACACAAAACGTCTTGTACTGGTGTCAGAAGATTAATAGTTATCTACTTAGTATTTTTAACATACCAAAATGATAAGCATATTTCAATATTATATGCAAAGTACATCTTTTTATTTCATTAATACAAATATAGATAAAATATTGATTTAATGACCTGGAATTACATTCTCATATGATTAAATCCAGGGTATCCAATGAGTTGTGAAATAAAGCTAGAAAATATTCACAAAAATAATTTACTAATACTTTCATAATGTTAGACTGAAACTGAAAATTCAAAACCTGAAATAGGAAAAGTCAGAATGACAGAGAAAAGCTAGTTGCATGTCAACAAATATGCCACATTAATATTCCTTGAAGTGGAGACACAGGGAATAAACTTTTAAAAAAGACTTATTCAACTTTGAAGCCATCTATAACACTTTATTGCTTTTAGAACTTCAAAACTGTTCATGTTAATGGATTTATTTGATTATTTTCAGGAGTTCTGGTTTTTAGTGTACTACTAAGTGAAACTGAACAAAGTGTATTTTGAAAGCTACATTTAGTGTGGCTGATTAGGAAAAGTGTAGCTCAAGACTGATATATGACTAGATGAATGTGAGAAACCTCCCAAAACCATCATATTCTCAAATTGTGCAGTATGCCAAATGGAATGCAAAATTCTTAGCTTTGTGACAGCATGTTGCACTGTGTTGCCCCCATAGATTTTGAGAACTTCACAGTAATGTTGATCTCATTTTTTCCTTCTTGAAATTTCACATTTTCTCCCTCTCTTCTAGTGAAGAAAATATTTTCTTTCTCTGATACAATTTAGGAGGTTGTGTTCTTCTGAAAGTAGTACAATGGCTATACCATGAAATGCTGAATGCAGAATCTGATAGCCATGGTGGGTTTTATTTTTCCATACAAAAATGCTGAATTAAGTGTTGGTAATTCCAGTGTGTATCCTTATATGAACTGAGGATGGATGAATGGCTGCCATGTTTAAACTGTTTGTCCAAGAATGTCCAAGACTGATTTTATTCCTGGTACGGAAGCAACATCTGTGCAGTAGCTATGGGAGCAACTTGAAATACCAACTGTAGCCAGCGGGGTCCCGAGCGGTTCTAGGTGCTACAGTCTGGAACCGCCTGACAGCTATGGTCGCAGGTACAAATCCTGCCTTGGACATGCGTGTGTGTGATGTCTTTAGGTTAGTTAGGTTTAAGTAGTTCTAAGTTATAGGGGACTGATGAGACTGATGACCTCAGAAGTTAAGTCACATAGTGCTCAGAGCCATTTGAACCATTTGAACCAACTGGAAACAACACCTGTCCAAAGTTTCAAACAATTTCAATAGATGGCAGACCTGTAGCAAACCATCAAAATGACATCTACAGAAAACAGTTGTTACAAGTAATGTGCTGTAATCAAATTTATGGGATGCAAGACATGGCATTATAAATACAAATTTAGTGCAAAACAACAAAGTACAGAATGGGTCTCTGATAGTTCACCTAGACTGAAGAAGGTGCAGATGATAAGTCTGAATGAACATAATGCTCATCACTGTTTTTGCCTCTGACAGCATTATCACACCGTCTTTGCTCTTGATGGGATTGTTTCGGCAAGATTAAATATCAAGGGTGGACATCAAGCAATAACTGGATCCTTCTGTGGACCTCCAGAAGTAACTGGAAACTTCCAGTTAAATTTCACCACTCTAGTACGTATGTTTCCCAATCATACTGTCATAACTGAAATAGACTTTAACCATCCAACAACTGATTGGGATAACATAATTGTGATCTGTGACAAGACTTCATCTTACATAATCCCAAACACCTTGGGGGTTTGATTAACCCACTGCCATGCTAGAGTAGTCATGTAGATGTGGATGTAGACATCTAAAGGCTACATAGAACAAATAGTTCAGAAGGGTACTCATGATGAAAATTAGATATAATGGCAACAAACAGTCATGGCCTCTTTGAAACTGTACATGTTAATCAGTGAGTACATGGTGGCTTTAGTAACAGCAGTTACCAAAGTACAAAGAGCAAATAAAACAACAAGAAAGAGTCACATGTTCAGGAAACTACATAAATACGCAAAAGTGTCATTTCTGAAGGATGAAATTGAAACATTGAGCCCTGGGCATGTAGAAAAATGAGTCCCAAGTTTAAGAGAATAATTCACTAATTATTGGATATGTATTTACCTAACAGAACAGTTGATGATAGGAGGGACTCACCATAAAACACGCCATCTATAGAAGAGCTTCTAAAGACACATTGGCTACTGCACAATAGGCATAAGACAGAATAGGGCTATAAACAGATGCTAAAGGAGACAAATTTGGCTGGCAAAGGGCAATGTGTGAACCCTTCAATGACTGCTACAGGATCTTATTGATATGCTGTAACTCTCATAAAATCAAAATATATTCTGATCATATGTAAAGGCCATCAATATCTTATCAAATTACTGTACCTCCCAGAAAACCCAAATATATTCTGGCCATATGTAAATGCTGTCAGTACTATAGAATGCTGAACACCTATTTAAACATTGCTTTAGAAAGGATAATGTAGGAAAACTGCAGCATTTTAACAGTTGCACCACTGCAAAGATGAGTGATACAGACACAGTGGGAGTGAGAAAAATTTGAAGTCACTAAAATTGCATTAATGTGTGCATATGACTCTGTAATATCCTTTCTTCCAAGAGTGCTAGTCTTGCAAGTTACAGAAGAGAATTTCTGTGAACTTAAGAAGGTAGGAATTGAGTTATTGGTGGAAGTGTAGCTGTGGGGATGGGTTGTGAGTCATACTTGGGTAGCTCAGTCGATAGAGCACTCATTCCCAAAATGCAAAGAGGTCCTGGGTTTGAGTTCCAGTCCAGCACATGGCTTTAATCTGTCAGGAAGTTTCATATCAGTGCACACACTGTTGCAAAGTGAGAAATTCATTCTGGAAACACTTCCCCAGGCTGTGACTAAACTATGTAAATACCACTGCACAAAACAAACACACTTGTGGATGACTTTAGAATCATGACCATCCTAACTTCTGACTTTAGTATTACACACATGCGATGTAATGGTACTGAATTCTCTGATGTTTTCATAAATCAAGGAGTGGATGCACGCACTTGAACTACAAGTAATAAATTTGTTTCAGACAATAGGCTCTTTCTTCATCATAACCTAAATTTTCCCATGATAAAAGTTCATTCTGATGTAACAAAGAAGACACCTTCTCCTACAAACTAAAATTACTTCAAACTGTCTCTTTTCATATCAGTCTTTTCACTTATAATTACTTTATCATGCTTTCTTCATCCAACTGAAATTCTCACATTTGGTTTTCCTTTTAGAAATTATTTGCAGCAGTACTAACATTTATTGGAATTCAGAACCATTGCTTTTTTGGCAGTGAGATAATAGGTTTTGTGGCATATAGCTTCCATGAAGTAATTCCTCAAAGTCTGGTATGATAGCACTGCTCAACTGAATTTTCAAAAAGCATTTTGAAGAAATTGAAGTATCACAATCAATGTAAATGGTCAAAATATCTGGATACAGCTACCAGCAACTTCTTTCACATAAATCAATTGTCCTGTGCAAGAAGGTCTGCAGCTGTGATTAATTTTTTGAATAATATCATGATGCCTTCAGCTGCCATTCTTATTTCATGTATGATTGTACAATTTCAGCCTTAGACCATTTACAAATATTTTACAGATGATTCTTTAGCAGTATATTATGTCCTCGCTTCTATGACTGCTTGCAGTGCTCATAAAGTAAATTAGAGAAGTTTTTCAATATTTTAGAAGCACATTACTTTTGAGCAGGAACTGCTCAAAAATAACAAAAAATCTCTCTAATTTATTTTATGAGCAATATATGCAGTCATAGGAGCAAGGACATACATGGCACAATATACTACTGAAGAATCATCCATAAAATACTTAAAAATGGCCTAAAGCCAAAATTGTACATCTGTACATGAAATAAAGAGAATGGCAGCAGAAGGCCTCATGAAATCATTCAATAAATCACAATGTTTTCGAGTAATCAGTCTTCTGACTAGTTTGATGCAGCCTGTCACAAATTTCTCTCTTGTGCCAACTCCTTCATCTCAGAGTAGCACTTGGACCCTACTTCCCTAATTATTTGTTGGATATATTTCCATTTCTGTCTTTCCCTGCAGATTTTATCTTATGCAGCTCCCTCTAGTACTGCAGAAGATATTCCCTGTTGTATTAACATAAGTCCTATCATCCTGCCCTTCTTCTTGGTAGTGTTTCCCATGTGTCCCTTTTTTCACAGATTCTGCAGATAACCTCTTCATTTCTTATCTGTTCAGCCCCCCTAATCTATAACATCCTTCTACACCACCACATCTTGAATGATTTGATTCTCTCCTTTCCTGGTTTTCCCATAGTCCATGATTTGTTACCATATACTTGTCATGCTGTGATGCAAATATACTTCCTCAGAAATGTCTTCTTTAAATTAAGGCTTATATTTAATAGTAGTGGAATTAAATCAGGTGATGTTAACGGAATTAGATTAGGAAACAAGACACTTAAAGTAGTAGATGAGTTTTGCTATTTGGGCAGCAAAATAACTGATGATTGCCAATGTAGAGAGGATATATAAGGGGTGTTCAAAAAGAAACAAGCTGGAGGCATAATTACAGAAACCAGTTCCTGTATGTTAGAAGTATTGACCCTGGCTGTTGAGACACTTGTCCCACTGTCATACAAGGTGGTGAATGGCTGTTGCATAAAATTCCCGGGGCTGCGATGTTAACCAGTTCCGCATGTACAGCTGGATGTCGTCGTCCAAGGTGAATCATTTGCCCCTCAGAGCCTTTCTAACGAGACCAAAAATAGTGTAATCACAGAAAGAGAGGTCTGGACTGTATGGAGGGTGGCCGAGAACATCCCATTTGAAATCTTGCAGGAGTGTCATGACTGTGTTGGCCGTATGAGGCTTCGCATTGTCGTGGAGTAGAATGACGCCATGGGTGAGATTGCATAGTTGTTTTAATTTGATCACTTGGCAAAGGGTGGTCAATGTTAGTGAGTAATGCTTGTCATTCACTGTTGTCACATGGTGCAGGAAGTCAGTTACGAGGGGGCCATCTTGGTCAAAGAAGAATGTCAGCATAACCTTTCCTGCACTCATGTGGATGTCCTTGGCTTTTTTTGGTGGTGGTGACCCTGGATGCGACCACTGGAGACTTTGTCGTTTTGATTCTGGTTCAAAGTGATGACACCATGACTCATCTCCAGCCACCACTTGTGGCAGGAACGCATCCCCTTCTCGAGCATAGCGCTGCAAATGAGCAAGACAGAAAACAGTAGGCCATTCGACATGCTTCCTGGTGTGGTTGAAGACTGTGGGCACCCACTGGGTACACACTTTGTGCAATAGCAGTCATTCCTTCATGATGGTGTGAACGATTCCAATGCTCAATCCGACCACGGCGGCAATGGTTTTCACTGTCACTCGGCAGTACTGGGTAATGAGTGCATCCAACAGCTGGATGATATCATCGGTAATGCAGTGTGGCGCTCCAGACCATACATCATCAGCTAACAACACCCATCCTTCCCTGAAGTGCTTGTGCCACGCCTTGACCCTTGCAAGGGACATGCAGTATTCACCGTACACTTGTGACATTCATTGATGAATGTCTGTTCCTCCTATTCCTTCCACTGTCAGAGAATGAACAACACCACTTTGCTCGTCTTTTGATGCCTCCATGTCACTGTTTTCAATGCAACTGGCAGCATTGGATGATTACTAGCTCTGTATAGTCATGTGACGGGCACGAGTGCCCTCTAGCAATAGGCTGTGAACTTCCACGCTCTGGTTGGAACCACACCTCCTTACACACGCCATGATATTACCCTCCTGTCACTGGTTTGTGCATTCCAGACTCTGGCTTGTTTTTTTTTAACACCTCTGATACATTTTTGTTGATTCATTCACTAGTCTTCCTAATTTTATATCATTGATGCCTCCTTGTGTCCTAATGAAGAGAATGGAAGCTTTACAATATCTGCCACTTAATTTGTCACAGTAAGCTAGCCAAACATTTTCTTCTAGCCATTTTCTCTGGAACGATCACATTTGATTACCTTGTGAAACTTGTGGAAATCAAAATTTGGTAGGAGGTACCCAAATGAACTTTAACCATTGAAATATTTCCTCACCCATCATATGTCAACTTCTTTTCACCAGATGACTGATGTCATGTTCATCCACAATGGTCTTGCCATCATATAAACCATCTCATTAGGCTGACTCATACTGCCTCCTCTTTAATGCACAACAGGAAGCAAACACTATAACGTATGCTTAGAAGCAATTGCTGAATTTATCACATTTGTCACATTCAATCCACAAGTAACAAATTTCCAACCTTGCCTTTTTAAATTACACCAAATAGGGAGAGCAGTATCTCTACTACAACCATCTGCTGGCCATAGTTGCAAGTACATATGTACAAAATGCATGGGTCATGCATACAGTGTTCTAACAAGTGATGTTTTATGTTTTATAGTAACCCTGTCTAGGGGTCACTCGCCCCTGTGTCCCCAGTCTAAATCCATCAGTGTGCACAGAGGAAGAAAGCTTAGGAATTACAATGATATTGATTTTTTTATTTCAATAATTGTAATGATCCTCCACAGCACTTCAAAGTAACAGTCTTGAGTTGTACAATTTAGCAGCTGTGAAACATTACTATGTTGACCCAACAACAAACATGGCTGATAGTCCTTTAATTCCAGTTATATTGAAAGAGATGGTGAAACTCATGGGAAAGTAGTATGCTTCAGCAACATGTAATACTGAGAAGAAAATGATTTTCATACATTTACACAAGCTTTTAATTATTTGAATTTTGGACACAAATGTCAGGTAGGCATGTTCCATTTTGTGATATTTCTCATTGATGATCTGTTGATATTTACAGTAAATAAAACCAGTTAACTTTACTGATATCAGTATGCATGAATCAGTGAGCTGTCAGTTGTCAAAGCAGAAAGATACAGGATTGAACTAACTTTAGTGCTTCACTGATATGTTTCTTTTCATGATTCAGACAAAAAAATTGGTAATCATTAATATGATCATGTATTGTTGAACACTCCAGATTTCTGCAAAATGAAGTCCTGTGTTTTGTATTACCGTTGAAAATGTGCTTCTCTTCAGTCACAACTGTGGTAGTGTTGGAGAAGCAAGTTTATACAAAATTAGCATGACAAGAATTGGTAGAATTTGTAAGGCATCCAACATTCTAGTAGAAATGCCATTGTTTCATGCAATCAAGATAAGTTCTTATGCCAACAAGTGGTATTCACCTTTACAAGGAACCCCTTGAATACAAGGTCAAAAAAGACCAATGATGTTTATGGCATTCAGTGCCCCACATATTGTCTACCTTACAACCACAATGTTGACTGCTAATGGCAGTAGGGGATGCTACTGAAGATACCCAATGGTGATCAGAGCATCAGGCTATGGAAAGTAGTTGAACTGCTCAGTCGACAAGTAACTCACAACAGTGCTACAGTACTAGTGATGTTGATACAAATCAGAGCAATGGCAATGATAAACAAAGCAAACATTGCATTATACCTACAACAACAGTTGCCAAAGTTGACATTTTATCAGAAAGAAGCCCAAAAAATTTAGCAGAGTGAGAAAGGAGTGGCAGATGAAATTTCGGCATTTATTCAATATGAGTGAGTGAAACATGTGGTGTTGTACAGGCTTGACTGTGTGCACAATGTACTTGAGGAGTACAATGATGATGATACATGCTTCACAAGTGAAAGTGATACTGAAACACGTGTTGATCCATTTAGTTCATCATCTTTGTCAGAGAGGGAGCCACAAATCATGTCTCCAGTGAAATGGGGTACAGGACATTCATTGCCCAAGTATCAGGTGCTAAACATAATTACGTACATGCAAGACCAGATGCAGCATAGTAAAAAAACAATTATGAACAAGTTTCAAATAAGTCTACAACAATATGACTGTGAATTGCATAAGAAAATCTACGGCTATTCAATGGAGGACACTTGTTATAAAAACTGGCAATTGCATGTTTCAAGGATGCTCAATACAATTTACAGGATGTGAATCATAGTGACCTACTACATTATGCACATCAAACTGTGCATGACATAGATAACAGTGATTTCAAGGGAATCTGTGGATGGTTACATAACTTCAAACAATGCTACAAAATTGGAAGATGTAAGATAACAAAATTTCAAACAAAGTGTCAACCTGATGATGCACAGCAAACTGTGAAATCTGTCTGAAAATCTGTAGATAAGATAAACAAACTTATCCCACCATTCAGTAAGGAATTTGTGTTCAACTTCAACCAATCATAATTTGAAGAGGACAGAGAGTTTTATCAAGATCAACTAGCATCAATGCCTTAACACCTTTGTATACAATTGTTCTGATGGTTAATCTGGATGTTAAATTTCCTGGAAGTTTATTTACTGTGTTGCAAGAAGTAGGAGATGCTCTACCTGCTGCGATTCTTTCTCATGTGTGTAATTTTGCAAGGACAGTAAGGAATATTACGTCAGAGCAAGCAAGAGTGGGAAAATGGGCATACAAGAACTGCAAGTATGGTATGAGCACTGCATTTGGCCAATAACAGGTCAAAATACCTTTCTTTTGATTGATTCCTGGTCTGTGTATAAAGATCATACTCCTTTAGAGCAAATTATCCCTCCTGAAATGTGTGTGACATTTCAGTTCATACCACCTGGAACCCCTGGAAAATTCAGTGTCTGGATATTTGTTTTTTTATTCCTATAAAACATATTATTGCACTATCTGCAGCTATGCCTTAAAGGATAACCAGTTTCATGATAAGCTCCATGACAGACTGTTTCACATTTGGCTGCATGTCATCACATTCCATCACTTCTCTTTAAGAGTGTATACCTAGCTAAACATCCTGTACAGTTTGTAACTCCCAGGGAATTTTCCTTCAGTCTTGATGGTACAAACCTTTGTGATCACTGTGGCACACTATTTTTCACTGGGTACTCATGGTAAAAATTAATGGTTTGTTTTGAACATTTCTTGAATGCTGATGATGTCCATTTTGTGAAGTGTAATACATACATGCAACAGAAGGTTGATCTCTGCACCTCCTGGACACTCATTTTTTGTCACCCTCCTGATGCATGTGGTGTCATTAGCAGCTAATATTTTTCCTGTCATAACGTAACACTACACTTTCAAATGAGTTTTACTGAAGATAGAACATGTGACCTTGCACTCTAGGGCTTCCCTGTTAGACATATTCTCTAGGTTCACATTCACAACAATGGAACAACCACATGTGGTGCTGTTGGCAGGAATCATTGAAACATATTAAAATTAGTACTGGAAACTGAATCACAGAATTATCCTGTTTGTATAAACTGTTACACCGCTTGTCAGTCAAGCTATACAACATAAACGAAGTACAGATGTTGTCCACCTTAAGTGCTGTAGACATGTTTGAGGCTGAAATGGCTGACCAGAAATTGGATGAAATAAAATTTTTGAGTAAATCTCATGTACAGGAATGCAGGCCCCCATGGCAAACTACTGAATCCAGTTTGATCAGTGTACCCCTGTGAAATGGTACTGGCACTGTACAGAAAGTTCATCTTTCTAGTTCTGCACCTGTGTGATTCAAGTTCTAAACATCTGCATGGATGGGAATATTAAAAATAGTAGAGTTTCATTGATCTCTGATAAGAAAACTTTTATTAACTAATGTAACACAATGCACTTCACAAATGTTTGCAGACTATGATTTTAGAATGAAGAAAAACTGACAGGGAAGAAGTTCTAGTGATGAGTATCTTTTACTACGGGGTTATTCTAAATTATTGTTGGGGCTTCACAATTGCTTTAAGAGTCTGTGGAAAACATGAATTTACTAACTTTATGGTGATAGATAATAAGACTCTCAAAGTTTTGTTTTGCATAGGGTTTAGTTACCTTAGTTACCATCAGAAGGCAGTTTGAGTAGTGTTTATGTAATGGTGGCCACTAGAAACATTTTGTGCTTCTCATTATCATCAACATTAGACCGTTACCAAAGAGCAGAGTCATTTTTTAGTGAAATAAAGAAAGAAGCCTACCTCCAACAACTCTGTTTGCAGATGGTACACTAAATTTATGACACAGGGTTGTTTATGTAAAGCTCAAAGCAGTGGCTGTTCCAGTGTGCCAGATATGGTAGGTAAGATGATTGGGGTAACTTGTATCCTTAGTTCTAAGAAATCAACTATAAGAGGCTGCAGGGAACTGAATGAACCTCAAACCATATTATGACATGTGTTCCAAAGGCACCAGAAGATGATGCTATAGTGCTAAAAACTACATCCAGCTTTAACAGTTAATATCAAAAGTCTGCGTTAGAATTTTAGCACTGCAGTGATGGAATGTCTGGAAGAAGATGGCTTTCCATAGCAGACTAGTTTTCAGCCATAAATCAACATTTGTATGTGAGTGGAAAGGTGAATAAACAAAACATTCACATTTGTGGAGCAAGAAAGTCCCATTGATATGTGTAACAAGTGTGTGACTTGCTCGGAGTGAATGTGTTCTCTGCTCTTACATAGACAAAGGTCTACAGATCATTCTTATTCACTTAACTGACAGTGTTAGGGCTCTTACAACTGAACATGCTTAAAGAATGGGTATTATCCCAGTTATATTGTAAAATGTAAACTTTCACACCCAGAAATGTCACACTTAATAAGATGTTCTGGGCTATTATGCTGTGGTTGAATGGATTTCACATTTTAAACTCAAAGTTTCATCCCTATCTGTAGAAGATATTTTCAAGGAGGGTGTCCGATTCACACCCTGGCTCACTACTGGCTGTAAAAAATTCTGTTAATGCAGCCTTCCAAGCAGTGGTGTGATGTCAGATGTTTCAAATATCTGAGCACAAATGGCTGTTGTCAAGTGCTGTCATCAGCTGTTGCTATCATCCCATGGTGGAAGACAGGTACACACATTCTTCAGCACTGGGATCCAAATGTCATTCAATTTCATACCCTCCTCCTTCCTACTGAAATTCCTGGGGTGTTTTAAAATATTTATGGCCCCCGTGTATAGCCTTTTCTTGTGGCTGCCATTACTTGAGTCCTATCATAATGATTGTGGTGATCTCCTGACTGCAAAGAATGTTCAGCATCTGATCTGTCAGTCTCCCCATTTCTCCAATTGCCCTTGGGCTCTTCTAGTTGTTTTTTGGCCATTCTTTTTGTAGTACCTGCCTACAACTTCCCTCAACTACATGGTATCCTATGATATCCTGCTTTTTCCAGCAGTTTGTGAGCGTCCTTAGCCAATTTTAGGTGATCTATCTTCCAGGTGGGTTTGTTGATTACTGTGATGTTTCATTTTTTAAGGTTTCCCTATGTGATCAGTAACATCCTTAATAAAAGGCAGGAAATTTATTTGATTTTATAGGAACCTGTGCATTATTATGAATAGTCTTAATGCTCTTTTTACATCAGCAGATGAATAACCATTCTTGATCAGTGCATTGGTGACATGTTTTAATTCCATGCTAAGCAAATCTGGTTCACAGATGTTCCTTGCTCCATCTGCCAATGTTTTTTATGAAGCCTCGCTTTTGTTGCGGGTCGTAGTTCGAATCTCAGTGAAGATAACAGGCTGCGTGCGTGGGTTTTTGGTAAACTGTATGTCCTAAGTTGCCATCTTTCTTTCTTCAAATCAGCAAATCAAGAATATTTAATCTCCTAGCTGCCTCCTCCTCAATGGTAAATTGGAGCTTTGGATTAAGCCCGTTGAGATCCCTGTGAAAAAAACCTAGTTCCTCTCTGCCCAGACTCCACAAAACAAATATATCATTCACATACTGGAACAAAATATTTGGTTTCTCATTGGCACTTTCCAGTGTCTGCTCCTTGAATTTCCCATACAGGAATTCACAATAGCTAGGCATAGCCACACCATCTGTCTGCTCATAGAACTCATTGCTCCATTTGAAATATTTAAACAATTCTACAATATCGGGAGGGAAAATCCAATTCAGCTGTTGCAGCACCTCATTGAGAGCAAACAGTGATACCAAATCAAAACTAACTAATATGTCCTCCAGCTGGACCACCACGCTGTTTAATTTACTGATAAAATGTGAAAAAGATGCACGTATGGTTGTAATAATGTTGTCAAGAGCTTGGCAGCCGAATAGATGGGCAAACCAATAGCCCTCACTGTAGGCCTTAGAGGAACATATTCTTCATGAACCTTTAGCAACCCATAAAGTCTTGTTGGTAGTTCAGAAAAGTCAGTTCAATTCAGTTGTGCTACCACCATGACTCTATGGCGTGCCGAAGGTGCACAAACAACATGTTCCTCTAAGACCTATAGTGAGTGCTATTGGTTTGCCCACTTATTCAGTTGCCAAGTTCTTGGCAACATTATTAATACTGTATGTGGGCTGGTTGTATTTGTATATCAAGAATTCGGCAAATTTTATCAGAAAATAAATGGTACAGTGGCCCAGCCAGAGGACAAATTAGTTAGTTTTGATGTGGTATAGCTGTTTACTGTAGTTCCACTCAATGAGGTGTTGCAACAGCTGAATAGAATTTTCCTCCCAGTATAGCAGAATTGCTTAAATATTGCCTAAAAACCATGTATTTCAGGGGAACCCCTTGAGTCCAATTATAGCAAATTTCTTTACAGAAAAATTCGAACAACAGGGACTAGAAACTGCCAACAAGAAACCGAGTACTTGGTTGCACTACATGGATGATATGCTCATTTTATGGAGGCATGGCAGAGAGTAACTATGTCGTTTTCACAAGCATCTCAACAGGCTTAATCTGAAGATTCAGTTTACCATGGAGGAGGAGGCAGGTGGGAGATTAAACTATCTCAGTGTACAAGTTATCAAGAAGGAAGATGGTAGCTAAGGCCACACAGTTTATTGAAAACCCCCTCATGTTCACTATTAACTACACTGAGATCTGAACCACCACCCACAACAAAAGTGAGGTATCATATAAACATTGGTGGATAGAGAAAGGAACATCTCCAAACCACAGCTGCTTGATGCAGAATTAAAACATCTCACCAATGTACTGCTCAAGAATGATCATTCATCTGCTGGGTTAAGAAGACTGTTAAGACCACCATGAAGAAATCATAGTGATTCACAAGTGCAAGTCAAATCGGAAAACTCTTGGGGAAAATAAATAAATAAAAGAAACAGAACATAATGCTAATCTATAAATCGTTTCAGAAGATAGAAGATCACCTATAATTGGCCAAGTATGCTCAAACACTGCTGCAAAAAGCAGGAATTTATAATATTCTCTGTAGCTGTGGGAAAGTGTACATGGGGATTACAAAAAGAGCAGCTAAAAATGACTAGAGAGCACAAAGGCAATTGCAATAGGTGGGAGATTGACAGCACAGCTGTTATGAAAAATGTTTTGTAGCAAAGAGACCATCACAGTCATTTTGATAGAACTCAAGTACTGGCAGCCACAAGTGGGTATCATGAAAGGCTCTATAGAGAGGCCATAGAGATTGTAAAACACCCCAAGAATGTCAGTAGGAAGGAGGATAGCATGAAACTGAATGGCAGTTGGATTCCGGTGCTGAAGAAGATTACCAGTCTTCCACCTTGGGATGATAGCAACAGTGGATGGCAGCAGTTGACAGCAGCCAGTTGTGCTCAGGTATTCACTGCTTGGAAGCACATGTAAGTGGAATTTTTCTGAAGTCAGTAGTGAGCCAGGGTGTGAATGTGACACTCAGAGAAGCTACAATCCCCCTTGAAAAATGTACTTCACATATAGGGACAGAATGTTGTATTTAAATGTGAAATCCATTTGACCACAGCATAATAGCCCAGGACATTTGATTAATTATACACCCCAATTGATGATTTCATACTGCAAAGGGATAGCACACCACTTCATTTCCACAGAGAGGTCACAGCATTTTTAACCCAATAACTACCAGAGGGAACGGCATTTTTAATCCAATAACTACCAAAGGGAAGAATTAGATGAAGCTTGGGTAAGAATCAGATCCTGTTACACTGATCACTATGCTCAAAAGACCTGTTATTTTGTGATTTCTTTAGATGGGTTACATTTGAGATCAATCCCTTCTGCTCATCTACTGGAAAACATTCAGGAACTCACACAGCACATCTGGACCACTTTCCTAAACCATAGTGCTCTGTGTTTGATGCCTTACTTTTCCTAATCATTATCAATGATCTGCCATGACATATGACACAAAAAGCACAGTTCATCCTATTTACAGACAACACAACCATTATGATAGAGAAAGTATGAAACTGAAGTCTAGAGAACTCTGCAACCACTATATTCAAAATGGTCTGTCCATCAATATTAACAAGATTCAATTCATTCAGTTTCAAACAGCAAACTAAAAAATGGACAATACTAAAATAAAATGTAGTAGCACAGAGATATTAAGAGCTGAGTCTTCTAAATTCCTAGGATTACATATTAACAGCACTCTAAACTGGTCACTTCACATCACTGACCTTCGTAAATGACTGAATTTGGCAGCATTTGCCATTCACTCAACTTTTTTGGTTTGTGACTTGGAAACAATAAAAGCTGCATATTTTGGATATTTCCATTCACTTATGACATATGGCGTCATGTTCTGGGGAAACAAGTCGTGAGCAAATAAAGTCTTTATTGCACAGAACAGAGTCATCAGAATTATGGGTATAGTGCATCCTAGATGCTCTTACAGAAATTTATTCTAACAACTGGGGATCATCTCCATGTTTTTGTTGTAGTCTTCAGTCCTGAGACTGGTTTGATGCAGCTCTCCATGCTACTCTATCCTGTGCAAGCTTCTTCATCTCCCAGTACCTACTGCAAGCTACATCCTTCTGAATCTGCTTAGTGTATTGATCTCTTGGTCTCCCTCTACGATTTTTACCCTCCACGCTGCCCTACAATGCTAAATTTGTGATCCCTTGATGCCTCAAAACATGTCCTACCAACCGATCCCTTCTTCTACTCAAGTTGTGCCACAAACTTCTCTTCTCCCCAATCCTATTCAATACCTCCTCATTAGTTATGTGATCTACCCACCTTATCTTCAGCATTCTTCTGTAGCACCACATTTCAAAAGCTTCTATTCTCTTCTTGTCCAAACTGGTTATCGTCCATGTTTCACTTCCATACATGGCTACACTCCATACAAATACTTTCAGGAATGACTTCCTGACACTTAAATCTATACTCGATGTTAACAAATTTCTCTTCTTCAGAAACGATTTCCTTGCCATTGCCAGTCTGCATTTTATATCCTCTCTACTTCTACCATCATCAGTTATTTTACTCCCTAAATAGCAAAACTCCTTCACTACTTTAAGTGTCTCATTTCCTAATCTAATCCCCTCAGCATCACCCGATTTAATTTGACTACATTCCATTATCCTCGTTTTGCTTTTGTTGATGTTCATCTTATATTCTCTTATATTCTCCTTTCAAGACACTGTCCATTCCGTTCAACTGCTCTTCCAAGTCCTTTGCTGTCTCTGACAGAATTACAATGTCATCGGTGAACCTCAAAGTTTTTATTTCTTCTCCATGGATTTTAATACCTACTCCAAATTTTTCTTTTGTTTCCTTTACTGCTTGCTCAATATACCATGTCATGCCAATATATTTTCTCACTAATGTGCTTTGTTAATGATAGACAATTTTCAGAATAAATAGTGTATATCATGATCATGATACAAGAAGTAACCATGATCTCCACAAAGATATAAAAAAATCTCAGCATGGTGCAGCATAAAAGTATACAATAAACTTCCAGTTTATGTTAAATCAATCATTGAAGATAAGACTAAACTCAAAAAACAGCTACAACTTTATTTTTTTAATTGTTCTTTCTATTCTTTACAGGATTTTTCCGACAGTGTGTAATACTTAATGAAATGTGTTTAATTTTAAGTAATTCTGTAAGAAATGACTATGTAACACTGGCATATCAATTGCCGACAGAATGCTTTTTATATGAATTAGAGTGTAAGCCTTATAATTTGTTTGTGTAACAATCATTACTACTATAATCTGTGTTGTTATTTGAACCTCATGTATCTGCTTACATACAATTATTACTGTAACAACTTGACATATTCAACATCCTAGTGATACACTCACATTGAGGATCCATGGAACTCAAAAATAAATTAAAAATAAATAAATAAATAAAACTGATGACAAGTTCGGGCAACTATTAGATCTAAAATAAATAATTTGCAAAATTATGTAAAAAAATTATGTGCTACCGTACAGAACACTTTTAAAAGGAAACACTCCAAGTATAGTGTGTTAATGCATAGATGCATGGTTTGCTTTAAAAAGAAAGTGTGGCAAGAAACCAGTTTTGGATTCAAAATATGCTACATACCAAAATGTGTTGTGTCCTGTTTCGTTGCTTACTACGTAAAAAACTTACTAACCTTCATTAACTGCACAGCAAAGATGACATAATAATTAATTACCAAAACAAAACTTATTATGAAACAATAACTAAATGCAAATGGGCTTCCAAATCCGTCAATACAAGACAGAAGCCTCTAAGAACAGCAAAATGGAAAGCACATATAGTGCATGTAAATAGTACTTAGCCACTAAGAATTTTTGATTTTGAACATTCTTTGCATATTAATTACTGTACTGATAAACTCAAAGACTGGACATTACAGGTGCTATAATAAACTGTTAAAAATAAGTTTTTCACCCCACAGCTGACTTGCCTTGGTCGTTAGCTTGTTTTTGTGTGTGTGTGTAGTGTTTTTTCATTAGAAACCCTTTTTTGGTGCATTTCAGTAGAAAACACCATGTATTCAATCATGAATGGCACATTGTAGCTTGTGTACACTGTTCAGTAGGTTAACATGTCTCTAGGACTTATTTCACACTTAGACAATGCACACAATGTCACATTATGGAAAGAACGGTTGACACCTCACAATGCCACCCAGCAAACTGTAAACAACAGTGATGTCATTTCAACATTCATGAAATGCAAAACTACAGAGAAATGCATTTTAGTAGTCACTTGTGGAAAACAACACCAAGTTGTGACTGCTACCTACAAATTATGTGTCCTAGGTACCCCAAGGAGAATGCAATGAAACTGAATGCTGCCATTTTGGAGAGAACTGGGAGGGCCATGAAAACCTAGCCAAAAGCAACAGTCTCCACATAGTTAATTTGGCCCCTAGAAAACCACAGTAAACAACACTACAATCCCCCTCCCCCTCATGAAGAAGGCAGTAAAGTGAATACAGTGACTAGATCTAGGATCAATTAATTCAAACTCCCTTTGTTGGTGAGTTTAAGATTTGTGAGCTGCATGATGAACATTGCAGAAGAGTGTGGAGGTGGACATGTACCATCACATTTCTCAGGCATGTAGTCCCATGAGTTCAGCAGGGAACAGAGTCAGCCATGTTTTGGGCCAGTATTTACATATGGATGACTCTCATCACTATCGGTAGTATTTGAGGTAGCACATTGGCAGAATAAGATCCTCCAATAAATTGTGCATCTCTACGGTAAAAAATTTGATGACAGATTTGTCCTTCAAGACTACTGATGCACATCTGATGAAAACATCCCTACAGAAGGCATAAAGCATTCAAATAGAATTGCCTGCAGTACCTACTGACATGATCCCAGTGCTTGGGATTATGCAAAACTTTGGCATGCATCATTTCAGGAACCCTCTTCAACCAATGGAGGAACTCAGGTGGATCAGCATCAAAGAGTGGAATAGGCTTGAGCAGCAGTGCCTCAACCATCTCAAGCGAAGAAGGATCCAAGCATATTACATTGCACAGGGTGGAGCAAAATGATGTTGAATGTATCCAGCACCCAATTTTAATTTCAAATATGTGCAAAGATATGCACAGGACTTTGAACAGCCTGCCTTCATTATGGTTACTGTTCCATTTTTATTTCACTATAAAGTTTTTTTTAGTTTTATATGGTTTATTATTTGATTCCCTGCTAGTCTTTAGCCTAAATCCACTGACATAAACCCCTGCCATTTTTGGTTTTGATATAATTCATTTTGCTTATATGGACAAAACATAAAGGAATGCTTTCAATATCTGGTTTCAGATAGAAATAACTTGACGGGTTGCATCAGCCTCTTAACTGCCTTAGCCAGTAGAGAGTTAAGTTCATCTGGTCTTTGGATTGCCAATAGGCTTTTCAGTCCCTTAAGCAGCATTTGTGCTCTGTGCCATGTCTGGTTTCTTTTACACAAGGTAAACCTTTGACCCTGGCCTCTGATGCATCCCATTATGGCACTGGTGCTGTCCTGTCCCATTGGAACCTGGATGGCACCAAACAGGTCATCAGTTACACTTCAAAGACACTTTCCACTGCACAACAGAACTATTCACAGGTGGAAAAGGAGACACAATCTATTATTTTTCAGCATCAAAAAGTTTCATGTCTTCTTGAATGCAGAGAGATTCCTTCTTATCACTGATCACAAGCCGTTGGTTTCCTTATTTGGCCCTTATTCCAAGCTGGTGGATAAGACTGCCCACTAGTTGCAGCAGTGGGCCCTCTTTCTCAGTGACTGGTCTTATGACATGCACTATCATTTCACCACTCAGCATACCAATGCTTTCATGGCTAACAGAAAGAGGCTCTCATATTTGCGTTGGATGACACTTTGCAGAAAATCCTATTGGATATTCCACTGACAACACAAGATATCATGACCATCACAATTGCTGACCTGCTTTTCTGGAACATTGTTTCAGCAATCCTGATGGGTTGGCCAGAGCATGTCTCATGAGGTGCATATCCAGTGTGACATAAGTTTTTTCCCGTCTTCAACTCATTGACTCATGTTGTCCAGAGAATCCTGATGCTTCCTACAGAAGAGCAATGCTATCAAGTGGTTGTCCCCCTCCTCCCCCCCCCCCCTCCCCTTCAGCTTTGTGTCCTCACAGTCTCCAGTTGTTGCATGCGTCACTCTGGGGTATGACCTGATTGAAAGTGTTGGCTCAACATCATGTCTACTGGTCAATGGTCAATCATGACATCAAACATCTGGTATTCACTTGTGGGGCTTGTGCTCAGAACCAAGTTGCTCTTCGGCACCAGTTGTCTCCATGGAAAGTCCTGGAGTAACCTTGGACAGTGTGCACATCAATTTCAAGTGTCCATTTTTGGGTAGCACGTGGTTGTTTGTTGTCAATGCATTGTCAAATTTCCCATACATAGCCAAGCCGTCCTACACATCATTGACCATCATCGTTCACATGTTGCTTGTTGTTTTTGCAATTGGAAATTTGCTATGACCTTTGTGTCTGATAATGGTAGGCAATTAATGTCAAGGGAGTTAGAAGATTTTTTGCATCCACATTTGTATGCAACATCTGACTACCACCACAGTTCACCCAGCTTCTAATGTGGAGGTGGAGCACTTTGCGGATATATTCAAGACTCAGATGAGGAAATCCATTTCTGTCTCTTCCCTTGATGACTTATCATGCTAGTCAGATGTGCCCACCCAATATTGGAGCATTGTCACTGTGGCCTTCCAGTCAGCTGAACAAGGATGCTTGTGATATTGTTCCTGGAGTGGGCTCCCACATGCAGCAGCATTCCTCACCAATGCCACATCCTCTGCACTCTCGCTCTTCCCACCATCACCTGCAGCCATGGGCCCCAGTGTGGTTCATGCTTCATCTGCTGTGGTGTAGCCCATGAATTTCTACCTGCCCCCACCCCCTCCCGCTACTACTGACTCCTGTCCCCCTTTGTTGATGGAGGTGGCATCAACCCCATTGCCACCATGGGACCCATCATTGCTGCAGCCTTCGTGACCTTCCATCCTGCCGGCAGCACTGGTGGTGCCTCCTCCAGTGGTTGGTCCACTGCTAGATTCTCCAGTACTATCTCTAGTCCTGTACCATTTTTGGCCCTATGTGACCTGTTCAGGTGAGAGGGATTTAGTATCCCCACCAGCGGACGTTCAAATGGAGGCAGATGAGCTGGCATGGGAAGAACAGCAGAGTCACTCAGGAACCTGTGATGTAGGGCACACACATTGCATAAAATTGGCAGACACACTGATGTTAGTGTTTACCTACAAAAGGCAGTAAGCAGAGCATGGCAGTTTTCCTGTGGAGTTAGATCACTGAGCACCTAGACTAGAGCTCATGCCACATGTTATTTTGTGCTTCACTGTTAGCCACCTGCATGCTGAGTTATTGCCATGCACATATTTCCATGGGTATGGTCACTCTACGTCTGTTTTTCCATTCAGAGAGTGAGTTAGTTCCACTTACAGGGTTCTGTTCTCTGATTGTTACTTACTCACCAACCGTGTTGAGTAGCAGCACTGTCACACCTTCTGCAGATGCTAAAACTTCAAAAATTGTCTATGAAAAAATTATTATCCTAACAGACAGAAAGGAAAGTTTGGATATTTTGGAATCCACAGAATTTATTTTGTAAGTTGTATAAAAGTATGAAAATTTAAGCATTACAGCCAGTGCTCCAGAAATTATCAGAATAAGGCAATGTAGTGCAAATGGTGAACTTAGTTATAGACATTCATTTATCTTTGGTGCACAAGAAGTTACTTAAGAAACCCTTTGATGAGCTACTTAACAGGATGATGAAAACAGTGCTATTGTTGCATTTTTTACATAGTGTACATACTATAGCTAATTAATGTTCACTACTCCTGTGATGAAGAGCTCAGTACGGCACAGTATGATGGAATTTAAGGACAATACCATTTGTTAAGCTACAAAACAGAGCTCATACACAGAAATGAAGCAAAATGTCTGCAGGGTGGATCACAATGAATGTCAATGTGATAGAGTGGTGTCACAAATGGTCTGTACATTTCATTTACACTAATATCATTTAATGAGAAGCTTTGCTGTAGAAAACACTCAAAAGTAAAATGTCTGGATGAACCACATCACTGAGATGCAAAACAGCCAACATAATTTGTACTACATTAAACAGTAGCTTATGACATACGATCATATCCACAGAACTATTAATTCATGTATTGCTTTGTCTGAGTTATTATAGTGAGGAATACATTTAGAACTTGGTATATACAGTGAATACATTCAGGGCATGAATCATTCATGTTCCAAAGTATATGTGTGATTATTTTAATGAGGAAAAATAATAATGACACACTATTTCATTACATTATTGTTCTGAAAAACCTTAAAATACAGAAATTCAGGCATTTCACTTCGTATAATACACCAATATTTGTGACAACTGCAACACCAAAGAAAATATGTGTGACTGAAATGAAAATTATGTAACATGTTAGCATCATAAAAATACACAACTGATAACGATTATATAACTGTTCATATTCACCAAGTTTGAGAATTCAATATTTTGTGAGGTCACACATGCTGGAATCATAGTCACTTAATATCCTGGTTTGGACTCAGAGATTTGTGTATATTTCTGTGGTGTCTGCCTCCATCTTTTACATAATCACCAAGTCTAAGAATGCTGTATGATATGACACACATACATGCTACAATCACAGCCACTAAACATTCTAGTCTGAAATTAAAGTGGCTTGTGTATATTTTTGGGGGTGTGCCTCCATATTTGCTGTGTGCAAGTCCTCAAAGCATCAACAGTAATTGCTATATGATCATGCCAAATAAGTTACTGACCAACTGTGTCTGATATGTGTTTGATGGGTAACATGAAAAGTTAACATGCAGGCATTGGAAGCAGAAGTACTCAGTACTGTGTGAAGAAAACAATAAACATACCCTGCCATAAGTAAGTGGAATATGCCAGAAAAAGTTTCAGTTCCTCAGGCTCTGAAATTATCTAAACTATCTGGTACTACTAATACTGCCTGCAAGACATGAGTTGATGTAACTTGTTGTATTGAATGGCACACCAAAACACCACATTTCATGTGTGCCCTACAATGTGGCCCACCAAGCTGAGTTCACCATGGTAGTGCCTGACATATTTGAAATTAACAGCATGACGGATTGAAATTTAACTTGTATGAAAACAGCCTTTGAGCATGCCAGCAATTGCTTTCATATACCTGCTGTAGTTTGAGGCTTTGTGAACAGTCATGGCAAACACAATGGCTCGACTGCCTGCCTTCAATCCAACTCAGAGCTGATTGCACAGGACTGACTATGTAGAAACATTCCTTTGATTACAGCACAAGCCAACAATGAGTGAAGCTGTACTGATCATGATAGCCATTTGGACAAGATGGCTGTTGCCCAATGCTATATTCACATTGTGAGATTCAAAATTTTATACTGTTGTTCTGTCTTACGTAAAAAATACAGACATGGATTTAGCCGTAGGTAAAATAGATGGCAGACTTTGAGTTAATGCTAGGATACTGGGAAAATGTAATCAGTCTGAAAAGGAGATTGTTTACAAAATGCTCATGCACACCATCTTAGAAAACTTCTCAATGTCACATAAGACTAACAAAGGAGTATTAAACATATAGAAAGAAGGGCAGTACAAATGGATTTTTGTTTGACCTATGGAAGAGCTTCATTCAGATGCTGAAAAATGTGTACTAGCAGGAAGCATAGACACCAAGTAACCTGCAAACACCTACCGCCAGCATTTTACGAACTGGTATTAAGTGAGGAATCTAGAAATACACAACAATCCTCTACAAATTGTTCCCATGCAGGCTGTTGTGACAAGATTTTATTAACCACAGTACATACAGAGGCATTTAAGAAATCATTATTGTCCCTAAAGCATCTCAAGTAAGAATACACCTTTCAGCTCGACTATGTAGAAACCATATCTCAAACTTTTTTATGCCACATTAGGCATCTAAAGCTGTTTGTACAGGAGAGTAAGCATGAGTAATTTTGGCGAATATCTTTAATTAGTATTTATTACTTTCTTCAGTTTATATCTGTGAAGCAAGAGCATACTCTTCTCTACAATTCTGCAGTTTACTTTTTCCTATTAGAATAACTAAACCCTAGAAATCTCTGTACTTTTGACACCTTGGAGGCACTGAGTACTTTGACCTAGTTCACAACAGTTCCTGAATTGCTCAAGGTTTTCAACACTGTACTGTTTCATTACATACATATTTATTATAACTAATGCTGAGAAAAGAAGTATAAAGTTTGTGGCATAGTTTTTACCTGTTTATAATGCCTGTCCCCAATTCCTTTATAAAACATAATTCCAATGAAACATACAAATTCTTTGAATTTAGTACTTGCCATGGACAGTGAGATAGATGACTTTGCTGAGTCCCACTCCAATGCCATTTGAGACCTGACACAGGTAATAACCAGAATCCTCAGGATGAGTGTCATAAATAATAAGGCTGCCATTTTGAATCATTCTGAAACAACAGAGTTATATCCATTAGCAAATAATCTTATAACATAATACTAATACTTATGAAACTGTAGTTCAGATATATAAATTCTATTCATGGCACAAACAAGTTTATAAAATGGAAGATTTTGTCTTCAAAAGTAAGAGAGAGAAGTCTAAGAAAATGCAACAATCCCAACAGTGTATTTTAAAGAGAGGGACATGAGAAATGAATTAGAATAAAAGTTAGCTGCCATACAAGATAAGACAGTGTTGTAAATAATGAAATCATAAATGAAAACATATTACAGTTGCAGAAGAATACAGAGTGATACAATCAGGATGACGGGATGAAGTTAATTCAAAAATGAAAGAAAAAAGTAATAAAAGGTCTAGTGAATAATGGTGTTAAATGGTGAAACGAGGAATGAAAGCAATGGGGAGGAGAAGAGAAAGCAATAAGTATAAAAGTGGAGAAAACTACAATACATTATCTGCCATACATTTATGAGGGATAATTTAGGTGACACTCAAGTATTTGTCAAATAATAACCAAAACACAAGTGCACTGAGTTATTAAAATAAATGTTGTCATCCCTGATAATGTATTATAGGCACACACTCTTCAATGGATTGCAAATCATTATTAGTCTACTATGTTTTTCTCTTCCTGTTTTCCCTTCTTAAGATCATCTGCGGCTCTAAGACTTACTTCTTTAAAAAACAAAAATGAAGCTGGCATATGGTTTCAAATATTATTCTAACATATTACCACTTTCATTTTTGATCTTACTTTCTTGAGTATCTGCCTAAACAATCTTCTACATAACAGTTTCTTGTAGATTCATTTAACGTGTTACACTATTTTATTGTCAGCAGTATAATGCTTTCAAAGATACATATCAACAGCTTCTTAAAAATATACCTTATCAACTTCTAAAATTTGGAAATGGCCAGACACACATTATAAATGGAGAAATAAAATAATATGTATATTCCCCAGAAAGAATACATTAAAGAACTTCCATCATTTAGGAACAGTCTTCATAAAATTAATTGTATTTCATGAATTCTAAGGCAAAAATTTATGCATCATGGGTTAGAAGAATATTGAAAATGTTCACAAACAGTAAATAAAATTTCTAAGTAAAGGAATAAAGAGGGGAAGAAATGACTAAAATGATCACTATCTACATTATCTCATTTCAGATTAATAATAACATTAAGATTAATATGGCAACAGAAGAGGGAACAGTCATCTCATCCCAAACCAATAATTATAATGATGATCACGATGATGAATTATACCATTGCCAGTTAAAGCTCAAGGATTCAACTTGCAATAGAGGAAGAACAACAAGGGTGGGTTTGGGAGGGACAGTGATGACACGGGGGGGAGGGGGGGGGGGTTGGTTTAGAAATAATACTTTGTGAAGAAACCTGGGCCCAGCTGGCTCCTGATGGTAGTATCCTGTAAGTGTCACAGCTGATGGTTAGAGTGACACTTGGTCCACAGATTCTGAGGTGGAAGAGGAATAGCAGTTTACAAAAGGAAAGAGGGTGGAAAACACTAGTGGAATAAGTCACAAAGAAATATCATTTCATAGTAACAGTCTAATTACATTTTGGGCCCTCCCAGTAAGGTGGCATAATGCCATCATATTGAATGGAGAATATGTTGAAATATAGCTTTTGGGGTTTAGTATGGTGCAATGGAATCTTTAATAAAACCAACCTGCTATCACAAAAAAATTGTTGTTACTTATTGAACACTCTCCATAAGGAAAACCTGTTTCTAGCATTTTGAATGTAAATTCCAAACTTGCAAAATGTTAGTAAGCAAAGAGAACTGGAAATACCCAGAAAAAAAATGAAATCTGAGCTCCAGCTGTTCAAGAAAGAAAAGTTTTAGATTAGAAATTAACAGAAGCCAAACACTACAGAAATTTTAAAGGCAAACCAATGATTCATATTATGGAAAGAATTCTGGTGTTAGATACTGATTTTTGTGTTCATAAAAGAGTAATTGATAATGTAACAGAATTTATATGTAGTTCTACAAGAATATTCCTTCTAACTGCAACATGCAAAAAATAAGAGGTACATCTTCATTAACTGTCATTTTCAAATAAATAAAGATAACAAGAAAAACATAAATACAATTAAAGAATCCTGTGACCTTTTGGAAAACAAATGAGCCAATATACCAAAATCCTATATCTAATATTAGTTGGTAATTTCAGTGAGTATAAAGGCAAAGACAAACCTTTTCAAAATTAGTAGGAGACTACCTAGTACACAAAAGTAATCATAAAAATGGCACATAATTAAACACTCTCTGTAAAACATCTACTCTTAAAATAATGCCGATCTTCTTGAATAAACAGGGTACAAAATCTAAGAGTTGGATGTCTTCCAAAGCAGTTTCAGGTTACATCATCATTAATGGGTGTGTAGAAATCCTGGTTTCAAATACTTGTCATTGTGCCAAGAATTGAGGAACATCCTATCCACAGTCCTTTTCACCCTTCCAAAAGTGGTATTCTTCTGCCATCACAATCTGTGAAATATCCTAGTGCATCTTTATGCCACTCATACTCCAAATATACTGTCACACGGTTCACAGAAAGCATGACTGTCTGATGTATTCACCCATCGTGTCCTACTCCAGTCCTGCCACAGGATTATTCAATTCTATTATAGGTAGGCCTATGTGTGAGGGCAGTCCTGTCATATACCAGCTCTGCTGCAACATGTGCATGTCCTTTTATGTGGGCACAATCAAGAACGAGCTGTACACCCAAATGAACGGCTAGTGCCAAACTGTGGTCAAGGACAGATATGACCACTTAGTGGTGAAACTTCCTGCTAAGTACAACATGCTATAATTCAATAGCTGCTACACATAACATGCCATCTGCGTCCTTCCCTCAACTGGCCTCAGTCTTCACTAACCCTTGTCCCACAGCCACTTCTACCCTTCTCTTGACATAATCTCTCTTCCACTATTCTCCCTCCCCTTCACAGTGTAGTCCTACACATCCAAGTGTGAATGAAACACAATTCCATCTGTCTGCTTCAGAGTGAGGTCGCCAGTGCCACATTTCTATCCTGCACACTTGTTGCATCTCCCTCTCAGCTGTTAGCAACTATTCCTCAAGCTTTCCTGTCGCTCCCAGCCCTCTTTATGCCCTTGCTTTCTCACCCGACACAATCCCTCACCCCAGTCATGCTGCAGTGCCATCACAATCTAGTTGGCTGCGACAGTACAGCTGTGTGTTTTCATGTATGTGTAGGTGTATTCTGTTAGATCTGAAGAAGGATTCATCCAAAAGCTCAGCAATGTTCTCAGTTACAGACTGTCCGTCATGGACAGTTGCAGCCATTAGTAGACACCTTGAATAATCAGCACTTGGGATATCTTGTAAATAATTGATTTAACTATGGTTTTGTAGCTTAGAAGTCACATCATCAGGTTAGGTATGTTAAATCATGACAGTAAACTTGTGACATGGACGAGACAGAACATTCCTTGTCTATGAATAATCGATGCAATCAACGATTTGTCAGATATCGAGAAAGCATGGATCCACGATTCCTCAAGCATTTCTTGATTCATGGCATGCATGAGGAATCACGAACCCATGCTTTCTGCTTACCCAACAATTGCGTCACTTATTCATAGACAAGGAATGTTTGATCCCATTCATGTCGCAAGTTTAATGTCATCATTCAACATACCTAACCCGACGATGTGGCTTCTAAGCAACGAAACTCGTCGTTAAATGAATTATTTACGTGAGCGGCCAGGGTTATTATTCAAAATGTTCTCGGTTATGTGTATGTGCCTATCAATGATTCAGCTATATGGCGATTTGTTGTTTACTTTACTCCCTCCAAAATTTAAAAGAAAGAAAAAAGAATAGTAGAATGAAGTATGTAGAGAAACATTGACAGAACGAACACATAGAAAATATGAAAATTTCCAGGAAAGAGTGAACTCTACGAACAATTTATTCAACAAAGAAGAGTAATAATGAACACTCAAGGGCGAGTTCAAAGAACTTCGTTGAACAGTCCTCACTCGGCTGTCATTTTAATGACTATAAGAGCGGGTTCGGAAATTTAAACTACACAATTCATTACATATTACTAAATATTAAGGATACCGTACAGTTGCAAAATTCATTGATTTTAAAAACGTTTTTGATTATTTTGACAGGGAAACCACATATATAGTAATCTGTGAATTTTCTGCTAAAACTGTTACCAAGCATCAAAGATGCAACTTCAAAAATAATTATGGATCAACATCAAAATACACTGAACAACAGAATTAAAGGATCAGTTTTTCGCAAATTCATAATTATTTCCCATTGCGACAAATTTGAATTTTGGCGCAAAGATGCCTATAACCTCCCTCCATAACGTGCAAAAACCGGCACCTTGCGACGTCGTCCTCGGGCTCGCCAACGCTTCAAACGGCTAATTGTCGACACATGCGGAAAAAAGGCCAGAGCCCAGAAGTTGATGTGAGGTGTAAGGCGAATTACTGATGTCACGTTTGCACCAAATCTCACCACAAATCTCCCCAATGCCACTGTGGAAGTGTCACACGGTAGGAAGGTCGTCGCACCCCTTCTTACCCACATTTCACCCATTTTATTTGACGCCTCTGCGATGAAGTTTAGATCTGCTGCACCCCGCGTTGAAAACTCGCGATTTTCTTATGGGTGTCCGAAGGAAACATTTCAGGCACACCGCTGCTCGGAGTCGACACGGAAAGCCTCGCGGGGTGGCATAAGCGGCGTCAATGAAACAACTGCTTCCCTTCAGGCGTTGCTTCCCACACATTTCGCGGTCGAAAACGACAGTTTGGAGCGCGTTGAGCAACAGGACGACATTCTTCACAATGTTGCACACTGCTGACACCCGACGGAGGCTTCAACCCTTCTCTAAGGACATTGTTGAACAGCAACCTCACTGAACGCGAACGCACCCTTTTGCAGTGCAGTGCGACCACAACTTTTGGTCTGGAGTACAACATGGAGCCACTAGGGGCCATTCATAACCATTTTACGAAATATCAACCTGATCTGAAGCGGCAAAGGGTGCTTGCATTTTTTTCAGCCCTCCTGAGTCGTGATCACAGAGCGGTGCGACTTTGATACATTGTTTGAATAAAACGACAAAGGGTCCATCTAAGACGCTCCCTGTCTAGCAACATCGTCGTTGGCACCAGCCCATAATCACTGTGAAATTAAAAAGTGTCTCTTTACAGAGAAATCCCGCAATTAGCCTTAGGTGCATGCCGGTAGGCAACCACTTGATACTCCTCCGAGGCCAGATGCCTGCTTTTGGGCGCCTAGGCTACATTATAGGTTTCAAGTTCAATAGGTTTGTTGGTCCAAGATGTCTTTGGAGAAGATTTGAAACGTCAGTCGGGTGTCAGCAGTGTCAAAGATGGTCAAGAATGTAGTCCTGTTGCTCACCGCACTGCGAACTGTCGTTTTCGACCGCGAAATGCGTGGGAATCAAGACCTGAAGGGTAGGGGCGATTTCATTGGCGTCCATTAGGCCCATGATACACCCAGGAGCCTCTTAGTGTCGAGTCTTAGCGGCGGTGTGTCTGAAATATTTTCCTCATTCACACATAAGAAAGCCGCGTGATTGCAACGCTGGGCGTCGCTGTTCTGACCTGCATCACAGAGGCATCAAAAGAAGGCGTTAACTGTAAGTAAAAGGAGGAGCGACGAATTTCCCATCGTGTGACTTGTCCGCGGTGTCGTTGGGCAGAATCGTGAAGAAATTAACCCATTTTACATCCTTAATGGAAACCCAGTTCTAAGCAAAGAAGGGAAAGCAGAAAGGTGGAAGGAGTATATAGAGGGTCTATACAAGGGCGATGTACTTGAGGACAATATTATGGAAATGGAAGAGGATGTAGATGAAGATGAAATGGGAGATATGATACTGCGTGAAGAGTTTGACAGAGCACTGAAAGACCTGAGTCGAAACAAGGCCCCCGGAGTAGACAATATTCCATTGGAACTACTGACGGCCGTGGGAGAGCCAGTCCTGACAAAACTCTACCATCTGGTGAGCAAGATGTATGAGACAGGTGAAATACCCTCAGACTTCAGGAAGAATATAATAATTCCAATCCCAAAGAAAGCAGGTGTTGACAGATGTGAAAATTACCGAACTATCAGCTTAATAAGTCACAGCTGCAAAATACTAACACGAATTCTTTACAGACGAATGGAAAAACTAGTAGAAGCCAACCTCGGGGAAGATCAGTTTGGATTCCGTAGAAACACTGGAACACGTGAGGCAATACTGACTTTACGACTTATCTTAGAAGAAAGATTAAGGAAAGGCAAACCTACGTTTCTAGCATTTGTAGACTTAGAGAAAGCTTTTGACAATGTTGACTGGAATACTCTCTTTCAAATTCTAAAGGTGGCAGGGGTAAAATACAGGGAGCGAAAGGCTATTTACAATTTGTACAGAAAGCAGATGGCAGTTATAAGAGTCGAGGGACATGAAAGGGAAGCAGTGGTTGGGAAGGGAGTAAGACAGGGTTGTAGCCTCTCCCCGATGTTGTTCAATGTGTATATTGAGCAAGCAGTAAAGGAAACAAAAGAAAAATTCGGAGTAGGTATTAAAATTCATGGAGAAGAAATAAAAACTTTGAGGTTCGCCGATGACATTGTAATTCTGTCAGAGACAGCAAAGGACTTGGAAGAGCAGTTGAATGGAATGGACAGTGTCTTGAAAGGAGGATATAAGATGAACATCAACAAAAGCAAAACAAGGATAATGGAATGTAGTCTAATTAAGTCGGGTGATGCTGAGGGAATTAGATTAGGAAATGAGGCACTTAAAGTAGTAAAGGAGTTTTGCTATTTGGGGAGCAAAATAACTGATGATGGTCGAAGTAGAGAGGATATAAAATGTAGGCTGGCAATGGCAAGGAAAGCGTTTCTGAAGAAGAGAAATTTGTTAACATCCAGTATTGATTTAAGTGTCAGGAAGTCATTTCTGAAAGTATTCGTATGGAGTGTAGCCATGTATGGAAGTGAAACATGGACGATAAATAGTTTGGACAAGAAGAGAATAGAAGCTTTCGAAATGTGGTGCTACAGAAGAATGCTGAAGATTAGATGGGTAGATCACATAACTAATGAGGAAGTATTGAATAGGATTGGGGAGAAGAGAAGTTTGTGGCACAACTTGACCAGAAGAAGGGATCGGTTGGTAGGACATGTTCTGAGGCATCAAGGGATCACCAATTTAGTATTGGAGGGCAGCGTGGAGGGTAAAAATCGTAGAGGGAGACCAAGAGATGAATACACTAAGCAGATTCAGAAGGATGTAGGTTGCAGTAGGTACTGGGAGATGAAGAAGCTTGCACAGGATAGAGTAGCATGGAGAGCTGCATCAAACCAGTCTCAGGACTGAAGACCACAACAACAACAATGAAATTCTGAGCTGTGGTTTTTCTTCTGCATGTGTCGACATCTTTCTGTTTGAAGCGTCGTCAAGCCAGAGGGCGACATTGTTGAGCGCCATGCTTTCGTACCAGCACCACTACAGAGGAAGGTTGTTGGCATCTTTGAGACAAATATCAACAATTATAAGGTTTCAAATAAGTGATCCTTTAATCCCGTTACATAGTGCAAATACTTCAGTGAGGCAACGTGACGGTTGTCCGACCCTTTTCAGTTGTGTTCTATTGAACATTGAAAGATCGTAGAATGAAAAACTGGCACAACATAAAATTTCACCAATACAGCTGGGACGAAAGAACAGAGGTGTTCAAGAAAATTCTCTGGCATACCAGAAAGCTAAAATTTTTTCTGTAGTTCTAGGCAGCCTCAGATATGTGGAGGTAGTAAATAACACAAAAGGTTTAAGAATGACTGCAGAAAACAAAAAAAAAAAACTATTATCAAATTTTTTAATAACATATAGTGATCAAAAAGAAAAAGTAAAAACAAAAATGAAATGCTTGGTAGAAATAATCCAAGAAAATGGTATGGAAAAAACTGCTAGAGAGGAAACGATCTACATGATGGAAAGGAGTTACGATATTGGGTTGGTGCATAAGTTCGTAGTGTTTTACCACAAGTTTAATAAACACAACAGATACATGTGACAGAGACTTTAGTCATAAATTATATATTCCCCTTCAATATTTACAACGATCTGCCAAGACCCAAGTAACTTTTCGATTCCGTAATTGTAGAAATCACATGGTTTTGGGCGAAGAACACAATGAGCCATGTTCGGAGCACATTTTCATCCTGAAAGGAAGTTCCTTGAAGGCTGTTCAACAGAGACCAGAAAAGATGAAAAACTGAGAGCGCAAGATGAGGTGAGTAATGTAGGTGTGGAATGATTTCCCAACCCGACTCCTGTGTAGTGTTTTTTGTCAGTCTAGCAAAATGCGGGCGGGCGTTATCGTGTAGTAGCTTCACTTCACGCAGCCTTCCTGCTCGTTGTTGTGTCTGCAAGACGTCTCAGCTGTTGGCAGTAAATGTCAGCAGCGCCATGCTCTGTCCTATGGCATTATCCCCATACATCGCGCAAATGTTTCGTGCGGTCTTCGCTGCTGTCACTTCTCTACTGAACTCAAACAGAAGAATATGTCGGAAATTTTCCGATTTCTCCACTTGGCACTCCGTTTTTTAGCGCCCACAGCTCGACTCGGTATCTCCAGATGACAAAATGACAATATGCAAACTCAAGTAGGAACAGTGAACTACAGATAAAAAAAGACAATCGATAAATAAACCCACATAATCTGGAGTACCACCACACAAAACAAAAACGTTTCGAACTTATGCACCAACCTAATATGACGAACAATGTTTACAACAAGAAAATATTGCTTATATATGAAAGTTAAAACAAAACATAGAAATATAGTAGTGAAAATATGATATATAATTAAAAGTTGGATGGGAAGGGAAAATAGAAAATTAAGGATCCACTAAAAATGACAGGATACTAGAAATTAAAAAGTACCGTATTGCTGAAGTACGGTATATCAGAATGTTAAAAAGAAAGGGGGCACTGATACTCGTCTTTTATTTGTACAGAGTGGATAGCAACAGATAACCAAACAGATCCTTGAATACCTTTTTCAAATTCACACAACTACATTCTTGTTTCAGCACGTTGAGATAGATTAACAAAGAAGCAACATAAGAGAAGGTAAAACAACAGATAGGAACAGTTTAACAATAAAGTTGCAGATGGAAGGATTCTAAGGCACAGATGGAAAGAAAGAAAGTATTAAATGAGGTCTGGAGAGGGGAAAGCAACACAACAAAATGATGAAGGAATACTGGAGGGAAAGGAAGAGAAACCGAGAATGTGAAGAACTGAATTTCTCATGTAATTGTTTGAAGGCAGAAATGAAAGGAGAAAAAGGTGATAATAATAATAATAATAATAATAATAATAATAAAAGCAGAATGTAACAATAATAACACTGAAAAGATTCCAATTGAATGGAAAACAGTAGTAATGCAACCGCTACATAAAAAGGGAGATAAACAAAACGTCGGTAATTACAGAGGAGTGTCACTTCTGCCAGTGGCATACAAAATATTATCAAAAATTCTCCTGAACAGAGTGGTAGATACTTTAGACAAACAACTGGGAGAATATCAGGGAGGTTTTCGAAAGTGAAGATCCTGTGCAGAGCAAATCTTTAACTTAAAGTCAATAATTCGCCATAGAATGTTATCGAGCAAACCAATAATAGTGTCATTTATTGATTTCTAGAAAGTATTTGATTGTATAGACAGAGAAACAAAAGATAAGGTCATTAGAGAATTTGGTGTTAAATCAAAATTAGCAAATATAATTCGTGAAACACTAACAGGTGCAATATCTAAAGTCAAATTCATGGGAGAAGTATCTCAGCCATTTGAAATAAGAACTAGCATTAGACAAGGTGATGGTTTATCAACTTTACCGTTTAATTGCAGTGCAGATAAAATTGTAAGGATCTGGAATTTGGAGCTAAAAATCACAAAATCGAATTAAAAACTCTGGGAAGGGAAACAAATAGAATTAAGGTAAACTGCTTGGTTTTTGCGGATGATTTTGCAATACTTTCAGAAAACCAAGCAGTAGCAGTTTTTCAAATAAACCTTCTAGAAAAGATAGCAAACAGACCTGGTCTCAAAATTTCAGCTGAAAAAACAAAATTGACGGCAAATAAAAAAAAAATGCGCCAAAATTAATAGAAACACAAATAGCTGAAATAAAGCGAGTGCATAAATTTAAATATATTGAAGAAACTATACAACAGAATGGACTAGGAAAATCTGCAATAGATGTAAGAATTAACAAAATGGAAAGAGCATATGGTTTGACCAAAAATATTAGCAACAAGAAATGCATATCTAGAAAAACAAAACTAAAACACTACACCATAGTGGTACAACCAGAATGTTTATATGGATCTGAATGCCTAACGATGAACTATAAGATGGACAAACTAGAGGTACTGGAAAGAAGGATTATTATAAAAAATAATGGGTGCAATAAAAACTGCAGATGGTTGGAAAATAAGAAGTAATGAGGAGATCTACAAAGATATAGAGAAACTATATGAAGTAATGGCCAAACGAAGATTAAACTTTTTCGGACACCTCTACCGAATGGATGGAAATAGATGACAAAACAAATACTCCTATACTTCTGGAAAAAGAAATTGACGCTAGCATGGATTACGGAAGTAAGGAAAGATCTAGAAAGAAACAATATCAAAGAATCAGAAATAGCAGAAAGAAACCTTTTTAAAAATAAAATACTAAATTTGGAAGGCTTTCAAAGCAGAAGAAATAAAAAATCGGGGACAACATGGACAAGAGAAAGGAAGAGACTTCATTGGGAGAAAATGAAGGAATACTGGAAAAATAGGAAACAACAACAAAGGAAGAAGAGGAACTGAAGTTGTTATACGGAGCCTCTCCTAAGCTTCTCTTTTCTTTCACAGTCTATCATTCAGGATCTCCTACCACTGTGGTTTCTTGCTGAGTTTGATGATTCCTCAGCGATTTTTTATATTCAAAGGAGAAATTGCTTTATTGCTATCGCTGTCGAAGATTCATAATGTGACACTGCTCTGGCCCAACACAACACACCTTTAACACATCCTGTGAGAGTTACTTCACTGTTGATGGCATCACTGGTCGTTGACTGTATTATGATTGCTTTGCAGCAACTAGACATGCAGGATGTCAAATCAGCATTTGTAACATTGCTTCATGACACTATCACCAGCAGCAACCCAACAAATATATGCTGTTTAGCAGTGCCCATCTAGCCATCCATGATCGTGCTGGTGCCTACAGTAACTGGGTAGCTAACATGCATCGTCTGATTAAGCTTATGTGGGTTCCAATAATCGCACAACATCCAATGGGCATCCATCGTTCATTGCTAGCCACCACTCACTCACCGCAGCCCGTGATTTGGAGCTCCACACTGTCCAGTGTTACAATCAAAGCCTGCAATGTAAGTCACGCTGTGGGTCTTGAGCGCCAAACGCCCATACCCCCGCTGAGTCAGCATTAGCAACGTTGTTTCGGCCACCACGTAGTCTACTGCTGCTGACCAGACCCGTGCACTGACTGCAGTGCACCTTTACAGCCTTGCTTTGCATGAGCCAAAGTTCATTGCCTATCTATGACCACAGGATGCGATGCCTACCCGTACACGGTTAATTTATCTCAAATACTGTAGTTAAAAAAGAGTTCAACACAGTTGTTGACATATTCCTGTCTGATTTCTGACCTCCACAGCCACCACTTGAACCCAGAGCACCTGGACAGGAAGCATCCACACCATTCTGACGGCAGAACCACATCTCCCCACTCCTCAGTAGCAACCACAGTAAATCGAAATTCTACATTTGCTCACAGAAGTGGATGTCACATGTGGTAGGAGGTATGGCATTATACTAATATCTTTTACATTTGGTAACAGTATTGTGTGGCGTACACGTGGAAGTGTCATCAGATGTCAGTGACACCACTGACAAGGAAGAGCAATGACAAATTCAGCAGCAGTAATTCAAAAGTAGTATGCATCAGGAATATGCAAATAAGTGCCAGTTGGGAATGTTGTATGGGCTTCTAGTCATGTTTCCACTTTTTATTGAAATCATCTTGCTATTTTTCCTTTGTCTTCACATGCTGGCATACTGTAAGCAAAATGGTGTCATGTGCTAAGGATGAGAAGATGACTATACAGGAGGCAATCCAGCGTTACTTGATTAGGCTGCCCACAGGCGAATAGATAATACTGAATTGTGTAAAGAACTGAAAGGTTCTGGAAAGATAGAAGGGAACGGTTTTCTCCTACAGTTTCCTTCTCCATTCCAGATACTGGCAATGCCACATTATCTGTTCATTTTTCGGGTAAGTCTAGACTAAATGTTTTTGTTTTTGTGGACAACACCGACTGAAAAGGCAGGAGGATGGAACGATGAGAAAATGTAGCATATAGCTAAATTAAGGTTAATGGGGGATACAGGCAAACGTTATGTACCACGAGAACTTCATTCCTTCCCCATGTGCTTTTCTTATTTACCCAGACTTGTTTCGACTCATATGTGTCATGTTCTGTGGGTGTGGATTTGTGCCTGTAAAACAAAAAGTTCATAGTTTTTTTCCTGTTTTAGGCCTAAAAACTGTAACATGTGCATTTTGGTTAAGTGTTTTTATTTTTCATTTTGCTCAATTTATTTTGACTGTTCCCATGGAATTACACTCAAGTTGAACACTCGAAACAGATAAAACAAAATGCGCATGTTATACGAGGGCAGTTCAATAAGTAATGCAACACTTTTTTTTCTCGGCCAATTTTGGTTGAAAAAACCGGAAACTTCTTGTGGAATATTTTCAAACATTCCCGCTTCGTCTCGTATAGTTTCATTGACTTCCGACAGGTGGCAACGCTGTACGGAGCTGTTAAAATGGCGTCTGTAATGGATGTGCGTTGCAAACAACGGGCAGTGATCGAGTTTCTTTTGGCGGAAAACCAGGGCATCTCAGATATTCATAGGCGCTTACAGAATGTCTACAGTGATCTGGCAGTGGACAAAAGCACGGTGAGTTGTTGGGCAAAGCGTGTGTCATCACCGCAAGGTCAAGCAAGACTGTCTGATCTCCCGCGTGCGGGCCGGCCGTGCACAGCTGTGACTCCTGCTATGGCGGAGCGTGCGAACACACTCGTTCGAGATGATCGACGGATCACCATCAAACAACTCAGTGCTCAACTTGACATCTCTGTTGGTAGTGCTGTCACAATTGTTCACCAGTTGGGATATTCAAAGGTTTGTTCCCGCTGGGTCCCTCGTTGTCTAACCGAACACCATAAAGAGCAAAGGAGAACCATCTGTGCGGAATTGCTTGCTCGTCATGTGGCTGAGGGTGACAATTTCTTGTCAAAGATTGTTACAGGCGATGAAACATGGGTTCATCACTTCGAACCTGAAGCAAAACGGCAATCAATGGAGTGGCGCCACACCCACTCCCCTACCAAGAAAAAGTTTAAAGCCATACCCTCAGCCGGTAAAGACATGGTTACAGTCTTCTGGGACGCTGAAGGGGTTATTCTGTTCGATGTCCTTCCCCATGGTCAAACGATCAACTCTGAAGTGTATTGTGCTACTCTTCAGAAATTGAAGAAACGACTTCAGCGTGTTCGTAGGCACAAAAATCTGAACGAACTTCTCCTTCTTCATGACAATGCAAGACCTCACACAAGTCTTCGCACCAGAGAGGAGCTCACAAAACTTCAGTGGACTGTTCTTCCTCATGCACCCTACAGCCCCGATCTCGCACCGTCGGATTTCCATATGTTTGGCCCAATGAAGGACGCAATCCGTGGGAGGCACTACGCGGATGATGAAGAAGTTATTGATGCAGTACGACGTTGGCTCCGACATCGACCAGTGGAATGGTACCGTGCAGGTATACAGGCCCTCATTTCAAGGTGGCGTAAGGCCGTAGCATTGAATGGAGATTACGTTAAAAAATAGTGTTGTGTAGCTAAAAGATTGGGGAATAACCTGGTGTATTTCAATGCTGAATAAAAAACCCCTGTTTCAGAAAAAAAATGTGTTGCATTACTTATTGAACTGCCCTCGTAGTTCTCAGACATATACCTGCCTGCCCTGTTAGCCGTGCGATCTAACGCACGACTTTCCGAATTGGGAAGGAGCGCCTGGCCCTGGGCACGAATCCGCCCGGCGGACTTGCGTCGAGGTCCGATGAGCCGGCCAGTCTGTGGATGGTTTTTTTAGGCGGTTTTCCATCTGCCTCGGCGAATGCGGCCTGGTTCCCCTTATTCCGCCTCAGCTACACTATGTCGGCGATTGCTGCGCAAACAAGTTCTCCACGTACGCGTGCACCACCATTACTCTACCACACAATCATAGGGGTTACACTCGTCTGGTATGCGACGTTCCGGTGTACGGGGGGGGGGGGGGGGGGGATGTCCACCTTGGGCCGAACCGCACAATAACTCTGAAAGAGTGGTTCGGTGTGGGCGACGGATGGGTGAAGTGGACTGCGGTAGTCGTCGTGGCTGCGTCGTGGACTGCGGCTGCGGCGGGGACGGAGCCTCTCCGTCGTTTCTAGGCCCCCGGTTAACATACAATACAATACAATAGACTTATACCTAAAATAGAAAAACAAGCACTAAACATTTACGAGATTGTACAGAAACGATTCGGGGCCCACAGAAGATGACACATAGGTGTCAAAACACGTCTGGGTAAATGAAAAAAAAAGAGATACCGTACATTGTGGTTATTTAATATGGAGTACTAAAAAAACTAAAACGAAATAAGCACAGGGAACCTGTGTTGAATCAGTTGTGGAGGATCGCATGGCCGGCGCTGTAAGAGGAACACTATGCAACTTTATGTTCAGTACGGAGTTGTATGTATCTGTGACAAGTCAAGATGTAGTTAGAGTAAGAAATCTGGACTCTTCTCGTTGTAAACTGAGTGTGGCGGGCGGAGGTAAAGTGCACTTGCTCCATTAGTGAACTACAGAACGGGAGGAAAGACTTCCAAGCTTTCATGGATATGTTTCCTCAAGTTGGCAACAGCTAAAACGTCTTTCGTGGACCAGATTTTCTGAAACATCACAAAAAAGTCTTTCTGAATGACACATAGTAAAGCTGTATGGCGAACTGTTCCGTTTAGATACTGCTGCCGAAAATACCAAACAGCCGCAAGGTACTCCCCTAGGCCAGGGGCTGCTATGTAAACTACGTGAACGGTCTCTTATAATCGACTCGCGAGATAAAGTACCGCAAGATATATGAAAACTAGTCAGGGCAGACACAGGAGTGGGTTCACCAGACAGTCAGTACTTTGTGTCTAGTGGAATGTTTGGCGAGAATGAGGGACTGGACAAGTTGCGATATTCAGTGCACTCAGTGTATCGTATTTGCAAGAGATTGATGGGAATCAGTTATTTTATGAAATAAACTGTCTAGATGGCGTAATATATGTCTATATTTATAATGTCGTTTCACCTAACGCCATTATCAGATTAAAAATTAGAACTTCCAAAACAAGATTCAGTTTCAAACCCATGCCTGATCAAGGCGTCGAGTTGAGTTTTGACCTACGTGGTCGTTTATGGACAAAGGATGACTTCACATTTTGAGTTCATCATGCCTCACGAGGAGTATGTTTCAGTTGTCCATGGATCTGCGACGAGGTTAAAAGCAGTGTGAGGCCAAATTCGTTAGGTAGACATTAAAACCCTAGAACGTCAGGAAGACGTATTATGAAGGAAAGCTACACTTCCAAAATTCTGCATTGGTCAGCTGGTAATGCTAACTAGAGGAACAAGAAATAAGTTTGTCACTTGATATCAGGGTTCCTATTTGATAGTGTAAATGACGTCTCCCGTTAATGTAAAATAGCAGCTTCCAGGCCGAAACACTGTTGCACATGTGGAGAGCATTCGACCTTCCAAAGGTACCCCAGAAGCTCTGACACAGTTAGGTACCAGCAGCCACACCAGAAGTGAGGAGGAAGTGGTAGAGCGAAGAAGAACGATACATCGACGGAAGAAAATTCCACTGTAGCCACACGTGACCCTATATACTGTATGTATTGACGTCAGTAGATGTGGGAAGATACTGCGTGTGAATTTCGGCGTTGACGGGGACCAGAACAGTGAAAACAATCCATTTCCTGCTCTTCCTTTCTTATCTTCCCTTTAAAATCTTGGCCACTGAAAATCTGACCTACCTAAACACCATCCCAGAACCTAATGTTCTTTCTTCCCTGGACGGATTAATAGCTGCTAGCTACCTAGCTACCAAATCAGAATCGAACAATTATTTCAGCATGTGCACGAATATCGCAAGGACTACCAGCACCAGATTAATGTGCAGGGAACCTCTTCATCGCCTCCCTTCTTAGTACTAATCGCTGCTGGCTAAGCTTACATCAGCCACAGACGGAAAGTTATCGAAATCGTGCCCTCATCATCCTTTCACCTACGGGTCCATAGCAACGATGTTATCACTCATGAAGGCGTGAAGGAACGAAGTTCAGTGACTGGATTATCGATCAATGTAAATTTTTAATACAAGCAACTGAAATGAGTGGAAGAATTATGGACAAAGCTACCAAATGGAATCCAAGAGTATAAATGTAGCAGCTAACCTAGTGTCTATTTCCAGGACATGTACAGTCTCTGAAACCAGCTAAGACACTGAATTTGTGAAGCAAGTTTTATGAATAATGGAGGAGTGCTACGATCACGATCTCGCATGACACACTTTTAGTGTCTTCTGCAGTAAATACAACACGGCTGACAACATCACCTAAACACTGGTCATCCTCTTGTAGAAACCAGATAGTGTGGGTGTTGAGTGAGAACTGCGTCCAGATAATTGAGCTGGTGGGAACAGTAACTGGATGGCTGCCATGCATCATCCAATCGAGCAGATGGATGGGTTCACTGCACCTCCAACATCTACTAGGTGACTAGGCAGTTGTCCTTCTTTGCCAGTCGCCGCTAATTCTCTAAGGCTTGTAGTTTGGAGCTTCCCACTGCCCAGAAATATAACTGCAGCCTGCAACATAGGCCGAGTCATGGGGCCTTGACCGCCAGCTGCCTCCGCCTCTGCTGCTGCTGCTGCTGCCGAGTCAACATCAGCAGCGTTCTACATATCGTTGCTTCAGCCTTCACCTAGACTACTGCCGGTGCCTGGATGGGCACCGCAGCACATCCTCCCTTCACGTGAGCTAAAAATCGACGCATGATCATGCCCACAGAATGTGGATACCTAACAATCTCGAGAATTGTATCTGAAATCTTGTGGATGATAAACAGTTCAACCTATGGATGGACTACAAAAACAGAATGAGCATCAATAATATTTCTGCCTGGTGTTGAAAAACCTGATTAGGCTTAGATGGAAAATGCAAATTCTAAATGTGAGCTATGATGTAAAACTTCTATTTTATGGGCAATTCGGGTGCTAAAATCACCACTCTGAGTCGTTTTTATCCATACTGCTGTGAGATACAGGACTGTTTCAGTGTTACTTTAGCCAATCATTTTTACTTCTTTTTAGATTTTAGTAAATGTTTGAACAGTGATATGGTAGTTTTAAAAAATTTAATTAGCTTTGCAGTCAGTGAATCTATATTTTCCTCTGACAATAAAAGTAACTAATTACGTATGCATGACATAATGTGACTGTTATGTAATAGAATGGTAGACAGAAGGGTAATATTCTGTAAACAAGTTTGTATAACATTCTTATTTACCCACACCCAAATATTTATCAGTGACTTGGAATTGCAGGAATATCTGATCAGAAGTCAATAGAAGTGACTTTTAATGAAATGGGCGTCACTTGATTTATTTGTTTAGTCACAATGAAGAAAATAGATTTGAATCTGACATCTAACAACATTGTTATTAGAGATGGAGTACAGGACTGGGCAAGAATTGAAAAGAAAAATGACTGCATTATTTTTAAAGGACCGCACAGGATTTTGGTTTATTCAGTTTAGGGAAAGTATGAAAAATCTAAACGAGGAAGGGCAGATTGGGATTGGAACTTCACTGCTCCCAAATGCAAGTAATGATTTAAACACTGTGACATGTAGTCACTCACTATTATAAGAAAAGTTTATACAATTCTTAAATGACAGTTTACATTAGTGTTAATTCATAACTTGTGAGATCTTCACTATGCTAATACATCTGGTTATGCTGTACCTTAAGCTCACAGGTAACTGAATTTCACACATTTGTCTGGTTGCCGGCCGCGGTGGCCGTGCGGTTCTAGGCGCGTCAGTCCGGAACCGCGTGACTGCTACGGTCGCAGTTTCGAATCCTGCCTCGGGCATGGATGTGTGTGCTGTGCTTAGGTTAGTTAGTTTTAAGTAGTTCTGAGTTCTAGGGGACTGATGACCTCAGATGTTGAGTCCCATAGTGCTCAGAGCCATTTTTTTGTCTGGTTGCGCATTCCACTCATGCGGTGATTCACCATGGCTGTACTCCGCAAAACACAGTTGGCATTGGGGAGGCATCCTGAGCCTAAGTTGGTAGACAGCAACCCACAGCTGATGGAGATTGATCAGAGCTGTTTCCTAAGAATGCACACATCACTCGATGATATGCCATCTGGATGGGAGTGGGGAGTGTGTTACACATAAGCTTCTTCATATCCATATAGTGTTTCTCAAACCATTATGTCACAATATGATTAAGAAGGAAGGAGAATTAGGTTTTAATGTGCCATTGGCAATGAAGTCATTAGAGAAGGAGTGTAAGCTCTAAATGGGGAAAGCATCAGGCCACATTCTTTGAAACGAACCATTCTCGAATTCAACTTAAATGATTTAAGGAAATTAGAAAAGATATAAATGCAGATGAACGGACATGAATTTGAACTATCACTCTCCTGAGAGAGCCCAATGTCTTACTACTGCGTTACCTCGCTCAGTAACATAGTTTGAGAACAAAGATGTGAAGTATAGCATTGCTGAATGTGTAGGTCTCTTGTGAACTGTCGTACATAAACAAATAGGTATAAATGGTCAGAGAGCAGTGGGAGCCGATATCAATTGTAACAGGATCATTCTTAACGCCAGTCCTACATATGAGAACACAGCCACCGTTTGCCTCAACCTTTGGCAAGCAGGGTGCCTAACTTGGCTTTAGATGCACTCAGGATCCTGATAATACGAGGGTGAGTCAAATGAAAACCTTAAATTTGTAATAGCAAATCGAAATTTTGCGCCGTTATCCTGTAAGTTGGTAAGCATGCTACAAACAGCGTGCAGAATGGCCTGTAGGTGGCAGCATAGTGCAGATGCACACATACCGTCGCAGCATCAGAATAAAGATGGCCGCCTCACTTGCGACTTGCACCAGGGAAGAACAGCCTTCTGTTATTCGGTTTTTGAGTAGTGAAGGTGTGAAACCTATTGAAATTCATCGACGAATGAAGGTTCAGTACGGTGATGCATGTTTGTCACAGCAGCAAGTTTACGAATGGAGTAGGAAGTTCGCAAATGGTGTGACTTTAGTGGGAGATGCTCCTCGTTCAAGTCAGGTTCAACGATTGTGACTCCACAGAACATTGCAGCAATTGAAGCCATAGTGAAGGAAAACCGCCGAGTGACACTGAATGACATTGTAGCACGTTTACAGATTAGTCATGGGTCAGCACAGCACATTGTGCACGATGTGCTCCAGTTTCACAAAGTGTCTGCAAGATGGGTACCACGGCAGCTGACTCCTGAAATGAGAGAACGACGTGTTGATGCTTGTGAAGAACTTCTTCAGCGCTTTGAACGAGAAGGTGATGGCTTCCTTGCAAGAGTCGTTACTGGGGACGAAACCTGGGTTCACTTCCACCAACTGGAAACGAAGAGAGCGAGCAAGGAATGGCGCCATGCCTCATCACCAAAACCAAAGAAGTTTCGAACAGAACCATCAGTATGGTATGGTGACTCTCTTTTGGGACAAAAAAGGCGTCATTTTGGAGCATTGCATGCCTAGAGGGAACACTGTCACCAGCGCATCATACACAGATCTCCTAAAAATCATCTGCGACCTGCAATCAAATCAAAGCGGCGTGGATTGCTGTCAGCAGGTGTCCTTTTGCAACATGACAATTCCACGCCCCACACTGCCCATACAACAGTGGCAACAATCGCAGACCTGCATTTTTAGTGTCTTCCTCATCCACCATACTCACCAGAAATTTCCCCAAGTGATTTTCATTTGTTTGGACCACTCAAAGACGCAATGGGAGGAAAGAAGTTCCGTTCTGATGAAGAGGTACGCCACGCAGTGCACGAGTGGTTGCATGGACTACGAAAAGAATTTTTTTCTAAAGGAATTTATGCACTTTGTAAGCGCTGGAGGACTTGCATTCAGCGTGGGGGAGAATATGTTGAAAAGTGATAGAACTTTGTACCACTTCTGCACAATAAAAATATTTAATTAAATATTTAAGGTTTTCATTTGACTCACCCTCATAGTATCTACCAACATGAACTATGGGGCATCAATTCAGGAAACAATTTTTCATACATGGAGTATCAATGGAGGTGGCTCTTTGACCATGCTACTATATGGGCCCTGTGAAGTGTGGAGAGATGAGGTATATGTATGGTACCATCGCTTTTGTACCTGTAGCAAGATGGATCTGGTGATATAGCTGCTCACTGACTGTCATTATCCAGCAGAAAAGTGATGAGGGATGTGCAGCACTGTGGTGTGTTTCAGTGCTCGTACAACCCCAGATATTTAACTTAGAGCCATCATCACTGTGTTGCTGGACACAGCAGTTGATTGTGGCATTGGTGGTTTTCCCAGAAATGAGGAACTCATAGTAAGTCCTTGACACTGTTACACATTGTAGTCCGGCCACAAGAAGGAGGTCTGTCACAACCAGCAGCTATGTTTCCAATGTTACTAAGTGGCTGTTTGTTGTTTCCCCATGTCAGTTGCCCTACTACAAATTTCACATCTGAGAATATTAGAACCATTGCAGTGCTGTACTACTGAAATGTGAAAAAATGCTAATAGCTTCGTGGATCTAAACGTTCTCTTTGTCATTAAAAGGAACAGGTTTGGAAATATATGTTAACAGAAAGTAAAGATTACGATGTGTCAGTACTTTAATACATATTTTATTGCATAGATGCATCCCTTACCTGTAGTCTTCACAGAGAGTATCGCCATCAGCCACATCTCCTGTTTCAGTGTCAGTGTCAATATTGTCTCCGCTGCTGCTGATGCTGCTGCTGCTGTGACTATCATCCCAAAACCCTATTAAAAATTCTTCCATTCTTTGTTCCAGTTCACATTCTCGGTGCTGTGGTTCTTCCAAAATGTACTACGTGTGTGTGACAATACTCTTCCATTTCTTGGGAGTAATACTGCTCAATACATCGTCACTAAGAATACATCTGTCTTTTAATTTAAAACTTTTATTTCTGTCAGCAACAAATGATATCATGTGAGCGCACACAAGTTCTTTTGCGTTGAAATGACAATGATATGATGGAAAACGCAACACTCTACTACCATTTTCTTCTGCAATTTTGTCACCGTCGTAAATTTTATTGTGTGGTTTACGCTATTTCACAATTTCCAGCAGCTCTGCCTTTTTAATTTCTCTAAGAAATGCATTTATGACGTTTTCTTTATCCAGTTGACTATGACATTCCACCTGCTGCTGCAAGTAGGGACTTTTTTAAACTGAATGTAGCGATATGATACCTTATTGAATATTATAGTAAAGTTCTTATCTATGTTTGGAAGCCAAGAGTATACGAACCATTCTTTAAATTCCGTTCCTGTCATTTTTTCTTGGTATTTCCCAGATATCTTTGATGTAAAAAATAACAAAGCATGTGGAACAAACCCACTGATTGTTTCAGCATGTGAAAGAAAGAGCCGAGCTTTCAGTGTTCCTCGTCCAGCTTCTTCACTCTATGCAGTTGATCTGGAAACACCAGCACTTACCCATGTTTCGTCTAACCATACAATTTCGTGAGGTTTTCACTTAAAAACTTTCTTCAAAAAACAGCATCTCCAGGCAATGTAATCCTTCTGTTCAAGCAGAACTCTTCTTCCCAAAACTTTTTTCCATCGAAATCCTGTCTTCTTTAATACCACTGACAGGCTGGATTTTCCGTAGAAGAACAACTCACTATCTTGGATTGCGAGAAGCTGTTTCTTCCAGGTAGAATATTCTTTCTGTGCATAATAGTGTCTTACATGCAGCCGAAATGCGTCCTCTTGAAAATTATCGACTTCTGTCGTTTTAGAAACATGCACTCTTGTTATTTCTGTAACCAAAAGAGCAGCAGTTGGTTACTGTAGATCTCTACCACACTTTCCTCTTGTTATTTTCTTCACAGAAGTCGTTCCAATTTTCTTAGTTGCAGCTACTCCTTCGACGACTTTCGAAAAAGATGTAACGGGCCTGTCGTAATCATTTTCTTCTTCAAAACAGAATCGAACATTATATACGAGCTCACAAAATAGGCACTTTAAAGTAGCGCCCTACCTACTTTCCTGTGGCTTGAGACAGGTCCCATAGTTTCAAATACATTTCAAACAAACAATACCAAAGTTTACATCACGCCAGTTGCACGAACTGAATCATTAACCAACAATACGTGACAAAATATGAGCATGTGAGACACGATTTGCAGGCACCAAGAATTTATAACACAATTTCTGACCTTGAGTTGTAAGTGTGGCAACACGGCACCACACATTTACCGATTACAGTACTAGGACTGGCGTTAGAATGTCTACTCTATATAATGCATGAAGTGTCAGGAACATTATTTCAGTAGCCTGACTTTGAAAGGGCAGTCAGCATAACGTTGAAATGTAGTTGTCCACGCGTCAGTCATGCATGGTCCGGCAGCAATAAAATGCACTCATTTTGTATATCTTCTGCCCACTACTATCATTTCATGCATTTAGGCATTCAAAAAGATTTCTAAGTATTTCTTGATTTCCTGCTTTTCGTCAAAGGAGTTATGTAAGCCTTAGCACAATTGCAGTTTTACTCCCATTCTTAAATATTATTTAACTTACTATGCTGCTTCTTCAACACACAGTTGAAACAAGAATAATAAACTGGAACTTGGCTTATGTCCATTTTTTACATTAAATTGTCTTTAATGATCTTCCACTGTTTTGGTTTTTATACGAGCTGAACATTAATTTGCATATGTACATCCCTAATTTTTCTCATTATAGTATGTCATGTTACATTATCAACTGTTTTATTCGAGATCCGCAAATGCTATGATAGTATTCTTATTTTTTAAATTTTGTTTTTTGTTACCACTTGCAAGTTTAGAACTGCTTCCCTCGTACCTTTCTATTTTCGAAAATCAAGCTTATCATCATACAATGCATTTTCAATTTTGTATATTCTTTTGTGTATAATTCCAGCTAGCAATTAAAACGCATGAAATGTCAGACTGGCATTCACAAAGTTTTCAGATTTATACTCTCGTAACAATAATATTGTTCTCTTAATGTGATGACATATGCCCTGTCACATAATTTTTTTTAATTTCAAAAACCAAGTAGCGTTCTAAATTTTATGTCTTCCATGGGTTCTAGTAAATTTAAAAGATTATCATCAACTCCTGCTGACTATGACCACACAATTGAAACACCTGATTCCTAAAAAGCCTCTCTTCCCTCTATTATCATGTTTCAAAAGAGTTCTCCTCCGTCATAAAGTCCTCCAGCATACTCCTATCATCTACTTGTTCCTTCCTCTAAATTTAACAGAGGCTTCTCAACCTGAGTGATTCTGATAGTGGCCTGTTCTACCTTGATTACTTCCCCCATTAATACATTCTGACCCTTTTCTACTGAAAGATCCTCATTTCTTTCACCTAGGCTGTTTCGACTACCTCTCGTTATAAACCCCACCCCCACCCCAAGTTTGTACTATAGTCCAATTAAAATGACTTTGTGATCGACGTTTCAGTGAGCTGAGTGGTAAGGATCAACCGCTGTGTTGCTTGTTTTGTATAAACGTGCTTCGCCTTATGAAGAGTGGGTGGCTGTATACCGGCAACACACTCCCTCCCACTACCCATGCAATCTGTCAATCACAAAGTAATGTTCATCGGAGTCAAGGATGTAAATCTTTCTCTGCATAAGAGCGTGCTTTGTAGTACAGCAGTTATTCTTTAAATAACTATACAATCACGATGCACTCCAATTAGTATTTTATTGTCTCTCTGATATATCAAAGTATACATCATGAGTTTGGAAGAATGTTATAATCTAGAATGACTTGAGCCATATTGAAGAATTCATATAATTTTTATTAGTCATTTTCTTTCCCACAGTCAATTTTCTTCACTAATTCTGCCTTCCTTTCTTTTCTGTACTATAGTATTATAATCGACGAAGATGATCAAATTTTTATTGTAATCGAAATGTTTTGTCAATTTCTCAATTTTCTCAGAAGTTTTCTCATTTTTTCAACTTGTGACTGATGATAGGTGACTTAGAGATAGGCTAACACAGCTGACGAAAAATTCTCAGAATCTGAGATGACGTGGATCCTGTGAACAAAGTAGCGGCAGACGAAGCCATTTGGAGGCCCAGGGTGGCAAAACTAAATGAGGCACCTGGTCTGCTTAGAAACTAATGTATTTGCAGTATATATTTCATACAATATGAAAAATATACATATGATGGTTGAAAAAAATTATAATTTGTGTAGTCTCTTTTCATTTTAATATACATCACTGAGAGCATAGATGAGAAGCTTAAAATGATAATCTGTATTTAGCACAGCCACCATAAGGCAGAGTGCTAAGAAATAATAAAGAAAAGAATAAGAAAATTACATTTTATTTTATATGTCTGGAAAAAAAGCTTCTGCAATCATAGTACCAGTTAGTTTCATAACCTTAATACAAAAAAATCGTAATTATTGACACTATTATAGTACATGTTTCCATACCTTTATTTTACTGAACTTCTCAGTACCATCGTTGAAATATGTTTTATTTGAAAATTGTCTTTCAGCTGATAAAGTGGAGAGATTGGCTAGTCGTTCTCGATACATCATAGAGCAAGGATAATTTTTGACTAGCTTCAGCTTAGAAAAACTTATCTTGCATGACACAACTGAGACACAAATGCTCAACAAGTATCAGATTATACGTAATGTGCAGTGTATGATTCAGTGAAGAACCGTTTTGTCCATAGATGCCAATATCTTTCTATACGTTGCCGCATCTGCTCCTTATAAAACCATCTTAAATTTCTGCCAGATTCTCCTGTGTTACAGCTACAGTGTTATCAGAAACTTTACGCATAAATTTTGTTCCTGGAAAACTAAGGTGATTTCCTTCACAGCTATTTTTGGTTGTGAAAATTCTTGTGTATGTCAGTCTATGCATTCAGAAATTGATCAAGGTACTTCTTCTTGAATCGATAATCCAGCATCATCAGGTGGTTCACGAGACATTGTTTTATTTACCATCCTTCTTCCTCGCCGATTAATGTTAATGTCCACATCACTGCATTTTTGTCATCATAGTCTACAATTTTACTTCGTTCCATCTCCAAAAATTCATCCAGTGTTTTTAATTGGCGAATCCTTTCTCCCATGTCATTTGGGGAGGCGGTAGATATTGTTGGACTAAACTTACTTCCTCTAGTACTATGTGACAACAGATGAAGTAGGATAAAAAGGCAAAACAACGTGTAGCTGGAAGGAGCAAGCTTGTTGTTTCATTGGGAGTGCTGCTAAAAATTATTCCGTAATATTTAACCTTTTTTAGATATCTACAACAATATTTTCCTGAACATGTTCACGTAAAATAGAAGTACAAATACATTTTGTTACCCTTTTGACAAACGAGAAGGTACTCTCTTTGATTCACTGGCGGACTCTTGAATTTTTAAACAATGTTCTTTCAGTACTGATTCATATTTCGCCATCAAATGCACCAATTCTAAGAAATTTCCTCTGTTTTCCGATGAAATTACTTCACAATGACCACGTATAATAAGGTTTGATGGGCTAAAGTAGTGTAACATCTAATAAGCGATGTAAAATGCTTTTCCGTTTCTTGGTCTCATCATTAACAATCTACTGATTATCTCTGTCAATGATTTTATTACGTTTTAAGCGCACAGAGAGCGTTTTCGATTTTTCTAAGTTTGATAGATGTTCAGGTGGCGATTCACGCTTTGATAGTTTTGGACTCAATTAACACCACTGACACAGGCCAGAGATAAATTAATTTTTATTGGTGTCAGCTTCAGAGGCAAATAACCTGCAACAAAAACTGTACCGTTTTTTGTTGATGGTGAGTGCATTTCCTTAAATATTTAATCTCGTTGAAATATGAGTAAAATCATGACGAAGATAATCCGATAATTTGCTCTGTAACAGTTACTGATCAATGCGCAATAGCAATGGAAGAAGAGGAGACGAAGTTAAGTGCATCAGAAATATGTTCATCCTCAGTAATTTTCTCATCATTGCTACCTTCATAATCTTTTCTTCAGTGTCTCTTACATAAAAAATTTTTAAAGTCACATGCAACAGGCTTTCCACCCGTGTCTGTACTCTCAACATTATATTTATATGTATGTCAGAGGCAGATCCAACGGTCTAGTTACTGTTTCCTTCGCCATCTTTATTTTCTCTACAAGCAAAAGGACATTTGGATAAAGATCCAGCGAGTCATTTAGCCTCTCCAGTCTTTGCCTATCTTAGCTTTCTTTCTGAGAACCGAGTGAATCCTTTTCACTACAAAGATTCGCAAGGTAATGTCAGTGACAGATCATGCACTGCATGTCCGTTAACAGAAATTTTTTCTGTTTGTGTAACCTGTAGGCTCGTAGTAGGGAGCAGATGAGTGTCGTCATGATCATAAATACATGGCCATTTTCAGATGAATGTTGTGTATAGCAGCTGCCATAAGGCCAATTTGTCTGTGGATAAAATGACTATTTTTATTGATAAATCATTATCTGTTTGTTAAACATCACTGCTCTAGAATTTGCAACACATTTAGATATTACAACATAGTGTTATTTGCTGTAAAACGGTGTAAATGAAGTATGTTTGCAAAGAATTATAGAATTTTACGTGTCCATGCATTTTTAATCCTGATATTGTGTACTAGAAATTTTCGAGGTAATAATAACCTAATTAGAAATGTAGGTACTCACATTTTGGGTTCTTCTTAAATCCATGATAAAACAATCTCTGTTTAAACTCACTTAACACGCCACAACAAAAATCAAAAGAAAACTTATATTAATTCCATAGTATTTTAATCGGGTTTTATGAAGAATGAAATGAAGTGAAATCTATGCGAAACTCAAGGCATTATAGAGTGCATTCACCAGCGGCCTGCTTGTGCCTTCCCCGTTCTGATGGGTATTCCGTGACAGTTCTGAATGGAAGTTGACGGGAAGTCCCGCAGTGGGTATTATCTTCATTTAGTTCCCTAATAAGCTGCAAGTTATAACGTAATATAACGTACAGTAAGGTTTAAATTGGTTGCCTTCGTTGCCATTCTTTAACAGGTACTATGTTGTTTCTTTTACGAAAGAAATAATCACAAAATTTTACTGCTGTTTGGGTCTGTTATGTTTCGCGCCAAAGCCTCCATAGAGCAATTTTGGTACAGCTGTTGAAGGCGCTGACTATTACTAGATAAAGATTTATGCGCTACAGGGCGAGTTCTGCAGAAAAATAAATTACAAAACGTTTTTCTGAGGTTACGGGAAGGTCGTCGGGTATCGGATACCGTAACTTTTGAAGTCTGTCAGGCTGAAAGATAGCTATATCAAACTACTTCATGCACAAAATGATACCCTGTTATCTTATACAGAATATGTTAAAGATGATTTGACGGGTGAAAACTAATAATATATATTTCTGTAAAGAAATCAAAGGTAATACAAATTAGCGTCCTTAAAATTGGTGGGAGGTATTGGACAACATAATTTATAGGGCATTGGTCTTTTCGCGTAATTAAATAACAGTACAAATCACAAATACTAACCGTTTACTTACAGGAGTTCTTAACCACAGATTATACAGTTTTATTAGGCTTTGAAATACAATTTACAATAAAAATAAAAAGTAAAAGATAGTTAGAAATTAATACCCTTAGAGGCTCATGAAGAATGATAATTCTTGTTCTTACACAAATCACAAAGAGAAAATAGTGTGTCTTCAACAATGGCACATTGTTCTTGGGCCCAGCCTTTACATTTGTTGCATTGAATCAGATCTTCATCGAAACACTCCCTGCAGATTATGCACTTTGTGATCCATGAAGAAGATGTACGAACAGTCGAAAAGCCTAGAGCTCTGCTGTTTGAAGGAGATGGAATGCTGCAGCTATCAGACTTCCGTCATTTTCTTGAGACTAGTTTTGTTCCATTGGAAGTCGGTTTCCTTGTTTAGGGATGTTCAATTTTTGCTTTTCTGCGTTATGTTTATGGGCATTGTCTTTCTCCTTAATTTTTTATTTTATGTCCCTTCATTGTGTTTTAGCTTCCTTTTTTTCGATACGGGCTTTTTTCTCCTTAAGCATATTTTTATAGGCTGTAGATGTTAGAAGTTCACTATTCTCTGTGCGATCTTGTCTTATTTCGTAATTTCCACCTGAAGTGTTTGGTAGCACTGAAATTTGTGCCAATATTTGCTGGGTACTCGTTGATATCAAAGTAGCTATATATTTCTTGGCATTAGCCACAGGTTTGGTTTGGAGCCTCCGGCAAGCTGGAAGCGTGAAAAGATCCCGCTTTTGAAGAATGGTTGAGATTTGTGCTTTCATCAACAGGATTGTCTGAATTAGCCTCATGTCTAAATAAATGGCTCTGAGCACTATGGGAATTAACATCTGAGGTCATCAGTCCCCTAGAACTTAGAATTACTTAAACCTAACTAACCTAAGGACATCACACACATCCATGCCCGAGGCAGGATTCGAACCTGCCACCGTAGTGGTCGCGCGATTCCAGACTGAAGCGCCTAGAACCGCTCGGCCACACCGGCCGGCTGGCTCATGTCTATCAGCCAAGTTTGAAATATCAGCTGACTGACTAAGTGACTGGGAGAAAACAGGAGGAGCAACAGCACACACATATGTGGGGTTTGTCGAAGTTTTGCAGTGACATGCCCAGTCCTGGGTTAACAAGGCTGTAAGCTGTGTGAAGAAAGAGCTGAGCGCGTTGCTTTTAACGAAACGAAGTCTCATGTCTGTGTCATGCCCATTTCTGCGTCTGGAAGATGAGTATATATTAATATGGCCTGCTCCTAAATAGGTGGGAGAATCAAAGATTAGCTGAGGACCTTGCAGAAAGTGTAAGGGGGGGGGGGGGGGGCACCAGCACATAAGACAAAATCCCTTGATTACTGTAATCAAAGGGGCACAACTTTTAGTTTAGAGTCAGGTTACAGACAGAGAGTACTGAAAGAAATTATAGTACTACAAGATCATAATACGTGTAACAGTTTTCAGAGAAATAAAATCAATTTGTTGCATGAAAACATTTGAGGGGTGAAAAACAAGGTAGATGAGCTTATTTTATGCCTTGAAGACGTGGAAAATTCTGAAGGGATAGCTATTCTGTGCCTCTCTGAACACTATTTAGCCACAGGGATGGAGAAGTTAAATATTAGGGATTATAAACTTGCATCATTTTTATGCAGAGTTACCATGGAAAAAGGAAGAGTTGCAACATATGTAAAAGTTGGACACAAAGTCAAAAATATTGAAACAAATAGATTTTGTGTTGGTCAGAACCTAGAAGCATGTGCTTGTGAGCTGATACTGTAGAATACTTTACTAATTGTAACAGTCTACAGATACCTTTTAGGAAACTTTCACCTTTTAATGAGAAATCTAGATGCATTATTGAACGACCTGTCAGACAAGAAGAAACAGTAATTAGTTTGTGAAGATATCAATGCAGATTTATTAAGAGATATGGACAGTGAAAATGAACTAATTATTATTTGGGTGTTTCACTCTAATTACAGAATTAAATTTTCCAATTCGCCTGCACCAAAATTATAAAACAGTGATTGATAACATTTTTATAGGCACTGATCAACCTGAAACAATTATTGTGTACCCAATTTGTAACGGAATATCTGATCATGATGCGCAATTAATGAAAATAAATAGTGAATGTACAGTAGAATGCATGTCCTGACAGAAATATATCATGCAGATAATAAGATTAAAACACTATGGGACATTCTCAGACGTACAAGATCCCATAAAAATTAAACTAAATGACAATGTTGTGATTGATAGCTCACAAGTTGCAAGTACTTTTAACAATAGGCCTCTAAATGTATCAGTAAATATAAGATTACATGGTTCAGTTGAAGATGCAAAAGAATATCTGAAAATGCCGCCCACAAAACTTCAAGCAAATAGAAGTAACACCAACGTCTTTCACTGAAATTAATACAATTATAAAAATTCTAAAAGACACAAGCTCTTGTGGGCTTGATGGTATTTCAAACAGAATCTGAAGAATTGTTCCAACTTAATAAGTGCTGTTCTTAGTGTTGTGTGCAATGCATCACTGACACAGGGAATTTTTCCAGACAGTTTAACATACACAGTTATAAAGCCACTTCATAAGACAGGTGACATGGCAGATTTAAACAGTTATCCTCCAATTTCCTTATTGAATCTTTTTCCAAAATATTAAAAAAAGTAATGTACTCCAGAGTAGTCGCACTTGGACTCCACGGAGGTTGCTTGGCTGAAAATGCTATTTACACATTCATCCACCAAATAGTACAAGCCTTAAATAATAATATAACGGCTGTTGATATTTTTGCGATCTCACAAAGGCCTTCGATTGTGTAGATCACGTTATTTTCTTAGAAAAACCCAAGTTTTATGGAACTGATGGCTTTACACACAGCTGGATTCAATCATACTTGACAAACAGAATGCAAAAGGTTGTGCTGAATAATTCTGACAATGTTGGAAAGATAAAAAAATTTAGTGACTGGGGTAAAATCACATAGGGAGCCTCACAGGTTTAAATTTTCGCTCCACTCCTGTTCCTTATATATGTGAGTGACCTTCCACGTAACATTCAGCAAGCAAAATCTGTACCTTTTTCAGACGATGATAGCGTTACAATGAATCCCACTAGAGAGAAAAAAATAGGAGAGTTAGTTAATGATATTTTGCTAAGAATTATTAAGTGGTTCTCTGACAATGGACTCTCCCTAAATTTTGAGAAAAACACACTATGTTCAGCTCTGTACAAAAAATGGAGTAATATCAACCACTGAGTACATGAGGAGGAGTCAGTAAATAATACAGAAGCTCCAAATTTGTGGGTGTACAATTTAATGAAAATTGGAATTGAAAGAAGCATACTACTTATCTCCTCAAACAATTAAGTTTAGCTACTTTTTCTCTTCGTATAATTTCTAACCTTGGAAACAAACATATCAACCTCCTAACACATTATGCATATTTCCAATCAGTAATGTAGTACAGAATGATTTTATGGGGTAGCTCATCACTCAGAAAGAAAAAACTGATTGCAAAAAAGCGAGCAGTAAGAATAATATGGGTGTTCACCCACAGACGTCATGTAGGTACCTCTTCAAGTGGCAAGAGAGGGTGCGTTTCTGGATGAGGTATCGAATATATTGCTTCCCCCTACTTATACTTCCCGAGGAGATCACGAATGTAAAATTAGAGAGATTAGAGCGCGCACGGAGGCTTTCAGACAGTCGTTCTTCCTGCGAACCATACGCGACTGGAACAGGAAAGGGAGGTAATGACAGTGGCACGTAAAGTGCCCTCCGCCACACACCGTTGGGTGGCTTGCGGAGTATCAATGTAGATGTAGATGTAGATTTTAAAAAGCGTGTCAATACGTATTTTCGCTAACGAAATTCGTCGTAAATAATCCACCAGAATTTGAGAAGAACAGAGATGTAAATACCTACAACACTAAATGGAAGAATGACCTTAATTACACATTGTTGAAGCCATCAGTGGCTAAGAAAGAAGTTCAATATGCAGTACCAAAAATGATTATTCGTTGAGTAACATAAAATGTCTGATAAGTAGCGAAGGAAGGCTTAATCTAATTTAAAATCACTTCTCCTGGACAACCCTTTCATTCTGTTGACAAATTTCTATTTAAAAACTGTTAATCAGTATTTCAAAGCTTGTTTTAAAATTAATTGCATAAGAAGGGTTAAAATGACAATGTGTCCATTAATGTTAACGTTAATCGTATGTAGATATCCTGTAAACTGATTCTCTCTACATCATTTCGATAAAAGAATCGTTCAAATGATGTATGGAACATGTAACTAAGTATCTACCTAACATAATAAGTCTTTGAGCAACACACATATCTGAGAACCTAACTCATATGCTTCTGCCTTCGTTAACAGTCTGTAGTGGAACACTGTGTCAAATGCTTTCCAGAAATCTAGAAAAACTGTTTTGATTGTGGTCATAAGTTTCTCAGTACTAAGAAAATTTATTATAATCGAACTGAGAATATGTTCAAGTATTCTGCAGCAAACTGATATTAGGGATATTGGTACGTAATGTTTCAGGTTCTTGGTTTTACCCTTCTTGTACAGGGTGAGTCACCTAACGTTACCGCTGGATGTATTTCGTAAACCACATCAAATACTGACGAACCGATTCCACAGACCGAACGTGAGGAGAGGGGCTAGTGTAATTGTTTAATACAAATCATAAAAAAAGGCACGGAAGTATGTTTTTTAAAACAAACCTACGTTTTTTTTAAATGGAACCACGTTAGTTTTGTTAGCACATCTGAACACATAAACAAATACGTAATCAGTGCCGTTCGTTGCATTGTAAAATGTTAATTACATCCGGAGATATTGTAACCTAAAATTGACGCTTGAAACCTCCGACGCTCAGTTGCGTGTTGTAACAAACAGCTGCAACATACATCGCGTTTCTACAGAATGATCTGCCAACGTTGCTCGAAAATGTCCCACTGGAAACGCGTCGACGTATGTGGTATCAGCATGATGGTGCACCTGCACATTCCGCAATTAACACTAGGCTGACCCTTGACAGGATGTTCGACGGGCGTTTCATAGGACGTGGAGGACGCATAAATTGGCCAGCCCGTTCTCCTGATCTTACACCTCTGGACTTCTTTCTGTGGGGTACGTTAAAGGAGAATGTGTATCGTGATGTGCCTACAACCCCAGAGGATATGAAACAACGTATTGTGGCAGCCTGCGGCGACATTACACCAGATGTACTGCGGCGTGTACGACATTCATTACGCCAGAGATTGCAATTGTGTGCAGCAAATGATGGCCACCACATTGAACATCTATTGGCCTGACATGTCGGGACACACTCTATTCCACTCCGCAATTGAAAACGGAAACCACGTGTATACGTGTACCTCAGCCCTCATGGTAATGTACACGTGCGTCAGTGAAAAAGACCAATAAAAAGGTGTTAGCATGTGGACGTAATGTGCTGTTCCAGTCTCTTCTGTACCTAAGGTCCATCACCGTTCCCTTGGGATCCCTTACGTAATTCGGTGCTCTCCGATACACACGATCGAACAGCGGAGGAGTGGTACTCAAGCGTCAACTATAGGTTACAATATCTCCGGATGTAATTAACATTTTACAATGCAACAAACGGCACTGATTATGTATTTGTTTATATGTCCAGATGTGCTAGCGAAACTAACGGGGTTACATTTAAAAAAAACGTAGGTTTGTGTTAAAAAACATACTTCCGTGCATTTTTTTGTGGTTTGTATTAACCAATTACACTAGCCCCTCTCCTCACGTTCGGTCTGTGGAATCGATTCGTCAGTATTTGATGTGGTTTACGAAATATATCCAGCGGTAATGTTAGGTGACTCACCCTGTATACAGGAGTCAACTGTGCTTTTTTTCAGTCACTTGAGACCTCGTGTTGGACGAGATATTCACGATAAATGCAAGCTAAGTGAGGGTCCAGTGCCGTAGAGAATTGACTGATCCAACGACTGCATCTTTTGGGAAGTGTGAATTGGCAGACATATCATGTGAATATGTTTTCCTGTCATATGGAGGATTAAGCCAAGATCCTTGTTACTAGAGTGGCCATCTATAACAAATATGACTGGGCTCTTCACAGTAAGGTTTACACTTAAAATAAAACCTTTAATTCATTTCGGGAATCTATCTACCCCCCTGCCTGTCAAAAGTGCTTCTACAGAATCGTCCTTTTTAAAGTCATTATCAGTCCTCATACCAGGGAATACGAACAAAGCAGGAATGAACTGACCTCCTGCTGCATTTATCGAGAACAGAACAGACATTCCTTCATCTCTCCCCAGATTCCGATTTCCCAACTTGTCTTTTTCCCTTCTAAAGACATTACCTTTAGTCTGTTGTTGTGTACACAAGGCACACTGGTTTTGTCCGCATTAAGTATTCGTGACGGTGTGAACATGTGGTGAACGTTTCCTGACTGAAACCAACAGCACGCTGTAGGCTTTTCAATTCCGCTATTCTCAGTCTTAAGCACAGATGTTGGTTTATAAAGATATAATGAAAATCTTTTCCAGCCATATGTGTTTCTTTATTGAAGCAGTGTTTGCTTTTTAGGTTTTCAGTAAGTTTGCAAACTAGTTCTAAAAATTCAGGTTTGCTTAATACTATTAGTTGACTACCGAAAACTTTTACATGATTGTATAGTATTTCATCTTGGTCACTGTAAGACGTTCTACTAAACATGCTTTCGTTATCCTAGCAACAAGGCTTAGCTGTGGCCCCTTTCCCTTCCAACGGACTTTTGACACGATCTCCTGAAGTACTCTTAGGAACACTATATCTAGCAACTGTCATTTCTTTACAAATAACTTCGTCATGGCAACTTCACATCTTTTTCATCCCAATTGCCATGTATTATCTCCACGGTTCCCTTGGAAAGCCAGAAACCAACACAAAACTTGAAATGTATTTATCAATGTGATGTGCGACACCACCCGATACCAGACAACGTATGAATGGCTCTCTACCAGAGGCGAGGCGTGTTAGTATCTGTCGTAAATGCAGATAACAGTTACAAATAAGACGACATTTTTTACATTTAAACATTCTCGGTATATATTTTTTCTACAATTTCAGTTGCGGGCTTACTTCATACTTTTAAAATGCACTCTTAAACCACGGCATTTAAGACATGAACGGCTGTCAGTGTCAGGCGCCATTTTGGAAGGCTGAAGGGGCTGGTTAGCTACACACCCCTGCCAACTTCCCAGCAACAGCCATTAATAGTGAGCACGCGTCCCATTGCTAGGTCTATCCCCGCTCTAGCTTCCGCTAGAGAAAGAGTGGCAGCTGCTAAAAGCAGCTGATAATCGTGTGGCGCCTACGATTCGCTAGTTCTTCTCAAGACACATGTGTTATTCCTTCGGGCTCTACAGTGCTGAAAGTGTTCAGATATGAATCAGAGTACATAGTGGTCTAGTGCATATTATTATTTATTCATTATAGTTATAGTGAATGAGTATATTTTTTAACGACTTTAATTTAGTTTCTGATTAAGTGTGAAGTTAAGGTCCAATATTGTTTGAAGAAAGTTGAACCAGTTTAAGACAGGTACAGGAACTTCGCGGTAAATCTGGAGCAGGGTGGTCTAAAACTGAGACAGAAGAAAGCGATAGTCAGCCTACAACAAAGAAGCAATGAAACGACGTGACTGACAGAGAAACATGGCACTGTGCTTTGTTTTGAGAAATTGTTGATACTGTCTGGTGTTAGTTAACTGACAGGTATGCTGATTTGAATAATTTGGACTTTCTTTCACTTATGGATTACGGTAAGTATAGCCAATAAACAGATAACTTCCCTGAGGCAGCATTTAATTCCTTGACGATTTCCTACGGTGTGTATTTTGATACTCTTCGAATAAGGATGGAACTATCTGTTATAAGTCTATAAACATCAATTGTTATTCTATGACTCCACGACTGAAGTTTTAGACGAGAAGGATCGAAGAGTTGACCTCAAATATAATTAAAATTGTGACTACCGGAACTTTTGATATCATCCTTATTTACTTAGATACAAAAACAGGTATTTTCTGAGTGTCCAATATCGCTTAGCCTAATGTTCAAGAGGTTGGACTTTGTGCTTTAACAGATGGCGGACGACTTTATTCAGTGTAGTAGGCCGACTAGGGTGTGATGCGACGCAATAACGGATAATCTTAAACAATAACATAATAGCAATGACAATAATAATAATAATTGCAACAACACTGTTACTTGGATAATAATAAACAATAATGTAATAATAATATTAATAGTAATGCCAATAATAATGGTTATAGCAATAATAATGCTACCATCTTCTTTAACAGCAGTTGCTGTTACGAATACCTCACACCTCGTCATCGCTATCTACCGTCTTGTAACAACACGAATAAAACTAGAACGCATCAATTATGTAGGTATATAAACCACAATAAATGCTGTGACAGCAATAATACAGAAATACAATTAGTCTACATTCGCAAAAATACAAAAACTTGAATCACGAAACATAATGCTCATAGGACAATTCCAATATGGCGTGGGCTTGCATAGTTCATTATGACCAGCTCAGTGTATGATTGACAGGTGCTGCCACAAGCGGGAAATAATGGAAACTGCTTTTGTCTGATACCGCTCGCTCTCCAGTAACAGACGACCATCCCCTAGTTCTGGAGCATGAAGTCTAGATGACTCTAAAACTGATCTTGATCATCTACAGTTGATGAAAACCACTGCTAGAATCTAGATTACTCCACTCTAGTTCAACTAATTGCATTTTCATATTCATAAAACAAACTATAAAATAATTACGTCAAAAGCTTGAAAAAATTATTTTCCGAATATAAAACTTTGGTTAACAAATAAATATGTGACCGGTAAGTTCTTCACTGCATTTAACCACGAATTTTTAATCTTTAATTATAGCACACGTGTGCAGATGCCACAGGTATCAAAAACATTTCAACTAGAGTAATTGCGTCTAGCGGACAAGTGGTCATCTTTCTACCATTTGTAAGTTTCGTGCAACGTTCTGCAAAAATTCAAAACATTCTGAATTCACCCATTGACAACACCATGGCTTGATAATTGGTAATTAGGTACATATGTTTATATTGTGCATACGTATGGGGCCTCGAATGGCAAACAGCCTCTTACACTGAACAGCTAACGAAACTGGTACATCTGCCCAATATCGTGTAGGGCCCCCTTGAGCACGCAGAAGTGCCGCAACATGACGTGCATGGACTCGACTAATCTCTGAGTTAGTGCTGGAGGGAACTGACACCATGAATCCTGCAGGGCTGTCCATAAATCAATAAGAGTACGAGGGGGTGGAGATCTCTTCTGAACAGCACGTTGCAAGGCATCTCAGATATACTCAACAATGTTCATGTCTGGGGGCGTTTAGTAGCCAGCGGAAGTGTTTAAACTCAGTAGGGTGTTCCTGGGGTCACTCTGCAGCAATTCTCGACGTGTGGGATGTCGCATTGTCCTGCTGGAATTGCCAAAGCCCATCGGAATGCACAATGGACATGAATGGATACAGGTCATGAGACAGGATGCTTATATAAATGTCACCTTTCAGAGTCGTTGGTCCCGATGTTGCAGGAACGTTTTCCGGCCGCAGCGATGTCGGAGGTTTGATGTTTTACCGGATTCCTGATACTCACGGTACACTCGTGCAATGGTCGTACGGGAAAATCCCCACTTCATAGCTACCTCGGAGATGCTGTGTCTCATCGCTCGCGCGTGGACTATAACAACCACGTTCAAATACACTTAAAAATCTTGATAACCTACCATTGCTCCAGCAGTAACTGATTTAACACCTGAGCCAGACGCTTGTCTTATATAGGCGTTGCCGACCGCAGCGCCGTATTCTACCTATTTACATATCTCTGTATTTGAATACGCATGCCTATACCAGTTTCTTTGGCTCATCAGTGTATATACTGGTGTATATACTGGGATCTGATTAAAAATGGTTTGGGCCAGGGCAGCCTCCAAATCTCGAGGTCCTCGAGATTTGGTGGCCCCCAGGGTCAGAGACCCGGAACAATCCCCTTCCCTGTCGCCTCCCCCCCCCCCCCCCCTCACCCTCATTCCTTAGTGCGCAACCCTTTCACACTGAGCTGGTTGGCTATTACAGAATATTACCTATATTGTGGTGGTTGGCAAGAACTTTATTTAAGATCTCAGACAAATAATTTCCTCAGTTTCGGTAACAATGACTTACCTCATCACCTACCATCTAACAGTAAATGCCTCCAATACATGTTACACTAGTTGTTATTGTTGGTACCACAGAACAATCCGGCGAGAAGTATATGTCCAAATAAGGTACGGAAATCCAGCCAGGTGGCGTCTTCAACAACCGCCGATATTTCGGAACATGAACATCCTGTATTTTTCAAGACACATAAGCAGCGAGAGAGAGCTTTGCAAGGAAATATAAGACCACTGTGTGCAGAGCATATGCAGGAAGATAACACGGGCAAAAAAATGGCTCTGAGCACTATGGGACTTAACATCTGAGGTCATCAGTCCCCTAGAACTTAGAACTACTTAAATCTAACTAACCTAAGGACATCACACACATCCATGCCCGAGGCAGGATTCGAACCTGCGACCGTAGTGTCGCGCGGTTCCAGACTGCAGCGCCTAGAACTAGCACGGGCACACAAACCCTGAAACCAACGTTAAAAGTTATCGTTAGTGGATTTTACCAATTAACGGGTGAAGCAGCATTAAGTCTGTCCTTACATTGTTTGATCAGTGAGACAGCAGTATTCCGCACAGACTGTCAGCAAAAATCTCCATCCCTATTTATACGATCACTTTCTAGTTCAGTTTCAGCAGCTTCCTTAATAACAATATGGCAGTAGCTGGAAGAATATTTCAGAAACTCCGATTTATTATCCTCCATGGTATGGCCGGTGCAAATGCAGTGTTCTGTGACAGCATATTTGCTCGGCTGTTGTAAGGCTGTATGACACTTACGCTCGATACACTGTTCCTCCACTGCCCTGAGGGTTTCACCAAAACATGACATGCCACCTGTAAGGAATACGATACTCACCCATCTTACGCAAACCAAGATCATCATTTACGGATCCGAAAAGGGCCCTAACCTTATATGAAGATCTGAAAACACATTTCACGCACAATTTCCGCAGAAACCGACAGTCCTATTGGAAATGTTTCCCGCTTAAGGAAAGAAGGTCGTCGACTTAGGTGCCATCTCATTATTATCATCTAAGGAAAAGTGACTTCGAGATGTGCTAACTCAGCTGACAAATTTTCAGTGTATGAGGTGACGTGGGCCGTGTGACCCAAGGAACGAAGTGCTCCTACTCACTGAACAAGACGATCATTTTAGAACACTGCCTTCGCACTGGTTATCATACGGAATATAAAAACACGGGAAGTCTGGCATGCACTTCCAGCTATTGGGATAGTGTTATTAAGGAAGCAGATGAAATTAAATTTGTGAGTAATTTTATAAATAGAGATGAAAGTATTTGCTTAAATTATGCGTATATTCCTACTCTCGCCCTGGCCAAACAACAGAGGGACAGAGTTAATGCTGCCTCACACTTTGGTTATTAATGTTCACTATCAATAACTTTTGTCACTGGACATTTTACGCTGTGCTGTGGCGATAGTGTTTAAAGTGTGTGTGTGTGTGTGTGTGTGTGTGTGTGTGTGTGTGTGTGTAATCTTCCATGGTTGTTCTGCACATCGAGGTTTTAAATTTCCTTACACGGCGCATTCTCGCTGCATTTCAGCCTTGAAAATGATGACAGGCAGTGAGCCAGTCGAAATATCGGTGGTTGTCGAAGACGTCACCCGGATGCATTGAATATTTTAAATGCTGGGAAAATATTGAGAAATGCATGTCCTCTTTCCATTTCATTTACGTAATTCCTCCTATGAGGAGCTTTAGCTTTTCCCACTTTCTAATAACATTCACACTTATATCAGTTATCACTCTAGTTCACAGAACGTTAGTCTCATTTGTTCTCTTCCTCATAACCATAACATTGGCGGTACCTGTCAGAAGGTCAAGATCAAGAGGAAATCATAGATCTTGAGGAAGTCCTAGAAAACTGTATAATTATCTTGTGGATGTATGTTTTACATTAACGCCAAGGTTCCATTTCATTCTGTATCACCATGCTGTTTATGGTTACTGATTCTTCTAACTTTTAGAAGCAGGACAAATTTCCATGATAAGGATTCTGAACTTCTGTCGCCTGATTTGCGCTGTTGGGCACTACAAATCATGAATTTTTTCCAAACATCTTAGGAGCGAGTGGGATTGTATCTGACTCTGTTAGATAAGTGTGGAATAATAATATCCAACAGATCATGGTGGCTACATTAGTACTTCACATTAATGACCAGAATGGCAGACAGATCAGCAGTGTCACAGTAAGACTTGAATCCCCTTCTAATTTTTGAGAAAACATGTTCTCAGTGTTTGATGTTAATTCATAAAATCCTGCGTCTAAGATACACCTTTAAATTACTAAATATAAATTAGGATTTATTAATTAAATGTATTCTATCCTCGTACTGTCGATGTAATCCTACCTAATACAGTTCTAAATCGTAAGACACGGATGACTTTTCTTCTTGTGTGATTTAGATCAGCGATTAGCAACCCAATGATTTTGAGAGTATTCACACCCGCGTGGGCTCTTGTTCACGTTAATATTGGAGGTCGGGAGTGAGGAACATGCAAGCGCTCAGTGTTGTCACGGCAACAAAAGTGAAACGACATAGTGAAATAGGAGTTGGTCAGTTTTGAGAGTGGTGCCCTGTACTAACAGCAATGGTGAAACAGCCTCTGGTACAAGGACAATGTCTTCGCACAGTGAGAGGTAAAAAGAGGTTTCGTAAAATGTTTAGTGCGAGACAAGACCTGGATTACATTTAGGAAGATCTGTTTAAAAACATATATTTCTTGTCTTAACAACGTCAAAGAATGTATGAACAGAATATCTGAAGGACATGGGCGTGTACACAAGGTTTTAAAAATTAAAAGGGAGCTCTGTGAAGAGGAGGCAGAAGCCAAACGAAAATCAAAAGAGCCTGCCATTTTGGCACGCTGCAAAAATACATTACTCTTAACAAAATCCTTGCGCATATTTTCTTCAGGTAGTGACGTAATAAAAGAATTCTTCGTAATTAGTAGCTGAAATTTATGTCTGCTTCAAGTAGAATAGTTAAAGATGACAGTCACGCGTTGCATACAGGATGTGGCAGCTCACAAATCTTTTTAAGAATTTGTTGCATATTCCTTAATGCTCGCTGAAAGTGTAGATACCACGGCACAGCATAACTAGACATCTTTATCGGAGAAGTTAACAGTGAACTTGAGGTGAGAGAAGTGGTCCTGGACATACCAGCACTGAGGAACACGATGAATAAATGTGACATAATTAGCAGCGTTGAACAAATGTCGAAAATATAGGTTTATGATGCTATTAATTAGTTTCTATGTGTACTGACTGAACGCCAGCTATGCTGGGATATGGATAAGGATTCTTAGCGCACCTGAAAGAGAAAAGGAAAGAACTTTCATTAAGCTTCTCAATGAAATCAGGGATGTTTACAATAAGATTCACCAGAAAAATTTATGTACAAAGAATAGCACTTTGAAAAACGTATGACTGTTGTTCATATGACTAATCATACATGGAAGGCAAAGATTTCAACACTGTCAATTCAAAAACTTTCTTGAAGATATGGATAAAAGGTACGAAAGTCTGCCTTGTTATAGTGAAATTCATTGACTTAATCGGAGCCAGTTGCTAAGCCGATATCTTTGTTTTCTGGATGAGTTAAATAGGTTTATGGGAACGAGTAACGTTTATATCCTGAACTGAAATAGTCCTCATGGAATATTTTGTTTATTTCTACAATATATCACAAGCACAGAATATCAGTGAGCATTTTACTTTTAAGCAGGAGCCTCATAGAACCGTTGACTCCTAGCATGTCACGACACATCCACTGGCCGAGAGGGGTTTATGAGCTACTGATAATGATTAGTCAGTGAAACAAGTTTTGTCACTAAGCAATTTATGTGAGGATTTCAATGAAATAACCTTTATAGTTAATCTTCATGGAATTCATGGAAAAGTGATCTTGCATTCCTTGATGATATACGCATCCATCTGAATGACTTGAATATTTCGTTTTCGGATAAGGATCTGCTGATAACGCAGTTCATCAGATGTTTACAAGCATTCAGAATGAAACTGCCTCTTAGGGGAAATCAGCAGGACAAACGCAGGACCGATGACGACATGCCAAACCGCACGCCATTCGACTTTGTTCGGTTCTTCACGGAAGTATCCGGAACAGCGCGACATTTGATTTACAAGGAACCCCTTGAGTGCGAGGTCGCAACTTCAATTTTTAGTAGGGTTCATTTGAAAGTGTTGTGTTAACAATTATGACACAAAAATATTAGTTCCTAATGATTCACGATGTGCATCAGGAGGGCGACAGAAAATGAGAGTCGGGACGTGCAGGGATCAACCTTCATGGGATGTCTGTATTACAATTAACAAAATGGACATCGTTGACATTCACGAAATGTTCAAAACAAACCATTGACTTGCACCATGAACGCCGATTGAAAAATGGCGTGAAAGAGTGATCACAGAGTTTCGCAGACGAACTCCTTGGGAATTACAAACCGTACAGGAATTTCAGATAGATATCCGCTCTTGAAGAATGCATATAGAATCATACTAGTGTAAGGGGTGATGAGAACTGATGGAATGTAATGGCATGCAACCTAATGCGAAACAGTCTATCGTGGAGCTTATCGTGAAACTGCCTATCCGTTAAGGCGTAGCTGCAGATAGTGCGATGATATGTTTTATAGGCACTGAAAACAAACATCCAGAAGCTGCATGTGTCCAGTGGTTCCAGGTGGTATGAATTACAACGCCACACACTATTCGGGAAGGATATTTTGCTCTAAGGGCATGATTTTTATGCTTAGACCAGGAATCAAGAAAAATTACCTTATTTTGACCAGCTATTGTCCAAACGCAGTGATCATACCATAACTGTAGTTCTCTTACGCTCATTTTCTCACTCTTGCTTGCTGTGACGTAAATATTCCCCACTGCCCTTGCAAGATCACGCACACCAGAACGAATCATAGGAGCCAGAGCACTTCCACCTCCCCGCAGCACAGTAAATAACTTTCCAGCCAATTTACCATCCAGATTAACAGTCGGCACAATTGAATACGAAAGGGTTAAAGCACTTATTTTAGTTGCTCATGGTACAACTCTCTTGGTACTTCTAATTCACAGAGTTACTTTTATATGCATTTCCTCTTCACATTCCGATTGGTCGGTGTTGAAAACAAGTTCCTTGCTTAAAGATGGGATAAGTTAGTTTATCTCATCTACAAATTTTCAGATCGATTCCGCAGTTCGCTGTGCATCGTCAAGTTGACACTTTGTTTGAAAATTCGTTAGTTTATGTCTTCCAATTCTGTAGCATTGTCTGAAGTTATGCAATCATCCAGTGCTTCCCATAAATCACAGTAATCTATGTCGCGCGCAATTTGATGTGCATCACGTAGTAGGTCACTATCATGCACATATGCACATCTTGGAAATTTTGTCGAGCATCCTTGAAACGTGCATACACCAGGTTTTTCTAAGTGCACCTTGAGCTCCCTTGAATGTCCGTAGTTTTTCTTATGCACTACAAGGCCATATTGCTGCGACTTATTCTAAATCTTTCTTTTTTTCTTTTTTTTTTTTTTTTTTTTACTACGCTGTGAATGATCTTCCTTGTACATAATCGTGATTAATATCCGCTCCTAGGACAACGATTGTCCGTTACTATGTTTCACTGAGTCGCGATTTGTGACTCCCTGACTGTCAAGGATGATGAACTATACGGCTCGATACCTGTTTTGGTATCACTTTCACTTGTTAAGCACGTATATTGTACTCCTCATGTACATTGTCTGCACAGTCGAGCGTATAGCACACCACACATTCCACTGACATGTTGCACAAACGTTAATATTCCATCTGCCACTTCTTCCTACTATCTGAAATTCCTAGGGTTCCTTTCTGAAGGGTTCCTTTCTGATGAAATATCAACTTCGGCAAATGTTACTGTAGACATAATGCAATATTTTCTTTGTTTATCGTTGCCACTATTCTGCTCCGTACGAACACCACTGGCACTCGTCGACTAAGCAGTTCAGTTACGCTGCGTAGACGCATGTTGTGCTCACCATTGGATACATCAAGTTCGTCCTCCTGTTGCCGTTAGAAAGCAGTATCGGACGATATGTGAGGCGTCGAATGCCGTAAACGTCATAGTCCTTTTGCGACCTCGCACTCAAAGAGTTCCTAAGGACGTTCACAGGTCCCGCGTCCGTTTGCACAAAAAGAGGCAATCTAGCTACCTATCGTCACAAGCCTTTACAACTGAATGTGATGATAGAAGAGAGGGATGGGAATTTTTGATATGCAGTCGTATAATCGACGGGTACTGCAAATTTGCTGTTAAAGGACATTACAGTACCACACAGAAAGAATTTAAAGATTTAGTTGATAATAAAAGAGCAAACCAAAAATCATACCAAAAATCAAGGCCAAATACATACGTAATCTCCTTCATTCATTTCAAAAACCATATGATTCGATTGATAGAGAATCTCTATTATCAGTCCTGGAAGAAATGAATTTGGATAAGAAAACAACTAATATTATAAAAGCGACCATTACAAATACATTTTCGAAAGTTAAATTTATGGGCGAACTATCGGAACCCTTTGAAATAAAAACGGGAGTGCGACAGGAGAATGGGCTCTCACCGTTGCTGTTTAATTGTGCGCTCGAGAAAGTAGTCAGAGAATTAAGAGTGGTATAAGACTGGGTTGCAAAAAGAAGTAAATTTCATTGCTTTTGCAGATGATATGGCCCTGTTTGCTGAAACAATGGAAGAAGCACGGGAGCAAATCCTTGAACTAAAGAAACAAGCAGCTAAAATAGGTCTTCACATCTCCTTTGAAAAAACTAAGATATTGACAAACATCAAGCACTCATGTAAATACCTCAAAGTTCAAGAACAGAAGATTGAAATACTAAAAGAATTCAAATATCTCGGAGAATGGATTAGCTAGAATGCTGGGGAAAGCAAAGCAATGGAATCCAGAAAAAATAAACTTGAATTGGCCTTCCAACTAACAAAACATACATACAACAAAAAATCCCTTTCATGGGGGTCCAAAATTACACATCACTAGACAGTTATTAAGCCAGAAGCACTGTATGCAGCAGAAACACTTAACATGAATTTCAAAGGCCAAATGGAGAAACTTGAGCTAAAGGAAAGAAAAATTTTAAGCAAAATCATTGGGCCAAAATTTCAAGACCCTAAGTTTATATACATCAAAAAGGAAACTCTCTACAAGAAAATTGAAAAACTTTCAAATTCTATTGGAAAAAGGAGAATAAATTTTTATGGTCATCTTCTCAGAATGAATTCCAACAGATTAACTAAACAAATCTTTGACTTCTTCCGTAACCGCACATCGAAACCGAACTGATTTAAAGAAACTGAGAAAGACCTAGTAGAATCAAAGATTTCAGAAAATTCACTTATTGATCGAACAGCTACATTAATTACTAAAGATGAAAACATAAGGTTCCAAGACAAATCTGCACAAAAGTCCAAACGATTCATCTCGGAAGAAGAGAGGAGAAGAAAATCAGAAAGAATGAAGAAATACTGGGCCCTAAGAAAAGAACAACGCACAAAGAAATGATTGATACAGGTCATCCCAAAGAGGGTGAAACGAAAGAAGAAGAATAGAGCAAAGAATGACAACGATTGACAGACGGGATTCACTGTTCTGTGGACCAGGAAGCGCTTTGTGTACAATTAGCAGGTACAGAGCACATGAAGGGATTGGTGGTACAATAGTAAAATTTCTGAGTTCATATATATTATTATGTAAAGTAGACGTATAGTTTTTTTCAGTAACTGTAAAATTTTACCATGAGTGAGAAGTCTGGGCTCTGTCGTAGGTTTGTGAGTAGTGGGTTATGGTGTGGGATTTTTTCAAAGTATTTTTGCTGGGGGGAGGGGGTGCATTATGGAAGTCAGTGGGCATTCTATCGAGATCCTCTCCTGGGAACGCAGAATCTGTAGTAGAGGAGCAGGAGCAGGAGCAGGTCTGTGCCCTTCAGGTGCAGTTACAACACGCAAAGGAGGAACTAGGAACGGTGAGGAGGGAGAATGGTGCTGGGGTATGGGAACTGGCAGTTGGCAAGAAGGCAGATAGGAGGAGGAGGTATTCACACCGTTATACTTTGCGTATATGCAATAGATTTAACCATCTGCCAGAGTTGAGTGGAGAGGAGCCTTTTGTAGCTGTAGGTGTAAGGAACATGCAGCAGTCCTCAGCAGTTAGGAGCCCTAGATCAGTTGCAAAATCTAACAGAAAGAAGAAGGTTCTGCTGCTAGGCAGTTCCCACTGTAGAGGTGTGGGCCAGCAGTTGCAGGAAGTGTTGGGGAGTGAGTACCAGGTCACCAGAAATGTGAAGCCTAGTGCAGGGTTGGCTCAGGTGACTGACAGCAGAGGGGAGTTATGTAGGAATTTTATGAAGAAGGATCAGGTAGTGATAACGGGTGGTGCAGGAAACAGTCTTGATAGGGATGGGGAATATGATGTAGTTGGTGACCTGGTAAAATTAGCTTCTCAAACTGGTGGCACTAATGTGCATTTCGTGTAGTTGTTTCAGCATCATGATTGGCCTCATCTTAACGCGGCTGTAAGGCATGTTAACATGGGGCTGGAGAAGGCACTGATGGCAGAGGGCATGGGTCACATTTTAGTGGTGCCAGTTGAGTATATCATTATATTGGGGTTCACTAGGTAGGGCCTGCACCTCAACAGATATGGGCAAGGGAGGCTGGCAAAGCTTATAGGTAAATAAATGTTCTGTGGTGGTTTAATTCACGGAAAAATTCCTATAGTAGTTGGTGGTAGAGCTGCACCTTTTTTAGATTGAAGTCAGCTGATAGGTATATCTTTTTAAGGAAGTCCAGCTAACTAAGGGCTCACCTTCAGAGGACGTCATGTTTCCAAGTAGAGAAGGAATTAGCATATTTCATCAAAATATAAGAGGTATTAGAGATAAAGTTAGTGAACTGCTTATAGATGAAATTATTGGTATATCGGAGCACCACTTAAATAATTTGACGATTCAGAGGCTTCCTTTACCAGGATACAGATTAGCTGGCTGTTTTCAAGGAGTTCCTTGCGGGGTGGGAGAGTGGCTATGTACGTAAAAAATGGAATTCCATTTGAGTCCATGGACGTATCACGGCACGGCACTGAACAGATATTTGAATATAGTGCAGCGGCAGTTGAATTTAGTGAAACTAAACTTCTAAATTTTGTTGTTTATAGGTTCCCTAACACTGATTTCAGAGCATTTCTGCTCAAGCTAGAGAGGATTCTTGATTCACTTTATAACAAGTACCAGAAATTAATTATGTGTGGCGATTTCGATGTAAATTTTGTATATGATGGTGCAAGAAAAAGGATAATGATAGATCTCCTAAATTCATATGATCTGATGCAGACTGTGTTTTTTCCAACTAGGGAATGTTTTTATTCATTCTTCATTACTATATGAGCATGCTGTTAGTAAAAGAGTGAATGACCTTTCATACTATGATGCACAAATTTTAAGACTAAAAGGCTTTTGTACTCAAACAAATGTCACATATAATTACAAACTACGTAGGAACGTTAATCCCACAGCAACAGAGAGTTTTTTAAACCTCGTCAAGGAACAAGAGCGGCAGGATGTTTATAGTGCCGATAACATAGATGAGAAATATAATGCTTTCCTTAACACATTTCTCATGCTCTTTGAGAGTTGTTTTCCATTAAAACGTTCTAAATGGGGTACTTGCAGTAAAAGGCAGCTCGGGTGGCAGACTAGTGGGATAAGGATATCATGCAGAACAAAGCGGGAATTACACTACTGGCCATTAAAATTGCTACACCAAGAAGAAATGTAGATGATAAACGGGTAATCATTGGACAAATATATTATACTAGAACCGACATGTGATTACATTTTCACGCAATTTGGGTGAATAGATCCTGAGAAATCAGTACCCAGAACAACCACGTCTGGCCGTAATAACGGTCTTCATACGCCTGGGCATTGAGTCAAACACAGCTTGGATGGCGTGTACAGGTACAGCTTAAACACGATACCACAGTTCATCAAGAGTAGTGACTGGCGTATTGTGACGAGCCAGTTGCTCGGCCACCATTGACCTGACGTTTTCAGTTGGTGAGAGATCTGGAGAATGTGATGACCAGGGCAGCAGTCGAACATTTTCTGTATCCAGAAAGGCCCGTACAGGACCTGCAACATGCAGTCGTGCATTATCCTACTGAAATGTAGGGTTTCGCACAGATCGAATGAAGGGTAGAGCCACGGGTCGTAACACATCTGAAATGTAACGTCCACTGTTCAAAGTGCCGTCAATGAGAAAGAGAGGTGACCGAGACCTGTAACCAATGGCGCCCCATACCATCACACCGGGTGATACGTCAGTATGGCCATGATGAATACACGTTTCCAATGTGCTTTCACCGCGATGTCGGACGCCAAACGCGGATGCGACCGTCATGACGCTGTAAACAGAACCTGGATTCATCCGAAAAAATGACATTTTGACATTCGTGCACCCAGGTTCGTCATTGAGTACATCATTGCAGGCAGTCCTTCCTGTCTGTGATGCAGCGTCAAGGTTAACAGCAGCCATGTCTCCGAGCTGATAGTCCATGCTGCTGCAAACGTCGTCGAACTGTTCGTGCGGATGGTTGTTGTCTTGCAAACGTCCCCATCTGTTGACTCAGGGATCAAGACGTGGCTGCACGATCCGTTACAGCCATGAGGATTAGATGCCTGTCATCTCGACTGCTGGTGATACGAGGCCGTTGGGATCCAGCACGGCGTTCCATATTACCCTCCTGAACCCACCGATTCCACATTCTGCTAATAGTCATTGGATCTCGACCAACGAGACCAGCAATGTCGCGATACGGTAAACCGCAACCGCGATAGGCTGCAATCCGACCTTTATCAAAGTCAGGCATCACAACAACGTTTCATCAGGCAACGCCTGTCAACTGCTGTTTGTGTATGAGAAATCGGTTGGAACTTTCCTCATGTCAGGACGTTGTATGTGTCGCCACCGGCGCCAACCTTGAGTGAATGCTCTGCAAAGCTGATCATTTGCACATCAGAGCATCTTCTTCCTGTTGGTTAAATTTCGCGTCTGTAACACGTCATCTTCGTGGTGTAGCAATTTTAATGGCCGGTAGTGTATATCAAAATATTAGAAGTAGTCACAATCAAGCTGCAGTAGCCAATTACAAATAGTGCTGTAAGGTGCTTAAAATGTTATTAGGAAGGCAAAGAGTATGTGGTATGCAAATAGAATAGCTAATTCACAGGATAAAATTAAAACCATATGGTCAGTTGTGAAGAAAGTGTCTGGTGAGCAGCACAAGGTCGACGATATAAAGTCAGTTCGTAGTAAAAATAATTCTGTTACTGATAATTCAGATATATGTACAGTATTTAACAATCATGTTCTGAGAACTGTTGGTGACTTAAATAAAAATTTAGTTTCTACAAGGAATCATATAACTCTCTTGGCAAATGCCTTTCTGAGATTGATGTCTGAAATACTCCTCTGTGATACAGACGAGGGGGAGATTGAGTTAATAATTAAATCACTGAAGACTAAGGTCTTTCATGGATATGATGTAGTGCCTAGTAGAATATTAAAGTACTGTGCTGCACGTGTTAGCCCTGTATTTAGCCATATTTGTAATTTTTCCTTTAGGAATGGTCACCTATTTCTCTGCCATCAGTGTTTGCTAACGTTGCTGAAACGGCTGTGTATGTAAGGATAATTGACAATTTTATGTCACAGAATCTGATATGAAATGTAAGGTTTGGCTTTAGAAGTCGTTTAATAACTGAAAATGCTATATCCTCTTTTCTCTGTGAGTTACTGGATGGATTAAACAAAAGGTTTCGAACGCAAAGCACATTTTTTGATTTAACTAAGGCGTGTGATTGTTTTGATCACAAAATATTGTTCCAGAAGATGGACCATTACAGAATACGGGGAGTAGTTCACAATTGGTTCACTTCTTACTTCAGCAACAGACAGCAATTAACAGCGTTGAGAATTGTTGTGATGTGGGGTCTGAGTGGGATATGATCAAATGCGGAGTGCCCCAGGGATCAGTGTTGGTGCCACTCCTGTTCTTTATTTATGTAAATGATATGCCCTCTAGTATTACAGGTAACTCTAAAATATTTCTGTTTGCTGATGACACTACCTTGGTAGTAAAACATGTTGTGTGCAACAATGGATCCGTTCCAAATAGTGCAGCTCATGATATAAGTTCATGGCTTGTAGAAAATAAACTAGCGCTAAATCACAGTAAGACTCAGTTTTTACCGTTTGTAACACACAATTCAACAAAACTGACGTTTTAATTTCAAAGAATGGGAATATGATTAGTGAAACTGAACAGTTCAGATTTCTTGGTGTTCAGATAGATAGTAAACTGTCGAAAGCCCACATTCAGGATCTTGTCCTAAGACTTAACGCTGCCAATTTTGCTATTCGAACGGTATCTGAAGTGAGTGATCGTTCGACACGAAAATTAGTCTACTTCGCTTATTTCCATTCGCTTGTGTCGTGTGGTATTATATTTTGGGGTAACTCTTCCCATTCTAAAAGAATATATTTGGCTCAGAAACGGGCTGTTCGGGCAGTAAGTGGTATAAGTTGACGAACCTCTTGTCGACCCCTGTTCACAAGTCTGCATATTTTGACATTGGCCTCTATATATATATATATATATATATATATATATATATATACATATTCCTTTCTTGTTAACTATATTAGCTTATTCCCAAGAATAAGCAGCTTTCATTCAGTTAATACTCCGCAGAAAACAAACCTACATTTGGGTCAGACATCCTTAATTCTTGTGCAGAGCAGTGTGCAGTATACTGCTGCATCCATTTTCAATAATCTACCACTAGAATTGAAAAATCTTAGCGATAATCCACGCGCTTTCAAATCGAAACTGAAAAGTTTACACATGGGTCACTCCTTCTACTCTGTCGAGGAGTTCCGTGAAAAAGTAAGCTGATTGTTGTCGTATTGTTGTTTGCGTTTAATTAAACATATGGCTTGACTTTTTAGGGTTCATAAACATTTTATTTTTTATCTGTTATTACTTTTATGTTGTAATTTCATGTACTGACACGTTCCATGACCTTGAAGATCTGCTCCCCAATTTGGTACTAAGGAACTTGACGTGTAAATACAAACATAAATAAAATGATTGTAGAGACTTGCTACAAAGTAGATTGGTTAAGTCAAGGAACATGCCTGGAACAACTTTTCTATTTAAAACCTGCTTTTGTCGAAAGAATGAAGGAAAAAGAAGTGCAGCAACAATATTTAGAACTTGCGGAGTGGGTTGCACACCAAGCATTTTAAGACTTGACTGCGCACTGCCCACAGTTAAGACACTGAAAGGTGAGAAACGACTTATTTCTGTTTTTATGAGGGAGCATTTAGAAAGAAAATCGCACTGTAGAAGAGATCAATTCTGACAAACACAGTTCAGTTCTGTAAGCTCAATTGCATTAAAGAAAATGCGATGTTTGAGGAATGCATTGCGGCCTTGCAATAATGACAGTAGTAGCTTTCTAAACGTTTGGAGGACACTGCCAATCTTAAATCCGTTTAAGTTGTTTTTCAGACAATTTGACATTTCAGCTGAATGCTTCACTGTGCATGTGTAAATGGAAATGACTGATCTGAAACGTAATTCCCGTTTAAAGACGTACCCTTTTACGTTAAAACTTTGCAGGACATCTACACCGTTTTCCTCTGGCAGGGATTCCACGTCTCCATAACGAGGTTGCAAAAGTGCCACAATAATTCGATCAACATATATGTATGAAAGACCTTTCTTCGATTATGAAACTAAGCAAGTGACGATTACGTGGCAGCCTGAGTGCGAGAATCTGTGGAAGTGTCTGAGTCTGTCCGCATGCCGATACATTGTACCACATAAAAGTTGTATTGTGTTTTCACCGCACAAAAACAGGGACAGTATTGAAAATTTGTTTTGTTTGTGATGTATATTTCCAAAATATGGAACATGAAACCAAGTCGTATGCAGTGCGACTGCATTGCCATTTAAATGAGGGGGGTGTTTGCTGTGTTCCCCTCTTCTCCCTCCGCACACCGAGCAGCGTGCCAAGGCGGTGGAGAAAATTTGCATCCTGGCTGAGTGCTATGGCAGTCATGCCAGAGAACGGTTCGCGAGCGGAAGTCTTGGCCGTTGCTGTAAAAACGGATTCAAATGTTTCCTTCCCATGTTCAATGAAGATTAGTGAACTGGTACAGATCTACATCTTTAAGTAACTGACCTGTATTGCGATATGGAATATAAAGACAAATCTAATAAAATGAGAAACATTGTACTCTTCATTCAACATTTCCACGAGGATCGATGGCTGCGGGCGTAATATCAATGTCTTCTTACACACGTTCGTGAAGCAATGTTTTCAGCAATGAACAAAAATAAAACGCACTTGAGAAACTCACTGTCAGACCATTATCTGAGTTGCATGCTGCATCTACACATCTGAGTATAGGTAGTCTCGCATAAGAGAAAAAGAGGTGAAAGGTCAGGAGTGTGAGAACTGATAAATAAACATTACATGCTTCATACTGATTAAGAGAATATAGAAACACATAACTACTTATTAACAAGATTATATTCCATCTGTACACTTGTAGCTTATTTGTTTGAATTGTAGCAATGAAACTACATTTACAATTACTTACATATTTCTGGCTGAAAATTAATTGTTGTTGTAGGAGTGACGTAGTCTTCAATCCTAACACTAATTTGATGCAGTTCTCCACACTATTTTTATGTGTGCAATCGATGTTGTGCAGTATGCATTTATTACAATCTTCATCAGTCCATTTTCACCTTCTGTCTTTTTCTGACTAATTTCTCCTCCCCTTCCCCATGTATCTTCTTCTCCTATCATTTGTCTATTCCCCTCCTCCACACCCCACTACTGCCCATATTATCCACCCGTGCCTCACTGTTCATCTGATCCTCCCCTATCACTGTCCATCTGTTGCTCTCCCTCTATTCATCTTCTTCTCCCCCCTCTGTTCATCTGCTCTTTCCCCTTGTGTCACCTTCTTCTTTCCATCTATTTCCTCTTGCCCCTTACAAGTGCATCTACTTCTCCCCATTCTCTTTGTCCATCTCCTCATCCCACACTGTGTTCCTCTCCCTGCCCTACTCATCCTCCACACTCTCTCTGCCCGTCTCCAACTCCCTCGTCTTTGACCATCTCATCCTCCTCCTTCTCTCTGACCATTTTTCTTTCTATGTCCATCTACTCTTTTCCCCTTTCTTTGTCGATCTTCTGCTCCTCATCTTCTGTTTACATCCCCCTCTCCACTCTATGTCTATCTCTTCCTCCCTCCCTCTCACTCCGTGTTATCACTACCAACCCAACAGGAGGTTGCTGGTTCTTTCCCCCATAGGATTTGCTTGCAAGTAATGTGGTACCAAGTTCCATTTAAATCAATCCAGGGGTTTAGCAGGAGCTTCCTTATCATGGTTTTGCCACTGTACTCACATGTCACGTATGTTTCACATATAGGTAACATATTTCGCACACATTTGAACACATATTTCACCTGTATCTCTAGCGAATTTCGCCTTTCAGTACCGTGTTCACGCAGCTCAATGTTTATGATGTCATATCTCTATAAGCATATGTCGTAATATGATATATTTTTGCAGTTCAATGGTATATGTGAAAACGGCCTGCAAATGTGTTGCAAACAGCGGCGAAGTAAATAAGTAATAAATTAAAAGGTCATGCCTGATGTGGCATTTTTACTGCATGAACTGCGATGTTGCAGTAATGGTAAGCAATAAACTTTTTCCAGTCAGCATTTTGCTGGGTGTCAGTGAGAAGATGTCTCGAACAGGCTTACAATTATCCATAAAGTTGGTTGCAAGTCACCATGTGCTCTCATTCTGACGTAGCAAATGAATATAATCTATTTTCGTATTGCGAGCAGTGCTTCTTTTCAAATGGCTCTGAGCACTATGGGACTTAACATCTATGGTCATCAGTCCCCTAGAACTTAGAACTACTTAAACCTAACTAACCTAAGGACATCACACAACACCCAGCCATCACGAGGCAGAGAAAATCCCTGACCCCGCCGGGAATCGAACCCGGGAACCCGGGCGTGGGAAGCGAGAACGCTACCGCACGACCACGAGATGCGGGCAGCTTCTTTTCACCCCAACTACTTTGAGAGGTAGGCTGTCCCTACCCCCACAGTGATTCTTTCCAAACAGTAAGTGGTATGTATTTCCGGACAGTAAGTGCTATGTATATCAAGTCTGGTTGAAATTGATCTGATGGTTTAGGAGGAGATGTGGAACACCACATACATATTTCCATTTTTATACGATATATGGATTTTAACATTTGCATAAACTGTTAACATACACTATATACATTTTTATAGTATTGTCAGTAATCTATTACTTTTAAATTGCAATAGTTGTATCAACTACTTCATGAAACACTCTCATAGACTTATCAGCGCTTAATGGTATTCTATAGAAGTTTTTTCAAAGTCATAAGACATGTTTAGTTCCTGAATACACTAGTTTTTGATGTTAAAGATTTCCTATGGAAGTTTTCTTCAAAGCCATAACACTTGTTTAGTTCCTCAATACATTCGTTTTCGATGTTGGCCTCGCCGGCCGCGGTGGTCTAGCGGTTCTAGGCGCTCAGTCCGGAACCGCGCGACTGCTACGGTCGCAGGTTCGAATCCTGCCTCGGGCATGGATGTGTGTGATGTCCTTAGGTTAGTTAGGTTTAAGTAGTTCTAAGTTCTAGGTGACTAATGACCACAGATGTTAAGTCCCATAGTGCTCAGAGCCATTTGAACCATTTGATGTAGGCCTACTTTGTTTCCCTTCTTCTCAAGAAACAGATCACATGCGTTTTTGCTACTGTATACATTAACACATCTGAACGGTTTTAGACTTAGATAACAACTTTTATATGTATGACTATCTTTGTGTTAGTATGTGAAGATAATGTTTTTCAATTATTTTCTGTACAGGGCATACATACATACCCATACACGTTCATACACATAAAAGATACTACCTTAGTATTACAAAGGCCTGACGTCTTAATGTAAGCAGTAGCATTAATTCAACACCCAGAAAGATGTGCATTTGTGATTACTTACTGAAAATATTGTACTATTGTACTCACTTATAGTTCTTCATTAAATGGTTAAGTTCTTGATAAAGGGGAGGTATAGCTCCAGTATCTCTCTTCCACATTATTAGGGGAGTTGGAGATCCCTCTGCAGCACATGGAAGAATAATTGATTTTCCTGCCACTGTTTCTGCATCAGTTGGCTCTACTTTCCATGATGGTGGATCTGTAAAATTAGGAAGTAGAAAAAAGAATAGCATAACAAGTACAGATGGAAGCGGTTGATGAAAAATAAGGCAACAAATTGATATACAAAACTACCATCCAGTATGATTGACATATATTTGATGTAGAATCTTAGAGCATATTCTAGGCTCAAATAAAATATAATGAGATCCACTCTTCAGAAAAATGTTATTATTCAGACTCCAAAGAAAGCAGGATAATTTTGAATATTGCTGAACTACCAGTTTAGTAAGTTTTACTTGTAAAATACTGACGTGAATTATTTACCAAAGAATGAAGAAACTGTTATTTATTGACCTTTAGGAAGATCATTTTATAGTTCAGGAGAAGGGTAAAAACACAAGAGGCCATACTTACTCCACAGGTTAGATTGGAAGATATGTTGAGGAAAGGCATACCTAAGTTTATAGCATTTATAAACTTAGTGGAAGCTTCTGACAATTTTGGCTGGAATACACTCTTTGAAATTTTGAACGTAGCAGGGATACAAAAAAGAGAGTGAAAATGTATTTAATAGTTGTAAAGAAACCGCATGACAGTTATCGTAATCGAAGGACATGGAATGAAGGCTGGATGGAGAAGGCAGCGAGACAGGGGTGTAAGATATCCTCGATGTTATTCAGTCTGGACATTGAGCAAGCTATAAAGGAAACCAAGGTGAAATTGGGAGAGGAAATAAAGTTTAAGGAGAAGAAATAAAAACTTCGAGGTTTGCCAAGGACATTGTAATTCTGCCAGAGTGGAAAGGACTTGGAAAAGTAACTGAATGGAATGGATAATGTCTTGAAAAGAGGTTATAAGACGAACGTCAAGAAAAGTAAAATGAGGGTAATGGAATGTAATCGAATTAAATCAGGCTATGCTGAAGGAATTAGTGTAGGAAACGAGACACTAAAAGTAGTAGATGAATTTTGATATTTGGGCAGCAAAATATCTAAAATGGCCGACTTAAGAGATGTTATAAAATGCAGACTGACAACGGTAAGAATAGAATTTATACAGAAGGGAAATTTGTTAACATCAGACATAAAATTGAGTGTTAGGATGACTTTCCTGAAGTTATTTCACTGGAATGTAGCGTAAGTGAAATGCGGCTGATAAGCGGTGCACACAAGGAGAGAATAGAAGATTTTGAAATGTGGTGCTACAGAAGGGTGATGATGGTTAGATGGGTACATCGAGGGTCTAATGAGGAACTGAAATGGAGGCAAAAGAAATTTATTGCATAAATTAACTAAAAGAAGAGGTCGATTGATAGCACACATCATGAGGCTTGAAGGAAGCTTCAGAATGATAATAGAGGGAACTGTGGCGGGTAATAACGGTAGAGAGACACCATAGCATGAATACTGTATGCAAGTTCAAATCTGTCTAGATTGTAGTAGTTTGCAGAAGATGAAGGGGCTTTCACACAATAAAGAGGGGAGGGGGAGAGGTACACCAAACCAGTATTCTAACTGAAGACTACAATGCACTCGTGGACTGTGCGGCTGATCCTGGCGGAGGTTCGTGTCCTCCCTCGAGCACGGATGTGTGTGTTTGTCCTTAGGATAATTTAGGTTAAGTAGTGTGTAAGCTTGGGGACTAATGACGTTAGCAGTAAAGTCCCATTTGAACACATTTTTTTGAAGACTACAACGATAACAACAACAACAATGACAAAATTTCGAGAAGAATGATCTCCTCCATAACAATCAACATGGATTCTGAGAACATCGGTCATGTGACACACAACTCATGCTTGTCACACATTATATCCTGAAAGCCATGGATCAATGCAGCCAGGGATATGCAGTATTTCTTGACTTTTGAAAAGCATTTGACTCAGCATTTCATATGCACTTATCGAAAGTATGATAATATGGGGTATCAAGTGAAATTTGTGACTGCTTTGAGGATGAACTTTTCTTAATCAGAGTTTTAGCTTCATCTCTTATCACCATGCTGCCGACGGAACGTTTAACTCTAATCTTCCTCCTTTCCTTTTGCAGACAAGATTAAAAGTATTCTAAAACATTTCGCAGATTTCTTTATCTATAATGGCAGAGTCTGAAAAATATCTGCACAAATATGCAGTCACATCTTCATAAGATTTCAAAGCGGTCCAAAGATTGTAAACTTTCTTTAAATGTTAAAAAATATAAAATTTTACACTTCAGGTGGAAGACAATGGTTCATTGGTAGAATAATGGGGAAACGATATCAGTCTGCGAAAGAACAGTACAAAACATTCATGCGATCCATCCTAGAACGTTGCTCAAGTGTATGGAACCTGTAACCATATAGGTCTAACATCTTCAAAGAAGGGCAGAACAAGAGTTCACAGGTTTGTTTGGTCTATGGGATATCTTCAAAGAGATGCTAAAAAAACTGACCTAGCAAAGGCCTGAAGATAGATCCATACTATCCCGTGAAAGCATTCTTAATAAATTACAGGGAACAACTTTCATTGATGAAACTAGGAATATAATACAACTCTCTATGTATCGCTGCCATAGGTATTATGAAAACAAGATTCTACTAATTATCGTATGTATATAAACATTTAAGCAGTCATTCTTTTCTTGTTCAGTGTGTGATGCAGACATGAAGAAACGCTAATGAATGGTACAAGGGGATGTAGCCCCTACCACGTGCTTACCAATAATTTTCAGGGTGTGGGTGTGAATATCGATGTAGAATGGGAGATAACAGGAAGTATGTCATTTATGTTTTTAGTCCTTGAAAAAAAAATTACTCTTCTGGGAACTTTAGACTGAACAAATTTTGGTACAGACAGATAGGCAGCTACAGAGAGAAAGAGAGAGAGAGAGAGAGAGAGAGAGAGAGAGATGACAGCTTTGTGAAACTTGTTTATTTATTATGAAGAGCTTATTCTGTAAGAAAACACTTCTGCACATATCAGTAGCATGCACCTTGAATCTAAAGTCAAAGTGCAAATAATGTGCCAAATAAAAATAATGTCTTCTAGCTTACTTGAATATACTCTACACGACAAAACAGTGAAGCACTCAGAAGACAATGTCATGTGTCAATGTAGCTGCCTACACATACACAGCTTCAGAGGGTGTGTAAAAGATTAGAAGTCCGATTAAAATCATTTGGTAGTTCATACTTCATGCGTTGGAGCTGGTTTCCATCAAGAAGAGCGCTCAACGTCACGCCCGATCCGTTCGCTGCTGCCAAACTGTCAGTACAGTTCAGTTCTAATTCTTTATCTGGCTTTCTTTCTTGAAGTGTTTACACCTGAACCCTGGGTCTGGAACTTTTATTTGCTATTTCATCACACATGATAACCACACACACACACACACACACAACACACACACAGGCGCGCGCGCGCGCGCGCTAGCACGCACGCACACGCTGGTTGTAACGAAATACAAACGTTTCATTCACAGCACTAACCAAACACTACTGGATCCTTCCGCGCAAAACGCCATACAGCATCATATGTAATGATACTATAATCACAAAGATTGGCTCGTAGGTTCGAGTAACGTTAACAGCAGCGAATTGTTTTTGATACTAAATCAAATATAAACATTTCGATTATTATTTTTATTCACTTAATATTATGAAATGAAATTCTATTTATTTCTAATACTTTGCCGTGGCATTTTCATTGTCTTATTGACTTTTTAACTTGCTTTTATTTTTCTTCCTATTATTCTTTATTTGTTTGGGATCTACCTGTGTCGCCTATAATCTGCAACCAAGTGCCAACCAGGACTGCTCCTCGGTTGGTAATGCGGCAGATCATGTAGCCAGTGTGAGCATAGTTTCAGGAAAACAATGATAGCGAGAAATTAAATTTTGCTTTTAGCGCTGAAACTGAACTTTTTCTGGCTTGAGTATGCTCCTAGAGGTTAGCCTTTCGCTGTGAACATAAAAATAATGATTTTTGGCTCTGATGCAGACTGTTGACCGCCGTTTTCTCGGATCCATTGCACATCACGAGATTGTTGATACGTTACAACGTGAGCTTAAAGTGAGTCCTACAAAACGTGTCGTCTCCTGTAGTTTAGTCATTGGTCACTTAAAATCAACTATCGACAGAGCATCTCGCATTTCCGTCATACCTCGTGGCGGCAGCTTCCAACACTGCTCCGCGTCACACATTAACAGCATTCGTGAAGTGTCACGAATGCTGTTAATGTGTGACGCGGAGCAGTGTTGGAAGCTGCCGCCACGAGGTATGACGGAAATGCGAGATGCTCTGTCGATAGTTGTGTTTGTGTGTCGCCTATAACCGAGTGGTACACAGCAGCCGATGCGGCAACATAGTGGCAAGTGACCATTGTCGAGCAATTTTAATCAGACTATAGACTTGCAGTTCTCTGTGACAGGGAGAACAGATACCAGAATACATTAGTGTTGTTCGTGTTTGAGTTTTTATAATACCTGTTGGGGTATGTAAGAGGTGTGAACAACATTAGATGTTGAGTGATCACTGTGAGGTACATGAAGATGCCACATACTCGTGTGATACAACGTTATCGGCATCTGACAGAGTTTGAAAGTGGACTCATTGTGGGTCTACAGCTGGTTGTTTGGTTGAATCGTACGATATCCAGATTCGTGGGGCATTTGGGGGTGACAGTGGCCCAGCGTGGGACAGCATGTAAAGAGAGGGTAAGTATAATCGTCGTCGAAGTTCCAGTAGACCATGTCTAATTACTACAAAGTAGAATCACCGTATTGTACACCAAGAACATTGGAACCCCTTTACAATTGCGCCAGTAGTCCGAAATAACAGATTCCCTGCAAGATTCTGTGTCACCCCATACCACTGGCATGTGACGAGCAGCAGCTTCACTAGGGAATTACTGTCCCGTGTGTAGGCTGCCATTAACACCACAACACAAACGGCTGCGTCTTGAGTGGTGCCGTGAACTGGAAGCATGCGCTGCTGGTGAACGGAATCACATTGTGTTCAGTGATGACTCCCAGTTCCGCTGTACCCCGGATGACCATCGTGGGTAAGTACGGCAGCGACCTTCAACCAGTGTTTAAGAGATGCACAGTGGTGTTACTCATGGCATCAGCATGTGGGGAGCCATCAGGTATGACTTCAGGCCGGCTGGCTGAGGGAACTCTTGACAGCACAATGAAATTTCACAGACGTTCTGGGTTCCCATGTATCGTGGTGTCATTTTTCAACAGGACAACGCTCGTCCACACATGGCATGTGTTTTTGTGGACTGTTTGCGTGATGGTAAGTTACTCTGTGGCCAGTGAAATCACCAAAATCGGTTCTCAAGAGAGCGTATGAGGCCAGCTCGAATATTAGCTCTTCCGCGGTGGTAGTACCCTAGATATCAAGGTCATTTACAACAGTTGTGCGCCGGCTTTACTCAGAAGAAGACCCTACAGCTTTACGACACCCTTCCCAACCGAATTAGTGCATGCATTCACGCCAGAGCAGGATCCAAGTAACAATCATAAGTGAACATAGTCTGCTGAGTCTTTTGTAAATTTGACTCGATTTTGTAATCACTAAAATAACATCACATACCCTGTCAACTTGTAAAGTTTCATTTTATTTACTCATCCCTTTCTGGGTGCTTCACTTGTTTTGTTAGTCAGTCTATTGTGTCATTTCATAACGATTTAATTCAACTGAAATTAGGCAAGCGATTCTGTGACTTAAGTCACAGTTGCACTTATGTTGGCACTGTAGTTAACTTAGAAAAAGTTTATAAACATTGGATACAAAACCTAACTGAGCATGAATTCAAACTGGAATAACTTGAAAAACTATTTTCAAATCAAACTTGTGTATTACTGTCAATTTTTCTTCCAATGATGTAGCCACTACTAAAATAATTGTGTTTCTTTACACGTATGTGTGTGGTATGGAAAGAGAGAATGAAAAGAGACATCAAGTCAAGTAACCATCATATTGCACATTACAAGTTCTTGAACTCACTGAAGAACGTCTCCCGAGTCTCCTGTATCATGCTGACAGTATCAAACATGTGGACATCACAGTATTTTTAGATGTTTAGCCAGCTCATATGTTTGGATCCTGCACATAGCATAGTAAGGGAACACTGTAATGTGGTACGTGAACCCTGTGATGACACAGTAACATTAGTGTCCAAAGCACAGCATCGAAATCCACCGTCCCTTTCTACCATGGCAGACACCATCCAGAGCTCAGCGTACCGAAAACAATATAAAAAGCCATCCCAGTGGACTAGCTCATTGCGCACCAACAGTTAGTTACAGATGACAACAATTCTTATCAAAAGTTCAGCATAATGAACTTTTAGAGCTATCTGAAAACCGAAAAAGAATATAAAGGTAGCACATTCTTCATAAGTTGATCGCTATGAAGTGACAATATACGTGGGTTGGAAAAAAATATAGACGTAACAGTAATACAACACAATATCATGCCCAGTGCGGTATAGGAAAACCGTTCGCACTCAAAACAGCTTCCAGTTGTCGGAATGTTGGTTTTCAAGGGAATCTGATACCGTTCTTCCTGAAAAATAGCTTTATGTTCAAGAAACGATGACGGAGGTGGACAGCGATCTCGTACCCTTATCCCCAAAGCAGACCACAAATACTTAATAGCACTGAGATATAGTGACTGTGATGGTCACGGGAGATGCAACAGTTCATCCTAGTGCTCACAAAACCAGTCTTGGACGATGCAGACTGTGTGAATAGGGGCCCTGTCATCTTGAAAAGCAGCATCATCATTGAGGAACAAACATTGTACCGTAGGCTGGACCTGATCATCCAAAACGGTCATATAATCCTTGCAATAATGCGACCTTGCAGAGTACCAACGAGGCCCATGAAATACCACGATTGGGGTGCTTGAATCATCATCGAATCGCCACCATCTTTTACTCTTGGCACGTAAAATCAACCAGAAGTTGGAAACAGTGTGAAACAAAACTTTTCCGACCAAATTATTTTCTTCCGTTGATCCACATCCCAGATTTTATGGCTTCGGCAGCACACTTTCCTGTTACGGGCATTTGCCTCACTGATGAGTGACTTTGGAATTCCAGTTCGACCTTCAGTTCTCTGCTTATGGCGCTCCCTTCGTGTTGTTTTGGTGTGGACAGAGTTCGCGAGTGTGACATTCAGTTCTGCTGTGGCTTTTGCAGCTATCGTCCTCTTATTTTCGTAACAGTCCTCTTCAATGACCGTTTGTCACGATCACTCAGCACACACTTTCGACTGTGTTGTGACTCAGCAGATATTTTTCCGCTTTCCCTGTACGCAGAGTAAATCTTCGATATGACGTCTCTTGAAACATGAAACACGTCGGCTGCCTTGGTTACAGAAGCACCCACCACACGAGCACCAACAATTTGTCCACGTTCGAATTCACTTAGCTCAGACATGATGCACTCACAACTACACAGACCACTGTTCTAACCACGACTGACAACTGCAACGTTTTGAAGACATTGCACAGGTGCCGTTCGTTTCTAGCGATGCATCCATATTTTTGTACAACCCTTGTATATCTGTTTGTCACTGTCATTGTGACGTGTAGCTGAACCTAAGGGTTCAATTGTAGCAATAGTAACTAGCTCCAACAATGGTTCGTGGTTCCAGTAAAATTTTTAGACGTTGTTTCGTGTACCTTAATCATAAAAGTGTGTTAGGACAGTGTGGCCATTTGTTCTGGTACTTGGTTGAAGTATCTAGCAATAGGTTAAGGATACAAGCATCGTCTGTGTTTTACACTTACGTTGTGTGTGTGCCACGACTAAAGTTATAAACCAGTGTTTATGCCCTTGGGAATGTTTGCATAAACACGTAAAGAAGCATTAAAAGGAGATCAAAAGCCACTCCAGACTCTGACATCTGAGTCATTTAGTACTGTCCCCAACCACAGTTATCTAAAAATCCACAGGTAGACTTCCGCCGGCCTCTTAATCCTGCATGTAGCCGCTAGCATGTCAAAGATGGATGACTTAAAATCTCACCTCACCACAAATCTGATTATGTGATTCGAAGTAGCTATTTTGTGACACATGTCAGATGATGGCAATTTGTTTGTATACACAGTAGTTTTCAGTAGCACTGTTCAATTTATTGAGTAATAAGAGGCAGTAAATAACCTGATAATTTTCCACACCTGTCTCCTATTAACCCATCGAAGTACCCAACTTCTTCAGGATGATTTAACATATTCCACTGGTTGAGAACAAAATGCTTAGTGATTTTTATAAATACCTGACACTGTCAGCTGATGAAGAGTGATCAATTAATTCATTGTAAAGAAAGATTCTGACATGAAGTTTTTTATTTCCTCCAGCGCTTGTATTTACAATGGATTATTAGTTTCGACAAGGCTAAGCTGCCATCTTCAGATCCACACAGTACAGGGTATGAAACCACGTTGTGCGATAAACTGTACGTTTGTTTCGTGCCGTCGAGACAGACTCATAATAAAAAGAGAGGAGAACATTACAAAACACAGCTGTGTCTTCATGGCAAGAAAGAGTCATACAAGGGTGGCCACATCAAGAATTGCCACATGTGTCTCCGCTGGTTGTCGGCTACTCTGCTTCTATTATTGTTCCGTTTCGATGGTACGACAACAATCATACGATTTGTTGTACACCATGACTTCATAACCCGTGCTCTATGGATCTGAAGACGGCAGCTTAGTCCTATCGAAACTAGTAATCCAGTGTACATACACGCGATAAATGTAATAAAAAACTTCATATCAGTGCAGGGGTGTGACCTATAATACTTGCTACTGTGGGGTAATGAGCTAGGAATGTGGGCACGTAGCTGATTCCACACCAATGACATCAGGTAAAAAGCACCACCGGAAAAAGTTTGTGTCCTAAACTGACTTTGTTATTTAACCTATGATACGTGACTCCAACAGTATCTTGATGGCTGGGGCAGTCTCTCAACATAGTAACATTCGTTGAATGTTTTTAATGAATCTGTTTGTGTTCAAAACTAAAAATGAAAGAATAAATGTATCCCTTTGACGAAAGCTACTTATATTCGATGGTTCATGATGACAACTATTTGAACTAGTAGTCGGTCAGTGACTAGACAATCACCCAGCCCGAAGTCCCAGGTCGTACTGTAGAGATTACAATATATTTCATGTGTTTGTGTGTTTTGTGTTTAAAGTAATATGGTATTGTGAAGAGGAGATATATGATGCTGCTGAACTCTGTCACAGATAACATTAATAGCATTCCAGACTTGGTTTTCATTGTAGCACCAACTATATCCCCATTAAGTAGCCATACCATTCAAGAACTGTTAACCAGTGTACTATTTTCTGCAGAATAAGTTTAAGGGACAATATCCCAGCAAGGAGGCTTCACTAACTTTAGGCGTTGTTCAGTGAGTCCTGAACAATGTGGGTTCCCAGCGTAGATCATATGATATGAGATTATGGTATGTTGGTAATTCTTAGTCTTGGACAGTCTACAAAAGTTTAACATGTGATATGGGTTTTCCAGCATGCGTTACACGCAAACAAGTGTTGTGCAAATGGCTAAGCACGTCTTTACAGAGTAGGTAGTGATGTTACAACTATAGTGCTATTTGTTGAGGTCACCAGAGCCTCAATTAACGCCTTTGTGACAAAAGTGGTTAGAATGTTAAAAAATAAATATCTACTCCTAATACAAATTTCAGCCATTTTTCCAATTCATACTCCCACAACCTGTTCTGTAGTCATGGTATAAAATGTATTGTTAAAACAGAAACAAAAGGACAATATAAATCTCTACTGAGCTGGCTACCCATTTCTCCATCCATGATCAGCTTGCCACAGACAGGTCATCAGTGCTGGTTCCAGCCGAAATCTTGTTATAGCCTGTTTCTATCACAAGAGCAGTGACAAGGTTTTCTGGCGTCAGGTTACTCACTTGTACTAGTTATATTGAAGACCATCCCCACTCCCCTGCACCTGGGGAATAGCCAGCAACTGATCAAGATCACCTGTACCCCTCCGCCTTCGCTTTCCACCCTTCCCCCTGGACCAATAGGCAGTCCAAACCAATAGGAAGCGCTTTATTCCTTCCCCTGCCCTTTATTGTATTATGAATCCAGCTGCCCAAACCTCCTGATTCAAAATCTGATGGTGATAGTGAAATGATAAATTGCTGCCAGGCGCCAGCCAATACGCCAGGCATAAGAAGAATAAGACTGTTAAATTTGAAAGTAATTATCTGTTAATGTTATAATTATTAATATTGTTATTAGTAAATACATAGAGGTGACAAAAGTCAAACCTCCTAACATCTTGTCGGACCTCCTTTTGCCCAGGGTAGCACAGCATCTCAACATGTCATGGAGTCAACAAGCCTCTTTAGCCTCTATAGCCATCTATAATTGCTTCAGTGTTGCTGGTGCAGGATTTTATACACGAACTTACCTCTCAGTTATGTCCCACAATTGTTCAATGGGATTCATGTCTGGTGATCTGCGTGGCCAAATCATTTCCTCATATTGTCCAGAATGTTTTTCAAAGTAATTGTGAACAATTGTAGCCCAGACGTGAAGTTCACGAATGGCTGTAAATGATCTCCAAGTAGATGAACATAGCCATTTACAGTCAATGATCGGTTCAATTGAACCAGAGGACCCAGTCCATTCCATGTAACCACAGCCCACACCATTATAGAGCCACAACCAGCTTACAAAGTGCCTTGTTGACAAGTTGGGTCTATGGCTTCTTGGGGTCTGTGTCACACTTGAACCATACCATCAGCTCTTACTAAATTAGGACTCATCTAACCAGGCCACAGTCTTACAGTCGCCTATGGTCCAACTGTTATGGTCTCGAGATCAGGAGACACTGCAGGTGATGTCGTAATGTAAGCACAGGCTCTCGGGTCAGTTGTCTACTGCCATAGCCCATTAACACCAGATTTCACCATACTTCCTAATGGATATGTTAGTTGTATGTCCCACATAGATTTCTGCGATTATTTCATGCAGTTTTGCTTGTCTGTTTGTAATAACAACTCTACACAAGTGCTACTGCTCTCAGTCATTAAGTGAAGGCCGTTGGCCACAGTGTTGTCTATGCTGAGAGGTAATGCCTGAAATTTGGTATTCTCAGCACACTCTTGACATTGTTGATCTTGGAATACTGAACTCCCTGACGACATCCGAAATGGAATGTCCCATGCATCTAGCTCCAACTACCATCCCGCATTGAAAGTCTGTTAATCCCCATCTTACAGCCATAATCGTATTGGACACCTTTTCACTTGAATCACCTGAGTAAAAATGAAGGTTCCACCAATGCACTGCCCTTTTATATCTTGTGCACACGATACTACCGCCATCTATACATGTGCATATTACTATCCCATGGCATATATCTTTACCTCAGTGTACATTCGGTTGCACTGTAATTACGTTTTGATGTTTCTTTTTCCCCAGCAGTGCAACACATCCCTGGTCTGCCAGTGGATCTGCTGGACGAGGTGACTCAGCAACAATCCACAGATGTTCATCAAGATTTACTGGACCTTGTATCGTTTGATTATTCTGAACCACAGCTGCAGCATCACGAACCATCATTGTTGGTATTTCCACAGCTCACAGGGCCGCAGGATAGTCCCTCAAGAGTGCTGTTGTTCATCAACACTTATAATGTGACTACGAATGCATGTAAATGTGGGTCTATCACCGCACGAGACTTTGGTGTGATGACTGAAGCTGAAAATATGGTATGTGTTCATGCCAAAGTTCCACACTTGTGGTATGAGTGGGAATATCTGTGCATTATGATGGGGTGTATAAAGAATAAGGTGCAATTTGAGTATGATCCATTACATACTGCTATAGACATTCAAATATTACTACGTAAAGTCTCCATAGTAGATATGTATATGAAGACAATGCTAGAATTAACTTCATGGGGCACATATATCTAAAACATTCAGGTGTTGTGAATGTAGATGATCTGATCACGACAGACAAATTTTGTTACTGGTGACCATATGTAGAGGCGTGTACAATGAGTTTGTTAACTATTTGAGCAGATTTAATGTAATCATGTAGCTGTTGGAGCAGTGTACCAATGACTGTAATCAACCTATATCAAAGTGTATAAGTATAGAACATGTTAAGCCTGTAGAGGCTGAGTCCACTGAAGCAATTCCTATGAATGTTAGCTCTCCTATTAGACTGAACGCAATATTAGCCGAATTTAAGGCTTTACAGAATGCAGGTATTTTTAAATTTCTCTGCTGCCACTACACCATGTAATTTTACCGCCCCTGACATCTCCGCTGCCACCCCTGACACCTCTGCAATCACACTCGATGCCATCACCATCGCTGCAGCTGCCTCCCACATAGAAAAAATGTGGATGGGTATCAGATGGTGTCGCATGTCGAGAGAGAGAGAGAGAGAGAGAGAGAGAGAGAGAGAGAGAGAGAGACAGCTTGCAGCTTAAAGGAGGTCCCAAGAATCTGTGGCCACACATGGGGCACACAGCTCTGTAATGGATGGACACACAGTTGTGTCCTCCTCATTAAAGTATGAAATAACAGTCATGAAGAGATATGGAGACTATAACATAGTGACAGCGTTTTTGAGTCCTAAAACATTACCAAGTACTTGCTACCCATATTATTTTAAAAATATATTGAGTAGTAAAAATAATTTTTTTACTTTTTACAACCAACACAGTGCTGTATAACAGTCAAGCATCGTATATTCACATCATAATACACTCCTGGAAATGGAAAAAAGAACACATTGACACCGGTGTGTCAGACCCACCATACTTGCTCCGGACACTGCGAGAGGGCTGTACAAGCAATGATCACATGCACGGCACAGCGGACACACCAGGAACCGCGGTGTTGGCCGTCGAATGGCGCTAGCTGCGCAGCATTTGTGCACCGCCGCCGTCAGTGTCAGCCAGTTTGCCGTGGCATACGGAGCTCCATCGCAGTCTTTAACACTGGTAGCATGCCGCGACATCGTGGACGTGAACCGTATGTGCAGTTGACGGACTTTGAGCGAGGGCGTATAGTGGGCATGCGGGAGGCCGGGTGGACGTACCGCCGAATTGCTCAACACGTGGGGCGTGAGGTCTCCTTAGTACATCGATGTTGTCGCCAGTGGTCGGCGGAAGGTGCACGTGCCCGTCGACCTGGGACCGGACCGCAGCGACGCACGGATGCACGCCAAGACCGTAGGATCCTACGCAGTGCCGTAGGGGACCGCACCGCCACTTCCCAGCAAATTAGGGACACTGTTGCTCCTGGGGTATCGGCGAGGACCATTCGCAACCGTCTCCATGAAGCTGGGCTACGGTCCCGCACACCGTTAGGCCGTCTTCCGCTCACGCCCCAACATCGTGCAGCCCGCCTCCAGTGGTGTCGCGACAGGCGTGAATGGAGGGAAAATCGTCTTCAGCGATGAGAGTCGCTTCTGCCTTGGTGCCAATGATGGTCGTATGCGTGTTTGGCGCCGTGCAGGTGAGCGCCACAATCAGGACTGCATACGACCGAGGCACACAGGGCCAACACCCGGCATCATGGTGTGGGGAGGGATCTCCTACACTGGCCGTACACCACTGGTGATCGTCGAGGGGACACTGAATAGTGCACGGTACATCCAAACCGTCATCGAACCCATCGTTCTACCATTCCTAGACCGGCAAGGGAACTTGCTGTTGCAACAGGACAATGCACGTCCGCATGTATCCCGTGCCACCCAACGTGCTCTAGAAGGTGTAAGTCAACTACCCTGGGCAGCAAGATCTCCGGATCTGTCCCCCATTGAGCATGTTTGGGACTGGATGAAGCGTCGTCTCACGCGGTCTGCACGTCCAGCACGAACGCTGGTCCAACTGAGGCGCCAGGTGGAAATGGCATGGCAAGCCGTTCCACAGGACTACATCCAGCATCTCTACGATCGTCTCCATGGGAGAATAGCAGCCTGCATTGCTGCGAAAGGTGGATATACACTGTACTAGTGCCGACATTGTGCATGCTCTGTTGCCTGTGTCTATGTGCCTGTGGTTCTGTCAGTGTGATCATGTGATGTATCTGACCCCAGGAATGTGTCAATAAAGTTTCCCCTTCCTGGGACAATGAATTCACGGTGTTCTTATTTCAATTTCCAGGAGTGTATTTACATCATAATATTTACAACAGAGTTCATACATTGAAAGAAGGACATTATTTTGAAAAGCACTTAATGCAGCAACTTAGATTTGCGTGTAACAGCTGGTTCATACGTACTACCTACGGATTTTTCCCTAATTGGAACTAGAACACAGACTCGTTGAGTTGGTGAGCAATCCAGTATACCTCCCAGTGACTGTTCAGACATTATACCACCTTGGTTTCGGCATTGTTGACCAGGACGGGAATACAGTCGATTTTCGAGGACAGGAAACCGTGGTGTATCTTCATTTGAAGCAGCATTATGAGTGTAACCAATCTGCACACCAGTCAGTACTCCACTCCGCAGCATTAGGGCAAAGTGATAACAAGTCAGAATTACGAGTTCCTCAATTCAGTGGTATTGGAACCTATAACACCTCCAGCTTCCACACGATGAACAGGTCAATCTTCAGGAATATATCTCCTACAAACCTTTTGCTTTGCCAGGGTTCAGTAATAATGACGCGATGAGAATTCTGAGTCAACATCAAGATGATTTGAGACTTCTGAGCCGTAGTTTTCTGTACTTGGAAGGCACATCTACGAAGAAATTTTGGAAATTTGTTGTAAATTCCTACGGGACCAGTCTGCCAAGGTCATCGGTCCCTAGGCTTACACATACGCTAACGACACCACACACACCCATACCCGAGGGAGGACTCGAACCTCCGACAGTGCTAGATCTACGAAGAATGATGAAAGCCCTCCAGAGGAAAAACAGAGACTTACACACAATGTCTTCATCTTTATGTTTCAAGAAATATGATACAAACTTAATGACATTGAAGTTGACCAAACAAGAAACATTGGAATAACATCAACACTCAAAACTTGCGTACATACATCAAATTCAGACGTCAATGCCCTACAAAATGTAGCATGAATCATTCATGAATATGTAAGTAATCATTTTAGTATGTGTATCATTCTCAAAATCTTCATGGCATTCTTTGAGGAAAATAAACACATCATTAAAAAGGCCAAACAAGAACTGATTAACGTTTGAGGTGTTACAGATAACAATGCATACATTCAGGAGACAGAAGCGGCAGGAAAGAAAAGTATTTTGGATATGTTGGTGTGGAAATTACCGCACATATCTGTATCAGGTCAGGGCCATCTGAAACTTTGACATGTGCAACATTCTGGAGTTCATGTGGCATTAAGATTCCATTCATGCGAACTCTCTGAGTATCCCGTTTTACTGATGACATTAAGACATAGCTGGCCAATAACAATACATGTTTAACTAGAAACGCATATATTTATTATTCTGGTGCTGCAGATAGACAGGAGAGGGAATGCAAATAGGGATTCCAAGGTATTTGACGACTGTAACTTAATCGATGCAAAACCGTTCCAAAATTCTTTATATTACCCATACAGAAGTCTACAACTTGACTGGTATTGGTCTACTGTACGATATGTACTCAAGGTTTGTTCTTCTTACTATGAGACAATCAATTTGGATGCATGCTGAGCCCACAGAAGTTTAAAGAATTAGCTCCAGTTGTGATCAACTGCTCAAAGCAAAGCTAAATTATTGAGACAGGCCCCATGGTCATACAAATTGAATTTGAATCATCAGACAATTTTCCTTTAAGTGGCGTGGCATGTGCATTACTTCTGCATGATTGTATTATTAATTAATTGCATCTCACTGGAATTTTATAGCGATTAGTATAAATGTGTTGGTGCTGTTTCACACCAAAGGCATTCCACGATGATACTTCAAAATGAGAACATCCAGGGTTGTGCAGGGCTTTTACAATAAGTGTAGACAGTATGTATATAAAGTTGTTGCATTCACTGCATTTGACAACATGGATGAGTATTGTGATATTTTCCATTACTGTCGCTTCACCCAAACCATTTAATATGAGGGCAAGCTGAAAAGTGATGCCACCAAATTTTTTATAGAAAAAGTCGTAACGATTTTATAATACGATCAAGTTTATTGTCAGCTCACATTTTTATTCTTCAGGTCTATGTATTTATTCTAAACAATAGTCACCCTAGCGAGAGCCACATTTCTCCCAATAACAGACCAGTATGTCGATACCGTTACTGTAGAATGTTTGACTTAGCTAACGGAGCGACAACTTCACCTCTGTTGGGTCCGCTTCATCACCAACAAAATGAAGTCCTCAGTGATGTCCTTTAACTTTCTGAAACAGGTGCAAATCAGATGGCGTTATATCGATACTGTATGGAGGATGAACTATGACATGAGCACAAGGCGCCCAGATTGCAGCAGGTGTCGCAGCACTCGTGCGTGGTCTGGCATTACCAACTGAAAGAGAGGGTGCTGCATGTATCGATAAAAACTTTGAATTTGCGGTTTCAGTTTTCTGAGGGTCTCTCACATACCAGATAGTCATGTTATACATCGCCACAGCACACGTTAGAATTCGGTGCCCTCTTGCGTCATCGAACTGGGAAAGACGACCAAGAATTGCATGAGATGTAATACTCCAACCGATATAGAGAACAGAACAGAAAAGGCGGAGGCGTTACTTTTCAGCACGCCGTTGTACAATACAAAGAACCAAGGTTCAATGGACAGCTACGAGGTTGACGCGCCATCACCATGGAAAGCCGTCGGATGATGACAGATTGCAGTATGAAGAAATGATAACATCACTCTGAATCTAAGATCATAATGGCACAACAGATTACGTCAAAGACTGAAAAAGTGTTGTAGCTTCATGATATTTTCAAAAGTGTGTCAGTGAGAAATCTTGAAGATTATAACTGCCGAGATGTTTGGAGTCTTAGAAATAAGTGTGGCAGACACATTAGTGATTATATATGTGCATCAGAAAATTTACTGATACTTTTAAATTGGGTTATCCGAAAATGATACCATATTTTTTAAAACTCTTTATTGTTTTAGTTATTCACACAGTATTCGTTGTACACTGAGGTGAAGAAAAAGTACATTGGTGGAGCTGTCATTTGCACTCACGTGATTCATGTGAAATTTCTGACATGATAATGTCGCACGACGGGAATTAACAGACTTTGAGAATGGAATGGTAGTTAGCAGTAGACGCATGGGACTTTCCATTTCGGAAATCTTCAGGGAATTCAATATTCCGAGATCCAAAGTTTCAAGAGTTTGTCGAGAATACCAAACTTCAGGCATTACCTCTCACCATTGACAATGCAGTGGCCGATGGCTTTCACTTAACGACAGAGAGCAGTGGCGTATGCGTAGAGTTGTCAGTGCTAACAGACAAGCAGCACTGCATGAAATAACCACTGAAATCAATGTGGGACGTACGATGAACGCATCCGTTAGGACAGTGCGGCGAAATCTAGCGTTAAAGGGCTATGGTAACAGACAACCAAAACGAGTGCCTTTGCCAACAGCACGATATCGCCTGCAGTGCCTCTACTGAGCTCGTGGCCGTATCGGTTGGACCCTAGACGATGGGAAAACCGTGGCCTCGTCAGGTGAGTCTCAATTTCAGTTGGTAAGAGCTGATGGCAGGGTTCAAGTAGGGTGCACACCCCATGAAGCCATGGGCCCAGGTTGTCAACAAGGCTCTGTGCCTACTGGTGGTGGCTCCATAATGATGTGGGGTGTATTTATGTGGAATAGACTGGGTCCTCTGGTACAACTGAACCGATCATTCACTGGGAATGGTTATGTTCGGCTACTTCGAGATCATTTACAGACATTCGTGGATTACATGTTCCTAAATAACAACAGAATTTTTATTGATGACAGTGAGCCATGTCACCAGATCATTGTCCAAATTTGGGGGAAATGGTGAAATATTGTGGGCTAAGTAAACCGCAGAGTGGTTTACAGCTTTTACCAAGAGCGTCACACAGACGCATTTCTCCGAAATGCAGAAAGAGGGTCCGATAAGGCACTTCGCTGTGTACCGCACCTTGATATATACTCGCCTGAGTTTTATCCACTTTTTGGGGCTCCAGTTTTATCTCTCTTCCGAGATATATTGCCGCCAAAAATATCATGCATTAATGCCCAGAATACTGCTGAATGGGATGGCTTTTGGATTGTATGGCTTCTTCTAGATATCGACAGAAATTAACCAAAATATGCAAACATACCATACATTTGATGTCAACAAGGCACTGTGCCTACTGGTGGTGGCTCCATAATGATGTGGGGTGTATTTATGTGGAATAGACTGGGTCCTCTGGTCCAACTGAACCGATCATTCACTGGGAAAATGATACCATATTTTTTAAAACTCTTTATTGTTTTAGTTATTCACACAGTATTCGTTGTACACTGAGGTGAAGAAAAACGTCATGAGATAGCGATATGCACATGTACAGATGGCGGTAGTATCGCGTACATAAGGTATAAAAGGATAGTACATTGGTGGAGCTGTCATTTGCACTCACGTGATTCATGTGAAATTTACTAAGGTAATAAATCAAAGCAAATGAGAAAATGTTATTCAGTATCTGAATAACATTTAATGAATACTAAGCTGAATGGAAATGACACGAAGCGTAATACGAACAAAGCTCTATCCAGTGAATTAAACTGAAATCAGTATGTTATGTATTCGTTGAGTATAGTGTAGCCAGTGTTTACGGTTATTATAATAAACAAATTAAAGCATAATACTATATTTTAACTCAATCCTCGTAAAACTCCAGGACCTACAAAAATTCTAAAGGCAGAACTCTGATAATTCACTGCATTACACACCCTGGATGTTGATGATAGCAATCCACAAAATTAGTCAGTCAGCACCCCAAACACGTAGATTTGTTACTATTTTACAAGGGCGAGAAGCAACACTACTTGTGTGTCAAAAGAATTTCCCACCTACTTTCGGCCCAAATGACTAAACAAGAACGACATATTTGTTGTAGATGCCTCAATTCGTTTACCACAAGTGCATAGCTTGAAAGGTTTATTAAAGACTGCTCGTGCTATGAACCGGTACATGTCGAAATGCTTACCAGGATAAAAACTTACTAAAGTTTAGGAACGCCCACCATCAGGAGCAATGTCCATCGCTTTATATTCCGATTTCGAGTGCCTCCTAGTTCTTGCGGCTCGTTGAAGGAGACCACAATGCCTCCCATACTAAAAGGCGTGTCCGAAAAGAGTACTATTTCGGTCTGTCATATACTGGTTCATTGTATTTCCACCGACGCTATTACAGCCGGACTATGTTATGTTTTTTTGCTGGTGATAGTTCAAAATTTTTAAGACGATCTCTGGGATGGTCAGTTATGAAGTGTGTTCTGTACTACGGTTTTTTAGTGCTCGGAATGTTAAGCCAGCTGAAATTCATTGTCAACTTGTAGAGACTTATGGTGAAAATGTAGTGATCGATGGAACAGTAACAAAGTGGGTAAGAAAATTCAGTGATGGACTAAACAATGTTCATGACAAAGCACAGAGTGGGTGGCCTTATGTTTTCAATGATTGTTTCGTTGAGAAAGCGAATGAGAAAATTCGTTAAAACAGTTAGTTCACAATAAGAGTGCTTTTTGATGAGCTTTCACAAATTTCTAAAACTGTTTTGCATGATACTGTCACAAATTGCTCAAATTTTCGCAAACTGTGTTGCCACTGGGTTTCAAAAATCTTAAGAATGCCCACAACACGTAGCGCCTTGGAAGTTCTTTGAAATTTCTTACCTGATGCATAGACAAAGGAGATGAATTCTTAAACAGAATTGTGCCTGGTAATCAACCTTGGGTTTGTCATGTCACTCCAGAATCAAAACAACAGTCAGTCATAATATATTTCTTTCAAGCCCGTACCGCAATTAGACTGTTGTTTATTTGCAGTGTTACATTTACACTTACACAATCATGATTTCGGCTTCAAAGTGCCATTATCAAGTGTTTTAAGTGTTATACAGTGCCTAAGATGGCATACTGTCGTATTTAAAATACACTATTAGACACATTTTCTAAGGGTCGAGATTTCTGATAAAGCCTACTGCTTTGTTTCATCACTGAGTATACCATCTTGACTAGACGATAAATTACAGCGTCATCTGCAAACAATCCAAGGGGGCTGCTCAGATTATCACCTAGACCATTTATGTAAATCAGAAACAGCAGAGGGCCTATGACACTACCTTGCGGAACGCCAGATATAAGTTCTGTTCTACTCGATGATTTACCGTCTATCACTACGAACTGTGACCTCTCTGAGAGGAAATCACGAATCCAGTCACACGTCACACATCTGAGACGATACTCCATATGCACGGAATTTGATTAATAGTCGCTTGTGAGGAACGGTATCAAAAGCCTTCTGGAAATATAGGAATGTAGAATCGAAATTGTTAAGGCTTTCGTGGCCACTTGTTGACAAGATCCATAAGAACAACGTTCCACTGAGACCGATCGTTAGCGCTCCTGGCTCACCAACGTATAAACTGGCAAAACACTTGGCCTCTCTGCTCCAGCCACAGGTGGGGAAGACCGACACATACATTAAGGAGTCAGGACATTTCACTGAGAAGCTGAAGGAACTGAAACTTGCACCAAACGACATACTGGTCAGCTTTGATGTTGTTTCGTTATTTACGAAAATGCCACTCAGTGACGCTCTGGATCACATCGGTTCCATGTTCCCGCAAGACATCAAAAAGCTCTTCCATGCATGTCTCACCACGAGCTATTTCACGTGGAATGGTGATTTCTACGAACAGCTGGAAGGCGTCGCCATGGGTAGTCCTCTCAGTCCAGTGGTGGCCAACTTCTTCATGGAACAATTCGAAGCACAGGCACTGGACTCGGCGACTTGCAAACCTAAGGTGTGGTACAGGTACGTCGATGATACTTTCGTGGTGTGGAGCCATGGTGAAGAACAGCTCGGTGACTTCCTAAGGCACTTGAACAGCCTCCATGCCAACATAACATTTACCATGGAAGTAGAAAAAGACAAGAAACTGCCATTTCTAGATGTGCTGGTCACAAGGGACGGCGAAAACCTGGGACACAGCGTGTATCGAAAACCGACACACACGGACCGATACCTGCACAAACTGTCAAACCACCACCCGAGCCAGAAAAGAGGCATGATTAGTACGCTCGTAACGAGAGCAGGACGAATATGTGAGCCGCAACACCTCAAACGAGAAATGCAACACCTGGAAACTGTTCTGAGGAGCAATGGGTACTCCACAAATTACATTAGAAGTGTAACAGAGCCAAGCACTAGGAGAAGTAAGGAATATAAAAAAGAAATGTCGGGTACGGCCTTTCTGCCATACATTCCCAGAGTGACGGACAGAATCGGCCGTATATTGCGCAAACATGGCGTAAAGACGATTTTCAAACCGACAAGAAGATCAAAGAGTGTCTTAGATCGGCGAAGGAGAAAAGAGACCCACTTGCAATGTCGGGAATATACCGTATACCATGCACATGCGGAAAAGTTTATGTCGGAATGACTGGACGATCATTAACACCAGGATCAAAGAGCATAAGCGACATTGCAGATTGGGGCAGGTGGAGAAATCGGCCGTGGCAGAGCACGCACTGAATGAGACGGACCACGTAATAAAATTCGCCGACACGGAAGTTCTGGCTGTAGAGAAGCACTATCACACGCGCTTGTTTAGAGAAGCTGTAGAAATACAAAAACACGCGAACAGTTTCAACAAGAAAGAGGAAAGCCTTAAGGTAAACGGATCCTTGCTTCCCGTACTGCAGCGAACGACCGTCGCAGGTAGCAAGAGGAGAACCGCACCGGAAATGACCGCGGAGAAGCCCTCGGACGTTGGCGCGCCAGGTACATATAGTCTGCGGCCGCGAGCTCGGCTCCAGTTCACCACCGGCAATGGAGGGTGAAGCTTTGACAATGCCAGCCACTCGTGCTGGCGAAAGGTCAGAAAAATCATTAGATGAACGTCGGCCGAAGAACCAGAGACAGAAGCCAATAGGCAGTTTGTCAATATAGAATCGATCTGAGATCCCTTGTCGACAGCACTCATTACTTCATTAAACTGACATTGAATGCAAACTCCAATTTTATTAGAATGTCAGAAAGAGTGAGATTTCAGTAACTACTTTGAAGAAGAAGTTTCATAAGGCCCACAATAAATATTGCACTGATAATATACACAAATACGCTGTTAGGCTCAAATATCTGTTATGGAGAACAACGTAAGACAGTTTTAAGTAAACTTCAAAGTTATTATCCAACAGAACTTGACTTCATGCCACAAAAGAAATTCTTAGAAAAATCAGTCGAGGGGATCTGGTGTGAAAAGGTTCCAGATTAAACAAAATATCACGAGTGATTGACATGCTACCGTTAAAAATAGTGATTTTTATAAAGAAACTGAAGTATCAGCACAGAAAGAATTATTTAGATAAGGAACAAATTCACACGCTTTATACTGAATAATTCCTTGCAAACTGGCAATTATTCGTCAAGCAAGACTGCCGATCATTGTCTAGTTGTTGATAGAATTTTTGTTCAGTACAGTGCTGAAGCTGTAAGAATCTACTAGCGTACACCACTGGTGTCTGTTCTTTTTCGAGCATGTAGGTATGCCGGTTACGATGTCGGCAGATTTGGATGAGATATTAGCTTTGTATACTGTGTAAGAACAATGAAAAGTGGTTACTTTACAACATTAGAAGTAATAATTCATATAACGTACAGCTACCTGCAGACTGACATTTTATCCGATTGGATATACTTACAGCTAGATTTTGAGTAATGTGTTGCGGATAACCTAGATTTTTTTACATTCTCTGTTTACAACTTCAAATATATTAATTGTATAACTGTTTTACAGCTACAGAATTAATACATGTTAATTTCAGAAGTGCAATCAGAATACTTCACCAGAGACATAATTTATATTGCTCATCTGACGTTTAAATAAGAACACAAACTTATTCATTGCCTTTGTTGTACAGTTTGGCTTCCTATATTCTCAGTTCCATTTGTTTCTAGAGGACTGTACTTCAATTTAATTGCAGAAATTTGCTGAGTGTAGTACCTTGTCATCAGCTAAATGTCTAAAAAGCTATAAGTGAATTTAATTTCGTTGGTGGAGTTGAATGCACAGGTCACACGTCTGTAATTGACGTCTTTTCTATAATGACAGTTCTGTGATCGCTCAGTAGCTGTTTTCTGAGAACTTCACCACTGCAAGTCCCTACAGTGTACCTTGTTGTAGTATAATACTTCCGTGAGGATGCTAATTTTGAGGTTCTTGTTATACTACATAAATGAATTTATTTGGCCAGGAAAACAGTGTATAATTCCCATATACAATGGAGAAGCAAGAAAGGCCCTACGTGAACTCAAGACCAAGTACAAGGTTATCTCCTTCAGTTAACTCATAATGGTCTGCAGTCAGTCTTGCAGAATGATTTGCAATGTAATTATTTAAAAATGACTCCTGTGATAGTCGTCTGTGCTCATGGCAAAGTAAATCAATCAGTGCATATTCTCTAATTTATTGAGAGGTGATGATATTACGTTGTGTTTCTATTGTCTTGATCCCAGTATGTGCTTCTAATTTTCTTTTCTTTTAGGCTACCTGAAATCACAGGCGCATTTCATGACTCCCAAAATTCTAGATCACAACATAGCAGGAAATTAATGTGATGCAATGCAGAACCACATAAACGTCATTTCTAAAACTATAGACTACCTAAAGCAGCGTAACGAAAAACCACTTAAAAATGAGTTCGCTAGCTAGAAAGTGAGAGAGCTACTAAGTATGATGACAATTATACTTTTATTTTGGTTTCCTTGTGTGAAAGTTGCAATACTCCCATCACCAACGCCGTACTGTATTCTTGTTTAGTTTATTAAGTACTATGAATCGCAAACTGAAGTGGAAAAATGACCAATGAGTGACAACAGTAATGACCATAAACTAAAATGTGCTACGTCTTAGGCCAAGAGTGTCAAGAAATAAATATCATTACCAGATGTGAAACTGTTAACGTAAGTTTCAGTGAAAATTACCATTAACAATTATTTCCACTGTATAATTTGTTACAGCAGCAGCATTGGTTGCTTGACAGGTATAATTTCCAGTATGCCTAATAGCAAGTCGAGTAAAGCTGAGTATGCTGGAATATTCATCATATGGCTTTGCAGATATTTCCTGGTCTCGGGAAATAACAGCTCCGTCCTTTAACCAATGAATGCTGATAGGAAAGTCTCCTTTCCTGACAACGCATGTAAGATGCATTCTCATTCCTTCTTGTAAATCTGACTTCACAGCTATGGGGTCAATTTCAGGTGGTTCTGAAAAATGCAAGAATATAACATTATTGATCACTAGTTCAAAATAAAGTCTATTGTACATAAAGGAATTAAGAATAATTTGTACATAGTTATTGGCCTAGGTACATTTCTGAAAAGGATTTATTTTAAATTTCGTCTCTAATTCTCCCCCAAAATAAGTCCATATATAGGAGAAACTTTAAAATTTGTTTACTAAGGTAATAAACCAAAGCAAATGAGAAAATGTTATTCAGTATCTGAATAACATTTAATGAATACTAAGCGGAATGGAAATGACACGAAGCGTAATACGAACAAAGCTCTATTCAGTGAATTAAACTGAAATCAGTATGTTATGTATTCGTTGAGTATAGTGTAGCCAGTGTTTACGGTTATTATAATAAACAAATTAAAGCATAATACTATATTTTAACTGCAGTCGGGATTTATTTGGTCTAAATAAGACATTCCGTTCTTGTCGTCTTGTGGTAAAAGACCTGTAAATACAATGAACATCAGCCTACTATAGCTATCCATCACATTAATTGATTAAACAGACCTGAAAACAACAAAAAAGTTGTAAATTTAGAGAATTAGTCCACTGGAGACAAGTTGTATAAAAATTATCCTCATTAAGGTAACACCTTACATGAATGACCGTTGGCGTATATGTGATTAGTGAACTTCATTTTAAATGAAGTGAGCTGATTTGAAGGATACATTTCTGCGCAATCATTAAGTCTTGGTTATACTATGCTTTGTGTATTGGAGCTTTCATGTGAGAATGAAAGCCTCTAGGCACTTGAGTTTCAGTACTTCCATAAACATTATTTTGACTTTCGGTACTTGAAAGTGTTATTTTCATATAATCTTTGCACTGAGTATTGTAAGTGCTGTTTGCTGAACACAATCCACATCTTCGCTCTAAGAAGGAACTGCCTAAGTAGTTATCAGGTTTCAGACAACTTGCCGTCCAGTGTCTGGCACATGGGTGGACAACTGGTAGTCCATGGACTGTATCCAGCCTGCGAATAGTCTCAGTTTGACTCGCGGAAGAAATTGGAGAGGAAACGAAGTGCTGCAGAATATCGCAACGAACGTTTTTAAGACAGCTATTGTAAAATACTGTAAGTAAAGAAACAATGTTCATGACGCATAAATAAATGTAAACTTCTGTAAATGGGGTGAATGTAAAATGAATGCACTCTTAAAAATGTGTGTATAATTTGTTAGTGTGACGCACTGGGAAAGGGATTCCATACATGCCGGTGGGATACCCCAGAGTTTTGACATTATGTGCAAAGAGTGCTGCTGTTGTTTCATGTGATGAGGTGGTCATTGAGCTTGAGCAAATGTGTGAATCAGACCCGCAAGTCGTCAAAGGTTGCCTATGCATGGTCTAGCACATGGCAGAACGCTCAGTGTTTCCACTAGCAGTCTCACTGCATGCACAATCTTTGATTAAAATCTGGCTTTCGGCTGGCCGCAGCAGAGTTTAAGCCGTGTCAATCGCAACATGGGACAAATCAACGGGCCACACAGATAATTCTCTAAATCCGGCTATCTGCACAATGTGGCAACACTGTAAGCTGTGACAATTCACGAAGGAAGTATAGTATCCTGTTCAAGATACTATGCTGCATCTGCGCCCATGGTCTAGCGATACTCCCGTTTCGCACGTCGGGCTAGTAGGTTCTGCCTGTTCCCGCCCCTACCGTACGGCCGCGAGAGCTTCCTTGTTTCCCTTTAGTGTCGTGTGAGTCCTTGCGTACGCAACATCACTGTTTGTCTCTCTGCGTCTCGTGTTCGGGACTCAATTTTGAAGTGGCGTTGTCTTGTACCGCGATGTCGTCAGTGGCTTCCAGGAACATTCCATGCACAGGTATTGTCAGTTTTAGTTTTGACAATTCCATGCGACATGTGCCACCAGGTTCGTTAGAAATTTAAGATTGTCTTATAGACACGATGAAGGTAACTTCAGAAAAGGTTCACATGGCTTAATTCGAGTATGAATCGTGCGTGTTTTATGTCAAGTTTGAAGATCCACTTCAAGTTAAAAGGCTCCTTTTGTGGTACAGACAACAAGTCCCTTTCATTTATCGTGATGGTTCTAATAATACGCTTATTTTGTCAAGTGCGGTGGCGGATTATACGAATGCCAGGGTGTTTAACCTTCCGTCCAAAGTTGATGACAGTTTCCTCAAGATCGTCCTGCTTCCGTTTGGAGACATGAAAAATATACGGCGGGAAAGCTGGAGCCGGCCGCGGTGGCCGAGCGGTTCTAGGCGCTCAGTCCGGAACCGCGCGACTGCTACGGTCGCAGGTTCGAATCCTGCCTCGGGCATGGATGTGTGTGATGTCCTTAGGTTAGTTAGGTTTAAGTAGTTCTAAGTTCTAGGGGACTGATGACCATAGATGTTAAGTCCCATAGTGCTCAGAGCCCTTTGAACCATTTGGAAAGCTGGTCCGATCGTCGTAGTTTACAAGTTTGCAGTGGTCAGATCCGTGGATATCGTGGTAGAACGGAATATCTCCTCTCGTTTGCAGGTGTTCGGATACCACGCACATGTAATTTACACAGGACAAGTAGGGACCTGTTTTTTATGTAATGAGAGTGGTCACTACCGCACAAACTGTCCCCGTCGTGTCACCGTCTTGAAATCCACTTACGAACATCGTAAAAGGCTGACTTTTGGGGATCTCGTTCCACCAGTGACAACCGTTGTGCCCAAACGTTCTTCCTGAGGGGCAACGTGAGCCATTTCTTGATCGTCCTAGTGAATTTCCACGGTTAACCTCGCGTACGGACTTTGCTGCAGTAGCTGATGCTTCGCCACCACTTCTACTTCAAAACAAGCAAATACGTACGCAAGATGGTGAGGAGTCAACCGATTCCTCTTCCCTTCTATGCTCTACTGGAACTATTCTGTTGGAGGAGGCCGCTTCCTTCACTGAGTTCATACCAGATGATAACATGTCGACTGCTGTTCAAGATTCGAAAGCGTCCAGCATCCCCTGTGATGTATCTCCAGAGACTGTGATCACCTCCTCGGGATCGCGTGAAGATGGACCTGTTTGGAGCTTCGTACTATATCGACAGACTTGCAGGGTATCCCTGAACCTGTAACGCATTGCCACCCTTCTTCTGCGACCCCGGATGGGGGAACCATCCCACAGGCCGCTGCCGATCAGACCCGGATAGGCACAAGTGTGCCAGTGGAACATGTGTTGAAGGCAAAAGACATACCGCCGGTTTTCATTTCCGTCGATTCTCAGGAGTCGCACCACCCACCCTGGAAGAGTGGGGTGTGTCCTCTGCACCCACGTTGCCCCAGGTGGTAGTCGCCTTCCCGCAAAGCTGCAACGAACAGCGTTTTCAATCTGATCGCGGCATCGCGAAAAAAAGGAGGGGTGGAGAGAAAGAGGGTGGAAGACACGGATCCAACACTTTACATTTAAATTCCTCCGTTGAATCTACCACGGGCTGTGGGCTGTGATACACGAGCTTAAAGGCCAATTGCAAGCAATCATCTGAATTCTTTTAGTAACAACTAGATGCAGACCTGTACCTTTCGTACCTAGAATGTGAACAGTATTAGTTCCGATCTTAGACTTGCGGCACTGTGACAGTTTACTTACGATTCAACTGCAGACGTGATAGTTTTGCAAGAAGTGTTAGTTGATGAATTTTCTATTCCTGCCTTTTCTACATTTTTTAAATGAGACTTCTGAACTATCCACTGGTACCGCGTTATTTTACAGAGAGGGAATACCATTGACCGATTTCGATGTTTCTAACAATGGCCGAGGGATAGGCTGCACTTTTTGTGACATTACTTTAATTCTTCTTTATGCCCCTACAGCATCTGGTCATTCCGAAGATCGAGTGCGTTTTTGCAAACAGGATGTATGTTATTTATTTTTTAAAACTTAGCAGAACCTACAGTTAGGCCGAGATTTTAATTGTGTTTTGCGTCATGTAGACCATACCCAGAACATCAATTTCAATAAGGAACTTGACGATTTGGTGCGCTCTTTGCAAATACGAGATGCATGGATCTGTCACTATCCACCTCTCGTCAGGTAATCGCATTTTACAGCTTCCTCCAGCAGCAGACCCTATTGTTTTCATCTTTCTCGTTCTTTATGTTGGCAACTGTTAGCGATAAACATGATACCCGCTTGTTTCGCTGATCACATTTTTTTCTCTGAAACCTCAGATCAGGTACCGCAACCAGTAAAACTATATCGGCTCCTAAGGATGATGAACACATCTCTCTTAAAGGTCCCTTCCCTCAAGATTCTCGTTCGACACGTTTGGACTCGTAGCTTGCCTTTCCAGGACGTTATCCTTCTCCTATGGAATAGTGGTCAAGGCATGCAAAACCGTTGAGCCGGAAAGCGTTAATGCATTACGGTGCTGAGACTGCGAGGGATCTCCTGCAGACCCAGGAATTTTATTATTCCGACTTATGAATAATTTATGAAGGTGCCATCAAGCTACCTTAAGGATTATTGGTGCCCATCATGTTAAGGGGAAGCTTCTTCAGTCAAATAGAGAACAAATGGAAGGTTTCAGGTTGTGATCAAAATCCCGCACATTGTTACTGGCTGAATTCACTTCCTGATATCATCTCATCGGGTTGCGGGGCGCCGAAAAAGAGCATGTCGCGTCCCTCACTCACATAGATGGTGACGTACTGACGTTCCAACGTGATATTTCCCCAGCGATCTGTAATTACGTTACCGACTCTTATGACGACCATGCTACTGATACGATTTTCCCTCATTCATTTATTCCTCTCCTGAACTGCGTTGTTACTCCTGCATTAAGTGGTAAATTTCTAAGTGAATTTACTCGAGTTGATATATATCCCCTTATTATTGGTTTACAATCGCAAAAATCAATGGGACTCAACGGTATTCCTAAGAAACGTTATGTAAGTTCCACTCAATCAGACTCCTTAATTTAGATCACAAAACAGTCGCCCGGGCTGTTATCAGCCATTTGTCGATACTGCTAGAAATTATTGTTGCTGCTCACCAAAGCTGCGTGCCTGAGCGCACGGTCCTGCTTTCTGTGGTTGAATGCCATGACGTCGTCTCGGTAGCTGCAGCTACTTCCGCTTCTGGAGCCTTACTTTCTATTGATTTTAATAAGACATTTGACAGGGTTAGTTACAGCTTCTTTCTGCGGGTGCTCGAGTCAACCGGTCTCAATCACACTGCTTATCACGTATTATCCAATCTAGTTACTGGTATTCAAGCATCTCTCGTGGTGAATGGACAACTTACTCTCCAGAATACAATTCGACGAGGCTTATCGGAGGTGAATCGAACTCTATATCCCTTTCTGTCTTGTCCTTAGAACCTCTGATTCGCCGTATTGCTGATCAGTTATATGGCTGGAAGACATTGGGAGAACCTTTCTCGGTGCGAGCGTACGCGGATACTGTTGCGTTATTGCTACGTCATATCGAAGACATATTGGATTATTTTGTTCTCTCTCCCTCTCTGGGCCCTCATTACAGTGATGTTTAAGGTATTAAATCAGATCCAAACCAACAAAATTGGCCATTTCTGAAGCTACCCAGAGTGGGGGGAAGTTGCTAATGTCGGTGTCAGCAAATGTCTACAGGGGTGCTTTCACAGATTAAGGACAGAGGAACTACGAGGGTTGGAACTTAAATAGTGGCAACTATTTATTCACAGCCAATACAAAAGAGTTACATGGTAGCACCTGTTACTGTCCTTCAAAATAGTCACCAGCGTTGTGTAGAACCCGTTGCCAGCGATGTGGAAGGCTTAGTATACCGTTAGCAGACCTTGTTCTGTTGATTGTGCGAATGGAGCGGTCTAAAGTTATGGCGATTCTAGTGTACGACCGTGATCACGTTCCTCCACGGCAGACCGTCAATGCACAGTATTACTGTTCGTTTTTGGAGCATCACCTGCGACCACCTTTGCGAAAGAAGCAGTGACACTTTCTGCACAACCCACCCACCATTTTGCACGACAATGCATACAGTGCAAGCTGTGGCTGCTCTGTTCGGTCGATGGGACTACGAAGTACTGTACCATCCACAATACTCCCCGGACTTAAGTCCTCGTGACTTTGATTTGATTCCGAAGATGAAGGAACCATTTCGTGGCATTCGCTTCAGAACTGTTTCAGAGATTCGACAAGCAGTAGACCGCTCCATTTGCACCATCAATAGAACAGGCTCTGCTAACGGTATACTACGCCTTCCATGGGTTCTACACAACGCTGGTTACTAGTTTGAATGGCAGTAACAGGTGCAAACATGTAACTTTTTAGTATCGGTTGTGAATAAATAGTTGCCACTATTTAAGTTCCAACCCTCATATATTCATTTCGTAACTAGTACCCTGACATATGGGTCCTATATGACGAACGAAATTCGAATTCGTATGGTTGATGGTCGGTTAAAAGTTCTTCAGACACGTTTATGTAGTGAAGAAACGTGGCATTCCCAAACCAGACATCTATGACCATTAACACAGCGTACTGAATCGAGCTTGTGAGAAGACTTTATGTGTAAAGGTCTTCCTCAGATTTTTTAAAGAATTTCTTGTAGCGGTTTTCAGCTGTATTAAATAACACGGAAAATAATAACCAAGTGTGTGTTTGTCTGTTCCCCAATTAGAACTGAGAACTCACACTGCCTTTGTATCGCAAGACATGTGTGGAACCACTGAGATAAGGAGATGCAGCTGGGATCAACTGTCTCTCATCGCAATAACGGTCGCTAATCCTCATAACGCAACGATAAAGATAAGAACAGTTGTTACTTAGGTTAAGTACGGAATTCCTGGAGCCCCAAAATCAATTTATCTGCTTCAGTGTATCATCTTACGTGAGGATTATGTAGCATAAGTCATCGAAATGGAAAGGGAATTCCAGGTGAATACAGCGGAACGATTCAGAGCCACATGGGGAAGTAGGTGCACTATTACAGGGTTGCCAATAATTGTAACGATGTTGCCATTTCTTAGCTGTGCTGGGGACAGCTGCATAGAGATATATCTGTCATAGTGTTGCCAACTTTGGGGATTTTCCACTAAAACTGGTGGTTTCTATCTCCCTTTTAACGGCGAAATATTGCTTCAAGTGGCTACTGGATTTTATTGTGGTTTAGTAGAATTCAGTTTCAGTTACTGAAAATATGGTCTCTCAACCAATAAGTAAGTGTTTCGAAATATGTTATTTCTACTTTATTTGATTTCAGGAGTATTTAACTTTTACTACGAAGACAGCACTGTTGTTTTACAATGTGGCATCAAACGAAACATCACACTGCATAGACCACATGCGCGGATTCTCTGTAGAATGAACAGTATTTAGTGGTAACTAGTTATAGTTCATTTCATGAGCGAAGGCGACTTGCGCAGGTGCAGGGAGTGCAGCAACCAGTTTCAAGCAATGGGTTCTCACTTATTTCACTGTCGCTTAGAATAACCAAAAACGTTGTGAAGTCCTAAGGGACCAAACTGCTGAGGTCATCAGTCCCTAAGCTTACACACTACTTAATTTAACTTAAACTAACTTACGCTAAGTACAACACACACACCCATGCCCGAGAGAGGACTCGAACCTCCGACGGGGGGATCTGCGCGAAATGTGACAAGGGCCCTTAGACCACGCGGATTCCCCGCGTGGCTTCGGATAACGACAGAGCGCTTGTTGGCTAACGCAGAATGCGTCACGTCAGATGAGCAAAAAAGTAACTCGACTTTCGTTGTTCTTGGTGTGCACTATACAATTGTGATTCTCAATGTTTGGTATTATTTCACGACTTCATACGTGCCGAAACCACAATATACGCAAAAGTTTCGGGATTCTTGGCTTCAAGACGCAAATTGAAAAGATTGGCTTCGAGTTATTGAAACTACTACTGGTCAGATAGTGAAGCACAAATTTTGTGGATCAGTTTTAAGGAGTCACATGGAGATAAGAAGTCTCATGGGATGTCAAAGAAGCATCTACAAAATAAAAAGGTAAGCAACCTTTTTTTCAATTGATTAGTCATTCATTAATCGGCTTTACATCTTTGACCACTCCTTGACTAAGTAAATTGTTGCAGGTTGTAACTATGCACCCTAAAATTTTTCGTAAGTCAGAGCCCATTGGGAACTTTAAAAAAGGAAGATGCAAGACATGCATTATTCACAGCCATGCATACCAGTACACGTGTAGTCGACCATCTGGGAGAGGTAATTAATCACAGTCATGAAAATGATATCGAAAAAGTTCATCTGCATCAAACTAAGTGCACCTCAGTTATAAAAAGCTTGTTAGCACTGCATTTCACTGACGTTATAAAACAGATTGCAAAGACCAACCATTTAGCTTATTAATTGATGAAACTACTGATATTGCTGTACATAAGTAATTGGGATTGATTATAGTTTATTACAGTAAATTACACCAAATAATAGCACCTACATACCTTGACCTTCCTGAACCGCCCGAGTGCAATGCTTAAGCTATTGTCTCTGCTACAAAGAAAACACTTCAACGATTCGATTTGAGACTTGAAAATTTAATGGGCGTTGTTACAAATAAAACCACTGTCATGGTTGGAGTAAATAACAGTGTATTTATGAAATTGAAAGAAGAGGAACCACACCTGTTTTTAGTACGTTGCTTGTGCCATTCCTTGCAACTGGCTGTTTCAGCTGCTACAAAAGAATTTTTACCGAGAAATTTGGAGTTTTAATTAAAGGGGTATGTGACTGGTTTAGTCACTCCTCTTCCGGACAATCTCTTTATAAGGAGCTATACAAAACCACCAACGATGGACAGAAACCATTACAAATAGTTGAGGTGTGCCAGGCAAAGTGGTTATCAATAGAATCCGCTCTCTCAAGAATTTACACGCAATGGTCAAACCTAAAAACATATTTTTTTGATACCTGAAGTGGGCGAAAGGTGTCACATGACAGAGTTATTGCACGCTATGTATGTGAACGAGATTAATTACGCATATATTTAATTTTTATAGCCAATATTAACTGAAACAAACAGAGTCAATAAAATGCTCGAATCCAGAGATACAGAACACGCCTAACTCTTTGATGAGTTGACCAACCTGATAAATATGCTTGTCAGCAAAGTGGAGTATTTTCACTCAAAATATTCGTGATTTCTTCGATCGAAGATATAATCTGGGATTCCACTTTAAAAAGTAGTTGCTTGAAGTCAGACTAAAAGGACTGCAATGCGAAGACAAAGAAATGTTGCGTAATCGGTGCAGAACATTTGTAGTAAGTCTGATTGAAGAAATAAAAAACAGGTTACCAGAAAATGTGACGTTGATGAAAAAAATTCCAGATTAAGTGTTGAACAAGCACTTAATCACAACAAAAAAAATCTAATTGATATAATGGCTCAGTTCAATAAAAGTGTAGAATTTATAGCAAGAGTAGATGATCAGTGGCGACAAATTTTGGAATTAAGTATTGCATTTCAGAGATGCTCAAGTGGAATCGAGATTTGAGGAATTAGCGACTTTTGCGATTATTCTCCCAATACTGCCTCATTCCAGTGCCGATGTTGAGAGACTGTTTAACAGTATGAATGTAATAAAAAACAAGCAGAGGAATAGAATGAAGTTAAATCTTTTAACTGCTGTATTAAGAATACGGTGTGGTTTGAGCTTGGAAAGAAAATGCTGCAACGAATATGGAATTCCAATAAACGTTGTGAAACAAATCGGTACCAAAGAATCGTATCAATCTGAAATCGACAGTGGTGATGGTGCGGACCAAAATGATTCATCAGAAGAAGACGAATTCATTTAAGCAATTAGCTGGTGTTATAGAACATTTTTTATGTTCCTGACCTTGACTTGCTGATTTATTTGTTATATGTTCATTTAATGATTGTGAATATTTTATTACTTAATAATAAATGAAACTAATTAATAATATACTTACTGTTTTCATAATAATTAAAAAAATTAGTGGTAATTTTAGCGATTATGAGAGTAGGAGCATTTTTGTTACTGTTTTTTTGGTGGTGTTTGCACTTGAAACTGGGGGGGTGGGGGGCGGGGAGCTCACTTTAATTGTTGGCAACACTGGTCTTTCATGCTCGTGTTATACTGGATCATAAGATAGGCGAGAGCACGTTTGCTCTTCATACAGCGTTATTTCCGAATCTTACAACAGGTTGTCGTCAGTTAAAAACAATAATCGATAAAAATAGGTTGATGTTCAGTTGACGCCGGAAAATGTTTTCTTAGCATTTTGTTACTGATTTCCGATTTGGCTATTTCCAGAGGTAAGAAAAAATGAATCAATAACATCGTTAGTTGAGCGGGATCTGAACCAGCACCTACCCTTGCCCTTGATCACGAGCTGAACATGGTGCCATGGAGCAATTATGAAACAACTCTCTGTCATCGGTCTGATGGTGGTTAACACAGACAGTTCACAACATGAAATATAAAAGCAATTGAATATTAAGCGTGCAATTATCTGCATAGGACCGAAGAATTTAATTTACGATCTCTATCTCATACAAATACGATGACTGTTCACACTGCTTCATCAATATGAAAAAGGAATATTAAGAGAATTTAGCAGGATCACTCAGCTTCATTCACGAAAAGATGCAAACGATTACGAGGTGCTAAACATAGGCAGCAGTATAACGATTTCTCTACGGCACTAGCAATATGAAGAAATTCATGTTAAGTTGCGCGCTTATCCTATTCCGTTTGTGGCGAGAACTTATTTTAATAAAACTGAAAATATGTGCGCAAACGACCTTGTCCAAAGGTCATAAACTGTTGATCTCAAATGAATTATATCTACGTCCAGTCTAGTGTCATGCACAATTAGAATATCAGGAAAACCACAAAAATGTGGAGATGTTACGTATAATACACTAATACATCGATTTTAGATTGAATTCAGCTGAGAGGTATACCTGCTTAAGGGAAGTCCCTCTGAGTAAGGAATCACCTTCAGAGGACGTCAAGTTTCCAATCAGAGAAGAAATTAGCATATTTCATCAAAGTATAGGAGATATTAGAGATAAAGTTAGAGAACTGCTTATACATGTTGACTCAGAAATTAGTGGTATATCGAAACACAACTTAAATAATTTGACAATTCAGAGGCTTCCTTTACCAGGATACAGATTAGCTGGCTGTTTCTCAAGGAGATCCTTGCGGTATGGCGGAGTGGCCACGTACGTAAAAAACAATATTCCAATTGAGTCCATAGACGTATCATGGCACTGCACTGAACAGATATTTGGATGCTGTGCAGGGGCAGTTGAATTTAATGAAACTAAACTTCTAATTGTTGTTGTTGTTTATAGGTCCCCTAACTCTGACTTCAGAACAATTCTGCTCAAGCTAGAGAGGCTTCTTCATTTACTTAATAGGAAGTACCAGAAATTAGTTATCTGTGGTGACTTCAGTATTAATTTTGTATATCATTGTGCAAGAAAGAGGTTGTTGGTAGACCTCCTAAATTCATATGATCTGACGCATACGTGTTTTTTCCAACTAGGGTGCAAGGGAACAGTAGCACAGCCATAGACAATAGTTTTATTCATTCTTCATTAATAGATGAGCATTCTGTTAGGAAAAGGGTGAATGATCTTTCATACTATGATGCACAAATTTCAATACGAAATGGCTTTTGTGCTCAAACAAATGCTACATATAATTACAAACTATGCAGGAAAGGTAATACAACGGCAATAGAGAGTTTTTTAAAACTCGTCAAGGAACAAGTGTGGCATGAAGTTTTGTAGTGCAGGTCACATAGGTGACAAATATAATGCTTTCCTTAAGACATTTATCACGCTCTTTGACAGTTGCTTTCATTAGAACATTATAAATGGGGTGCTAGCAGTAAAAGGCAGCCTGGGTGGCTGACAAGTGGCATAAGGATATCTTTTAGAACAAAGCGGGAATTATTTGAAAATGTTAGAAGTAAATACAATCAAGCCACAGTAGGCCATTACAGACAGTATTGCAGGGCGTTTAAACATGTCGTTAGGAAGGCAAAGAGTATGTGGTGCGCAAATAGAATAGCTAATTCACAGGATAAAATTAAAACCATGTGGTCAGTTGTGAAGGACGTGTCTGGTCAGCAGCACATGGTCAACGATATGAAGTCACTTCATAGTAAAAATATTTCTGTTACTATTATATCAGATATATGTACAGTATTTAACTATCAGTTTTTGAGCATTGCTGGTGAATTAAATAAAAATTTAGCTTCTACAGGGAATCATATAACTCACTTGGAAAATGCCTTTCCGAAATTGATGTCTGAAATACTCCTCTGTGATATTGACAAGTGGAAGATTGAGTCAATAATTAAATCACTGAAGACTACGGACTCTCATGGATATGGATGTGATGTGAGGTACTGGATGGGTTAAACAAAAAGTTTCGAACGCTAGGCATATTTTTTGATTTAATTAAGGCGTTGGAGTGTGTTGATCACAAAATTTCGCTCCAGATATTGGACCATCATAGGATACGGGGAGTAGCTCTCAATTGGTTCACCTCTTACTTTAACAACAGACAGCAAAAGGTCATTATTCACAGTGTTGAGAATGGCTGTGATGTGGCACGTAGTTACACTGTTAAAAAATCTATCGATCGCGAAGAACGGACTATCCACAGTCCTTCAGCCAGTACGACCTCCCACATCCATTCGTGCAGGTTGTCCAGAGTCAGATTGAGGCTGCACCGGGGCCCCTGCAAAGTGATATGTCCGTCAGTGGTCATGCCACACTCTGGTGTTCTAGATGTGTTCACTCGGGCACCATGACTGACAAACTGGATAGAAAGATAATCCCCAAACCAAAGCATCAGGTGGTGGCAACCCTTTGATACTTGTACACGAGAAATTCCTGTCGAAAATCATGCTCTCTCTCTCTCTCTCTGTCTCTGTCTCTATCTCTCTCTCTCTCTTTCTTTCTCCCTCTCCCTCTCCCTCTCTCTCTCTCTCTCTCTCTCTCTCTCTCTGTCGCTCTCTCTCTCTCTCTCTCATACTGTAGCGTGCCAGTGCTGGGCCTGCATGGTCAGAAACCAACCACAAACAAAGCAGCGTTTACCTGGTAAACCCCTGCGGAATACCGACGCATGTGAGAACTCCTTCCAAGGCAAATGCCTGACAGGCGATCGATTCCGCCAGGAAATTCGGTTATACAGCATAGAATATGCTGTTTAGTTATAAATTTATATTTTCAGGGCTTGAACCTCACTTTTATTTGGTGGCAGAAGTTCATATCTGACCACTACATGTTCTAATTACGAAATTACATTGCTGTAGATTGGAGGTCTCGTCTTACTGGAAAATTTTCATGTGTGTGCTCACCTTGACATGCAGAGATCGACTGAGCTAGTGTACAGTGCAACCACCAGAGAACATCTTACTCCCCAACCCCTTGCCCCCAGCCTCTCCACCAATCCCAGAAGAAGTTGGTAGGCAAAACTCTCACTCTGTGCTGGAGCGGAAGAATGTCACGACACGAAATTCAAATCAAACTCAATAATATATTGATACATATTCTTTATATTATTAGTTAGTGGGAGACAAGGTTCTTCTACTTGAGTAGACATCAAGACTAAGACTGCACCCCCCCCCCCCCCCCCCCACCATTGCTCCCCATGACATAACAACTGTAATCACCAGGGAATGGAATGAAGTGCGGTATAGTAGCCACTGTTTGAGGTCTCCCTCGTGTGTACCTATCATCATGGCGCTACCATGAAGGTCAAAACAGCCCAATAGCCTAATTACAGATCAAGTTACTGAGTACTACCGACCACGCACCGGATATCGGCCTCATTTGATCTCGTGGCCCCTAAACAAAGCATCAAGTGATGGAATTGTGTTGATCGGAAAAGTCCAGACTCGCTTCGTATCACTGTCGCTCTCAAGAGGCCACTCCCTGATGGAGGTTTTCATCTCTCCTCAGTATACTGTATTCCTATTGCTAATGCTGGAGACAAAGGGAAAGCTGACGCAATTTGGATATCAAAAATAGAGTGAAGCAACCCATTTGCACTATCCTGTCAAATTAATTGCTTAGCAATTTACAGGAGTCAAACAAATCGCTTAACACACTCACTTACACCTTACAATGACTATTCTTCATAATAAAACATATTTTCGGCGTTTGAGTATCACACGCAAACATTATGCAAATCAAGTAAGGAAATTTTTGTCACAAGTAGAGAGTAGCACTAAATATATTCGAGATCTTGTACGCAGTGACGTTTCAGACTCCACCACAACGTTTCCACAAACACATTAGGCGAAGAAAAAATCATGACGATCACACAAACTCGCGATCTTGAAGCGCACCATCCGCCAACTGCTGGTTATCACCACCCACGCCTGCTTGGAGAGAGAGAGAGACCCACACCCACGCCATTCATGCCCGCCCGTACCGAACGCATGTGTGCATGAAGTACAATTAATGGAAACAGCAAATTAATCAATCGGGAATTTGACTTCGCGATTGGGTTTTTAAAAGTACAACAGACTTCCTTACCTGGCTCCCTCTGTTACATTCGGAAGGAGGGATGAAAGTTCTATTGTGTGATTGGATAGAGACAAAAGCAAATACCACTGCAAGACAGAGTCCACTGCGATGTATTGAGAAGCACTAAACACGACACACGTAAACCATGAGCCGTAGCAGTAGCTGCCGTGGGTGGATGTCAGAGATCGCTGAAACACTTGCAAATCGCTCACGCTCACCTCCTAGTCGTCCACACACAGCGCAGCTGTCCACTGCTACACTGGCAGCTCCGACGTTCAGGTCTGGAAGAAACTACAGCTGCGGCCGCAACCACAGTTATGGACGCACATGTATGCCAGAGTGCATCACCAGCGGCTATGGAGGGCAACTGGGGATGACTGGAGTGGTAGGAATTTGGATGTCATCAATACGTCCAGTGCAAACATCCATAACTGTGAATCTTCTCTCACGCAACACACCCACGTTCCACTCTGCTGCACTCACCCACCACACAGACCTTATTGCCATGGGCAAGATCAGATAGGTCGCCGCATTCTTTGTACCCAGCCCAGGCTGAACTAATCCGTTACTTCCTGTTCCGACTCCTCGTGACTGCCGCTGCAGCCAGCCGTGGTGCACTGCGAAACAAGTAGCTGCAGCTTGGATGTATACAGTAGTTGTATACAACTCCACCATGACATAGGCCCACCGGTTTAAAAAATCTGCTTTACGCTATCCAGTGCAGCGATGTTGTTGACTACACACCTCGAAGTTCTACCGCTAAATGTAGATTTTTCCCTTTTATACGAGTGGTTTTCGAAGACAGAAGAAATCAGACCATACACGCATTTTCACATCGCTACAGTCGTTACTTCTTGTGAAAATCCTGTACAGGACTATGCCATAGGTTACATTCCCTCGAAGTATTCTCTCATTAGGTAGAAAAATATCTTTTGTTATCTGTCATGTCCTACATCACAGGACTAGAATATTAAACTAATTTTGGACTCATGATGGAGTGCTAAGATCTTGCAATGTCAGAGGATGCCTCCTCACTTTCAGACTCTCTTTTAAGGAGACAGCACAGAGAAGTTGTAAATGCAAGGTTTATACTATGAATCACTTTATAAATTCGGTAATACATCTGATTTCATTACGATCGTCATCTCTCTCTGTGTAGGCGAGACATTCAAATATCGTTAAAAGATGTCGTCCCAACGAAAAATGGGAATCCTTGGAGGGAAGACGGTTTTCTTTTCAAGTAACACTATTGAGAACTGACATTTGAAACTGACCACAGAAGGATTCTACAGCTGAAAACACATTTCGCGTGAGGACCGCGCTATTAAAAACACCATCACAACGACTATGTTACTGCCACCCTGAATAAAAAGCGGTCTTGTTTCGATAGGCACACACAAGAGTTGCTGATGGCGTTACACTTTCTGGTAGATATGCTGTCTGCGATTTGGAATAAGTCTCTCCATTCAACCACACACTTGCGTTCTATCCTATGGAGTTGTTTTTTAATGATTACAGCCACTAGTGAATCATACTTGTGCCACTCTCATATCTCGAAACGAGTCACCTTTCTCGAACCTATCTGCTACAGTAAAACTTCAACTTCGTTTCTTAGGCAGCCCCTATGCATCTTGTAACTGTTCCTCAGTCTCTTCCCCACCCGTCCTGCAGTTTTGTGCATGTGATCGTTCCAATTTAAGTAGGAAATGAGCAGAAGTCGGAGAGCACTACATCTACCACCTCCTGCATCCCGTGTAGAAACAGGTTAAGCTAAGTTAATGCGACAGGACCGTGTTTTGAACATTCGGAGGAAATGGGAACATGTCGTAGCTCCGCCAACAGTGTACGACGTGTTAGGCCAACACCAAACGAAGCTTCCTCCTGCATCATGAGGTAGTATCAGAAAAAGACAGTACGGGATTTGGAAGAAGGACGAGGACTTTGGTACCACATTGCGGTGCGTCTCCATACTACATACAGGTCAAACACTCTCTCTACCATTATTATTGTGTACCATCCAACAGAGAATAAAAACCTACAAACTATAAAAACTCCACTAAAGTCATCCAGTAGAGAACTCGATAAGATTTTACCGTGTCCCTGTCTTCCGATATGTATATCAAAAACAAATACGTTCCGCATGCAGGCATTGAGCATATGTGCTGATCCCCATTAAATATATAGATATTAATCCACTCAGTTATCGAAGTCGCCTGCACAGACTGGTGTAAGGTGTCATAGCCTGTGCTGCGGAAAGACCATATCCCACAGCATATCAGTCGCAAAGAGGACCCTGTTTTGTTGTCTGGTACATTTTTTCTTGTTGTAACTCTTCCAAGCTGCGTATGACATAACTTTGAACAGCGCCATGCATTTCTTTTCTCCACCACGACTTAGAGGTCTGTATCAGGTTTTAAACTGGCATTAACATGTTTCGGGTTGGGGTTCCGACTGAACGCTGGACATCGCACAGTGTAAATTAAGCTGCTGCTGCCACAACACACACACACACACACACACACACACACACACACACACACAACACAGGATGATTGTAAGTAAAATACAGTCACAACATATGGAAACTGGAAGAGTTTTGTGGCATTGTGGAACGTTTCCGTACAGCTGTCCAAAGGTGACTGACTGCCTCTACATTTAAACTCATCTTTCACAATGACAGGATAGCAGATGGCTTGGTGTTCCGTTTCAATTCATTCGTCATTTTGCAGTCATGAACCCGATCACTGTTTTGGTGCTAGAAATCCCTGGAAGAAGGATAATTGTAAGGTGGAAATGAGTGTTACAAGCGATCTATTTGACTCCTGTAAATTGTTAAACAATTAATTTGAGATGGTAGTACAAATGGATTGCTTCACTCTATTTTTGGTCATTTTGCAGTCATGTACCCGATCACTGTTTTGGTGCTAGAAATCCCTGGAAGAAGGATAATTGTGAGGTGGAAATGAGTGTTACAAGCGATCTATTTGACTCCTGTAAATTGTTAAACAATTAATTTGAGATGGTAGTACAAATGGATTGCTTCACTCTATTTTTGATATCTAAATCGCATCAGCTTTCGTGTTATCTGCAGCATTAGGCAATAGAAATATATTGTTCTGAGGAGACGTTATTCACACAGACAAGCCTCTTGAGAGAGCCAGAGATAGGAAGCGAGTCTGGATTTTTGCTTTGTTTAGGGGCCACGAGATCAAATGAGGCCGATATCCGGTGGGTGGTCGGTGGTATTTAGCAACGTGATCTGTAATTAGGGCAATGGGCTGTTTTGACCTTCGCAGGGCGCCATGACGATAGACACACACGTAGGTGCCCCTAAACAGTGGTTACTATACCGCACTTCATTCCATCCCCTGGTGATTACAGTTATTATGTCATGGGGAGTAAGAGTGGGGGATGCAGTCTTGATGTCTACCAAAGTGGGGGAACCCTCTCTCCCGCAAACTGACTAAATAACGAATATGTATCAATATATTATTGACTTTGATTTGAATTTTGTGTCGTGAGATTCTTCCTCTCCAGCACGGACTGAGACTTTCTCCTACCATTTTTTTTCTGCGAGGGGTGGTGACGGAGGGGGCGAAGGGTAGTGGGATGGGATGTCCTATGGTGATGGCACTGATTGCTAGCTCAGTCAATCTCTGCATTTCAAGGTGAGCGCACACATGAAAATTTTCCAGTAAGACGACACCTCAAATCGGCAGCAGTGTAATTACGTAATTAAGACATGTAGTTGCTGGATGTGTGATTTTCCCACCAACTACAAGTGAAGTCCAGCCCCTGCGATTTGAATTTTATAAATAAAGAGTATATCTAATGCTATATAATTGAAAGTCGTATCGTGAGACCCTTCCTCTCCAGCACAGACGGCAGCTTAGAGGCCACAGCAGAATTCATTTTCAATCACGCATTTGACGTGGAAGGAGTTCTCGCATGCATCGGTATTCCACAGGGGTTTACTGGGTAAACGCTGCTTTGTTTGTGGTGTGATCTGACCGCAACTGATGGCGAGTGCAGGCCCAGCAGTGGCACGATACAGGATGAGAGAGAGTAAAAGAGAGAGAGCACGTGTTTCCACAGGAATAAATCGAGTATCAAGTATAAAGGGTTTGCTGTCAGTTAATGCTTTTCTTCAGGGATTAGCGTGACATCCGGTCTGTGAGTCGCGGGGCCCGAGCTGACACCTTTTGGATATTGGCACGTGGCATGGCCGCTGAAGGACATGTTCTTTATGCGATCGGGATAAAAAAAGCGAACGATTTAATTACTTTTTTCCATGTATCTTACAAGTCCTACACCTTCCCCAACAGCAGAGAATGATGATCAAGAGAGATTCAACCCTGCATACTGAATTTTTTATAAATAAACATTATAGATTCTCCTATGTACCTGAATTTTCTGTTGTGAGGTCCTCCCTCTCCAGCACTAGCAACGTCTGAAGGCACATATGCCGCAGTCATATTCCTAAATGTGTCATGATGAATAACAACGTTGTTAATGTTCTAAATACCTCGTTATCTGACGAAAATTTCACGGTTAACCAACCATTCCAAAGCATTTTCTCAATAGCAGGAGCTTGCAGTTAATTACGGATTCGTGCTATATTTATATAACGTCATCGCATCTATTCGTGATTTTCATTTGCTTTGCTACTAGAACAGAATATTTTGTAATAGGCGAACACAATTTTTTACCTGTCAGTAAAAGTACACGTCGTAGGTTTGACAGAACGACATAAACTTTGACGGAATTACTTTTAATGAACTCGACGAGATGCCGATTTCATTGACGACCACGCCATCGTATGAGGCAGATTAGCTTTGCCCATCCCGCAAATCATTAGCGTACAAAAACGGGTCCGTTTTAATGTAAGGTCGCAGAACTTTGCCCTAAAACTGACAGGTATCTTTGGTGAGCTACAGGGTGACAATTATTGAGCTATATGAAATAAAATCATCATAACCTCTGAACTGTTGACGTTAGGACATTCCAACTGCAAATTTGGCGGCGGGGCATTATGGAAATTAGTACGCATACGCGCACGCGGTTTTGGAGACGAAGCCCACACTCAATTGGATGGGTTCGTCAATAAGCAAGACTGGCGCATTTGGTGGACTGAGAATCCGCATTTTACGATCGAGAAGTCTCTTCACCCTCAACAGGAGACTGTGTGGTATGCAATGTCCAGTCACGGAATAATCGGTGCACGATGCACGGTGACTACCGACGCTTCATGAAAGTTTAGGAAGAGGATTTCATCCCCATTATCCAAAGTGACCCAGATGTCGACAAGATGTGGTTAATGCAAGACGGAGCTCGACTCCACTGATGCAGGAGAGTGTTTGATGTCCTGAAGGAGTACTTTGGGGACCGCATTCTGGCTCTGGGGTGGGCCTCGATTGGCCGCCATATTTTCCGGATTTGAACACATGCGACTCTTTTTTGTGGAACTATTTTTTGGGCCTATTTTAAAGACAAGGTGTACAGCAATAACCCAGAAGCCATTGACGAGCTGAAAACAGCCATTCAGGAGGTCATCGACAGCACGAATGTTCCGACACTTTTGCGGGTCATGCTGAATTTCGCTATTCGTGTGCGCCACGTCATCACCAATGATGACAGGCATATTGAACATGTCATAACCTAAATCCGAATACCTGTAGTGACGTTTACATGTTGAATAAATTGTGTGCACGCCGTAGTATGTAACCAATTTACGTCTGTTTTCATACAGTTCAATAATTGTCACCCTGTATATAGATTTCGTAACTGTTGGGTACGCATTATGATGCCGTTCCATTGGCTGGTTACGTCTTGTTGAAGTCGAGCACAACTTTGCCACTGACTTCTTGGAGACAAACAAAAACTGTTAGTAACAGTTTTTCGGGAAGTGTTAATGCTTACTGGGCAGTATGTGAGTGCGTAAGCTCACATGTACAAAACAGCTATCGCGATGGTGGACCAAAGCGACAAGTGGAGGATCATCTCTAAATATATATAAAACGAACGATTCGTGTGTGTTCGATCGTTTTTCAGAGACTAGAAGCAGTGGACACTACACGAGTGTTGTGGCAGCGGGGAATGGCTGCAGCAGCTCATTGCTCACAATTAATAAAATGTTCCTATTATGCCGTGGTCGAATGGATTTGGCATTTAGAGGCAACGTTTCGTCTTCATCTGCACAAGACTTTTCAAGGGGGATCGTAGCGTCTTTGAGTGTCCGATTCACACCTTGATTCGCCACTCACTGCCGCAAAGTTACAATTACGTGTGCTTCCGCGCAGTGGCGTGTCGTGAGATGTTCTGAATACCCGAGCGCAATTGGCCGTTGTCGATTGCCGTCGTCCGCTGTCGCTATCACCCTATGGTGGGAGACTGGTACACATCTTATTCAGCACCGGGATCCAAATGTCATTCAATTTCCTGCTGAAATTCCTGGACTGTTTTGAAATGTCAGTGGCCTCTCTGTATAGTCTGTCATGGTATCCGCTTGTGGCTGTCAGTACTTGAGTCCTATCAAAATGAATGTGGTGAAAAGCATGTTCAGCAACAACTGATCTGTCAATCTCCCCGATTATGCATTTGCTCTTGTTATCTCCAAGTCGTTTTTTGACCGTACTTTTTGTAGCACTCACGTACACCTCCCCGCAAATACACAGAATCCTATAAATTCCTGCTTTTTGCAATGGTTTGAGAGCATCCTTGACCAATTTTAGGCGATCTTGTATCTTGCTGATTGGTTTGTAGATTACATCAATGTTACAGTTTTTCAAGCTTTTCTTTTTCTGTCAGTAACGTCCTTAATGAAAGGCAGGAAAACTTTCGATTTCACAGGCGGCATGATTTCTGCGCGGTGGTCTTAATGCTTCCTTTTTACGTCAGCAAACGAGTAACCATTACTTTCCAATGCATTGGCGAAATGTTTTAATTCGGTTTGAAGCAGCTCTGTTCCACAGATATTCCTTCCTCTCTCCTCCAACTTTGTTATGAGGACTCACTTTTGTTGTGGGTGGTGGTTTGAAGCCCGGTGGAGGTAACTGTGTGGCCTAAACTACCATCTTCTTTCTCGAAAACTAGTACACCAATAAAATATAACCTTCTGCCTGCCTCCTCCTACATGTTAAACTGGATTTTCGGATTAATCCCGTTGAAATGCTTGTGAAAAGACCTAGTTTCTCTCTGACATGCCTGCACAAAATAAACGTATCACCCACGTAGCGGAACCAAACATTCGGTTTCTTGTTGGCAGTTTCCTGTGCCGGTACCTCAAATTTTTCCAGAAAGAAATTCACTATAACTGAGCTTTAGGGGGCTTTCCATAGCCACGCAATCCGTGTATTCACAGAAATCATTGGAAATATGTGGTTATGAGGCAATATTCAAACAATTCTGCAATATGAGGAGGAAAAATACGTTTGAGCTGCTGCAATTCCTCGTTGAGCGGAACCATAGTAAATAGCAATACAATATCAAAACTAACTAATATGTCCTCCGGCTGGATCACTGCGCCGTTTAATTTAGTGACAAATGTGCCTAATTCTTGACATGTGTGTCCGAGGGCTCCGGCTAGACTACTACAACATTTAATTTTGTGATAAAATGTGCCGATTCTTGATACGCGGCGCACATACGGTAATAATATTGTTGTAAGGATCCGGCAGTCGAATAGGTGGGCGAACCAACAGCTCTCACTATAGGTCTTAGAGAAACATGTTCTTTATGCACCTTCAGCAACCCATAAAGTCATGCTGGTAGAGCAACTGAATTGTACAGACTTTTTTGAACGCTCTGTTCGACAGAAGACTTTTTTTATCAACCGCGTTAACAGTTCTAAGACCTTTGTCAGTGGGGTAATTACACAGTTTCATATATGTCTTGGATCTAGAAGTCGTTAATCTTACTAAGATAGTTGGTCACACTAAAAAATACGACGGTAATTTTGAATGCGACCGAGTGTCACAGTAAAATTAACGTCTTAATAGATCCGCAGACATATAGGAAACTGAGTAAAGAGCAGCTCGCTTACTATGACACCATCTGCGAGAACTGATGTGGTAGCACCTAAACCTTTATCGTCACTTTCTCGCAAACTATCGAGCGTTGGCAACTCAGCCAAAATAGCTGTTCCTTTATTTTCGCCCTTTTTTTCACCAAGCGAAGTTTCAACTGTGTCAGAGAGCGAGCTATTGTGCCTCCTCCTCGTAAGCTATAGTCTCAGGAAACTGATGATGTAGCTCCACACCCGTGAATAGAACATGGAGTTCTTGCAGTATTTTCGCGCCAATCCATATGGGCCACAAACATTGGTCTTGAGAAACTAATATGCAATCGAAATTAATCACCACGTTCTGCCTACTACGATGTAATTAGGCTTATTAAAGTAGGATTAAACCGTATTGATTTCATGAAAACTGGACTTTTTTGTTCACTCTTTTGGACTATTTCCAGAACTACATCATTCCTAAAGTTTTCGATGAACTGTTGGATGCCGGTTGGGGATTGTGTCGCACCGATATTGCGATGATGACAGTATCGCGTAGCGGACAGCCCCACTGCCACCTAGAGTTACCGGTTTGTAACGACTCGAAGAGACCCTCAATTACACGTATTTGGAGTTTGTTAGCTGTGTAGAGACAATTAAAAACAGAAATACTTAAGAAATATTTTCTTTTAGAAATGTTTAATTAATTTCATCAACTCCATTTCATCTAAACTCCTTGCCTCACCAATGCAACTTTTCGGAGCTAGTCCACACTGATGTAAAGACTGAGGTGCCTAGTCTCCATGCCTATTTGTCCTTCTGGTTTTACCCTACTTATGTGACCCTCAACTTTTTAGTTAAGCAAGAGCCGATGAGCAACCGCCTAAGCATACAAGTTTACGTGCGCAGTGATTATCTTTAAAGCGTTATTAAACCTTTAAAGTATTCTCCAAGATGAAATGAAATTACAATTAGAGTTATCCACTGAGTTACATTCGGCCACAAGTGCTGTAATATTCAAGGTAGCATTATATGAATGCTTCTGTATGGATGCACAAACACGTCCGACTCCTGTGGGAGTCTCATAGAACGAATATGGGGGAAATGGGCAGACACTGCGGATAGGTAGCGTTCGAGGGGAATGTGAATCGACCCTGAGGCGAGTCGAGATAGTCCGCGCAGGTGCGATAACGCTGGGTCCCATATGGTCCAGTGGTTAACACGCCTGCCTAGTAAGCAGGAAATCCAGTTTTCGAACTCCGGTCCGATATACATTTTCACTCGTCACGACTGAGTCTGTGTAAAGTCTCGAGGCAGCTGACAGCAGCGATCCCCACCCCTTCCTTTCATTTCTTCCCCTCTCCACCTTCACTTTACATATAATTATTTAAGATAGCAGTCTGTTTTAACAATTACACCTCGATACTTCACATATGAATCTTGTGATAGCCTGGAGGAGTGGGTGGTATAGATCAACAGAGAAATAAACTATGTGCAAAATGCATCAGATGTGAGATACTGCATAGAAACTCCCTCTCACACTCACCTGGGGCAACATATTCTTGTTACTTTGATCCTCTCTGTCTTAAGATGTCTGAAAAGTGAAAGGCTCATTCATCAAGCGCTTTTCGCTGTTATTGGTCAATGAAATCCTGTAGTTATACTGAAATCGTTTAGATTAGATTTTACTTTTCGTCTCTTTGATTTTTTTCCTAATGAATGACAGTTTTGCCTAAGGGACACTGTTTTTTTTCAAGTATACAACATAAAAATGAACATTATTTATTCATAATGTTAGTAGCGTTTGGTGACTCTAAAGAAGCGAGTAGCCTCCGATTAATGAGATTTTTTGTTTGCAGTTTACTGTAGCGGCACTACCGTTTGGGATAGGAAAAGTCAGTTATGGTGCAATATTTCTGAGTGTGCAAGTTACAGCCATGCGCGGGCCTGTTTACAGTGAGTTACGCTCACCAGCAGTTGCGAAGCAAAATAGAGGCCACAGGGGCGTAGAACCGCTGGAAAAAAGTACACGCAGTGGTTTGCACGGCGCAAGTCAAAGGCAGAAGGGGCCCACTCGCCAACCTAAGTGTTATGAGATTCGACGCGGAGCGGCGCGTTTAGCAAAATAGGTGCCGGTTCACTAACAAAGCATTCAACTGTGGCAGCTCTCCTGGACGGCGGGGCGTGTCACACCACCGGACACACGTAGTAGCAGATGGGGCGTCAGTGTTCCAGTCCATGGCGGGTCGCTGGTTCGACCTTCTGAGGCCAACGCGGGGTCCGCAGCCAGCCAGCGACAGGCCACTCCATGGATCACTACTGCGGGCAGACTTGTTGGCTCCCAACACACGCTGGAGGCATCCCAAGGCGAGGGCCGCAGATTGGAACATCGGATTGCAGGCGCTTTTTGTCGCCTGCTGTCTGAACCACGACGGCGAAGAAGCATGGCTCCTGGCGAGTGGCACTGAGATAGCAGAGGCGAAGGCCGCAAGTCGGCTACCGGCACAAACTGACGTCTCAGCCGTACAAGGCTGACACACAGCAGTGCGTGCACGGGTTGCTGAGGCAGCCATTCTGCGCCAAGACGTTTCACAGACAGTGAAGTGGTGTCCTCAGTATAGCGGGACCCGGTGACGTAGACCAAGGAGAACAGGGCACTGTAGTTGGAAACAATAAATTACTAGGAAAGCTTGGATGAGTCTTAATACGGAGCTTTCTACGTCTTCCCGCTACATTTGGTGTTTCTGTTACATTCAGTGTCAGAAGTTGACACTACATTTGGTGCCAGAATAGCGGACGTCATCTGTACAGTATGACGTTCGAGCCCACCGCCTGGATTACAAGATGTGGTGAGTTTTGACCAGTTTTCTTTTGAGTATTGGACGTTTTCTTTCTTTTGTGTGGTTTTGAGTATGGCTCACGGCAGGCCATTTTAGATGTTTTGCGTAGGTATATTATTATTATTTTTTGTCAGAATAAGTGTTAGTGGGTTTGGGGCAGTTAGATGTTGTTTGTCGTGGCATTTTGTATTGGTGTATGATGATACTGAGTATAATGATACAGAGCTGTAGGAAGTCAGGTTATTCTTGTACTTAAATGTTTTGTTTCGGGACTAACAAGCAACACAATGGCAGAGTCAGGGATGCGAGGTGTGTCGGAACCAGAAGCGGTACGGATTTTGTTGGGAAAGGTAGCACAGTTGACAGCAGACAATATGCAGTTGATGAGTTAATAAACATCTAGAAGTGAGCGGGAAACCACATCGGATCAGTCATTGTTGTCTACGAAACTGCAGCAGGAGATTGATTCTGCTGCTGCGAGTCTGACTATTCCATTTTCTGGTAAGGCATCTGAGGATGTGCGTTCGTTTGTGGAGGACTTGGAAACTTCAGCAGTGATGAATGACTGGTCTGATGAACAGTTGTTACATGTAGCCAAGATTAGATTAACGGGTGAAGCAAAGACATATGTAAGGTATTCTGAGGCCTTAAGGAAGGCAGGACAGTTTAAGCAGTTGAAGGAGGGGTATTTACAAAGGTACAAGAGACAGAATAGCGATTGGTACTTTAGGGAGAGGTTGAGTACAATGACGAAGAGATAGAGGGAGACGGTAGAGAAATTTGCGGACAGAATAAGAGAAATTAACGAGTACACTTACAAGTAGGGTCAAAGCGATGGAGCGAATGGTGTTCTGTTGCAGGAGCCCAAGCAAAGAGCGCTTGATGTATTTTTGAGAGGGTTACCGGCGCATATGTCGCGGAAAGTACGTGAAGGGACTTCGAACGATTTGTCTTCGGCCATTCAGCTTGCAATCCAATGTAAGGAAATAGATGTGGCAACGGGGGTACGTGATAGACAAACAGTGTCTGCAGCGGGTATAAAATGTTATAAGTGTAGTCGTACAGGACATGTGCAGAGGCAATGTACCCAGTCACCGAGGAATAAAGGAAGGGGTGGAAATCAGCAGCGTGGAGGATGGAGGAGTGGAGTTAGTAGAGGTGAACAATCATTAAACTGCAGAGGGGGCCCAAGACCTACCTAAAGGAGCTCCCGTTTAATTTCAGTGCTACAAATACGTATGCAGAGGTAGAATGTTCAGTGGCAGGATCCGTAGGAACTAAAAAGTTAAAGATTTTGTTGGACACAGGGGCGCAAGTGTCAGTAGCTACTAAGAGTTTAATGGGACGAAGGAAGTTACGCCCACTACGTTATAGGTCGCGTGGAGTGGGGGATAAGGAGGTCATACCATTGAGGCCAGTGACAGTTGACTTTCGAATAGGGAAAGATTTGATGGATGCATGGAGGTAGTACCATGGGTAAGCGAGGGCTACGACATGATCCTAGGAGCAAATTTCTTGCATCAACATCATGCCAAAATTGACCATGGACAACGAAATGTGGAACATGGTGGAATGTTATTTCAGCTAGGAGAAACTGTTGTCGATGCAGAGCTGTCAGGAGGAGCGTTCAACGTAAGGAACAAACCAATTGAACCGCGTACATTAGCATTAAGGATTAATTCGCATGAGTGTGTGTCTATTGGCACTGGGAAGTCGCTTTGGGTAAGTGTAGAGTCAAATCTACCTGCGGGTATGGTATGTGTTATTGAACCATTGGAGAATAATGAATTTCTGGATCCATTAGGTTGTTTTGTGAAACATAGTATTGTACGCGTAAAACAGGGAAACGACGGGCGAGTGGTCCCCGTGAACGTGCATAATTTTTAGCACTGTAGACGCGAATTTGAGAAAAGGGGTTTTAGTAGCAAATTTGGATGTGCCAGATGACGAAGACTGGGGTTCGAGAGGTAGGGGAAGCGATCAACCACTAACTGCAGATAGAACTGCATTGCGTAACAAAATTAAGCATTTGAAAGGAGGAGAAAGAGAGCATATGGAAGAATTATTGTGGGAATTTAAGGATTTGTTTTTCCGCAAGGGCCGTTGGCAGCAACTCCATTAGTTCAACATAGGATACCAACAGGGAATGAAGCACCTGTTTACGGTAAACCATACAGAATACCGAGGTATTTTCAGCCGCTAATGGAGTATTTTATTGACCAGCAGCTTGCAGACGGTATTATAGAGCATAGTAACAGTTGCCGGCGACCAGGCAGTGTCGTTGTGCCTAAAAAATCTATAGATGAAACTAAGGAATACGGTTCTGTTGCGACTACCGATACCTCAATAATAAGACAGTAATGGACGCATACCCCATTCCAAACATATCGGAGACTTTAGATCACTTAGGACAGTGCCAGTACTTTTCTACAATGGATTTGACAAGTGGTTATAATTAGTTAGAGGTGGCTCCAGAGGATCGTCCAGAAACTGCTTTCTCCACTCCTGGAGGCCATTACCAGTACATCAGAATGCCATTCGGTTTAAAAAACGCTCTGGCGACGTTTCAGAGGTTGTTAGACAATGTGTTGAGGGGTTTGAAACGACAGCAATATCTTGTCTATTTGGATGACATTATACTGTTTTCATGTAGTATGGAGCGACATGGACAGACGTTAAGGGAAGTCTTTATGAGGTTAAGAGCAGGTCGATTGATGTTGAGCCTGGAGAAGTGTGATTTTGCATTAGAAGAAGTAAGATATTTGAGTCATATTATCAGTAAGGACGGAGTGCGAGCAGATTCGAGGTTGGTACAGGCTATAAGGGATTTTCGGGAACTGAAAACAGCTAAGGAAGTGCAGTCATTAATCGGAATCTGCAATTTCTATCGAAAGTTGGTGAAGGGGTTTGCAGATTTGGCACAGACATTGAAGCGATTGTTACGGAAGGGTGTGAAATTTGAGTGGATAGAAGAGTGTCAGAAAGCGTTTGAAAAATTGATGGAGTGTTAACATCAAGTCCGGTTCTTGTTTTTCCAGATTTTGAAAAGGAATTTATTGTACCATGCTATGCATCAAATCCAACATTAGGCTGTGTTCTTAGTCATAAACTGATGGGAAAGAACATCTTGTAGCCTATGCGTCTAGGCAGTTGAATGCAGCAGAGAGGAATTACTCAACAACAGAGAGGGAGATGCTCAGCGGAATCTATGGAATCACATATTTTAAATGTTTTTTATGTGGGAGAAGATTTCGGGTAGTAATAGATCATGTTGCGTTGAAGTGGTTGTTGGGGTCTGTCCACTAGACTCGCTAGATGGGCTGTGAGGCTTAGTGAATTTGACTACGGGGTGGTGCACAAGCCTGGGAAGAAGCATGTTAATGCGGATGCACAAAGTAGGAAGGTGGCGAAAGTAGAAGTCATAGGTTATGACCTAGCGGTATGGCAAAAATTACAGGATGCAAACAACGATTGTAAAGTGTATCGGACAGTCACAATTTAATACGTGCTTCGGTCTTCTGTGCAGGGAAACGAAGTTAGGGTCAAGGGTAGTAGTGCCAGCGAAACTGAGAGATGAAGTTTTAAAGGAGGCACATGATCACTGGTTATCTGGTCATGGAGGGTGTAGAGCGACGAACAGGAGAGTTGCGGAGAGGCATTAGTGGAGAGGTATGAAAGTAAATATGTATCAGTATGTCAAGAATTGTATACCGTGTGCGCAGAGAGCAGATTTGAGTCGGAAACGGATACAACTACAACGATTGCCGGAAGCGACATGTCCATTCTCTATGTTGGGGATTGATGTCTTAGGACATTTCAGGCGAACACCATCGGGAAACAGATTCGTTCTGACAGTAATAGACCATTCTGAGATGTATGTGGAGATGGTGGCTATGCCAAATCAACAGACAGCAATGGTCGTGCAAGCGTTAGTAAACAACTGGATTTTGAAGTTTGGTGTACCAGAGACGATAATTACTGACCAAGGTACCAACTTCATGTCGGATTGAATGAAGGAACTGTGTAAATTGTTCAACGTAAAGAAGTTGAGGATGAGTGCGTTGCATCCACAGGCCAACGGAAGGACAGAATGGGTACACAGAATAATCGGGAAGATGCTGAGTTTTTATGTGGTTTCTCATCACCACCAGTGGGACAAGTATTTGAAGCATATTGTATACGCAAATAATGCAAAAATCCATATAAATACCGATTTGTCTCCATAGCAGGTAGTGTACGGGCGAAAAATGTCGTGGCCGTTGGATTTGGTGAGGCTACAGAAAGGAAGGACCGGTGAATCTGTACGTCAGTTTGCGAGAACAATTAGGATGTTTGGAAACGGGTATAAAAGGTGAATACGAAGGCTTTGGAAAGGCCGGAAGACGCAGTGAAGCTGAAAGGAAGTTTACCGCAGTATAGAGGGGGACAATTTGTAATGCTGTCCAGCCCCTATATGCAAAAAGGGAAAACGAAGAAGTTCGTCACGAGGTATCAAGGGCCATACCAAGTTGTTGATACGATATCCACCGTTAATATTAAGCTTCAGCTGCCAACTAGAACAACGATAGTACACATCGGGCGGTTGGAGCCATTTAAGGGTTGCCAAGATGTGATTCTAGGCATGTCACAGGAAGGTTCAAAATGGTTCAAATGGCTCTGAGCGCTATGGGACTCAACATCTGAGGTCATTAGTCCCCTAGAACTCAGAACTACTTAAACCTAACTAACCTAAGGACATCACACACATCCATGCCCGAGGCAGGATTCGAACCTGCGACCGTAGCGGTCGCGCGGTTCCAGACTGAACCGTTTATAGCCGTTCGGCCACACCGGCCGGCCACAGGAAGGAAAGAGGAAGAAATAGAGAGTGAAGCGAGATGCTAAGCACAGAGGAAACCAGGAAGACAGAGTACAGCAGGAAGTACCCTATGCTTTGTCATCCAGAAAGTAGTGTAGTATTTGTAGTTTTTTTGTTTTCTTGTTATGTATCACTGGGTTTGCGTAGATTAATTAGGCATTGTATTTTCTTATGTTGTATGTGTTTTCGAGTATTGTGAGCCTGCTGAGGACAACAGTCTTTTTGAAGAGGTAGGAAAGGTGATGATAATCCCTGTCTTCAGGTCACTGAAAAGGAGAGTGTTGAGCAAGTTGGTAGAAGTAGGAAACTGAGGAGGTATTGCTGATCTCGGCAGCTAGCAACCTGTATGCTGAGATGGCAAGGGAGTAACTACAAAGGTGCCATAGAGGGAAGGTAACGGTATGTCCAGCCAGGCTGGTAAGCACCAATTCGGACACGTGCACGGTGCAGTTATTTTTAGATAGGCGGAAAGGAATAGACTGTTCATGGGACATTATGGAGCAAAAATTGAGCTTACAATGGGTCAGGAAGCATTTGATCTTCTCCACCTATAAGAATTTGGAAGTAGTAGCAAGATGTTCTGAGCAGGGAGTATTTGCAAAAGTGAAACGTATAGAGCTCGGGGGGAGCGGAATATTAATCAATGGAACTGCATGTAACATAATAGGACCAACCTTCCATCTGCCAGCGTCAATTTCAGAAGTCACGCAATTGAATGTTACGCAGTCACAGCTGTACTGGCCAGAAGCCACTTCAGAGTTTTGCCACGGTAGAATCTGACCTTGTTAAATCAAACTCTGGAACCAGGTCTGTTGAGATCCATGAACCAGTTCATTTTAGAGCAAGAGGGGCCCATATCAGCTGAACAGCTTGTGCAACATGTCGCTCAGTACAGGGCAAGGCAACGGCAAATAACGATCATGTTGAGCACCTCTGTGCCAAGTGTCTTTGCAGCCTTAACTTTGTTATGAGTTGTTTTCATTCTGATCAGGCGGAGAGCCAATTCCAAGAGGGAACCAAGGGTAGTCCAATGCCCAGTAGATCGGATACTGAGGGCGTGAGATGAGTAGGTAAGAGGTTGATCGAGCAGTGGTCGTCCAGTAAGTAATTTTTACGTTTTGTTTCATATCATGAATTTCAAGGTGCACTAGACCACATTCAGTTTTTCTAAAAGTAAGGAAATATGTCATAGGTGCTGACCCATGCAAGTCTTTCCAAAGGGGGGAATAATGTTGTGGCACTACCGTTTGGGATAGGAAAAGTCAGTTTTGGTGCAATATTTCTGAGTGCGCAAGTTACAGCCACGCGCGGGCCTGTTTACAGTGAGTTATGCTCACCAGCAGTTTCGAAGTAAAACAGAGGCCAGAGGGGCGTAGAACCGCTGGAAAAAGTACACACAGCGGTTTGCACGGCGCAAGTCACAGGCAGAAGGGGCCCACTGGGCAACCTAAGTGTTATTAGTACGTGACGCGGAGCAGCTCGTTTAGCAAAACAAAGGCGCACAGCCACATATAAATAGGTGCTGGTTCACTAACAAAGCATTCAAGTGTGGCAGCTTTCCTGGATGTCAGGGTGTGTCACACCACTGGCTATCTGCAGCAGCGGATGGGGCGTCAGCGTTCCAGTCCACTGAGGGTCGCTGGTTCGACCCTCTGAGGGCAACGCATAGTTAACCAGCAACGGGCTACCCCACGGCTCGCTACCGCGGGCAGACTTGTTGGCTCCCAACACATGCCAGAGGCATCACGAGGCGAGGGCCGCAGATTCGTACGTCGGATTGCAGGCGCTTGTTGTCGCCCGTGATCTGAACCATGATGGCAAAGAAGCGTGCAGTGGGCCGCCTGCGGCTCCCGGAGAGCGGCGTTGAGGCAGCAGAGGCGAAGGCTGCTGAGTCAGCTACCAGCACATCCTGACTCATGGTTGTACAAGGCCGACACACAGCAGTGTGTGCACGGGTTGCTGAGGCAGCCATTCTGCACCAAGCCGTTTCGCAGACAGCGAAGTGATGTGCTCAGCATTGTGGGACCCGGTGATGCAGACCAAGGGAACACTGCGCTGTAGTTGGAAACAATAAATCACTAGGAAAGCTGAGATGAGTCTTAAAACGGAGCCTTCTATCTCTTCCCGCTACATTTAGTGTTTCTGTTACATCCGGTATGAGAAGTTGCCACTACATTACTTTATGCAGAAAAACAGAAATATCTACGGTATCTACAAAAGGGGAGAACCACTGAAATAATTTTTCCTGCTCCTATTTATGGTGTTCGAGTTGCAGTCGGTGCATCTGGATAATATTCCTAACTATGCTTTAGACCAGGGCTTCCCAACGTGTCGTTCGCGGACCCCTAAGGGGTCTGCCGGCTCTTTCTAGGGGGTCCGCGGCCACCTTTCACCAAATCGCGTAAAATAATGAGTAAAATTATTGAATAAAGATTTGAAAATCAAATTCATCACTATTTTTTTTTTCAGATAAAAAACATGTTTACTTTTACTTCAGGTCGTATTCCCAAGCAGCCTTTGCGGTTCTTAAGTGAGAACGCATACACAGTTTAGTGCCGGAAAATGCGGTTTATCTGATCGACTGTTTCGCGACAATACGGGGTTGTTTGTGCGCCGGCTCACGGCGCTAGATGCGCTGAAACCTTTTACGCATCGCGGATCGAGCTTTGTCGACCAATGAATGAACAGTTTGGATGTGACGTTGATTGTTCTTGGAGGAAGGCAGCTCCAACGTGTGAAATGTCAATTACAAAGTAATTTTAATCAGGCTATAGTGTGTTCAAAAAAGGGAGTAAATCCACTAGCAAGTGTCTGGATACAGTGGCAATTCAAATTGGATCGTTAATTTCAGGTTGTTTTCATTCATCTCTAAACCAAAGGCTATTGATACTTCGAGGGGGGGGGGGGGGGGAGGGGGGTCATTGGAACATGGCACTTGCATTAAGAAGCTTTCAGTTCCCATGGGTTTCGCTCTGAAATTTAAAGTTACTGTGTTCTTGACTGATTTTCAACTGAAGAAGGGGTCCGCCGCTGAAAAGGTTGGGAAGCCCTGCTTTAGACCAAAATTATAGTAACAGAAATGCGGATAACGCTCATTGTCCTATTTGCTGTTTTTGCTCGCAAACACTGCAGTGTCAGCCGATGATGCCACGTCTTCAAAAGGCGACTACCCCCGGTGCCAGCTAGCTAATGATACAAATCAGTTGAGCAACCATACTCTGCCTGTTGTTAGTCTAATGGGGAGTTTGCAACATTGTAGAAAACATTTAGCAACCATGTGGTGGTCGATTTAGCTCCTGGTTTGATTCACAGTTACCCTGGTGTGGTCACTCGATACGTTCTTGTGATTTATATCAAATAATCTGAATTATTCTCAGTTAAAGGATGACACAGATGTAGCAAACGTATGGTTTTGGTTCCACAAAGCTCATTCCAACAGAAACTGAATCTTACTTCTCTATTTACATTTCACATTGTCTGTGTTGGCCATCATTGGGACAACAAGATAGCCGCTGTGTGATGTAGTTGTACGCTAGCTTAACATTAAAGTGTTCGCACAGCTAGGAGAAGAGTGCGGTAGTTTTCGGTTCTAATCTCACTGGAAACAAGATTTTTACATCCTCTGTGTAAAAGCCACTAGCAGGCAGATTGACAGTCAGTAAAGAAATCCTAAGACAACTTCTCTCCCGTAAGTTTTGTCACTACCTTAATTCTGTACCCTTAGGTCTAAAGGTGATAAACTTGCTGAATTACACACTTATGCCTAATTTTTCTGCTTCTGTCAATTTTACTGGGATAATTGTGATACGGAACGATTTGTTAACTGAATTTTGCCATGTATATATCCCTACTAGCACTTCACACACTTCTGTGATAGTCCTGGAAGACGTTTTTAATACGTCTGTGGGCTGAACGTAGAGACAGACCGTTTTGAAGCCGTAAGTGCGCAATATCCTACTAATGCGTGACAATTTGGAATTCTCTGTATAATTAAAAAAGACTTTTTCGTAACATTATCATGATAAATTGCAATTGATTTTTTTAGTACAGTGCATAGTATGTAGTGGTTTTTCGTTAGTTCATTGAACAAAGCATATAACCGTGTAAAATAAATAAAGAAGCAGCAATATAGTCTCTCACATCATCTAGATGTCTGACAGTGTTAGAACATTTTTTCAGCTTCACTGCTAGACAATATGTTGGTGACACTTCCCCGGATTTTAGACACGTCTTTCCAGCTGTATAAAACGAGCAGAAAACTGAATAAAACCCCACTGAGTCTTTTTCCCATTTATGTGACTCTGCTGGTGGGTAATGCTTATCTAAGAACAATGGTTTTCCATATTGACGACAGACTACACTACAGAATAACAACAGAAAGGCTAACAAATAGTTTCAATAAAGACTCCCTAACATTCGTATTTATCTGCGACGTTAGCATACAAATACACCGTAGAATAACAGAGGGCGGGCTGAAAAATACTTTCAGTAAAGTTTCTTTCTTTTCGTTACTGTCATTTCATTTCCCTGCAGCATGGAGGCAGAGGGTGGGCTGGTGAGATTAGATTAGTTTTTCGTTCCATAGATCCGTACTGAGGAGATCCTCGTGGATGTGGAACATGTCACTTTTTTAAGGTGAAATGACAATACGATTAGTGTGAGTATATACAGTATATCATTTGTTTCTGTTAAAAAATTCGTCAATGGAGTAGAAGGAGTTGGCCACTAGTAAGTCTTTCAGGCTTCTTTTAAACTGATCTTTATTTGTAACTAAATTTTCTATGTTTGCTGGCAAATTATTGAAGATGAGTGTTCCTGAGTAGTGGACTCCTTTTTGAACTAAAGTAAGTGCTTTTAAGTCCTTGTGCAGATCATTTTTGTTCCTGGTATTGTATGTATGAACTGAGCTGTTTGTTGGAAAAAGAGATATATTATTTAGGACAAATTTCATTAAGGAGTGAATATACTGAGAGGCAGTAGTTAGTATACCCATTTCTTTGAAGAGGTTTCTACAGGACGTCCATGAATTTACTCCACAAATAATACGTATTACACGCTTTTGGACTCTGAAAACTTTTATTTGACTTGAAGAGTTACCCCCAAATATTATATCATATGACATTATGGAATGAAAGTAGGCCAAGTATGCAAGCTTTTTCACTTTTATGTCGCCTATGTCTGCTAACACTTGAATTGCAAATACAGATTTGTTAAGGCGTTTCTGCAGTTCTGTGGTGTGCTCCTCCCAACTGAATTTATTATCAAGTTGTAATCCCAGTAATTTATGACTATCAACCTCTTCTATCTGCTCTTCTTCATACTTTATGCATATGCTGGGTGGAAACCTCTTACAGGTTCTGAATTGCATATAGTGATTCTTTTCGAAGTTTAATGTCAGTGAGTTGGCTTTAAACTATTTATCCATGATAATATCATTAGCAGATCTTTCTAGAACTACACTCAACAAACTATTTATTGCAATACTTGTGTCAACTGCGAACAAAACGAACTCTGCTTCTGGCAGTGTAACTGATGAGAGATCATTAATGTACACAAGAAAAAGCAATGGCCCTAAAATGGATCCTTGTGGGACACCACATGTAATTTCTTCCCATTCTGATGATGACTGATGACTTAATTCACTAGTCGTTTGCACTGACACCCTTTGTTTCCGGTTAGGGAGGTATGACTTGAACCATTTTGCAGCGCTGCCAGTGACACCATAGAATTCTAATTTATTTAAAAGGATGTTGTAGTTCACACAATCAATTGCCTTTGACAAATCACAGAAAATACCTGCTGCTTGTAATTTGTTATTTAATGAATTAAGTACATTTTCACTGTAGCTGTAACTAGCCTTCTCGATATCAGAACCCCTCAGAAATCCAAACTGTGTTCTTGATAATATGTTATTTGTGGTCAGATGGTTGAGAAGCTGCCTGTACATTACTTTTTCTAAAATGTTTGAGAATGCTGGCAATAGTGAAATCGGTCTGTAGTTTGATGGTATCTCTTTATCCCCTTTCTTGAATAGTGGCTTAACATCTGCATACTTTAGCCAGTCAGGAAATGTCCCAGTTAAAATTGATTGGTTACACAAGTAACTTAGAATTGTACTAAACTCACAAGAACATGCATTAATTAACTTTGTTGATATTTCATCTTAACCACTCGAATGCTTTGTTTTTAAAGATTTTATTATGGAAGTTATTTCTTTTGGTGAAGTGAGTGACGTATTCATGTACCTGAAGCTATTTGTAAAGGCTAGTTTCAGATATTCAAAGGTATTATTTACTGATCCTGACAATCCCATTCTATCAGTAATGGATATAAAGTACTTGTTACATAGATTTTCCACACTATGCCCATCGGTTACTAATGTTTCAACTACCCTAAATGCTATTTGCTCCTGTTCCTTTCTGGTTCTACCAGTCTACTCTTTCACTATATCCCATATTGTTTTTATTTTGTTCCCGGACATTGCTATCTTCTTCTCGTAGTGCATTTGTTTAGATGTCTGAATTGCTTTTTTTAATATTTTACAGTATTCCTTGTATTTAGTTAAATCATCAGCATTGGAGCTATTCTTGGTCGACAGATACATTTTCCCTTTTTGTCATACAGGAAATCTTTATCCTTGCGTAATCCATGGTTTTATTACAGATTTCTGTTTAATTTGAGTAACTTTCAGAGGAAAACAGTTTTCAAACATGGTACTGACGTTGTTCATGAATGTGTTATATTTTTCATTCATGCCATGAGCACTATAAACATCTTTCCAGTTCATATCTTTGAGCAGTTTTCTAAAACACTCAATTTTTGGTTTATTGACTACCCTCCTGTACTCGGATTTAGCAGTCTTGACAATCTGCCTAGAATTTACATCTAAAACAGAGAGCTGCATGTCATGATCTGATAGTCCATTTATTACAGGTTTTATGATATGATTTTGTTCCTTTGATTTGTCTATAAAAATGTTATCAATGGCTTTCGTTGAAGATTTAGTGATCCAAGTTGGAAAGTTTACAGTGTGAGTTAGATTGAAAGACAACATTACTAACTGCAGTAAATGTGTACTGGAAGATTGCATTAGAAAATCTGTATTAAAGTCACCAGCAATCAAAATTTCTTTGTTTCTTCCTGTTAAATAACCCAAAAGAGCTTCTAGATGATTTATGAATAGATTATAAATTCCTGCAGGAGCTCGGTAGATAGTTACTATTATATAGGATCTGTTATGGAACTCTACTTCTGTTACACATGCTTCTAGATGCTGCTGTAAACAGAATTTATTAATGTCAATATTCTTGAATTTATGGCAGTTTTTAATAAATGTGGCAACTCCTCCTCCATCCATATCTACTCTGCAGAAGTAGGAAGCTAGCTTAAATCCTGAAATGTCTAACATATCTATACCAGTGGTCACTTGATGTTCAGAGAGGAAGATTATGTCAATTTGGTTAGATAAATTCATTTCATCAATACAAATGAGTAGCGATAAAATTCGCCGCTATTCAGCCAATAGATTACATGAAATACCGTAGGAAAACATTATATTCACAAAATAGGTGGACAAAAGATGAAATCTACACATGAGAAGAGGGAAGCAATTGGAGTTAAAATGTACAAAAAAAGGGGTAGCAGAAAGAGGCATGTTTACATAAAATCCACATACAGTTAAAATGGCACTCAATGAAGATGTGGCACAGTAACACTGGCGGCACAAACAGCACAATTAAAAATGGCTTTCACAGTAAGGGATGATGACATAGAGCACACACTGCACTGATGTTACAGACACGGTGAACACCAAAACACAAAGTAACTGCAATAAAATTTGAAGAGCCTGCCAAGAGAGGGGAGGTCTTAAAGGGGGGAGAGAGGAAAGAGAGATGTGTGGTGACAGAGGAGGGAGGTAGGAAAGGAGGGGGGAAGAGGTGGAGTCTGTGGCACACCAAGGAGCAGGAGATGGGGAGAGAGTGCAAGGACTACGAAAGGAGTGGTGAGGAGGACAGGGGGAGGAGGGAGAAATAGCAGAGGCGGAGAGGGGAAGGACAGGGAGCCCAAGGGAGGAGCTGAGGGTAAGAGAAAGGTCAGAGTTGGAAGAAAGGATAAACATTGGGGTGAGGCACATCATCTGGGATGGGTAGATGGTGGAAGTTCCTTTGGGAGAGGAGGTGGAGGATGTGGAAATGGAGAAGGGGGGACACATCTGTAAAGGTGCAGCATCAGGTGGGCAGTGGAGGGGAATGGAGGCACCAGGAGGCGAGAGGGATCGATTTGGCAGTTGGTGTAGAAGATAAGGATGTGTTCAAGGAAAAGGAGTAGATACGGGAAGAGAATGAGTTCATATAGGAACCTTGTGGGGGGGGTGAGAAACGGATATGGAAAGTGAGGAGGAGCACAGGGTGTTCAAGGATTTGGAGGGCTTTATAGAATTAAGAGGGGGGAGATCCAGGCAACACTGGCATAATGAAGGATAGGACAGATGAAGGATTTGTAGGTATGAAGGATGGTGGAAGGGTACAATCCCCACGTCCGCCAGACAGGAGTTTCAGGAGGCAGAGTCTATTGTGAGGAGATGGGGAGTCCAGTGAGTCCAGTGAGGTGATGGTCAAGGGTGATGGTGGTGGTGGTGGTGGTGGTTAGTGTATAACGTCCTGTCGACAACGAGGTCATTAGAGACGGAGCGCAAGCTCGGGTTAGGGAAGAATGGGGAAGGAAATCGGCCGTGCCCTTTCAAAGGAACCATCCCAGCATTTGCCTGAAACGATTTAGGGAAATCACAGAAAACCTAAATAGGATGGCCGGAGACGGGATTGAACCGTCGTCCTCCCGAATGCGAGTCCAGTGTGTCAAGGGTGAGGCCAAGGTATTGCAGAGTGGGGGTAAGTTGAATAAGGGTAGTCATAGATGGTGAGGTAGAAATCCCGGAGCCAGAAGGAGGATATGGTACCTCCTATAATGATTGTTGTGTTTTGGAAGGATTGATTCGAAGGAGCCACTGGTAGCACCAAGCAGTAAACTGGTTAAGGTGGGTTTGGAGGGAGCACTGGGACTATTGAAGGTTATGGCAGAGGGCAAGGAAGGCGGTGTAATCAGCATATTGAACGAGATGGATGGCTGGGGGTGGTTTGCGCATATTAGCGGTGTACAGGAGATACAGGAGAGGAGAAAGTACAGTGCCCTGGGGTACACCTGCGGTGGGGTAGAAGGTACGGGAATTGGTATTATTAATGGTGACATAGGAAGGATGATGGCAGAGGAAGGATGACGGCAGAGGAAGGATGCAGTGAGATGGATAAAGTTGACAGGAAGGGCATAGGTCTGGAGTTTGAAACGGAGCCCAGAATGCTATACATGGTCATAGGAATTCTGTAGGTCAGGGGAAATAAAAATAGCAGAGTGACAGGAGTCAAGTTGGAGGAAGAGGAGATGTGGGAGGTTAAGGAGCTGGTCATCGGCAGAGAAGGAGGACTGGAAACCACACTGGGTAAGAGGGAGGAAGTGGTGTAGAGTTAGGTGGTGATGGATATGGCAGGAGAGGATGGACTCTAAGACCTTGCTGCACTCAGAGCTGAGGCCAATGGGGTGATAGGAGGAGGTGTCAGAAGACGGTTTGGTAGGTGTAAGAAAGAGTAGGATACGGGAAGTTTCCACAAGTTGGGGTAGAGGCCAGTGGAGAGGAAGGTGTTGCACAGGGTAGTGAGGGTGACGAGTAAGGAGAGAGGGCATTCCGTGAGGTGGTGATAGGTAATGCAATCGTGACCAGGGGAGGTGTTGCGTTTGGGGTGGAGGATGAGTATAATGCCACGTGCTGTGATAGGAGTGTTCAGTTCCGAGGGTGGTAACTGGTCCAAGTACAGGAAGCTGGGAGCAACTGGCAGGACAGCAGTATTAGTGTGGTCAAGGACATCAGGGAAGAGGGAGTAACCAAAGTCAGGGTCATCAGGTATGGAGATGCCTTTGGAGAGGTGGGAAGCAAAATGGTTGGTTTTATGGAGGTTGTCAGGAAAGGGGCAGTTGTCATGGAGCAGTGGGTAATACAGGGTGGGATAGCTGCCAGTAAAGCAGTGGAAGGCAGACCAGTACTTGGAGGAGTTGACAGGGAAGGTGGTGTTGAGTCAGGTCCATGTATGGCGTCAGTCCCGGCGTCTCTTCGCTGTCAGGAGGTTAAGAACAAGTCTTTATAATAGCCTGTGGTGGAAGAGTGTAGTGCGGAGGAAGGAATGGTAGAGCAAGCAGGATTCACAGAGAAGGAGTACGGCCTGTAGATGGAGGGTACGATGGTGGGGATGGAGAAGTTTGTTGGGAATGTGGGCCACAACATTGTCAGAGATGGTCTTGTGGAGGAAGGACGAGGCGTGAGTGACGTCATCAGGGTGGTGGAAGGCTAGGGGTGATTCCCACCTGGGTATTAATGGATTCCCAGTAGGTAATCCAGTCTGCATAGAGGTAGCTGTGAATGACTTTGGGAGGGGCTACAGGCAGGGAGCTGGGGAACGGTGAGGGGCGAAGGAAATGGTGTGAAGGACTGGGAGCTGGTCACTGCCAATGGGATCAAGGACTTCCACAGAGATACAGCAGGGGTTGTGTTACTTTTGAGATGGATCTGCTGAGGGAGGGGGACAACGTCGCCTTGAAGGGTGGAAAGGAACTGATGCCACCACCAGAGGGTGGAAAGGTCATGGCTATGTATGTTAAGGTCAGCGGCAATCATGCAGGAGGAGAATGCAGTCAATATGGGATGGGAAGTTAAAGCAGAGTGGAGCAGCAGGACAGACATAGATTGTGGCATAGGTGAAGGTGACCGTAGGGAAAATGACGTTGAGGATCAGGTGTTCAGTAGGATCATTGAGCAGGGATTGTGGCCAGACAGAGATATGCTTAAGGTGGCCAATAGCGACCCCACCTTGCGCTAAGTGGCTGGGATTGTCAGTACAGTGAAGGACATAGGGAGAGGTGTGGATGATGCAGTAAGAATGTAGGAAGGTTTCATTGAGGATGAAATCATCAACCTGGTGCTGTGACAGTGCAAGAAGAAGGGCTTGTTGGCAGAGAAGGAGCGAATGTTTTGGTAAAGGAGATGATACTTTCATTGCGCCAAGATGGAGAGAGAGGAAGAGGAAGGAGGAGAGCTGAGGAAGGTTTAGGCGTAGAGGCAGATAAAAATCAAGTGAGCTTGGTTGTGAGAGTAGTTGGTGTAGGCGTTCATGTGGCAAATGGAATAGGTGGCGAGGGAGATGTGCTGGAGGGTGTGTGGGTGTTGGAACGAGTGTATGTTTTGAACGATGGTAGGGAACCAGATGATGTCGTCAGCTGTGGAGAGGTGGGCAGAGAGAATTGTTGGGGTGGACGGGTTGATCAATGGGATGAATGGGGATGGTGGGTTCTGGTTTGGTTGTGGGGGAGGGGTTGCCTTACATTTAGAGAAATAGGTGGGATAAGCTTCATTACATGTATTGCAGGAAGGAGGGGAGGCAAGGTTCGGACACTGTTTGAGAAAATGAGACGCTTTGCAGTGGGGGCAGGTGGGAAGACTTTTGCAGGCAGAGGTAAGGTGGTTGTTATAGACCAGGCACTTTTGGCACCAGTGGGACTGTGTAGGGGAGTGGGAAGGGACAACAAGGTGGGGGCAGTTATAAATAAGTGCTCTCTGGGTGAGGAGGTGGTCGATGGAGGAGGGAGATCGATGAATACATGCATAAGGAAGGTGGGTCCAGAGTCATTGTAGATATGGCAGCCAGAACGAATTTCGAGGCATTAGTTTCTGCCAACACTTCAGACTCCATGACTATAGAGCTGAGCTTCATGATCGCTAAGTGAGAGTTGACGGATGGGGAGAAGGTTGGGGCTGGCAGAGAGAGGACGGGTAAGGAAGGATGTAAGAGTGGCATGAGGACCAAAGGTGATGTGGGAGATCTTTTTGAGAAGGTCAGTGTGGAGGGAGGGATTGGCGGTTTGATAAGGATGGAGTCCTTGCGGGGGATGAGTTGGGAAATGGGGGTAGTGGGGAACTATTTGCATATTTCCAAGGTGAGGGCGTGAGCGTCAGGGAACTTGGGGTCAGGGTGGGAGAGGATGAAGGTGTGCACAGTAGGGGTTGGGTTGTGGGAACAGGGGTGGTTTCCATGGCGGGGGTCAGAAGTGGTGGTGGTCAGTGGCGGTTTTTTGGTGGAGGGGGCAGCAGTGGGTCGACACTAGTTCGTTTAGAAGTTTTTTTTAGTGAGATTGGCATGGGAAGAAGGGTGAGGAATAGGCTGGAGTGGGAGGTGGTGGGAGTCAGGCCCCACTCAGGGTGCGGAGGTGCCATCAGCAGGTGGTGTCAGCGCATCATCTGGGTTGGGGACTATGACCTGGGCAAGTGAAGGAGCTGTGTGGGGCTTACGGCGTTTGGGAAGAGGGAGAAACTCATGATGACGAGTGGCGGGAGCGGGAGCGGCAGCGGGAGTGGGAGTGGGCTGATAAATGTGGGGCTACAAGTTGGGGAAGGAGATGGAGGTGGATGAACCCATAATAATAGGAGGCTGGGAGTAAGGAGGGGGGCTGGAGAAGGTACTCCTTGAAGTGAAAGTGGGGGCTGGTGAGGAGGAGGTGTAGATGATGGTGGTGGCGGTAGAAGTGTCCATGTTGAAATGGTATTGGGCCTACCAGCGACGGGCGTCGCGGAGGTAGGGTAGCGAGGAGCGGCGAGGCGACACAGAAGGGCAAAGGTGAGAACGGAGATGGGGATGTGGCGACGGCGAACATCGGGCGGCGACAGACGGCAGCAGAGTGGGGCTTCCTAAACTTCGATTTCGCCCTTGAGTGTAACCCAGGATGCAGAAATCATCCGATTTGGAATTTGCTAACTCCAACCCACAGAATGATTAAAGACTTCCGAACATTCTGATTTATCTATGAAGTTAGCATGTTTAGCTTTTGAGGAGAGCTGTTCTTGCTGTTGCCAGTAGACATTTCATATCCTTTTCGCTTCTGCCACCATCAGGTGTTTCAGTGCCTACGTAGTAAAACTCCATCTCCATAACCTGACTTAATTATATTACAGTGTATTGCCCTTCTATTTACGTCCATCCTTCAAAAAGGCGATAAACGCCATCTGCAGGTATTGTTTACCGCGTGGTCGCTCAGAAAACTTTGACAATAAATGCGAACAACGTCTGGTGAACGAGCTTTACAATTTGCAGAACACTTCAGACCGAAAGAAGTAAAATAATATTAAGAGCAGCATGTTTACCACCTTGAGCGGGTGCAGGGTTGACATAATGCCAGAAGTTGGTACCGTTTCCTCTCAGTTTACTACCGGATTGCTCCTAAGGGTGCTATTAGTACAGAAATGTCGGCATATCCGTGTGGGAATAACTATCGAGGTGTAATCGATAAAATACCTTCTTGCGTTACATCGCATCCAGTGTTTGACTAATCTTACTTTCACCTTGTCTCGTGACGATGTACTGGATGGATTCCGAATTTCTCTCACCGGTGTTACTACACTCCTGGAAATGGAAAAAAGAACACATTGACACCGGTGTGTCAGACCCACCATACTTGCTCCGGACACTGCGAGAGGGCTGTACAAGCAATGATCACACGCACCGCACAGCCGACACACCAGGAACCGCGATGTTGGCCGTCGAATGGCGCTAGCTGCGCAGCATTTGTGCACCGCCGCCGTCAGTGTCAGCCAGTTTGCCGTGGCATACGGAGCTCCATCGCAGTCTTTAACACTGGTAGCATGCTGCGACAGCGTGGACGTGAACCGTATGTGCAGTTGATGGACTTTGAGCGAGGGCGTATAGTGGGCATGCGGGAGGCCGGGTGGACGTACCGCCGAATTGCTCAACACGTGGGGCGTGAGGTCTCCACAGTACATCGATGTTGTCGCCAGTGGTCGGCGGAAGGTGCACGTGCCCGTCGACCTGGGACCGGACCGCAGCGACGCACGGATGCACGCCAAGACCGTAGGATCCTACGCAGTGCCGTAGGGGACCGCACCGCCACTTCCCAGCAAATTAGGGACACTGTTGCTCCTGGGGTATCGGCGAGGACCATTCGCAACCGTCTCCATGAAGCTGGGCTACGGTCCCGCACACCGTTAGGCCGTCTTCCGCTCACGCCCCAACATCGTGCAGCCCGCCTCCAGTGGTGTCGCGACAGGCGTGAATGGAGGACGAATGGAGACGTGTCGTCTTCAGCGATGAGAGTCGCTTCTGCCTTGGTGCCAATGATGGTCGTATGCGTGTTTGGCGCCGTGCAGGTGAGCGCCACAATCAGGACTGCATACGACCGAGGCACACAGGGCCAACACCCGGCATCATGGTGTGGGGAGCGATCTCCTACACTGGCCGTACACCACTGGTGATCGTCGAGGGGACACTGAATAGTGCACGGTACATCCAAACCGTCATCGAACCCATCGTTCTACCATTCCTAGACCGGCAAGGGAACTTGCTGTTCCAACAGGACAATGCACGTCCGCATGTATCCCGTGCCACCCAACATGCTCTAGAAGGTGTAAGTCAACTACCCTGGCCAGCAAGATCTCCGGATCTGTCCCCCATTGAGCATGTTTGGGACTGGATGAAGCGTCGTCTCACGCGGTCTGCACGTCCAGCACGAACGCTGGTCCAACTGAGGCGCCAGGTGGAAATGGCATGGCAAGCCGTTCCACAGGACTACATCCAGCATCTCTACGATCGTCTCCATGGGAGAATAGCAGCCTGCATTGCTGCGAAAGGTGGATATACACTGTACTAGTGCCGACATTGTGCATGCTCTGTTGCCTGTGTCTATGTGCCTGTGGTTCTGTCAGTGTGATCATGTGATGTATCTGACCCCAGGAATGTGTCAATAAAGTTTCCCCTTCCTGGGACAATGAATTCACGGTGTTCTTATTTCAATTTCCAGGAGTGTAGTTGCTCTACACGACAATTTGAAAATAAATAATATCTAAAACGCTACTTCGTTTCGAAATCATTTTCAGTTTTTCTGCAAAAGTTGTACCTTATCGCTTACTTTCGCTACTACTTTAATTGAGCCGCTAACTGCCACAAGTTAAGTGGAGAATCTTAACACTGCATGTCCTATGTCGTCTGTCAGCCACGCAGGAGTAGCTATAGCGGCCAGCATCGCAAATACGCAGTTACGTCAACAATAAGACCAAAGAAAGCGTCTGAACTGATTCGAAGCAACTGTCAGTAACACGGATTGTATTTTGGTCATCATCTCTGTATCGAACAAGACAGGATAAATCGCGGAAGCAATGAACAAGTGCCGGCCGCGGTGGTCATGCGGTTCTAGGCGCTCAGTCCGGAACCGCGCGACTGCTACGGTCGCAGGTTCGAATCCTGCCTCGGGCATGGATGTGTGTGATGTCCTTAGGTTAGTTAGGTTTAAGTAGTTCTAAGTTCTAGGGGACTGATGACCACAGATGTTGAGTCCCATAGTGCTCAGAGCCATTTGAACCAATGAACAAGCTTGTTAGTACGCATTACTTATTGTAGATCTGTAGGTGAAAAACGTATGAAAGGGCACGACTGCACATTTGCCTCTTTTGTTTCTGTTTCAGTAGTGCGTTAAATTTTTCCCTGTGAATCCACAATCTGATTTATTACTCTGTGGCATCGATGTATTAGTCTATTATCCACAATATCTACACATTTTTCTGGTATACCTGATGTTCTAATTGTGCATGACACTAGACTGGGCGTAAATATAGTTCATTTGAGGTCAACAGTTTATTGACTTTTGGACAACGTCGTTTTTGCACATATTTTCAGTTTTATTGAAATAAGTTTTCGCAAGAAACTGAAGAGGATAAGTGCCCAACTTATTTGTATTTTTCAATGTTGTAATCTACTGTCGGTTTGATGCTGCCCCTCAGATCCGCATCTGGTAGCGCAGCTTCTCTGACGACTGGCTGGACTAGGCTATGAATTGTAATAAGGACATTGTAAGCTGTATATGAAGTTTTTCATATTGCTTGTGCCGTTGAAAATTGGTAATATTGCAGACTATGTTTAGCACCTCGTAATCGTTTTCTTGTTTTCGTGACTGATGCTGGGTGATCCTCCTAAATTCTCTTAATATTCTCTTTTCATACTGATGGAGTAATCTGAATAGTCATCGCATTTATATGAGATCGAGATCGTAAATTAAATTTCTCGGTCCTATGCAGATAATTGCACGCTTATTATTCAATTGCTTTAGTATTTATGTATATTGACCACCATCAGAGCGGTGACAGAGATCTGTTCCATAATTGCTCCATGGCGCAATGTTCAGCTCGTGATCAAAGGCAAGGGCAGTTGCTGGTTCAGATCCCGTTGAACTAAAGATGTTATTGATTCATTTTTTGTTATCTCTGGAATTGGACAAAACGGAATTCAGTAACAAAATGCTAAGAAAACTTTTGCCGGCGTCAACTGAACGTCAACCTGTTGTTGTATATTATTGTTTTTAACTGACGACATTCTTTTGTAAGACAATAAACTTCATTTATTATTAGTTTCTTACCGTTTTTTCGCGAGATCTGTCCTATTCCTATCTGCTAACGATGCACATGACCAGTGAAATATAATGATAGCCGTAAGTCCCCACCTGGAGAAGCTCGGCCGCCAAGTTGCAAGTCTTTCAAGGAGACGCCATAGCGTGCGACATGCGGGTCGATGATTATGAAACGATGATAGGGGCAACACAGCGCACAGTCCCCGAGCGAAGAAAATCTGGAGAAGCAGAATGCTGTATGTTTTGTCACGGTTAATGTGCGACGTTAGAAAGTTCCGGAGATTACGCTGCATAAAAACCAAACGTGCTCGCTAAGCGTCCAGATAACATGAGCGTGATAAATATTTCGCTTCATAGCTATCCCTAGCACAGGTAAGAACTGGAAATATCATTGGTAATATGTGTAGGCCGGCCGGAGTGGCTGAGCGGTTCTAGGCGCTACAGTCTGGAACCGCGCGACCGCTATGGTCGCAAGTTCGAATCCTGCCTCGGGCATAGATGTGTGTGATGTCCTTAGGTTAGTTAAGTTTAAGTAGTTCTACGTTCTAGGGAACTGATGACCTCATAAATTAAGTCCCATAGTGCTCAGAGCCATTTTGGTTGCATATGGTGCTGAATCGTCCGATGAGAGAGCGCCTCCTTATCTCAGTGGTTCAACACATGTCTTGCAATACAAGGCCGGCGTGAGTTATCAGTTCTAATTGGGCTACAGACAAATGCACGCTTGATGATTATTTTCCGTTTTATTTAAGGCAGCTGGAAACTGCTACAAGAAATACTTTAACAAAATCTGAAGAAAACCTTTACACATTAAGTTTTCTCACAAGCTCGATTCAGTATGCTGTGTAAATGGTCATAGATGTCTGCTTTGAGAATGCCAAGCTTCTTCACAACATAAACGTATCTAAGGAACTTCTAACCAACCGTCAACCATTCAAATTTGATGTTAGCATCATTTTCCACTCTGTGTAGCTTCAGAAATGGGCAATTTTGTTGGTTTAAATGTAACCGAATACCTTAAGCAGCACTTTCTGTCAGCGTTCAGTTTTCCGTGAATCCGTAAGTGGACCTCAAAATGTGCAGTATACCTGCGTTGTTATAGAGCATCCATTGCAGAGTATTCACATAGGTTATCACAGCACTTACCACAAGAAATCAAACCACGACAGTAAAACTCATTATAGCACAGCTACTGACTGTGCCTTGACGAAAACACATGAATTTATGACGAAAATCTTGCACGAAGAATTACTTCTAAAAGGGAAATAAACAAGATATAAAACTTTAAGAATGTCATTAAAGAACGTAGTAAGTTAGTCAGACCGCACCACAAACTATAAAATTAGGTTTGAGGGTTATTCATGTCTTGCATATTAGTGTAATGCAATACCGATCGTATAAAAACAGGTCGTCTGCCTCCTTTTTTATGGAGCGTAAAATGCAAATCGTAGATATTTTTTTTATAGATCATCGCTCAACAACAGTAAAGCATTTTATACTTTCCAAAACGATGAACGGTACCTGACGCTTTCGACAAAGTGCGAGTCAGCGCAGCCCCGCCGCGGTAGCTGCTGCCCCAGAGATCTCTGACGCATAAGGCGTTCAGAGGCAGACAGTCTGCCACGAAATCTTTCACAAAAACGTTCTTGGACGGAACTGTTTTTATCGTTGAATCAGAAAGTGAATTACAGTGTAGCTGTGCTACCATTACACTAAAGACTTGTGCATTTGGACGAAAGGCGCTATAAAAATTTAGGCTACGTGCGGTTTCGAACGCGAGACGTTGCATTCAGATGATGCCCCGATTATCACTTTATTTTGATGCGTCTATCTCCTTATCTATCGAAGTTTAATCTCCAAAGAAAATGAATCTAAAATGAAATCCACTGCTACTTGGCACCGCCAAGTATACTCTATCATAAAAAAATGAACTATCCTTCTTCAGGCGTTGGCCCTAACTATTCCCTAAAACTCTCCCAAGCCGACAGACTCCACAGTTGTATGTATTTTTATTATTTACTTATTTTTTAATTTATGATTATAATTAGTAAATGTATACAAGCGAAAATTCCAAAAAACGGAATGTCACAAAACATGTGATTGAAAGGACAAACTAAAACAGCCTTATACATGACATGTGCTGCTTCAGCTAAAAGACTCTTTCTTTAAGTAATGATGCAACTGGAGTTTTCTTGTCCACTGTCATTGGCGTTTTCTTTCTACAACAATGTCGTATAAAATACATACGACAGTCTCATGCTGCTTTGCTAATGCCTCAATGGATGCAGCTTTCCATGAATCAGACAGTCTATTTTCTTCCTCACTGCTTACAATGCAGGTCATTCTGTCTTCGATGTGATGCTATGCCGAACATCACACTGAGCCTGGCACTCCCTAACTACACTGAAGCGCCAAGGAAACTGGAATAGGCATGCGTTTTCAAATACAGAGATACGTAAACAGGCAGAATACGGTGCTGCAGTCGGGAACGCCTATATAAGACAACAAGTATTTGACGGAGTTGTTAGATCGGTTACTGCTGTTACAATGGTAGGTTATCAAGATTTAAGTGACTTTGTGACTTTGAACGTGGTGTTACAGTAGGCGTACGAGCGATGGGACACAGCATCTTCGAGGTAGCGATGAAGTGGGGATTTTCCCAGACGACCGTTTCAAGAGTGTACCATGAATATCATGAATCCAGTAAAACATCAAATCTCCGATATCGCTTCGGGAGGAAAAAGATCTTGCAAGAACGGGACCGACGACGACTGAAGAGACTCGTTCACCGTGACAGAAGTGCAACCTTTACGCAAATTGCTGCAGATTTCAAGGCTGCGCCATCAACAAGTGTCAGCGTGCGAACCATTCACCGAAACATCATCAGTACCGGCTTTCGGAGCCGAAGGCCCACTCGCATACCTTTGATTGCACAACACAATGCTTCACGTCTCGTCTGGACCCTTCAAAACCGACATTGGACTGTTGATGACTGGATCAAGTTGCCTGGTCGGACGAGTCTCGTTTCAAATTGTATCGAGCGGATGGACGTGCACAATCTCACGAATCCTTGGACCCTGCATGTCAGCAGCGGACTGTTCAATCTGGTGTGGGGTGTGTACAGTTGGAGTGATATGGGATAGGTATGACGCTGACAGTACGTAAGCATCCTGTCTGATCACCTGCATCCATTCATGTCCATTGGGCATTCCGATGGACTTGGGAAATTCTAGCCAGACAATGCGACACCCCAAACGCCCACAATTGCTACAGAGTGACTCCAGGAACACTCTTCTCAGTTTAAACACTTCCACTGGCCACCAAACTCCCCAGACATGAACATTACTGAGCATATCTGGGATCCCTTTCAACACGCTGTTCTCACCCCCTCGTACTCTTACGGATTTATGGACACCCCTGCAGGATTCATGGTGTCAGTTCCCTCCAGCACTACTTCAGTCATTAGTCGAGTCCATGCCATGTCGTGTTGTGGAACTTCTTCGTGCTCGCGGGGGCTCTACACGATATTATACAGGTATACCAGTTTCTTTGGCTCTTCACTGTAGAAGGCGGGTTTACGAAAACAGTTCATAAATTTTGCAAAGTGTGTGCTGTACCGCGGTGTGCATTCAAGATCGTTGTGAGCGTTTTGCAGGTACCTCCAGTAATCAAGCTCCACTTTCTTTCCTTCGCCGACGATGTAATCGACGGTCATTCCCTTCAACTATGTAAGCACATGATATTTTATGAGGGGAAAGTAACAGTTATCTGGACACAGGAGGGTCTGAGGTTCAATCGGATTATGTGAACACGAAGTAACAAATTAAGACCTCTGTGTCAGTCGCCAAACGCACGTGAAGTGACGTTAATCAGTGTCCAGGAGTCAATAGTCAAGGCGAAGTGGGGAGTTCGTCAATTTGATAACGTGGAGCCAGTGTCTCATTCCATATTTTTTGTTGGAGACTTGATACCACGTCGAGGCCACGGTGGACGGCAGAATAAATCTGTGTATCGTTTTTTACGCTCGTGGTCAACTGACAGCTGGGTATTTGATTTATACCACGTTACGCGGAACTGCCAGCAGAAGGGTGGTGTAAAAAATCTCTGGCCTTCGTAGGCGTGTTGTGGGGAGATCCGAGGTCACACAGTTGTATTCTAGAATGAATGTCGATACATGGAAGAGCTGTGCCGTATTGTTCATCATCGAGACCACTCGTAAGTGAGAGACCGTCGACAAGAACTCTAATCGACAGTCCGTGAGGGTCGTGTGTTGATTGATCCACCGTTTGCACATGTTGCTCGTGCAAAGAACAGCTGCCAGTGACCAGACGTTAAACAGTTCCAGGCATCCATCGCGTAGGGGCAGTGTGGGAGTGTCACAGTTTGCTTTAAACACTTGACCTGTGGATAGTAAATAACTAAAGGCCGCCTGAAGTCTGCAACCAATCACTGCCAATAGAGGAAGGACCTGTGCCACGTTAATGAGTTCTGACTCCACGTAGGGTTTCAGGTATTCCACACGTTGCAGCTGTTTCAAGTCCCAGAGCAGGGTCTGGAGCACCATCACATGTACAATCTGTAGTAACCATCGACAATTTTCCGCAGCCGTTCCCCGCGCATCCGTTATAAATGTTGCTCCCTAATATATCAGTCCAATAAGAGGCGGGAGGGGGCGACACCATCTGGCCCACGACCCTGCCCAATATCCAGCGCTGCCAGTGTGTTGATGTTCAGAAGGCTGCCCACAGCCTGTCCATATTGTTCGATCCAGTTTAGTACGCTGCAGACTTTATCGGTGGAACGAACCAGCAGTAGCAAGTCGTCAGCATACGCCCTGTAGCGTAAAGTGATGTCCCATGTGGTGATGCCAAATAGCTAGTGGTTGAGACCCCCGAGGAGTGGCTCCAGTACGACTGCATAAAAGTATGCAGAAAGGAGGCAATCTTGCCGTAGAGACCTCTTTATGGATATTGGGCCCACTGTCCATCCATTGACCTGGATCTGAGAGCTGGCTGCTGCCTAAAGGTGCTGCAGGGTGTCTATGACCCTGAGGTAAAATCCCATACCGTCCGTCACCTGTAGGAGGAAGTTATATCGAAGGCCCAATTAAAATCGATGGAGACAGTCGCTGCTCTCAGTCGGCATGCCAAAGTGATTGCTATTACGTCCCTGCAGTCACTGGCGACCATTTGTATGTTGGCATCTCCCCCATGCGATGTCTCTTCTGGAGCAAGGGTCATTGATAAAGTCTTCTTAATGTGGCTTGCCAAAAGCCTGGCCAAGATCTTGGAGTTGGCATTCAGTATTGTAAGTGGCCGATAGTCATTGACCGACTGCCCTCCAATTGGGTAGTGTACAGATATGAGAAGTCCTTCAACTAAGGTAGGTGGTACTGTGCAGTCCAGGGACGTGAGTTCTCAGAACACTGCAACGCAGCAGAGCATCATGATGTCACAGAAGGTCGGGTTAAACTCGAGTGGTAATCAGCTGGGCCCTGTGGACTTACTGACTGTACCTTTGTCCAAGGAGTCTCCACCTCCTCAGACCAGAGTGCCTCCATTAAGACCGTCGCTGTTTCCATGTCGATAGTTTGTGTCACCTGTTGTAACGCTCCTGCAGTGGGCTCCGTGTCTGTGGTTTGTTCCTGGTAAAGGAGACGAAAATGATTCTCCAGGGCTCTGACTATGGTTGCTTGGGTAGATCAGGAGAGACCATCTCGTGTTGCAGGGACTGTGATTAACTGTCGACGGTGTCGGCGCATGTCCGCCACAACGTGGTGCATGGTGGGTAACTCTGTAACCGTTGAGTCGAGCGGACGACGCTGCTTCTTCAACAACAGTATGTGAGTCTTGATTCGGAGTTGTTCTTGTTGTCAATACAGCGATGGTGGTAGGGTGTCGAGGGCTCTGAGCCCCACGTAATAGATGTTCAAGGTCTGTCAGTGTCATGCAGCCATGTCCTTGCCAAACTGCATTAGTACCCTGCACGTATCCGGTTTGGCGCAGAGGAGCCATCATGCCAAAGTGGAGTGGAATCGGAAGTGACGTCGTTCACAGTGGGCCCACGTTGCGGTGACTTGCCGTCGGCAGTCTGGGTTCTGGAAGTGTGTTATCTTCATCTCTCCAAGGCCGTTAATATGCCAGACTTGTTGAGGGTAGAGACGCATCGTGTGGATATAGCCACTGTGTTCAGATAAGGCTAGAGGCCATCGTTCTGCGGTCACCACTCCCTGACAAGACGTTGTGACACATACATATGACCCCGCCGGCTCTCTGAATGACTGGTAAGATACGTGTGTCCAGAGCTGTCGCTGTGCTTCCTTTCCCACGTGTCGAACAAGTGAAGATCGTGAATCATTACGCTCAGTTCTGGAGAAGGCGTGTCGTGTGAGATTTGGTCCTTGGGATGAAGGACGTAATTAATATCACCAGTGAAGGCACCATGTTCATACCATCTTAGGAAAAGAGGGGAGGGGGTGGCGATGTCAGCGGAGTAGAATCTGGCCCGGTCACGAAGTTTGATGACGTCCACCTGTGTGTAAATATTAATGAATCGGGTGTCGATTGCTGCGACCATTATTTCTTGTGGGGATGGATGATACGTGATGTCGGTGGCTTCGATACTGTAGTGGCGTGGCAAGACAGCCAAGCCACTCGGAGGTAGCCGAAAGGCACGCGTTAAGCTCACGCAGATTGGCGTGAGGTCTGAAACAAGGTAAAGTAATTATCCTATAAAGAAAAGAACGTAGTTCTTGGAATACTTAACTTTAATCCACAATTGGAGAACATCGCTCTTGTTTAGACATTATTACACTGAATATAACTGGTAATGGCGCCTTGCTAGGTCGTAGCAAATGACGTAGCTGAAGGATAAGCTAACTATCGTCTCGGCAAATGAGAGCGTATTGGTCAGTGTAGCTTCGCTAGCAAAGTCGGCTGTACAACTGGGGCGAGTGCTAGTAAGTCTCTCTAGACCTGCCGTGTGGTGGCGCTCGGTCTGCAATCACTGACAGTGGCGACATGCGGGTCCGACGTATACTAACGGACCGCGGCCGATTTAAAGGCTACCACCTAGCAAGTGTGGTGTCTGGCGGTGACACCGCAGATACCATCACACACTACATTCACCACGCAGATATCTGTGGGATGACCAGGCGTCGCGTATGTTGTGTAATCATAAACGTTTCGGTGTGTGTTCTTGCGGGAATGCAAAGTTGACTCCTGTGGCTTCTATTGTTTCTCTTGGGGTTGGATGTTTGCAGGACAGTTCACCATGTTCATATTCATCGAGGTTAAGCGGTAATCCCGGTGGTGCAGTGGACGGGCAGGGTTATCCACGGTGATGGTGGAGAGAAGCGGATATCGCGAATGCCGTTGCACTCCTCCGACCGCGGCCCTCCCGGTGTTGTTCAAACCGTAGTGGGCCTAATATCGGGGCCCTACCTGGTCTCGACGCCCTCAGACAACGGCGTTGTCGTGGAAGTCTGTTCATGTTCCATAAGGTCGTGACGGTTGATAAGAAGGGAACGTGCGGCTTTGCAGCCTGCACTGGAACCTTCCTGCTGATCACTGTTCGCCACAGAGGACTGGCAGACGGACTCCGGCAGCCCCGCCGTCCGGTCTGCAAGAATGGAGTCAGTAGCAATGCTATCAGCCTCATGGATGGTGTCCTGTAGGATCGGTTCTTCTTCCTCCTGTGAGTGGGAGCTACCGTATTCCGACACGGTCCTGCGGCGTCATTTTCGGTGTTTTGGAGAACGCTGCTTTCGTGTGTTACCTTCCGTGCCGAACGATGGCACTGACTCACGCCTCGCTGGCACAAAGGCTTCTGTTGGTATGATAAATGTATCGATTGCCATCCAGCTGTCGGTAGTGCCTGCAGTGTTTGGTGGTATCAGTGGCGTTGTACGGCATTCCGCCACTGGCCAGGCTCATTGATCGGCCAGGCACTGGTCCGCAGTGGGTAGTTCCCGTACTGCGACGTCGGTCTGTTCCGTTTGGACAGACGGAGGCATCATCAGCACCACTGCATCAGTTACTGGGAGGATCGTCAGCGCCAGTGAGGGTGCAACGTCCCGCAGTGGGAGTAGTATGATCCGACTTTGGAGGCACTCAGAACATTTTATGTTGGCTGAATATAAATATGTTCTAACAGCCTCCTATTTGGAGGTATGACGGTATGTGTCGTCTGTGTTCAATGCGCATCTGGCGTACTCCATTAAGGAATGGATACGTCTTAAACTGGGTCCACATTTCTGCCACATGTTCTTGTACTGTACCATAAAGCGAATCGCCACCACGACGTCTGATGCTGGCAGTTCGAAGGGTCGGCCGAATATGCGTATAGTCCGCAGTCCCAGTCCAGCAAGTTCAACATCGACGTTGCCAACATTTTCATCTGCGTGGCAGAATCGTAGTTCTTGCTTCACCTCTCGAAGGACCTTGCCGCATGTAGCGTCGTTGATAATTTAACTGCATTCCCACTTTTCGCCTCTTGGGTAGTGGTGAAATTTTGTTGATATGTGCTTTTCACTATTGTCTGACAGTTACTGTGTACAGACAGATAATTGCATCATGTTGCATAATGCCTTGAAAGTACCGTTTTGACATTGTAAGTACTGCTGGGAAATCATACTAATTTCTCTCTTTCCTCTATGTAATGTGCATTGTTACTTTTGAAAATATTGTGATTTTTTGCTATGATTTTGAATATGATATTACATATTTTTGAATGGTTTACCATTCACTGACCTTTTAAGTTAGTATTTACTTTAAGTTCACCTGTTGTTACATGTTCTTGAGTTGTGTGTATTGTTGACTCATTTATCGTACATTATATCACTTTTTAATAACATAGTTTTTGTGTTTCTGATATATTAGTCTAAAGCAGAGTAAAATATTTTTTTAACTATTTTGGCCCTAGAAATAAGTCCCTAATATTGCCCTGCGTCCAAATACCATGGGACTTTACTACGCTGTAGATCTAACATAGCTTGTTGTGATGGGAAATACTGTTACTATAGCAATCACTATATACCTAAATTATTTTTTTGTCACGCAGTTCACGGAGAATTATGGCGATTCCTCGATGTGGCGGCGATTTCTTCGCTATTATACAGTCAGTATGGATAAGAGAGCAGTGCTGAAATAGCGTCCTCAATCTGTTTTCTGTCGCTTCCTCGTACAGCCATCACTGAACTGCAGAAATGGCACGACCCAGTACCATGTCACGCAGATACGCAGCACAACACGAATATGGATGGTAAGCAGCGTACGTTAACGTCATCCGTCCCAAATTCCACGAGGGCAGTCCTTGCTCTTGCTGCACAAGAGAATCTCTGCTATAGTTTATGGTTTGTAGATAAAAAAGAACCATGATGACTTACTCCTTCGACACTGAGCTTTACACGGCACAGCAGATCTTACAGACTGAAGAACACGGCCATGCTATATTGTAGATGTATTCATCTTTGTTGTTGTGGACGTGATTTTCAAAAGCTTCTCTTCTCTGCTGTTGTAAGGTGTTTATCATCCAAGTACCTTCTTCTTCTTCTGTGGCGCTACAGTCCAAAATGAACCTTGACCATCCGGACGAGCTTCCGCCATTCATCACGGCCACATGCTGCCCTCTTCAGTTTTTGCATCCGAGCTTCCGTAGGCCTTCTTCCACTCCATCGAGCCACCTTCCTCGAGGTCGACTCGCCCTCTTTGTCCTCTTGGATTACCAAAGAGAGTCTCGTTTATCACCTCAGACTCTTCCATTCTTGCCACATGACCTGCCCATCTTATCCTTCTTGATCGTATAATTTTTGTTATAGGAGCATCGGAATATATAGTATACAATTCTGCATTGTACCTTTCCTGCTTTGTTCTTTGTCATACACAGGGCTAATTGTCCTCCTCAAAACATTCCTCTCAAATCCGTCGAGCAGCCTTGCATCGGTTTCCGTCAAGGGCCATGTTTCCGAAGCATAAGTGAGAACTGGTCTAACAAGGGTTTTATAAATAGTGGATTTTGTTGGGCGGCTGAGGAGTCTTGACACGAATAAATTACTCAACACAAAATATGCCTTATTTTCTGATACCAGCTTAACCTTAAATTCAGTTGAGATGTCATTAAAGCAATTGACTGTGGAACCAAGACACTTGAAGCTATCAACCCTTTCAATCAAAGTTGACTGCATATTGAGTTGATATGCTTTCCCACAGGCCATGTATTTAGTTTTATTTTCATTTATCATAAGACACCTCTTCTTACTTGCTTGACTTAAGGCTGCAAAAGCTTCTTTCAGTGCTGGTGCGGTCCTTGCTATGATGTCTACGTCATCTGCATATGCTAAAACCTGCATTGACTTGTAGAAGATGGTGCTCCTAGTAGTCCCTAATCACCTTCTCGAGTGTTATATTGAATAATAAGCATACTAATGCACCTCCCTGACGTAACCCATTTTTTTTAAATTTTAAGTGGGTCTGAGTAATTTCCTCGAACTCGAATGGAGCTTCTTACGGCAGACATAATCATTTGAACCATTCTCAGGAGATTTCCATGTATGCCCATCTCCTGTAACGCCTGAAACAACTGATTTCTGTTGATGCTGTCGTATGTAGCCATGTTTCACTCCCATAAAACGCTACGCCCTGGACAAATACCTACAGAAAAGACTTCCTACACTTAAATCTATGTTCGATGTTAAGAAATATCTTCTTTAAGGTATGCTTTTCTTCCCATTGCCAGTCTACATTTCATGTCATCTCTACTTCGGTCGTCATTAAATATTTTACTACCCAAATTGCAAAATTCATTTACTACTTTTAGTTTACCATTACCTAATCTAATGCTCTCATCATAGCCTTAATTAATTCAACTACATTCCATTACTCTTCTCTTGATTTTGTTAATGTTCATGTTATATCCTCCTTTCAAGATTCTGTCGGAAGTTCCACTGTTCCTTCAAGTCCCTTGCTACCACTGACAGAATTACAGTGTCATCGGCAAATCTCAAAGTTTTCATTTCTTCTCCATGAACGTTAACTCCTTCACCCAATTTTCCTTTGTTTCCTTTACTGCTTTCTCAGGGTACAGATTAAATTACATGGCGGATAGGCTACAACCCTATCTCACTTCCTTCACAAGCACTGCTTTCCTTTCATGTCCCTCGCCTTTTGTAATGGTCGTCTGGTTTCTGTACAGGTTGTAAATAGCCTTTCGCTCCATGCGTTTTACCACCACTGTCTTCAGAATTTCAAAGAGCGTGTTCTAGTACACCACATCAAAAGATTTCTCCAAGCCTCAAATACTACAAACGTAGGTTTTCTGTCCTTAACCTATATTCTAAGGTGAGTGGAAGAACCAGCATAGCGTCGCATGTTTCAGTATTTCTCTGGGACCCATACTGACGCTCCCCGAGGTCGGCTTCTACCCGTTTCTCCATTCTTCAGTAAATAACTTGTGTTAATATTTTGCAACGATCACTTCTGAAGCTGATAGTTCGGTAATAGTTACACCTGTCAGTACGAGTTTTCTATGCCACAGAAATTATTAAATTCCTGCACAAGTCTGAGGATATTTCGCCTGACTTATACTTCTTGCACACGACGTGGAATAGTTTTATCATGGCTGGTTATATACATCCACACCTATGTGCATATCTACATCGACAGGGTGGTCCATTGACAGTGACGGGGCCAAATATCTCACGAAATAAGCATCAAACGAAAAAACAACAAATAACGAAACTCGTCTAGCTTGAAGGGGGAAACCAGATGGCGCTATGGTTGGCCCGCCGGATGGTGCTGCCATAGGTCAAACGGATATCAACTGTGTTTTTTTAAATAGGACCCCCCATTTTTTATTACATATTCGTGTAGTACGTAAAGAAATATGAATGTTTTAGTTGGACCACTTTTTTCGCTTTGTGATAGATGCCGCTCTAATAGTCGCAAACGTATAAGTACGTGGTATCACGCAACATTCCGCTACTGCGGACGGTATTTGCTTCGTGATGCATTACCCGTGTTAAGATGGACAGTTTACCAATTGCGGAAAAGGTCGATATCGTGTTGATGTATGGCTATTGTGATCAAAATGCCCAACGGGCGTGTGCTATATATACTGCTCGGTATCCTGGACAACATCATCCAAGTGTCCGGACCGTTCGCCGGATAGTTACGTTATTTAAGGAGACAGAGAGTGTTCAGCCACATGTGAAACCTCAACCACGACCTGCAACAAATGATGATGCCCAAGTAGGTGTTTTAGCTTCTGTCGCGGCTAATCCGCACATCAGTAGCAGACAAATTGCGCGAGAATCGGGAATCTCAAAAACGTCGGTGTTAAGAATGCTACATCAACATCGATTTCACCCGTATCATATTTATATGCACCAGGAATTGCATGGCGACGGCTTTGAACGTCGTGTACAGTTCTGCCACTGGGCACAAGAGAAATTACGCGACGATGACAGATTTTTTGCACGCGTTCTATTTAGCGACGAAGCGTCATTCACCAACAGGGGTAACGTAGACCGGCATAATATGCACTATTGGGCTATGGAAAATCCACGATGGCTGCGACAGGTGGAACATCAGCGACCTTGGCGGGTTAATGTATGGTGCGGCATTATGGGAGGATGGATAATTGGCCCCCATTTTATCGATGGCAATCTAAATGGTGCAATGTATGTTGATTTCCTACGTAATGTTCTACCGATGTTACTACAAGATGTTTCACTGCATGACAGAATGGCGATGTACTTCCAACATGATGGATGTCCGGCACATAGTTCGCGTGCGGTTGAAGCGGTATTAAATAGCATATTTCATGACAGGTGGAATGATCGTCGAAGCAGCATACCATGGCCCTCACGTTCACCGGATCTGACATTCCCGGATTTCTTTCTGTGGGGAATGTTGAAGGATATTTGCTATCGTGATCCACCGACAACGCCTGACAACATGCGTCAGCGCATTGTCAATGCATGTGCGAACATTACGGAAGGCGAACTACTCGCTGTTGAGAGGAATGTCGTTACACGTATTGCCAAATGCATTGAGGTTGACGGACATCTTTTGAGAATTTATTGACTTAATGTGGTATTTACAGGTAATCACGCTGTAACAGCATGCGTTCTCAGAAATGATAAGTTCACAAAGGTACATGTATCACATTGGAACAACCGAAATAAAATGTTCAAACGTACCTACGTTCTGTATTTCAATTTAAAAAACCTATCTGTTACCAACTGTTCGTCTAAAATTGTGAGCCATATGTTTGTGACTATTACAGCACCATCTATCACAACTTTTGTCAAAGTTTCGAGAACATACCTTCACCGAAGAGTCAAGCAGTATATCGCTCCCTCCTACGTATATCTCGCGAAGAGACCATGAGGATAAAATCAGAGAGATTAGAGCCCACACAGAGGCATACCGACAATCCTTCTTTCCACGAACAATACAAGACTGGAATAGAAGGGAGAACCGATAGAGGTACTCAAGGTACCCTCCGCCACACACCGTCAGGTGGCTTGCAGAGTATGGATGTAGATGTAGATGTAGATGTAGATGTAGAAAGTGAAAAAAGTGGTCCAACTAAAACATTCATATTTCTTTACGTACTACACGAATAATAAAAAAATGGGGGTTCCTATTGAAGAAAACGCAGTTGATATCCGGTTGACCTATGACAGCGCCATCTAACAGGCCAACCATAGCACCATCTGGTTTCTCCCTTCAAGCTAGATAAGTTTCGTGCTTTATAGTTTTTTCGTTTGACGCTTATTTCGTGAGATATTTGGCCCAGTCACGATCAATGGACCACCCTGTATATCTACATACATACTCCCAATGCCACCATATGGTGCATCGAGAGGGTACCTTGTACAACTACTAGTCATTTCATTTCTTATACCACTCGAAAACAGAGCGAAGGAAAAACGACTGTCTGCATACCTTCATACGAGTAAAAATTTCTCTGATCTAACCTTTATATTACTTGTGCGAAATGTACGTCGACGGCAGTAGAATCGTCGTATAGTCAGCTACAAATGCCCGTTCCCTAAATTTTCTCAGCAATGTTCCTCGAAAAGAACGTCGCCCACCCTCTAGGGGTTCCCAGTTGAGTTCCCTAAGCATTTCCGTAATACTTGCTTGTTGATCGAACCTACCGGTAACAAATCTAGCAGTCAGTCTCTGAAGTCTTCCTTTAATCCGATCTGATGGGTTCCAAAAACTCGAGCAGCACTCAAGAATGGGTCGCACTAGTGTCGTATACACGGTATCGTTTACTGATGAACTACACTTCCCTAAAATTCTCCCAATAAACCGAAGTCGACCGTTCGCCTCTCTACAACAATCCTTATAATTTATCGCCTTGCAATGTTACACCTAGATATTTAATCGACGTGACTGTGACAAACAGCGCACTGCTAATGCTGTTTTCGAACATTACGGGATTATTTTTCCTACTCGGCACTATTAACTTGTATTTTTCTACATTTAAAGCTCGCTGCCATTCATCACACCAACTACAAATTTTGTGTAAGTCATCTCGTATCCTCCTACAGCCATTCAACGACGACACCTTGCCCTACAAAACAGTATTATCAGCAAACAGCTGCAGTTTGCTGCTTACCCTGTCCGTCAGATCATTTACGTAAACTGATGATAACAAGGGTCGTATCAGACTTCCCTGGGGCACTAATGACGATATCCTTGTCTTTGATGAACCCACCACGTCGTGGATAACATACCGGTTCTGATACTTGAGAAGTCTTCAACCCACTAACATATCGGGGAATCTTTCCGTATGGTCGCACCTTCGTTAACAGTCTACAATGGGTAACCGAGTCAAACGCTTTTCGGAAATCTAGAAACATGGAATTCGTCTGTTGCACTCCATCCATGGTTCACAGGATATCATGTGAGAAAAGGGCAAGCTGAGTTTCGTTCGACTGATGGTTTGTGGACACGACCTTTTCCGTGACAACGAAATTTGTTACATTCGGTTTTTTGTTCAGTGATTTTGTAGTAAACCGTTGAAAAAGTTTCCTTACCCTTCTTATAACGGAGTGACCTGAGCGTTTCTCCAGTCGATTGGTACTTTTTGCTGGACGGGAGATACGCGATAAACGCAAGCTAAGCAAGAGTCCAATGCTGTATAATAGTCTATAAAACCGAACTGTGGTTCCAGCCGAGCCCGGCGACTTATTTATTTTCAACTGTTTCAGTTGTTTTTCTATGCCAGGGATGTCTGTTACTATGTCCTCTACACGGGAGTCTGTGAGATAGTCAAGCGACAGTATGTTTATACTATTCACCTGCTTGAACGATTTCTTGAACGCGAAATATAACGCTTCAGGTTTCCTTCTGATATCTTCCGCTGCCGCACCAGATTGGTCAAGGAGTGACTAGATGCAAACCTTCGACCCGCTGAGGTATTTTCTAGGCAATACCTCGAGGCAAACCTTCGACCCGCTTAGGTATTTTCTAGGCAATACCTCGTGGAAAGGTATGACTATGGTAGTTGTATGCCTCGCTCATCTATCTTTTCACAGACGCACCAGTTTCTATTAATTTTTGCCTGTCATCATTTGATCGTCTTCTTTTGAACCGACAGTGCAACAGTCTTTCCTTCCACAACAATTTCCGAATTTTGTTGCTAATCCAAGCTGGGTCTTTTGCTTCCTTCAACCACGTACTTGCCTCGGCACATACATCTCCAGAGCTTGATTTACGGTTCGTTTAAAGTTTGCCCATAATTCCTCTACGTCCATAATGCTGGGACTAAATGATATCCGTTCGTTGACTAAGTTTGATGCCTACAATTGCTATCTGCTCTTTCTAGTAGAAACACTCTCCTAGACTTTTTGATAGATTTATTAATTTTAGTAACCACCGTTGCTATGACGACTTCTTGCTCAATAACCCTTGTTTCTATACTGACACCGTTGATAAGGTCAGACCTGTTTTTAGCTACACGGTCTCAAATATTTTCATTGCGCGTGGGCTGTCGAAATAGCTGCTCAGAACAGTTTTCGGAAAACATGTTCAAAAGTACTTCGCAAGATTTTTTTGGTCCGTACCCCATGCAATGAACCCATAGACGTCTCAGTAGGCTAAAGTCGTCTCAGTTAATATTGCATGATCTAGGTATTTCCGCGCTGCTGACCGTGGAATTTCTTTGGATGTCTGTAAAACTGTCACAGCGGAACCGGGTGGCTGGTAAAAACATCAGCAGTTAACTTGATTTCAGCTAGATGTGTTATACGCATTCCAGATAACTTTACTGACCACTAAACGTCGAAGTCAGTAGAGACAATATTTTTGTGAACTGTAATGTACACTTCCCCTCCTATGGCGTCTCACCTGTCTTTCCGATGTACATTTTATGACTCAGAGCTTTCTACTTCGGGTTTTGGCCTGCTCTTAGTCCCGAGAACAATTTCAGTGCGAGAAATTCCCTGGAGGATGGTAAATTCTGGAACTTTGTTACAGAATCTTAGACAGTTTATTGATACCATTTTGACGGTCGAATTGTCTTTACTCTGAAAGCGGACTGATTACCTATTTTCGCGTCGATTCGCGAGTATTCATCAGAGTATCTCAAACTACAGCCTAGCCTAAAAAACATTAACATGCACTGCATAAGTCCATAAGTACTCCACTCCTGGCCTATCAAGAGGAGTCCTACAATTCTCCACCCAGTAACGCAGGTCCAGAATTCTGAAGCCAAGCCGTCATGGAGTCAACGAATTCTGCAAACCAAAGGATCCCCATCAAATGAGGGAGCAATGATGCAAACGGTCAACTCTGTTTCGAACCCACCCACGAGGCCAGCAGCCTTCACCACTTCCGCCGGCTGCCTGTATGAAGTAGGGACGCCCTCGGAACCCAAGCGACAGGCGTCATTGATGCCTACGTGAGCCACAACTTAGGGATGGCTGCACCCTGTACGCACGAAAGGCCTACTCCTCCTGTCGGACGAGACCTCTCGGCAGAAATACCAACTACATATTGATTTCCTTTCGGCCCCTGAACACTATTACCCTAAGAGGCTTCATAACGCACCGAATATTGGAGCTCCCGATAATTAGCTGTCGCCTTCTCCCGTGTGCCTGCTAGAACCCTGCTGAAGGAACGGCCACTTGCCCTCTCACTGGATGACTGGGGAAGATTAGATGACCATCCTCCACATCGGCGCACCGCCTAGAGGGATGCGAACGGATTACCATCCGCCACTCCCTTGGGATGAGCTTGGGTCCACAGCGTCGATTACACTGGAAGGTGCCTCGGCAGCAGAGTCTGTTGGCGAAACAAGCGACACCGAGGTATCCCATGTGATGGGCCTACTCTCTGCCACCGCTGCACGCCGAGGCAGCATCCTGAAGACGGTTGACCGTAGTGAAGAGCCCCTTCATCTAGGAACCTGACACACCAGCTTTACACTGACTATTACTGCTGAGCCATTTCCAGTTACGTATCTGTCATTTACAAATATAAATATACTATAGTTTCCAGATTCTACTAGTAATTCGTAGCATTAAAGCATCTGCAGTTACTTCCCACATTATGATGAAATAAAATAGGAAGACGTCCAGTCTCTGCAAAGTGAAGAATTATGTACCACAATTATTTTGTTGAGCGACTAGATGTTTGAACATAACAGACTTTAAGAATATAATTGAATCGGTCACTGCAGAAACAGGATAAATCAAAAAATGTAAATTTGGAGATAGCATAAAAAAACCTGTTTTCACTTACAATAATAAATTAGTTTTAGCCTTTTTCCCAGGTTTGGATCAGTGTTTAAGAAGTTTAATTGTGCATTTTTGAAGACATACATATCAAAAAAATGTCCAGAATGATCTTTATTCAAACCCTGACTTGTCCCCTTTTAGTAATGAAGTGTTGCATATGTAATAGGAATGTACCGAAACACACGTGTTTTCAGGAAGTATTACTGGAAAGCTCTAAATTATACTGAGGTGACAGAAGCCGTGGGCTACCTCCTAATATCGTGTCGGAGCTCTTTGCCCGGCGTACTGCAGTAACTCGAAGTGGCATGGGCTTAACAAGTCGTAAGAAGCCCCCTGCCGAAATTCTGAGCCGTGGGACCTCTACAGCAGTCCATAATTGCTGAAGTGTTACCGGTGCAGGATTTTCTGCGCGAACTGGCCTCTCAATTATGTCCTATAAATGTTCGATGGGATTCATGTCGGGCTATCTGGGTGGCCAAATCACTCGCTCGAATTGCCCACAATGTTCACAAATCAACTGCAAACAGTTGTGGTCCGGTAACATGTTCGGGAACATGACGTCCATAAATGGCTGCAAATGGTCTCCAAGTAGCCGAACATAGCTATTTCGAGTCAATGACCGCTTCATTTGGACTAGAGGACCTAGTATATTCCATATAAACACGGCACACACCATCGTGGGGCCACCACCACCATGCACACTGTCTTGATGACGACTTGGGTCCATGGCTTCGAGCGTCTGTGCCACTCTCGAACCTTACCATCAGTCCTAACCAGCTGAAATCGCGACTCATCTGACCTGTTGTTTAGGGTCGAACCGATATGATCACGAGCCTAGGACAGGCGCTGCAGGCTATATCATGCTGTTAACAAACGCTGTCGCGTTGGTCGTCTGCTGCCATAGCCTATTAACACCAAATTGCGCCGCACTGTCGTAACGGATATAAGCGTCGTACGTCCCACTTTGATTTCTGCTGTTATTTCACACAGTACTGCTTGTCTGTTAGCACTGACAACTGTACTCAAACGCGGCTGTTGTCGGTCGTTAAGTGAAGGATGTCGGCCACTGCGTTGTCCGTGGTGACAGGTAATGTCTGAAATTTGGTATTCTCGGCACACTCTTGACACTGTCGATCTTGGAATATTGAATTAACTAACGACTAACATTCTGCGTTCAGTCTGTTAATTCCCGTCCTGCCGCCATAATCACGTCTGAAGCCTTTTCACATAAATCATCTGAGTACAAATGACAGCTCCACCAATGCACCGCCCTTTGATGTCTTGCGTACACGATATGTGCATATCGCTAACCCATGACTTTTGTCACCTCAACAACAATAGAAATTATGCAAGTGATATACCCTAAATTTCACACTATTTTTCAGCTTATAAATCTATATCTAGTACTAAAAGAATATGTAAGGCATTGCATATAAAGTAGAATCTATGTTGATGCATTCCAGAGAAATTAAACTATTCAATACAATAAAATGGAATATGAGATAATATATTTATGTAAACCAATAAACAGTTAAATCCAGTTTAACCAAAATCACTTTGATATGAAACAGCTTAATATTAAAGAAACAAGGCAGACTTGCTTTGAGTAACTATTGCTTCAACTTAACAAAGAGCTACTTCTGTATTATGATACATTTTTCAAAGTGAGCCTCCAAAGTTAATGGTAGAATACTGATTAAATACAACGTAATTTTCTTATACGTAATCCTCAGCACATTTCTTGTCACAAGCTGGCCAATTCGTTATATCTTTATAGAGGGAACTGTCATCTGTTGGAATGCACTGCTACACTTTTTGAATGTCGTGGACTTGTCCCATTATATGCCCTTTTAGGCATCCAGTGCCCGGTTTTTGCAAAGAAAATACACTGATGTCCAAAATTAAAGCACAAACGGAAATTCTGCAAGGTTGCGTTTATTTTGTCACAAAACATTATAAACAGGTGACAGCAAAGCAGAAACAACGTAAAGAATACAGACCGTAAACAACTGCAACATACAGTAGACGAAAATAGTCTTCGTTTTTCCCAACTTAACAGATTCGTACACACATTGCGACAACTGGTTAATGTGTTCACTATGGGACGTGACCGCCTCTGGCAGCAGTACAGTGCTGACAACGACGGAGCATGCTGTGAATAACGTCATCAATCTCATGTTGCGGTAATAATGCCCATTCTTCCTGCAGATCTGCTCGCAAGTCTTTTGAGAGTGGGCCCGCATCTCGTGGTCGTGCGGTAACGTTCTCGCTTCCCACGCCCGGGTTCCCGGGTTCGATTCCCGGCGGGGTCAGGGATTTTCTCTGCCTCGTGATGGCTGGGTGTTGTGTGCTGTCCTTAGGTTCGTTAGGTTTAAGTAGTTCTAAGTTCTAGGGGACTTATGACCATAGATGTTGAGTCCCATAGTGCTCAGAGCCATTTGAACCATTTTTTTGGAGAGTGGTCGGTGGATGTTGACGTGATGCAACCCGTCTCCCTAGAGCATCCCAGACAGGCGCTATGGGATTCAAATCGGGAGTGTGAGCAGACCACGCCACGCGTGCTGTATCTTCCGTTTCCAAGAAAACATCAACCACTCGTTCTCTATGGGGTCGAGCGTTATGGTCCATCAATACGAAGTCTGGGCGGAAAGCACCTCGCAACAACCATACATGAGGTCCCAAGACCTCGTCGCGATACCTAACAGCAGTTAAACCTTCCCGATTCACCCAAACAATTTCATAAAGAGATGTTCGAGTGGTCAACAAAATGCCTGACCACATCATTATTGATCCTCCTCGATATCAGTCTCTTTCCACAATGTTCGGGTCTTGAAGTCATGTTCAGATGCGAATCTGTCAGGAATCACTCTCCAGACCAAATCGGGACTCATCTGTGAAAAGAACATTGGCCCACTGTTCAAGTGTCCAGGTGGCATGTTGATGACTCCATTCCAGACGTTCCCTTCTGTGAAGACGCGTCAGAGGCACACATACAGCAGGTCTCCGACAATAAAGGCCACTCTGCCGAAGCCTTCTCTAGATCGTTTCCTCTATACAACGCGTCCAGTGGATGCTGCGAGGTCAGATGCCAATTGCTGCGCAGTACTAAGGAGGTACCGTCGGGCCCTTACAGCCAGATAACTGTCCTCTCTTTCTGATGTCGCACGTGGTCGACCCTGCCTTGGTCTTCAGCATACAGTTTCAGTCTCTATAAACTGTCGCCACATCCGAAAAACGACAGAACGATACACGTTAAGCCACTGGGTCACATGAGTTTGTGACTGTTCTGTTTCCATTCTTCCTACGGCCCTCCGTCGCATAGACCCTGGTAGGCGTCTTCTCTGTGACATACTGCACCTTCTGTGATTGTATACACAGCAATTTTGGCTGTGGGACAACCCGGCAAACACTACCCGCTTGATAGGTGCCCTGAGGTAATCGTTGGCGTGGCTTTCTGTTCTCCGAAATGCCATCTTCCGTGCAGAATACGATTGTACGGACATCGGTTGACAGTTTGTATGATTATATCGAGAAATAGGCACAGGACGGGTAAATTGCCATTTGTTGCCTTAATTCTGGACATCAGTGTATGTGCTCAGCAGCATCATTGACGATGTAAACTCTAGCACTCAAAAATCCAGGTTTATCGTTTGAGTAGGCAGATTCGGTAATTCTCTTTACTTTTTATCCCAAGTGCGGGTGTTGAGCAGCAGATCCTCCGGTAAATTGTGTCGACCAGTCTTTAAGATTAAGAAAACCATTAGAAGTGACTGCGATTACAGCGAATTTGTTGTTTGTGCTTGCCAGATTGATTATGCCATTATAATGTTCTGTCACATACACTCTGTCTGACCTTTTGACTTTGCGTTTCACTACCAAAGTCACGATCATACGGGAGAAATGAATGACATCGTTGGGAGAAACAGTGCACGATTTTATGAAACATCCCCAAGTGAGTCAGTGCAAGCGAAAGTTGCATAACTGTATGATTTTAATTTGACCTTCACAGTTGTCTGAAGAAATTTAAACTTCTTTCACTGGTGAGATATTACTCTGAATGTAGTTATGAATAAATGAATACGCCTCCTCTGGAGATTCACGGCCAGTCCCTTCATAATGTGCCGTAATATCTTTAAGTTTATGAATACAAAATATGCTGACACACAGTTAGTTATAATTAAAAATTTCTTGAGAGAGAATTCTATCGCAAATGGAAGAGCGTTACTGAAGTACTTAAACAAAATATTTCTTACCAAGAACTTGAATATTTAACTTGCTTCTGGAAGTGTGACCATCGGGATTAGTTGCAATACAGACATATCCTCCCTCATCAGCTTGCTTCTGAATATCCTTAATTATTAGGGTTCCATTAGGAAAGATTTGTTGCCGATGGTTTTCTGGTAGAGATCTCCCTGAAAATAAATGCATTTTGGTAGTGAGTAAATTTTATGCCTTTTCTCAGCTCTCTGAGATTTGCGCAAGTAATGGTAAATTTACATACTTAAAAGAGTCTTTCATTGACTATACTAATTTAGGTCATTCCACATCCATATTTTAAAATTGTTGAATACAACATTACAGTCCTGAGACATTGTGCACTACGAATACTGCATCAAATGCATTTACCATTCACTAGGCCACTATCAATCACTCTTAATTCTTGATTTTGATTTGATTATTGCGAACAAGCTACAATTGCAAATTATGACAGGAACTACCATCCATGTACCCCATTGGATAAAGATGAGTTTTCATCTTTATCTATCTTTATCTACTTGGTCTCATGAATTATAGTCCACATTGTTTCAAGATGATAGCTACATTTGTACATCATACAGACTGCATGGTGTGAATACTGATTATCAATAAGCCCCATAATAGGCTGGTGACGACAATTATCTCTCTCTTCATGATAATGATCATGCTTGGAGTAGACATTTCTGTATTAAAAGATCTGTCTCTTCTCCTCTTCTTTACATATCTCTTTTTTTTCTTTATTGTATTTCAATCCCCCATCTGGGGCAGGCATAGGCGCTGCTCTTCAGCCGAGAGACATGAAATACATAACATGAATACACTGAAAACAACACAAAGGAGAAAATATGCCGGAACATAGATATAAAAAGGAAAAACATAATGGAAGAGAGCACACAAAAAAGGGGGTGACTGCAAAAATGGAGATATAAATCAGAAAAAGTAGTTAACACAAAAAAAACCGCACACACTAAGGATTGAAAGAAGACAAGGTGAAGTACGGCTGGGGCATAAAAGTTGCAGAATGATTAAAACAGCCATGTGACGGATGGCGTACCACAGAACAATCACAGGCAGGAAAACTATGTACTTAAGTCAAGCACACAATTAAAAGAACAGCACTTGACGCCACTGGAGAACAACACCAAACACAACACTGACGTAGCACAGAACAAACTGGGAGGATCTGCCAGGGTTAGGGATACAAGGGAGGATGGAAGAAAGGAGGGGAAGTGGTGGTGCTAGAGGCATGGGAGAGAGGGGGAAATAGGGTGGAGGCGCGACAAAGGGGGCTGGGGAGGGAAGGACAGGAGAGGTAAACAGCCAAGGAGGTAGTACAGAGACCCAGGGGGGGGGGGGAAGGAAGACCACTCTGGGGAAAGGAGGGGAGGAGACAGGGGGGCCCTGGGGATGGGGGACATGGCCAGGCTACAGTTGGTACGAAAGGTAGATGTCATGGCGAAGTTCATCATGTGGGAGGGGAAGGTGCTGGAAACTGCCCTGATGAAGGGTACAGAGGGTGTGGTGGTGGACAGAGGGGGGGGGGGATTCAGCAATAGAGGCACAGCAACAGATGGGGGGTGGAAAAGAAGGAGGACACCTGGGGGTGGGGGGGATCAAGCATACAGGCAGTGTAAAGGATGTGAATATGTTGGAGGGAAAGGAGGTGGTGGGGAAGGGGATGAGGTCATGCAGGAGCCATGTGGGGGACAGAAGGCAGATACGGAAGGCAAGGCGAAGGGGGGATAATGGAAATCCTGGCAATGCTGGCATAACAGAGGATAGGACAGGAGGAATTTGTAGGTGTGGAGGATGGTGGAAGGATGCAATCCCCATGTCTGACAGGACAGGAATTTCAGGAGGCAGAGGTGGAGGCGGGTGTGGGCTTTCTGCTGGATGGTTAGGAGATGAGGGGTCCAGGAGAGGTGACGGTCAAGGGTAAGGCCAAGGTATCTCAGGGTGGGGGTGAGCTGGATGGGATGACCATAAATTGCTTGGTAGAAATTATGGAGCTGGAAGGTGTGGGTGGTGCGGCCTATGATGATTGCTTGGGTCTTGGAGGGGTTCATACGAAGGACCCACTGATTGCAACAAGTGGTGAACTGGTCAAGGTGGGTTTGGAGGGTGTGTTGGGACTGTTGAAGGGTAGGATAGAGAGCCAGGAAAGCAGTGTTATCAGCATATTAGAGTAGCTGTACAGGTGGGGGTGGCTTGGGCATGTCGGAAGTGTACAGGAGATAGTGGAGAGGGGAGAGGACGGAGCCTTGGAGCACGCCGGCGGCGGGATAAAAGATATGAGAGTTGGTACCTTGGAAGGTGACATAGGAAGGGCGGCGTGAGAGGAAGGAAGCGACCAACAGGACAAAATTGATAGGCAGGGCGAAGGTTTGGAGTTTAAAGAGGAGACCAGGATGCCATATGCGGTAGTAAGCATTTCAGAGGTCGAGGGAAACAAAAATGGCGGAGCGACGACAGTTAAGTTGGAGGGAGAGAAGGTGGACGAGGTTAAGGAGTTGGTCTTCAGCGGAGAAGGAGGGTCGGAAGCCATGCTGGGTAAGGGGGAGGAGGTGGTGTTGATGAAGGTGGTGATGGATACAATGGGGGAGGATGGATTCGAATACCTTACTGAAGACAGAGGTGAGGCACATGGGACGATATGAAGAGGCAGAGCAAGGGGGTTTGTCGGGTTTGAGGTACAAGAGGACGCGGGGAAGTCTTCCACCGGTCGGGATAGAAGCTGGTGGAGAGGATGACGTTTTATAAATCGGCAAGGACAGTCAGGAAGGAGGAGGAGGGGCATTCTTTGAGTTGGCAGTAGGTGATGCAGTCGTGATCGTGGGCTGTGTTGCGTTTTGACCGGAGGATAAGTTTAATGTCTTGTGCTGTGATTTGAATGTTCTACATATCTCCTCTTCTCTTAGTATATAAATTAAAGTTCCCTGCTCGCTTCTGACGATGTGTTCGAGATAATTTTAGGAATTACAGTAGGGATTTTGATTCGGTTTTGACTAATAGATAGAGTGACTCACGAGAAATGTCGTGTATATTAATTTATAAATATTTCGTATAAATTGGCTGAACTATGAGGAATTAAACTCCGACGTCGCTGTAAAGACGATGGCATTGCCATCTAGCGGTACAGCTGCAACAACGCCAGAGGGCAGCGAAGCTTGAGTACAGCACGAGTCGTGGCTGATCGTATAGCCATAAAGCACTTGCCTGGAAACTTGAAAGGTCACAGAAGCAAATACCGCTAGGACCACAGATGTTTTACTGTGTATTTTAACCTGGCACTGATCTCTAAATGACATGGACATTTACGCGAAATGAAATTTATTTCGAATTCAATGTTGAACTGTAGGTCTCCTTCACTGGGAACCAGTTCGAATTATGGCGTGGTAGTCTGTCTAGTAGTAAGTTCCACATGGGACATCAAACAGAGCGGACGTGTTATACAGGGTGTTTGTAAGTATACTTTTGCTACTTGAGCGAGTGTAGAGGGAAAACTGTTAAACATATGATTATTAAACTTTATAAGAATGATGTTCAGACTGTGCACTGCGGGTTTGCGTTTTTAGTAACATTAGTGTAATGACTTGCCGTCATTCGCCGGTACCGATACGACAACGTAGGGTTGAAAAACAAACATCAGTGTGCATTGCAGTTGCAGACAGTCAACATGGGTCTGGACAAGAGGAGCAGGGCTTTATTCATAAAACAATTTTATCAAAATAACAACAGTACTGCAGTTGCTCTTCGCGAGAATAGACGCCTTAAAGGAATACGGAGAGGTCCTCTTTTCGCACAGGGGTTGAAGAACATGACTCGGAGGTTCGAATTAACTGTCGGTTTATGAATTTCTCCTTGGAGAGGTCGACGGCCGATTGCGCCGCAAACTGTTGAAGAAGTTACTGTTGACATGGCTGAGAATGCTGGATGCAATGTGCGACCTTCAAGCAGTGCACGAGCTGTGCACGATAGCTGAACGTTCTATGGTCCACCGTTCTCAAAGTGTTACGAACAATTGCGAAATGGTACCCGTACAAAATTCACGTTTCTCACCAACTTTTGCCACGTGACGCAGACATTCCCGTAGAATTTGCTCTACGTTTCTTGCAAGGGTTGAAGTTGACGACATGTGGCCTTGGAACATTTTGTGCAGTGATGAAGCACACTTTATTCGTTAGCTCTGTTTCGCATGTACTTACAAATGTTTCCACTAAGTTTCATTGTCATACGATCACTAGCTTTTGCTGGAGGGGGGTGGGGGGATCTCTCAACTCGCCAAAGTTTAAATATTAACACCCTGTGCATCCAATCCTTCTTAACGTTCGCAAGCCACAAATAATATTTGTTTTCTCCGTATTCTATAATCATTTATTGTTTACTCGTTGTCCTTCTGTTATAGTGTTTTGTGTTCTTCCATATTAGTGGTTTAGGCCGTTTATTAGTCGTGATGATATCAATAATGTCTCTGAGGAAATGCGTACTCAGTTTCGAATTCGACAAGGCAACAAGAAATGTTCAACCAAGTTCATTAGCAGTGCACTACTGGATCGCGCAAGTATCACATCAGATCAAGTTCACACTGCTTACTGTAACATGGAGCTCCACTGCTTTTTCGTGAAACTCTTAAACCATGTGTTGCTGGAAAGTACACTGCTAAAACAAGGAGAGAAAGTTGAATTCAGTCACTGTGAAGCCTCGGTGAGTACTGACATAATTTCAAACGCTGACATAGAGTGCAAAAATGAACGCATGTTTAACCTGCCTCCTGAGGCTGAGAGCTGTTGTTTAAAAGAGGTTTCAACCAAGTATGGAAAAATGAAACAAATCCGTAACGAACGTTGTTCTACCCAACACAAATTGCAGTGTTTTAGCGGCATCAGATCAGTTGAAATGCAATTCAGACAGAATATTCCGTCCCATCCAATTTTTGTTGATACGAGGCGCATGTACTTGCAGTCGACAGATAGGAAAATGCTTTATCTGAAATGAACGCGGCAATTAAAGAACGAAATGCCAAAGTCGAGTTTTCAGTTAGAAAGATTCATTAGAGAAACGCAAAAAACTGTTAGCTAAACTACTGACGGAGAACCAAATGATAGATGTGGAAGGATCAAGCTCTTGTGTCGTATTATAACAGGAATCAAAACTACCAGCTGCTCGTTTTCCTCCTTTACTGCCAGAACCGGGAGCAAATGTTCAGCCTCTAAAAACACAAGCGGCGTCAAACGTGTGATAGAAGCAGCACGAACGAGGACATACCTGATTTAGAACAGATCGCATGGAAAGAAAGTCCGAAACCGGCACCTGAAACGAACGCCGCAAAAGCTACAGGATCAGAAATTAAGGCAGCAGTGCAGGACGTCACACAGAGCAACTTGGAGGCAGCTCCTAAAGGGCAACATTCAGAGGCCATTTTGACCCCGCAAATGCCGCTGTTAGTTTCCCAAACAAAACAAGCTGGACCACAAGAACGAACTCTTGATAAACAAAACAAGAAAAGCAGTGCTTGTGCAGAAACAGACGTGTATCCGTCACAAACACAAAAAAAATATGACGAAAGACTTAGTGACATCAAGCAAGCAGGAAAGCAAAGGGAAAGCGGAAGCTTATTGCCAGTAGCGGAAAATACGTCTGCGAAGCAGGAATAAGAAGCGACTCGAGAACAGATGGATTCTGATGTCGGTCAAGACCCTCCGACTCCTCCATGTGTCAAGATATTCAAGACTAGCGGACGCCCGTGGAAACAGATTCCATCGAAATACCAATGCAGTGCGGAAGAAAAGCAAAAACAAAGACTCCAAAGACGTCACTATAGCTGCTCACGGAAAAGAATCCGTTTGGTACTAAAATGGAGATGGAATGAGAGCGCTATCGTTTAGTCAGCGTTAAAATACTGTGGTGTGGATACTCAGAAACTACGTTAACTATCTCGTAACATTTATTGACACGCTGGGATGGACACCGCCAACAAGTGAGAACTACCAGAGGTTTACTGAGACAGTTCCAGTACACCAAAAGAAGTCATTTCTAGAGCCTCCCGGTAGGAATATATCGCTAGCTGGACCTTCGAGTGCGAGAACTTGAACGAGCAATTTTAGCAAAGTGGAGATCAAGATATAGCAGATGAATTACTTCACAGCATCGATACTGCGAGACGCGGGAAGTGGGTCGGACCGTTGAAAGCTTGGATTTTAAGAAAGTCAGGTAGAACAGCTTGGTCTATGCTAAGGAAGTTTGGGGGGTGCTAGCCTACTAGAACGTGTATGCGACTTTATATCGCCAAAGTAAGTCACTAATCATATCTTGACAGCGTCAAGCATACAACAAGCTTAAAAAAGAGCTCAGGACAGTAAAACCATCCTGAAACACACAAACCAATAGTAGTGGGACAACCTTCGTGTCAGCACACACTGCATTGTTGCGAAATTTATTCAAGATGGAGGCGATGACATCATCCAAGATGGCGGTATGTAGACTTGGAAACATCGCATGACGTCATCCAAGATGGCGGATTTTGGCGGGAAATAGGCCAATTGTGCTACGTGCACTAACATAACCTGAAGAAAAAATGGCGGGAATTTTGAGTTTTGGCGGGAAAGTAGACCAATTGTACTACATCCACTAACCTAAGCCTCCAGAAGAAAAAATGGCAGGAAGTTTGAATTCCAACACGAGGAGGAGGAGATTAGTGTTTAACATCACGTCGACACCGAGGTCATTAGAGATGAAAGCGGAAGCTCGGGTGAGGGAAGGAAATCAGCATTGCCCTTTCAAAGGAACCATCCCGGCATTTGCCTGAAGCGATTTAGGGAAATCACTGAAACCCTAAATCAGGATGGCCAGAGACGGGATTGAACCATCATCCTCCCAAATGCGAGTCCAGTGTGCTAACAACTGTGCCACCTCGCTCGGTTTCCAACGGGATAATGCATGCAAAAACAGTACATGTCTTTATTATTATTGGTTATCATTTATTGACATTCATTATCATTTATTATTATTTATCATCATTTATTATTATTTATTATCATTTATTATTATTTTTTATTATTGACCTGCCTCCACTAGAAAATTGCATCAAATTCAAATTCCAGCACGATAAAGGCTCCAAAACCTTACTTTTGTTTATTATTATTCATTATCATTTACTAACGTTCATTATCATTTATTATCATTCATTATCATTCATTATTATTATTATTATTATTTATTACTATATCCCTACCTCCACTAGAAAATTGCATCAAATTCAAATTCCAGCACGATAATGTCTCGAAAACTTTACTTCTATTTATTATTATTATTATCATTTATTATTTATTCAAGACGTCCGATTTTCTCGGGGAGAAAGCCATTTTCCTTACATCCATAACAAAAAATTTTCACAAGTTCAAATCCCAACACAATAATTGATCACACATACGAACTTTCTCCGTCACTTATCTTTTTTCACTGGTAGCCTATCACAATCGCGTCAAATAATAAACTGAACTTATAGTAACGTAAGCCACGTCCTTTGATTTTGCAGGGGTGAAGGGACTGAAGACTTTATCTCAAGCAGTACGGTCATCACTTGTTCTCCAACACAGTCAGCACACACAACTTTGATATCGCAGTGCAGTCGCCATGACGTCCGCGCTCCAACTGAATTAGTTCAAATCCTCGCCACCCCCTGGCCAGCGCGCGGAGACACTGCCGACGCCTGTCACATGAAGTGGCCGGCCACTCGCGCTGGACTGGCGGTACGCTGGGGGCGAGCCCAGCGATCGCTCCCACATCGTAAACATGTTTTCGCTGGACACGCTGGAACTTGCTGAGTTTGATATCACAGCGGTCCCTTGTCTGCTCACCACATGTATTCGCCGCCTCCGCACGTTTCAAGCCAAAATTGTTTGCCTCGGAGCTGAATCACACAATGGTTGGCCGTTTCCTGCCACACTTTTGGCGCCAAAGTTATTTTCCTGGGCACGTTCAAACCTGTCGATGCCGGCCGCTCACCGTCCACCACGTGTCCTTGTGCGATCGAGAGCGTTGTGCTACACTTTTGGCGGTAACGTTTGCTCTCGCCTCGTTGCGTGACCAGCCTACGTTTGGTCCGCACTAGAACGCTCGCTAATTTACTCTCTCTCGTGTGCGCGTAATAACTGTACAATCGCTGCGCCACCGCCCCGCTTACATCACACACCCTCCATACACGCGATAGACATAGTCTTCTGTAAATACCTAAGTACTAAATTCCATTTCGATTTTAATCATATTAAATAATTGAATTTACAGTTTCATATACGTATGCAAAGGTGTTCAACTACCGAATTTCAACTACTTTTCGAGGACCAGACAGCCACCTCTTCCTAGGAACCAGCGCCGAGTTTGAATTCTGGCAGTAAAGAAAGGGCACTTGTACCAACCTCAGCCGCCCAACCGCCACTTCCTCCTAGGAACCAGCGCCAAGTTTGAAATCTGCCAGTAAACAAAGCTCACACCGACATGTTCCACACCATACAGAGCTGCAAAACACTCCTACATAATTCTTTATAATGCTCTAGACACACGCTTGCTAATTGTAAACAGTAAAAAATAACTCATATCACAGCCTACAGACATGCAAATCGCTCGTGAATAATGCAAAACATTTACGTCCAAATAGCTAAACAACTGCTAATTTTCCTCAATAATTTCAGTGCATAGGCTGATGGAAGGAGGAACGAGTGTACTTTATTTATTTGCGACATATCTTTTTGAAACTTTTGCTTCTCATAGGATTCGATATGTGAGGCGTGTTCTGAACTCCCGTAGTGCACTACACTTGGCAACACAACCACACCCATCAAGATATTCATTCCAGTCCAGACCTGTAACTCCTCTACAGATAAATTTGTCCAGTTATTTGTCGACTCACTCACAGTCTGACCAGATTGCCGTTATTGCGCAAAAACAGCTCAGACTGCGCTGTGCGAGGGAGGGCGTTCCAGAGCCTTCACTCAAGTTCAGCTTCCCAGCGCTCGCTCGTGACAGTCGACCAGAAAAGGCAATCTCATCTGACACACATGAAAGCTGCAATGTTCTTCTCATGTATACCGCCGGCGTCTCAGGTCTGGACCTGCCTTCACGTCTATTGTCAGAATAGCTCATAGCTCGAAGGCATACACGATTAACGCGGATGGGAAGACATTTACTACTCGCATGCAACCGAGATGGTGACGGAAAACCAATCACTCTGATCTGCGCTGCCGGCGCGTCTAATCATTGAGAACACTCTATTTATTTTTTCGAACAACTTATTTAACCATACAGTATATCTATCATACTATCACAAAACACCCGCGCATGTGTGCCCTGGGCCATGGTGCACAGCCCACAGACATGCACTCAATCATAATTTCAGTACACACTGTAGCAAACTGTTACTAAATAATTCCTCACACAGATGTGTAGATACACTCAGTACTCGTAAACTATCCTAATAACGCATAGCAGAGCCTGCAGATCCGCTCGCAAAATAGCTCAGGAGACGTGCGCATGTACCCCCACTCCACGCCCTGCCCACAGGATCGTGAAGTCACCCATCCGTCTGATTTCAGACCTCGCACAGCCCCTGCTCGGTTTCCGCAAGCGTGAGTTGGCGCAGTCAACGCGCTCGTCAGCGGTCAAAGCACACACATACGTCCGTCCAGGACCGCGATCCGTCACAATCCCGAGCCGCGACCACCGAACGCGGGTGAAAGTCAACTTTATATCAATGTAGGATAATTCCAAAGCGCAGCCACCATACGCTAGACACATCATAGCAGCACATGTCTTTACCTCCTATGACACTGTAGCACACTGCACATTGCTCCTCACACGACATTACACGGCCCTTTAACTGAACATACCTACACATCCCTGCTCTCGCCTCGTTGCGTGACCAGCCATCTATAACCTTCTCAATATTATTCCTACTTTACAACATTTAAAAAAAAAAAAGATCTAATTTACACCTCTCACCGCACCTGACCTCACACCCTTCCCACCATCAAAATACGCAAACGTCCTCAACCCTGTCTTGACACCCTATCTCACAAAGGTAGCCTCTATTAAACACCAATCAACTCATCTTTCTCGCACTTTCAACAGTAAAATTAATTTTACACACACCCGGAAATACCAAACGCAATTAAAGAGTCAAACTGTTATACAGAGCATCAAGCACATACGACACTCACACCAATATTCAAAGCCTGATCCATATTTACCACCTACCTTGATTTAAATATTATTACCATTGCCGCAACATTCTGCCAGCGCTCGATTTGTACCTATTTTTCCGCTCTTAACTATTGTCACTAGAGGTCGAATATCACTATCTATAGATTGCATATATTTCCACATAAAAAAATCTCGCCCCGCCTTTTAGAGACACCTATATCCGAACACATAGCATCATTCAACTATCACTTGCTCTTATCTACTAACTCATCCATCAGGTCGGGGGGCTAGGCCACCCCTTTCTTTCTTTCTTTCTTTTTTGCTTTCTTTCTTTCAGCAGCAGACAGCTATTTTTTTTACAGTGGTAGCTAAATTGCGCCATCAACTTAACATCACCATTCGCGGAACATATCCTCAAATACTTAAACACACTTACTCAAGTACACAGCGGCCCCGCTGAGGACATGACCTTCAATATTACAGTTCTTAATCCAATAACCACCGGAACAAATACTAAATGCTCAAACTAATCCCATAGCACCTTACAAAGCGAGTGTCCGAGTGCCGCCGGCAGCATATCAAAGCCACATAGCTGTCCATCTGAACAACCGTCCACTCAGCCCCCAGGACCAGATTTCTGAAGTGGGCTCTCCCTATACTTGCTCTCTAGTGCACAAATGGATTCCTGAATAGCGCAGATCTCTATCTCCCCCTTGCATCTCCAACAGGATATGTAAACAGTGTGTCCCCCCAGCCAGCGAACCCGACGTCATTCACCCTTCGCTGAAACACTTGCATATATAAAATCATATTCACTCCTGTCAAAACTCACTTAATAATAAAAAAGCATTCTCCCTCTCTAAGCATAGATGCGTATCTGATCTCTGCAATTTAAGTCAGAGAAAGACATTTCTATTACCTTCTGCGACTTGTCTATAAGCAGAACAACCTTAGTTACAACAGGACCTTGTATTGACCATTCGCCGGAAATGCGCGCAATGTTGTACGCCTCAAACTAGGTACAAGTACAACAGATCCTCAACACCCTATCATCTTTATTCTCTACCATCAAACAGTGAAAAAGTCACGAAGGCACCAATGCGATCCACCTCCAGTGCGGACAAACGGAATTCACAATACTCCTCCGAATAACTCAGAGTGCGACCATCCAAGAATTCCTAACAGCTGGCTAAGTCCGATACCTCAAACTACAGATGCCTATATGAACAAGATCATATTAAATATACACACGGTGCAGAGATCCCTTTAAAGTTTGGTCACCCATACTCTAAGCGAATGAGAAGTTGCCTCTGGCCCTTGTTCAAACAGTGTTTTCTAACACGCTTTTGCACACTGCCGAGCATTTCGTCTTTCTGCCGCGACTTCGAAGTCAGTGTCTGATTCTAAACAGATATTAACACGGACTGATGCACGGCCTCTCACAGGAAACTATTCCTTGCACCTTGTAAATCATATTCTTACAGTCGATAGCATAACATTAAATGATTTTAAATAAAGGACAGCCACAACACAAGGAAACTAGAAGAGCCTGCTGTCGTTGTAGCGACTTCGCTCGAAAGTGATTGACCACCTCTACATTTAAACTCATACGTCTAATAGTTTATAACTCTGCGTTATACTCCTAGTGATTAGTCATTTTTGCACACAAGTACAGGATCACCGTTTTCGGTGCTAGCAACGCCAGAAGTTGCTGTCCATCAACCATAACTTGTCCTCCAACTCAAGCAAGCATTGTCAGTCAATCATTATGTCGTACCCAGTGCACAGATGCGATAGATAAGACACCACCGATCTACTGTAATATTATCCATCAAAGGTGATATCGCGAAAACTTTTACAGTAAGTCCAACACTGGCCAATCATGTGACAGCTTGTTTTCTTAATGTCAGTATCATAGCTAAACCATACATCCTCTACTTTGCAAGTATCATTGTGAACATTTATAGATGACTCCTCAGCACGTCCATTCACACTTAATTCTCGAACACATAAAGATGATCAAATTATACCAGACAACACTATACATATTTCTAAGACCTTGTGCACAGTACCCGATCAGTCTCTCTGCGTATGGCGGTCACAGAGCTATCTAGTCCTCTTACGGTAAAAGATCATCCTCACCTCGGCACTGACCAACCTACCCCGCAACATCGCTACCCAATTATTCCTCAACCGAGCAGACGAATACAACTACAGTCCACCTCTCTTGACTGAATAGAGCTTTCCTACTCCTAACCCCTCCAAGTGCACCACATTTCTCGAAATGTAACCAAGTCTTGGAGCTTAGCACACCATATCTATCTATAGTAACAGATCTCAAAGTGCCTTAATTTAACAGGATACAGTTAATAAGCACAAGAACGGAGCGATATTTATACACAACGCAGTTCGACACATTTTTAAGTAAATCATCCAATCTATCATGTGTAAAGTATTGTTCTAGAGTCCAGGATCGGTGCATCGTAGGTTCCGGTACGAGAGAGAGAGAGAGAGAGAGAGAGAGAGAGAGAGAAAGAACATAAACACACACACACTCCTAAGACTAGAACGTTCAGCACTTAAAAACGGGCGATAACCATAGATCGCTTACTTTTCCATCCTGTCAGACATAAAGCCTTCTCCCCGGTCTCCCTACGCTGAGCTATCTCTACCCCAATCATAAAACTTTTCCTTTCTATTATACGAGCCCAATATAGCCCTGCGGACACGTCTAGTGCCCAATGGTCACACCAGATCACGAGTCAGAAATAATACTATTACTCCATCAGGTCTATATAAAAATGATAGTTATTAGCAGCCGGTACATCCTACAAGCAAACAGATACGCATAACAGCAGCGTCCAACATGCGAAAATTACAAGTCATCCCGTCACCGACTCTGTAAACACCCGTCTGTCGGGTAAGTGTGTACACAATGATTACAGCCCCTCACAAATACCCGCAGCTAACTTAGTTATGACGCTGAAGTCTCGATTTTACACCAAGCATGCGGCAGGGTGGGGATCGCGTAAATCAAAGTGCGTTTAGAGGAATGTGTCAACTTTCATCACACATGAGATGGAGGTCCTCTGATGACCGACGGGTTCACCTTTAACGATCGCAAGTAGCCAGTGCTTTAAACCATATACCGAACACGTAGCCGCATACGACTGGAACACTGGCCATACCATGTGACTAAAGCATCCAAATAGAATACTTGGAAAAAAATCGACCTTCAGCAACTTGTCCTTCTCTAGAATAAATGAGTCAACGTTTGAATCGTACCTAGTTGCAGCTCTGTCTCAATCGATCATCCCGTACACCCTCTGGTATCATTTAACACAGATGTGAGTAAGTTTAGACGAGAATGATTCTCTGTTCTCCTGAAAGGCATCAAATACAGTGTTCAACTCTCATGTATCACTGCTACCTCAGTAGACATACACTATAATATGAACTCAACGAGAAAAAATTGACTGCCTTCCTTATTCCGCTCGCCTCGATGTCATCGTTTTCATGCATTGCTCTTGTTGCCGCATACTTGACTCCATGTACAAATTCCCCCCTGCGAACCAGAAGATAAGCAAGTACGTTCTCATTTTCACCGCATTTCGGTGAACTGGGTGTTAGAAAAAGGTACGGCCAAACTTTCAGGAAACATTCCTCACACATAAAGAAAGAAAATGTGTTATGTGGACATGTGTCCGGAAACGCTTACTTTCCATGTTAGAGCTCATTTTATTACTTCTCTTCAAATCACATTAATCATGGAATGGAAACACACAGCAACAGAACGTACCAGAGTGACTTCAAACACTTTGTTACAGGAAATATTCAAAATGTCCTCACTTAGCGAGGATACATGCATCCACCCTCCATCGCATGGAATCCCTGATGCGCTGATGCAGCCCTGGAGAATGGCGTATTGTATCACAGCCGTCCACAATACGAGCACGAAGAGTCTCTGCATTTGGTACCGGGGTTGCGTAGACAAGAGCTTTCAAATGCCCCCATAAATGAAAGTCAAGATGGTTGAGGTCAGGAAAGCGTGGAGGCCATGGAATTGGTCCGCCTCTACCAATCCATCGGTCACCGAATCTGTTGTTGATAAGCGTACGAACACTTCGACTGAAATGTGCAGGAGCTCCATCGTGCATGAACCACATGTTGAGTCATACCTGTAAAGGCACATGTTCTAGCAGCACAGGTAGAGTATCCCGTATGAAATCATGATAACGTGATCCATTGAGTGTAAGTGGAAGAACATGGGGCCCAATCAAGACATCACCAACAATGCCTGCCCATACGTTCACAGAAAATCTGTGTTGATGGCGTGATTGGACAATTGCGTGCGGATTCTCGTCAGCCCACACATGTTGATTGTGAAAATTTATAATTTGATCACATTGGAACGAAGCCTCATCCGTAAAGAGAACATTTGCACTGAAATAAAGATTGACACATTGTTGGATTAACCATTCGCAGAAGTGTACCCGTGGAGGCCAATCAGCTGCTGATAGTGCCTGCACACGCTGTACGTGGTACGGAAACAACTGGTTCTCCATACAGTGACGTGGTCAACGTTACCTTGTACAGCAGCAACTTCTCTGACGCTAACATTAGGGTTATAGTCAACTGCACGAAGAATTGCCTCGTCCATTGCAGGTGTCCTCGTCGTTCTAGGTCTTCCCCAGTCGCGAGTCAGAGGCTGGAATGTTCCGTGCTCCCTAAGACGCCGATCAATTGCTTCGAACGTCTTCCTGTCGGGACACCTTCGTTCTGGAAATCTGTCTCGATACAAACGTACCGCGCCACGGCTATTGCCCCGTACATCAAATGGGCATCTGCCAACTCCGCATTTGTAAACATTGCACTGACTGCAAAACCACGTTCGTGATGAACACTAACCTGTTGATGCTACGTACTGATGTGCTTGATGCTAGTACTGTAGAGCAATGAGTCGCATGTCAACACAAGCACCGAAGTCAACATTATCTTCCTTCAATTGGGCCAACTGGCGGTGAATCGAGGAAGTACAGTACATACTGACGAAACTAAAATGAGCTCTAACATGGAAATTAAGCGTTTCCGGACTCATGTCCACATAACATCTTTTCTTTATTTGTGTGTGAGGAATGTTTCCTGAAAGTTTGGCCGTACGTTTTTGTAACACCCTGTATATCATGGAAATTAAGCGTTTCCGGACTCATGTCCACATAACATCTTTTCTTTATTTGTGTGTGAGGAATGTTTCCTGAAAGTTTAGCCGTACCTTTTTGTAACACCCTGTATATTAGGTTAGTTTATACCTACGCGCTAATCAGTTTTCGCATTTCTTTCGATTTTATGTCAGATCCATCCATGCGACCGCGACATAAGCTGTCGTTCTGTGTTCTAAAATTGCCTCTAAATGTAACCAAGGCATATCCAGACACTTCCACATTCGGAGAGCGCTTGCTCTGTTTTCTGTATCTGTATACCGTGGAGCTGCATTCGGATACAGCTTCCTACCTTTTTCAAGACGGATCCACCTTCAAACACTACCCCGTGCGCGGCGTATTGTGGATCCGCATCTGAACACCGCTCTCGATATAACTCGCGGCGGATGCACATTAGAACGTTAACCCTACTCTATCGCCAGTCCTGGGAGCCTTCCGCGAGGCGTGAATGTACTTAGAGATACAGAAAACAGAGCAAGCGCTCTTCGAATGTGGAGGTGACTGGATACGACTTGGTTACATTTAGAGGCAATTTTAGAACACAGAAAGACAGCTTATGTCGCGGTCGCATGGATGGATCTGACATAAAATCGAAAGAAATGCGAAAACTGATTAGCGCATAAGTGTAAACTAACCTAATACACACCAACATGCGGTGAAAATGAGAACGTACTTGCTTATCTTCTGGTTCGCAGGGGGGAATTTGTACATGGAGTCAAGTATGCGGCAACAAGAGCAATGCATGAAAACGATGACATCGAAGCGAGCGGAATAAGGAAGGCAGTCAATTTTTTCTCGTTGAGTTCGTATTATAGTGTATGTCTACTGAGGTAGCAGTGATACACGCGAGTTGAATACTGTATGTGATGCCTTTCAGGAGGACAGAGAATCATTCACCTCTAAACTTACTCACATCTGTGTTAAATGATAACAGAGAGTGTACGGGATGATCGATTGAGACAGAGCTGCAACTATGTACGATTCAAACGTTGACTCATTTATTCTAGAGAAGGACAAGTTGCTGAAGGTCGATTTTTTTTCCAGTATTCTGTTTGGATGCTTTAGTCACATGGTATAGCCAGCGTTCTAGTCGTATGCGGCTACGTGTTCGGTATGTGGTTTAAAGCACTGTCTACTTGCGATCGTTAACGGTGAACCCGTCGGTCGTCAGAGGACCTCCATCTCATGTGTGATGAAAGTTGACACATTCCTCTAAACGCACTTTGATTTACGCGATCCCCACCCTGCCGCATGCTTGGTGTAAAATCGAGACTTCAGCGTCATAACTAAGTTAGCTGCGGGTATTTGTGAGGGGCTGTAATCATTTTGTACACACTTACCCGACAGACGGGTGTTTACAGAGTCGGTGACGGGATGACTTGTAATTTTCGCATGCTGGACGCTGCTGTTATGCGTATCTGTTTGCTTGTAGGATGTACCGGCTGCTAATAACAATCATTTTTATATAGACCTGATGGAGTAATAGTATTATTTCTGACTCGTGATCTGGTGTGACCATTGGGCACTAGACGTGTCCGCAGGGCTATAATGGGCTCGTATAATAGAAAGGAAAAGTTTTATGATTGGGGTAGAGATAGCTCAGCGTAGGGGAACCGGGGAGAAGGCTGTATGTCTGACAGGACGAAAAAAGTAAGCGATCTAAGGTTATCGCCCGTTTTTAAGTGCTGAACGTTCTAGTCTTAGGAGTGTGTGTGTGTTTATGTTCTTTCTCTCTCTCTCTTTCTCTCTCCTACCGGAACCTACAATGCACCGATCCTGGACTCTAGAACAATACTTTACACATGATAGATTGGATGATTTACTTAAAAATGTGTCGAACTACGTTGTGTATAAATATCGCTCCGTTCTTGTTCTTAATAATTGTATGCTATTAAATTAAGGCACTTTGAGATCTGTTACTATAGATTGATATGGTGTGCTAAGCTCCAAGACTTGGTTAAATTTCGAGAAATGTAGTGCACTTGGAGGGATTAGGAGTAGAAAAGCTCTATTCTGTCAAGAGAGGTGGACTGTAGTTGTAATCGTCTGCTCGGTTGAGGAATAATTGGGTAGCGATGTTGCGGGGTAGGTTGGTCAATGCCGAGGTGAGGATGATCTTTTAACGTAAGAGGACTAGATAGCTCTGTAACCGCCATACGCAGAGAGAGTGATCGGGTACTGTGCACAAGGTCTTAGAAATATGTATAGTGTTGTCTGGTATAATTTGATCGTCTTTATGTGTTTGACAATTAAGTGTGAATGGACGTGCTGAGGAGTCATCTATGAATGTTCGCAATGATACTTGCAAAGTAAAGGATGTATGGTTTAGCTATGATACTGACATTAAAAAAACAAGCTGTCACATGATTGGCCAGTGTTGGACTTACTGTAAAAGTTTTCGCGATATCACCTTTGATGGATAATATTACAGTAGATCGGTGGTGTCTTATCTATCGCATCTGTGCACTGGGTACGACATAATGATTGACTGACAATGCTTGCTTGAGTTGGAGGACAAGTTATGGTTGATGGACAGCAACTTCTGGCGTTGCTAGCACCGAAAACGGTGATCCTGTACTTGTATGCAAAAATGACTAATCACTAGGAGTATAACGCAGAGTTATAAACTATTAGACGTATGAGTTTAAATGTAGAGGTGGTCAATCACTTTCGAGCGAAGTCGCTACAACGACAGCAGGCTCTTCTAGTTTCCTTGTGTTGTGGCTGTCCTTTATTTAAAATCATTCAATGTTATGATAACGACTGTAAGAATGTGATTTACAAGGTGCAAGGTATAGTTTCCTGTGCGAGGCCGTGCATCAGTCCGTGTTAAAGTCTGTTTAGAATCAGACACTGACTTCGAAGTCGCGGAAGATAGACGAAATGCTCGGCAGTGTGCAAAAGCGTGTTAAAAAACACTGTTTGAACAAGGGCCAGAGGCAACTTCTCATTCGCTTAGAGTATGGGTGACCAAACTTTAAAGGGATCTCTGCACCGTGTGTATATTTAATATGATCTTGTTCATATAGGCATCTGTAGTTTGAGGGTCGGACTTGGCGAGCTGTTAGGAATTCTTGGATGGTCGCACTCTGAGTTATTCGGGGGAGTATTGTGAATTCCGTTTGTTCGCGCTGGAGGTGGATCGCATTGGTGCCTTCGTGACTTTTAGGATCTGTTGTACTTGTACCTAGTTTGAGGCGTACAACATTGCGCGCATTTCCGGCGAATGGTCAAAACAAGGTCCTGTTGTAGTAACTAAGATCGTTTGTTTATAGACAAGTTGCAGAAGGTAATTGATATGTCTTTCTCCAACTTAATTTGCAGAGATCAGATGGGTGATGGCTGGTTCAAATGGCTCTGAGCACTATGAGACTTAACATCTATGGTCATCAGTCCCCTAGAACTTAGAACTACTTAAACCTAACTAACCTAAGGACATCACACAACACCCAGCCATCACGAGGCAGAGAAAATCCCTGACCCCGCCGGGAATCGAACCCGGGAAACCGGGCGTGGGAAGCGAGAACGCTACCGCACGATCAGATGGGTGAAGATAAATGCATACTCATCTAGGCTTAGAGAGGGAGAATGCTTTTTTATTAAGTGAGTTTTGACAAGAGTGAATATGGTTTTATATATGCAAGTGTTTCAGGGAAGGGTGAATGACGTCGGTTTCGCTGGCTGGGGGGACACACTGTTTACATGTCCTGTTGGAGATGCAAGGGGGAGATAGAGATCTGCGCTATTCAGGAATCCATTTGTGTACTGTATGTCGTTAGACAATAGCTGGACAGCAGGTATAGGGGGAACCCACTTCAGAAATCTGATCCTGGGACTGAGTGGACAGCTGTTCATATGGACAGCTATGTGGCTTTGATATGCCGCCAGCGGCGCTCGGACACTCGCCTTGTAAGGTGCTATGGGATTAGTTTGAGCATTTAGTACTTGTTTCGGTGGTTATTGCATTAAGAACTGTAATATTGAAGGTTATGTCCTCAGTGGGGCCACTGTGTAATTGAGTAAGTGTGTTAAAGTATTTGAAGATATGTTTCGCTAATGGTGATGTTAAGTTGATGGCGCAATTTAGCTACCACTATAAAAAAATTGCTGTCTGCTGCTGAAAGAAAGAAAGAAAGAATGGAAGGGGTGGCCTTGCCCCCCGACCTGATGGATGAGTTAGAAGATAAGAGCAACTGATAGTTGAATGATTCTATGTGTTCGGATATAGGAGTCTCTAAACGGGGGGGCGAGATTTTTTTTAATGTGGAAATTTATGCAGTCTATAGATAGTGATATTCGACCTCTAGTGACAACAGTTAAGAGCGCAAAAATAGGTACAAATCGAGCGCTGGCAGAATGTTGCGGCAATGGTAATAATATTTAAATCAAGGTGGAGGAGGTAAATATGGATCAGGCTTTGAATATTGGTGTGAGTGTCGTATGTGCTTGATGCTCTGTATAAAAGTTTGACTCTTTAATTGCATTTGGTATTTCTGGGTGTGTGTAAAATTAATTTTACTGTTGAAAGTGCGAGAAAGATGAGTTGATTGGTGTTTAGATAGTGGCTACGTTTGTAAGATAGGGTGTCAAGACAGGGTTGAGGACGTTTGCGAATGTTGACGGTGGGACGGGTGTGAGATCACGTGCGGTGGGAGGTGTAAATTAGATCTTTTTTTTTTAAAAAAATGTTGTAAAAAAATGGTTCAAATGGCTCTGAGCACTATGGGACTCAACTGCTGAGGTCATTAGTCCCCTATAACTTAGAACTGGTTAAACCTAACTAACCGGAGGACATCACAAACATCCATGCCCGAGGCAGGATTCGAACCTGCGACCGTAGCGGTCTTGCGGTTCCAGACTGCAGCGCCTTTAACCGCACGGCCACTTCGATCGGCAAATGTTGTAAGGTGAGAATAATATTGAGAAGGTTGTAGATGGCTGGTCACGCAACGAGGCGAGAGCAGGGATGTGTAGTTATGTTCAGTTAAAGAGCCGTGTAATGTCGTGTGAGGAGCAATGTGCAGTGTGCTACAGTGTCATTGGAAGTAAAGACATGTGCTGCTATGATGTGTCTAGCATATGGTGGCTGCGCTTTCGAATTATCCTACATTGATATAAAGTTGACTTTCACCCGCGTTCGGTGGTCGCGGCTCGGGATTGTGACGGATCGCGGACCTGGAGGGACGTATGTGTGTGATTTGACCGCTGACGAGCGCCTTGACTGCGCCAACTCACGCTTGCGGAAATCGAGCAGGGCTGTGCGAGGTCTGAAATCAGACGGATGGGTGACTTCACAATCCTGTGGGCAGGGTGTGCAGTTGGGGTACCTGCGCATGTCTCCTGAGTTATTCTGCGAGCGGATCTGCAGGTTCTGCTATGAGTTATTAGGATTGTTTACGAGTACTGAATGTATCTACACCTCTGTGTGAGGAATTATTTAGTAGCGGTTTGCTATTGTGTGTACTGAAATTATGATTGGGTGCATGTCAGTGGGCTGTGTAACATGGCCCAGGGCACATCTGGGCGGGTGTTTTGTGATAGTGTGATAGATATACTGTATGGTTAAATAAGTTGTTCGAAAAAATAGATAGATTGTTCTCAATGATTACATGCGCCTGCAGCGCAGATCAGAGTGATTGGTTTTCCGTCACCATCTCGGTTGCATGCGAGTAGTAAATGTGTTCCCAGCCGCGTTAATCGTGTGTGTCAACGAGCTATGAGCTATTCTAACAATAGACGTGAAGGCAGGTCCAGACCTGAGACGCCAGCAGTATACATGAGAAGAACATTGCAGCTTTCATGTGTGTCAGATGCGAGTGCCTTTTCTGGTCGGCTGTCACGAGCGAGCGCTGGGAAGCTGAACTTGAGTGAAGGCTCTGGAACGCCCTTCCTCGCACGCGTGCGTGGCCTGCCTTGGAGCGTAATCTAAGACGCATAGGCGATGTCAATTTCTCTTTTGTTAGGTGCGAATGCGACTGTGTTGAGGTCATATTTGGGGGAGGCCGAGCAGAGACTTTTGGTCGGTTTGGCAGCTGGGTGTGTTTGGGCGCGTCTGTTGCACTATTTTGCGAGCATGTCTGTGCACTGTGCGGTGCTTTATTTGGAGAGTTTAAGAGTACAGAGCTCGTCTGCTGATATTGTGTACTGCATTATTTAAGAGCTGTTTGCTATTGTGTGGTGAAATTAGGAGTTGTTTACGTGTTTGTGGCCTGTGTCAGATGACCACAGTGGGATCAGTGCTGGTGTTTTGTGACAAATATACCCCACTACTAAATAAAAGGGCTTGAAATAAATAGAGTGCAGTCCTTCCTTACTTCCCCGAGCAGCACAGCGCAGTCTGAGCTGTTTTTGCGCAATAACGGCAATAGGGTCAGACTGTGAGTGAGTTGACAAATAACTGGACAAATTTATCTGTAGAGGAGTTACAGGTCTGGGTTGGAATGAATATCTTGATGGCTGTGGTTGTGTTGCCAAGTGCAGTGCAGTACGGGAGTTCAGAACATGCCTTAGGTCAGGCTTACATATCGAAACCTATGAGAAGCAAAAGTGCAAAAAGATATGTCGCAAATAAATAAAGTACACTCGTTCCTCCTTCCATCAGCCTATGCACTGAAATTATTGAGGAAAATTAGCAGTTGTTTGGCTATTTGGACGTAAGTGTTTTTGCATTATTTATGAGCAGTTCGCATGTCTGTAGGCTGTGCTATGAGTTGTTTTTTACTGTTTACAATTAGCAAGCGTGTGTCTAGAGCATTATAAATGACGTATGAAGGGGGGTATGCAGGTCTGTATGGTGTGGAACATGTCGGTGTGATACATACGCTCCATTCCTAAACAAAGTAGATTGGTTCCTCCCTCCATGGTCCTAGTGCAGGGTGAGTCCTTTTAGCTGAAACGTGCAGGAAGAGGTTGGGTGCTGGTGGCTTAGTTTAGTGGTGATGAGCTTCGTTTGCAATAATTTTCTTAGGTTAGTGGCGGGAGCACAAGTGAGCTTTGTTTACTGGTAGATTTCAGACTTGGCGCTGGTTCCTAGGAAGAGGTGGCTGTCTGGTCCTCGAAAAGTAGTTGAAATTAGGTAGTTGAACACCTTTGCATATGTAGATGAAACTGTAAATTGAATTATTTAATATGATTAAAATCGAAATCGAATTTAGTACTTAGGTATTTACAGAAGAGTATGTCTGTCACGTGTATGGAAGGCGTGTGATGTAAGCGGGGCGGCGGCGCAGCGATTGTACAGTTATTACACGCACATGAGAGCGAGTCAATTAGCTAGCGTTCTAGTGCAGACCAAACGTGCTGTTAGATAGTTGTGGCGGATTCCACTGTCGAGCAAACTTTGTCGCCCAAAGTGTAGCACTGCGCTCTCGATCGCAGAAGGACACGTTGTGGACGGTGAGTGGCCGGCATCGACAGGTTTGGACATGCCCAGGAAAACAACTTTGGCGCCAAAAGTGTGGCAGGGAACGGCCAACCGTTGTTTGATTCAGCTCTGAGGAAAACAATTTTTGCGGGAAACGTGTGGAGGCGACGAATATACGTGGTGAGTGGACAAGGGACCGCTGTGACATCAAACTCGGCAAGTTCCAGCGTGTCCAGCGAAAACATGTTTACGATGTGGGAGCGATCGCTGGGCTCGCCCCCAGCGTACCTCCAGTCCAGCGCGAGTGTCCGGCCAGTTCATGTGACAGGTGTCGGCAGTGTCTCCGCGCGCTGGCCAGGGGGTGGCGAGGATTTGAACTAATTCAGTTGGAATGCGGTCGTCGTGGCGATTGCACTGCGATATCAAAGATGTGTGTGCTGACTGTGTTGGAAAACAAGTGATGACCGTACTGCTTGAGATAAAGTTTTCAGTCCCTTTCCCCCCTGCAAAATCAAAGGACGTAACTTACGTTACTGTAAGTGCAGTTTATTATTTGATGTGATTATGATAGGCTACCAGTGAAAAAAGATAAGTGACGGAGAAAGTTCGTATGTGTGATCAATTATGGTGTTGGGATTTGAACTTGTGAAAGATTTTTTGTTATGGATGTAAGGAAAATGGCTTTCTCGCCGAGAAAATCGGACGTCTTGAATAAATAATAAATGATAATAATAATAAATAGAAGTAAAGTTTTCGAGACATTATCGTGCTGGAATTTGAATTTGATGCAATTTTCTAGTGGAGGTAGGGATATAGTAATAAATAATAATAATATTAATAATAATAAGGCGACGACATCACAACCAAGTACGGCAAAATTAAAGGGGTCACACACTTCAGATACCTAGGCGAAATCATCGAACCGACCGGAACAGAGAAACTGGCTTACGAAGACAGACAACAGAAGACACGGAAATCACTAGGCATGGTACGAAACGTCTACAACAAACAATGCATTTCCAGGAACACCAAGATCAGACACTATAACACAGTGATCAAACCCGCCGTACTGTATGCCAGCGAAACACTAGCACTCAACAGGAAAATCAAAATTGAAGAAATCAAAAAAGAAGAACGCAAAATCATGAGGAAAATTTTAGGAGGAAGACAAACACCAGATGGCTACAGACTACAGAAGAACTCAACAGTAGAAGCATATTCGAACATCGAGAACGATATGAGAAAAAGGCGCCTTAAATTCTACGGACATTTAGATAGACTCCCTGAAACAAGACTCACCAAGAAAATTCTAGAACACATCAAGACACTTAAAGTCTCGACACCCTGGATGGAAGGAGTCCGAAAAGACCTACAAGCAATTGGCACCACAAACACCACAGACAGAAGCACCTTCCGAAAACACATAGACAATTGGGAAGTAAAGTCAGAAGCGCTAAAACAGCGGACCAAACAAGAATGGTCTGAGGAGAGAAAAGAGGCCCTCTCCAAGAGAATGAAGGAGTACTGGAAGGACAAGAAGAACAAGCCTTCAAAGTCATAAGCTTAATGATTTCCTTTTAGGGAAAATTCGCCAACAATAACAATAAATAAATAAATAATAATAATAATAATAATAATAATAAGCCCGGGGAAAGAATAGGCCTCCGGTATGTTCTGCCAGTCGTAAAAGGCGACGAAAAGAACAAACCACTAATAGGGCTAACCCCCCTTTTAGTGTGATTAGTTGGTTCAGGACAGAACTAATGAAGCCTCGGACAAGCGCCGTCATGGTCGGGGACGACGCTTGAACCCTATGCCCGGCCACAATGGTAACGACACTGCTAGCCAACTGGAAAATGATTTAAATCCAAATAGAGGTGTTTTGCAGGATATGCTTCCTGCAACCACCCTAGAAGGAAAACAAAGACAGAGGATGAGATGGTCAGATGAAGTTAATCGACACCTCATGTTCTGTTATTACCAAGCAACAAACCTAGGAACCAACACAACTGGATACAGATCACAAGTATACACAACATTTATTACCAGATACCCAGAATTAAAATTTTTAACAGAACAACGACTAGCTGATCAGATCCGTGTAATAATAAAAAATAACAGGATACCCCAGTCAGAATTAGATAACATCAAACAACAAGTACAACAAATACTGGAACAAAATAATGTGCAAACAGAAGAAGAAGAAGAAAATACAGTAATGGACTCAAACATCCCAGAGCAAACAAACAAAGAACAACACGCACCAATTAAACAATCAGAGGAAAACGAAATCTTAAGGCAGCCACCAGAACAAGCACAAATAGAACACAAAGTGACACAGATACTAGATATAGAAGAAAAATTTCAGCTAACATATATAGAATACAAAGACACAAATACAGACATTAGACCATTCTTGCATAGACCACCAAATAACCCACAAGTCGAAACAACAATAAAAACTATCAACACAATCATACACAACAAAATAAATGAAAACACAACTATGGAAGAGTTACAACTACTGGTATATATAGGAGCACTCACTACACTAAATATACATACTAGGCAGAGATCAGAACCAACCAACGCACAGAAGAAACCCACAAAACCAGCATGGCAACACAGGCTACAGATCAAAATAGAAAAACTGAGAAAAGACATCGGACAGCTAACACAATTTATAAGAAATGAAATCTCGGAAAAAAAACGAAAAAGGTTAGGTAAAATCTCACAACAAGAAGCGACAGAGCAATTAGACGAAAAGAAGCAGAAATTACAAGCATTCGCCAAACGACTCAGAAGATACAAAAAAAGTGAAAATAGAAGGAAACAAAACCAAACATTCAACACAAACCAAAAGAAATTTTACCAGACAATAGATAATACACACATTGAAATAAACAATCCACCAAACATAACAGACATGGAACACTTCTGGAGCAACATATGGTCAAACCCGGTACAACATAACAGGCATGCACGGTGGATACAAGCAGAAACAGACACATACAAGATGATACCACAAATGCCTGAAGTGACAATTTTGCAACATGAAGTCACCCAAGCAATTAATTCTACTCACAATTGGAAAGCCCCTGGAAATGATAAAATAGCAAATTTCTGGTTAAAGAAGTTCACCTCAACACATTCACATCTAACTAAATTATTTAACAGTTACATTGCAGACCCATACACATTCCCTGATACACTTACACATGGAATAACTTATCTGAAACCTAAAGATCAAGCAGACACAGCGAACCCAGCTAAATATCGCCCCATAACATGCCTACCAACAATATACAAAATATTAACTTCAGCCATTAAACAGAAACTAGTGACACATACAACACAGAACAAAATTATAAATGAAGAACAAAAAGGCTGTTGCAAAGGAGCACGAGGATGTAAAGAGCAACTGATAATAGATGCAGAGGTGACATATCAAGCTAAAACTAAACAAAGGTCGCTACACTACGCATACATCGATTACCAAAAAGCTTTTGATAGTGTACCCCACTCATGGTTACTACAAATATTGGAAATATATAAAGTAGATCCTAAATTGATACAGTTCCTAAACATAGTAATGAAAAACTGGAAAACCACACTTAATATCCAAACAAATTCAAATAATATCACATCACAGCCAATACAGATTAAGCGTGGAATATACCAAGGAGATTCATTAAGTCCTTTCTGGTTCTGCCTTGCTCTGAACCCACTATCCAACATGCTAAATAATACAAATTATGGTTACAATATTACTGGAACATACCCACACAAAATCACACATTTGCTATACATGGATGATCTAAAACTACTGGCAGCAACAAATCAACAACTCAACCAATTACTAAAGATAACAGAAGTATTTAGCAATGATATAAATATGGCTTTTGGAACAGACAAATGTAAGAAAAATAGCGTAGTCAAGGGAAAACACACTAAACAAGAAGATTACATATTGGATAACCACAGCGACTGCATAGAAGCGATGGAAAAAACAGATGCCTATAAATATCTAGGATACAGACAAAAAATAGGAATAGATGATAGAAATATTAAGGAAGAGCTAAAAGAAAAATATAGACAAAGACTAAGAAAAATACTGAAAACAGAATTGACAGCAAGAAACAAGACAAAAGCTATAAATACCTATGCTATACCAATATTGACCTACTCATTTGGAGTAGTGAAATGGAGTAACACAGACCTAGAAGCACTCAATACACTTACACGATCACAATGCCACAAATATAGAATACATCACATACATTCAGCAACAGAAAGATTCACATTAAGCAGAAAGGAAGGAGGAAGGGGATTTATCGACATAAAAAACCTACATTATGGACAGGTAGACAATTTAAGAAAATTCTTTCTAGAACGAGCACAAACTAGCAAAATACACAAAGCAATCACCCACATAAATACATCGGCTACACCACTACAATTTCATAACCACCTCTACAACCCTTTAGATCACATAACATCAACAGACACAAAGAAAGTAAATTGGAAAAAGAAAACACTACATGGCAAGCACCCGTATCATCTAACACAGCCACACATCGATCAAGACGCATCCAACACATGGCTAAGAAGAGGCAATATATACAGTGAGACAGAAGGATTCATGATTGCAATACAGGATCAAACAATAAACACCAGATATTACAGCAAGCATATTATTAAAGATCCCAATACCACAACAGATAAATGCAGACTTTGCAAACAACAAATAGAAACAGTAGATCACATCACAAGCGGATGTACAATACTAGCAAATACAGAATACCCCAGAAGACATGACAACGTCGCAAAAATAATACATCAACAGCTTGCCTTACAACATAAACTTTTAAAACAACACGTTCCTACATACAAGTATACACCACAAAATGTACTGGAGAATGATGAATACAAATTATACTGGAACAGAACCATTATAACAGATAAAACAACGCCACATAACAAACCTGACATCATACTCACCAATAAAAAGAAGAAATTAACACAACTAATTGAAATATCCATACCCAATACAGCAAATATACAGAAGAAAACAGGAGAAAAAATTGAAAAATACATCCAACTGGCTGAGGAAGTCAAGGACATGTGGCATCAGGATAAAGTTGACATTATACCAATTATACTTTCAACTACAGGAGTCATACCACGCAATATCCACCAGTACATCAATGCAATACAGCTACATCCAAACTTATATATACAACTTCAGAAATCCGTAATTATTGATACATGTTCAATTACCCGAAAGTTCCTAAACGCAATGTAACATATACCGTACAGTTAAAAGGAAGTGACGCTTGATCAAGGTCCGCGTCACTTTCATTCCGAACCAGACCTAAGGTCTGAGAAAGGAAAGACAATAATAATAATGAATGATAATAAATGATAATGAATGTTAGTTAATGATAATGAATAATAATGAATAATAATAAACAAAAGTAAGGTTTTGGAGCCATTATCGTGCTGGAATTTGAATTTGGACGGAATTTTCTAGTGGAGGCAGGTCAATAATAATAAATAGAATTAAATGATGATAAATAATAATAAATGATAATAAATAATAATAAATGATGAAGAATGTTAATAAATGATAATCAATAATAATAAAGAAATGTACTGTTTTTGCATGCATTATCCTGTTGGAATTCAAACTTCCCCCATTTTTTGTTCTGGCGGCTTAGGTTAGTGGATGTAGCACAATTGCCCTTTTTTCCCGCGGAAATCCGCCATCTTGGTTGACGTCATGCGATGTTGCCAAGTCTACATACCGCCATCGCCGCAATCTTGAATGAATTTGGCAACAATGCAGAGTGCGCTGACACGAAGTTTGTTCCACTACTACCAATTACTGGGTCCCCTTTTGTTTGGAAGCAATCACAGCAGCTGTTCAAGAAATAAAATTATTAAAAGACCCTAGTTTCAATAGCATCCATAAAGAGTTCCTAACTATACAAGAATGTGGTTTGTAAGATTTGTCACGGATATCTTTCCAGACAGGTAGTGTTCCCCACCAAGTCAAGGGAACTAAGATCAGTACCACCTTAAAACCAGGAAAAACAAATGATTCCCCACAAAACTTTAGACCAGTTGCACTAAGCAGCATGATTTGCAAACTTTCAGGAAGATTAATGATAACAGAATCAGCCCTGAGATAAATAAACCTGTTCCAATAGAACAGGTGGGATTACTCCCTTTTCGAAGCTGTTCAGGTCGAATTCTTTCGTTAACAACGTTCATGGAAGCAGTTTACCAAAAACACCTGAAAACATCAGTTATATTTATCTGCCTTACAGCAGCATACGGCACAGGCTGGAGGCCGGGCATTATACTTACGTTCATGAAAGTGATCTCATGCAGAACTACCACCAACATGATTACTGCCAGAATTTCTAATAAATTCTTCCAAATGATCAGGGGTAATAGACTGAGCACCCAAACTAAACTAAACTGAACAATGACACCAGCAAGCACCTGTTTTGGTTCCCCCGTTATTCAGCCTATAAACGCTACTGGAAAAAAGAAATTTCATCTGGAAAGACGACTTCGATTTTGATTCAATGTCGGCATATGTCACCTGAGGGATAGTAGATGTACTTATAACGATTTAAACGTCGTCCATCAACAGATAACGTAGTGGCATAACTACCAGTGCGCCATCAGTGTCTACTCTTTAATAGGGAATCCTCACAGCCAGAGGGCTCAGTGTGGTGCAAACACGTGAAGCAAGCAGCTAACCATGCCACGGAGATGCATTCTTGCACTCTACAGCCGACTGAGCGATTCTGAAAGGAGTCAAATTGTGGCCTTCCGAGTGGTGGGATGGTCCTTCGAGAGAACTGCCACACAAGTTGAACGTGCTGCGTCAGATGTGCAAAGACGCTGGTATCAGTGGTCAGGTGAACATTCTCATACCTGTACACGAGATTCTGGACGTCCACGCAGCATAGATGCTCGCCATGATCGTCGTATTCTAAGGGCAGCAGTGACAGATTGTACACCTACCATAGCATAGACAAGAGGGTTCGTAAGCCCAGACATGTCAACACGAACTGTTGCAAAACGGTTGTTAGCACTGGGACTACAAGCACGAACGCCTCTAGCCTGTCTTCCACTCATGCCACAGCATCAACGTGCACAGCTCGACTGGTGCTGTCAGAGGATCATCTGGATGATGGAATGGCGCGCCATGTTCTTCAGCCATGAAACCAGATACTGCTTGCACGCAAATGATGGTTGTTTGCATGTACGACATAGACATGGTGAGGGTTGTCTGCTCCACACCTGGACTTACGATCTGGGGTGCGACAAGCTAACACTCTCGTTCACTCTTGGTGTTTCTGGAGGGTGCGCTAACCTGCACTCGGTACGTGGAGAATACTGTTAGACTCATTCATTTGCCGTTCTTGCCATTGGAAGGTGATGTGTTGTTCCAGTTGGATAATGCTCGCCCACACATCGCGCACGAAACTTAACCTGCTCTGCGAGATGTGCAGCAATTTCCGTGGCCAGCACGATCTACAGATTTGTCTTCAATCGAGCACGTGTGGGATATGATGGGATGACAAGTGACTCGTGAGACTCGTCAACCAGCATCTCCTGCACAGCTACATGAACAAGTCGAGCGGGTGTGGCATAGCGTATCCCAGGATAGGATTCGCCATCTGTAATATCATCTGGATGCCAGAGTCAGTGCCTGCATTGCCCATGAAGACTGCACCTCGTACTAACGTGGGTGTTTCAGCATAGATCGATATCTGGTACCTCATAACCGCTACTGACTTGTAAATGTAATCGTTTCGTATATTCCACGTGCACTGTTGCAGCAATTAACCTTTAGTGAACTGGAAAGAGTGTAAATCTCTTTTCCGTCCGTGTATATAGCTGATATGCCCGAAACAACCTCACAGAGGTTTGGATCTGTCGGCGATTGGGTCTTGGCAGTAAGTGTTAAGGATATAGAGGCTAACGGATATATTGACGAAGGACCTGAAAGTTATTGGGAAATACTTTCTCCACAGAGACTGCAATTTAGTGCCTCAAAGACTGATACCTCTGCAGTACATCTCATCAACAAGTTAGCCAACATAGAACTCAATATTTACTTTGAGAACAATCTACTGTCCCACAACCGACAGCCATAATATTTAGGTGTCACCCTGGATAGATCACTGAGCTTCAAGAATCATCTGTCGAACACAGCTTCCAAATTTAGAACTCGCAGCAACATCCTGCAGAAACTTGGTGGAACTTCATTGCGATCTTCAGACACCATGTTGCGGAGTTGAATCTTAGGTCTAGTCTATACAGTAGCGGAATACTGTATGCCTACTTACATTAGTTGCATCGATGTCCATCTCAGTCGAACTATGTACCTTGTAACAGATACATTAAAGGCAACCTCAGACTACTGGCTACTCAAGCTAATCAATATAGCTCCTTCCCGTCTGCGACGAGAGCAGTCACTCATTAGAGAACTCAAAAAGATCGAGGAAAAATGTCTTCTACAAATCCATCAAAACATCCCTCACAGTGAGAGAAACAGATTGCACTCTAGACATCCACCCCTAAGGAGTGCAAAAATTTCGGATGAAAATGGATTCAGCCTAAGCAATCACTGGAAAGCGGAGTTGGACCAAATAGGCACCCCTGCAGTATGCCTTGCCTCACCACCACACTACTTTGATTCTACAAGCCTCGAAAACTATGGGCTGTTCTAGGTAGAATATGAATAAAGTGTGGCAAATGTGCTGCCTCGCTGTATGGATGGGGAAAAACAGCTTATCCCAAGCACGGTTGTGGCGGCGCTGCAGGGCAAACTGTAAAAGATATAACTGAAGATTGCCCTTGGAAGACTTCACTGGGGAACCCTCCGAGTTCTCGTACACTACCGAAAAGTCAGAAGAATACATTTGAAACATGAATATGCGGCTGTAGTACACTACTGGCCATTAAAATTGCTACACCACGAAGATGACGAGCTACAGAAGCGAAGTTTAACCGACAGGAAGAAGATGCTGTGATATGCAAATGATTAGCTTTTCAGAGCATTCACACAAGGTTGGCGCCGGAGGCGACACCTACAACGTGCTGACATGAGGAAAGTTTCCAACCGATTTCTCATACACAAACAGCAGTTGACCGGCGTTGCCTGGTGAAACGTTGTTGTGATGCCTCGTGTAAGGAGGAGAAATGCGTAAAGGTTGGATTGTAGAATATCAAGTTTGCGGTTTGTCATATTGTGACATTGCTGCTCGCGTTGGTCAAGATCCAATAACTCTTAGCAGAATATCGAATCGGTGGGTTCAGGAGGGTAATACGGAACGCCATGCTGGATCCCAACGGACTCGTATCGCTAGCAGTCGAGATGACAGGCATCTTATCCGCATGGTTGTAGCGGATCGTGCAGCCACGTCTCGATCCCTGAGTCAACAGATGGGGACGTTTGCAAGACAACAACAATCTGCACGAACAGTTCGACGACGTTTGCAGCAGCATGGAATATCATCTCGGAGACCATGGCTGCGGTTACCCTTGACGCTGCATCACAGACAGGAGCGCCTGCGATGGTGTACTCAACGACGAACCTGGGTTCACGAATAGCAAAACGTCATTTTTCCGGATGAATCCAGGTTCTGTTTACAGCATCATGATGGTCGCATCCGTGTTTGGCGACATCGCTGTGAACGCACACTGGAAGCGTGTATTCGTCATCGCCATACTGGCGTATCACCCGGCATGATGATATGGGGTGCCATTGGTTACACGTCTCGGTCACCTCTTGTTCGCATTGACGGCACTTTGAACAGTGGACGTTACATTTCAGATGTGTTACGATCCGTGGCTCTACCCTTCATTCGATCCCTGCGAAACCCTACATTTCAGCAGGATAATGCACGACCGCATGTTGCAGGTCCTGTGCGGGCCTTTCTGGATACAGAAAATGTTCGACTGCTGCCCCAGCCAGCTCATTCTCCAGATCCCTCACCAATTGAAAACGTCAGGTCAATGGTGGCCGAGCAACTGGCTCGTCACAATACGCCAGTCACTACTCTTGATGAACTGTGGTATCGTGTTGAAGCTGCATGGGCAGCTGTACCTGTACATGCCATCCAAGCTCTATTTGACTGAATGCCCAGGCGTATCAAGGCCGTTATTACGGCCAGAGGTGGTTGCTGTGGGTACTGATTTCTTAGGATCTATGTTTCCGAATTGCGTGAAAATGTAATCACATGTCAGTTCAAGTATAATATATTTGCCCAATGCATTTCTTCTTGGTGTAGCAATTTTAATGGCCAGTAGTGTAAGTTTAGACCAGATGTGGCTTCAACTCAAAGCAATAATATCGGCAGCAATTGAGAGATTTATACCAAATAAATTAACAAACGATGGAGCTGACCCTCTTTGGTACACAAAACGGGTCAGAATACTGTTGCAGATACAACGAAACATACATGCCAAATTTAAACAAACGCAGAATCCCCAAGACTTGCGATCTTTACAGAAGCTCGAAATTTGGCGCGGACTTCTATGCGAAGTGCTTATAATAGTTTCCACAACGAAACTTTGTCTCAAAACCTGTCAGAAAATCCAACGAGATTCTGGTCGTATGTAAAGTACGCTGGCGGCAAGACACAATCAATGTCTTCTCTGCGCGATAGCAATGGAGATACCTTCGAAGACGGTGCTGCCAAAGCAGAGTTACTAAACACTACCTTCCGAAATGACTTCACAAAAGAAGACGAAGTAATTATTCCAGAATTCTACTCAAAAACAACTGCCAACATGAGTAACGTAGAAGTAAATATCCTCGGAGTAGCGAAGCAATTTAAATCACTTAATGAAAGCAAGTCTTCTGGTCCAGACTGTATACCAGTTAGGTTCCTTTCGGAGTATGCTGATGCACTAGTTCCATACTTAGCAATCATATACAACCATTCGCTCGACGGAAGATCCGTACCTAAAGACTGGAAAGTTGCATATGTCACACCAATATTCATGAAAGGTAGTTGGAGTAATCCACTAAATTACAGGACCATATTATTAACGTCGATATGCAGCAGGATTTTGGAACATATATTGTGTTAGAGCATTATTATTTAGCTCGAAGAAAACGGTCTATTGACACACAGTCAACATGGATTTAGAAAACATCGTTCTTGTGAAACACAACTAGCTCTTTATTCGCATGAAAAGTTGAGTGCACTTGACAATGGATTTCAGATTGATTCCGTATTTCTGGATTTCCGGAAGGCTTTTGATACTGTACCACACAAGCGGCTTGTAGTGGAATTGCGTGCTTTTGGAATATTATCTCAGTTATGTGACTGGATTCGTGATTTCCTGTCCGAAAGGTCACAGATCGTATTAATTGACGGAAAGTCATCGAGTAAAGCAATTGATTTCTGGCGTTCCTCAAGGTAGTGTTATAGGCCCTTTGCTGTCCCGTATGTATATAAACGATTAGGGAGACAATATGAGCAGTCGTATGAGGTTGTTTGCAGATGATGCTGCCGTTTATGGATTAAAGAAGTCATCAGAAGATCTAAACAAATTGCAAAAAGATACCTGTATGGTGCCAAAATTGGCAACTGACCGTAAATAACAAAAAGTATGATGTCACCCACATGAGTGCTAAAAGGAATCCGTTAAACTTCGGTTACACGATAAATCAGACAAATATAAAGGCCGTAAATTACACTAAATACCTAGGAATTACAATTACGAACAACTTAAATTGGAAGAAACACATCGAAAATGTTGTGAGGAAGGCTAACCAAAGACTGCGTTTTATTAGCAGGACTCTTAGAAAATGTAACAGATCTACTAAGGAGACTGCAAAATTGACGGAGTACATCGAAAAAGTTCAAAGAAGAGCAGTACGTTTTGTATTATCGCGAAATAGGGGAGAGAGTCTCACTGAAATGATACAGGATTTGGGGATGGCATCATTAAAACAAAGGCGTTTTTCGTTTCGGCGGAATCTTCTCACGAAATTTCAGTCAGCTCCAATATTTTTTTGCCCCTAACCTACCTAGGTAGAAACGATCACCGTGATAAAATAAGGGAAATCAGAGCTCGTACAGGAAGATATAGGTGTTCGTTCTTTCTACGCGCTATACGAGAGTGGAATAATAGAGAATTGTGAAGGAGGTTCGATGAACCCTCTGCCAGGAACTTAAATGTGATTTGCAGATTATCCACGTAGATGTAGATAACAACGCTGCCATATGCTCCTTGTTGGAAGGAATACCTTGCGTTATCTCTGATTCTGATCGCGGTGCACTGGAAGAAGAAGTGAGGCAGCATGACGTTGAGATGTTGAAAGGATGCCCTAAAGTAATGTCTCGAGGCCAGGATGGTCTTCCAACGGAATTTTATCAGGTCTTCGTCGATATCATTGGAGATACATTCACTAACGTGGTAAACGACATCATTCGTGGTATAGCGGTCCCAGAGCAAATTTCTCGAAGGACGAATAGCGCTGATACCGAAGGTACATGAAACGTGTCGTGCTGTAGAACTACGAACCATAACACTCGTGAACGCCGATTATAAACTAGCACCAAGATGCGTCGTGACGAAGATGAAGCTTTTCATGGACAAAGTCATCAGCTCATACCAGACATGTGGAGCGTCGTCGTAACATTCTCCAAGCTGCATCTGCATGCAGGGACGCAGTCTTCTACACTGCACTCAATAGGCTGTCCGCGATAATTCGATCAACTGACTTCGCCAACCCCTTCGACCGCACCAGTGACAGGTATCTATTGTTTGTCATTGCCACACTTGGCTTTAGGCAACAGTTCCCGCAGGTAATCAAGAACTTCCTCACAGGAGTGAGGTCTGTGGCTCATTAATAGCCGAAGAACGAAGCCATTTGCAAAAGAACGGTCTGTTCTGCAGGGCTGCCACTGTTGAGGTGGTCATCTTCACAGAACAAACGAATGACATTGATTTGATTCGTCAGTTACTGAGTCAGTATGAACGCGCCTCAGGTGCAGCACACGGTCGCCGTACAACAGTCCTCTCAACTGGCCAGAACGGAATTGCCGACAGATGACCTTGGTACCACGTTACGTGCGAGCACACGATATTGGTGCTTAATGTCACTGCATGCCCGCGACAAACACCGGCACTAACCTGGCGAGGAAGTTTTAATATCATATAGGAACTTTGCACAATCCAGGCAAGTAGAAGGATTAATCTGCATCAATAAGTGACACTAGTCAGTACGTTCATCCTATCCAAGGCCAGGTACATTGTTCAGATTGAAAGTGTACCAAATCTTCTATGCTGGTCAGTTTCGCAAGTTGTACATTGGCAGCTCCAGAGATCCGAGGCTTTTAAAGTCACTGCGGCGACCGGTGTACTAGACATGTCATTGCACGGCACTGCTTGCCCACCGCACAGCCACCTTGCAAGCCAACAGTCTGGATAGATCGACGGCGGTACTTTTGGCAATCCATCGGCAGATGTCCTTCTTTGGGATGTTGTTCAACTGGCGTGTCGTATTGGTTTGAATATCTGTTATGACGTCAAAGAGTTGACTCTAGATATTTTTCAGTGTCGGGCGTCCCGTACCAGATGTCTTTCGTACGTGAACTTCCTCACCAAGAGTTACTGTTTACGGAGGGCCATGGACAGGCACAGGAAGGTGCGGCGACTTTATGCTGCCGTGCTCGGACGACCACACGTCCACAAGCTGCAAATTCGGTTGTCTACATTGGACTGGCAACAGTTGTGGAAGAATATTAATCACACAGTGCTGCCACCAGATGTTCGCGGACTATGGTACAAAGTAGTGAATAACGCCTTACCAAAGAACCAGCTACTCGTGGACACCAGTCCAGCTACTTGTGGAAGGTATAGTGACCCCGACGCACGGGAACATCGATTAAAGTGTCGCCCAGTGTGGGAAATCTGACAGATCATGGTGGCATTCGTCAACGGAACATCTCCTGCAAATGTGAGTTTCAGCAGTGTTATCCTGCCGGATTTTAAACCCTTTCTAGAGGCCAGGCATAATTCGATAGTGTAGCTCCATGACCATACGGTCTATGCCGTCACAGACACTCAAATTGGTGGTACGATTTCTCACTTAATATATTTGTGGGAACACTACTTGAAAGTTAAAAAAATTGACAAATATCGACAGTTCTTTACCATCATCTTGTGGGCTGTCCTATATGATGGCTATGAGAAGGCTCTTCGTGCTTCATCTTAGAATCAGCTTTGAGGAATGTAATCCAATAGATTTTATGTTGCTGCCCTGGAGCTATGCTAAGTGTGAACGAGTTCTAGTGCTCTGAAGAGGAGTGTTGTTCGTTTTGCAGAACAGTATGTATATTTGTACATACTCGATGACCAAGGGTTCGCCCTTTCTTCGACATCTTCATAATGAGTATTCTGTGGACTCATGTCTTCCAAGAGAGCAATAGCCACGTCCATAAGGCTTCACACATACTTTCTCAGGCACCTTATCGTATGCACCTCTACTAGCCCGCCAAATCGCCCGATCCTAACACCACAGAAAATTGTGGAACTATATGTAACGACAACTGAAACATCGTAACCAACATCCCTGCAATTTGACAGCTCTGTGAGATCCACCCTGCCAGTCCAAAAAGTTTCCAGACGGGATTAATAAAAAATAAAGAAATTTAAGATAGTGGTGGTAATGCTTCTCTGTTCGCTTGAATACAGCGGACAGAGATTTCATTCAACTATGTGATAATGTCAGAAAAGTCCTTCTTTGGAATTTTGTTCAAGTGGCGTGTGTTATTGGTTTGAATATCTGTTATGTCGTAAAAGAGCTGACCGTTCATGTGAATTTATTCACTTTGTCATTTTATGATAGGTTCGTACTGATAACACAAAGTCTTGTCACCTGTGAAAAAAACTTTGCACACACTTGTCTGTTCTTCAAAACATTATGGATAACCTCATGTCCACTTGATTTAGAGACACTGTTCCATTACCATTTGTGACACAACAATACAGACAAACTACTGTTTCACGGCTACTACTTAACGCTGCCTGCTCACAGTCGACTGGTCGAGAGCACAATGTTGTTTACAGTTCTTAGTTCAAGCTGCCACAGTAGTTACTGCGCTGACGTAGCTTACACACCAGGAATAAAATCAGTCGCAGAACATTATGGGTAGACGGTGTTGTCATCAATCAGTCAGTGGTTTCAGTTGGATATGGCACACCTGAAGAAAAGCGTGATGTTTCCTGGGTCGTCTGAATTAGTGTCTGCTCTGTTTGAACTGAGAACGAATTAATGTACGGAGGTACGGTTTTCGCTTAGCTATAGCGGACAACGGGATGAATTTTCTGAAATGTAAAAGTAATTTATAACTTTCGTAGCTGCCAAATTTTGACCCAACCTGACTTTTTTATGGAACTCTTTTTTTTCTGTTGCCCTGGAACGTGCATTCGAAGAGAACTCCAGTATATGTGTAATTTGATGAAATAGTAACAAGGCAACAACGTCGCATACCACTGACTCGCCACCAGGAGAAGAGATCCCAGAAAAGTTATCCCCACTGTATCTAAGGTAAGCAAATATGTGACTCATGTACAATTCATTTATCTAATTCATAACTGCGCAGTAGCTCCCATATTTTAATTTTTTGCTGGTGATGGGTGGCTAGAACTTGGGATATGGAGTATTTTTAATATTTTGAAAGAGGAATGGCGACTTGTAATTAGCCATAGAAATTCCAGTTCTGACACTGTTAAAAATCTATGTATGTCGACTTTTAGATCATTTGCTTGAAAGAAAAACTCTTGTCTGAACTATATTTTTTCCTTTCTCTCAGAGCTAGGGGGGAGTGAGGCGGTGGACCCCCTAGCCCCTGGGCGTAACTGTCATATCTAGTGCTGTCAATATTGATCTATCCGCCCCCGGTAGCTGAGTGGTCAGAGCGACAGAATGTCATTCCTAAGGGCCCAGGTTCGATTCCCGGTTGGGTCGGAGATTTTCTCCGCTCAGGGACTGGGTGTTCTGTTGTCCTAATCATCATCATTTCATCTCCATCGACGCGCAAGTCGCCGAAGTGGCATCAAATCGAAAGATTTGCACCCGGCGAACGGTCTACCCGACGGGTGGCCCTAGTCACACGACATTTTTTTTTAAATATTGACCCTCAGCACTGATACATACTACAAAGCTATTCCAGGCAGAAAATACTATATGTTGAATTTCATCCGGGCTCATCACAACACAGGCTCGTGTTATCCGGCATTTCATTTCTTCGGTACTCGAGAGTATATCCTTGTACACTTCTTGTTTTCATTTTAAAACCATAAACGTCCAGAGACATTAAGTGTGGTTAATGTGCAGGACCATTTTGATACTGTTGCTACTGGATTTGCAGCTGCTGCAGCTGCTGCTGCAGCTGCTGCAACTGCACTTGGAAACCGTAAAGTAATTCTGCATCCCTTGTGTAGCGCTACATGGATGTGGGCGAGTTATTTAGGTACCATGAGTTGGTAGGAGGTGAATTTGCTCGTGAGGCTGAACAGCAGAGGACCCAGGGTGCTGGTCCCGGCGTGGCAGGATCAGTCTACCATTAAGGCCCGGTCCTGAGTACAAAGGCAGTAAGCAGCTTGGCTGCAAGTGGGTAAACTCCAGAGCACGTGGAAGGTGGTGGCTTGTTTGGCCGACGTGCAGAACATTCACCAGAATGGTGGAGTTGAGGCCGGCCGAAGTGGCCGTGCGGTTAAAGGCGCTGCAGCCTAGAACCGCAAGACCGCTACGGTCGCAGGTTCGAATCCTGCCTCGGGCATGGATGTTTGTGATGTCCTTAGGTTAGTTAGGTTTAACTAGTTCTAAGTTCTAGGGGACTAATGACCTCAGCAGTTGAGTCCCATAGTGCTCAGTGCCATTTGAACCATTTGGTGGAGTTGAATGCAGTCTGAAAGATGGCTTCTTACAGCTCTTCGAAAATCTATAATAAATCACATTTGAATAATAAAGCAAATCTATATACATCGGTGATCTTATAAAAATGAGGCACATCCAACGACTATATTTCCAATATCTTCAAAAACTACAGAAGTTAATATTTTATGGTGACTAAATATTTTCAGAATGAACCCTAAAATTAACAACTTTTAAACACTTCATGCAGTTTCAAGAAACGATATCTCAAATGACAGCATTGTGCTATAGCTATCATACCTGAAACCTACATATTTGTGTCTACTTTATTTATTGACTTCTGATGTCTTTTGTATCTTTTTTATTATGCAAATGTTTGTCAGAGCATTGTATCCTCAACAATAACGCAGCAAATGAATGCAGCAACCTCATACCTTGCCATACTTGTGTAATTACTAAATGAATATGTTACTATTTTTGCCAGATATTTCCTTAACTACTGATTATAGCTGAGATTTAAAAAAAATAATTTAATAGTGTTCAATCACATGTGTTAACCGACACCACCATTGAAAAGGAGCCCAGTTATCACTTCTATCAAGCAGAGTTAAATTATTCTTTAAGCATTATTTAATGACCTTTTTACTGTTAATTAATGTGAGTGCACATGATCAATAATATTGAATTATTTAACTATGGGCCAGTTATTACTTTTATTTATTGTGAATGGTATGATTGTGACCAATTGCATATAACATTCTTATATTTAAATACTTTTATATTATATTAGTTTATTGAAGAAAGTGGTCAAATTGAGTAAAAATCATCGCTGTAGAATATAAGAATGTTGTATTTTAGGTACAGTCAGCTTTCAGGCAATGGAGAAGCAGGCAGTGGTGGAACACTGCTGGAGCCTGGTGAGGACAGACACTTTTCGAGTGATGCACTCAAGGGAGTGATTTGGGAGACTTTAACGTGAGTTCTTGAAGAAGACACTTTGTCAAGTCCAGGAAGAAGGCTGACCTGCCTGTCATAACATGTGGTATTTGATTATGAAAGTGTGTGAATCTGCAGGGCCATTATAAGCGATGGAGCTTACAACGATTAAGCAGTCACCCAGAATGTGTGGCCCAGATGAGGTTTGTGGGCCAGTTAGTTCAAAATCTGAATGTGGTAGTGTTGTTAGGTAAGATATAAACCGGTTCAGGGTGGTGAATTATCGCTACAAGATTTTAACATTTGAGTGTTTTTACGTTAGGTCTTGAAGAAGATACTTTTACGTAAGTTCTTCAAGAAGACAATTTTCGAGCTATTCTTTTAAACAGAGACGTGAATTGCCCAATTACCTAAGGTATGAGTAACTGCAGGCAGAGAAACAATTGGTTTGCTCGTGTGGACTGCTGGTTAGAGAAGCTGCCTCTCAGCAGAATATCCTCAAGATAAAGTCCCAATTGGGGGCTTATCCACGATATGAATCTAATCCCTTTAGAACTGCAGATGTAACTCTAACACTTCACAATATTCTGTGACCCAGGTAACAAACCTGTTGCATGATAGGCAGTTTTCATGGGGATTCCGAGCATAAGATTTTTCAGCATTTATATGCGTGAAAATCTGTAGCAGAAATTAGGAGTAGTGAATAACTTAAAGAAAAAAGAAGAAGCTATGAGGAGGTGTGCAGAGTTTCAGTCTGGTGCAACCAACGGCAGTGACTTTGACGGAGGCCCAAGCAGCAGCAACAGCCATTGCAGCATAGGCATGACATTAAGTTCATTGACATTGGCATCAGCAGCATCTACAGTTTCGGCAGCAGCAGCAAAGCAGTAGCACCGGTCAACGGTCATGACCGACAAGTGAAGTATATATGTGCCGAAAGTGTGAATATGTATGAATGTGCGGGGTCATTATCAGCGATGGAGCTTACAACGATTAAGCAATCACCCAGATGCCAGAATGTGTGGTCCGGATAAGGTTAGTGTGGCAACTCAAAATCTGAACGTGGTAGTGTTGACAGGTACGATATAAACGGGACAGATGTCCAGAATCATAGATGGGCGATGTAATTGTGGTTGATTCAGTAGTATGGGCCATTATCAGCGATGGAGCTTACAACGATTAAGCAATCACCCAGATGCCAGAATGTGTGATCCGGATAAGGTTAGTGTGGCAACTCAAAATCTGAACGTGGTAGTGTTGACAGGTACGATATAAACGGGACAGATGTCCAGAATCATAGATGGGCGATGTAATTGTGGTTGATTCAGTAGTATGGTTAAGAGAGTGACTGACAAATTTGAACTCTGTTGTAGGGGCTCTGAAACAGAACTAGGGTCGAAAATTGAAAATGTAGAGGCAAAAATTGAGAAAGTAGAGACGAATATAGAAAGTGTAAAAGCTGAGGTGGAAAAAATGAAATCACAGATTGGAGGGATGGTAGATACGAAACTAGAGGCTATAACGGCAGATGTTGGAAATATTTCTGAGGAGGTTGGCGTGCTTAACACCAAGTCAACATAATGGCAAAAGATTTAGGGACAAGTTAGAAAAGACGCAAAACGAATTGGGCAGGGAGGTAAAGAATTACATGCAGAGGCAATATGAGCTTGAGGAAGTGACAACTAAATAGGTTAAAAATTCGGTGGGCAGGGAGGCAGAATGTGAGACAGAGGTGCTTAAAAACAGGGAACATTTTGAATCAGGAATAAATAACGAAGCTTTTCAGTGGGAACAGCTGATTCAAGATGTACGGGCAAAATTAAATTCTATAGAAGTGAATCAGGCTACTACTGTGATAGGTGTTCGATGGGTTAATCCAGGAACGACAGTGTTCCGCAAATGATGGGAAATACCAGCGAGTTGATTTTATTGCTGCATGTTGAGATGGCTTTGTGCGAGGGATGTTGTAAGAAGCTAAAATGAAATTCACAAAAAGGCCTCTTTAGGGCAGCACACAGTCACTGGAAAATTTAATGTGTTCTTCATTTACTACCAATGAAGTATACGAGAGTTGTTTCCTGAATTAATTCTGAACTGAACTGAAGCAAACGGTACTTTTACATGAGCTGCTAAATGCAGTAAATTTCAAACACGGATACCGGCCGATGCAGAATTTTTGTGTGCATGAGCTGGTTAAGTTGACATATGTATATCATCTGCTGGGACTATTAACAGAGATCATGATGCTCAAGAGATGCTTCCTGGAACTTTTACAATGGGATCTTTTTCATAGTCCGACACATTCTAACGACGGACTTTTAGGTTTTGTTCAAAAATCAGATGAAACACTGAAATTCAAGCCACCTAATGGGAACAGTAGATAGAGAAATGAGTACCAGAACGGGAACAACAATAATCATCAAAACAATCATTAGCATGACAGCCAAAATAATCATAATTGTAATGGTAATAATAATTTTCAAAGGAGAAATGGAAACCGGGAACTGGGGTTTAAGGGGCAGCCGCCTCATGACTTTCAACAGCAGAATAAGAGGTTGAAAATCTCGGGCTCGCCAAATCTCAGGGCAGGAGGTGGCGTAATAAACTGGCGCTGACAAGGACAAGATATTTTAAAAATTTTGAGCAAACTGAAAATTCGGCAAAGCCACAAATGGTGGAAATAGAGGTAATAAGAAGTAAGAATAAAATGAAAAAGTGCTGAAGTTACGAAGGCTGAAGCTACTGATTAACATATCTCTATTGTGCGAAGTGAAATGAAGGATCTTGATGGAAACATGAATTGTGAGTATAAGTAGAAGTGTGAATGTGGAAATAATATGTTAGGCAGTAAGTTAAAGCATTAAGCGACGGAGGCCTCTAAGATGAAAGGAAAAGCAACGGAAACAGAAGAAGATCAGAGTTTGGCGAAATTCGAGTGTACTGTTAATTCCGATGCGGTGCAGTGCAGGAGCGGCAATTTGTGTGATGTATCGGAGGAGGCTGATGGAGTTATTGATGGTGATTTTTAAAATATATCGAAGGATTTAAAGTAAGATTAAGCAAATAGGCTTATAGGTTACCGGCGGATGTCAATGAATTTAACTGTAATAAAGCCTGTAGTGATTCGGCGGAAATACGAGAGATTTTATTTAAGGGAGATGAAATAAGATTTGTGTTTAATTGTGAGGAGGGTGCAGCTTCTGATATCGTTACTTCAGAGGCTGGGAATAATATGTTTGATGCTAATGAGGACGACGATGTGACGAATTTACAGGATAATTTTGAGGCAGATCAGGAGAGTCTAGGAAAAGATAATGAGATTGAGGGTTTCTCTGAAGTTATAATGTGTACCATAAATAAGGAGGAAAAAAGAAGGGTTGTCGAAGATGATATTTTGAGAGAGCAATTTATAGAGGGGAATGTGTATACTAGACCTATCCAAACCCCACATGTACCACTTTCATTATGAGTTTGCGAAAACTGATTCTGCAGATCCTAAATTACTTTATATAGATACAGATTGGGTGAAGAACTCTGATCCATATGAAGTAATGAGGTATCACGGTAACGAATTCGACATGTCTCATTAATGGTTGATCCTTATGGCATTGTTCCACAGAACAACAAGGTTTTCGGCCTTTTGAAAGACGATGTGAATGGATTGCCGATTGTGGAGTTTGTAGGTTTGGAATCAAAAATGTATGTGTATCGCACAATGGAAGGTACCACAAGGAGGCGGGCTAATGGTGTGCGTAGTATGGCATCGAGAGCCCTCTCTACTGATGAGTATTTGTGGTGCCTGTACAGAGGTGTTCGCGGTGCTGCACTGCAGCCACCGCGTATGATATGGCAGACTAGTATTCGATCGACACGAGGTGTACACTGTGCTACAGTCTAAAATCGGTCTGTGGCCTCATAACGATAGAAGAGTCCTTTGTGATGACGGGACTGGAACTCTCCCGTACTGACACTACTCATTTGTAGCGAGAGAAGTGGTGGAGGACTGATTGATGGAGAGGGAGAGCATGAGAGAGAGAGAGAGAGAGTGTGTGTCTGCAGAGTAGTATATGACCTTTTTATCATCGTGTAAGTAATTCTGTGTGTGTGTGTGTGGGGGGTGGGGAGGGGGTTGGGTTTGTGGTGTAAATATTTTTTTATTTATGTGTATGTGTACTATATATACGTGTATATATGTGCACAATGTGTGAAAAAATCATATATATATATATATATATATATATATATATATATATATATATATATATTACAAAAAGGTACGGCCAAAATTTCAGGGAACAGTCCTCACACACAAATAAAGAAAAGATGTTATGTGGACATGAGTCCGGAAACGCTTAATTTCCATGTTAGAGCTCATTTTAGTTTCGTCAGTATGTACTGTACTTCCTCGATTCACCGCCAGTTGGCCCAATTGAAGGAAGATAATGTTGACTTCGGTGCTTGTGTTGACATGCGACTCATTGCTCTACAGTACTAGCATCAAGCACATCAGTACGTAGCATCAACAGGTTAGTGTTCATCACGAACGTGGTTTTGCAGTCAGTGCAATGTTTACAAATGCGGAGTTGGCAGATGCCCATTTGATGTACGGGGCAATAGCCGTGGCGCGGTACGTTTGTATCGAGACAGATTTCCAGAACGAAGGTGTCCCGACAGGAAGACGTTCGAAGCAATTGATCGGCGTCTTAGGGAGCACGGAACATTCCAGCCTCTGACTCGCGACTGGGGAAGACCTAGAACGACGAGGACACCTGCAATGGACGAGGCAATTCTTCGTGCAGTTGACGATAACCCTAATGTTAGCGTCAGAGAAGTTGCTGCTGTACAAGGTAACGTTGACCACGTCACTGTATGGAGAACCAGTTGTTTCCGTACCACGTACAGCGTGTGCAGGCACTATCAGCAGCTGATTGGCCTTCACGGGTACACTTCTGCGAATGGTTCATCCAACAATGTGTCAATCCTCATTTCAGTGCAAATGTTCTCTTTATGGATGAGGCTTCATTCCAACGTGATCAAAATGAAAATTTTCACAATCAACATGTATGGGCTGACAAGAATCCGCAACCAATTGTGCAATCACGTCATCAACACAGATTTTCTGTGAACGTATGGGCAGGTATTGTTGATGATGTCTTGATTGGGTCCCATGTTCTTCCACCTACGCTCAATGGAGCACGTTATCATGATTTCATACGGGATACTCTACCTGTGCTGCTAGAACATGTGCCTTTATAAGTACGACACAACATGTGGTTCATGCACGATGGAGCTCCTGCACATTTCAGTCGAAGTGTTCGTACGCTTATCAACAACAGATTCGGTGACGGATGGATTGGTAAAGGCGGACCAATTCCATGGCCTCCACGCTCTCCTGACCGCAACCCTCTTGACTTACATTTATGGGGGCATTTGAAAGGTCTTGTCTACGCAACCCTGGTACTAAATGTAGAGACTCATCGTGCTCGTATTGTGGACGGCTGTGATACAATACGCCATTCTCCAGGGCTGCATCAGCGCATCGGGGATTCCATGCGACGAAGGGCGGATGCATGTATCCTCGCTAACGGAGGACATTTTGATCATTTCCTGTAACAAAGTGTTTGAAGTCACGCTGGTACGTTCTGTTGCTGTGTGTTTGCATTCCATGATTAACGTGTTTTGAAGAGAAGTAGTAAAATGAGCTCTAACATGGAAAGTAAGCGTTTTCGGACACATGTCCACATAACATATTTTCTTTCTTTGTGTGTGAGGAATGTTTCCTGAAAGTTTGGCCGTACCTTTTTGTAACACCCTGTATATATATGATTTTTTCACACATTGTGCACAGACACATACACACACACACACACACACACACACACACATACATACATATATATATATATATATATATATATATATATATATATAGAGGGTGGTCCATTGATAGTCAAACGGATATCAACTGCGTTTTTAAAAATAGGAACCCCCATTTTTTATTGCATAATCGTGTAGTACGTAAAGAAATATGAATGTTTTAGTTGGACCACTTTTTTCGCTTTGTGATAGATGGCGCTGTTATAGTCACAAACATATGGCTCACAATTTTAGACACACAGTTGGTAACAGGTAGGTTTTTTAAATTAAAATGCAGAACGTAGGTATGTTTGAACATTTTATTTCGGTTGTTCCAATGTGATACATGTACCCTTTTGAACTTATCATTTCTGAGAACGCATGCTGTTTCAGCGTGATTACCTGTGAATACCACATTAATATATATATATATATATATATATATATATATATATATATATATATATATATATTGATGCTGACATGCTTCTTTTCTTTCAGCGATGGATCCATGGGGTACTTTGCCAATGTGTCCATAGAGATGCCAAACTATTCTATTTACATGACGCACATGAATAGTTTTCGAGTTTCACTTGCTGTTAGCAGTCCAAGATTGATTAGTTTCTAAGTATACACAGTCCATCAGAATTATTGTTCAACCTCCGCTATTGATACTCTTGAATTTAGTTGTAGTAGTAAAAAAAAGTGTCTCCGCATTAGTTTTTAGCGTATATTTAAAAAAATGTAAAATCATTCCCATCCAGTGCTACTGGAACATAAATTTTAAAAATTATTCTCAACCAATTTTACTGTTGTAGCGTGTAAATTAAAAGTATATCTTCATTGAAACATCAGAGTCAAATTGTACCTCAAGAACTGAACTATATCTCAAAAATGAAATTGTATGTCTGTCAAATCAATAAATGAAGAAAAATTCGTTACCATAAGACTTTGCTTTTATTATTTACAAAATACCATCCCCTATCACACTGTGTGCATATAAAGGAAGTGCTTGACACAAAGGACGCTAGTTTTTTGAAGATGAGTGATATTAAAGAAGTGCGGTTTAAGATGATAGATAACAAAATATATAGAATGGTTTTATTGGATTACGAATTGGCTTTGGGATAAGGAGGACTCCAAAGACATATAGCAAAAATATCTATGATTATATCTCTTGTGCTTGAAGAAAACCTTAGACATAGCAGCTGGGCAAAACTGTGCACTATCAATGTGGGAACAGGGTGAAGAGAAATCATACACGTATTATGAGGTAAAAATTCATTTACTTGTCATCCGACGTGAAAGTAATTTTGCATTTTCATAAGGAGAGACAGCAACACTATTTTCACACTCATCTTCTTGAGTCGATGGTGAGCAGGACACCCTTAGAATTCCAGGTCTTGAACTGCAGAAAACTTGAAAATTCAACGTATCCATGAGATCTCCTCCTTCCCTTTCATATAGATGATGGTATCCGTATGTTCGAATTATCGAAGCGACGTCACCATATCTTTATAGGGTATGCTAGGATCATCCCAGTGAATTTCATGATCGAAATGTGATAACCACTTTGCACTCTTCCGTGTTTTAGCGCACTTCAATCCTTGAGCGACCTCGGTGATGCAATATTTGCTGAGAATGTCTCTATTATCCCGGCATCTTCTGTGTAAGCTACGAATGCAACATATTTAAAGATGAACTGTCTGCGCTCATCACTATAGAAACCCTGACCGTTTGCAATGGTGTTCACACTTTGAGATACCATTGTGGAATTCTCTGGGTATTGTGCAGCATCTGTTCATTTATACAGCTCGTTGCACAACACTGGTGAGCTGGCTGTAGTTAACCATATGGTCATGTAGAACCAGACCATGAACTGTAGTTTGTTCTAGGAAATTTGCCCAAGACTGAAATTCAATTCGTACATCTATAGGTCCAGATTTAATTATCTCGTTCTGTTTTGAGCAGTGTATTACGATGGTCGGTTACACCTCCTTGAATATCCGTGGAATGAGTAGGCACCCTTCTTCTTCTTCAGCACTTTCATAGTAAGAAGTACGAAACCTAGCATACATGTCACATGCTAGACTGTATACATTTTAATCCCACAGCAGGTGTAAAATTTCATATGGGAAGAATTCTGAATTCAGGTAGACTCTGGCAACTTGCAGTTGTCAAATATAGTGGAATGATTTGCTATATTCCCCATTCTATCAGTCTGAAACGCAAGTATGATGAATCTAGGTGTCTCTAGATGCGAAGAGGTTTAAATAGTGTGTTTGTCTGCTTGCCGTCTGTAGCACTGGGTACTCGAAAACCTCCACGAATGGAATGTTAGTGATAGATATGTACCGGAATTCAGAACTTTTAAAAGCTTTAAAATCTCCTCGTTTGATACACTGATGTGAGGCATTTTCCACATTACCTCGCTTATTGCGATCATTGATGGAGAGGGAGAGTAGTATATGACCTTGAGCTTCTTTGATGTATGAGTTATTACCAGTCGCACTCCGTACCAGAATGAGTTCCTCTCTAGCATTCATAATAACCTGCTTCTTGTCCTCAAAGTAGCCCCTAGGCTCTTTTAGAGGTATGCATGCAGTAAATCGTTTGTACCCTGCAACTGTTCTATCTGTCAGTTTGTCTATGAGCCATCCTGCATATTCTAAACCATTCAGATCGGTGGGTGATGCAGAGACGTATCTTTTGAGGGTTGGTGTTACACTGACATTGCGTGTACGGTCGATCTCAGGCCCACTAAGTTCATATCGTATCTCTTGAAACAGTAATGCTAAAGCGTTACATGTAAGCTTGGATCTCACTGTAGCGATGCCGTTGGTTTTCTTGAATTTTCCCTCGAAATATACGAAATTCTTGCAGTGAAGCTTCAGCGCGTCTTGGTGCTGGATGACATTCATCATTCTTGTTAAAAGTGGTTGATGCATAAGGTTTATACGAGAAGTATTACTTATGTATAATTTGCTCATCATACTCGGCTGCACTGGTTATACTGAGTGAGGATGTCATTGCGAGGTTTCAAGCCAACTGATTCAAGAAACTCGTTGTCCACATGTGTCATCACTTTGCGGTTCGCCAGCGAAGTGGTGTGCTGTGGATTGCATGCTCTGATTTTATACCGTACGCCCATCCTGCCTTAGATGTAATCTAAAATAATTTCCTCACCGCGAAAGTCAACAAGTTGATTATTCTGGTCCATAATACGCAACTCCAAATAGTCCAATGTCTGAACTGTCACTGGAAGGTATACTCCATTGGTGAGAGTCTCAGCAACGTTATACCCTGTTGCAACTGAGGATAACAATCCGTAAATAGTATGAATCAGACCGTCGTTGAGATAGGAGTTCGTTACATTGCTACACTCGACTCGGGTTGTGCTGACTGGCAGTATGTGCACAGTCTGATCTGACTTGCAAAATTTACTAGGGTCCTTCTTCAAAACCTATCCTTTTGTGAAACCCAGTCGGTGCCCTACTGAACCTTTCTGGTTAAAGTCAATCGTTGCATCCACAGTATTTATTTCAGATTTAACTGTATTGATGTTTGCACCTAGCTCAATACCTTTTCCAGGTAGTTAAAGACTTCGTTTAAATCGTCGATATCCTATGCACCAAGTTCTATTCCCACAATGTCTTTTTCACCATTAATATCCAGTTATACGTCTCCAGTCCAATCAATACAATACTTCACTCACCAATACTCAAATCAATTTGCGGAAAGTAATTTGCACGTAATACTGACGATCGTTCTTTTAGAGTCAAAGTATACGACATTATATCCAAACCTTAACTGATGAAGGATTGTTTAAAGCTTTTCCTTATATTTTCTTCTTCTTTGTAAATGTCATAAGAAACATGATGCATAGATGGCCGCAGAGGTGTGTATTAAAGTGCTGATAGCGCCGAAAATTGTAGAAAACACGTATTCTGCTAGTGAAGTACCGTTGCAATTCATCTGGCGGTTGCAGGTCACCGGATGAGTCGAAATAGTAGGCGGTATTTGCATTTTTCGTTACTTATGACTCCCAATGGGTGCCAGGACCTCCAGCAACATTTAAATTTACAATACTACATTCACCGGTTTTCCACATAGTCTTCGGTAATGTATCCCGTATAAACATACCACGGAATCTTCGAATGTTGATTTTTTTTCTGACAAACTTAAGAAGAATTCTATTTGTGTGTGGCTGATCTCGTAGGAACACTAACGGGCCTTTTTTAAAATTTATGAATAGACAAAGGCCATTCCTGTACGGTTTCAAGAATAGTCCATTTTCAATGGCTGAGACTTCCATCATGCGGTTATGTCTTCTTGCTTCCTCTAACTGCGCTTGGGGGTTTTGCATGTTCTTGACTGTTCGAGCAATAGTTGCAGCATCACCAGCGAGGGTCCACACCGCCGAGAGAGCGGGGAGAGCTGGGATGAGGAATGGAAGAGAACAACCCGACGTCTTGGGTACTGGTAAAACTCAAGGTGCTTTAACCGATTATCTTCTTCTTTTCTCTCTCTTCTGATTCAGAGCGTTTTTAGCTGCATACATCACTGTCAGGATGCAGTTCTTCAAACACCTTTGCTTCCCACTATCCTTCTTTACTTCACAACATCCAGCATAAATAACTCGCTTGAAATTCTTCACTCCTAAACCCGAATTAATTTTTCCACTCATGGTTTCATTAAATGTTTTATTAACTTCAAATGCTGCGATGCGTTGCCCTATGCCAGTATCCTTTCTTCTGCATATCACCTTAGCTCTATCAGCTAAAATCCTGTGGCAATGTGACAACTTGAGAGATCATTATTTGCAGCGTATGCAACGTCGTGTTCCATACACGCTTCGTTGAGCAGATTAAACCCCTTATCACCTCACGCCAACAGTTTTGAAGCTATGTTCCAGGTCTACAGTAATTATATCCCGGAATGTGTAATTCCACTGGCAGTTTGTCTAGAATACCACCAACAACTCTAATCTATCTCCTAGCACGCACGTTATGCTACTGCGGTGGTTGTGGACTGAGCGCCCCATTACATAGCAAATCGTTAGCATCAATCCAACTGTCTTTTACTGCAAGAAAACCACGCCATTTGACTAGCGCTCGACCTCTTATGACTCTCTCCACAAGAAAAACATACGGTTCTGAACTTTTCTGCAACTCTTCGGTGTAGAAGCAACCTGCTATTTCTTCACCTTTACTATCAATCAAGGTATGCGTTCTAGTACTCGTTCTTTGCAGACTTGAAACTGTAAATATCTCTGCTGACCAGTTTGGCAGGTATGGTTTCTCAAGTGCTGTCTTGTGTTTTGAGATATGTATCGAATCACCTACATTAAATTTCTGTTTATGTGGACGCAGAATTTCAATGCGATAGTACACCGCGCCCATGAGTTCATTATTACGAACATTGATTTGTTTCATATTTATTGTTCTATGTTTAGTTCGATTATACTGAGCAATTATTTCTGGGAGGATATCTGTCCATTTGCATGAGCCGCGAAGAATAAAACGCATCCACATTTCACCTTTTTTTGTTCTGTTCAGATGATCCACGATACTCGCCTTCAGGTGGGTGAATGTTGAATAGTGATGTATTCCGTAGCGCTGCATCATGATCTTGAAATACCTATTGTAAAACTCTCCACCGTGATCGCTTTTGGAGGTTTCCTGGCATCGATTTGCCCCGTCTGCAACAAATGCTCAGACACATCCGGAACATTATTCCCCGTTTTTATTTTAACAGGTTGTATCCAGGCCAATTTGGAGTATGTATCAGTAACCATTAAAATAAATGTGAATCCATTATTCTCATGTGAATATTCCCCCATATCTACAAGATCAGCCTGCCATAAGCCATCCAAACCTTTAATCATAACATTCCTACGAGGGTATGTTTTGTTCGCTGGTTTGTGCAGAATTTGAACTACTGCCTCCATACTTACTCGATGATACCTCTCTATCTAAGCTCGGAGATTACTGAAACAACTTCATTCGAATGATCTGTGTTACCTGCAGCAGCCGATGCCATGAGCAGGGTAGTCGATCTATTAGTTTGTTGGGGTCGTCATAACATACTGTATATACTGCGGGATTCGATTGTTCACTGCTTTATGCTCAATGTCAATACCACCACCGCTGCTGGTGTTGCTTTCACTATCGAGTATTGGTTTTAATATGGTTTTATATTTCTTGTTGCTTCGGCTTTTTGCGATCTTACGTACGTCAGTCAAATGTAGTATTCCACTGTACATTTCTCTATCATTAACTGAATCATTTATGGTTTTCTTCTTGGATCTTAGGAAAATGAGATTTATTATGTCAGGTTTTCTCTCAAACTGCCTGCCACTAGTCTATATTACGTCATCAGTAAAATTTGTAGGCTGCGTACCCAGCATGTGCAGTCTTCCCCTGCTGACGCCGAATGTTCTATTTGCTATCTGGCCAAGTGCATATCGAATAATGAATTCGTCAGTAGCAAAACACTATCGTTATCGTGTGGTTTTATTTTTGCTGAGAGCTGCCTGAGAAATTCAGCAAGTGGCTTAAAGGTCTCTCTTAGTGTTTGCTGTCGATCCATATGCCATAACCTTAGCGATCGTAATTACTCTCGAATGGCATTCCGCGCGTGAATGACTTTCTGCTTCGTTGAAATTTAGATGTATATTACGCACACTTCTCTGCAGCGTTAAGCTTTATATATCCACCCTTCTTCCTCGTATTATGTGGCTGCTCCCCCATCTCAATAACAAGGGCCTCTACAGCTATTTTCCCCACAACAGCGTCAACATTTTGAGTTAAATCAGTTACTTTCCTACCGATTTTATTGCCTACCTCATTTGTTTACTCTTAGAAGAGTCCAGTAATACATCTGTAGGTCCCTGCGCATAACTCCAACTTTATGCACGATAGTCTCAATTTTCGAACCCTTGTACAAGCGAATGATTTGTCTATGTACACCCATTCTCTCGCGTTGAGAGCCAGACATGTTCGCGGATTTGTCCATGGTGCTGCGTATGCTGACGTACTCACCTCTCTTACCAGGCTATATATACATAAACTCTTCGAAGTTTCACCTACATCTACCATCATTCAGTTTTCTTGTTATATCAATAACGAGAAACCCATACTGTGAATGATTCCAGCAATCAGCACATATCTTTACAAAATCACTGAACGACATATTATTCCTACATGCGCATGGTAAATGTGTTTTAAATTCAGATTGTCTGGTTTGAAGGCTATAATGAGATTTGGATTATCTGTAATCAACTTTTTTGGGATTCTGGAATATATTTATCTTAGGTAAAATACATCAGCACCCATACAACGACCGATACAGAAATATTTTCGAATTTGGCCTTGGTTTTCCACAGTAACATCGTCAACTATCAACACAGCGTTAGGCTTTACTTTTTTGGACAGGGGGATATCACTGGTTTCACTGAATGCCTTTTACACCGCGCTATATCTCCTGTAGTAGCTGATACTTGTCTTGAAACAGTATTTCTGAGCATACAGAAACATATTCAAATCGGACATCACCTACATATGTTAGCAGCGACATGAGCACACTAGTCTTACCACAATTGGATGGACCTACAGTAATTGCTCGTGTATTGTCAGGAAGGAGTATTTCATTCTTCTTCTTCTTTTTCAGGTTTTCTTCTGCATCTTCACAGGACCAGTCACCAACAACAAAGCCCTTGTGATGAGGATGTTTCACCCATCCCGCCATGATACCGACTAAATCAGGTACGACAAGTAGAGAGCATATAGAAAGACACACGCGCGCACTCTCTCTCTCTCTCCCCCCCCCCCCTCTCCCTCACACACACACACACACACACACACACACACACACACACACACACAGTTGAAAGGATGGGAACAATATGTGTAGCCTCAATAGCTCTGTCACTTAACCAACTGAGCCACAATTGCTACACAGAGATCACCACTGTGGCCGAGCGGTTCTAGGCGCTTCAGTCCGGAACTGCGCTGCTACTACAGTCGCAGGTTCGCATCCTGCCTCGGGCATGGATGTGTGTGATGTCCTTAGGTTAGTTAGGTTTAAGTAGTTCCAAGTCTAGAGGACTGATGACCTCAGCTGTTAAGTCCCATAGTGCTTAGAGTCTTTTTTTTTTTTTTTTTGCTGCACAGAAAATTCAACTACACATACATACACACACACACACACACACACACACACACATATATATATATATATATATATATATATATATATATATATATATATAGGGTGAGTCACCTAACGTTACCGCTGGATATATTTCGTAAACCACATCAAATACTGACGAACCGATTCCACAGACCGAACGTGAGGAGAGGGGCTAGTGTAATTGTTTAATACAAATCACAAAAAAATGCACGGAAGTATGTTTTTAACACAAACCTACGTTTTTTTTAAATGGAACAACGTTAGTTTTGTTAGCAAATCCGAACACACAAACAAATACGTAATCAGTGCCGTTTGTTGCATTGTAAAATGTTAATTACATCCGGAGATATTGTAACCTAAAATTGACGCTTGAAACCTCCGACGCTCAGTTGCGTGTTGTAACAAACAGCTGAAACATACATCGCGTTTCTACAGAATGATCTGCCAAGTTGCTCGAAAATGTCCAACTGGAAACGCGTCGACGTATGTGGTATCAGCATGATGGTGCACCTGCACATTCCGCAATTAACACTAGGCTGACCCTTGACAGGATGTTCGACGGGCGTTTCATAGGACGTGGAGGACGCATAAATTGGCCAGCACGGTCTCCTGATCTTACACCTCTGGACTTCTTTCTGTGGCGTACGTTAAAGGAGAATGTGTACCGTGATGTGCCTACAACCCCAGAGGATATGAAACAACGTATTGTCGCAACCTGCGGCGACATTACACCAGATGTACTGCGGCGTGTACGACATTCATTACGCCAGAGATTGCAATTGTGTGCAGCAAATGATGGCCACCACATTGAACATCTATTGGCCTGACATGTCGAGACACACTCTATTCCACTTCGTAACTGAAAACGGAAACCACGTGTGTACGTGTACCTCACCCCTCACGGTAATGTACATGTGCATCAGTGAAAAAGACCAATAAAAAGTTGTTAGCATGTGGAAGTAATGTGCTGTTCCAGTCTTTTCTGTACCTAAGGTCCATCACCGTTCCCTTTGGATCCCTACGTAATTCGGTGCTCTCCGATACACACGATCGAACAGCGGAGGAGTGGTACTCAAGCGTCAACTTTAGGTTACAATATCTCCGGACGTAATTAACATTTTACAATGCAACAAACGGCACTAATTACGTATATGTTTATATGTTCAGATGTGCTAACAAAACTAACGGGGTTCCTTTTAAAAAAACGTAGGTTTGTGTTAAAAAACATACTTCCGTGCATTTTAATATGGTTTGTATTAAACAATTACACTAGCCTCTCTCCTCACGTTCGGTCTGTGGAATCGGTTCGTCAGCATTTGATGTGGTTTACGAAATATATCCAGCGGTAACGTTAGGTGACTCACCATATATATATATATATATACCAGTACTCCAGTATTGCATATGTTTGAGATTATATATACACATTATGTATTTAAATATCGTACATCGGCTGAAGTATTTCAAAAAAATAATCAGACTCTTCCTTTATCTTCTTTGCACCTGTACAATATATCTCAAATAAAACTTCTTGATAAGTAATAAATTCAGTGTGTATATGCTTCAAACCGATGGGCAGCTCACAGTACTCTGGTTTTTCATATGTTCATTTAACCTGTTTCCCTTTTGGCTCTGTGTTCATGCAGGAACAATGATACAGTTCCAAATCATCAACATGTCCAGTGTGCACGTGTATGAAGTCTACAACTCTGTATGCGGAGTCAATGCTTGGCAATCACCAACTGAGTCTCTCCAACGCAAGGTGTAGCACAGTATCCACATCGTACAATTTCATAACTGAGGTATATATATATATATATATATATATATATATATATACACTCCTGGAAAGCGACGCACGGATGCACGCCAAGACCGTAGGATCCTACACAGTGCCGTAGGGGACCGCACCGCCACTTCCTAGCAAATTAGGGACACTGTTGCTCCTGGGGTATTGGCGAGGACCATTCGCAACCGTCTCCATGAAGCTGGGGTATGGTCCCGCACACCGTTAGGCCATCTTCCGCTCACGCCCCAACATCGTGCAGCCCGCCTCCAGTGGTGTCGCGACAGGCGTGAATGGAGGGACGAATGGAGACGTGTCGTCTTCAGCGATGAGAGTCGCTTCTGCCTTGGTGCCAATGATGGTCGTATGCGTGTTTGGCGCCGTGAAGGTGAGCGCCACAATCAGGACTGCATACGACCGAGGCACACAGGGCCAACACCCCGCATCATGGTGTGGGGAGCGATCTCCTACACTGGCCGTACACCACTGGTGATCGTCGAGGGGACACTGAATAGTGCACTGTACATCCAAACCGTCGTCGAACCCATCGTTCTACCATTCCTAGACCGGCAAGGGAACTTGCTGTTCCAAGAGGACAATGCACGTCCGCATGTATCCCGTGCCACCCAACGTGCTCTAGAAGGTGTAAGTCAACTACCCTGGCCAGCAAGATCTCCGGATCTGTCCCCCATTGAGCATGTTTGGGACTGGATGAAGCGTCTTCTCACGCGGTCTGCACGTACAGCACGAACGCTGGTCCAACTGAGGCGCCAGGTGGAAATGGCGTGGCAAGCCGTTCCACAGGACTACATCCAGCATCTCTACGATCGTCTCCATGGGAGAATAGCAGCCTGCATTGCTGCGAAAGGTGGATATACACTGCACTAGTGCCGACATTGTGCATGCTCTGTTGCCTGTGTCTATGTGCCTGTGGTTCTGTCAGTGTGATCATGTGATGTATCTGACCCCAGGAATGTGTCAATAAAGTTTCCCCTTCCTGGGACAATGAATTCACGGTGTTCTTATTTCAATTTCCAGGAGTGTATATATATATATATATATATATATATATATATATAGGGTGTCCCATTTATCTTGACCATCCTAAATAACTGTTTGTCCAGATGCAAATTATAAAACCTTTCAAGCAAATGCTCTTTAGCCGTCAGGGGGACATCAGTCAGCATGATTGTCTTCGTTGTTGCTTTGTTTTTTTACAAAGCTATGAACAGCGGTATGACTTTTTTAAATGGCACCCTGTATTTTTTGTTCGGTAATTCATTTTCTCTTCTAAAGACCTATTAAAAATGTATCAGTGTACCATTCGTTGAAACACAACGTTATTAATTACATAACACAACATTGACTTTTATCCCGGGATCACAAACTCGTCCACTAGCTGGAGTTGTCAGAAAACAAATGAAAACCAAGTAAAAACATAACACAAAATTGACTTTGACCCTCCTGTACCATTGCCCAGGGGTAGAACATTCAAAGGTGCTCAGAGTGGTGACCCTGGTCACCGATAAACTGGAGCACTCGTTGAGTGAAAGAATTATTTACTGCTTCCAGTGGTGCCTGCTGAAGAGAATTACAAGCAAGCACGACGGCTAAAGAACATTTGCTTGAAACATTTAGTAATCTGCATCTGGACAGTTATTTAGGATGGTCAAGATAAATGGGACCCCCTGTATTTACAAGGTGAAGAGAAATTCGTGCACCCGGGCTTCGCAGTGCGATTCCTCACATGCCAGGGACAAAAAAGGTCTCTCACAAAATTTCGTCCCGCGAGTACATCCGGCAGAGAAAAGACGTTAAAGAGTGGCAATCTGGCAACAGTTTCGTTTCAGCCGTGCTAGCGAGTGGCTGCTGTTAACTGCTGAGCTGCACTTCCGTGTTTATATCGCTGTACTTGCACTTCACCGAGTCCTGTCCGTCCGTTAATTTCCGTGTTCGTCCCTATTCCTTGTGATCTCATCGCTCTTTCTGGTCTTGCTGCTGCTAATTGGAATTTCGGTTGTTTAACTGAAATTGCGTCGCTGGATTAACCATGGCTACAAACCTCAGGAAGACTACTCTGGTATTTTTTTTTGTTCAGCCGACTTCCCTGGAAATAGATCACTGGATTACACAGGTAATTGGTCTCAGTTCTGAAACCGTCCATACCTGGCAACTGGATCAGGATAAATACTGTGTGGGGCTATGAAGTAGATTTTGTGCATAGAAATGGTTATAAAAGTAAAGTTTCCATATATAGAGCGGACTTTCATTACAAAACCGTTCGTGTCTTGAATCTTCCCATTGAAACTGAAAATGATGAGATTAAGGAAGCTCTTTCAAACTACGGGGACGTTAAATTAATTGCAAATGAAAGATGGTCGCCTCGCTTTAAACTGCAGTGTTTCAACGGGGTCCGCTGTGTAGAGACGGACGTTAAGACAAATATTGCGTCTCACATAACTGTTTGTAGGTATAAGGCAAAAATTGTTTATACAGGTCAGGAAGCTACACGTCATATTATGTAACGAAACCGGCCACTTCAGACAGGAATGTCCTTGGCGAACTGTTGTTCTTAAAAGTAATTTGGTACAGCATCAGAAGCTTACCTTAAATGATCTGTTACCAAAGAATAGCACGGAACAACTGGTTGAGGATGTTTTCGCAGCGGGCCAAGCTGATGTCTCCCTTCTCGATAACAGTCAATTTCCCCCGTTAACAACAAAGAGAAACCCTGCTACCACTACTCGTGAAACTGAAATGCAACTGAAAAAACGACCTCTGGAGACAACTCAAATGGCTCTGAGCACTATGGGACTTAACAGCTATGGTCATCAGTCCCCTAGAACTTAGAACTACTTAAACCCAACTAACCTAAGGACATCACACAACACCTAGTCATCACGAGGCAGAGAAAATCCCTGACCCCGCCCGGAATCGAACCCCGGAACCCGGGCGTGGGAAGCGAGAACGCTACCGCACGACCACGAGCTGCGGACTCTGGAGACAACTGATAGTTGTTCAGAGGACGAGCTGTCTTCTCACATTCCTTCACTTCCCAAGCAAAAACAGTGCGATGAGGAGGCAGAGGAACCGGAAGGCAAAATGAGAATGGAAACTGATGAACAGAAAGATAATACACATACGGTACCAGAAAATGATGGGGGTGTAATCAGCATTAATTTGTAAGAAACAATAGGTGCAGTAGCCGACTGCAAAGATCAGTAGCTATCTGTTAATAAGCAAATTCAGGGAGACGTTGCAAAACTGCAGTCTCCATTTGTTTCCCTCGATCAGGAAGTAAGTGAAATTAATAAAGGACGAGAAAGTGGTGGCCAAACGGAAATCACAGTCAACACCTCAGAGCAGGCGCCGGCGACCGAAATTGCGAAAGCGTCTGCTGCTGCTCCAAATAAGCCGCGAAGTAAAAAACCGACGGAACCAAATGAGAATGTAGCTCGTAACCAAGGGAAGGGAAAATCCGGTAGGGGCGACCCAAGCCCAAAGAATGTTCGGTCCGAAACGGGCCTACACGAATCACTGGAGGAAAAATCAGAAAGTTCACCAGGAAATCAGTCTGCTTGCGGTACAAGAGAAAACATCAGAAGCAGAAAAAAAACGGAACAGTAACTAATAAACTGACTGAAGTGTTGTTCCATGTTCAACCTTCCGAGAAAACTGTTACAGCTTAACTGAACCCTGAACCACAGGAAACTAAATTACCTCACGAAAACAACTATATAGTGACAGTACAATGACGCAATCATATTTTGTCACCAATATAAACATAAATAAAATTACGACCGGTTTGAAATTATCGGCCCTTAAGGAATTTTTGTACGGAACCGTGACTGATATTGCCCTGTTACAGGAAGTTCTAATTTCGGACTTAGTAATTTCCGGTTTTATCAGTTACAATACATAAATGTGTCTCCCGAAAGAAGTGTTGGAATCTGCTGTTTTGGTGAGGGAAGGGATTACAGTAAGCGAGGTGGAACGACTGGAATCCGGAAGAGGAATAGGACTAAATTTCTATGATGTGACTATCATCAACTTGTACGCCCCTTTAGTAAGTTCTCACCGAGCTGACAGGGCACGTTTCTTCAAAGATGACCTGATATACTTGTTAAGGAAAACTCCAAGACAGTCATTATTGGAGGTGATTTTAATTGTGTTTTAGATCGAAAAGATCAGTTACCTAATTTTAATTTCTCAAGTGAACTAAAACACCTAGTTACTGGTTTAGAATTAAAGGATACATGGGAAATCAAATACCCCTCCATTGTTGAGATCACTTATGTCACGGCAACATCACGTAGCAGGATTGATAGATTACATACACTCCTGGAAATGGAAAAAAGAACACATTGACACCGGTGTGTCAGACCCACCATACTTGCTCCGGACACTGCGAGAGGGCTTTACAAGCAATGATCACACGCACGGCACAGCGGACACACCAGGAACCGCGGTGTTGGCCGTCGAATGGCGCTAGCTGAGCAGCATTTGTGCACCGCCGCTGTCAGTTCAGCCAGTTTTCCGTGGCATACGGAGCTCCATCGCAGTCTTTAACACTGGTAGCATGCCGCGACAGCGTGGACGTGAACCGTATGTGCAGTTGACGGACTTTGAGCGAGGGCGTATAGTGGGCATGCGGGAGGCCGGGTGGACGTACCACCGAATTGCTCAACACGTGGGGCGTGAGGTCTCCTTAGTACATCGATGTTGTCGCCAGTGGTCGGCGGAAGGTGCACGTGCCCGTCGACCTGGGACCGGACCGCAGCGACGCACGGATGCACGCCAAGACCGTAGGATCCTACGCAGTGCCGTAGGGGACCGCACCGCCACTTCCCAGCAAATTAGGGACACTGTTGCTCCTGGGGTATCGGCGAGGACCATTCGCAACCGTCTCCATGAAGCTGGGCTACGATCCCGCACACCGTTAGGCCGTCTTCCGCTCACGCCCCAACATCGTGCAGCCCGCCTCCAGTGGTGTCGCGACAGGCGTGAATGGAGGGACGAATGGAGACGTGTCGTCTTCAGCGATGAGAGTCGCTTCTGCCTTGGTGCCAATGATGGTCGTATGCGTGTTTGGCGCCGTGCAGGTGAGCGCCACAATCAGGACTGCATACGACCGAGGCACACAGAGCCAACACCCGGCATCATGGTGTGGGGAGCGATCTCCTACACTGGCCGTACACCACTGGTGATCGTCGAGGGGACACTGAATAGTGCACGGTACATCCAAACCGTCATCGAACCGATCGTTCTAACATTCCTAGACCAGCAAGGGAACTTGCTGTTCCAACAGGACAATGCACGTCCGCATGTATCCCGTGCCACCCAACGTGCTCTAGAAGGTGTAAGTCAACTACCCTGGCCAGCAAGATCTCGGGATCTGTCCCCCATTGAGCATGTTTGGGACTGGATGAAGCGTCGTCTCACGCGGTCTGCACGTCCAGCACGAACGCTGGTCCAACTGAGGCGCCAGGTGGAAATGGCATGGCAAGCCGTTCCACCGGACTACATCCAGCATCTCTACGATCGTCTCCATGGGAGAATAGCAGCCTGCATTGCTGCGAAAGGTGGACATACACTGTACTAGTGCCGACATTGTGCATTCTCTGTTGCCTGTGTCTATGTGCCTGTGGTTCTGTCAGTGTGATCATGTGATGTATCTGACCCCAGGAATGTGTCAATAAAGTTTCCCCTTCCTGGGACAATGAATTCACGGTGTTCTTATTTCAATTTCCAGGAGTGTATTTCTGAAAACCTTGAAACTTCCGTGACAAAAGCAGAAACCATTCCTACGTATTTTTTAGACCATTCAAGTGTCTTAGCTTGCATAAATCTAACAAGACTGCCGGTTCGCCGACTCAAGAATCAGTGGAATTTGAACACTTCCTTGTTAGTAAATCATGATTTAGAAGACCTAATTAAAGAAGCATGGGCAATATGCCTGCGTGCTCGTAGTAGATATGCCACTGCTATTGACTTTTGGGTTAAAATGCCAAAGCCAAAGTTGAGGAAGGTTCTTATTCAATACAGTGCCCAGAGCGCAAGAGAAATGAAATGCACTGTAGAATATTACTATTCCGTTTTGAGAGATCTATATGATCAAGTCTTAGCAGGTTCCTCACTTCGGATAGCAGACATAAAAAAAGTCAAAGCCAAGTTACTTAATATCAAGAGAAGTCAAATGGAAGGGTTGAAAATAAAATCGAAGGCAAATTCGGTGTCAGAAGATGAAACTATTCCCCTATAGCATTTAGTGAACCATACGAAAAATGGGAGGACTTTTATTGATGAAATTCGAACAAAAGACGGTACGATTCTCAGAACCGAGCAGAGTATCATGGACGAGATTTATCGCTATTTTTGCGAGCTATATTCTGTACATCAAAGTAGTGATGCTTCCTTGGAAGGATTCCTTGACATCCTAGCCCCACAGCTGACAGAAGATGACATCGAAAATTTTCTAGAGTTTGTCAGTGAAGAAGACGTGTATGAGACTCTTTGCGCCTCACCACCAAAAACGTCCTCAGGGCCGGATGGTCTGCCCGCAGAGTTATACATCCGTTACTGGCCAATAGTAGGTGCGAAAATCACGGACATTGTAAATGAGGTTATTCAGGGTAAAATGATTCCGGCTGAGTTTAAGGAGGGTAAAATTGTTCTGGTGCTAAAAAATAATGGAAACAAGGATTTAAATAATTTTCGTCCTATTTCACTGCTGAATTCTGATTATAAATTAATAGATAGAATAGTAAACAAGACAATTTCATGTCTTACTGTTAAAATTATTAGTCAACATCGGAACTGCGCGCAAGGCAGAACCATTTTCAAAATCTAGCAGAATTCAGGGATATCATTGCAATAACTTCTGTAACAAGCATAAAGTGTACTTTATTGTTTTTAGATTTTTATAAAGCATTCGATGTAGTAAATCATGAATATCTTCTACAGACATTGAAGAAAATAGGTTTCAACGATAGGGTCATACACATAGCAACTGGAATAAACGCTAAAATAGCGGTGAATTGTGAACAATCCAGGCCGATGCAAATACAACGAGGTGTTCCTCAAGGAAGTCCTCTGTCCATGTCGCTCTTCGCCATTTCACTGGAACCTTTCCTCCGACATGTTCATGCTAGATTAAAAGGCTTAACATTATCAGGAAATAAAACATTAATAAGAGCCTATGCTGACGATATAGGGGTCATTATAAGGAATGATGACGAGGTAACCACGCTAGCAACAATGATTGATTCGTACTGTAGAGCATCTGGAGCCAATGCAAAGGAAAAAAAAGTAAGATGTTAAATCTCAGAGGTTTTGATAATATCAACGTCGAGTGGACAAAATTAGTCCGACAACATAAAACACTTGGGATCACCCTGACAGCATGCCCCATGAAAATGACGGCTTTAAACTGGAAAATTGCAGCAGATAAAGTGCAAGGAGCCATTATAGAGAATTTAACTCGATATATGAACCAAGTTCAAAGAACACAGTATATCAACTCATGCATCCTTGCTAAAGCTTATTATACTGCCCAACTGTTTCTAATACCGAGAATGATAGCGAGGAGAATAATGTCGAAAATCACCAACTTTTTTTGGAGAGGTGAAGTGTTCAAAGTACCTGCTAAAGTAGCCACTTTAGATCCTAAAAATGGTGGACTAGGATTAACTGATATAACGGATAAAGCCTCTGCACTTTTTATCGAAAGGCAAGTTAATTTAATAAGAGAATCGCGAGAAAGCATAACCAGCCAACTTTTTGAGATCATTAAACCTCGAAGCCTGCTTCCCCCGATTGATGTGCAGAATATCGACAGTCGTTTACAGGAGATGAGGATTTTCTATGTTGAATTTAGTTATGTAAGTGTCGAACTCAGACAGTCACGACACTTAACATCAAGAGCCATAATTCGGGAACGAAAGAAAAGCGAAGGAAGGAACAAAATAGAGCGACAGTTTCCAAACAATGAGTGGACTGAGATTTGGGAAAAAAATTACTTCTAATGTGCTCACGTCTAATATAAAAACTTCATGGTACAAGACAGTTAACAACATAGATAGCACCGATGAAAGACTGCACGCAATCGGACTCTGTGAAACAAATTTATGTCAACAATGCCATCTAGTTGACACAATAATTCATAGATATACTTGCAGTGGTCACATGAATAGTTGGAAGTGGATCCGGGAGCAAACAGCTCTGATTACAAGAACATCTCCTGAGTATATATCGCTGTCATTGATACACAGGCCTGACGCACGCTATTTCCCAGAAGCAAAACATAACGCTGTGTGCTGGATGCTGGGAAATTTTGTTAATTACGTCCGTAACAAATTAGGATCCGATAGCATCATAGAGTTCAAGGTACACATGCTGTGTGAATTCCACAAAATTAGAAGGTATTCGAATCACAAGAAAAAGTTCTTTAATATAAATAAGAAGACTGTGTTGACAGCGATTATTGTAGTGACCTTAAGGATACTATCTAAAATTTTGCTGTATATTTTTGGTGTGTGCTTTTTGAAATTTATAAGCTAATGTACAGAATTTATGTGATGGTCAGATTGTGTGTCTAATAGTGTCAAAACACAAAGCATTAAATGTGCATTATTGGCTTATATTAGAAATCTGGAAATTGACAGTTTTTATGGAAATGTCCTTATCGATTGGTTAAAACCATAAGATTCTGTCTGATATAATGTAACATTCAATGGCTGCCACATTGCCCTATTCATTTTTGCACTGTGACGTGTAAATCAGTTTTGCAGTGAAAGACTTATTATGTAGGTCTGATCACTTCAGATACTTAACATTCAATTAATGCCCAGAAAATGTAGATGGAAGGCTAGACAACTTTATAATATCTTCTTTCCGCCATTCTGAAGTATTTGAGAAATTTTCTAATATGATTATTAAATTGTTTTATATTTAAAATTACCCCACCAACTTGCTGATATCCTTCATAAAGAGCTATTTATGCTTCTATATAGATTGGAGCACATGTAATCTAAAGTGCAGATTATTTCTTCATGTTGAAGTTTGAATTTCTTTAAAAATAACTTTTCTTGATGTTTAACTTAATTCTTTCTGGTAATTTAGTCAGTAACACAATCTTCTGTTGACTTTCTTTAACATCAGCATAACTGAAATGATCAAACTGTTTTTGTTTAAATCACTTCATGTATAACATGTGTACATGGTTAGTACATGAGCATAGTATGTATTTGGAATGTGTAACAATGTTTTTTTTTAATAAATGTTTTTATAAAAAAATGTTGGTGTAGTGGACAGAGTTTTGGGGTAGTATGCAGGAGGTCGAGTGTTCGATCCTGGGTTGAGGCATACTTTCTTTCTTTGGTAAACGTAGTCCAGATTGTACGCTATCTGGCATCTTAATCGTCAACAGCGATTGCAGCAGGTCCTCTAAAAAACATTTGCGCTTACAAACTACAATCGTAGAAATGGAAGACTGGTCAGCTTTTAAAGAAGCCCTTTTCACGTCGAGATCTTGAATTTATTCGCAGCACTTCATCTATTAGGTGCGAAACCTGTTTTCTTTGTACCATTCTCCAATGGTCCCATGAATTAGTACCAACTATTATTCTTGCCTCCTTGAGGTCCGTTGCATTTCGTTAGGACCAGTAGGATTAGCAACGTGCTTTGAAAATAATGTCCAATCTCAGTTACTATATGTATGTGTTATCACCATGGTCTCATTAATTATGCTGTTCAGTACGTATCTCAATACATTATTATTATTATCGTTATTATTATTATTCCTTTCCTTTCTCAGACGTTATACACTGAGGTCGTAAGTAATAGAGAAATATACGCCAATGAATAGTATTATATCATCAGCAGAAGTACTAATGATTAGTTCACGAATAATTTATTTGTAAGGTATTTCATACATCCAAAATTGGTGGACTACGTCCTACTTAAAAATGGAAAACCTACATCGCAAGTCGTTGTTCCACGCAAAAGGACAGACCCCATGAAACGATACAGAAAACGCAGGTGATCAAAAATCAAAAAACATGAAATGTATTCACAGTTACGAATATGGACAACCAAGAGCTGTATGACGGAATGACGACAATCAAAATTTGTGCCGGACTGAGACTCGAACTCGGATTTCCCGTTTGTCACGAACGGTCTCCTTACTATTAGCTTATCCGAACACAACTAAAGACCACACGCAAACTTCCTCACGTCGTCAACCAGGTGTCTACAACCTGTTCTCATACATCCTTTACGTATATTCCCGTACAAGAGTAACATATTAACTAAATGTCGCTTTCGCGGATAAATACGATATTACAGTGCCTCCGTCGCTCAGAAATACGATGCAAAGTTCCTTTGGACATGCATGCATGTCCGAAGGGACACTGAATCGTGATTCTGAACGGCAATATAGTAAAAACCAAATGTAATGTGTCGTCGTAACTACCGTCTGCTTCACGTCTGCTGTGCGGTGAGCTGCGTTAATTTAAGTATTAACCGTATTTTTCTTACTTGTCACTTCTTCTTCCGTGAGTTTTTGCTTTTAGGAAGCTTTAATTGTCGAGTGCTATTAATAGTGTTCCATAGATTTCGTGTTTGTTTTGAATACAGTCAGAGAGAGTCCCTTTAGTCAACCATAGTGCCGGTAGTGCTAGTGTTTGTTTTCAATACAGTCCAGAGACAGGTAGTGCTATCTTCATTGTTTCCTACAAGAAGTGTCTAGCAACAACAGTTTAGTAAACAATCAGCCGCCTTTAGTGAATTAGCAGTCTAGTTAAAAGTTGATTAACTGTCTACAGTAAATTGATTTATTAGGATGGATAGGATGTGTGACTGCTGTGTACGGACGCAGGAGGAGCTGACCACTGTTCGCGAACAGCTGAACGTGTTGATGGCCGCGGTTCAAATGGTTCAAATGGCTCTGAGCACTATGGGACTTAACATCTACTTAAACCTAACTAACCTAAGAACATCACACACATCCATGCCCGAGGCAGGATTCGAACCTGCGACCGTAGCAGTCCCGCGGTTCCGGACTGAGCGCCTAGAACCGCTAGACCACCGCGGATGGCCGCAGTCAGCCGTCTTCAGGCTGCTGCCTCGGAGTATAGCGGCAGTGGGGAGTCTGGTTCAAATGGTTCAAATGGCTCTGAGCACTATGGGACTTAACTACTGAGGTCATCAGTCCCCTAGAACTTAGAACTACTTAAACCTAACTAACCTAAGGACATCACACACATCCATGCCCGAGGCAGGATTCGAACCTGCGACCGTAGCGGTCACGCGGTTCCAAACTGACGCGCTTAGAACCGCATGGCCACACCGGCCGGCGGGGAGTCTGGTGCGTCGCATAGTACACCCCAGGTGTTACATGCTTCACCCACTGTCCCTGCTGTCGAGACATCTTCGCGGGTACCGGGCAAGTTTGGGCCACCCTCTCCCCAAGTGGAGTGACGGGTTCAGCGACGTTCGCGGCGCACGAGGCGGAGGATCAATGTGGAGGCTGGCCGTGTGGCATTGCCTGCTCTGCCTGTGAGTGGACATGTGGTCGCTCCTTCAGCAAAGTCCGTGCAGGCACACGGGGGGAGGGGTTTATTAGTTGTTGGGAGCTCCAACGTTAGGCGGGTGATGGAGCCCCTTAGGGAAATAGCGGAAAGGTCGGGGAAGAAGGCCAGTGTTCACTCTGTCTGCTTGCCGGGGGGTCTCATCCGAGATGTGGAGGAGACCCTGCCGGCGGCGACAGAGAGCACTGGGTGCACCCGACTGCAAATTGTTGCTGATGTCGGCACCAATGACTTCTGCCGTCTGGGTTCAGAGGTCATCCTCAGTTCGTACAGGCGGTTGGCGGAATTGGTGAAGGCGGAAAACCTCGCTCGCGGGGTGGATTCTGAGCTAACTACAGTATTTGTAGTATCGTTCCCAGAACCGATCGCGGTCCTCTGGTTGGGAGCCGAGTAGACGGCTTAAACCAGAGGCTCAGAAGATTCTGCGGAGATCTGGGGTGCAAATTTCTCGACCTCCGCTATCGGGTGGAGAAATGTAGGGTCCCCCTAAATAAGTCAGGCGTGCACTACACGCCGGAAGCGGCTACAAGGGTAGCGGAGTACGTGTGGAGTGCACATGTGGGTTTTTTAGGTTAGAGAATTCCCACCCTAGGCCCGACAAGACGCCTCCTGAGACGCGGCAAGGAAGGAGTAGGCAAAATGCAACAGGGAATAACAATATTAATGTGCTAATAGTAAACTGCAGGGGCGTCTACAGAAAGGTCCCAGAACTGCTCTCATTAATAAACGGCCACAATGGCCATATAGTACCAGGGACAGAAAGTTGGCTGAAACCAGACGTAAACAGTAATGAAATCCTAAACTCAGATTGGAATGTATACCGCAGACACAGGCTGGACAGTGAAGGGGGAGGCGTGTTTATAGCGATAAGAAGTGCAATAGAATCGAAGGAAATTGACGGAGATCCGAAATGTGAAATAATTTGGGTGAAGGTCACGGTTAAAGCAGGCTCAGACATGGTAATTGGATGTCTCTATAGGCCCCCTGGCTGAGCACCTGAAGGATAATTTGGAAAATATTTCGAGTAGATTTCCCCACCATGTTATAGTTCTGGGTGGATATTCCAATTTGCCGGATATAGACTGGGAGACTCAAACTTTATAACGGGTGGCAGGGACAAAGAAACCAGTGAAATTTTTTGAAGTGCATTACCTGAAAACTACCTTGAGCAGTTAAACAGAGAACCGACTCGTGGCGATAACATATTAGACCTCCTGGTGACAAACAGACCCGAACTATTTGAAACAGTTAACGCAGAACAGGGAATAAGCGATCATAAAGCGGTTACTGCATCGATGATTTCAGCCTTAAAAAGAAATGTTAAAAAGGTAGGAAGATTTTTCTGTTTAGCAAAAGTGAACAAAAAGCAGATTACACAGTACCTGACGGCTCAACACAAAAGTTTTGTCTCACGTACAGATAGTGCTGAGGATAAGTGGACAAAGTTCAAACCATCGTACAATATTCGTTAGATGAGTGTGTGCCAAGTAAGATCGTAAGAGATGGAGAAGAGCCACCGTGGTACAACAACCGAGTTAGAAAACTGCTGCGGAAGCAAAGGGAACTTCACAGCAAACATAAACATAGCCAAAGCCTTGCAGAAAAGACAAATTACGCGAAGCGAAATGTAGTGTGAGGAGGGCTATGCGAGAGGTGTTCAATGAATTCGAAAGTAAAGTTCTATGTACTGACTTGGCAGAAAATCCTAAGAAATTTTGGTCTTATGTCAAAGCGGTAGGTGGATCAAAACAAAATGTCCAGACACTCTGTGACCAAAATGGTACTGAAACAGAGGATAACAGACTAAAGGCCGAAATACTAAATGTCTTTTTCCAGAGCTGTTTCACAGAGGAAGACTGCACTGTAGTTCCTTCTTTAGACTGTCGCACAGATAACAAAATGGTAGATATCGAAATAGACGACAGAGGGATAGAGAAACAATTAAAATCGCTCAAAAGAGGAAAGGCCGCTGGACCTGATGGGATACCAGTTCGATTTTACACATAGTACGCGAAGGTACTTGCCCCCCTTCTTGCAGCGGTGAACCGTAGATCTCTAGAAGAGCGTAGCGTTCCAAAGGATTGGAAAAGGGCACAGGTCATCCCCGTTTTCAAGAAGGGACGTCGAACAGATGTGCAGAACTATAGACCAATATCTCTAACGTCGATCAGTTGTAAAATTTTGGAACACGTATTATGTTCGAGTATAATAACTTTTCCGGAGACTAGAAATCTACTCTGTAGGAATCAGCATGGGTTTCGAAAAAGGCGGTCGTGTGAAACCCAGCTCGCGCTATTCGTCCACGAGACTCAGAGGGCCATAGACACGGGTTCACAGATAGATGCCGTGTTACTTGACTTCCGCAAGGCGTTCGATACAGTTCCCCACAGTCGTTTAACGAACAAAGTAAGAGCATATAGACTATCAGACCAATTGTGTGATTGGATTGAAGAGTTCCTAGATAACAGAACGCAGCATGTCATTCTCAATGGAGAGAAGTCTTCCGAAGTAAGAGTGATTTCAGGTGTGCCGCAGGGGAGTGTCATAGGACCGTTGCTATTCACAATATACATAAATGACCTTGTGGATGACATCGGAAGTTCACTGAGGCTTTTTGCAGATGATGCTGTGGTGTATCGAGAGGTTGTAACAATGGAAAATTGTACTGAAATGGAGGAGGATCTGCAGAGAATTTACGCATAGTGCAGGGAATGGCAATTGAATCTCAATGTAGACAAGTGTAATGTGCTGCGAATACATAGAAAGATAGGTCCCTTATCATTTAGCTACAGAATAGCAGGTCAGCAACTGGAAGCAGTTAATACCATAAATTATCTGGGAGTAGGCATTAGGGGTGATTTAAAATGGAATGATCGTATAAAGTAGATCGTCGGTAAAGCAGATGCCAGACTGAGATTCATTGGAAGGAAATGCAAACCGAAAACAAAGGAAGTAGGTTACAGTACACTTGTTCGCCCACTGCTTGAATATTGCTCACCAGTTTGGGATCCATACCAAATAGAGTTGATAGAAGGGATAGAGAAGGTCCAACGGAGAGCAGCACGCTCCGTTACAGGATCATTTAGTAATCGCAAAAGCGTTACGGAGATGATAGATAAACTCCAGTGGAAGACACTGCAGGAGAGACGCTCAATATCTCGGTACGGGCTTTTGTTGAGGTTTTGAGAACATACCTTCACCGAGGAGTCAAGTAGTATATTGCTCCCTCCTACGTATATCTCGCGAAGGGACCATGAGGATAAAATCAGAGAGATTAGAGCCCACACAGAGGCATACCGACAATCCTTCTTTCCACGAACAATATGAGACTGGAATAGAAGGGAGAACCGATAGAGGTACTCAAGGTACCCTCCGCCACACACCGCCAGGTGGCTTGCGGAGTGTGGATGTAGATGTAGATGTACAACAAGAAACACAGATCAGCCTGGGGTAGCAGTAGTAGCTTACCCCTGTTATTTTTTAAATCAAGCGACGAAGATGTGGGGATGAGCTGCACAGCCAAAATGGTAGTGTGAAAGGAGGCTCACCTTCGCGCTCCCAGCGTATCTCGCTGATGGGGTATCCGGTAACGCGGCAGTGGAAGACGGCGTCGGCCCTGGCGACGACGCGGCGATCCTGCATGGGCCGCACGTGGGGCGGGCCCAGCACGCGCAGCGGCGCGCTGTGGCGGGCAGTGCCCACCGCATTGCTGGCCACGCACTCGTACAGCCCGCCGTCCTCTGGCCGCGCGCCCGACACCGACAAGCGGCTCTTCGCAGACGCACTGCCTACCTGCATCGTCACCTGTGCACAAACGGCAAACCTGTACCTCTACAGCTAAACTGCTTCGAGGTGTAATAAACTGAAAGAAAAATTACCTTACACAACCGAGTAGGAATTTGTCAGCCTGGTAGGGGAAAGTTTAGTCCTCTTTATTAGTGAAATCGAAATAAATAGCTTTGTGGTTTATCGATAACACTGCAATTCTGTCAGAGACAGCAGAGGACTTGGAAGAGCAGTTGAACGGAATGGGTACTGTCTTGAAAGGAGAATGTAAGATGAACATCAACAAAAGCAAAACAAGGATAACGGAAAGTATTCTTATTAAATCACGAAATACTGAAGGAATTAGATTAGGAAAGGAACACTTGCGATAATAGATGAGTTCTATTAAACGGGCAGCAAAATAATTGACGATGGCAGAAGTGCTCTGAGGCGCCAAAAGACATGGGATAGTGATATGCACATATAGAGATGGTGATAGTAAGCCGGCCGGAGTGGCCGTGCGGTTCTGGGCGCTACACTCTGGAGCCGAGCGACCGCTACGGTCGCAGGTTCGAATCCTGCCTCGGGCATGGATGTGTGTGATGTCCTTAGGTTAATTAGGTTTAAGTAGTTCTAAGTTCTAGGCGACTGATGACCTCAGAAGTTAAGTCGCATAGTGCTCAGAGCCATTTGAATCATTTTGGTGTTAGTAGCGCGTACACAAAGTATAAAAGGGAAATGATTCATTAGAAAAGGTTTCCGGTGTGATTATGAATGCACAACGGGAATCAACAGACTTCGAACGCGGAATGTTGACTGAAGCTAGACGCAATGGAATTCCATTCCGGAGAGCTTTAGGGAATTAAACATTCTGAGATCAAGAGTTCCGAGAGTGTGCCGAAAATACAAAATTTCAGGCATTCACGGTCACCAAGGACAGCACAGTAGCCAATGGCATTCACTTAACGGCCGAGAGGCGTCAGTGCAAACAGACAAGCAATACTGCGTGAAATAACCGCATAAATCAACGTGGGACGTACGACGCTTGTATCCGTTAGGACAGTGCGGCGAATTCTGGCGTTAATAGGCTGTGGAAGATGACAGACGCTAGCGCGATGTCTAAGAGCACGACATCGCCTGCCGCGCCTATCCTGGGCTCGTGATTATGTCAGTTGGACCATAGAAGTGTACAAAGCCGTGGGCTGTTCAGATGAGTCCCCGATTGCAGATAGTAACAGCCGATGGTAGAGTTCGAATGTGGCACAGACCCTACGAATGCAATTGTCAACAAGGCACTGTGCAAATGGGTGGTGGCTCCATAATGGCGTGGGCTGTGTTTACATGGCACAGACTGGGTCCTCTGGTGCAACTGAATCGACCATTGACTGAAAATGGTTATGTTCGGGTTGTTGGAGACCATTTGAAGCCACTAATGGACTTCACGTTCCCAAACAACGACGGAAATTTTATGAATGACAATGCGCCATGTCATTTTGCCGTAACTGTTCGCGACTGGTTTGAAGAACGTTCCGGACAGATGGAGAGAATGATTTGTCCATCCAGATCGTCCGTCATGAATCCTGTCGAACATTTATGGGACTTAATCGAGATCAGTTCGTTTACAAAATTCTGTACCGGCAACACTTTTGCAATTATGGACGGTTATACAGGCAGAATGGCTAAATATTTCTGCAGGGGACTTCCAACGACTTGTTGAGTCTATGCCACGTCGAGCTGCTGATCTACGCCGAGCAAAAGGAGGTCTGACACGATATTAGGAGGTATTGGCAAGAAAAGCGTTTCTGAAGAAAAGAAACTTGTTAATATCGAATATAGGTTTAAGTGTGAGAAAGTCTTTTCCGAAAGTGTTTCTATGGAGTGTAGCCATGTACAGGAGCGAAACATGGGCAATAAACAGTTCAGTAGTTATTCGGAAATGAAGAGGCCTGATCAGGATAGAGTAGCATGGAGAGTTGGATCAAACCAGTCTTCTTACTGAAGCTCACTTCGGAAATGAAGAGGCCTGATCAGGATAGAGTAGCATGGAGAGTTGGATCAAACCAGTCTTCTTACTGAAGCTCACAACAACGTCATTACTGAATATCTCGTGACATGGGAAAAGTTGTGTCAGACTAGTATTCGAGCCATTTAGGCCATACAAGCGCACCTCCAGATGTAACACAAACATTCATTGTCAGAATTTTTCAGATTCCTTTGGAACTAACAAACGTTCTTTCATCCAGGAATAGCATACCAGACGAACGGACATGATATATGACCTTGATTTACATTTCCTTTGGGATGTACTACAAACGATTTAAATTAGCTGAAATTAAATGAATTGGGTCAATGGGGTTGGAGTCAATGAAATGATCCTACACATGGTGTCCCACCCAGCAATAGAACGTGCAAGAACTAGTTTAAGTTTATGTAACAAAAAATGGGTCAGATAAACGTTATTTGGTTTCAAAGGCCCTATCTACTTGCACTGCCAAAAACAGCTCCATTGCCTATTGTAGTAATGCAACTGACCGTAGCAAAAAAAAAAAAAATGGTTCAAATGGCTCTGAGCACTATGGGACTTATCATCTGAGGTCATCAGTCCCCTAGAACTTAGAACTATTTAAACCTAACTAACCTAAGGACATCACACACATCCATGCCCGAGGCAGGATTGGAACCTGCGACCGTAGCGGTCGCGCGGATCCAGACTGAAGAGCCTAGAACCGCTCGGCCACACCGGCCGGCTTGACCGCAGCATTTCTTAAATGGGGATAAGGTATTTTTTGAGGAAGAAAAGCAGATCTCTATGACATAAATTCAGCAATGTAACGCTTGTATATATCTTATAAAAAATCCAAAGTGAAACTCAGTGACTATGGGGTCTATCGTGCTATTGCGGCAGCCATTTCAATGGGAACTTTCGTATTGTGGCAGCCATTTGAATTGGGTGCTGTCTGGAAGTGCTACTCTCCAAGGAAACTAGCAACATCGGGGCAAGAGATACTTGATTTTTATATCATACATGACAGAGTGTTACCTCACAGTCTCATATAGATTTGTTGTTCTAGGGCAAAAAATACCACAGTGCGATTTAAAAATATTTTTGTAGTCTTATTATTTTTCACAATATGGCACTGAAGCAAATTTTGGAATCAATCACTGCCTGAACTACGTTCTTCTGCCACCAAAATGAAGACATCTCTCGCAGATACCAGAGCAAGTAGATTCTGCATATAGGGGTTTAAGCAAGACGGCAATGACAGCTCTGGATTAAATGTGTTAAATGTGACGTTAGGCTTCGATCTGATTTCTCACCTTGGACACTGACCTTAGCCTTTGGTGATCTTCAAATATGACAGCTTGTGACGTTCATACACCTCGGTCATAGACATATCAACAGACAGAAGATTGACTTATGTTATAGGTTCTACCGTGATGGACAAAGTACGTGGGCGTACCCAAAAAAAAGAATTATTTTTTAAAAGCTATATATTTTCAAATTGTTTGCAAAACAACCTGTCCCCTAGCAAATACTCTACATTAAAACTGATACATTTGTCCAACGGTGCCTTCACTGTTCGAAACGGTTTTTGTAGTCATCTTTATAAATGGCTGACAGCTCTTCCTTCGTTTTTTCTTGACTTCTTCAATGTCGTCAAACCGGTGTCCTTTCATGCGTGGAAAGAAGAAAAAGTCGCACGGAGCCAGTTCAAGCGAGTGAGGTGCGAGAGGCTGCACAACCATGTTATTTTTAACCAAAAACTATCCAACGGAGGTAGCTGTGTGCGCAGGTGCATTGTACTGGTGGAAGAACCAGTCTCCTGCCTGCCACAAATCGCGTCTGTTTTGACGGACACTGTCACACAATTTTTTTAAAATTTCCAAATAAAAGTTTTGATTGACGGTCCAATCTGGGGAACAAACTATGAACTACGCCCTTGGCATCACAAAAGCAAATCAGCATTGTTTTGATGTTTGATTTGACTTACCGACATTTTTTTGGCGGGTTGACGATGATGCCTTCCATTGGCTTGATTACTGCTTTGTTTCTGAGTCATTACTCATGACGTTTGACAGAAAATCTGGATAAGTTTCAAGCTGTTGTTTCAAAGCACGACATATTCCAACTCGATGTTCCTCCTAATTGTCAGTCAAAACCCGAGGAACGCACCTGGCAGCGACCCTTTAATTCCAAAATCTTCCGTTACAATTCCCTGAACCGACCTCCATGATAACCCACTAATCTCTGGCAGTTGATCCATTGTCTGTCGACGTTCTATGGGCACAAGCTCTGGAATTTTTCAATATTTTCGTCGATTGGGGCTGTTGATGGATGCCCAGAACGAAGTTTGTCATCAATCGACATGTCGCCATTTTTAAATCGAACAAACCACTCGAACACTTAAGTTTGTTTCACAGCGTCATCTTGGTAAGCCGCTTTAACATTAAAACAGTTTCAGCAGTATTTTTACCGAGTACAAAACAAAATTTCATTGCTGCACGTTGTTTACTTAAACTTGCCATAATGAAAAACGAAACAAGAACAAAACAGCGCCAGCAAAAACAATCACTACAGATGGACAGAACAAGCCAGGTCGACAACACAGGCGGCACTGAACTGGCAATGAGTTGCTCCATACACGCCTAGCGCGAAAATGCGAACTACACAATCTCCGCCATCGGGAATGTTATTCCGTTTTTTTTTTGGGTATCCCTAATATGACCTCCACATGTGTATTTTGTAGTTTCTTGTGAGTAGTGGCCATATTTATTTTTGTGATCAACTATCATAATCATGAAAGTACGCAATCACTTCCTTACATTTATGACAATGTGTGTTTTATGGATAATATATTAAATGCTTATTGACATAATTTAGACAACAGTATAGCCTAAATTAATAGGATGAATGTTATATTTCTCTGCACGTTTATATATCAGGTGATTACTTTACAACGAACTGTCTGGCATGCAGGTTGGAACAGGCAAAATATTTTTCAGTTCTCTCTCTCTCTCTCTCTCTCTCTCTCTCTCTCTCTCTGTGCGGGTGCGCGCGCGCGCGTGTTTGTGTGTGTGTGTGTGTGTGTGTGTGTGTGCGTGCGAGTGTGTACCTTATTATATTTCTGAAACTATACATTTTCATAAATTTCACTTACACTTACATTTTTACAGAGACTATATAATGGAAAGTATGCAATCAATTCCTTGCATTTATGGCAATGTATGCTCTTAATATTATCATAATACAACAGTTAAATCTCCCATACATCCAGAGCCAACGTGTAGCATTATGATAATAAATAATGCACAAATGAATTAAAGGGTCGCTTTTTTTGAAATTACATCATTTCCCTCCCTCTCCCCCTCCAAATGCAAAGCAGAAGTGTGATATTTGGCTCAAATGTGGCCACAAGGGATCTCTCTAATTTTGCAAAAGTGTGTCGCGCTGCGACGTCACCCACGAGCTTAGTGAAGCAACAAACAGCAAGGTCTCAACACACAGAAAAGAAAAGGTCAGAGCTCAGAAGTTCGTGTGACGTGTAAGATGGGATAATGACCTCACGTTGGCACCAAATTCCGGTAAAATTCTGTCCAACACCACCGCGGACGTGTCACATAATCGGAAGGTCGCCAAATGCCACCCTTCCCCACATCTCGTTACTTTTCTTGCCGCCTCTGCGTTGGAGGCCAGAACCGCAATGTCGCCGGCTGGAGTGGCCGAGCGGTTCTAGGCGCTACAGTCTGGAGCTGCGCCACCGTTACGGTCGCAGGTTCGAATCCTGCCTCGGGCATGGATGTGTGTGATATCCTTAGGTTAGTTAGGTTTAAGTAGTTCTAAGTTATAGGGGACTGATGACCTCAGAAGTTAAGTCCCATAATGCTCAGAGCCATTTGAACCGCAATGTCCTGCGTTGAGGTCACGCTGTTTTCTTACAGGTAATCGACAAAACGTTTCAGACACACCACCGCTCAGAATCGACATGAAAAGACTTCTGGAGATGGCATAAGACGCGTCAGTGAAACCAACACTTTCCTTGAGGCGTTCATTTACACACATTTCGCTGTCAGAAACGACAGTTTGTAGTGCGATGAGCAACAGAACGACGTTATTGACAATCTTTGACACTACTGAGATCCCTTCCCCCCCCCCCCCCCCCCCGACCAGGTCTATTCAACGCTTTTCTAAGAACATCATGGGGCAGCAGCACCACAGAACGTGATCTTATCCGTTTGGACTGTAGTGAGGTGGCAGTCGTGGCTCTGTTATAGCGGGCCGACCGGAGTGGCCGTGCGGTTCTAGGCGCTACAGTCTGGAGCCGAGCGACCGCTACGGTCGCAGGTTCGAATCCTGCCTCGGGCATGGATGTGTGTGATGTCCTTAGGTTAGTTAGGTTTAATGAGTTCTAAGTTCTAGGCGACTGATGACCTCAGAAGTTAAGTCGCATAATGCTCAGAGCCATTTGAACCATTCTGTTATAGCGGGGGAACCATTACGAAAGTTTCAAAACCATTCGACGAGATTTCAACATGACTGAAAACAGCTAAGTGTGTTTAAGGTTTCTCAGCTCTCCTGCTTTGCGCCCACCTGTGCCGTGATCACGGGATATGCAACATTGATACATGCGTGAATAAAACGCCGAAGCATTCCTCGAAGACGCCGGCAAAACAATCGATGCAGCCTGAACAAATGTAATGTAATGTAAAGTACTGAGCACTTTAAAAATGTACCTGTACAGACACAAGCCTTTACTGATTCCCAGCCACCTGAGGGCGGGTCGCTCCTTTTACACCCCTCAACTTCTGCATGCCTGCAAGTAGGTGCTACAGCACCAGTGTAGAGCTACTCACCTGAAGAGTGTTAAGGGATTGCCTTCCACAGACGTCTAGGAATCAGTCAGGGGTTGTCTATGTACAGGTAAGTTGTCAACCAAAGTGCGCGGGTGGCACCGAGAGTGTTGCTGAACTCGGAGGGGGCTGAAAAAGGACGTTGAAAAAGCCTAAATACTTTTAACTGCTTCGGATCACGTTCAAATTTCGTCGAATGTTTTAGAATAGCCCGCAGTTGGGACGGTGACGCCGCAGGGTGCCACGCTTGCGCACCATTACAGAGGAAGGTTGTGGGGACCTTTTAGCCAAATATCACACTTCTGTGCCGCAAAGCGGGGAAATAATGGAATTTCAAACAAATGGCTCTTCAATACCTTTGCGCAATGCAGTGTCAGTTTATGCATCATTTTGTAGTAGCAACTTCTGTCACCGAATGTAACAGCAACGCCAAATGTAGCGGGAAGGGGCAGAAGGCACCGTATTAAGACTCGTCCGAGCTTTCCAAGTGATTTATTGTTTCCAACTACAGTGCCCCCGTACTTCACGGTCTGTGTCACTGGGTCTTACAATGCTGAGGACACCACTTCAAAGACTGCGAAACGGCTTGGCGTGTAATGGATACCTCAGTGACCCACTCACGCACTTCTGTGTGTTGGCCTTGTACAGCAGCTGAGTTGCCGCGTCGTCAGGATGGGCCGGCAACCAACTCTGCCACCTCACTGCTGCCCGCTGCAAGGAGACCTGTAGAGCACTCCCGGGCCTGTGTGGCTAAGAATGCGGCGACAACGAGCGGCCACGATCCAGCGTCTGAATCTGCGGCCCTCGTCTTGGATGTCTCCGGTGCATGTTGGGAGCCAAGAGGAATGCCCGCGGTAGCGAGCCGTGGAATGGCCCATCGCTGGCTGGCTACGGACCCCGCATCGGCCTCAGAGGGTCGAACCAGCGACCTGCTGGGGACTGGAATGCTGGCACCCCATCTGCTGCTATGTGTAGCCGGTGGTGTGACACGCCCCGCCGTCCAAGAGAGCTGCCACACTTGAATGCCTTGATAGAAAACCGGCACCTATTTATACGTGGCTGTGCACCTCTGGTTTGCTAATGTGCTGCTCCAAGTCACGTACTCATAAGACCTAAGTAGGCCAGTGGACCCCTTCTGCCTGTAAATTGCGCCATGCAAACCGCTGCGTTTACTCTTTTCAGCGGGTCTACAGCCCTGTGGCCTCCATTCTACTTCGGAACCGCTGGTGAGCGAACTCACTGCAAACAGGCCCACACCTGGCTGTAACTTGCGCGCTTAGAAATATTGCACCAAAACTGTCTTTTCCTATCCCAAACGGTAGTGCTGCCACAATTTAAAATCAGCATGCAATGTAAAGTTTTGCAATAACGTATTACAGGCATGGCATCTTTGCTGCCTCTACATGCAGTACCTCACATTTCCATCACAGAATTTCTGTTATTGCTACATTTAAATTATCATAATACAAGTACTGATCATGGCACCTATAATCTACAATATATTGTCACACATAAAACAACTTTACATCACCTCCAGTCGCACACTTAGTGCATTATCTATCTGATGACTTTCCCTGTCTTCTTATCTCGGCAACCAAAAGTTTACCAAAACTAACATGCCCATTTCACCCTAAAAAATGAATCACTTAATTTTTTATGGCCAGGAATGCTAGTTTACTATGCCTTATAGTCTAAGATTAATGTTGCTTGAATCTAATAACATATAGTCGAGTTCTTAACATAATTTCTTTACGTTAAGCAATAGTAATATCGATATGTAACATCATCCAGGGAGCTTGAAGGAATATTAATATTCTGTGAATTTCTCTTGGAATAACATTATCGTTGAGACACTATCTTAAAGTCTTGTAGTGAATAAAAAAATTTTTTGGGACTAGATGGTGGTAATTTTCTCCAGACTTAATAGCAGTCTGCAGTGAAATTCATGAATATTTTAAGGCTACTCAAGTTCTACCCCTAAAATAAATTCTGTGTCAGACTCATCTGGTACACTCACTTAATTAAAATTCTGTATCATTTCTGCTGATAGCCATGCAAAAATCAGGCGTGATAAGTATTGCATTATTGTCCAGTTGTAGCAACTATTTGCATCAAGATCTGTCAAATAAGATTGAACAATATATTTTCATAACTGAACACAAATTGGTCATTTGTAACAGCACTGCCTCTGACACCACACTAGACTATTTGTAATTGTTCTATGTCTACACGTACATCTACATCTACATCCATACTCCGCAAGCCACCTGACGGTGTGTGGCGGAGGGTACTTTGAGTACCTCTACCGGTTCTCCCTTCTATTCCAGTCTCGTATTGTTCATGGAAAGCAAGATTGTCGGTATGCCTCTGTGTGGGCTCTAATCTCTCTGATTTCATCCTCATAGTCTCTTCGCGAGATATACGTAGGAGGGAGCAATATACTACTTGACTCCTCGGTGAGGGTATGTTCTCGAAACCTCAACAAAAGCCCGTACTGAGATACTGATCGTCTCTCCTGCAGTGTCTTCCACTGGAGTTTATCTATCATCTCCGTAACGCTTTTGCGATTACTAAATGATCCTGTAACGGAGCGTGCTGCTCTCCGTTGGACCTTCTCTATCCCTTCTATCAACCCTATTTGGTATGGATCCCAAACTGGTGAGCAATATTCAAGCAGTGGGCGAACAAGTGTATTGTAACCTACTTCCTTTGTTTTCGGTTTGCATTTCCTTCCAATGAATCTCAGTCTGGCATCTGCTTTACCGACGATCTACTTTATATGATCATTTGATTTTAAATCACTCCTAATGCCTACTCCCAGATATTTTATGGAATTAACTGTTTCCAGTTACTGACCTGCTATATTGCAGCTAAGTGATAAGGGATCTTTCTTTCTATGTATTCGTAGCACATTACACTTGTCTACATTGAGATTCAATTGCCATTCCCTGCACTATACGTAAATTCTCTGCAGATCCTCCTCCGTTTCAGCACAATTTTCCATTGTTACAACCTCTCGATACACCACAGCATCATCTGCAAAAAGCCTCAGTGAACTTCCGATGTCATCCAAAGTTCAAATGGCTCTGAGCTCTATGGGACTTAACTGCTGAGGTCATTAGTCCCCTAGAACTTAGAACTAGTTAAACCTAACTAACCTAAGGACATCACAAACATCCATGCCCGAGTCACGATTCGAACGATGTCATCCACAAGGTAATTTATGTATATTGTGAATAGCAATGGTCCTATGACACTCCCCTTACTTCGGAAGACTTCTCTATGTTGAGAATGACATGCTGTGTTCTGTTATTTAGGAACTCTTCATCCAATCACACAATTGGTCTTATCGTCCACGTGCTCTTACTTTGCTCATTAAACGACTGAGGGGTAACTGCTGGCCAGAGTGGCCGAGCAGTTGTAGGCACTACAATCTGTAAGATGGCAAGAACTATGCCCCTTACATGAAGTCATTAAGTATCACCTAACTCACATTGAGCGAACAGTAGGGCTGAACGAAAATGACTGACAAGGCACAATGCATCTTGTAGAGGGTATAGTATGAACGTATTGGTATAATTAATGTCAGGTGATGGTTTTAAAGTAATTCACATGACATGAAAAACTTTGTGGAAACGCGTTGATTTACTGGAGGCTAGTTTATTCCAGGGAAGTATACAGAGTGGCCGTGGCTGGCCGGCGGGGGAGTGGTGAAGGGAAGTGACAATAGGCAGCTTAGGGCAGTTCAAGCTCTGAGAAAGTGGTAACGGGGCGCGGCCTCCAGCTGCCTTAAGATGAGTGACAGTGAGTTAGTGGTTGACACCATGCTGCTGTTCCGGGAAGCAGACGGAGAACTTGTACACCTGTTGATAAGTGTCCGTTGTCCCGTTTTCAGTGAAACATGCGAGAAAGCCACGCAAAGCTACAGTGGAGCGGTCCACAGAGGTCAAAATATGCGTGTTTGTGACTATAGCAACTTCACGCTGAGTACATGGTCCACAGAGCCTGATGTAAATCAGGTGGAGAGCTACAGAATGAAATACGCCGGCCTCCAATGGGAATGTAGGACCAAGGAATTTGAAGTACTCTCCTGGGAGTCAGAATTCCGTAAAAATTGGTGTTTGTGCAGACACTAACCTTGATGGGTGGCCTGGGAGGAGCTAAATAGCAGAAGTTGAGATGAAGGGAAATTTTGTGGGAATTTGTTCACTTCCCAGAGCAGCATTGATCGGCGCTGGGAAGCGACGCATAATTAACGCGACTTGCGCTGCAACTGGCGTAAGTGATTTTGCTGGAGGGGAAACCGAGGCGAAAAGCGGACCTTGAGAAGTCTCTGTAGGGGTCTTCCATTCCCAGCTTGCCTAGAGTGTGGACGTGGCGTTCTTTACTCAGCTTGCCTGAGAAACAGTGAGCATCTTTGCAGTTTAGGACTTAGCAAATGGAATGATTGAGCTTGGAGATAGGTTCAGCTATGTACTGAGCAAGATAGCTAGGAGTGAATTGACGAACACAGCCTTGCAGCACTACGAGGTCGGCCGACGTCCACACGGCGACGACGCTCCGCCATGCTGTGTTCGGTGATATTGTGCCCGCTCCGGCCACTGATTAATTTGTTGGATCACATCAGCAAAGTTTCAATGAGGGTTTCATGGGCCGTGTATTATAGAATTCTTCTCGCACTTCACATTATGCCTGGGTCAGTCAACAGGAATTACTTTTGAGTTATCGCGCTTTACTCCACGCAAACGAAATTTATTACCACTGCCTGATAGGAGAGTCTTGTAATGTGATGATTGAAGGTCGGGAGTTAAAATAAATTTGTGCTAATCGACTGAATCTGTTTTCAATCAAGTAGTTGAAATCCCAAGTCACTTTCTTAATTAATTTTATATTCAACATTTGCACCTGGTGTTCAATAGCTGAATATCACATCAATGTGCACCCATTTTTAATTAAAAGTGATCAATTCTGAATCAATTAATGTCAACACTGCCACTGCAGTTCAATCAGGAGTCACAGGGCCTTAATACTTTTTTTTGCGTTATCCGATATTGTGGCAGTTTTGCACTTTCTGTTGATCTGCTGGTCAATTAGCTGGGGCGAACACACGGCAATACCAGATAAGTGACAGATGGGGTGTTTCATATGGCTGACCCATGCCAGGATACAATACTTCAGGATTTGCTAGGAAGTAGTCTTGAAAAAGGGAATTTTTCCATGTGATCCATGGCTTAGCCATTTTTAATTGAAAAACGGGTAGGATTAGTTACAATAAGTTACATTGTCTTCTTCATGTGCTGTCCTTTCAAAATGACATTTATAGGTGCCTGTTCATTGTATTTGTGATTTGTTGGAGAACTTATGATGTGCAGTGTCGTAATCAGCCGATGCTGAGCACACAGAACACAATCATTGGTACTAGCCTTTTTGCCTTTTTGGGGGAATGCTTCATGAACTGTTTGTCGGGTCACTGCTCATACCCAGTGTATCAATTTGTGTCCTTATATATGTTTTGCGTTATCTAATTATTGAGTGTAAGGGGTACCTGGGTTTTGAGTTTTCGTGTAACATAAAAGTGCATATGATAACAAGGGGAAAAGCCAAGACAACGGCAGAATATAATCAGACTGTTACTCGGGAGAACATGGGTGATAGTAGGGAAAGCTCTACCGATGAGCGTGACGAACGCGAGTTGCAACTTCCTGAAACTGCGTCTCACGACTGGTTTTGTCTGCTGAATAGCACGGACGTTGATTCAGGCAGTGATACTGAGGGCTCGGGGGACGCAGGGAGCACATGATTAATCCATAAGTATGGAAGATCCAGCCTAAGAAGCTAAAGTGTGTTGGAACAAAACGGTGTCCGACCATTATCAAACGATTCATTCACATGTGATCCGACGGGGGCGCGGAGACGGTACTTGTCTAGATATCGAAGGGTTCCTCAGAACAGAGGAGAACAGTCGCATTTTCAACCACAAAAGGACGAGGATCAAAATGCGGCTACTCTAAAAAACATTACGGATCTTTTGCAACAGATGCAAACGGTGAACTTAGAGCAGAGCGCCAACCTTAATACCGAAGTTTAAAAGGCGAATTCGGAGCTAAAAGAGAACCTTAATGCCGAAATTAAAAAGGCGAATTCGGATCTGAACTATTGGCTCAAAGAAGTTCATAGGGAAGTAAAAGATGAGGTAAAGAATCTCGGCGTCAAAATAGAGAAAGAGATTGCCATCATCAAACGAACGGCAATTGAAGCCAAATTAATTGCGAAAGTTGCAAGGAAAATAGCGAGAGAAACTCGGGACTCCACACAAAGCACGGCAAAAGTAGGAAAGGTCATGTCATCGAGGCTACAAAGCCGGTTAAAACGTGTCGAAGAAAAGCAACAAGAGCAACCGGACATAGGGCCTTACGAAATGTTGAAACAGGAGGTGGCGATATTAAAAAGAAATTTAGAGGACGAGGTAAAACGTCTCATTACAGAGACATCAGGAAAGGAGAAGGGTGTAATTACTGCGTCGACTGAACCGTCACTTGCCGGAACACAGATAACCGCTTCACGGTGTGACAAAGTTGACACTATGAGCAACGGGAGCCACGCCTTGATTCACAGCTCTGAGGCAACGACCGAGGTAAACACGGACAGCGCGCAGCAGTCCAGTGAGAACAATTGTTGTCGGCTGATTAGAAGTACCGGACAACTGTCGAACATAGAGAGGGGGAGAGATGACTATAGCGTGTCGGAACGAATTAGTCCACGTCGCGAAGTTCATACGAATCGTAAGAAAGGGCGAAATGATAACTGGAATGATGGCTGGTTTGACTACAAGCATTTTGTATCAGTCAGAAAGTTCCATCACTACAAGGACGAAGGTAATAGCTTGCATCCAAAAACTTTTATGGGACAGTTCGAGTTATCTTTGCCCCCACACTGGCCATTGATGTACCAGCTGGATTTTGTGTGCTCCCATATGGAGGGCGCGAATACATGAGAAATGTAGCGAAGATTAGCGTCTCGTTCGAAGAATTCAAGAATGCGTTCTTGGGCAAGTATTGGTCTAAAGAAACCCAAGAAAGGATCAAACAAGAAATTATGATATCCAGAGATATGGAAGGGGCAGGGTACCGTAGTCTGGTCGAATTTTTTGAAAATATAACAAAAAGGAACCAGTACCTAGACAACCCGTGTAGCGGTGCGGAAATCATCAGATTATGCTACATGAAACTTCCCATCTCGTATCAACAATCACTTGCCGGTCGTTGTGGTAGCGATACTGAGGTATTTAAGTGTATTTTGCGCGAACTGGAATTCGCATTTCAAGAGGAACAGGCGCGGGAGAAACGCCGACAGCGTGAACAAAATAACAACCGTCGCAATAATGGACCCCAGTGGGATAGTAGGCCAGCACCGAGCTACAACGGCCACAATCAAAATAAGAGTAATGGCAACTCGAAAAGAAGGTACACGGAAGAAGAGCGACACTCTCCGGTGCAACATAGTAAATCACAAAGGACCTGGGGCGGTAATCAGCAGTCGGGAAGGAACAGGAATTATGGTTACCAAAATAACAACCAGGAAGAGGTCGAAGTCCGCCCTCCGAAGCCTGGTACATCCCACCTTAACGGGCAGGATTACGAATGACTAGACCAGAGCGCGGACGTAGTAAATATAGGCTTAGAATAAGGATTTTTTTAAAGTCTTGTTTGTTTGTGTATATACTGATCTTAGTGGTAGAATGTCTCGTTTATATGTGCCGATATTTTTGTGTTTTTATTATTAATAATGATATCTCGCCTCTCGATGTTGTGAAAATGAAGTTCACTATATTACTTTGTAAAAAACACATGGTTAAAGAATGGAAAACAAGTATTTCTGGGCGTACCCCTAGAAAAAGATATATTAGAAACTCTGTAAATTACAGAAAAGTTACCCGTACTTGTATCTCTGTCATTGGAGAACATATTTAAGGTGGCCAGTCCCGTAGGCCGTTACGAGGACGCACCGACGCATCTCGTATGCCCCTGAATACGTAAGAGGTGGACAGCTATGCGCAGTTGCGTGAATTAGCGCACCCAGTGCATGTTAAAATGAACCGGATGTAATCATCTACAGAGCGAACAGCAGCATTGATACGCCAGAAATACTTGTTGATACCAAGATAGTGTAACAATTGCGAGTGTGAGCAGTGAGCTATATTTGTGTTGTGCCATTGTGACATTGCTAATCTGAAACATGTTCACAGGCCTTATAAAACCATTCGTGACAAAAGGAGAAAACGGGGAGAAAACAGAGGAGAGAAGAGGTGTCGCAATAGAACACGATAAAGGACGCTATCCAAACTTCCAACAAAAATCTTGGTAAGACTGACACATGTCTATGTTTGTTGTGTTTTATACATGTTCACAGGCCCAATACGAGGGACGTCTGCCACATAGGGAATTCAGAATAAAAAACAAGATTAGAGATAAAAATTAGTAAATAGTAGATAAGTAGTCGGGTTGGCCAACACCGTGTTAGTCGTAGGAATTGGTAGTTAGAAATGGTGATGGGATCCTGTCCAGATAATCTTGATTCCCTATTCCTTGATTGTGTATGTGTGTGAACGACTGTGAAGCAAGTTGTCTTGTACACTTTTTATGTTTATGTATAAAAAAAAGTTCTGCTACATTTCTATTTTAATTGATCCTGAAGTTGATTTACAAACAAGTAAAATTATTCCTTTTGTAATGAAACAAGTTCATTGTGTTAAAAAAAATATGTATGGTACTGATGGTTAAACATGAGCACTTTCCATGTGGTAAAATTAGTTGTCTTAGTGTGTTAAGGTGGCGTAACTGAGCAAGAGGGAGTTGAAGCTACGACACCTGGCACACCACACACGAGCTGACAAGGAACGAGGACGACAGCAATGAGGGGAGCACACAGCTGACGATGGTGATGGCATGCAGACCACGCCCTGAATCGACGGGGACGGTGGTCAACTCAGCAGCCAAGGAGAGGTGACACCCAGCACCTCTGTGTACGACAAAGAGGTCGGTCCTGGTCTCTGTACACGGTACGGATCGGGGGCAGCAATGAAGAGGTCCAAGAAGGTTTCTATATTTGTTGCTCGCCACGTCAGGTGTAGCGACAGCCCAGCTGACCTTTTGGGCCTAATGACACCAACTTAGAAGGCCTGAGCAAAAAATAGGCTCTTGTCTGATCACGGTCCCTCCCTTGCCCTAAAACGTCTATAGAAGGAGCAATGACCTGTGGCTGAGCCGCGAGAGGTCACCGATCATAGATGCACCGATGGGGTCTTGTGCCTGTCGGACAAGATGTCAACAACGAGCTCTTAGGTGAGAGCCATCCTACCTCAAGAAGATGCGGATGTCTGTGGAGCCATCTCGGTAATCGACGTTTCTCTCTTCTCATCCATTGGCCATCCCTCAACGTGGTAGTCAGCACGAATGTCACTTCCGTTCCTGCAAGAAACTTGTGCCGTGTGTGTGAGTGTGTCAGTGTGGATTCAAATGAATAACATGCACCTCAACGAATGTAAAGTACTCATTTCTTCTGTTTATAAATTATTTTATAAGAAGGTTATGATTTTATAAATGTGCCATTTGTTAAAAGTCATATATTTGTCATTCCACGTCTCTTTGTGTTAGAATAAGGTCTCATACTTATACCTTGCTACAAATACACAACAGTGGTTGCTCAATACGCAATGATTCTTGTTATTTCGGTTGTGTTTTATGGATATGTATATATGAAAAAAGGTACTTGTGTGTACACAATCCCAGACACTCGACAGGGCCAGACCTTGTTGAATTGTGTAAAGATGACACACCATGCACAATATAAACGTCCAGAGACAGTTAGACACAAAAAAATCCCTTTACTTATAAAATGTGAAACGGACGTTCACATATAGTTGAATGAGAGCAACCACTATCAACTTCACAAAATGTTACACGAATATTGTTCATGTATGTTTTTAGTAATTTAAGTCGAGTAGGGATGGATAACTGAGAGTGAATGGACCTTAAGGTATAATTGCGTGTTTTGCCATTCAAATGACAAGCACAGAGGTGCTTAAACATGTGTATTTGCCCTTTGCGACATGTGTCCTTGTAATATAATTGTAGTTTTATTTTGAGTACTCTGACCAATAACTGTCTCAGGAATCGGCAGAGATTAAAGTAAAACTAAGACTAAATAATGACCACGTCTTTACCAGTAAATCCAGTCATTGAAGGCAGGTACCCTAGGAATGAGTGGGAGTTTGCATCAGAGAGGAGGCAGTGGTAATCAATCACCCGTAACTAATCACGCGAACAGATTAAAAATACCAGTTATGGAGATATTAATTTTGTACCACAGGTGGTAACACCATAGGAGTCATCACCTGTACTAAAACATTGATATGAAGAGAGGGGCTATGTAAGATGGCAAGAACTATACCCCTTACATGAAGTCATTAAAGATCACCTAACTCACGTTGAGCGAACAGTAGGGATGAACAAAAATGACTGACAAGGCACAATGCATCTTGTAGAGGTTATAGTATGGACGTATTGGAATAATTAATGTCGGGTGATGGTTTTAAAGTAATTCACACGACATGAAAAACTTTGTGGAAACGCGTTGATTTACTGGAGGCTAGTTTATCCCAGGGAAGTAAACAGAGTGACCGTGGCCGGCCGGCGGGGGAGTGGCGAAGGGAAGCGACAATAGGCAGCTTAGGGCAGTTCAAGCTCTGAGAAAGTGGTAATGGGGCGCGGCCTCCAGCTGCCTTAAGATGAGTGACAGTGAGTCGGTGGTTGACACCATGCTGCTCTACCGGGAAGCAGACGGAGAACTTGTACGCCTGTTGTTAATGTCCACTGTCCCGTTTTCAGTGAAACATGCGAGAAAGCCGCGCAAAGCTACGGTGGAGCGGTCAACAGAGGTCAAAATATGTGTTTTCGTGACCATAGCAACTTCACGCTGAATTCACGGTCTGCAGAGCCTGAAGTAAATCAGGTGGAGAGCGACAGAATGAAATATGCCGGCCTGCAATGGGAATGTAGGACCAAGGAATTTGAAGTACTCTCCTGGGAGTCAGAATTCCATAAAAAATGGTGTTTGTGCAAATGCTAACCTTGATGGGTGGCCTCTCTGCAGTTTAGGACTTAGCAAATGGAACGATTCAGCTTGGAGATAGGAAGTTTAGGTTCAGCTATGTACTGAGCAAGATAGCTAGGAGTGAATAGACGAGCGCAGCCTTGCAGCACCACGAGGTCGGCCGACGTCCACACGACGACGACGCTCCGCCATGCTGTGTTCGGTGATATTGTGCCTGCTCCGGCCACTGATTAATTTGTTGGATCACATCAGCAAAGTTTCGATGAGGGTTTCATGGGCCATGTATTGTAGAATTCTTCTCGCACTTCACATTATGCCTGGGTCAGTCAACAGGAATTACTTTTGAGTTATCACGCTTTACTCCATGCAAACGAAATTTATTACCACTGCCTGATAGAAGAGTCTTGTAATGTGATGATTGAAGGTCGGGAGTTAAAATAAATTTGTGCTAATCGACTGAATCTGTTTTCAATCAAGTAGCTAAAATCCCAAGTCACTTTCTTAATTAATTTTATATTCAACATTTGCAGCTGGTGTTCAATAGTTGAATATCACATCAATGTGCACCTGTTTTTAATTAAAAGTGATCAATTCTGAATCAATTATTGTCAACAATGCCACCGCAGTTCAATCAGGAGTCACAGGGCCTTATTACTTTTTTTTGCGTTATCCGATATTGTGGCAGTTTTGCACTCTCTGTTGATCTGTTAGTCAATTAGTTGGGGCGAACACACGCCAAAACCAGATAAGTGACGGATGGGGTGTTACAAGTCTGGAACCACGCGACCGCTACGGTCGCAGGTTCGAATCCTGCCACGGGCATGGATGTGTGTTATGTCCTTAGGTTAGTTAGGTTTAAGTAGTTCTAAGTTCTAGGGGACTGATGACCAAAGAAGTTAAGTCCCATAGTACTCAGAGCCATTTGAATCATTGTTTGATCGACGTTAGAGATACATGTCTATAGTTCTGCACATCTGTTCGACGTCCCTTCTTGAAAACGGGGATAACCTGTACCCTTTTCCAATGCTTTGGAACGCTACGCTCTTCTAGAGACCTACGGTACACCGCTGCAAGAAGGCGGTCTACTTCCTTCACGTACTCTGTGTAAAATCGAACTGTTATCCCATCAGGTCCAGCGGCCTTTCCTCTTTTGAGCGATTTTAATTGTTTCTCTATCCCTCTGTCGTCTATTTCTATATCTACCATTTTGTCATCTGTGCGACAATCTAGAGAAGGAACTACAGTGCAGTCTTCCTCTGTGTAACAGCTTTGGAAATAGACATTTAGTATTTCGGTCTTTAGTCTGTCATCCTCTGTTTCAGTACCATTTTGTCACAGAGTGTCTGGACATTTTGCTTTGATCCACTCACCGTTTTGACATAAGACCTAAATTTCTTAGGTTTTTCAGCCAAGTCAGTACTTTCGAATTCATTTAACGCCTCTCGCATAACCCTCTTCACACTACATTTCGCTTCGCGTAATTTTTGTTTGTCTGCAGGGCTTTGGCTATGTTTATGTTTGCTGTGAAGTTACCTTTTTCTTCCGCAGCAGTTTTCTAACTCGGTTGTTGTACCACGGTGGCTCTTTTCCATCACTTACGATCATGCTTGGTACATACTCTTCTGATGCATATTGTACGATGGTTTTGAACTTTGTCCAATGATCCTCAACACTATCTGTATTTGAGACAAAACTTTTGTGTTGAGCCGTCAAGTACTCTGAAATCAGTTTTTTGTCACTTTTGCTAAAGAGAAAAATCTTCCTACCTTTTTTAATATTTCTATTTACGGCTGAAATCATCGATGCCGTAACCGCTTTGTGATCGCTGTTTCCCCGTTCTGGGTTAACTGTTTCAAATAGTTCGGGTCTGTTTGTCACCAGAAGGTCTAATATGTTATCGCCACGAGTCGGTTCTCTGTTTAACTGCTCAAGGTAGTTTTCAGGCAATGCACTTCAAAAAATTTCACTGGTTTCTTTGTCCCTGCCACCCGTTATAAAGTTTGAGTCTGCCAGTCTATATCCGGCAAATTAAAATCTCCACCCAGAACTATAACATGGTGGGGAAATCTACTCGAAATATTTTCCAAATTATCCTTCAGGTGCTCAGCCACAACAACTGCTGAGGCAGGGGTCTATAGACACATCCAATCACCATGTTTGAGCCTGCTTTAACCGTGACATTCACCCAAATTATTTCACATTTCGGATCTCCGTATATTTCCTTCGATACTATACTGTACTGTAAAAAGCTGTAATTTTACATTAGTGAATCTCAAATAAGCATCCAATGCTTTAATATCTTAAGTTCCACGAAGGGTTGGCCACAGCTCATACGTTATGAGACAGCGTGCGTGGAAATTTTCAAAGACATCAGCCAATAACAAGACATCGGTTTTCAAATGGAAGTGGAATAATCTCCTAGTGCCTTGCAATTAAATAAATGCCACACTTTGCACGCTCTTTGATATTCACAATCCTCTATTGTTGTCACTCACTACATAGCGAGGTCCTGAGTGCTTTAGTTGTACACAAATTGTCGTCCAATCAAACGGATTGTTCAGTTACATACTCATATGGTAGAACAGCATTTTTATATGTCACGCTAAGCTGCTTACTTTCGGAGAAATATTTTCTTGTTTTTTTCAGTTCATCGGGTTTTAAAAATGGTTCAAATGGCTCTGAGCACTATGCGACTTAACTTCTGAGGTCATCAGTCGCCTAGAACTTAGAACTAATTAAACCTAACTAACCTAAGGACATCACACACATCCATGCCCGAGGCAGGATTCGAAACTGCGACCGTAGCGGTCGCTCGGCTCCAGACTGTAGCGCCTAGAACCGCAAGGCCACTCTGGCCGGCTCGGATTTTAAAAATCATACTCGTTGTTCTAGTGTGCATATCGACCATCATCAGTTATTCCCCCCCCCCCCCCCCCCCATCCTCCCAAATAGCAAAACTCCTTTACTACTTGAAGTGTCTCATTTCCTAATCTAATTCCCTTAGCATCACCCGACTTAATTCGACTACATTCCATTATCTTCGTTTTGCTTTTGTTGATGTTCATCTTACATCCTCCTTTCAAGACACTGTCCATTCCGTTCAACTGCTCGTCCAAGTCCTTTGCTGTCTCTGACAGAATTATAATGTCATCGGCGAACCTCAAAGTTTTTATTTCTTCTCCATGAATTTTAATACCTACTCCGAATTTTTCTTTTGTTTCCTTTACTGCTTGCTCAATATACAGACTGAATAACATCGGGGAGAGGCTACAACCCTGTGTCACTCCCTTCCCAACCACTGCTTCCCTTTCATGCCCCTCGACTCTTATAACTGCCATCTGGTTTCTGTACAAATTGTAAATAGCCTTTCGCTCCCTGTATTTTACCCCTGCCACCTTTAGAATTTTAAAGAGAGTATTCCATTCAACATTGTCAAAAGCTTTCTCTAAGTCTACAAATGCTAGAAACATTGGTTTGCCTTTCCTTAATCTTTCTTCTAAGGTAAGTCGTAAGGTCAGTATTGCCTCACGTGTTCCAACATTTCTACGGAATCCAAACTGATCTTCCCCGAGGTTGGCTTCTACCAGTTTAATAATGAATAAAAAAATTAGGAGTGCGGGTAAGCTACTACAAACAGCATAGTGAACAAATTATTGTGGCCAAGATAGACACGAAGCCCATGCCTACTACAGTAGTACAACTTTATATGCCAACTAGTTCTGCAGATGATGAAGAAATTGATGAAATGTATGATGAGATAAAAGAAATTATGCATGTAGTGAAGGGAGACGAAAATTTAATAGTCATGGATGACTGGAATTCAAGAGTAGGAAAAGGGAGAGAAAGAAACATAGTAGGTGAATATGGATTGGGGGTAAGAAATGAAAGAGGAAGCCGTCTGGTAGAATTTTGCACAGAGCATAACTTAATCATAGCTAACACTTGGTTCAAGAATCATAAAGAAGTTTGTAGGACATGTTCCCATATGTTCATGATTACAAAATAAGCATCCAGTTTGTCAGATTGTGAAAAACTACTGTTGTTGTTTGTTGTTGTGGTCTTTAGTCCAAAGACTGGTTTGATGCAGCTTTCCATACTACTCTATCCTAGGCAAGCCCCTTCATCTCCGAGTAACTAATGCAACTTACATCCCTCTGAATCTGCTTACTGTATTCATCCCTTAGTCTCCCTCCACGATTTTTACCCCTCACGCTTCCCTCCAGTACTAAACTGGTGATCCCTTGATGTCTCAGGATGTTTCCTACCAACCGAACCCTTCTTTTATTCAGATTGTACCACAAATTTCTCTTCGGCCCAGTTCTATTCAGTACCTCCTCATTAGTTACGTGATCTACCCATCTAATCTTCAGCATTCCTCTAAAGCACCACGTTTGAATAGCTTCTATTCTCTTCGTGTCTAGACTATTTATCGTCCATATTTCACTTCCATACATGGCCACACTCTACACAAATACTTTCAGAAACGACTTCCTGAGACATAAATCTATACTCGATGTTAACAATTTTCCCATTTTCAGAAACGCTTTTCTTAACACTGCCACCCTACTTCGACCACCATCCCCTATTTTGCTTCCCGGATAGCAAAACTTATTTATTACTTTGTCTCATTTTCTATTCTAATTCCCTCAGCATCGCCTGATTTAATTCGACTACATTCCATTATCCTCGTTTCGCTTTTGTTTGTCTTCGTGTTATAACCTCCTTTCAAGACACTGTGCGTTCCATTCATCTGCTCTTCCAAGTCCTTTACTACCACTGACAGAATTACAATGTTATCGGCAAACCTCAAAGTTTTTATAGCTCAGTATACAAATTGAATAACATCGTGGATAGGCTGCAACCCTATCTCACTCCCTTCTCAACCACTGCTTCCCTTTCGTGCCCCTCGACTCTTGTGTCATCTGGTTTCTGTAAAAATTGTAAATAGCCTTTCGCTCCGTGTATTTTACTGCTGCCACATTTAGAATTTGAAAGAGAGTGTTCCAGCCAACATTCTGAAAAGTCTTCTCTAAGTCTACAAATGCAATACGGGTAGGTTTGTCTTTCATTAACCTATTTTTTATGAGAAATCGTAGGTTCAGTATTGCCTCGCTTGTTCCTACATTTCTCATTTCTTCTCCGAGATCACCAGTTTTTTCCATTCTTCGGTAAAGGATTCGTGTTAGTATTTTGCAACCGTAACTTATTAAACTGATGGTTCGGTAATTTTCACACCTGTCAGCAGATGCTGTCTTTAGGATTGGGATTAGTATATTCTTCTTGAAGTCTGAGGGTATTTCGCCTGTCTCATATATCTTGCTCATCAGAGACAAGAGTTTTGTCATGGCTGGCTCTCCCAAGGCTATCAGTAACTCTAACAGAATGTTGTCTACTCACGGGTCCTTGTTTCCACTGAAGTTTGTCTTTCACTGCTTTGTCAAATTATTCACGCAGTGTCATATCTCCCTTCTCATCTTCCTCTACGTCCCCTTCCATTTCCATAACATTGCCCTCGGGTGCATCTCCCTTGTATAGACCCTCTATATACCCCTTTCATCTTTCTGCTTTCTCTTCTTTGGATAGGACTGGTTTCCCATCTGAGATCTTGATATTCGTACATGTGGTTCTTTTTTCTCCGAAGGTCTCTTTAATTTTCCTGCAGGCAGTATGAGTGTACAGAAAGAACAGCGTGTTAACATCAAATTTTGTTTCAAACTAGGAAAATCTGCAAGTGAAACGTTTGTAATGTTACAACAAGTGTACGGCGATGATTGTTTATCGCGAACACAAGTGTTTGAGTGGTTTAAACGATTTAAAGATGGCCGCGAAGACACCAGTGATGACACTCGCACTGGCAGACCATTGTCAGCAAAAACTGATGCAAACATTGAAAAAATCGGTAAACTTGTTCGACAAGATCGCCGTTTAACAGTCAGAGCAGTGTCTGAGTTAACAGGAGTTGACAAGGAAAGTGTTAGGCAGTTTACCGATTTTTTCAATGGTCTGCCAGTGCGAGCGTCATCACTGGTGTCTTCGCGGCCATCTTTAAATCGTTTAAACCACTCAAACACTTGTGTTCGCGATAAACAATCATCGCCGTACACTTGTTGTAACATTACAAATGTTTCACTTGCAGATTTTCCTAATTTGAAACAAAATTTGATGTTAACACGCTGTTCTTTCTGTACACTCAACATTTTCCGACGTACAGACAAAACGTCAACTACTTAAAACAGACGCCACGGGCAGACTGAGTGCAGGTTCAAATGGCTCTGAGCACTATGGGACTCAACTGCTGAGGTCATTAGTCCCCTAGAACTTAGAACTAGTTAAACCTAACTAACCTAAGGACATCACAAACAGCCATGCCCTGAGTGCAGGAGGCAGATGAAACTCGAGCAGTAGGTGGAGCGAGAGTCACGTGACAGGCCACGCGACTTTCAGCCTTATTGCATTCGTTTTATTGTTTCACCAGTACTAGTCCGGTTTTTTTCTAGCCACACCTCGTATATCTTACTCCTAGTGACATATGCTTCTACGTATTAACGTTTGTCCTCTAGCCATTCCTTCTTAGACATTTTGCACTTCCTGTTAGTTTCATATTTTAGACATTTGTATTCCCTTTCGCCCACTTCATTCATTCCATTTTTATATTTTCTCCTTTCATGGATTAAATCCAATACGTCTTGTGTTACTCAAGGATTTCTACTAGCCGTCGTCTTTTTACCTACTTGATCCTCTGTTGTCTTCACTATTTCATCTCTCAAAGCTACCTATTCTTTTTCTACTGTATTCCTTTCCCTGTTCTTGTCAGTGGTTCCCTAATGCTCCTTCTGAAACCCTCTGCAACCTCTGGTTCATTCAGTTTATCCAGGTCCCATCTCCTTTAATTCCTGCTTTTTACAGTTTTTCAGATTCAATCTGTAGTTGATAACCAATAAATTGTGGTCAGAGTCCACATTTCATGCTTGAAATGTCTTACAATTTAAAATATGGTTCCTAAATTTCTGTCTAACTATTATATAATCAACCTGAAACCTTTTGGTGTCTCTAAGTCTCTACCACGTATACAACCTTCTCTCATCATTCTTAAACCGAGTGTTAGCTATGATTAAATTATTCTCTATGCAAAATTCAACCATGCGGCTTACTCTTCTTTCCTTTTCCCCAGTCCTTATTCACCTACTACTTTTCCTTCTCTTACTATTCCTACTATCGAATTCCAGTCCTCCATGACTTACATTTTCAGCTCCCTCAATTATCTGAATAATTTCTTTTATCTCATCATACATTTTCTCAATCTCCTCCTCATCTGTAGAACTAGTTGGCATATAAACTTGTACTACTGGGGTGGGTGTGGGTTTCGTGTCTATCTTGGCTACAATAATGCATTCACTATGCTGTTGATAGTAGCTTATCTGCGTTCCTATTTTTTTTTACTCATTGTTAAAATGATTCCTGCATTACCCGTATTTGATTTTGTATTTATAGCCCTGTATTCACCTGACCAGAAGTCCTGTTCCTCCCACCACCGAACTTCATTAATGTCCACTATATGTAGCTTTAACCTGTCCATTTCCCTTTTTAAGTTTTCTAACCTACCTGCCCGATTAAGGGATCTGACATTCCACGGTCCGATCTGTAGAACGCCAGTTTTGTTTCTCTTGACAGTGACGTCCTCCTGAGTGGTCCCCGCCCGGAGATCCGAATGGGGACTAGATTACCTTCGGAATATTTTACCCAAGAGGATGGCATCGTCATATAACCATACAGTAGAGCTGCATGCCCTGGGGGAAAATTACGGCTGTAGTTTTCCCTTGCTTTCAGCCGTTCGCAGTAACAACACAGCAAGGCTGTTTTGGTTGATGTTACAAGGCCAGATCAGTCACCCATCCAGAGTGTTGCCCCTTTAATTACTGAAAAGGTTGTTGCCTCTCTTCAGGAACCATGCGTCTGGCCGCTCAACAGATAGCCCTCCGTTGTGGTTTTACCTACCGTACGGCTGTATGTATCGCTCAGGCTCGTAAGCCTTGCCACCAACGGCAAGGTCCATGACTCATGAAGGGAAAAAAACTACTAGAAATGTATAATTATATCTGTGATTTTAATTACATTCTTCACGTGCAGCTGCAACATGTCTATCAGCTAAATACAATGACCTCTGTGTTTCAGAGTAATTGCCTTGAAGTGTTCCTAGCTGATGTGGCAAATTTATGGTGCTCGAAATGCTACATCCTCTATATAAATAATATTCAACTGCTCGTTTTGCGGTGAATGAGTATTCTTTTGCGCCCCCAGCATTCTGATTCAGCTGTTTCCTAAACCATTAGTCGATATATAAGTATAGCTAAAACTCAAACTCATCTGGGTTGAAGCTAGAGTGCAATTCTATACAGTTAATGTGTGAGAATTTTGTCAGTAACCATCTGTTGTAGGAAGAAATCAATATTAGAATACAGGGTGTATCAAAAAGAATCATCCGATTTAAGAAAAATCATAACTATTATGTTATTTGAGACATGTGTGTGTGTGTGTGTGTGTGTGTGTGTGTGTGTGTGTGTGTGTGAATAATGCAATATTGAAAAAAGCAAACTCTCGAGTTTTACATGGTTCCCGCTAGTTAGCATCACTGTGCGCCCACTTCAGTTCTAGTAAAAATGGCGACGGGACAACAGAGAGCGTTTTGTGTTTTACGTTTTGCGCAGTGCGTGTCAGTAATAACCGTTCAAAGTGACTTTCCTCCTAGGTAAGGTGCGGATCCTCCTGCAGCACAGAGCGTTAGACGATGGCAAGAGCAGTTCCGAGAAACAGGTTGTTTGTGCAAAAGCAAAGCGCCGGGCCGTCACCGAGTGTCTGACATAGACGGCGAACGTATCCGTCAAATCTCACAAGCAGTCCGCAGAAATACGTTCACTGTGCAGCTCGACAGCTCAATATGCCCCCGATGTCGGTCTGGTGTGTGTTGTGTCGACGTTTACACATGGAACCATACAAAATTCAGCTACTGTAACCTCTTCGTGAAGGTGAATAACAACAACGGGTGGAGTTCTGTAATTTCGTTCTTCGCAAGATTGAGGATGACAGTTTTCTTCCACGCTTAGTGTTTAGTGATAATGCAACATTCCATTTAAATGGAAAGGTGAACCGTCATAATGTGAGAATATGGGGTACGGAACAACCTCATGAAATTGTACATGAGAGGGACTCTCCAAAATTTAATGTGTTTTGTGAAGTTTTACGGGAATAGGTGTATGTTTCTTAGCCGAGAACACTGTTACAGGAAGCACATATCTCGATGTGCTTGAGAACTCTCTTTTCCCACAGTTGGAGACTGATTCGAACGACTTTATTTACCAAAAGGATGGGACTCCATCATACTGACATCTGGAAGTGCAGGAATTTTTAAATCAAAGGATTACTGAACGATGGTTCGGTAGCACTGGACCAAATGATTCAGCCTTACATTACTGGCCTCCAAGTTCACTGGACCTGACTGTATGTGATTATTTGTTTGGGGGTTTATAAAAGACTCTGTTTATGGGCCTCCGTTACCACCAACAATTAATGAACTGAGATATCGCATAATAGCAGCTGTGGAAGCTGCAACTCAAGACATGCTCGCTGCAGTGTGGGAACAATCTGAATACCGCATTGACATGTGCCATGCATCTCAAGGGGGGCATTTTGAACACCTATGGAAAGGTATGAAAAAATCTTTTTGAGTTTCTCGTTTATCAAAAAACAAAAATCATTGTATATGTTTATAAGTTTCAGAAATATAGACGTGCCAAATCGGATGATTCTTTTTGATACACCCTATATATGACTCATGGAAGCCTTAATTTGTTACTAAATTTACGAAATTTTATGTTGTGCTTTCCTACACAGGGCGTGACACTGCTGACTCGTTTTAACTGTGAGTAATCAACTACATATGCAGCTAACTCCTTTTTATAATGACAGTAACACAAGCATCTCTCACATATTTCAACTGGGTGTTGAGTAGTAGTAACGCTATTAAGTTCTAACTTTGAAATGCTTTTATGTAACAGAACAGGTACGTTTCTGAGGTTTCGGCTTGCAAAATTAAATATTTTACATGTTTCCAGTAGTTATGACGTTTTGTAATGTCTAATGGTACCTTTTAAACTGTTTATTTGCTTACTACAACCATGCAATATTGCTGTACACACTAACACGGATATTTGGTTGTTTTTGTGAAATATGTGTACATGTTCCAATCTAGCAGGAAAAGGAATGTTATCTAAAGTTAAAGCATTGACATAAAAAGATAGCTGGACCCACAGCGTATACTGTCGTCTGCAGAACATAAACGATCTTCAATGGACTGTTTGACACAATAAATATAGAAACAACAACTACGATGATATATTTGTGTGCAGTCACGTTTGTTAATTTTCTGTAAATTCTGTAATGAAATCCTTTTGTTGACGGCGGCCGGTCGGTACCATTGGGCCAAACTTAAACGGACGTAAAATATCCAAGATTGGCGACCTTTTACAGATGCTGGAAATTTAGCGCGGACTTCAATGCGAGATGCTTATAATAGTTTCCACAGCAAAACGTTGTCTCGCATCCTGGCAGAAAATCCAAATAGATTCTGGTCATATGTGAAGTGTGCTAGCAACAAGACACAATCAATGCTATCTCTGCACGATAGCAATGGATACACTATAGGAGGAGATGCGGCCAAAGCAGAGTTACTAAACAGAGCCTTCCAAAATTCCTTCGCCAAAGAAGACGAAATAAATATTCCAGAATTAGAATCAAGAACAGCTACCAACATGAGTAACGTACAAGTAGATATCCTCTGAGTACTGAAGCAACTTAAATCACTTGGCAAATGCAAGTCTCCCTATCCAGATTGTATAGCACTTAGGTTCCTTTCAGAGTATATTGATGCAATAGCTCCTTATTTATCAATCGCATACGCCCGTTCGTTCGACGAAATATCTGTACCCAAAGACTGGAAAGTTGCAAAGGTCACACCAATATTCAATAAAGGTAGTAGGAGTAATCCACTAAATTACAGACAAATATCATTAACTTCGACATGCAGCAGGATTTTGGAACATATATTGTGTTCGAATATTATGAATTACCTTCAAGAAAACTGTCTATGGACACACAGTCAACACGGATTTAGAAAGCATCGTTCTTGTGGAACACAACTAGCTCTTTACTCGCACGAACTGTTGAGTGCTGTTGACAAGGGGTTTCAAAATGATTGCGTATTTCTAGATTTCCAGAAGGCTTTTGAGAACTTACCACACTAGCGACTTGTAGTGGAATTGCGTGGTTGTGGAACATCGTCTCTTTTATGTGACTGGATTCGTGATTTCCTGTCAGACAGGTCACAGTTCGCAGTAATTGACGGAAAGTCATTGAGTAAAACAGAAGTTAGTTCTGGCGTTCCCCAAGGTAGTATTATAGGCCCTTTGCTGTTCCTCGTCTATACAAACGATTTGGGAGACAATATCGGCAGCCGAGTCTGTCCGTCTTCTTTCAGAATACTGTTGCAGTATGTGGGACCCTTACCGGATAGGACTGACGGAGTACATCGAAAAAGTTCAAAGAAGGACAGCACGTTTTGTATTATCGCCAAACAGGAGAGAGAGTGTCACCGAAATAATGCAGGATTTGGGGTAGACATAATTAAAACAAAGACGTTTTCCCTTGCGGTGGAATCTTCTCACGAAATTTCAATCAGTCAGTTTCTCCTCCTAACGCGAAATCATTTTGTTGACGTCGACCTACATAGTAAGAAATGATAACCATAATAAAATAAGGCAAATGAGAGCTCGCACGGAAAGATATAGGTGTTCGTTTGTTCTGCGCGATATACGAGATTGGAATAATAGATAATTGTAAAGGTGGTCGATGAACTCTCTGCCAGGTACTTAAACGTGGTTTGCAGAGTATCTATGTAGATGTAATTAACTGATTAGGTATTTAATTAGGGTTTAAAATCTCTTCAGTATTGCCCAATAAATGGCAGCACAGTAGAAACACGAACTTGTCTATTACCAACGTAAGAGTATGCAACTTCTGGAGTTCCCCCAAGCACCATGAGGTTTCCCATTTATCTACAACACTAGGATATGAGTCTGTTTTCCCTAGGCTACACAACAGGAGCTCTAGGGGAGACTCATAATGCTTGCTGATTGCCGTGGTCTGAGCCGCCAAGGCCCACTTATGTGTGATATAATTCATTACGCCAGATGTATTAAATTAGAAACAATTGGCAGGGGGCAACATTTTCCAGAAATGTGCTATTAGGAGGAGATGGGGATGGTCGAAGACAAAGTCTGCTTTTCACTCAAATGCCAGTCTTTAGTAAGGGGGGAGGAGAGGGTAGAGCAGCTCTGAAGACAGCCTACAATGTAGCCAGACCTTCTCCAAGGTCAAGATGAAGGTCAAGGTCAAGTTCACCCCATCCCTCATCACCATTCTCCCATTCCCATCTTCTATAGGCCAAATGGGTGACATGACAGTGGCACATTAAAAACTCGATCTGAGCCATGTCGTATTTTCTGCGTAAATTACAGCCCACACAGTTACCAGGTTTATCCAAGTTCTAATTTATAAGTATAATTTATGATTTCTACATTTTTAATTCATTACGTAATCAGTGTAATTTATGTTCCAAAAATGGCTTCCAATATGTTGGCCAATAAAGCTTTGTATGACATCATATTCATAAATTTTAAGAAATTTGGGGCTGTTTGTTTAGGACACATATATATCAGTATTATATTAAAATCATGCTGCAAAAATAAGTAGCACTAAGTATAAAAGTTCTGAATGTTTGTTTTTGAAACAATTACTTTTTAATTCACTATTTTAAACAACTTTGAGCGCTATTAATCATTCTTAATTTGTATCATTTATGACCCAGAAATGGTCGCCATATGTTTCCAAGGCCCGCTGCCCATGGTAAGTCCAACACTATGGCTCACGAGTAAAAATGGCGAGAACTAAAAAAATCGATTTACCATAAGTTTAAAGTGACGGGAAGCCCTCTGATGCAACCTACGTAGTTCATATGAGTTAAGTTTATGCTGTATGCGGCTTGTAAGGTTCTGAAATAAGAAATGGTTCAAATGGCTCTGAGCACTATGGGACTTAACATCTGAGGTCATCAGTCCCCTAGAACTTAGAACTACTTAAACCTAACTAACCTAAGGACATCACACAAATCCATGCCCGAGGCAGGATTCGAACCTGTGACTGAAGCGCCTAGAACCGCTCGGTCACAACGGCCGGCTCTGAAATAAATTCCGCTGCCATTTGGACGTAGGATAAGGTAAGAAATGTGGAAGGTACAGATCGCGTTATGTAGTATGTTTAAACATCGCTACTCTCTCTGGTCCATTAGCTGAACATGTGACAAACCATCACCTGGGGGCAGTGTGATCAGGTGATCAGTGCCAGTAACACTGCACCTTTGGGCACTGTTTGAGACCTAGGGCCGAGTGGGTAAATGATCGCCTGATGCCGCATGCTTGAAGGCACACACCGCCTCACCAATACACTGTGACCGGTCATTCTATGGTCACCTCACATGGAGGAGCGGGAGAGCGACAGCCGTGGGCAGAACTACGAGACATGTTGACACATTACCGGAAGCTGTGGTCCATAGAACAGGATATTAGTCCACCCAGACAGCCCTCAAAGCTGGTCAGCAGCACACATTACGTTTTTGTTAAGAAACTAACTACATGTTCGATGACGAGATATGCATTTTCCCTTGTTCAAGTTGCATAATGTTACCCCTATCGTAGCTATAAGAGATATGCGGTATCCCTTCTAAGAGTCGTCAGGTCCATTGTCTTTTGTGTTTGGGCAGATATTCGCAATTACGTTTTTCCAGAATGTAGTTATGATCAAACCTTACAACACCTCTTTTATGCAACATTGAGTGTCGACGGAAAGCGTTGATTTGTTTTCTGTTATGAATAATATGGATTTTAAAGCTGCATTTAACATACCCATTCAATAGAACAGTCCCTAAATAGTCTAGTGCGATATTAGTTTAAACGATATATACACTCCTGGAAATTGAAATAAGAACACCGTGAATTCATTGTCCCAGGAAGGGGAAACTTTATTGACACATTCCTGGGGTCAGATACATCACATGATCACACTGACAGAACCACAGGCACATAGACACAGGCAACAGAGAATGCACAATGTCGGCACTAGTACAGTGTATGTCCACCTTTCGCAGCAATGCAGGCTGCTATTCTCCCATGGAGACGATCGTAGAGATGCTGGATGTAGTCCGGTGGAACGGCTTGCCATGCCATTTCCACCTGGCGCCTCAGTTGGACCAGCGTTCGTGCTGGACGTGCAGACCGCGTGAGACGACGCTTCATCCAGTCCCAAACATGCTCAATGGGGGACAGATCCGGAGATCTTGCTGGCCAGGGTAGTTGACTTACACCTTCTAGAGCACGTTGGGTTGCACGGGATACATGTGGACGTGCATTGTCCTGTTGGAACAGCAAGTTCCCTTGCCGGTCTAGGAATGGTAGAACGATGGGTTCGATGACGGTTTGGATGTACCGTGCACTATTCAGTGTCCCCTCGACGATCACCAGTGGTGTACAGCCAGTGTAGGAGATCGCTCCCCACACCATGATGCCGGGTGTTGGCCGTGTGTGCCTCGGTCGTATGCAGTCCTGATTGTGGCGCTCACCTGCACGGCGCCAAACACGCATACGACCATCATTGGCACCAAGGCAGAAGCGACTCTCATCGCTGAAGACGACACGTCTCCATTCGTCCCTCCATTCACGCCTGTCGCGACACCACTGGAGGCGGGCTGCACGATGTTGGGGCGTGAGCGGAAGACGGCCTAACGGTGTGCGGGACCGTAGCCCAGCTTCATGGAGACGGTTGCGAATGGTCCTCGCCGATACCCCAGGAGCAACAGTGTCCCTAATTTGCTGGGAAGTGGCGGTGCGGTCCCCTACGGCACTGCGTAGGATCCTACGGTCTTGGCGTGCATCCGTGCGTCGCTGCGGTCCGGTCCCAGGTCGACGGGCACGTGCACCTTCCGCTGACCACTGGCGACAACATCGATGTACTGTGGAGACCTCACGCCCCACGTGTTGAGCAATTCGGCGGTACGTCCACCCGGCCTCCCGCATGCCCACTATACGCCCTCGCTCAAAGTCCGTCAGCTGCACATACGGTTCACGTCCACGCTGTCGCGGCATGCTACCAGTGTTAAAGACTGCGATGGAGCTCCGTATGCCACGGCAAACTGGCTGACACTGATGGTGGCGGTGCACAAATGCTGCGCAGCTAGCGCCATTCGACGCCAACACCGCGGTTCCTGGTGTGTCCGCTGTGCCGTGCGTGTGATCATTGCTTGCACAGCCCTCTCGCAGTGTCCGGAGCAAGTATGGTGGGTCTGACACACCGGTGTCAATGTGTTCTTTTTTCCATTTCCAGGAGTGTAGTAGCACGAACATTAAAAACAAAGTACTGATGAACTTGCTCCCTTTTTATTTACTTATAGTTCACTGTGTAATGTAAAGGAATTAGGACACCTGCTAGTGGACATAATTTCGGGTTGTGCCAGCAGTCGAAATGCACATGGTACACTATGTGGTCAAAAGTATCCAGACACCTGACTGAAAATGACTTACAAGTTCGTCACGCTCTCCATCGCTGAAGCTGGAATTCAGTATGGTGTTGGCCCACCCTTAGCCTTTATGACTCCTTAAACTCTCGCAAGCATGCGTTCAATCAGGTGCTGGAAGGTTTCTTCACGGAATGCTGCACTAAGGAGAGGTATCGATTTCCGTCGGTGAGGCCTGGCACGAAGTCGGCGTTCCAAAACATCGCAAAGGTGTTATATAGGATTCAGGTCAGGACTCTGTGCTGGCCAGTCCATTACAGGAATGTTATTTTCGTGTAACCACTCCGCCACAGGCCGTGCATTATGAACAGGTACACAATCGTATTGAAAGATGCAATCGCCATTCCCAAATCGCTCTTCAACAGTGGGAAGCAAGAAGGTGCTTGAAACATCAATTTAGGTCTGTGCTGTGATAGTGCCACTCAAAACAACGAGGGGTGCAAGCACCTTCCATGAAAAACACGACCACATCATAACACCATCGCCTCCGAAATTTACTGTTGGCACTACACACGTTGGAAGATGACGTTCACCGGGCATTCGCCATACCCACATCCTACCGTCAAAAAAATGGTTCAAATGTCTCTGAGCACTATGGGACTCAACTGCTGAGGTCATTAGTCCCCTAGAACTTAGAACTAGTTAAACCTAACTAACCTAAGGACATCACACACATCCATGCCCGAGGCAGGATTCGAACCTGTGACCGTAGCGGTCTCGCGGTTCCAGACTGCAGCGCCAGAACCGCGCGGCCACTTCGGCCGGCTTCCTACCGTCAGATCGCCACATTGTGTACCATGATTCGTCACTCCACACAACATGTTTCCCTTGTCAATCGCTCCTTACATCAAGCGAGCATTTACCGGCGTGGTGTGTAGCTTATGAGCAGCCGCTCGACCTTGAAATCCAAGTTTTTTCACACCCCGCCTAACTGTTATAGTACTTGCAGTGGCTCGAGATGCAGTTTAGAATTCCTGTGTGGTGGTCTGGAGAGGTTACGACTCTCTTCAATTATCGGCGGTCTCTGTCAGTCAGCAGACGAGGGTGGCCTTTACGCTTTTGTGCTGTACGTCTCCCTTCACGTTTCCACTTCACTATCACATCAGAAACAGTGGACCTAGGGATGTTTAGGAGTTTGAAAATCTCGCATACAGACGTATGATACAAGCGACACCCAGTCAGCTGACCACGTTCGAAATCCGTGAGTTCCGCGGAGCGCCCCATTCTGCTCTCTCATGATGTCTAATGACTCCTGAGGTCGCTGATATGGAGTACGTGGTAGTAGGTGGCAGCACAATGCACCCAATGTGAGAAACGTATGTTTTATGCTGTGATCGGATACTTTTGATCACATAGTGTATCTAAATCCTCTGACACCGCTTAGTTCTATTGTGGAAGAGTTCTTACACTGTCCTAAATTATTCGGAGTTTCTCTAAAGTTAGGTAAGGGATATGCATCTGTCACACTTCTACCATTTGAGTAGCGATAATAATTTCTTTGCCCAGACGATGCCACTATGATACCCTGTGCAGCTGTTCCTAAAAAATCTTGAGAGATACTGCTTCTTATAGCACAACATGAAACCTTTCTATAGTTGCTAGAATGTATGCACGTTCTTAACACCCTGAGATACCTAAAAACGCGTTTCTTTCCCCCCTCTCTTACAGCGATGTTTTTCAACACATACATTTTTTGTTTTTTATATGTTATCTATTTTTATTTCCGTCTGTTGCGTATTTCTTGGATGTTTGGACTATATGCGAAACTTTGGCAGAAGGAGTTGAACCGTATTCTGTGTTATGTACATGTCAGAAAGTAAAAAATGGGCATCGTCTTTGTTACATGGTCATGGAGCGAGATTTTGTATGAAATCAATAAGCATAAAGCTATGTTTAAGGTCGCTTAAGTCAGCACACTCATATACTATACCATAACTAACATTATAATGCACTATACTTCCACCATAATCCGTGTGTTTTAATGTAGGCAATGGCGATGAGTATTGTGTGTTTACAGATGATTTTCTCAGTAGACATGTTGTGGAAAAATAAGAAGTGATCTGGCAGGAAGTTTGTAGAGATTGTGGCTGGTTAGGGGAATCCAAGTGATTGTCGGATGCTAAAGGAAGGAAGTTACGCCCGGTAGGGTGACGCATATACATTTACACACAGAACATGTAAAACATTTGGTCACGAATGGTGGATAAGAGATATCCCCATTTAATATAAACCCTATAAAGTGGACACATGTCAGGTTAACTGCACAAAAATGACGGATATTACATTGCCGAATACGCGAAAGAATCTATTTATAAACCTTCATTCCTTTTCGGATGGGTTTAAAAACAGGTATGGTTATGTGATTCTTGAGTTTCTCCCGGCGTATTTGATAATCAAAATATCCACGGGTGTGCTGCCGGTCTATAGTGTCCAACGGGCACAATATTTCGGCGATCATACATGTCGCCATCATCAGGTGAACTGACGGACTGAGCTCCTGGGAACGTGCCGGCACGGAGATCCGTACGCTATGGCTGCTCAGAGGGAACTGGGTTCGGTCGCGGCGGCGGCCGATTTAAATACCCTCCGCCCACGGCGCGCTCCCTCCGCCGTCCGCGCCCAGCGCCACGGTCGCGCGGTGGAACAGATTGCGACGGCGTCTGAGGTGACGTCGGTGTGATGGCTCTGTCCGCCGTGGTCGTCACAACTATATGTTTGCTCGATTTACTCTTGATTAACCCAATTGCTGGTTCCCAAGCCTTGCTAAGATTATAGCCACAGTCACGGATTATGAGGTCGTCATTGGTGCGAATTTCGATGGCCTCTCTAACAACGCTGTCCCAGTATCTCGACGTCTGTACCAGAATCCTCGTGCGGTCATACTCCATGGCGTGATTTTCCGACAAACAATGTTCAGCGACCGCCGACTTGCTCGGATACATCAGTCGAGTGTGCCTCTGGTGTTCACGGCATCCATCCTCGACGGTACGCATCGTCTGACCAATATACGACTTGCCACATTGACGCGGAATCTGGTACACGCCGGCCTTCCTCAAACCGAGACCACTGAACTTTTTAGACATGTCTTGACTTCCACGTATTTTCTTTTTAATGGAGAATACTACGAACAAACGGAGGGAGTCGCCATGGGTAGCCCACTCTCACCGGTGGTAGGGAATTTGTACATGGAGAACTTCGAGGAGGAAGCCCTGTCGTCATCCGTATGGAAACCTACTTGCTTTTTCCGTTACGTGGACGACACGTTCGTCATCTGGCCACATGGTGTGGATAAACTCCTTGACTTCCTTACACATCTAAACTCCATACACTCCAATATCAAATTCACTATGGAGACTGAAACGGAGGGTAAATTACCTTTCCTTGACGTCTTGGTCAAGAGAAGGGCTGACGGCACCCTAGGTCATGGGGTGTACCGGAAGACAACGCACACTGATCTGTATTTGCACGCAGACAGCTGCCACCACCCTTCACAGAGGAATGGGGTACTTAAAACTCTAGTACATAGGGCGCGCACTATCTCTGACGCAGAGAGTCTACCCCAGGAGTTGGAACATCTGAGAACTGTATTTCGAAAAAATGGGTACTCAGAGTGGCAGATTCAACGTACTCACCGCCCAACCACTGCAGCACAACCTGTGGAGATGGATGAAGTCACGAGGGAGGAGATAGGCACTGCATTTATTCCATACACAGGCGCACTCTCTGGGAAAATCGCCCGCATTCTGAAGAAACACCGGGTCGGAACTGTGTTTTGTCCTCCAAATAAAACTCGTGCACTGGTGGGGAGCGCCAAAGATGACCTCGGTTTGAGGAAGGCCGGCGTGTACCAGATTCCGTGTCAATGTGGAAAGTCGTATATTGGTCAGACGATGCGTACCGTCGAGGATCGATGCAGTGATCACCAGAGGCACACTCGACTGATGTATCCGAGCAAGTCGGCGGTCACTGAACATTGTTTGTCGGAAAATCACGCCATGGAGTATAACCGCACGAGGATTCTGCTACAGACGTCGAGATACTGGGACAGCGTTGTTAGAGAGGCCATCGAAATTCGCACCAATGACGACCTCATAAACCGTGACTGTGGTTATAATCTTAGCAAGGCTTGGGAACCAGCGATTGGGTTAATCAAGAGTAAATCGAGCAAACGTATAGTTGTGACGACCACGGCGGACAGAGCCATCACACCGACGTCATCTCAGACGCCGTCGTAATCTGTTCCACCACGCGACTGTGGCGCGGGGCGCGGACGGTGGAGGGAGCGCGCCGCGGGCCGAGGGTATTTAAATCGGCTGCCGCCGCGACCGAACCCCCCCATTCCGAGCTGCGATGTCACTTGCGACTGTTGTGTGTTCTGAAGCTGAGGGTGTGGCGGATCGCCGCCTGACGGAGCTAGCTTCGCCAGCGGCCCCATCCGGCCTCCCACCAACGTCAACCCGGCCTATTCACCCGGACTCTGAGATGGCTCGTTCTTTGGACTCTGCACCTTCGCCTGAGAGTGCTGCCTCGTCCGCTGGCGGCTTGCCGTCGACGCCGACCTCTTCTGCTGTTTCTTCTGGGCGATGTGGCATCGATTCAGGAATCGATGCCGCCGCCCTTAGGCGGTTAGATAGGGCACATGGCGCGTCAGGGCCCCCTTCACGTGGGACCAGCCCGCGCGCGCCGAGGCAAAGGCAGGATTCCACTTTCCTTCGTCCCTCGTCCGCCCTAGACATGCCGGACATTTCCGACGCTGTCAATGTGTCCGAGCATTCGGACTGCGACTCGCACAGCGGCTACATGGACGACAGCGACATCGCGGAGGGCCTGGAGGAACACCTCACCGCTCTCCGTGACGCTGCCGAGGAGGGAGAGTACCCGTTTGACCCCGCTTTGGGAGCTCGGCGTTTTCTCTACCCTCACGCCGCTGCCGCCGACAATGCCGACGAAGTCATGCAGGTCGAGCAGGAGTCTCGCAAGAGGAAGCCTGCTGCGGCCTCCTCCGACTCTGAAGCCACCCCCACCGCCGCTGCCCGGGGAAAGAAGCAGAAGGCAGCATCTGACGCGGAGGGATTCACCATCCCCCGCAAGACGGCGCCTCGCCGCCACCTTACCGTGCCGCCGACAGTCCCGGTGCACAACCAGTTCGCGCCGATTTCTGACGGCATGGCAGACACTCCTCCCCCCCCCCCTCCCAGCCCTTCCACACCAAACCTCCGCCGCCCCCTCCCATTCTGGTGGAATATACAAAACCTTACATAACTCTCCAACAACTCCTGGACCACGTCACTGACTCTGACTACCGTGTGAAGCAGACAGGCGAAGACCTCTACCGCCTCTACCTCCAATCCCCCAAAGACCTCATGGCGGTCATTCATACTTTTGGAAAAGAGAACATCGGCTGCTCCACCTCCCCACAGAGGTCGAGGCGGCTCCGGGTTGTTGTCCGCGGCCTCCCTTTTAAATATGCCGCCGACGACCTCCGGGAGGCGCTGCTTGCCCTCAACATCACCCCTGCTGTCATCTCCCGTGTCGTCTCTCCCCGCACCAAATTCCCCACCCCCCTTTACTTTGTCTCTGCAGATGACACACCAGAAAATAGAGTCCTCCTGACTCTCCCTGCCATCGACCGATGTTCGGTCACCATCGAGAAGCCCCGTTCTCGGCGCCTCATTCTCATTTGCTACCGGTGCCAGGGCCTGGCGCACTATGCGAGTGATTGCACTCGTGCAGTGCGGTATGTCAAGTGCGCCAGTGGACACGAATCCACCTCCTGCTCTAAACCTCGGGAAGTCCCCCCCACCTGTGCTCGCTGTGGTGGCGCCCATACAGGAAACTACCAGGGCTGTCCCAAAATTAAGTCGTTTCGCGCCCATCAGCGCCGCTCTGCGGCCCCTTCCCTCGTGGAGCGCCGCGAGGTTGGCTCTGCAGGTCCCCCTGCATGGTCACGTCCACCTGGCCCATCTTCCCTCCCGCCCTCCCGCCCCCCACCATCTCCCGCAAACTTCCCATCCCTCCCCAACCCCCTCCTCGCCACCCCCATTCCCCCTCCTGACCACCTCCCCCACTCCCCCTACCCCCAGCCAGCCCCATTCACACCAGCTCCCACCCAGCCCCCTCCCCTCCTTCCCCGTGCCCATCCTGGTCCTTGCCCCCACCCTCTCCCCTCCTCCCCTGTCCCCCCAGTCTTTGGAGACCTTATCTCCAGTGTCGTGGACGCTTTGACGTCTGCGATCACTGGAGCCCTTGACGCCCTCCTACATTCCATTCCCCAACAAATTGCAGCCGCCCTTTCCCACTCCCTCTCCCCCATCACCGCCACCCTCCCCACCCCCCGTCATGGCTGTTAGACTCCATGGCCTCACTGTCCTCGTCTGGAATGCCAATGGCATCCACCGCCAGCAAGGGGAATTCCGGCAGTTTCTGCTTGACGAAGGGGTCGATATCTGCCTCCTCACTGAGTCCCATCTTAAGCTGGGGGTCAGTGTCTGGGTCCCCAATTTCTGCTGCTACCGGACCAATCGGCTCACCGCCTTTGGCGGAATCGCAGTGTATGTCCGCGCATCCCTCCGCCACCACCCGATTACTCTCGCCGCCCTTGCCACCCTTGAGGCCACTGGCGTCGTCGTGCACACTGTGCGAGGCCCTATAACATTTGTGGCCCTTTACCGTCGGCCCCATGGCCTCCTCCATGCCCCTGACTTCGCCACAGTCCTATCTTTAGGCGGCGATCTCTTCGTTGGGGGCGACTGCAACGCCAAGCATACTGCCTGGCACAGTCGCCTCACCAACACCCATGGCCGTCGCCTCCTTCGTGTGGTCGAGGCCCATGGTGCCCGCGTCGTCAGCCCATTCGACCCCACCATCTTCCCCCATCGTGGCCCTCCGGATGTCCTCGACATCGCCCTCGTCAAAGGTCTCCCCCTCCCTATCGACGCCACCACTCGTGCCGCCCTAGCCTCTGACCATGTCCCTGTCATCTACTCCATCGACCTTGTCGGGTCTCTGGAGCCCCCCCGTGCCTCCTTGGACTTGCGGGGCATAGACTGGGACTCCTATCGGCGGTGCGTCGAGGCGACTCTGCCCACTATCCCCGACGCCGCTAGGGTGGGGGCTGACCTCACCCTCGCGCACTTCACGGATGCTGCCATAGCTGCTGCTGTTGCTGCCACCCCTCCCCATCCCCCTCATCCTCCCTCCCACTTGCGTCCTCTACCCCCGGCCATCCATGCCCTCATCACGACTAAGAACCGGGCCATCCGCGACTGGCAACGCACCCGCAACCCTGCCACCAAGCGGCATGTGAACCGAATGCAGCACGAGATACGGGCCGCTATACAAGCCCATCGCAATGCTGCCTGGGAAGCAAAGCTCTCTGCTCTAATCTCCAAGACGCATCTGCCTGGCGCTTGGTCTCTCAGTTCCTCCGGACGCGTCCCCGTCTTCCCCCCCTCCTGGTCGGTGCTGAGGCTGTGTGCGATCCTGATGCTAAGGCCAACGCCTTGGCTGCCGTTTTCGCGCGCAGCTTCACACCGGTCGATGATCCCATCGACCCCGCCCATGTCCGCCTGGTCACGGCTCATGTCCACCGTCCACCGGTTCCTCGGCACCCATGACCCTGACGACTTCATCACCCCCGTCACCGATGAGGAGGTCACCCGGGAGCTTCGGTACCTCCATCCTCGGAAAGCTGGCGGCCCTGACACCTTGACCAACCAGCTTCTCAAACAGCTTCCCCCGCCCTCTGTCCCCATCCTTACCTCCACCTTCAATTCCATCCTTTCCACCGGGCAATTCCCTTCCGCTTGGAAACATGCGGAGGTGATTGCCATCCCTAAACCTGGTAAAGACCCTCGCTCCCCTTCCAGCTATCGTCCCATCAGCCTCCTTCCCGCCCTCTCCAAGCTGTTTGAGTGGCTGTACCGCTTGCGAGTCCTAATGCATGTCGCCCAGGAGCACGTGCTCCCCGACGTTCAATTTGGCTTCCGCCATGGCCATGCCACCACACACCAGCTCCTCCGCCTCGTTGAGGAGGCACTGGACGCCATTGAGCGTCGAGAGTACTTCGGGGCCATCTTCCTCGACGTCTCCTGGGCCTTCGACTCAGTCTGGCATGAGGGACTGCTGTACAAGCTCTTTCAGCATGGCTTCTCCACCTCCCATGTCCGTCTCATCGCCACATACCTAGAAGGCCGCACTTTCCATGTTAGAATCTCGGGTGGTACCTCCACCAGGCGGCGCATCAGGGCAGGCGTTCCGCAGGGGAGTGTGCTCGGCCCTGTCCTGTACAGCATTTTCACGGCCGACACGCCCACCACTCCGCGGGTTCATCTCGCCCTGTATGCTGATGATACGGCTGTTTATGCTCACTTCTGGAGCAAGGCCCTCCTCCGGCAGCATCTTCAATCAGCTATCGACTCTCTCATGGAGTATGCCAAAAAATGGCACCTGGCATTTAACCCTGCTAAAACACAGGCTCTCATCATGTGTCGGCGCCGTTGCCCCATCAACTATCCCCCCGTCACTGTCCTTGGCACCCCTGCCCCATGGGCTGGGACCGCCAAATATCTGGGGGTCACCGTGGAAAGGGCCGTCACCTGGCGTCCCCACATCGAGGACATACGGCGCAAGGCCTTGGGGCGTCTCGGTCAGCTCTATCCCTTCATTAACCCGTCCTCCTCCCTTCCCCGGCATCTTGGCGTCCTCCTCTACACATCCCTGATCCGACCCATCCTTGAGTATGCTTCCATTGTGTGGGGCAATGCCGCCCCTACACATCTCCACCGTCTCCAAACGGTACAGAACCGTGCTCTCCGCCTTGCCCTCCACCTCCCTTACTGTTTCCCCACCCGTGAACTTCATTTTCTTGCTGGAATCCCCCTCCTTCGCGAACGCGTCTGCTCCTCTGCCATTTCCTTCTATCACCGCTCCCGCCAGTCTGCCAATCCTCTTATCCTTTCTCTCGGCACTCGCCTCCACCGTCTGGCCACCACCCGATGGCCTGACCTCCTTGCCGCCTGATTAGTGGTCGCCCCCCCCTTTTCCCTACCCCTCCTCACTCCCTGTGTCCCCTTCCTTTCCTCCTCACCCTTCCCTGCCAACTGCTCCTTGCCTGCGACCCCTCCATCTACGAGTGTCTGCCTCACCGTCAGAGTCGCCAACCGGCTCTGCTGGTCTTCATTTTTATAATCTTCATCTCTCATTCTCACTTTTGCTTCTTCTCTTCCATCTCATCAACGGCTGGCTTGTCAATTGAGCCTTTCGTCTTCCTGCTTCTCTTACTGTCCCTTCTCCTATCCTTTTCTCTTTATAAAAAAAAAAAAAAAAAAAAACCCACACCAGGCCTTTCGATTTCCACCACTTCTACTGTCTCTCTCTCTCTCCTGTCTTCTTTTAGTTAAAAAAAAAAAAAAAAAAAGCAACATGCACACTACCAAGCCATTCTCTACCGCCAAGACTCCACTCACCACACCGCCATGAGGAAGGCGAAGCGCCCCGGCGCTACAACTTCCGTCTCAAGCCGAGGGTCAACCCTCACCAGTGCAGCGTCAGCGTCAGCGCGACCGAACCCAGTTCCCTCTGAGCAGCCATAGGGTACGGATCTCCGTGCCGGCACGTTCACAGGAGCTCAGTCCGTCAGTTCACCTGATGATGGCGACATGTATGATCGCCGAAATATTGTGCCCGTTGGACACTATAGACCGGCAGCACACCCGTGGATATTTTGATTAGGTATGGGTATGATATATCTGTGTGGGGTGGAATGAACATTGTGCACCTTTTTATTCCACAGGTCTTAACAAAAGAGAATTGTAAACTGTTATTGTTCCCATAAATAATGTTATTTAATAGGTCTTAAGAAAAAGAAGAAATATATATCGAATACAATAAGTCAAGTCCGTATTATAGAAATTAGTCCTTTAAGTACAGTTATTGTGCAAAGCCTTTGTCACAAAGGAAGAATATAAACTAGTACTTGAACAAGCTGTATGTGCGAAGCTTAATAATTACTTTAAAAATAGAGTACCGGAAAATCTAAATACGAAAGCCAATACAAGATATCTGCATTAATTGTAAATATAACAGGAAGTGATGGATTCGGAAGTATTCACTACATTAGAAGACATGCATAAAATATTTGTTTATTGACCTCCATTCCCAATTGGATCTCCTTAAAAAGTACAGGAAAGAAAGCCAAATTAAAATTCGTAAGTGCTCTTGGTTACAACAACCGTTGTTTATGCAGTCTCTTTAGAAGAAGATTTGTTACATATTATTAGTGTTACTGTAATAAAACTCAGTACTAGCGTGGCATACGACAAAACACATTAGTTTACGTGCTACTTCGGGCATGAGAGATATGGAAGATATGCATACTCTACATTGCATTAGAGATACGCAGTAGAAACCTTACAGTATAGTTAGCAAAATGCTGTATATTTATATACTTCCAAATGATGTAAATGTTATTTTTGGTAATGTGATATACTGCATGTGAACGTTCTATATTAATACAGATAGTACTCAGATAGGTCATCTGTTATTATGATGGCTATGATTACACCACAATTTTGTTATTTTCTTCATAAAAACGGACCAGTATTAAAGACTAATAATTTTAGTGTAAAAACGTAGAATATTCAGACACAAGTCTGCACAATACCGACATATGTGGATGCAGGCAGTCTTCCATAGAGTTAAAAACATCTTTTTACTTCTTGCAGACTGCTGTTGTTAAGACATTTAAACCTGTACTACACAGTTCAGTATCATTCGTTACCAAATGCTTCGCGTAGTGTGAACAGCTCGCCAGTGGCAACTTGCACGCTGTACAAACCCAGTAACAACTCAATGCAGCCCCTACTACACAAGCGCTTAGTGACACAAGAATCATATAATTCGTTGCCTAATCCCATATGTCAAAAACCATTAGAATTCCCACTTTAGTAACGTTACACTGATTTATAGATATATTTAGAAAATGCAGTACATAGGGGAAGTAATCGGAATTTGTGATAGAAGTTGTGAGCCTTTGATGTAAACACTAGGTACAAGAGGAAGATGACATCACACATATGTACTTTAACAGAAGAATCATGATACAATCTAAGTTATAAATTGAATTTCGTGGTGAAAGGGTCAAATAAACGATGTAGCCACAAGCTGTCAACTAAAATTACGCGGCAATACAAGAGAGAGAGATCATATATATATATATATATATATATATATATATATATATATATATATATATATATATATATGACACTAAAACCTTTCCTTCCCAGTCTGTGAGAGTCTTCATCAGAACTTGATCGCAAAGAACTATTAAGAGGTCAGAATTATTTGCAAAAAAAAGTCTCTTTGTCATGCTCTGTCATCTTGCAGCTAAAGAATAATTCCAGAGTTAATTTTTTTAAAAATGTTTTAACATCGCATTTAAGACGTACAGCCCCCAAAACGGTGTCTATAAACTTTGAGAGCGGACGCAGCTGTGCCCGCACGGTTTGTTGTGAGTTGAAAGACAAACGGTAGCAGCACGAGCGCGAGTTTGACAGTATAAAGATGGGTGGAAACGGGCCAGGTGGGTGCCGCTTTCAGCGGCGTTGGAAAATTTGCACGGAGTGACACTTGCACTGAGCCTGGGCTCTTGCCGGGCTAAACGGCTTTCCACAGGTACAGGCACACTAAGAAGTCTAGCAGTTCAGCGTAGCTGCTAGTGCGAGCCGGTTCGCGCTCACACCACAGCAGTGAGTAACTACGTGGTGCTTCAGCGTGGCTAATTAACGCGTTTCATGGCAAATTTATTTTTAAGACTGTTGTATTAATGTGAACTGCCTATTAAACTGTACATAATGACAGCTGACAATGAAATTCGACATCACTTTTAATATTTTGTTGATACAAAGAACGGGAGGGCACCTAAGTAAGGAACGTGGTATTTCTTAGGAGTATTGCAGTCTTATGATGATTGCCGTTTTAGGAGGAAACTGACAGATTTGTATTCCTATACGATTTTGTTTACACGTAAAACACAAAAACACAGAATGTCACTGAATATCACTTATTTTGCTTTTCAGTAAAGGATCACGTGTGGTACCACTTTTTGAGTAATGCTAATTCAAAGGTAACCACGTAAGTTGAAGTCTGCCAGTAAGATTCTGTGGATGGGTTTAGTTCTCTTCACTGAGGGAAAAAAGCAGCATTTACATGTAAGTACAGTTTAACCATCGACATAATCGTAAATGGGGGCTTGTAAAGTTGTGAAAATTTACATTAAGGAAACGGAAGCCTATGAGACTAATTTTGCTATTAAACTAATCACACAAACGTTACGCGTTCTTTGAGCCTTTGCTACTGGGTCGTTCGGTCTGGAAGTGACTAGCAGCTGTTCAGGATGCTCTGAAAACACGTGCTCGGAATTTCCCGTGCTCGCTGGCCGTTGGGGGCAAAGAATGAAGAAAAGGTAGCCATAACTGTCCAGAGAGGGACCAGCTATAATGCTGAATATAAGATATCCCAATAAAAAAATGTGAACCCATAAGATACTAGAAAGCCAGTACCCCAAATAAAAGAAGAACATTACCACGAGTGCGATGATTATTACACGCACTCGGTACGATGCCTAGTTTCTAAGTTATTTTATGTTAAGTACTTTGTGAGCACTATAAACTTCAAAAGTTAATGATTTTACGACCACATCATCGATTTTAATAAACGAAGTGTCTATGAATAGGTCTTGTAGAGATCTACTAAAGAATCAAGACAGAATTGTTATAAACATTACCAGTCCAGATATAACGACTGGGATGTGTATTCCGCGCTGGAAAATAGTGAATTGTAGCCCTAAGATTAATTAATATGTTGAAAGTAGCGGCAATATTGTAAACTAAACGTAGTTAGAGAAGTATGAGTACGCTTACTGTTAATTGGTTGTATCTATTACCGACAATATAACAACAAATAACGTTTCCCATGATATAAAGAGAATTTACGAAAAAACTAGTGAATGTAATGAAAAACTGAAGGCAGCAATGAAAAGCTGAATAAATTTTCATACAAATTCACGTATGTAAAGTGATATATTTATAGTTTTTATATGTTCGAGAAGAAAAGAAGCAGGCAGCTATCTCGGCGCGGACAGTCTGATTTTGGCAGCGCTAGGAGGCAAATAATCTGATTCTGACAGTATTCATTCCCAGGCAGTCGTGAATTTTGTACGCGGGCTTCGCGAGAGTATTGAAATTTTCTTAAGCGGTACTTCTTTATTTATTTATTTATTTTGGAGTGCGCGAGGTACTGCCTTGATTTATTTAAATTCTCTCACTGGCGTAATAATCATTATTGGCAATTCATAGACTTGTTACTACGAAAAGAACAGGAAAATGAATCTGTGAATGTAGTGAACACTCTTTACGCGGATTCCTGCCCGCATTTAACTGAAAGTTCCATTTTCTTGGTTGACGAATTTGGTGCAGATGCAACAAGTGATTGATCGGCCGCTAGACTTAAACACAGCCAAATTATATATATATATATATATATACTAGAATGAGATTTTCACTCTGCAGCGGATTGTGCGCTGATATGGAACTTCCTGGCAGCTTAAAACTGTGTGCAGGACCGAGACTCGAACTCAGGACCTTTGCCTTTCGCGGGCAAGTGCTCTACCATCTGAGCTGTTTCATTTTTTTTCCAAATTTTTTATTTTATTTTTTTCTCTCTTATTTTAAAGCCCCTTAGAAAAATGGAACTAAAAAAAGAAACTAAGTGCCACAGCCACTTTTCATCCTATAAAAAGAAAATCTGGTCCACTTCAGGCGTTGGCGCCTGACTAAACCTACCCCAGAGAGCTGCCTATATACCAGGGGAAATATGGGAATTCAAGGTTAGGGCTATCCTTCCACACAAAACAAAATCTTCCTTTTTCTGAATTTTATTTTTATTTGTATTTTTTTCGTTTATTTTTGTTGTGTAATTGATCAGAGGCCTTCTGCGCCCCACTGGTAATATGTTGAGTCACGTCTTCTCGAAATTGATGTGTTCCGTTGAATTGGTCAGAAATGTTCATTGGTTCAAACAGAGAACCTTCTTCTCTCTTGGCTTAACACATTCCAGCTGCGAGGCGGGTCGTGGAAAGCACTCCCAAAGAAGTTCGAGAAAAATTGTCTGTATTTTGGGTGACGGAAAACGACATAATGACGGTCATTGAGGCATGTCCAAAAATCGAGTACAGAGTCTACAGTTTGTCCAAATAGGTAGTCAATGACATGTCCGCGAATCCAGTTCGCAGCACTGGTCTTTGTCCGAGGAAAATAGTCACGTTCCGGAAATAATACTGAAAGGGGAGTAGACCGATCCGGAATGTCCCGCGTTAGAAAAGCCACAATACGACGAATCAATTGCCAAACCTCCGCCGCCGGTCCGCAAACAAACCGATGTTCGTCATTGTCTGGCACTCCACACGTGGAACATAGAGGTGATTGGGCGAAGTGGATACGATGAAGGCGAGATTGGTTGATTTGCTTACCATCAACAGTTAGGTACCAGACAGATTGAACATTCGTGTCAAGGTAAAAGGCGAACACTGCGCGCCATATATGACGCCAGTCAACCTGAGGGAACTTTTGTTCAATCGGGTTAGGCGGACGACCTAATTGGAGGACATTGTATACTGCCTTTGTCTTGAGTAAAAGCTGTCTTGGTAAGGTGAGGCGTAGAGAACTGAGTTCAAGAAAGAAGTATCTTATATAATGGAACTAGTCCGGAACATCCGAGGTCATCACTGGGGCTGACAGTGAGACCGGCGTATATGCCGACAGGAGGAGACCAGTGAGTCTCGTTGGGCAACGTGTTCATACCGTCATCTGGGAGCTGACAAACAGGGCGCGAGCTCTATCCGGCACGTGAAACAGACCTATCCCACCTCGTTCACGGGGAAAAGTAAGGGTGGCATAGTTAACTTTGAACAACAGCCCAGAGCTGACGAAAGATGCCATCGCTGCCAACATGCGACGTGCCACAGTAAGCGGGAAAGGTAGAACTTGTGCTACATGGGGAACTCGGGATGTGATATATATATTGATATATCGAGCTCGTTGGGGAATATCTAGGGATCGAAATCTATGGTCCATAAGACCTGCTCTGATCATTACAAGGAGGCGTCGGCAGTTGATGGTGGCTGAACGCCGGAGATCAGATGAAAAATCTATTCCCAAACAGCGAATGGTATCAACGCTGGTGAGAGGTGTAACGCACTCCACGGGAAGTCCCATGCCAATGAACATAACTTGTGACTTACGTACGTTTAAAGAGCTACCCGACGCCTCACCATAAGTCGCTACCCACGTCAAAACAGCTCGAACATCGTCGGCATTACGTAAACAGATGACTACATCGTTAGCATAGGCCGTGCAACAGAATCGGTAGCGATCTATGGACAACCCTACCAAACGTTGTCTTAGTCCACATGGCAAAGATTCCAAGGAAAAGGCGTACAAAATCGCTGATAGAGGGCAACCTTGACGTACGGATCGACCTATTGTTATCGGAGGAGTGAGTCTGCCATTGTACATAATCCTGGATGAGGCACCCCGCAGAAGGCGCATCATTACCGTGATAACGGCGACTGAGAAACCCATATGGTGGAGAACGGCCGTAAGGAAGGAATGGTCAACCCTATCAAAAGCTTGACTAAAGTCCAAAGACGCAAGTGCCCCAGAGAGGCGTTGTGCCTGGATAACGGCGATCATATCCCTGTAGCGGCATAAACCCGTGCGGATATTATTATCCCCTCCCAAAGATGCTTGGTCTAGCGGCAGAACATATCGGGCAACATTTTTAAGTCGTGCCGCCAAAAGGCGAGTGAAGATTTTCATATCACTGTTAAGGAGGGTGATGGGCCAATAATCACTGATATTGTTGCCACCTTGCGGTTTATGTACAGGAATAATAATTCCTTCCATTAAAGCGTCCGGCACAGGTACTTCCGGAGACATCAGTTCCCGACAGATGGAGGTGAAGGTGGACTCTAACAAATCACGGAAGGTGCGATAAAATTCGAGGGGAAGACCGTCAGGTCCTGGGGAGCGATTGATGGTTCCTGCCCAGATCGCATCGCGGAATTCATCATCAATCACCTCTGACATCAAGTCAATCGCCGCATCTCCTGGGATACGACCGAAGTTGAGCTGAGAGACTTCCTCGATCAACTCTGGGGAATGTGGAATTGTGGCGTAGAGCTGCTGGTAGTGGGCGTGAAGCACATTCCCTATTGCAGATTGGGTTACGTAGCGACGCCCTTCTTTGTCTGTTAGGACGTGAATCAATTTTCGGCGTCGATTGTGGCGTTCTTGGATGATATGGTACATCAACGGATGTTCATGAGGCATGCGATCAGCAGTACGAGATCGTACTATCGCCCCTTCCAAATGCCTTCGCATGAGATTGGAGATTTGGGCCTTAGCATGGTTCATGCTTGTATGGCGCTCAGGGGAGGCTGGCATCGTGGAGCATTCTCGTAGGATCCTGTAGTAAAAGTCCATAGTGCTCTTCCTCCAGGCGACAACATCTTTGCCATACCGGATCAAAGTTTTTCGAAGAGCAGGTTTTGCACACTGGGTCCACCAGGATATGGTAGACGGATACGTGGGACGGCGTCTATTACATGTGATCCAAGTGGCTTCTATTAGAAGTCAGGTGAATTAAGAAGTGCCGTGTTCAATTTCCATAAACCACGTCTGTGCCATACTGCCTGTCTTGTGAGAACAACATTTCTGAAGTAAGCCTCATGATCTGAGAAAGCAACAGGCCAGATTTCAGCCTGTCGAGTGTGTTGAATTAGGGATCGCGAGATGTAGATGCGATCCAGTCGGCTAGAGAAGTGTGCAGTGTAGTACGTAAAGCCCAAAAGATCACCGTGAACATGTCTCCACGTGTCGACAAATTGTAGTCGCGTGATGACTGTTTCCAGAGCTGCGCATAGTGAGTGACGCGGCAATTGATCCTGAGGTCGCTGGGTGCAGTTGAAGTCTCCACCCATGACCCAGTCATCGCGTGGTCCCATAAAAAGGGGTGTAACTTCATTCGCGAAGAAGGCATTGCGTTCACGACGGTAGCTCGAGCCCGACGGCGCATAAACGTTGACGGTGTGTACACCAAAGAGAGTAAGGGCCATACCTCTGCCGCTGGGGAGGTATAGGACATCTTCGGCAGGAAGACCACTACCGGTGTCCGAAGCGGGAGAAAGATGCGCCGTGAAGCCATGTGGTGCTGAAAGATCGGTGACATGCACTTCCTGAAAAAGCGCAATATCTATGTCCACATCATAAATCATATCGCGGAGCAGCGCTAGTTTGTGGGGCGCACGAATGGTCGCGAGGTTAAGCGTTGTGACACGATAATTCTGGTTTTGGAGTCCCACAGGCACAGGTGGGGCTCCTTCTTCAGGAGCGAGAGGTCGTCGATCTTACCGGTCCGCTGAAGAGGCTGCTATTGTGGAGAGTTTGCGGGCGCGGGCGTAACCGATGGGGGCGCCGCTCATCAGCACGGTTCACCCCAGTCCCTTCGATCTCCACGTCGTCTACCCAGGAGACTCATACTGTAGTAGGGCATCGGCTGTGCACATCATCCACGTGGAGGCTCTCTTCAACGTCGACCTGTGGGGGTGACGGCGCCAGTAAGGAGGGGTGTTCGTTGCCAGTGGTCGCCTGTGGCGGGTCGTTCGCATCAGACTTTGATCATCAAAGAGCGGTTCGTGGTCCATCTTCTGGTCTGCATCCCTGGTATCCATCCGTAGAATGGATTCATCAGGGAGTGTACGGCTACGTTTCTTTCTCTTTCGTGGCGATCCTTGTTTTCGAACATGTCGTTCAGAGTTCGATTGCGGGTGGCTTTCGTCTGACTCCGGACCAGTCTGAAGGAAAGCAGAAGTAGGAACGACTCCCGGATCAACGTCCATCTCAGTAGCATTTTCAGTCACCGTGCTGCGAAGATTCGGCAGGTCAGGATCTAACTTCTGTGACACCTCAGAAGGAATCTCAGTAGCGGTTGCATCTACCTGATCAGACGACGTCAACGAAGCAGGAAGACCCTGTGTAGAGGAGCTACCTTCCTGGGAAACCTTGGCATATGTGACAGGGATCTGAGTGATCACCGCTGGGGACGCATCCTCGCCGACCGGCGTCTGGATCAGGCGGCGTCGCATGCAGGCGGATCTGACGTGGCCTTTTTGTCCACAACCCGCACATGTTCGGGGTTGGCCGTCGTACATGACAATGGCTCGCACCCTGTCAGTTGTCAGGTATGATGGTATATGTTTTTTCAGTTCAATTTTGACCTGACGCACACTATTAAGGACATGGTAGGTCGGAAGGTTTGCCATTTTTCCTCTACGTAACCGATGACGTTACCGTATGGTTGTAACGCAGAGACAACTTCGTCCTTCGGCACTTCAAAAGGTAGTTCAAACACCCTAATCGTGCGTTGACCGTACTCTACGAGTTCAAGTGTTCAGTCTCCTGGGCAGACGACGTGGAGATTGAAGGGACTGGGGTGGACGTTGCTCCGACGTGACCATCAGAGTTCAAATGGCTCTGAGCACTATGGGACTTAACATCTATGGTCATCAGTCCCCTAGAACTTAGAACTACGTAAACCTAACTAACCTAAGGACATCACACAACACCCAGTCATCACGAGGCAGAGAAAATCCCTGACCCCGCCGGGAATCGAACCCGGAAACCCGGGCGTGGGAAGCGAGAACGCTACCGCACGACCACGAGCTGCGGACGACCATCAGAGTATTTGAACTTAAGTCCATTGACATGTCGGCGAATAACATCTTCACACACCTCGGTTTTTGTCGTTTTGATATCAACGACACTACTCGTGATCGAAAAATGGATTCCGAGAACGTGGTTAGGATCTAAACGAACTTCTTCACGTAGGAACGTTTCAACTTCATGTGCACGTGGTCGCGCATGTTCAGCTGGGAAGGAAACTTTAAGGGTCGCACGGCGGTAAGCGCTCGACATGTTCACGGTGGACGGACACAAGCCTTAAATCTACGACGCGGAAGTACACAACGCCGGCAGCGGAGCACTGGCCGGCGCGCGGGGCCGTCTTCACGCTGCCACGGCTGAGAGCCGACTGAGCTGTTGGGTAGCTGTGTCAAAATCTATTTTTCAGTTTACGTAGATTGTGTGATTTGTATCTTTATTTTATAGTGCAGCACTTTATAATGACCTGAGCACAAAAGTGCCGTAATATATAAATGTACTCATAGTATCAATTCAAGCAAATATTTCCTCATTTATAAAGTTCTGTCAGACTGTGAAACAGCTACCGTACGAAGTTAAGTAATTACATGAAACGATAACAGTGAAATTATTTCTGAAATGCTGAACCTGCAGCGCGTGGAATATTTGTTAACATATAATAATTTGTGGCAGACTGGTATTCGAAACTGGATATCCTACTCACAGATTCCATTGACGTTACTGCTGTCATGTGACGATGATGTGCTGCAGTGTCAGTTGTTTCTATCTGATGGACTTTAAAACGTCGGCCGGAATGGCCGTGCGGTTCTAGGCGCTACAGTTTGGAACCGCGCGACCGCTACTGTCTCAGGTTCGAATCCTGCCTCGGGCATAGATGTGTGTGTGATGTCCTTAGGTTAGTTAGGTTTAAGTAGTTCTAAGTCCTAGGGGACTGATGACATCAGACGCTACGTCCCATACGCTCAGATGCATTTGAACCATTTTTTGACTTTAAATTAAAGATTACCAGTTGACCGCTTCGAAGGGCAATCTGAAAATTATTTTCACACTTTTATAGGTTCACTCTCCGAACGATGGAATATTCTGATAGAATAATGCTAGGTCCCACAGGTCAAATCGGTTTAGTGATTTTCCCTCTGAATGTCATGTAACTTCTTAATTCCGAGATAATTTTTACAAACCACACAGAGCGTTTACAAGAGCGAGGTGGCACAGCGTTAAAGGTATTTGAGTCGTATTCGGAAAGAGTAGCAGTGAGACCATGTCTACGCATTTTGTTTTAGGTTTTTCGTCATTTTCCTGAAATCTAGAGGAGAGTGACAAGATAATTCATACACAGACCTAGAAGATTATTTCTTGCCTCATAGTTTTCCAGTTCGTTCTTAACCTTAGTCTCTAATGACACCAGAGTCAGTAGAATAAAAAAAACAAACCAAACCTACTTCTTTCGTATTTCTATGGAGGCGTCTTTTTGTGCCTGATGTCCTCCTGAATCTATCAGTACTTTCGGTCTGCGCCTCTACTGAGTTGTTTCTGTGACTCGTTAAATCAGCGGACATTCGGGGGCTAGAGAGAGTCCTGCACAAAGTTAAAGTACTTTACGTGTGATAAGTCGGGCCAATCTACAAGGTGGCTGAGAACGCTATCGACAAACTTTCAGAAGTGATCCAGGAATGTATGTTGAGTGGTTTGACGCAAGGAACCTGTAACTGCTAAGATCCTTTACAATTTAACTGCTTTTTCCGGAAAACTAGGACGAAACATTTCTTAAAATCTCCTTGATATTTACGAGAAGTGTTTCCTGAATGTTACCACGTGAAATTCATGTCATTATCCGTCGCCAAAGTCCTTAGGGTGACAGCTACTATAGCATTGTTGGCCATTGAACAAAATACGATCTCACCGAATATCGGGTCACATTAATGTTAGATTCAGGACTTACTTGCATACAGAACTAAACACTTTTCTCATGTTTGAACATAATCGACACATTGAAAGGTAATTTCTGTTGTACCCCAAAGAAGTGTGATGGGGACGTTACTGTCCGCTGAGGATGTAGGTGCCATTAAGAAGGTAGCGACATCAGAAGACAGTAAAGAATTGCAGGAAGACCTGAAGAGGATCGATGATAGCTACAAGGACTGGCTGTTGATCCGAACGTACTGCGAACAGATAGGCAAAGAAATCCACTACTGTTTGATGACACTGTTGACGACAAATCAATGGAAACAGTAAATTACGTAGGATGTACCACCCGGAGCGAACTAACGTATAATGACCAAATAAAAAAAAAAACAGAAATTTAGGAAGATCAGGTGCCCGACAGAGAATCTTAAGAAAATTTAATTGCTCCACGAAAGAAGTGGTTTGAAAAATATATTCTCGGCTGAGTCTTAAGTATTACCATTACCTCGTTCGATAAGTAGCAGAGGTAGAGGGGATTCAAAGAAGAGCGGCGCGTTTCGCCACGGGGCAGTTTAAACACCAGTGGCTGCGCTTTAAGGGAGACGTTGTGGAGGCTTACTATTGAAATACCGAGAGAATATGTTTCGAGAAAAGTCGAACAACGTATTACTTCCTCTCATATATTTATTGCGAAATGACCACAAAGAGAAAAATCATCAGAAATCAGAGCTAATACGGAGGTTAACCTACAGCCATTATTCCCACGTATCATTCACGGATGGAACAGGGAAGGGGTAAAATAGAAATACCCATCACCATACATTGTAAGATGGCGTGCAGAGCATAGACGCAGATGTAGAAAAAAAATTATGCCTGACAGATAACAGTGACCAACCAGTGTTTCCAAATGGCAACCAATGACGCTTCACAAGGTTCTCCACGTACCTACAAAACAGCCCACTCGGCGATCACGCGGAGCTACAGAAGGAACGACCCTTGGCTGGCGGCCGACCCCTACCAGTCGAATCACTGAAACGTTTATGGAGGTATAGCTGGAGTTACGCAGCGCAGAAACCAACCTGCAGGCGCTGCTCGTCGGAGCTGAGCGGCGCGCCGTCACGCTGCCAGGAGAGCGTGGGCAGCGGCGAGCCGGCGGCCTCGCACTGCGCCGACCAGGCGGCGCCCGGCCGCAGCGTGCCGCCTGCGAATGTCGCCACCAGCACCGGCGCCACGTCTGCAACACACCACAGGTCGGAGCCCGTCTCATTTCTCACCTGATGCAAGGAGCTTGTTTGTTTGTTGACTTGTCTATCGTTTTCAGCCATTTATACGGATGTACAATTTTACTAACATTTCTTTATCCATACACACACTGGCGCAAAAAAGTCACACCAAAACTAAATTAATGTAGAGTAATGAAATTTGGCGAATACATTTATCTAGGTAACATATTTATGTGATTCACACTACAAGATCACAGGCGTAAGGCGTAAGGGCGAAATAAGCCAATGCAAATGTAAAATACTCTCACCGCCACTAAATGCAAGCATGCGAACATGCATGCATTGTGTATTACAGGTGCCAAGTGTCTGATTATGGGATTGAGTTCCATGCTTGCTCCATTCATCGGTCAACACTAGGACGATTAATGTTGTCTGTGGGTGACGCTGGAGTTGTCGTCCGATGATGTCCCACATGTGCTCCATTGAAGACAGATCTGCTGATCAAGAAGGCGAGGGCAAAATGTCGACACTCTGAAGAGTATGTTGGATTACAACAACGGATTGAGGGCGAGCTTTATCCGGTAGGGAAATACTCCCTGGAATGCTGTTCATCAAGTCGAATCACCAGATTGACGAACAAGTTTTGTGGCCAGGGTGCTTGGAATAACCACGAGAGTGCTCCTGCTGTCATGAGAAATTCAACCCCAAACCATAACTCCAGGTGTGTCCAGTCCCAAGAAAAAATTTAATAAGCTATACTTGTCAGATCAAATGAAAGGAGACTGCGCCGAGAGGCACAAGCTCTGACCATAAAGGAAGCTCTCCAATATACGTAAGTGGTAACATCGAGTGGAAACCTATAAAAGAAATCGAACATTAAAGAGATTTCGTGTCGAAGCAGCCAGCAGATGGAAATATCCCGAACGGCTATTATAGGTCAGCCTCGACTTAGAACGGCATGGTTCAAATGGCTCTAAGAGCTATGGGACTTAGAACTACTTAAACCTAACTAATCTAAGGACATTGCACACATCCATGCCAGAGGCAGGATTTGAACCTGCGACCGTAGCAGCAGCGCGGTTCCGGACTGAAGCGCCTAGAACCTCTCGGCCACAGCGGCCTACTTAGAACGGCATATAAGCTAGAGATTCTGAGAGAGGATTCAGGGAGAGCAGTAGTGGTCGTTTTGAGGAGCCACCGTGTAGCTACGCCAGGCAGCAGCAGAAGGATGCAGAAGTAATATTCTCAGCGAGAAGTCGGTGATCAGATGTGGTGACACGCACATCAGCTGCAAGATAAGTAATCATTATCTATTCTGGGGAATAGCTGTGAACATAGACGATCTCTCTTTGTCTCAAGGAATAGATAGCATTTGTAGTTTCGTAATTAACACGAATAATTTACGGAACAGTAATTGTCTCTTGTAAGCTTAGGAGAGTGGCCTGTTGATAAGAATAAATTGAGTCTGACATTTATTAAAGAAGGGGTTAGGAACTGGTACCTCTTTTATAAGTTATCAAAGAGATAATAAATAAATTACTTAAATAAACGTCGTGCGGTCGCGTTCTCGCTTCCCGCGCCCGGGTTCCCGGGTTCGATTCCCGGCGGGGTCAGGGATTTTCTCTGCCTCGTGATGACTGGGTGTTGTGTGATGTCCATAGGTTAGTTAGGTTTAAGTAGTTCTAAGGAGACTGATGGCCATAGATGTTAAGTCCCATAGTGCTCAGAGCCACTTAAATAAAGACTGAACTCTTCAGCATACCCATCCTGCCATTAATCCTAACAGATTACCACTGCAACCAATAACCACAGTTCTACCTCGGAGAGCTATCTCCCTCTCATCTCCGACAACAAAGGTTGACACCCCATGAACCCTCAGATTGTAGTCAACGTTCCTACTGCACTACAAAACAGTGCTGGTACGCGACATGAAATATATGGTGTCAGATGCGGGGTGGTTTGTCAGATATTTGATAGTTGATTAATTAGTTGGTGGGTCAGAATTGATGAATGAAGAATTATGTGGATAGTTGAACATAAGAAGCAGGAAAATAGGCAATTGCAGTAGTGTCCCAGAATCTCGCCGCAAGAAGAAGAAGCCATTTACGAACAGCAGAGCTCAAGATTCCGGAGAGCCTAGCAGACGACACGAGCAGCGACGCCCAAACACAGCAGATCAACAGAAGAACAAGAAGATCCAGCCAATAAAACAGGCAAGCCAACGCGTCGAATTAATATTAAGGTCCTTTGAACTTGTAACAGGATGACGTCCTCCAGTAGCGACAATATAGGTATAAGTGCTAAGGATGCGGTAGTATTGATTCCGAAAACGTTCGATGGGGATAAGAGGGAATTGCAAGAGTTCATAGAAAACGCGAATGCTGCTTTCGAAGTAGTTAAAATCGAGGATACAGAATTACTATTTCAATATGTAAAATATAAAATCACTGGGGATGCGAGATCAAAGTTAATAGTACGGGAGAACACAAAAAATTGGGTGGAAGTAAGAAGTCTGTTAGAAGAAAATTTTTCAGATAAAAGAACTATTGATTTTTATGCGTGAGATATGTTTAAAGCAACTCAGTGTGCAGGGTAATCAATTGCGTCATGGGGTAGTAGGATAGACGAATTGTCAAAATCTTTCAAGGTCGCTGTAACTAGGGTAATGGATAGAGAACAGCAAAAAGGGGCTGTAGAATTAGTATTTGCACTAGGGCATGCATGTTTTATACAAGGGTTAGCAAACGAGAGAATTCAAACTATTGTGTGCAGTAGAGGAGAAAATGTGAAGTTAGGATAGGCAGTAGAAATAGCCCAACAAGAAGCAAGTGCTATTACATCAATGAAGGGATGGAATCAGGTGTCGAAGGGAATGAGTTGGCACAATAGCAGAAAGAAACCGATGAGACTAATGAAATGTTACCAATGTGGAAAAATAGGACATGTATCCAAACATTGTCGTAGTATTACGCAATTCAGATGGGTACCACCACCCAAAAAAGCGGAAGAAGCGCGTAAATTTCAAAAACATTGTTATCACTGTGATAAACGAGGGCATATAGATGCAACATGTGAGAAGATAATTATTTGTCAAAAATGTAGAAGGAGAGGACACAGGGCTAATGATTGTCGAACTCCAAGTAATAAATACCGGCATACAATGTTTAAAGATGGAGGAAACCGCGGAAGACAACAAGGAGACTGACCGGGAAATGAAGCAGGTGGCACGCAAAGCAGTCGCACGTAACCACTGTTAAATGGCCTCAAGTGCAGGTAGTAGACTGCGAGGCAGAAAATGAAATAATTACGATATACTGCAAAGAATATTAAAGTTTTTAATCGACACAGGTGCTCATATAATTCTGCTCAAGGAAGAAGCAATACCCGCGAAAATACCTGTGAATTATAGAGAAATAAGAAGATTGAAAGGGGTTACGGAAGGTACAATGAACAGAATGGGCATAGCGGAATTGAATTTAAGACTAAACGGAAGAGTGCTGGGTAAGCAGACATTCCATATATTACGCAAGGGAACAGACGTTCCATATGACGGATTATTAGGAAGAAAGTTTCTACAACGGCAGAGAGTTATTATCGATTACCACAGAGACAACTCAGAGTGAATGGGCATGGCATTCCGTTAGTGACAGAACCAGAAGGACAGCGATCACAGGCAGTGCCACGGGCACGTTACCAGGAAAATATGGAGCTGACAACAGAATTAAGTTCAAGGGAGCATTAGCTGTGGACGGACAGACGAGAGGTAAACAAAAAAATGGCTCTGAGCACTATGGGACTTAACATCGGAGGACATCAGTCCCCTAGAACTTAGAACTACTTAAACCTAAATAACCTAAGAACATCACACACATCCATACCCGAGGCAGGATTCGAACCTGCGACCGTAGCGGTCACGTGGTTCCAGGCTGAAGCGCCTAGAACCGCACGGCCACACCGGCCGGAACGAGAGGTAAACATTACGGCACGTTAAGGTCATAACGTAGGACACCAGATCTGGAGCGCCCGCAATACAAACTTACGAAAATAATTGGACCTAGGGAAGAAAGAGTAATGATAATTAGATTAGCTGAACACAAAAAATTTCTGGAGGGAGGCGACGTAATAGTACCGAAACAAGAAGTAATTAAGCGTGTGTACATTCCAGAAGCAATAGCGAAAAACATTCAGGGGAAATGTATTATTAATATGTTAAGTACCTATGAAGTAAAATGAGATGTGAGTTCAGTATGCTTAAGCACAGAACCATTATGTGTGGAAGCAACAGTAAGGAGGATAAAAGAAACGCCAGAACAGGCAATGGGTTACAAGAATCGTACAGCGCACGTTAGAGACGCATTATGAGTGGATCATTTAAACGAGGAAGAGAAATTTGAAGTGAAAAAACTGTGTAGTGAGTACTGTGATGTTTTCCATTTAAAAGGAGATAAATTATCATTTACAAAGATGGTAAAGCATAGACTTCCGATACGGCCAGAGCATGCATGAAAAGTAATCAATGTCAGACCATATAGGATACGAGAATCCCAGAAAGAAGCATTACGAGAGCGAGTACAAAAAATGTAAGCAGACGATATTATTGTAGTAAGCCAAAGTAAAGTAAACTAGATTTCAATAGGGAAAGCATTCCCGATCCCGAATATATCGGAAATATTAGACCAGCTAGGAAAAGCAAAGTACTTTTCAACATTGGATTTATCCAGTGGATATCACCAGACATTTATGGAACCCAAGGAAATGGAGAAAACGGCGTTTAGAACTAATTATCCACATTATGAGTATAAGAGGATGCCTATGGGCTTAAAAGGAGCGCCTAGTATGTTTCAGAGATTAATGAACGTAGTGTTATCAGGATTATAAGGAACCAGGTGTTTAGTATATTTAGACGACGTAATATGCTATAGAAGTTCGCCAAAAGAACATAATGAAAAATTAAGAGAGGTTTTTGATAGATTACGAGAACACAGGTTGAAGTTACAGCCAGACAAGTGTGAATTTTTACGAACCGAAGTCATATTTCTGGGGCATAAGATAACAAATAAAGGAGTACAGCCAGATGAGCGGAATGTAGAAAAGGTAATGATATTCCCAGTACTAAAGACAAAGAAGGAATTAAAAGGATATTTAGGTATCATAGGATACTATCGCAAATTTCTAAAGGATTTCAGTGAAATTGCAGCACCGATATATAAATTATTAAAGGATGACGAACAGTATGAATGGGGAAGGGCACCGTGGTGTTCGTCTGTTGTAATTGTAAAGAAGAAATCAATTTCTGAAGAACCACAGTTCCGTTTTTGTGTTGATTACCGATCTTTGAAAGCTGTAACCACACCCGACATTTACCCCTTACCAAATTTAGTGGAAACCTTGGATTACTTGGGCAGATGTCGAATTTTTTCAGTATGTGATTTAATAAGTGGTTATCACCAGTTAACAGTGCATCCAGATGATCAAGCCAAAACTTCATTTGTAACAGCAACGGGAGAATACAAGTATCTTCGTATGCCGTATGGACTTCGTAATGCTCCAGGTACATTTCAACGCCAGACGGATTCAGTTTTACGGGGGCACACCCCAACACAAGCACTTATTTACCTTGATGATGTAATAATTTTTGGCGAAAACATGAAGCAACATACTGATAGACTACAAGCTGTTTTTGAGTGTACAAGAAGCGCAAACCTGTCTTTATCAATAGATAAATGTCATTTTGCACAAAGTAAAGTTAACTATATTGGTAATGTTATAACCAGTGAAGGTGTTCGACCAGATCCAAAATTAATTGAAGATGTAAAGAATATTCCTGAACCACAGAATATGAAAGAACTACAATCATTCCTGGGATTGTCAAAGTTCTACAGACGATTTATAACCGGTTATGCAAACATAGCACGTACAATGACGCAGCTACTGAAGAAAGGAGCCACATTTAATTGGTCAACAGAGTGCAAAAAGGCAATGGTAGAACTTAAAACTGCTCTCACCACAGCCCCAGTGTTAGTCCATCCGGATTTCAGTAAACCTTTTATTCTTCCAACAGATACATCCAATTTTGCCATAGGTGCAATCTTGTCTCAAGAAGTTGATGGTTATGAACATCCAGTCTCATTTGCTTCAGACAATTAAAGAAAGCAGAATTATACTACTACTGAGAAGGAGCTTTGTGATTTGGTTTTTGGTATAACACATAACAGATGTTTCTTAACTGGAAGAGAATTTACAGTTATTACAGATCATGTCGCACTTAAATGGTTATTGATCTTAAAGTATCCAATTCCAGATTAACACGATGGGCGTTAAGACTGACTGGGTACCAATTTAAGGTTATACACCAATTTGGTAAGCAACACGTGAATGCTGATGCAGTGAGTCGAAAAGTCAATGTTTGTGTTACAATAAGTCGAGAAGAAGAGTTAAAGGCAGCTCAAGAAGAAGATACACAATGCAAATTATGGAAAAATGATAAACGTTTTGTCGAAATAGATGGATTATTGTACAAAATCACTAGTAAAGGAAACCGCCTAGTTATTCCAGAAAGCATGAACGAGCATATGATGAGAGAACAACATGATTCTTTACTATTAGGACATTGCGGTAAAAAAGCAGTAAACATTAAAATAGCTCAAATGTTTTGGTGGTCGAGCCGCAAAGCTGACGCTTTCGAGTTTTTTTCACAATGTGATTCCTGAAACAGACGGAATAATACAGGAAAAAGTAGAGCACCATTGCAAGAAGTGCCAGAGACAGGTGAACCATTTTAATGAGTAGGACTAGATGTCGTAGGACCGCTGCCTAAGACTAAAGATGGAAACAAATACACATTGATAATGTTAGATCATTTCTCTAGATACCTTCTCATGATACCAATACCCGATCAGAGTGCTGAGACTATAGCTAAAGTTTTTGTAAAAGAATGGATTTTTAAGTGTGAATCATCATTAAGTATATTTAGTGATCAAGGAACGAATTTTATGAGTGAATTTCTTAAACAGACCTGTAAGCTCATGCAAATAACTCAGTTAAGGACTACACCAGCACACCCTGAAGGAAATGGAAGAGCCGAGCGAGTCCACAGAACAATTATTAAAATGATTAGCCATTATGTGAGCGGCAAAGACGACAATTGGGATGTCTGATTAGCGTACTTGGTAAATTGTTACAATGCCAAAATGCACAGCTCAATTGGCCTAAGTCCATATGAGATCGTCTACGGAAGAAGAATGCATTCACCCTTGGACTTTGCACGATCGACTACCGGAATCAGCAATGAACACGTAAGGGATCTAGCACACAAAATAAAGGAGGCATGGAGGGGAGTGAAACAGCGAAATCATCAATCCTTTCTTGAACAAGCAAGACAACACGACCGCCAAGCAGCAATGCCACAGTATCAAGTTGGAGATTTTGTGTATCTGAGCAACGTGGTGCTAAAGAAGAGTGAAGTCAAAAAGTTTAAAAAGTTTCGGAAAGGACCATATCCGATCTTGGAGGTGTTGTCGCCAGTCACTCTTAAGTTCCAACTGCCCTTTCGTTCGACTGTAGTTCATGTCAATCAGGTAACGGCATTTCTGGGTAGATTTCCTGTAGTATTGCAAGACGACGAGGACCGACCAAGAGGGAGACCTGATGTTCTCAACCCAGAAAGCGAGAATCACGAGCTCGCAGTGCAGACTTCTAGGCCGAGGCATCGCCACGTTCTGAGCGATTCTGTTCCAGACACCCCTACAACCTGCGTAAACGTGTGTAGTGTGTGAGAGTGCAATGCGTGTGTTTATTTCAGCCATGTGCTTATGTGAATGTGTTGTGAAACTTTAGTACTGAAGCTATTGCACGATTGTACAGTGAAATTAAACCTTTTATTCCACAGGTTACCACAAGAAACTAATTTATTTTATTTTTATTGTTAACTCTAGTATTTAGAACTAATTGATCATGTTCATTTTTATTCTAATGTTTGATATGATAGCGTATTCTACTAATGCTGTAGTAATAGTACCACAGAGTACAGGTGTTTTGTTTGAACCACGACCAGACATGGTAGTTTCAACAAGTAATACAAAACTTGTCCTCAAGTACAATCTGAGTGAAATCCAGCAACAGTTACATTCTGTAAAGAAGCAAATTGATGTAATTCGTTCTGTTAAGGGTAATGATACAATTTTGGAAATGGGTACATCTTGGTATAATAACTGGATCACAGACAAAATGCAGGTAGAGTCTACATTTGCTAATTATGAACAAGAGATTTACTGTTTTTTAAAGCTTTTGCCACACAAAACTTTAATTAGGCGTAAATGTGCCTGGTTTGATTTTGGTACTTTAACTAGTCGAGATCTACTGGAAGTTAAAGGCAGAATATTAGGTCTTGAAGAACAGTCCAGTACAGATTCAACTAACCTCTCTAATGAAATTATCGTATTAAAGAATATGCAAAGAACCATTACTAACCACACAGTTTTCATTGAACAGATTGTAAAGCAATTTATCTCACATTTCCACATAATTCGTAATGTAATGAACGCAGATATCAAAGAACTATTCCAAGGATTACATGCTGTGAGTGCACACTTAGATTTAAACACTCTTTTGTTAAGGATTACTGGTAATTTATCAAATGCTAGAATTTATCTTTTGTCAACAGCATTTGTCATGTATAAAATTGTCATCCTGAAGGCACGCTTCTCCGTACCAAACGTTACTGTGTCTGCAAATGAAATACATGTTGCAATGACTTCTGATGCCACAAATGGTGAAATAGATTCATAACGCCCAGGAGGTCGTTTTGAGCCACCTATGGTTCTCTTTTTCTCTGGGGAGAGTGATGTAAGGGTCTACGGGTTGCACGCAGCCGTACAGTATGTAACATGCGCTCGCCACCCAGCCTATCTGGAATGCTGACAATCTGCTAGGTCAGTACACGTGTGTCCGGCCGGAATGCGACGCGGAGAGTTTGGCACTGGCTCCTGTCCGCAGCGCGTAGCATTAACTAGCCTGGCCTCGGGCATGAATATGTCTCTTTTCTTAGCTCACCATGGAGCCTTTCGATACGACCGTAATTAGCCGGTGTTAGGATGTCAGACACAGTGATGATGGGTACGCGTAGCGTGCGTGTTTTATAATCCGCCTTTGTTAATAAAACTGTTTAAACTTACTTCTCGGTGTTCGCGTATTGCTGTACCTCGCGACCCACCGCTTACAAATCCTGACAAAATATTTCACCTAATCATCATGCGGGGCAACAACGCAAACTACCCCCCCCCCCCCCCCCTTATAAATCGAAACATGTTAATATCAGTTTAGGACCTGACACAGAATTCATGGCGGAAAAAAATAAAAATGCATGGTGGTGTACAAAGCGTGTTACAGCAGAACAAAAAGTATCAGACAACAAAACAGGGACCCTCTCTTGCGACTGATTGTCTGTGGGATATGTTCCTCCTATAGTATAGGCGCTGAAACTTTACACTGGTCTGTGTAGGTGACCTCGATCACTGAGTGAATCAATCCTCGTGTAGAGAGTAGGATTGCCACATATACTCGATGTCGGCATTGAGATTGTATTTGTTTTCGATTTATAGGAAGGGAGAGATATAGTCAAAATATTATCGAGTTCTCTGTCAGATGAAGTTAGCAGAGGTTTCATAGTTTGCAGTTTTTTATTCTTCGTTGGATGCTACAAAATAACGATGATAGAATGTTTGCATGACAGACGTTAAAGCACCCTGAGCGATGCAGATTTCCTTTGGACTGTAGTACCTGTATGTAGTTTGGAAATGCATTGCAACGCAGTAGCGAAATCCTCATCCTTCTTCCAGTTCCTGTATGATGTGGAGTCTTCCTAACTTTCCCAATAAGAAACACCACCGTAACTGTTCGTACTGTCTTTTATACTACCTCGCGTTGTACGAGAATTCTTCATTTTGGGGCTGACCTTATACATTGTACACCGTTAGACAGAGCTATGGCAACATGTTGCCATTTCCACCAAGTGGTCAAAAAAGATCGTCCTATCGCATTAACTCAGCTCAGCCTGCTTCTCCACGGGGGTGCAGAGAATGGTATATATAGCACTCTCCGACTTGTGTTCTGTTTCGACTTAAATTGGGACGATCACATGGACGAAGCTGCAGGGACGGCGGGGCAGAGACTGAAGAAGAGTTACAACATGCAGAGGGACTATCTAAAGCCACGCTGGATTTTCGCTGTAGCAGATAGGTTCGGAAAAGGTGAGTCGTTCGAGATATGAGAGTGGTATGAAAATGAATCACCAGTGACTGTAATAATTAAAAGGCGTCTCCATAAGATCTAACGCAAGTATGTGGTTGACTGGAAAGACTTGATTCCAAATCGAAGACAGCATTTCTACCAGCTATCAGCTACTCTTGTGTGTGCCTGTAGAACCAAAACCGCTTTTTATGCAGGGTGACGGTAACATAGCAGTTGTGATCATATTTTTATTAGGGAAGTCCTTATGTGAAATGTATGATGCCGGCGGTAGAATCCTTCTGTCGTCAGCTTCAAATCTCGGTTCTGAATAGTGTTTCCCGAAAAGAACAATGTCTTCCCTCCAGGAATTCCCATTTGAACTACCTGGTGAGTGTAATCCGACTGGCCGAACGATTCTAGACGCTTCAGTCTGGAACCGCGATACCGCTAAGGTCGCAGGTTCGAATCCTGCTTCGGGCATGGATGTGTGGGATGTCCTTAGGTTAGTTAGGTTTAAGTCGTTCTAAGTTCTAGGGGACTGATGACCCCAGATGTTAAGTCCCATAGTGCTCTTGTGATCCGACCACTTAAAAAAGAAAAATTACTCGCCATGCAAAGTGACTCTCATGATCAATTTAATAAATTAACGTATGAATTTTATTTGAGTAACATGCCGCCTGGCGGGTGGAGGCGGTGGCAAGGACACCGCGGATTCTTGACTTTGCGTTTTCTTTCGTTGCGACGATATTTTTTAACATTTGAATCTCCCACCTACACAAGGAGAGATAACCATAGTGATACAATCACATGCATTACCGAATTTATAAAGTGATACGTAGTATAATCCTGTTTACAAATTCTGTGTGCTGTTATCTTATGTTAGAATCCGAAAGTGAGGAGGCATCCTGTGACAGTGGTAGATCTTAGCACTCCATCATGAACCAAAAGTGAGTTTAATATTCTAACCCTGTGATGAAAAACGTCACAGATAAGCAAAGATATTCTCTACTTGTTGAAAGAATACTTAGAGGGAATATAGCCTATACTACAGTCCTGTACAGGATTGTCACAAGTGACGATACTTTAGCGACGTAATTCATGTGTATTGTCCGATTCCTTCTACCTTCAAAAACAACTCGTATGAACGGGATGAATCTACATTTCGTGTAAGAAATTCGGGTGTATGGTCAACAACATTGCTGCCTCGGATTGGGTAAAGCTGATTTTTTAAACTGGTGGTTCTATGTCGGTGACGAATTTTTTAGAACTACTGTGTACGTCCAAGCTGCAGCTGCCAGTTTCGCAGTGTAAAGGGGGCTGCCTGCAAGGGTGGTCACGAGCATTCGGCAACGCAAAGTAATGGATTAGCTCAGCCTGTGACATTTACAAAAAATGTGTCTACCTGTCTGATCTTCCCCCCTCAGCGAGGGCTCGCGTCTACCAAGTGACCTGGACACTGTATTGCAACGGTATTTGCTGTTGTCTCTATTCTATCACGGAGTAGAACCTTCCTCCTTCTTCCGAATGTAATAAACAGAACCGGTTTAGGAAGTCTATTGTACTTTTAAAAATCCAATTGCGACGTCAATCTCCTGACTGATTAATTTATTGTTTCCGATAGTTGTACTGCGCGCACATTCGTTATGAGCGGCCATGGTCGTCGTGGGTGTGGGTCTCTCACTCCCAACCGGAGCGGTCGGGGCTACCTTGCAGTCGGCGGATGCCGCGTTTCGTGGTCGCGAGTTTGTATGTTCGTAGGATTTTTTTAGCACCACATATGTTTAGTCGAAACTTTGAGGTGAAGGAGGGCGCGTACAACACCTCGGATATATTTGGCGCTACGATCTATTTGTAACGAAAATTTCATTACTTGATTTGGATAATGTTTGAATTTGATACTGAAACGCATTTGAAAATATGTTTTATAATGAAATAGGATCATCGTAAGGTGGAAGTTAGTGTTTTAAGCGATCCATTTGACTCCTGTAAACTGTTAAACAATTAATTTAACATGGCAGTGCAAATGGATTATTTAATTCTATTTTTGATATCTCAATTGCATCAGCTTTCCCTTTGTCACCAACATTAGCCAATAGGAATACAGTATTTTGAGGAGAGGTGAAAATCTTCTTCTTCGTGTTTGGAGACGTTGGTTCACACAGACAAGCAGTGAGTGGCCTCTTCAGAGCGACAGAGACAGTAAGCGAGTCTGGAATTTGCTGATCAACAGAATGCCGCTAATTGGTGCTTTTTTTGGGTGCAGGAGATCAAGGGAGACCGGTATCAGCTCCGTGGTCGGTGGTGTTTAGCGATGTGATCTGTAATTAGGATACTGGGCTGTTTTCTCCTTCGTGGCGGTGCCCTCACGATAGACTTACTCGCGGGTGACCCTAAACGGTGGCTACAGTGCCGCACTCCATTCCATTCTCTTGTGATTACATTTATTCTGTCATGGGGAACAAGTGTGAGGGGTGCTGTCATGATGTCTACCGAAGTGGTGGAGCTGCGTCCCGCAAACTGATTAGGCAGAGAATATGTACGAATATATTATTGACTTAGATTTGAATTTCGTATCGTGGGATGGTGTGAGCTCAAATGACAACTCCATGCTGATCTGATAGGCTATAGTTTTCGCGCGCTCGCGGATTTGGCTGGAAAATCTTTACTTCCGGTCTGAACTTCACTCTGTCATGAGCTGTGGTCGCTGACGGACGTGCCGCCGCTTTGCGGGTCCCCCAGTTACAACCATGCCTCTTGCAGCAAACTACTGTAGTAATGTTACCAGAATGAAATTTTCACGCTGCAGCAGAGCGTGTACTGATATGAAACTTCCTTCCCGATTAAAACTGTGTACCAAACCGAAACTCGAACTCGGCACCAGCCATGTCTTCAATATCCTTTCGTGCAGGAGTGCTAGTTCCCCAAGTTTCGCTGGAGTGCTTCTGTGACGTCTGGAAAGTAGGAGACGAGGTACTGGCGGAAGTAAAGCTGTGAGAACGGATCGTCAGTCCCGCTTGGGTTGATCAGATAGTTGAGCATTTGCCTTCGAAAGGCACAGTTTCGCAGTTCGAGTCTCGGTGTGGCACGCAGTTTTAATCTGACAGGAAGTTTCATATCAGCGTACACTTCGCTGCAGAGTGAAAATTTCATTCTGGAAATATCCCCCAGGCTATGGCAAAGCCATGTCTCCGCAATAGCCTTTTTTCCAGGAGTGCTGCCGCGCGGGGTAGCCGTGCGGTCCGAGGCGTCCCCCGTCGGAGGTTCAAGTCCTCCCTCGGGCATGGGTGTGTGTGTGTCATCCTTGGCGTATCGTTTAAGCTAGATTAAGTAGTGCGTAAGCTTAGGGACCGATGGCCTCAGCAGTTTGGTCCCATAAGACGTTACCACAAATTCCCAGGAGTGCTAGTTGTGCAAGTTTCGCAGGAGATCTTCTGTGAATGTTGGAAGGTAGAAGACGAGGTACTGGTGGAAGTAAAGCTGTGACGACGGGTTGTGTGTTGTGCTTGCGTAGCTCAGATGGTTGAGCACTTGCCTGCGAAATTCGAAGGCCCCGATTTCGAGTATCAGTCGGGTAAATAGTTTTAATCTGCCAGGAAGATTCATATCAGCCTACTCTCCGCTGCAGAGTGAAAATTTCATTCTGGAAACTTCCCCTAGGCTGCGGCAAAGCCATGTCTCCGCAATATCCTTTCTTCCATGAGTACTAGTTCTGCAAGTTTCGCAGGAGGGCTTCTGTGAAGTTTGGAAGGTAGGAGAAGAGGTACTGGCGGAAATAAAGCTGTTAGGACGAGTCGTGAGTCGTGCTTGGGTAACTCAGATGGTTGAGCGCTTGACCGCGAAAGGCAAAGGTTCCGAATTCGAGTCTCGGTCCGGCACACAGTTTTTATCTGCCAGGAAGTTTCATACTGTGATAATGTATTTAACAATAGTTTTCAATATCGTCTTCAGAGTTTCGACGCAGTGTAGCCCCACTTTTTGTGATAGCAGGTTGTTTGTTTGTTGTGTGAATACAATGAATGTGACACAATATCTACAGTCTTCCATTGGAATACATATGAACAAGCTATGCTCATCAAAAGAGACTAATATTGCATTTGTTGGAATCTTAACATCTGTTAACTTGTTAACTGAATCTATATTGTTCTTAATACTATATTTCCCTTTTAAGTTAAGCTTCTTCTTCAAGATGGTGTTGATACTCCTGACAGTCTTGTGTACTGACTTTTCTTCTGGTTCGGAAAGGGTTAATATTGATAAATTAACAATTCTATCTGCAAAGTGGATCGGCATTTTTGGATTAAGGTTCTCTGCTTCACTGATAATAACTTTTCTAACTTCTTCTTTTGACGTTGAAACACATTATAAATGATGTCTGAAACTGTTTCCTTATCAGTATTGCCCAATCACATAGAATCACATGGATGAAGCAAGTGAGTAAGCTGCATATGTACTAATTTCAGGTGCATACTCACATTATCACGGACTGTGTACAAGTTCGACATTTCTTGTTTGATCCATAGTTTTTCTGCTGCCTCCTTCACATGTCTTGTTGAATCTAAGGTTTCTTTGATCTTGATGGTAGTGTACTTTGGTGTTATTTTGTAATTTAGGCTCTGTTTATAAAACCAAAAATGATGACATGCTTTCGCCTTCTTGATTAGGAATAAAGAACAGTTAACGTTGCTTGGCTTGCATTCCGAATCATTTTAACTTGAATCAACTGTGGATTCTCGGTAAAACTTGTAAATTACCTAACCAAACACTGTTTTTAGTCTTGTTTCACAATTTATTATTGAAGTTCTTGCACAACCTAGGTTTCGGGCTATAAGCTCATTTTCAAGTACTTATTCCCAAAGATGACAATGCACAGATAAACATAATGACAAAGCAAAGATAATAATCTTCTGTCAATGACCATTTTTCAGCCAAGATATTGTTAACTATGATAGACTGGGGCCCAAAGTTTTGATTCTATTCTGGGGTTGTGATCTCACCTAGAAGAGGTGAATAACTGAATTGGGTTTGCTCATTTAATAATAGGTGTTGGGATAAGCACAGCTGTTTTTTAATTTCTAAAATATCCAATTGGTTCAATTTAGCACCCTTTTCCTTTGTGTGTAGGACTTGTACATCTATTGTGTATTTTTGGTTATTGTTCAGGCAATGTTCTCCAGCTTCAGTGGTGTTCTTTAAGCCTGGTACAGAGTGACTTCCCAGTCTGTCCAATGTAGCAAGACTGACACTCCCGGCATATTATAGACCCCACTTTTTGTGATAGCTGGTTGTTTGTATGCTGTGTGAATAGAATGATTGTGGCACAATATCTATACAGTCTTTCACTGGAATACATAAATATCCTGGTTCATGCTCACGGTAGATTGAATGAATGATCCCAAGTAATGGTAGAAAAGGACCCCAGAACTTAACAAAACCAAACGCTGAGAGTTAAGCACCTTACTGTGTCGTCGGTTTACTCGATATCTTGTATCGGATCGAAAGAGGATAAAATTGCAGCATTTGGGATCACACTATACATCTCCAGTCACCTTATCCCAATTCCCGTGGTATTTGGTCCACTGAAATTTAGAATCCTTATGTGCCACTGTGAGACTTCTGTGAGATACCCGACTCCAATTGCCCATTGCCTGCAGTTCCCTTCTCCACGTTCGTTCGGAAAGGGCTGATATAGGACTTAATGCACTGGCAACAGCTATTCTTGTCTACTTCGAAACCGATTGTTACACTAGTCTCCAGTACCTGTCAGTTAGCATCTTTCTACTACAACTGTTCTTATTCCTCGTTACATGGCTGTGAGTGGTCAATCATTCCTCTTAGACACTGTGGATAGTTCACGTTGATACAAAGTAAAACAGACTACTTCATTTATGGTGTAGTTATCGGCAAATGCAAACATGATAACCCATTTCTGGGATTTTATGACATCTCCAAATTGAGCCCTCTAGCTATTGCAAACTCACACTAGTAATACCGATACGAGGCTACTGGAACAAACGATGTTATCGAAAGCTTTAGCCTCGACCTCGAGCTGAAGACAGCTTCCCACCCTTACTGCCTGCCTGCCCTTCTTCATCTTCCCTACTATCATCCATGTCCCTCTCTGAATATCGTTCAATATGTAAGAATCCCTACTCTTGTGAAGGCTATAACGAGGTGGGGCGTCTTGGTGGTGAATTACAGCGTCCCATTCGACCTGGGATAGCATGTTCGCTTTCTATTCGCTGAATTAAGCCGGTCCTCATAAGATAGCAAGGAGTTTCCTGGCCACTGACTCGTCGAAAGGCTCTGCTGGTGTGAATTGCGTGCCGATGACCAAAGTGAGCGGTTTGTTCTGCTGTGTACTCTCCTTTGTGCTTGCACTGTATTACAGTGATTCGCGCAAAGTGTGAAGCGCTGTTTTCTTTCATCATTAGCTTGCTATGGCACGGCAGTGGGCCGCTCCTGGAAGCCTACTCGGATAGTCGAAGTGGTTAAGGCGAACGCTCATGATTAACGGGAAATCTAGGTGCGAGTCCTGGTCCGGCACAAATTTTTATTTCTTCTGAAATATTCTACAGCTGATGCAGAATCATAACCACAGCTTGCGAGTTCATTCTTACCTGAATACGGCTTTTGATCGTCAACGCAGTGTCTCAGACACTGGACTGCTTTGTTTCACATGGTAACAGAGAAATGTGGAGAGAGCCGTGTCTCAACCTATGCAGTAATCGCGGTAATATAGTAAAGGGTAAGCAGACAGCAGGACAAATGGAGCTAACGGCCTTGCCGCAATGGTAACACCGGATCCCGTCAGATCACCGAAGTTACGCGCTGTGGGGTTGGGCTAGTACTTGGATGGGTGACCATCTGGTCTTCCGAGCGCTGTTGGTAAGCGGGGTGCACTCAGCCCTTGTGAGGCAAACTGAGGAGCAACTTGATTGAGAAGTAGCGGCTCCGGTCTCGGAAACTGACATACGGCCGGGAGAGCGGTGTGCTGACGACATGTCCCTCCATACCCGTATCCAGTGACGCTTGTGGTCTAAGGATGACACAGCGGCCCGTCGGTACCGTTGGGCCTTCATAGCCTGTTTGGGAGGAGAGAGAGAGAGGACAAATGAAGATTTGGGCTGCTACTGAAAGAGTGCTTGGATAGCCGAGGTGGTTAAGACGACTGTTCGCGACAAGCGGGAAATCTGGGCTCGAGTCTCAGTCTGGCCCAAATTTTCATTTGCTTTGAAATATTCTACAACTGATGTGGACCTATAATTGGAGTTTCCCAGTTCATTCTTAATTGAATGATGGATGTTGATCGTGAATGCAGTGTCTCAGAGCCTCTACTACAAAGAAAATTTTCACGTGTATGTCGACATAAGAAATGAAACGACAAGAATTACATTAATGTACGAGGTGTGGCTAGAAAAAAACCGGACTAGTACTGGTGAAACAATAAAACGAATGCAATAAGGCTGAAAGTCGCGTGGCCTGTCACGTGACTCTCGCTCCGCCTACTGCTCGAGTTTCATCTGCCTCCTGCACTCAGTCTGCCCGTGGCGTCTGTTTTAAGTAGTTGACGTTTTGTCTGTGTGTCGGAAAATGTTGAGTGTACAGAAAGAACAGCGTGTTAACATCAAATTTTGTTTCAAACTAGGAAAATCTGCAAGTGAAACGTTTGTAATGTTACAACAAGTGTACGGCGATGATTGTTTATCGCGAACACAAGTGTTTGAATGGTTTAAACGATTTAAAGATGGCCGCGAAGACACCAGTGATGACACTCGCACTGGCAGACCATTGTCAGCAAAAACTGATGCAAACATTGAAAAAATCGGTAAACTTGTTCGACAAGATCGCCGTTCAACAATCAGAGCAGCGTCTGAGTTAACAGGAGTTGACATGGAAAGTGTTAGGCAGATTCTTCATGAGAGTTTCAACATGAACAAAGTGTGTTCAAAAATGGTTCCAAAGTGTCTCACAATTGAACAGAAGGAACGCCGAAGAATGATTTGTTCTGACATCCTGGAAAACATTGAAAGTGATCCCACCTTCTTACAACATTGATGCATTGGAAAACTCCTGGTTCTCCACGACAAAAAAAAGCACGAATGTCAAAATCGAAATTCAAGGCAATGATGATTGTTTTTTTTTATATCAAAGGGATTGTGCACATTGATTGGGTACCAGAGGGACAAACAGTGAATCAGCATTACTACATTAGCGTCCTGGCTACCCTACGTGAGCGAGTGCGAAGAAAACGGAACGATTTGTGGAGAAAAAAGTCATGGATCCTTCCCCAAGACAATGCCCCAGCTCACAGTGCGTTGTCAGTGAAGACGTTTTTGGCAAAACACAACATTCCCATCTTAGATCATCCACCCTACTCACCTGATTTGGCCCCCTGTGACTTTTTTCTTTTCCCTAAAGTCAAGTCAGCTTTGAAAGGAACTAGATTTGAGACTGTTGAAGCAGTAAAAGAAAAAGCGACGGAAGTAATGTATGGACTTACCGAAAATGATCTGCAGCATTGCTATGAACAGTGGAAAATTCGTATGGAGCGGTGTAGAGACCGACGAGGAGAGTACATTGAAGGAGATAACATGAAATTGTAAATAATTGTAAATAAATATTTTTTCCAGCATTAGTCCGGTTTTTTTCTAGCCGCACCTCGTATGTTGTTATTGATCCATACAAAGATAGCCAATGTGTTGTCACAAAACGTGAAACGTACATCGAGAAAGTATTGAATGCTGTCAAACAATTGGATATGTTAAAGGCTGGGACATAAAATCATAGATTGGGGTGTAGAGTGCAGTTAAAACTCTGTAAGCTGTGAACAAATATGGTCTTGTGATGCATCAGTTACTAGATGGTAGAAGAGTATCACCACCCATTGAAAACATTCACCTGTATGTGGACCTGAAATTAATTAATGAAACTCTTGAGATTCAGACACGATTTATGAAGTGTTGCGCAGAACTGACTAAATTGTATACTAACGAACTCAATAGTCATGTTCAACACATTAACACAAAACGGGAAACTAGCACTGAGAAGTTTTAGGGTGCACTGAAGATACTAACAGCTCAAGTTAGAACACTCGGAAAGAAAAATATCAACTAGTCTGGGCCTATAAAAGCTTTACTCAGTATCTAGTTCTGTTTTATATGTCCCAATACGACGAACAAAGGGACAACACACATAATCATTGAAGAACGTAAGTAAGTCTGTCGAAAATTACGCTTTATAAGACTAAGACAATTAGAGAGGGATCTATCTCTCCCGTAAGTGCCTAAGCCTGTTGCTGAAACCATTGATTGGCACTCAAAACCTGAACTGCCAGTACGGGGTGTTCATGTATTACCTGCATCAATAGAAGACGACAAAGAAAATATGGCAAGAACATTTCCTTGCATGGTGTAGGAACATGTAGTTAGAACATTGGTGTACACAAACATGACAGTAATGAATAATATATGCGTAGCCGATTGTTGTGCTGTGAAATAATTGCTAAGAAAAAAAATCGATACTTTGCACCGTTTCCAATTTAATTAGCTTTGCAGTTAGCCAGTAAAGTCGTGTGCGCGCAACTTCAGTCAGACTTTCAGAGACAGAGTCACCACACGTGTTTACATTTTTCATTTGGTTTCCTCAAACCGAACAAACGTAGCTTTTGCTCACCTACCTTAAATTTATAACTTCCGGCAAAAGAGCTTTTTAAATGGTAATGGGCATTTGAGCGACTGGTAGCTCACGGACCCACACATTTTTGTGCACTGCACCATTTTAGCGCGTATACGTACTTGAATTTGTGCGCGCAACGACCTGATCGGCTAAGGTCAACGCAAATTAAATCGGAAACAGCGCAATGTATCGAATTTTTTCTTAATAATTATTTCTCGGCGCAACCTACACTGCAACAGCCTTACGAGCTTGTCACAGTATTTCTGATTACTATGACATATATGTATGTAAGCATATCCCACACCACCTCATAAACCACTGGACCAGTTACAGCCAATCTTGGTACATGTATCACTTACTGTGCAGAAAGAATCAGTGTTGCGGTAAGAACAACCAACCTATCAGAGGAATGGTGGGTGTGGGTTGGGAGTGAAAAAGCAGAACAGCCCAAGACGCGCGAATACCGATACATTAGTCATCCAGTATTTGAGAATGAGAGCACTTAGTGACTTGCTAGAAACGTTACACGTAATGTCAATCTTTTCCGAAACTTTTTCTTACAGACAATCCCACAAAATGTTGATACAAAAGTGTTTGTCGCTTGCTACATTTTCGCTGTTCATGCAATAAGACTGCTACATTAAGCAAGACGTTTTAATTTATTGCTTCTTTGTTACTGACTTTATTCGCTAAACTTTTTACAGGCGTTATTCATATATACTGCTGAGTGTACCAGTAACATTATATTGTGCGAACTGTAGTTCAAGATACATGACGCAATAAACACTGAAATGTGTGAAAAACTGCCACATCACGCAGGACGTTTAAATTTATTACTTCTTTGCTACTAACTCTATGCACAATACATTTCATAGACAGTATCGACACATGTCGCTGAATATATCTACAAAAATATATTATTGTACAACACAAAGTTCAAGAGATATGACGTCCAATAATATCATGCGTGATAAACTGTAGCATTAAGTATGACATTTTAATTTATTACTTCTATACTACTAATTCTATTGGTAGCACATTTCACTGGCAGTACCCACATATATACCGATCGAGGTGGCGCAGTGGTTAGCACACTGGACTCGCATTCGGGAGGACGACGGTTCAATCCCGTCTCCGGCCATCCTGCTTTAGGTTTTCCGTGATTTCCCTAAATCGCTTCAGGCAAATGCCGTATGGTTCCTTTGAAAGGGCACGGCCGATTTCCTTCCCCATCCTTCCCTCACCCCGAGCTTGCGCTCCGTCTCTAATGACCTTGTTGTCGACGGGACGTTAAACAGTAATCTCCTCCTCCTCCTCCCACATATATACCACTGGATGTACCCACAAAATTATATGATTGTACGAACCATAGTTCGGGAGGTAAGGCATCATAAACAGAGAGCTGCGTGAAAATGAAACTGCAGGGTGAAACTCGATAGAGTTAAAAGTGAAATACGTGTAAAAATACGTGCGAAATATGTTAAATATGTGTTAAATATATTTTATATGTTGGTACGCAGGTGAAACCACAGGTAAAAATCTCATGCTAAACCCATGGAAAGATTTCAAACAAATTTGGTACATATATACCTTGCGAGCTAGAAAGAAATATTGAGGGGGTAAGAACCACCAGCCTTCTATTGGGGTAAATGTGATAACGTAGAGAGAGAAGGACGGAGGAGGAGATGGAGAGGCAGAGGGAAATTTACAAACAGAGAGGAGAGGAGATCGACAGAGAAAGGAAAGAGGAGAATATGCACAGAGACGTGGGAAGGAAGATACAGACAGAGACAGAGGGGAGGAGGAGATGAACAGGGAGAGGGGAGAGGAAAATGGACAGAGAAAGGAAAGAGGAGGTTCAAATGGTTCAAATGGCTCTGAGCACTATGGGACTCAACTTCTGAGGTCATCAGTCCCCTAGAACTTAGAACTACTTGAACCTAATTAACCTATGGACATCACACACATCCATGCCCGAAGCAGGATTCGAACCTGCGGCCGTAGCGGCCTCGCGGTTCCAGACTGTGGCGCCTAGAACCGCACGGCCACTCCGGCCGGCGAAAGAGGACGAAATGGAGAGAGAGAGATGGGAGAGGAGTAGATGGACAGAGGAAGGAAAGGGGACGAGATAGGCTGGTTAATAGGAGATGGACAGAGAGAGGGGGTGAGGAGGTGGTGGACGTAGAGGGGGCAAGAGGAGATCGACAAAGAGAGGTGAAGGAGGAGATGGAATAAGGGGAGGAGATAGGTTTGTTAATAGGAGGTGGACAGAGAGAGGGGTGAGGAGGTGGTGGACATAGTGGGGCAAGAGGAGATGGACAAAGAGAGGGGAAGAAGGAGATGGAGTAAGAAAGGGGAGGAGGAGATGAACAAAGCGGGAATGAGCAAATGGACAGAGGGGGAGGAGCAAATGGACCGAGACAGGGGAAGGAGGAGATGGAAAGGGAGGAGACTGGAGGAGGTGGACAGAGAGACAGGGTGTTGAAGATTGCGAGAGAGGGCTGAAGCAGGAGATGGACAGAGAAGGTGAACGAGGAGGTAGACTAATAGAAGATTAGAGTACATACATACCTGGGCAATGACGAATTCTGAGCTAGTTGTCCATAAAGTTGACTCAGCACATCCACAATATCACGATGATACTACACTCCTGGAAATGGAAAAAAGAACACATTGACACCGGTGTGTCAGACCCACCATACTTGCTTCGGACACTGCGAGAGCGCTGTACAAGCAATGATCACACGCACGGCACAGCGGACACACCAGGAACCGCAGTGTTGGGCGTCGAATGGCGCTAGCTGCGCAGCATTTGTGCACCGCCGCCGTCAGTGTCAGCCAGTTTGCCGTGGCATACGGAGCTCCATCGCAGTCTTTAACACTGGTAGCATGCTGCGACAGCGTGGACGTGAACCGTATGTGCAGTTGACGGACTTTGAGCGAGGGCGTATAGTGGGCATGCGGGAGGCCGGGTGGACGTACCGCCGAATTGCTCAACACGTGAGGCGTGAGGTCTCCACAGTACATCGATGTTGTCGCCAGTGGTCGGCGGAAGGTGCACGTGCCCGTCGACCTGGGACCGGACCGCAGCGACGCACGGATGCACGCCAAGACCGTAGGATCCTACGCAGTGCCGTAGGGGACCGCACCGCCACTTCCCAGCAAATTAGGGACACTGTTGCTCCTGGGGTATCGGCGAGGACCATTCGCAACCGTCTCCATGAAGCTGGGCTACGGTCCCGCACACCGTTAGGCCGTCTTCCGCTCACGCCCCAACATCGTGCAGCCCGCCTCCAGTGGTGTCGCGACAGGCGTGAATGGAGGGACGAATGGAGACGTGTCGTCTTCAGCGATGAGAGTCGCTTCTGCCTTGGTGCCAATGATGGTCGTATGCGTGTTTGGCACCGTGCAGGTGAGCGCCACAATCAGGACTGCATACGACCGAGGCACACAGGGCCAACACCCGGCATCATGGTGTGGGGAGCGATCTCCTACACTGGCCGTACACCACTGGTGATCGTCGAGGGGACACTGAATAGTGCACGGTACATCCAAACCGTCATCGAACCCATCGTTCTACCATTCCTAGACCGGCAAGGGAACTTGCTGTTCCAACAGGACAATGCACGTCCGCATGTATCCCGTGCCACCCAACGTGCTCTAGAAGGTGTAAGTCAACTACCCTAGCCAGCAAGATCTCCGGATCTGTCCCCCATTGAGCATGTTTGGGACTGGATGAAGCGTCGTCTCACGCGGTCTGCACGTCCAGCACGAACGCTGGTCCAACTGAGGCGCCAGGTGGAAATGGCATGGCAAGCCGTTCCACAGGACTACATCCAGCATCTCTACGATCGTCTCCATGGGAGAATAGCAGCCTGCATTGCTGCGAAAGGTGGATATACACTGTACTAGTGCCGACATTGTGCATGCTCTGTTGCCTGTGTCTATGTGCCTGTGGTTCTGTCAGTGTGATCATGTGATGTATCTGACCCCAGGAATGTGTCAATAAAGTTTCCCCTTCCTGGGACAATGAATTCACGGTGTTCTTATTTCAATTTCCAGGAGTGTAATAATCTTGTAGAATAGCTAAAACTGGTATATGTACGGTATGAAGCTATCTGGTAGTTACTGCGTGTGTGTTATAATCTTAAACACTATAATTGTTGCAGTATAAAGAGTAGTCAGAAACAGTCTCCAACGCTTGTAAGGGTGTTTCACGCTAGGTTGTGCTGGAAAATAATAGTTAAGAAAAAATATCGATACGTTGTGCCGTTTCCGATTTAATTAACACTGACGTTAGCCAGTCAGGTAATTTAGCGCGCAAATTTAAGCGGTCCGTCGTATACAATTAGTGTCAGTTGTTCTCATAGCGTAGATGATGCGCATGAGACTGTTCAGCCTTTCGCTCGGGTAAGATCCTTAGTACTGTCCCATGTCCAATGTTTGTATCGCTCTCTTGTTCGGCTTTAGGAAACCAAACTTAGTCACTCTCAGAGACACCGTGTCTGGAGGACCGCTTGAATGTGCCGGAGCAATAGTCTGATTGGCTAACTTCAATGTTAATTTACTCGGAAACGGTGTAACGTATCCATATTTTTCCTTAACAGTTACTTCTCAGAGCAACCTACCCTGTAACACTACTCGGATTAACGACGAGAGTCGGTGCGTTGGCAGGCCTGGCTGTGGTTTTTAGGCGGTTTCCCACATCCCGCTACGTGAATACCGGGCTACTACCGAAGTCCCACCTCGGATATACCATTTACAATCATTTAGAAAAGTTTCACGTTTACCACATGAATAACACTACACGCAGACAGTTGGGGTACATATGTTCCGTTGCGGGTGGGAACGGTGTGTCAACAGGAAGGCATTAGACTCCCTTTTAACTAACCAAGTCACATACGATCACAACCATGCCGACCCTGCGCCGATGCGGGACAAAGGCACAAGGAAATGATAGAAGATATCAGTCATACTGTCGCAAGATTTTAGAGACGGCTGTCTAGATACATCCTGCGCTTAGAATACGGTACTCTATTGGATATATACAAATGGCAGTCAAATGCAAACGGGAATGGAAAATACATAAGTAAACTGTTTATTATTTCAAACGCAATCGAGACGATTGTTAAAGCATTTATCCCAATGTGAGACAAGATGGCCATTGCGGTCGCCCATGGAACTATGGCATGCACCACTTAGTCAGAAGCAAATCGATGTATGCCTTTCTCCAGGACTCCAAAACTATCGAAATCGCATGTGGAGAGATTGGAACTGTATGGAGGATTTGTAAGAGCATCCCAGTGAAACTCCTGCTGCATACTCAAAACAATCTTGGTAACATAAGGGTGGAATCATAAATAAAAAGCACATTAAATGATACAACCATCTTCAGATATGGAATAATAAGGATAACAGAAAATTGCTTTAAAGTCACAATGAGTGAACGGAGTGCAGGAAAACATTGTAAATAGAATAATGTAAACAAATTACTGACATAGCAATTAAAATTATCATGTCACATAACAACAGAAACGGTAGAAATGCCGGATGTGGCTTATAGCGGCCTCTAATGCTTATTCCTTCTTGTGATTCTAAAATAGGTTACTAGACTGACACACCGACCAGGAAGTATCATGTGCTCCTAGGTACATGATCCTCAAGCTACAACTGTCTACCCTAAAGTTAGCTTCAAGAACACTTCAAGGAAACACTGTAGTGCTCTCGCTGATTAGAATATATATAAATGATCTAGTGGATAACTTCATAAGTTCCATGAGCCTGTTCAAGGACGAAATTGTCATCTATAGGAAGGTTGTCATATCAGAAGGGTGAAGCGAATTTCAGGGAGACCCGCACAGGATCGACGACTGGAGTAAGGACTGGCAGTTGACTCTGAACATAAATAAAGGTAATGCATAGCGCCTAAATAGGTAATGTCCGGTTACACTATTGGCAACAGATCCCCACAAAGATTAACTATCGTAGGATTCCTACGAGTAATCAACCGAAATCACAAAAAGGGATTACCACTTACAACAAATTTTAGGGAAAGCTGATGCCATGCTGAGATTTAAGGGGAGAATCTTGGGGAAACGTAATTCATCCATAAAGAAAGTGGCTTACAAAACTTTTGTTCTACCGATTCTTCAGTATTGTTCATAGTTCTGCGACCATTATCAGGTCTGATTAACAGGACAGGTAGAGGAACATTGAGTGAGGAGCGCTGCGATTTGTCTCGGGATCATTTAGTAATCACGATAGCGTTAAGAAGGTGGTCAAAAAACTCCAGTCGCATGTGCTAGAAGAGAGGCATTTTGCACGAAGGAGAAGTTTAATGCTAAAATTCCGAGAGAACACGTTCCAAGAGGGTTTGGTAACATATAATTTCCACCCACATACGTCTCGCGTTGTGACACAGGGGAGAAAATGGGAGAAGAATAACGACAGTTGTTCCTGTTGTAACGGTAACACAGACCAACTTAAACGTTAAACCTCTGCGAGGAAATTTTTGAGTTATTTGTGACCGTGGGATAACCTAATGGGAACAGAACAATCAGACTAGGATTGGTTTCCGAAGCACTCCAGCAGAGTATAACCAACAGTAAACAGGTGGGTCAGGAACAGACGTTCTCCCAGCAGTAAAGCAAGTTGTAATATTACGTACTTAAAGCAAGTTGTAATATTACGTACTTATCGGTCGCCAGCCAAATTAGGCATTCTTGTGTCAAGCAAATAATAAAACAGAAGGCAGTATTAAGGCTAACCTAAACTTCCTTGACACAACCACACTAAACTTTTTCTTTATATCTGTTCACACTACAATGCAGTAACCTAACCTTGCAGATAAATGTACTACTAACTTGAAAATCATACAGACAAATGGCCAATGAGATAGCAAACAGTAACATATGCCTCTCAACAACACGTACCTTAAATGAACTAGATGCAGCAGTTTATGGGACCAAGCACCATCACACATGAAACTAGTAGCAATACTAAACAGGGATGAGCATGAAATGATTCTGATTTAAAACAGGAGGTCTGTTAATCATCATACTCTATAACATCATTGCTTAGTACAGGATCTGTATGCTTGTGCACTAACCAACTTGCTTTACAATAGCTAACACAGTATATATTGCTTTGTTAAGCTCGGTTTGAAGCAATTACATAGAATGCAAATTTAGCTACGCTGGCTCTGAAGGAACTTCTGTTTTGCTTCATTAACTAACTAGTCTAGTACATGATGGTTCTCAAACTTTCATAGTCTGAAGAACCATGCTCATCAACAAAACTACACTAGTGTGTATGAAGAATAGTAAGAATTCCCATCAATAATTATTAATTAAGTAAAGCACAATAAACTATAACTCTTTAAATAAAAAATGTCGTTTGATGAGCAGTCTTCTAACCTACTCGAAATATACATAGTTGCCTGTGCAAATGCCAACACAACATTAAATTTAGATTGAAACACTTTCTCATGAAATGAACACTGACAAAATTTTGTAATTCAGATCAAAATGCATAAATCCAATAATTAATAATCCTTTTCACTTTAGACCAACTTTAGTATTTTCAGGCAGCTTTTCAAGTAAGGCCAATTATTTAAGGAAATGACTACAGATTGATTTAAAAATGCACTGGAAGTGGAGTGTTTCGCAAACTATAAAACTGAACTTTAAACTCTGTAACTTCACACAGTAAAATGCAATCACAACTATTTTTACAGCTGTCGAATAAGTCTTTCCATAATAAATTAGGGCACTCCAAAATAAATTCACTAGGATAGAATTCCTCTCCAGGTTTGTGATTTGGGATAATCACGTGTGTAAGAGTTTTTAGCAACACCACGATTATTATTAAAATCAACTAAATTTCACAAATACTGGTCCATTTACAGAGTGCCAAATATAAACAATTTAGTGGAAGGCTGGTGGTACTGGTGGCGTAATTTGCAGTGGCTGTTAACATGGCGGTGATGCAGTCATGGCAGTACTGTTGGCCTCGCCCTGTTACAGATCTTCTTGGCCTTGGAATTAATATGAGCCACAATGATCCGCTACTACTAGCTAGATGTTAAACACAGCACTGCTCAGTCCAGACTCCTTATCCGTCACAAATGTCGACCTTATCCGTCACAAAGGACAAGTTGCCACTTGTGCGCCAACTACACCTTTTCCACTGCGCCAGGCTACTTCCGTAGCTGCGGGGCTTCCCCACATCTTTTACATTGAACCGTAAGTTTCCTAACTATGGACCAAGCCATTTACAGTACGTTATATAACAATCATTCCAGTAATTATTTAAATTCACAAGCACATTTAAAATAACATCGTTCAAAAAATTCACATAACTGAAACATGAATACATAGTTAAAGTATTTCCATGACAGATACAACAATCTAAATAAGCAACACAACAAATTGACATAGAAATATCGATACAGACACAAAATAGGTCGAAAATATGTGTTACACTGTCACGAACCACTCGTTAATGGACCATGGGAGGGGGCAAACGATAGTGTTACCGAACTACTTACTATCACACGCACTAAGGTGGTTTGCGGTAGAATTAATAGGCGTCGGAGTTCAAGGCTCATTACACTGTGTGAAGGGGGAACGAAGGTTTCGGGAACCTGGAGGACACAACCGATGTGCAGGAAATGAAGTTTAACGTCTTACAACACCGGACTAGGAGAATAATGAGGTGAACCTCTTAGCAACTCAGCGCAATCGAAATATACTACTGCGTTTCTCGCATCGCAGGATGGAGAACGGTACTGGCTGCGGAAATCCGCACTATCAAGCAACTCGTGAAGCCGCCACAGTGAAGTTGCAAAATAAACATCTATTCTTCCAGCTAGAGCTGGCAGAGATATTATTAGTCGCAATTCATTTAATCACTATATTTTCCCATATATTGGTATTTTCCTCAGACAGCGATGGTCTAACACGCAAATGCAACCCGATAAGCGTCCGCTTCGGCACCAGTGACATCCACGAATTCGTTTCACAGTGACAGTGTGGGGTTGGAACTCTTTCCGTAGATTTGGAATGCTTCGAACGATATGTCGGCTTGATGGTGGCCCATCAGTGCGGTAACTACACTGAGGTGACAAAAGTCATGGGATAGCTATATGCACATATATAGATGGCGGTAGTATCGCATACACCATGTATGAAAAGGCAGTGTATTGGCGAAGCTGTCATGTGATTCGTGTGAAAAGGTTTCCATCGCAAGACGGGAATTAACATACTTTGAACGCAGAATGGTAGTTGGACCTAGACGCATGGGACATTCCATTTAGGAAATCGTTTGGGAATTCAGTATTCTGCGATCCACATTGTCAAGAGTGTGCTGGGAATAACAAATTTCAGACATTACCTCTCACCCCGGAAAACTCAGTAGCCGACGGCGTTTGAGTAGAGTTGTTAGTGCTGACAGACAAGCAACACTGCGTTAAATACCTGCAGAAATCAATGTGGGACGTACGACGAACGTATCAGTTAGGACAATGCGGCGAAATATGGCGTTCATGGGCAATGGCAGCAGATAAACGACGCGAGTGACTCTGTTAACAGCCCGACATCGCCTGCAACTCCTATCCTGCGGGTCATGACCATATTGGTTCGACCTTAGACGACTGGAAAACCGTGGCTTGGCCGTATGAGTCCCGATTCAAACTGATAAGAGCTGATGGTAGGCTTCGAGTGGGGCACAGACCACAGGAATCTATGGGCCCAAATTAGTGAAAATGCACCAGAATATTCTGGGTGATTCGAGCCAATGATTTTGTCACCAAGATCAGCCGATATGAATTCCATCGAACATTAATGGGACATAAATGAGGCCAGTTGGTTCACAAAACACTGCACCGATTACACTTTCGCAATTATGGAAGGCTATAGAAGCAACAAGGCTCTACATTTCTGCAGGGGACTTCCAACGACTTGATGGGTCCATACCGTGTCGAGATAATCCACTAAGCCGGGCAAAAGGAGGTCCGGCACGGTATTTGGAGGTATCCCATGACTTTTGTCACTTCAGTGGATATCAGATGTCAAAATATTTGTAGATGAGTTAGATTTATCTTTGTATTTATATACCAAGCAACAAGAAACGTTATCATACAGTTGACAATGAGTTAATAAATTACGTTTCGCCTGCAAAATAATATGGCGAAAATTAGGTTACAACTCTTCTTATTATTCACATAGCGAACTATTTTTTAGCTCTCATTATAGTACTAAGATACCTTAAGGCAGCAAGATTTCTTCAGCATTTTGGCACGGAGCTCGTCTCCTGCAATCGGGGATACTTTAGCTAAGTGTAATATTGGACTCACTTGTTAAATCAGAAATATCTGGATAATCACGTAATGTACACAGAGGGATAGTCCACAGGGGTGTTAAGAGACGAAAACATCATCCGTGTTTTCTCTAAGACTCCTGTCCCGGCATTCCTTGTTAAATACTTAAGAACACTCCAAGGTCGCTTTTCACGCTGTTCATCATGACATTTGTTGACTGATGGTATATGTATGGCATTGCCTACACTCCAGAGCATGTTTAAAGTAGAAAGGAATACACTTCTCACATTGGAGAGGTATCCGTTCCGGTTAGAGACTTCATCGTTCACATTCGGTCCTATTCGACAGTCTGAGAGCATTTTTAGTATGTTTGCTATATTCATCAACGACTCGGAGAGCCCGCATTGTAATCTAGCTATTTTACCTAAAGCTTAAATCACAAACGCATGGCGGATTATGAATTCACACAGGGAGCAACCAACGATAATTCTAGTGGTAACTGTATCCTACAAACTTCGATAACCCAAGCTCTCAGCCACGGTCGCAGGTTCGAATCCTGCCTCGGGCATGGATATGTGTGATGCGCTTAGGTTAGTTAGGTTTAAGTAGTTCTATGTTCTAGGGGACTGATGACCACAGCAGTTAAGTCCCATAGTGCTCAGAGCCATTTCAACCAAGCTCTCATTTTCGAGATGACACTTATAGTACGTCGTCGTCGGCGACGACGACGACAGCTACTCGATTCAGATTGTGCAGATTTATTCCTGAACAGAGTGGGCATTTCAGCTCAGCGTATGGATGTGTTTCCGATGACTAAACAAATAAATCTTGGCATGAGATATGCGGCCACACAAATCGAAATGCGGCCACACATATAGAAATGTATGGTTGGAGCAGGACGGGGTTGTAATTGACGCGTGTTTCTTGCTTATCGCTTGACCTCTTCATATCTTTGACGTTCTCCTTCAAGCAAGTTGACAGCAATCGATGTAGTGTTCCTCCACAGTAAACGGTTCACAGAACACGCTTTCCAAATTTGTATAATTATACCAGTCTCTGCAAGATGTATTTCAGCTGGTCCTTAACACGCTTAATAGAGGCTCAATGAAGTCTACTACCAGATCAGAATTCGCTGTAAAGGATTTGGTGGCGAAGCTTTGTATCACTCACATAGTGAACGTGAGCAGTAGGGCAAAGTGGGAATGATGAAATTTTTTATATCAAAATGATATCAAATTAATCATGCAAATTAATTAAATTGACCAATGAAATATCCCATCCCTCTGATGACATCATGGGTTTTTCCCAGCCACCACATGGATAGCTTCCCCCCACCCCTCTGCGAAATCCCAAACCCTCGCCTATCCCTTCCTCCTCCCCTCTCTCCATTCAACTCCTCACCCCGGGAAATTGCGGACTCTCGCTCAGTCTCTGTTGAGCTGTAAAACTGGGAGGAACAATATAGTATTTATTTAAAGAATTTCTCCCTGTTCATTTACTTATTTAAACAGTTATGAATGCCACCAACAGAGGACATCCCACCCATTCCCCCCTACCTCCCCACCTCTCGCAGAAAAAAATGGCGGGAAAAAAGCTCAGTCTGTGTTGAACTGTTGAACTGGGAGGATATCACGACAGTACACTAACGTATCGTCAATAACATTGTAATAAACAATTTGGAATATTGTCTAAGCAATTTGCAGGAAACAAGGCAGTGAAGAATATTGTTCATTTAACCAGTTTGTAGGGATGGATTTCACATAGTTTATTTATTTATTACTAAATAACACAATATAGCTTGAGGTATTGTCAGAGAGGAGAAAAATTATGAGTCCTGCAGCTGTTGCGGGGTTCATCACTTTTCTGAAACGCTGAGTTGGTTTGATGCTGGAGTCAGGGATGTTAAGGCTCTTGTTTTTATTTTCCTTACTTGTCGAAGCACACTGGCGTCCTGCACAGACAGGAAAATCAGAACAGTTACATATCTTAAAGTTCATGATATCTACATAGATACTCCGCAAGCCTACGTACGGTGCGTGGCGGACGGTACCCTGTACCACTACTTGTCATTTCCTTTCCTGTTCCACTAGCAAATGGTTGAAATGGCTCTGAGCACTATGGGGCTTAACATCTGAGGACATCAGTCCCCTAGAACTTAGAACTACTTAAACCTAACTAACCTAAGGACATCACACACCATGTCCGAGGCAGGATTCGAACCTGCGACCGTAGTGGTCGCTCGGTTCCAGACTGAAGCGCCTAGAACCACTCAGCCACACCGGCCGGCCCACTCGCAAATAGAGGGAGGGGAAAACTGTTGTCCATATGCCTCCGTATGAGCCCTAGTTTCTCGTATCTTTTCTTCGTGATCCTTACGCGCAATGTAAGTTGGCGGCAGTAGAATCGTTCGGTAGTCAGCTTTAATTGCCAGTTCTCTAAATTTTCTCAATAATGTTTCTCTGAAAGAACATGGCCTTCTGTCCATAGATTCCCATTTGAGTCCCCGTAGCATCTCCATAACACTCGTATGTTGTTTGGCTCTACCGATAACAAATCTAGCAACCTGCCTCTGAGTTACTTCCACGTCTTCCTTCAATCCGACGTGGTGGGGATCCCAGACACTCGAGCAGTACTCAAGAACAGGTCGCCCCAGCATCCTTTAAAAATGAACCACTCTTTCTCAAAATTCACCCATTAAACCTAAGTCGACCATTCGCCTTGCCTACCACAGTTCTCACATGCTCGTTCCACCTCATATCGTTTTGCAACGTTACTCCCAGATATTTAAACGACATTGTGTCAAGCAGGACACTAGTAATACTGTATTCCAACGTTACAGGTTTGTTCTTCCTACTCATACCCATTAACTTACATTTTTCCACATTTAGGGCTAGATGCCATTCATCACACCAACTGGAAATTTTGTCCATGTCGTCTCGTATCTTCTTGCAGTCACTCAACTTCGACACCTTATCATACACCACAGCATCATCAGCAAACAACCGCAGATTCCTTCCCACCGTGAGAGTATGTTAAAGGATTCTGAAGCAAACAGAAGTTAGGGATATTGGTCTGTAATTTTGCGGGTCCGTTCTTTTACCCTTCATATATACTGGAGTCACCTGTGCTTTTATCCAGTCGCATTGGACTTTGTACTGGGGGACAGCCTCCCACCCATACAAATTGGAGGAGACTGGTCTGCCTTGACTTGACTCCAAACACTCGAACAAAGACTTCATCATTTGACTCTCTGATGTCACGGATCTTTCCGTACATACCTTATTCTGACCCTATCTTATTCGAACCAGCCAGTAAACTCCTGCGCCACCCCTCCCCTTGTGACTCTCTGACATCATGAAAGTTCCTGTGAAGGGACCATTCTGAGTAGATCTTACAGAATTTATCTGTCAGATTGCTGCTGCAGGTGTAGGAGCGGTGTCTGCCACTTTCTTCAGTTGGATAAATTATGAGAATTTCAGTAGCAAACTACTTTGTACAGAACGAAAAACATACAGCAGCTGTATTGCACTGACAGTTAAACGCTGCAAAAGTGGTCTACACATCATGAAATACGGGGAGTATCGCCAAAGACACTTTGTAAATTACACTGCTCTACCACTGTTCAGGATGGCCTGAATTTTTCGGCGTGAAACCGATCTCCCACCAGGCTATATCACCAGAAACGATTGTACCACCATAACCATACGTTATAGTAAACACCACACAAAATCATCTCTTGTATATCCTGAATATAGCTAGCGACCACCACACGCTCGTACATATACCGCGAAGACACTCAGTTCTCAAAAACATAAGTACAAGCACTGTATATAGTCGCAGAACTAGATATCCCCCACAAGGTTGGTCGGTCATCCACCACGTCCGACAGTCATGAAGGAATGGCCCCCGCACACACTGACCTTATGCACGATCAGAGCGCCCTCCACGGACAGAGACCACTCTCCACACTGTTCGGCAAAGGCTGGGCTGGTTCCCCTGGCACAAAGGTGTCCACTAACCGTGGTACTGTCGCCTGTCTGGTATGCTTGCTGCCGTGGTTTCTACAATGAGTTGCGACCATCTCCACACTCTGGGATTACAAGAACATTTACTTTTTGAGCTCTGTCGATCACAAATCCTTCGTCAACCGCGAATTAATTTACAGATCTAGAAACCGATAATGGCTGAAATATCTCATTTGCACGCCAAAGGACAACGTATTTGTGACACTTATGTGCTGAAATCACTGAGTAGCATATGAAAATTTCCAGAATTTCGTGTATCTTCACGTGGTTTGCACAATATAAAACCATTTGCGCGACTGTTCTTGATGTCAACCATATAGTAGTAAGTGCACAACATGGTTCCGAAGATAAAGAGTTGAAATTAGATCTCCAGAAAGCCGAAACTTCAGTGAGGTCCTTATGTGGGACGTGTTGAAAACCACTGAGTAACTACAAACGTATCTTGTCTGTGAAGATTTTTACACGAAAACCCGAAAAAAGAGGAAACTGGCTGAGCTATTCGTATTTTTAACGAATAAAGATGTCAATGATATAACAGGTTCCTGATTACCTTTGTACTTTACAAAGACAACTAAGCTCTTAATACTCATAGTCATGTGTGTTCCTCATCCCAGGAAAACTAGCAAATGTCTCTTCCACCTGTACTTCACCATAGCGATGGAAATAACACATTACAATGTATGTTCTCTCAACCACATAAAGAACGGAAATGTATAGAATGGCATTACAAGCAGTCAGCTGATCAGTTTACATGGGTGGGGAACAACTGTGCAGCGCAAACACTCGCCATATTGAATCTCCTCACATTTCCATATGAAAATCAGAGAATACTCGCAACACACGCAATGACGAAGGCTGCCCGACACGTACTGAGTATTACTTCGCAATTTATCCGCCCAGAGGGCAACTCAGTTATGGTAACTGCGTCCCCATTTCCCGACTGGCCGGTTTGGGAAGCTTAGCGGTGGCCCATGCCTTAAGGGAACGTTTACTATCTTTGACCCGGAAAAAGTATGTTCTTTGAGAATTTTTTTCTCGGAATATGTTATAGATATCAATGTCAAATTTGGTTAAAATGTTTATTGATATTTTTTCTACAAGCTGGAATTTTTTCGACCGGAAATGTCGAAGAGCAAAGGCGGAAGTGCCGTCGGAACGAAACAAAATTTTGATGTAGAACTCCATGAGCGGTATGTCACAGGTCAGCCGACTCGTCTGAAACCAAAATTGAGTTGACGTTAGCGAAGTATATAAGATTCTTCAGGAGTTGTACCTTGCGTAAGTTATTTGGACCATAGGAAACAAAATGGCGGCCATTTGAAAAAATAGGGTTTTTTCATCGATTTTTCGACTTCGTCGGCCAAGAAAAAATATTTATAGTTGATGGATCGGAATAAAAGTGGTACAACTCCTAGACAATTTAGTTAGCTTCGTCGGAAACAAAGAATCTTGCCAATCGGTTCAGTAGACCACGTCATAAAAAAAAGTCATTTCGAGAAAAACGCGTTTGAAGTTTTGACTACATATAAATGCAATATTATGCAACTTACGTTCAATCTTCCTTTCCGGGTCCATAAACTAGTCCTTCCTCTTCCTCATAGGGGGCGTTCTGCTCGATCTGGGCCATCCTGCGCTGCTCCAGAGCCGCTCGTACGGTTGGTGACAAGCGGTTTTCGGCCGCTTAAATCCGGTGGTCGTCCGAAAGCTTGGCGAACTGTGTCGAATAGAGTCCCAGGGTAACGTCCATCGTTTTTATGGTCTTCAGAATTGCTGAATACACTTCGTTGAAGCTGCTCACTGCCAGGAAAGTCGCATTCTCCACAGTCTTCGCACCAGAATGCAAATGCTTGGGGGCTAACTTCCAAACACACGCGTTGAAACTTTCATTTGAATTTTGTGTGTTTCCGCGCAAGCACCGGTACTATAACTCGTCCTCCGAAAGGGCCTCGTAGATCGGATGAATCACTTTTTGAACTTCTTTAGAGAGCGGTTGGTCATGTTGATATTCGTCCAGATGTCCGGTAGTCTCTGCAATGCGCCAGTTGCACCAAAAAAATGGTTCAAATGGCTCTGAGCACTATGGAACTTAACAGCTGTGGTCATCAGTCCCCTAGAACTTGGAACTACTTAAACCTAACTAACCTATGGACATCACACACATCCATGCCCGAGGCAGGATTCGAACCTGCGACCGTAGCAGTCGCGCGGTTCCGGACTGCGCGCCTAGAACCGCGAGACCACCGCGGCCGACCCAGTTGCACCAATTAGTTTCCCCAGGCGGATAATTTTGGTGTTGTGGGTGGTCATCCGTCGAACACTTGTGGAAATACGTTGCCCAAATTGCCTTCTTCATCTGTTCCACCGAATTTGAATGCCGTCCGATTGCCAAGCCATAGTACGTCGTAAGCTCCTTGATCACTTTATCAGTAAGCTTCCCTTGTCCTTTTCCTCCGACGCCTTTGTTTTGTTTCTTCGGATTTCTAAGCCTTGTGCCCATTCTTTTCACCACGTGTCCTACGCATTCTTTCTTCTCGATGAACACATCTGGGTATGGGTTCAAATCAACGAGGCGTTTGAAAGTTTTTGTATCGCCTCCCCAGTATAGTACTTGTACTTCACGCCAAATACCTCTTCAGAACGACTAAACATCTCCTTCACGGCGTCGACCTCCATTTTTCCCGCGCTTCCGGAACGACTGTTCTTCAAGGGACTCGTAACATTTTTCATACTCCGCGGGGTCTAGTGTCGTTCTCTAATCACAATAACTCTGACAGAACGATGACTTTACTTGACAATCTAATACTTTCTTGGAATATTTGACGATTAGCGAAGTTATTCCGAACAATGAGGAAAAGCCGCGCTTCTTCCGAGATCCATCGCCTGAGACTGATAAATGCGTTCGTTCTTGACCCGTCTGTCCGTTTAGTTCAACTTCCTCAGATACTGCTCTCGTCCGAATGACCTAAAACACAGCCTTCACAGCAACGTACACATTTTCCAGGCAATTGTAGTACAGAGTAGTAGAGAAGCCAACTGACATATCGATGAGCCCACAAAATAAGTTCAGGCCGCGCATACCTTGTTCTAACAGATGCAAAACGAACATGAGGCGACGATTAATTTCATAGGACTGGTTCAACGTCGGAGATGATTTGACATGACGTACGGGACACTTGCATCGTATAATCAGCTTGAAACCAAATCCGTGTTCACTGGTCCGCGTGAATTGAACGTCACCGTTGCAGGTCATGCACTTTATTATTGTTGATAAAAAGTTGAAGACTGCCAAAAAGTCCAGCATCACGCAGGAAAATCCAGGATCAATCTCAATGTCATCGTAGTCAGTGAATTTCAGCTTTTTCGCGGATATAGTCGCGGACGTAGTCTCTTGCTTAGCCGTGTACTGGTTCCCTTTGAATTTCCTCGGCCTCTCAATCGAGCGACGGTGTCTCCCGGGTTTTCGCGGCATTTTCGTCGCACTTGTCACACGTGTGCTTGTTTACTCGCCGGGAACACAGACTAAACTGATCCATGAAGCGAATCTTACGTAGGAATCTATATCGCATTTTTTGCCGACGGTCGGTAAATGATTTCTTGAACCCGAAGATAGTAAACCTCCCCTTAAGCTGGAAATCTCCATTTGTTCCGGATGCCGGCTACGTCCGCCATACACCACGCTCGCCAAGCAGGTCGTCCTAGAAAACCTAACACATTCATATCAGTTTAATTGCAATTAAGTATTACCATTTCAGCACCAATCTGGTGACATTTGACAATAATCAAAGTATCAGAAATACCTCCTCCAAACGGCTCTGGAAATGTCAATTTCCCACGTAGATCTATATTCTCGTTATCGTTGGACATAATTTTCCACATAAAATCATTCATAATCCTTACAGTTATCGACGCATTGAAATCGCGATTTCCCAAGTCAAATCTATATCTCCCTTATGAATGGACATAGTCATTTTCTCTGCACATACCGGAACAGTGACAGCAGTAACGTTACGTTCCAACAGCATAAAATTCCCGACAAGTGGCGTGATTATCGTTTATAGGTCTATAGTGTCCGAATAATATGGTACGTCCACACTGAAACCAGCTGTGTGTCTTTTCGCATGGCCTGCCACCTAAGAGCAAAATCCTTCTGTCACATTGTCAATATCACATATTTGTAGAGGAAGGAAGCGCATAATTACAATTAAAACACACTCGCATACTTTATTTATTTTATGTTTAAGGGACAACTCATCGAGATTAGTGGTTTGAACCTCTATTATGTGAGTAAAATGCATTGAAATTACGGAAAACGTGGTGAAATTGCGAAAATTGATAGAAAATACGCGAAATTGATGAAAATGCAAGAGAAAATGTGGAAGGATGAGGGTTCTTACAAGCTCGACTGAGTGTATGAAAATCATTCCATTTGTCCACTGGTGGGACTGACAAATAATAGTGCATACCATCCTTGCTCTTTGGGCTTAAGTCCTGTACAACACCGCCTTGTTCCATGTGCAGTTATGCATTGTGAGTCATAAAAATGAAGGATGCAGAATCCAAAGATTTGGGGGTTATGTTGCCTGCCACCTAGGACAACGAAACAGCGATCACATACCTGTGTACAATATGTACACCAATATGAGGAATCAATACTCTGGGTCTCTTCAAAAACAGAACACTGACAAGGGAACCTCCCCATCGCACCCCCCTCAGATTTAGTTATAAGTTGGCACAGTGGATAGGCCTTGAAAAACTGAACACAGATCAATCGAGAAAACAGGAAGAAGTTGTATGGAACTATGAAAAAAATAAGCAAAATATACAAACTGATTAGTCCATGAGAAGATAAGCAACATCAAGGATAATCTGAGGTCAGGAGCGCCGTGGTCCCGTGGTTAGCGTGAGCAGCTTTGGAACGAAAGGTCCTTGGTTCAAGTCTTCCATCGAGTGAAAAGTTTTAATTTTTTATTTTCAGACAATTATTATCTGTCCGTCCGTCCGTCCGATGCGATCACTTTTTTTGGGAGTGATTATCACATCGACAAGAAAACCTAAATCGGGCAAGGTAGAAGAATCTTTTTACCCATTTGCCAAGTGTACAAGTTGGTTGGTCGACAACATATTCCTGTCATGTGACGCACATGCCGTCACCAGTGTCGTATAGAATATATCAGACGTGTTTTCCTGTGGAGGAATCGGTTGACCTATGACCTCGCGATCAAATGTTTTCGGTTCGCATTGGAGAGGCACGTCCTTTCGTCTACTAATCGCACGGTTTTGCGGTGCGGTCGCAAAACACAGACACTAAACTTATTGCAGTGAACAGAGACGTCAATGAACGAACGGACAGATCATAAGTTTGCGAAAATAAAGAAAGTAAAATTTTCACTCGAGGGAAGACTTGAACCAAGGACCTCTCGTTCCGCAGCTGTTCACGCTAACCACGGGACCACGGCACTCCTGATCTGGCATTGTCCTTGTATTGCTTATGTTGCACATGGACTACTCAGTTTGTATATTTTGCTTTTTTTTCATAGTTCCACACAACTTCTTCCGGTTTTCTCGATTGATTTGTGTTCAGTTTTTCAAGGCCTATCCACTGTGCCAACTTATAACTAAATCTGAGGGGGGTCCGATGGGGATGTTCCCTTGTGAGACATCTGCATCCTTGACACTGTGGAAGATTAAATTAAATGTAACTGTTGGGTTCAAATGGATCAAATGGCTCTGAGCACTATGGGACTTAACTGCTGTGCTCATCAGTCCCCTAGGACGTAGAACTACTTAAACCTAACTAACCTAAGGACATCACGCACATCCATGCCCGAGGCAGGATTCGAACCTGCGACCGTAGCGGTCGCGCGGTTCCCGACTGTAGCGCCTAGAACCGCTCGGCCACCCCGGCCGGCTTGTAGCTGTTGGGAAATGCTCCACAATGTCGCAAACTCTACCAGTTTCAATATATTCAGATGTCTTCAACACTTCTGTCAATAAGAAGCACCGCTTCCATCTTTTATTTCAAGCATTCTGTGTGGTATGGGAGCAGCTTAGTTTACACTGTGCAATGTTCAGCTTTCTGTGAGAGTCAGTGGATAGAAATGTGTTAATGCCGGCTTAGCACTTGACGCAGACCTTAAAATCATAGTAGAAAAACGAAATGTATGATGGTGTACGAAGCTGCAGTGATACATTGCTTGGATGTGTTACAGCAGAAAAACAATGTATCAAATTGCTTATGAAAGAACAACACAGGGAAATGATCTACCTCCAGTACAGGTGACAAAACTTTACACAGATCCAGACGTTTGTCACTGGCGACCTGCTCCAATCGACCAATATGTGTATATTTAATATGGTCGATGTCAATGTGCAGACAATATTTTTCCAGGTCTATCGGAAGAGAGAGATGCAATAAAATGTTATTGAGTTTTTACCAGGTGATATTAGCAAAGTCTTATAGTTTGTAGTTTTACTCCATTTGATATTACAAAAATAACAAAGGGAGAGAGAGAGAGAGAGAGACCATGTCGTCAATGAAGACTCTGACACCATTGCACTGTCTTATTTCTAGTGTGGTAATCATGGATATACGACAGCCGGCCGAGGTGGACGAGCGGTTCTAGGCACTTCAGTCCGGAACCGCGCGACTGCTACGGTCACAGGTTCGAATCCTACCTCGGGCATGGATGTGTGTGATGTCCTTAGGTTAGTTAGGGTTTAAGTAGTTCTAAGTTCTATGGGACTGATCACCTCAGGTGTTAAGTCCCGCAGTGCTCAGAGCCATTTGAACCATAGATATACGATAAAGGAGATTAGGACATGTACATGGGTATATTTGTAGACGGTCATTCAGTATCGATGAATGATAGGTGTTATGCTTCTGAATTTCTTTGTGTAGCCCATATATAATCTGCGTGGTTGTGAATTTCCTGCTCTAAGTTAGTGTGCTATTTTTGTCATTGTGTAGCTCTCTACCTAGTCAGTGACAGATGGAGGACCAGACAGCATTCTAACTATGGAACAGTGTTGTTGAAATGTGGTGGGTTTCCAAGAGAATTATCAGGGGTCTGTGACTTGGCTAGGGGTATCAGTTCTACCTGCTCTCACACACACGACAGCTGTCATGCAAGAACATAAATAACATGAATAAAAGACACGAGAGCTTTTTAATTATAATTATGCCTTTTCTTCCTTGATGAATATGTCACAATCACAGTATGATGGGAGGGTTTTGCTACTGAGAAGCTATGATAGGACTTCACACAGGGCTGGTGTGAGTGTGGACATATCATAATTTTTCTGACACTATACATCTACACACGTTAATCACGCTGATTGTCAGGAATTTTATGCTGTTGGACTGTAATGTTACTGTGGTCACTGTTCTGGCATGTGCAGAGAAAATGACTGTGTCCAATTGTAAGTGATGTGTGGATTTGATGTGGGAAATCTTGATTTCAATGCGTTGACAGCCACAAGGGTTATGAATGATTTTACATGGAAAATTATATCCAGTCATAAGTAGGATATAGATCTACGTGGGATATGTCGAGCCACAATCGTTATGAGAAGGAATTTCCGATACCTTGCTCACTGTCAAACGTCACCAGACTGGGGCTTCAATCGTAATACCTAATTGTAATTAAACTGATAAATATGTGGCAGGTTTCCTATGATGTCTCTGCTTGGCAAGTGGGGCGCATGGCGGAGGTAGCTGGTGGCCGGAACAAGTGGACATTTCCAGCTTAAGGTTGGGGCGCCACTAAGCTTCCCATATCGGTCGCTCGGGGAATGGGGATGCAGTTAACGTAACTGTGTCGCCCCCTGGGCGGGTGAATAGCGAACTAATACTCATTATGTGTTGGGTAGTTTTTGTGATCGCGTGTATTGCGAGTATTCTCCGATTTTCAAGTGGAAATCTGAGAGGATTCAATATGACTAGTGTTTACGCTGTACAATTACACCGCACCCATGTAAACTGACCGGTTGACTGCTTTTATTGCCATTCTACACATTTCCCGTCTTTATTTGGTTGAGAGAACATAGATTGTAACATGTGTTTTGCATCTGTATCGTGAAACACAGGTGGAGGAGACATTTGCTAGTTCTCTAGAGTTGAGAAACACAATTATGTGCATTAAAAGCTTAGTTGACTTTTTAAAGTACGGGGATGATGTGGACTCTGTCGTAGCATCGATATCAATATTCGCTAAAAATATGTATGGATCTACCAGTTTATACTGTTTTCGAGTTCTTGCATAAAAATCTTCGTAGACGAGATAAGTTTCCAATTACTCAGTGGTGTGCAGGTGTCCAACAGAATGACCTCACTAAAGATTTGGCTATCTGGAGATATAATTTCCATTGTTCACCTTCAGAATCATACTGTCAAGAATAGTCACGTAAATGGTATGATATTCTGGCAAACCATGTGAAAATACATGAAATTATGGAAATTATCATATGCTACTCGAAACCATATGGCCAGTCGTGAAGGAAATGTCTGGTCAGCAGCACAAGGACGACAATATAAAGTTAGTCCGTAGTAAAAATTTTTCTGATAGTGATAAGTCAGAGCCGGCCGAAGTGGCCGTGCGGTTAAAGGCGCTGCAGCCTGGAACCGCAAGACCGCTACGGTCGCAGGTTCGAATCCTGCCTCACGCATGGATGTTTGTGATGTCCTTAGGTTAGTTAGGTTTAACTAGTTCTAAGTTCTAGGGGACTAATGACCTCAGCAGTTGAGTCCCATAGTGCTCAGAGCCATTTGAACCATTTTTGATAAGTCAGATACATGTACAGTATTCAACCATCACTCTTTCTGAGCATTGCTGGTGAATTAAATAAAAACTCAATTTATAGAGTGAATCATATAACTCTCTTGGAAAATGTCGGAAATATTCCTCTGGGATACTGACTGGGGGAGATTGCGTCAATAATTAAATCACTGGAGACTAAGGACTGTCGTGGGTATGATGGAGTGCTTAGCAGAATATTAAATTACTGTGCTGCACATGTTAGCCCTTTATTTAGCCATATTTGTAATTTTTTCTTTCAGAATTGTCAGTTTCCAGAACGATTAAAGTAGTAAAGCCGTTTTATAAATAGGGAGAAATGGATAATGTAGACAATATTAGACCTATTTCTATACCATCAGTGTTTACTAAAGTTACTGTAAAGGTTTTGTGTGAAAGATAATTGATCATTTTAGTTCACATAATTTGTTATCAAATGTACAGTTCGGTTTTAGAAGTGGTTTAACAACTGAAAATGCTTTATTCTCTTTTCTCTGTGAGCTACTCGATAGATTAAACAAAAGGTTTCGAACACTACGCATCTCTTCAAGTTTTCTAAGGTGTTTCATTGCGTTGATCACGTAATATTGTTCCAGAAGTTGGACCATTATGGAATACGGGGAGTAGCTAACAATTGGTTCACCTCTTACTTTAACGACAGACAGCAAAAGGTGATTATCTGCAGTCCTGAAGGTGGCTATGATGTGGGATCTGCGTGGGGCATGATCAAATCAGGGGTACCCCAAGGATCAGTGCTGGGGCCACTCCTGCTCGTTATTTATATAAATGATACGCCGCATAGTATTACAGGTGATTCTAAAATATTTCTGTTTGCTGATGACACTAGCTTGGTAGTAAAGGATGCTGTGCACTATGTAGGCACTGTTTGCAACTGTGCTGTTCATGACAAGAGTTCATGGCTTGTAGAAAATAAACTAACGCAAAATCATAGTAAGACTAAATTTTTACAGTTTCTGACACATCGTTCAACAAAACCCAAGTTTTAATCGCAGAATGGGCATGCGAATAGTGAAACGGATAGCTCAAATTTCTAGCTGCTCAGATAGATGGTAAATTGTCAAGGAAAGCCCACATTCAGGATCTTATTTAAAGACTTAATATTGCCATTTTTAGTATTCGAACGGCGTGTGAAGTAAATGATAGTTCGACACGAAAAGTAGTCTTCTTTGCATGTTTTCATTCGCTTAAGACGTATGGTATTATATTTTGGGGTAACTCTTCTCATTCTCAAAAAATATTTTTGGCTCAGAAATGAGCAGTTCAGGCAATAAGTGGTGTAAGTTAGCAGAACTCTTGTCGTTCCCCTCTTCACTAGTCTGGGTATTCTGACATCAGCCTCTCAATATATATATTCTTTACTGTCATTTCTTGTTAACAATATCAGCTTATTCCCAAGAATTAGCAGCTTTCACACAGATTATACTGGGCAGAAATCCAATCTGCATTTGGATCGCACTTCTTGACTCTTGTGCAGAAACGTGTGCAGTATACTGCCGTATTTATTTTCAATAGTCTACTACAAGAATATAAAAATCTTAGCAGTAATCCACGAGCTTGCATTTTAAACTGAAGAGATTTCTTATGGGAGACTCAGTAGAGTCTGTCGACGAGTTCTTCGAAAAATTAAGTTGATTCCTGTATTATATTGTTGATTGCGTTTAGATAAACTTATGCCATGCTCTTTTTTTGGTTCATAAACATTTCATTTTTATCTGTTATTAGTTTTATTCTGTAATTTCATGTAATGACACGTTCCATGGCCTTGGAAATTTGCTCCTCAATTTGGTGCTACGGAGCTAGGCGCGTAAAATGAAATAGATAAAAAAGAAATAATTTCAGCATCAAAGTGTCACAAATACGTCGTTTTTTGACGTGTAAAATCCGATATTGCAGCTGATACCGATTTTGGGATCGGTAAATTAATTCGCAGATGGCGAAGGATTTTTCATCGGCAGAGCTCAGAAACTAAATGATCTTGTAACCCCGGAGTCTGGAGATGGTCGTAGCTCATTGCAGAAACCGCAGAAGCAAGGAGGCCAGACCGGCAACAGTACCATTAGCAGACGCCGTTGTGCCGGGGGAACCAGCCCAGACTTTGTATACCAGTTTGGAGTGTGGTTGCTGTCAGCAGAGGGCGGTCTGATAGGCAAACATGTATGGAGTCAGTTGCCTCATGACCACTGGCCATGTTGGATGACCAACCAACTTCATGGGGGCATCTAGTTCTGCGACTTTATATGATACATGTGCTCATGTTTTTGGGATCTGTGTGTCTCCGCAGTAGGAGGGGTGGCGCAGGTGTCTCTACTGACTGGTTTGAACAAGACAGGAGCAGAACAAGGTATCTACAGAAAGTTCCGTAATGTCTGAGAGTCACATTATTTCTTCTTTTTTGAGTGTTTGGAGGCAAGTCCAGGCAGACCAGCCTCCTCTGGTTTGGGGAGGAGGGATGCTGTCCCCCACCCACCATTTTGGCTTTAGAGCATGTCCAGACCAGCAGCTGTAGGACATCGAAAGTTCACTATAAATTCTAGCCATTTTTGTCGTATGCAGGACAGTGCTTCGAAGTTTTAGGAGAATCCTTTAGACATCTGATCTGCTGTGTGTCTGTGTTTTTTTTTTCACAATCTGTTGTAGGCTTAGAAATTTGTCATGAGCTTTTAGATATGTAATTGTTCTGATTTGCCCATGTGTGCTTAGACACCAGCGTGCTTCTAAAAGTGAGGAAAATAAAATATAAGAGCCTTAACATCCCCGACTCCAGCAGCAAATATAAACTAAGTCCACTCAGCGTTTCCGAAAAGTGATCAACACCACAGCAGCTGCAGGACACATAACTTTTTTCTCCCTGACAGTGCCTTCAGACAAGCAGCTAAAATTCGAAAATTTGAAATTACATAGATACTCATTTATTAATTTTATCTTGTAGCTGAAGGAGAGATATTTATTTCGAGTTGCGTGTAAGGAGAGTCGCTCTATGTAGAGTTACCGTCTGCATACTGCTAATTTCGAGCAGCGCTGTGAATTTTTTTAATACCAGTTGTGTTACATCAGTAATTTAGAGCAGGATTGTGACCTTTAGATATAAATAAATAAACTGTGTGAAATACATCCCTGCAAAGAGGTTAATTGAACAATATTCTGCACTGTCTTGTCTCCTGCAGAGTATTTAAACAATATTTAAATGCCTTATATTGTTTAACGCAGTGTTATTGTCGATATAGTAGTATACCGTCTTTATGTCCTCCCAGTGCAACAGTTCAACACAGACTGAACGAATTTTCCCGCCATTTGTTTCTGGGAGAGTTGGGGAGGTAGGGGGCAATAGATGGGACTTCCTCTGTTGGTAGCATTCGTAATTGTTTCAGTAAATAAATAAACAGGGAGAAACTGTTTCAGTAAATACGATAATGATGCTCCAGCAGTTCAACAGAAACTGAGCGAGTTTCCCAACATTTACAGGGATGAGGAGGGGGTGGGGGAGGGGAGGAGGAAGGGACGGGCGAGGGTTTGGGATTTCGCAGAGGGGTGGTGGGGGAAGGGTTCCATGTGGTGGCTGGGAAAAACACATGACGTGATAATAGGGATAGTGGTAATTCATTGATGAATTTAATTAATTTGCATGATTAATTTGATATCAATGTTATATCAAGCGTCCTCAATCCTACTTTGCCCTCCTAATAACATCGCCTACCCATGTCAGTTGATGAGCGATGACAGTTGCCACGATGTTGTTTAGATGCGCTTTCCATAGTACCGCATTGTTGGGGATGTAGTCCTGCCACTTAATGTTCAATATGTGTCTCATTTTTTGTTGATGGAAATGCTCAAGGTTTTTGACACCACAGCGCTATAGTGGCCAAGTTTCACAGCATTACAGAAGCATGGAAATGACAGCAGCTCATAAAGAAACTGTGCATTAACCGTCCGAACGCTTGACGGGCAGCACTAATTCTTTTATCAACATACTGTTCACAGGTACATCGTTTAGACAAGATCCTTTCAAGGTATGAAAAGTGATCAACCTGCTCCACTGTTGTGTCTGAGATGGAGATAAAGAACGAGAAAGAGTTAATAGGGGGTCAGATTCTGAGAGTACTTTTGCTTTATTCGCGTTGACGGTAAGAACAAAGCGATCACTTATGGTTTTAAAGCAGTTGAGTGACTGTTGTAGCTCTGCAGTTGTTACAGCAGGAATCGCGGCATTATCAGCATGCTACAGTTATGGTGTGTACCTTACAAGAAAAACTGAAAAAATATAAAGTACCTTAAGACCGTCCGTTTTTTTGGCTTGCCTGGTGTTCTTTGATGCAGGATCGTCCCTTTTTACCACCCAGCGGTAATCACTTAACATCACAGCTCTCCATTTCTCTTTGTATATTGGCTCAGCCAATGAAATATGCTGGATGGGCATCAAAACTCGGAACAATATACTCCACAAGTTAACGGGGACCGTCTGGGATGGTACTGCAACAGTCTTGAGATCATCTGCTTTAGCTCTTTCATGCTTAATCTCAGAATACTGCCGTTCCACGTGGCTAAACTGTGCTCATACTAAAATAATCGACAGGAACCTCAATCAAGCAATACGTTTCATCACAGGATGTATTCGTCCAACAAACGGTCACTGGCTGCTGGTACTTAGTAATATTCAACCACCATTCATAAGAAGATCACGGTCATTGCTGAACGTGTGCACAAAACTCAATAGCAACACAGACTTACCAAATCATTCAGAAATTTCAATTTCATCATCAGAGCCCTGGCGAGTGAGGGCTAGAAAATCATCGTGGCGTACAGCAATCAGCCTGCAGGGCACGAACTTCAACACGCAGGAGGCCTGGGACAATAAATGCTAGGAGTAGTCTTTCATAAGCATCACCTATTAGCCGGCCAGTGTGGCCGAGTGGTTCTAGGCGCTTCAGTCTGGAACCGCGAGACCACTCCGGTCGCAGGTTCGAATCCTGCCTCGGGCATGGATGTGTGTGATGTCCTTAGGTTAGTTAGGTTTAAGTAGTTCTAAGTTCTAGGGGACTGATGACCTCAGATATTAAGTCCCATAGTGCTCAGAGCCATTTGAACCATCAACTATTAATCAAAACTCCCTGTGAGCGACCAGTAGGTTTTCATCTTTCTCGGATTAGAGCTGACCGGTACAGATGTACACCACTGCTACACTAATGTGGATCGAACTTTTCCACTGAATGTGAATGCAATGAAGAGCAGCAACCATATATCACATAAGACGTGAATGTTGCCCCAGAGCATTCAAAAGGATAATGCAAGACCTTCAGAATTTATCTGCAGAAACTTCTGCCCGGATTTACAACCTGGACTTCGAGCTGTGAACCCATCACGAGCTTGAGTTTGTGATTATCTGCATATACACTGAAGAGCCAAACTGGTACACCTGACTAATACCGAGTAGGGCCTCCGCGAGCACGTAGAAGGGCCGCAACACGACGTGGCCTGGTCTCGACTAATGTCTGAAGCAGTGCTGGAGGGAACTGACACCATGAATGCTGCAGGAGTGTCCATAAATCAGTAAGAGTACGACGGAGTGAGAACAGAGTACTGCAAGGCATCCCAGATATGCTCAATAATGTTCATGCCTGGGGAGTTTGGTGGCCAGAAGAACTGTTTAAACTTAGAAGAGTGTTTCTAGAACCACTTTGTTGCAATTCTGTACGTGTGGGGTGTCGCGTTGTCCCTCTGGAATTGCCCAAGTCCGTCGGAATGCACAATGGACATGAATGGATGTAGGTGATCAGACAGGATGCTTATGTACGTGTCACCGGTTAGAGTCGTATCTAGGCGTATCAGGAGTACCATATCACTCTACCATTATAGAGCCTCCACAAGCTTGAACAGTTCCCTGATGACACGAAGAGTCCAAGGATTCATGAGATTGTATCCATACCCGTACACGTCCATCCGCTCGATACAATTTGAAACGAGACTCGGTCGACCAGGTAACATGTTTCCAGTCATAAAAAGTCCAATGTCGGTGTTGACAGGCCCAGGGGAGGCGTAAATCTTTGTGTCGTGCAGTCATGAAGGGTACACCAGAGGGCCTTCGGCTCCGAAAGCCCATGTTGATGATGTTTCGTTGAATGATTCGCACGCTGACACTTGTCGATGGCACAGCTTTGAAATTTTCAGCAGTTTGCGAAAGTGTGGCACTTCTGTCACGTTGAACGATTCTCGTCAGTCATCTTTAGTCCTGTTCTTGCAGGGTCTTTTTCCGGCTGCAGCGATGTCGGAGATTTGATGTTTTACCGGATTCCTGATATTCACGGTACACTCGTGAAATGGTGTACGGGAAAATCTCCACTTCATCGCAACCTCGGAGCTGCTGTGTCCCATCGCTCGTGCGCCGACTGTAGCACCACGTTCAAACTCTCTTAAATCTCGGTAAACTACCACTGTAGCCGCAATAACCGATCTAACAACCGCGCCGGACTCTTGTTGCCGACCGCAGTGCCGTATTCTGCCTGTTTAGATATCTCTGTATTTGAGTACACATGCCTATATCAGCTTCTTTGGCGCTTCAGTGTAAATGTATGCATTTGTCGTAAATATTTGTCTATATTTCTCTGTCATGAGATGATATGTAAATAAATAAGTGAAATATCTTGGTGAACTATGTTCTTGGTGAACTATGTTCATCACTCATATCACCTCAAACTGTCCAGAAGAAGTCCAAATGTGTTTCGAAAAGGCGTATTTTTAGTGACATGTAACATTGCATCTGTTCATACGAGAACATGTGAGGTCATCCATAAATGCTTCGAAATTTTTTGAGAACTGCATGAAACATTCTTAAGGGATTGACATGTTGTTTTTTCATTAGTGGTAGTTCTAATTGAGGGGCTTAAATCTACATGTTCATCGCTCATATCACCTCAAACTGTCGAGAAGAAGTCCAAATGTGTTTCGAAAAGGCGTATTGTTAGTGACATGTAACATTGCATCTGTTCATACGAGAACATGTGAGGTCATCCATAAATGCTTCGAAATTTTTTGAGAACTGTCTGAAACATTCTTAAGGGATTGACATGATGTTTTTTCATTAGTGGTAATTCTAATTGAGGGGCTTAAATCTACATGGAGAATTTTTACTTATATGAGGAACCGATTGGAAATAACAGACATTGGTATGAGTAGGGAGTCCCTCAAACTCAAAATTAGTCCACATGGCACCCAACATGCTTTTCCACCCACAAACACATTGAGGTTAGACAAACAATAGAACATACGTGTCATGCCTATTTTTCGTCCTGGTTCCCTATCTTACTGCCACAATACAAGAAATATACTTTTTGCATAATACGTAACAGGTTACCTATTCAAAGCAAACGTAACTTGATCACATACAGGGCAGAAATTATCTGCAGTACTCTAACAGCAGTGGGACACTGCCATATGCGCCTCTTGCTAACTAGAATCATATCAAAACAAAACTGTCATTAAATCATTTCGACAAGCGTGTAGACAGGATCCATTCATTCTCAACAACTGAAGAAACTGTCCACAAGGCTTCACACTATGATTATAGGCAGAGAATGTACTTGATCAAGTAATGAAATCATGCAGTGTGAAGTATTACATTCTCAAGCAGGGTTGATGACTGCAATTCCAAAACTAGAGCTAATGTGCTAATTTTAACGCAGGTTTAGAATTCAGTGGCAATAGGTTAACGTAATTTAGCTCATTTGATTTCTATAACATTTCATGTGTTGAATAGCCTAAGCAAATAGACTTTTGCATCAGTAACATGTGTAGATTGATTTAGAGGACAAAAATCCCATTTATTAGGACAAAACTGTCCAAGTTGATTCAAAGGCTAACAAAGAAATGAAATCATACTTTCAATGCCAATCCAACTAGACAATAGTAAATATGTCGCAGGTGTTACTAGGTCGCTGCTACATATATAGGAATATACACGCTGTTACAACGCTGCCTCATACTCTACGGGCACTGCTGGGCATCCCTCACCTCGTTCTTCGTCAAGCGTGGCTAGTGGCTAGCCTGGGGTAACCGTTAGGCGGCTGTACCACATATATTTTGTGCGTGCACGAACTACTTGGCCAGCCCCGCCCGCGTTGTTTCGGTTTGTGAAGAACTGTCGAAGAGGCTATGACCCGGCAGCATTGCTGTCCAGGCATTAACTGTTTGCCTACCCCTGTCTACCTCTATTCATGGGTATCCGGTCGCCCGTCGGTGGGCAGTCGAGTTGGAGCAACCTGTTTAGAACAGAAAACTGGTTGAAACAAGACGTTAGTAGCAACGAAATTTTGAATTCGATTGAACTGCACCTCGCAGAGATAGGCTGGATATCGGTGGCGTGTTTGTAATCATAAAAAAACATGATCATCCCCTACAGCAGTGAAGAGTTCTGCATAGTGAAGTACAGACTGAACAGAGCTGCACAAATATTCAGTCAGATCTTGATAAGATTTCAAACAGGTGCAAAGATTGACAACCTGTTTCAAACGTTCAGAAGTGTGAAACTGTGCACTTCACAAAACGAAAAAAAGAAACGTATCCTAAGAATATAATATCATTGAGCAGGAATTGGTAAACTCATACAAACACTTGGGTGTGCCGGCCGCAGCGGCCGTGCGGTTCTAGGCGCTACAGTCTGGAACCGAGCGACCGCTACGGTCGCTGGTTCGATTCCAGCCTCGGGCATGGACGTGTGTGGTGTCCTTAGGTTAGTTAGGTTTAATTAGTTCTAAGTTCTAGGCGACTGATGACCTCAGAAGTTAAGTCGCATAGTGCTCAGAGCGATTTGAACCACTTGGGTGTAACAGTTAGTAAGGACATGAAATGGAACGATCACACAGGCTCAGTCGTGGCTAAAGCAGGCAGTAGACTTCGTTTTATCTGCAGAATACTAGGGATATGAAATTAGTAGAATTCTTACAAACCACTCGTGTGACAAGCGTGGAAGTTTGGTCAAGTGTAGTTGGCTCGCATGAAATAGAACTGGCAGGGAATGCTGAACGTATACAGAAAAAGTGAGCAAGAATGGTCAAAGGTTTCTTTGGCCCGTGGGAGACTATCACAGAGGTGTTGATACTGACAGACTTTGGAAGAAAGACGGAAACTATCCTGAAGTAGTCTGCTGACAAAGCTTCAAGAACCAACTCTATATGATGACTATGAATATACCACCAACCCTCTCTGTATCGCTCCCATAGAGCTCGTGAGAACAGGATTAAATTAATTACAGCAAGCACAGAGGCATTTAGACAATCATTCTTCACACGCTCCAAGTGTGAACAGGATGGGGAAAAGCCCTGGTACTATGCGACGTACCCTCTGCCATGCGTGCGGTAGCGTTCCTGCTTCCCACGCCCGGGTTCCCGGGTTCGATTCCCGGCGGGGTCAGGGATTTTCTCTGCCTCGTGATGACTGGGTGTTGTGTGATGTCCTTAGGTTAGTTAGGTTTAAGTAGTTCTAAGTTCTAGGGGACTGATGACCATAGATGTTAAGTCCCATAGTGCTCAGAGCCATTTGAACCATTTGAACCTCTGCCATGCGGTTCACACTAATTTTCAGAGTCTAGATGTAGATGTAGATGTAGATATGTGAAATCAGTTCTGAGTGTCAGTTGACATGTCGTCGCGTCTTGCACGGTGAATGAAACACAACAATCCGAGCTCAAAACTCACTCCGTACGTCGTCAGCAGACAGAAAGAAATAAAAAGTAGCATTACCCACTGCGTCATATTTAGCCACTGAGTATTCTCATATGAATCTCCTGGTAACATAGAAGCTTAGTTGGTATGAAACCAAACAAACGAACACCGTCCGAACAGGCATTGAAGGCCCAACGGTACCGACCGGCAGCCATATCATTCTCAGTCCTAAGGCGTCAACGGATTGAAGGGGGATGTGGTCAGCACATCGGTCTCCCAGCCGTTGTCAGTTTTCGTGACCGCTGTCGCTACTTCTAAATCACGTAGCTCCGCAATTGGCCTCACAAGGGCCGAGTGCACCCCATTTGCCAACAGCACTCGGCAGATCTGGGCGGTGACCGATACAAGTGCTTGCCAAGCCGGACAGCGCTTAACTTTAGTGATCTGACGGGAAGCAGTGTTGCCACTGTTGCAAGGTCGTGGCTGGTATGAAACCATCAGGCATTAAATTAAGAGGCAACCTAAACAAGTCTGAAGCCCCCCCCCCCACCCCCTCCCGACTTCAAACCACGCTCAGCTTAATGGGCAATTTGTCATTTTGGTGTTTCCCTGAGTTAAGGATGTTGGGGGGGACAAGCCCATTCATTACAGGATTGTTGCTTTTGTTGACAAAGCAGCAGCAGCAGTTATATTATTATCATTACAAGCAGATGATACCGTTTATTCTTTTTATTATTGAAGACTGAATAAGTGTTGGGTTGAAGGATGACATATTCTATACAACAGTGTCAGCGTTCTGTGATCCTTTTTGCATGATTGGATGAGAACTGGATCTATCTTCATTTTAGCACAGGTTGGAAACAAATTTGCGCTAGACAAGTGACTCGTTCCACTTCTTCACGTGTTTTAGAGTTCACTTCTTCATCTATTACATATAGTTCTCTGTGCAGTTTAATTTATTGATCTGAGTCTTTATGTTATTTGTAGCTTCTGAGATAGCGCTAACGAAAGCATGATTCAACCTTCCCTTAATTTACGGTCGTAACGTTGCAGTTGGTAAATATGAATATTATTCGTAACTATGCTTTAGCTCTGACACCTCGATACAGAAAGGGGGTTAAGAACAGAGAATGATGAAGTGTGCAGAAGATATTTATGTTTGATCCTGTTGTACGCATTCTTGAAGGCTAAAAATCCCAAGGTTATTGAGGTTTTAGCTGCTCTCGTCATATTTACGATATCTTTGTCGAGAGCGAGGATAGCTAAAAATCAGCGTCCTATGAAATTACCTTCAATTTGGTATTTACAGTGTTTGTTAGAACCTCAAAACCTCTGATGCACTCGGCGAAAATCTGTGATCCATTCTGTAAATGCAGTGGATAACCCGTAAAAAGTTAGTAGTACGTAAGCTTCAGTGATTCCGTAAGATATGTCAGTATCTTTAGTTCTTCATCTAAAAAAAAAAAAAAAAAAAAAAAACAAACAAAAAACGAACAGGACAATGCGAGCACGATTACCGCTCTGAGGCTCTCATACAAACGTAATTATTTATACAATTAATAATAATAATTTCGTGTGGCTCTGTGGCCTGGTGCATGACTTCCTTTCGGCGAGTTGCGTGTCCCTGACCTAACCTAGTTATCCAATCGGCGAAAGGAGACCTACAATTTAGCGTGGAACCCGAACCACATGTAGTGTCTGGAGACTACTCACATCGCTGAGAGGTGAAGGTTAAGTTAAACCGAAGACTGAAAGTTCATTGTCCTACCGATATTCGATCCCGCGACCTCTCAGGTTCAAGACACGTGTTTTACCACTAGCTCACCAGGCCCAACAACTGTGTACATGGTTCACCTAAAGGTTTTTATGAGTGACTTTATGAGTATCAAAATGTGCAACTTGGGGGTCAGACAGACGGAAGAATGACAGACAGACGGACAACAAACAGAAAAAAAGGAGAAAGTGATATAATTATAAACTAACAATTTTCGGATGGATTGCTTTACTTGTACTGTGAAACTTTGCTTCTCATCAGATTTCATGATTATCGGTCAATGGGAAGTATCCTATATGTTTTGATGAGTGAATTTCAGAGTATCGAAATGTGTGACATAAATAGCCTTATCTTTTGAGTACATTGACTTAGAAGTTTAAATGTTTTATACAGCTAACGGAGCGTATCTGACATAAATTTGAACCTTATACCTCTACCTGTCCTGAGAAAAAAACTGGGTTCCTAACAGAGGACAGAAAGAGGGGCGGATAACAGAGTGATCATATAAGGATTCCGTTTTTACCGATAGCGGTAAGGAACCCTGAAAAGGAAAAAGAGTTAGCGAAGACAATTTTAGACCTCTGTCTGTGCTAGCGGTGTTTGCAGAAGCTACTGAATAAGCTGTGGCTTCGTAGGCTTTCCCGGGGTAAGAAGTCTTGAAAATCTCTTCGGGTTGGCTGCCGGATCCTAAAATCAACTCGATTCGATATTTCGGCGATCCAACTGTTCACCATCTTCAGGAGAATGTTACTTCTGCTGATGAGTCCTGCTGACAACTGACGCCACGCTGCAAATCGACGTCCAATATAGGACACCGTACCGTACACGGCGCATGCGCCGCCCATCACGGTTGCTGCCATCCAAGACTGGGCATGTGGCACCGCTCTTAGTAGAACACCGGCGGCAACGATATATCGCACTCAGGGACGTTTTCCGAACACTAGGACTGGCCGCACCGAAGAACGTTCTGTTTTGATGCGGGATAGTACAGGATTCCACGTCCTGCTAAGAGGAAACCCAAATATTACAGTAAGACTCAGTTTCTAAGTTTCAGCTGAAACTGACATTCTGATTACACCAAAGGATACATGATAAGTGAGTGTCAACAACCCAAATTTCTAGGTGTTCAGTTAGGTGGTAAGCTGTCACTGAAAGTCAATGTTCAGGATCTTGTTCAAAAACCGAATGCTGCTATTTCTACCAGTAGAACAGTGTCTGAAATAAGAGATAGACCAAAACGAAAGCTATTCTGCTTTGCATATTTTCATTCGCGTATGAAATACGGAATTATATTCTGGGGTGCTTCTTTGTATTCAAAAATAGTAGTTTTGCCTCAGAAACGGACGGTTCGAGCAATAAGCGCTGTTAGTTCACTAACTTCGTGTAGACCTCTGTTCAGGAGTCTGGGAATTCTGACATTCGATTCACATTATATATCTCTTTTAATGCCGTTTGCTTTTAACAGTACGAGGTTATTCACAAATGATAGTAGCTTTCACTCACTTAGTACTAACCAGAATCACACCTGCATTTGGGTTGCCCCTCCTTGACTCTTGTGCTGAAAGGTGCACAGTATTCTACTACATCCACTTTCAGTTAGCTACCACAAGAATTAAAAAAAAAAAAAATCTTAGCAGTTTTCGCCGTAGTTTGAAGTCTAAGTGGCTCACTCCTATTTATTTTATTTGTTATTAACTTTGATGGTCATGGACTGGTTCGTCCCGTCACCATGGATATTGCTTCCTCAATTTAGTCCTACGGAACTACACGTGTGAATAAATAAATACATTAATCCAGTGGCATTGTTCTAAGGGCGTTCACAACATCAGTGCTGCATCAATCGGTATGTGGGCAATGAGCAACGGCTTCCGATGCGGTCAACTTACATGAACTAGGAAGATGATAAACCAATTGTGAACTCGGAACGGCATTTGGTACGCCAACAGTGTGGGTAAGATATAACCGTTCACCAAAATCCGGGTTGTGTTTCTCTGCGGTTCAATTTAAGGTAGGTATATGGGCTACTGCTCCACATTTGATCGGCTCTGAATATTTTGTAGTGTAGAGGAAAATAAGAGACACATATTTTTATACTTTTACATAAGGCCATTGAGGAATGAAACATCCGATTGAAAAAACTGAGTTTAATATTTCTCAATGAATACCGTTCAAACAGTAACAGATTAAAAAGAACTTGAAATGAAATGTCTATGGTTTTTAATGTACGTTACAGTGGTGCATCCAGATGTGTCGAAAAGGTCATTGTTTCGAAATGCCCTACCGCACTATTTTGTTTTTCAGTCCGACATTTGACTAGCACCAAATCGTACAGCATCGTTAACAACAAATTCAATCATATATGATGAAATAGTATTCCAGACGCATTTGCCAAATATAAACTAGAAATATCTCTACATCGCTGTCCGCTTCAGTGCCAGTTGTCATGTTGGGATGTTTAATAAGTCTTTTCAAAACAAATATATTCTAAATGTATATTCTACATTTATTGCTCTATATACTTATTTCCTTTAATTTTATGAAATATAAAATATTTTGTGTTTTGTGTTCTCTTTTTACATTTGGTACATTTTTTTTTCAAGCTGATATCTTTTCAGATTTAATTATGTACTCTTTGAGACTGTTTGTACAGTTTTGTTGTAACACTGTTATAAATCTGTACAATAATGAGGAAATGCGGAATTGCTCGTCTCAAAAGAATGCTGAATGCATTTTGATTTTGCCCACGAAGAACATGGGACAGTTGCACTTTCATGACATGAGTGGAAAGGAGGAAACAATTCCCCATCACTTTCCCTCAACCTACAAACCTTACCCAAGTTCATGGGCAGCAGAGTGCGGACAAGTAGTGTGGGGAAAACGCAGCAAGCCGGAACCCCTATTTCGCATCACTGATTATAATGCCAACACGCCGTGTGTTGGAGGCGCTGTCTACTATTTCCCTTGGCTCACGTCTCAGTTTCTGCCACTATAATTATGCGTGCAGAGAAGATGTCGATGAAACCAAAAAATGTTTTTCATTTACTATGTACGAAATACAATCACGCACAATATAATGCGGACTCTGACCTATGATCACAAGCGATGAAATTACTTTTGCAGTACAGGTAGCAGATTTGATTAAAGACGCTGGTGATAATGACGTATTTATGGAAAGTCACACCACTTGAAGGGTTGAAGACGAGAGTGCATTTTCAGAGCCTATTCTTATTCAATAATATTATGAAGAAGATTAAGAAAAAGTGGTAAAAGATGATAAAAGAGCAATATGTGACACAGACTTAAAGTATAAATAAAAAGCCATTACTATTTGGCCCTCTAGTAAAAACGAACTTGAAACTGTAAAACAGAGATACAGAAAGGTCACAAAGAGAGAAAGTCTATAAGAATAGGAATCACAAATTGTTGCAGGTGAAATGAGAAATGAAAAGTTATTAAGTATTTCGAAGTACGCATAAGATAAATTTAAAATTGCTGTGGACAAATCATTACCGATACATGATCTGGCAATAAAGAGGTGGGATTTACAACCTATTTATTGTGGTAATTTATCACAACATTTATTCAAGGCTTCCTCAAAATGGTTTCATAATTTCAAAATAAAACACACGAGTGTTTCAAGTAAAATCAACAAATTCATCATCCAACTGCGACTAGCGAATGAAGAAGGGAGGAGGGGAAAAGTTTTTGAATTTGTGGAGACTGTGAAATCGAAAATTGTGTAGATTGGAGAGTTCAATGTGTATAATTCTGACCTGTCAGGTTTCAAGTAGGAAATGAAAGCAGAACGAAAACTGTCTTCCAGAGGAACGTCAAAGTGGTGGTGGTGGTTGTTGGGGTGTTTAAGGGGGACTAAACAGCTAAGGTCATCACTCACCCAGAACGTCAATGGCTGAAATTCTAAAATCCCCGAATAAATTAACACATAGTTATAGGATACAGCCCATTACATCTGCAATCGTAAATTTAATGTCCCCCTCGCTCATAGGTTTGCAAGAAAAAGAGACAAGTTCGGACCAAAAGACGAAAAGGTTTATATAAGGCAGATAATATCCTTGTGTCCGATTCCACGTCCGGTAGAATGACATCGGAGCTCATAAGGTAGTGGTTTTAACAGGTTTGTACACCTAATACGAATGAAAAATATGTCTTGTTTTTAGATTCATGGACTGGGCAAAACGAAAAAAATATTTAGCACCACTGATGAAAGCGGAAGAGAGGTGAATATCTTAACAGTTCCTGCCTGAACGACTGATATGATTCAGCCACTAGATGTATATACATTTCAGCGGCGAACAAATTCTTGAAACGTTTATCAGACGTAATAATATTACATAACTACGACATTTACTTACATTTAAGAAATAATATCCTAAAAATTCAATCTCACGTCCACAATCAGATTTCTTCTGCCAGATTCGTCAAGTTGTTTAAATATGCATTGTACGAGATGGTTAAATTTCACAGAAACTCCTAAGTGTGATAAACCTGTTCACTTTTGCTTTAAAAACTATGATACTCTTTGTGACTACCGTCATAAAATTGCAATTGTCTGATGTACTTGGTGCACAAAATCTAAATGCATTCAGCATTCTTTCCAGTTGAACAATTCTGTGCTTCCTCATTACTGTACAGATTTATAACAATAATACGTAAACAACTCCAAAGAGCGCATGATTAAATCTGAAAAAGTTTCCAAAAAATGTAAAAAGAGATCACAAGTAAAACACAAGATATTTAATATTTCCTAAAATGAAAGAAAATATGTATATAGAACAATAAATGTAGACTATGCCCTTCAGAATATATTTCTCTGGAAAAGACTTGTTAAGCAACCCAACATGACAACTGACATTAAAGCGGACACATACAGGTCACGGGTACAGCAATATAGATACAGTTCTAGCATAAATCTGACAAATTCGTCTTTGGGATAACACTTCATCATGTAAGACTGAATTTGGTGCTAACGATGCTGTACGATTTGTTATTAGTCAAATGTCGAAATGAAAAACAAAGTAGTGGGGGAGGCCATTTCTAAACAATGACTTTTTCGACAACTCTTGGTGCATCACTGTAACGTACATTAGGAACCACAGACCTATTATTTGAAGCTTTTTGTAAAATCTGTTACCGTTTCAACACTATTCTGTCAGAAATATTAGAGTCAATTTTTTCAAGTGGGTGTTTAACCCCTTAAAGGCCGTATGGGTACTTATAAAAATGTGTGTCTCTTATTTTGCTCTACGCTACAATATATCCAAAGGCGATCAAAATCGAAGCGTATCCCTCCGGTAAGTTTACTTGTTGTACGTGCGTATCCAGCAACTATGGGTGTAAATCATCAGTGTCCTGTAACCATGGATGTTCAGATATGGTGATATATGCTTTTTTAGGTCAACAACAAAATCTGAGCTTCGTTATTCGTATGGCAGTGGCGTTTAGTAGCCAAATTTTCACTTTGTAGTTGTGGAACTGTGTTACAAGCAGCTATTGCTAGTTTTATCTCTTCATTTAATGTCTCCAAAAGCATATTACAAAACTGTGAAAGTTATCGTTACATTACTTGTTTTTCCTAAGGGCAATACAAAGTCAATATTGTATTGTATTTTTTGGCAACTTTTGTACAAATCTAATCACTAACACCTTTCAGGAAGACAGCGTTTCCGAAAGTATCGTACTACAGACCAAGTGACTCACGATGGCGTAAATAGTATGTCTCTTCCAACCAATCACCCATAGTAGCAATCGTGGATCTTTCCGAACCGTAAGGAGATCCGAAATGAAGTGTGTTCTGTTGGGCGAACCATGCCATAAAAATACAGTTTGTTACAGGTTTTCACGCTGGGTGCAAATTGAAAATAAAAAAATTAATACCTTAGGTGCATGAGCAGGGTGCAACAGGCGGGAGCAGAACTTGTTTTGTATGTAAACATCTATCTAGGTGGGCAGCTGCTGTTACGCTGGTCCGGATCCGATTACTGCCGCAAGTGGACTACCCAAGTGCAGATAAAGCACATGAACAGGTCGAGCGAAAGACAACACTTCCTCAAGAAACTTCCGCGTCTTATGGTGTTATCAGTCTGTAAATGATTCTGTGAGGTGGCCACTTTTATTGCCACATTAAGTGAAAGATCCGGACTTAGTCTTTGTGTCGACCTGCTGGAGGCCAGGTTGTTTGTCAAACACTGTACATGCTTCATAAGGGACCCTAGGAGTTGTTATACCAGGTGTCCAAAAACTAGTACTCCAGTCATTTCGAAGAATTTCGTTGTGAGCTTCTTGAAAAACTGAGGTATGATCGTAGTTCCATTAAGATTTTTTATTCGCTGAACAAAACGTATTACATATTTCGAAGTTATTGGAGTCTGTGAACGACATACATGATTGTACTCACTTCCGTCCCTCATCGATGTAACGGTGCGCTGAGCTTCATCTCAGCACGCAGTGTCCTGGATTTCCTACTTGCTAGAGGGTTAGGTCGTTAATTATCTATTAATTATCTGTTAACAGGTTTGGAGCACAGCGTTGTTTGGCAATGAAACATGGACAGTGGGAAAACAGGAAAAGAAGAGAATCCGAGCATTTGAGGTGGGGTGTTACAGAAGAATGTTGAAAATTAGATGGACTGATTAAGGTGAGGAATGTGGAGGTCCTGTGAAGAACCGTAGAGGAAAGGAATATATGGAAACTACTGACAAGAGAAGGAACAGGATGATGGAACATTTATTAAGACATCAGGGAACAGCTTCCACGTTCCACGATACTGGAGGGACTGAAGAGGGTAAAGACTGTAGAGGAAGACACAAATTGTAATACATCCGCTAAATAACTGAGGACGTAGGTTGCAAGTGCTACTCTGATATGAAGATATTGGCCCAGGAGGGGAGCGCAACAAACCAGTCATTATCATGATTACACAACAGAAGGTAATGGCCTTTTTATCGTGTGTTAATCATCTCATTAATCAAATACAATCTTGTATGATATAAAATGCAGTTTTCATGTTGTTATATGTAAATAAGAAACAATCCTTCCCATGTCAATTAAAATATGTATGGCATTTTTCTCTTTTAAGCATGGCATCAGAAACAAAATAAATTGTTGACATACCGCCCAGTCTCAGTTCAGCTGTTCCCTGAGCTGTCTCGTCGTTGTTGGACACGACGCACTGGTACATGCCTTTATCCGACCTCTCCACATGCTCAATTCTCAAAATCTGAAAAAAAGAAGTGAAATTAGTAGAACAACTAACACTTAACCGACAGATTTTAACGTACATTTTCGATATGTACTTTCTGTCACCGACTTCTGATACATTTGTTTGTTCAATATCTTCACAATAAATACTTATTGTGAGAGGACGCATTTCATGCTGTTCTAGAAATGACTAATACACATAGATTATCGAACTAGTTTCGTCAAACTACAATGAATGAACATACAAGCAAAGCAAACCGCCAGAAACAGCGTGCTGTAGTCTAGAATTCTCAAGAAAATCTGTAATTTAGAGTTTATTTCTTTGTAACTTTAAAATCATTTGTATAATGTACTTGGTAACGGAGGACCAACAACGTTAATGATGTGTCAAGGAAAAGTATGAATATACTATATTTTCCGAGAATCACAGATTTGCATAATATGCTGTAATATCTCTGACTTTGCAGCCATCATATTCAGATACAAGAAGTTCTTCTTAGAGCAGTTGAGAAGGCAGCAGTGGCAAGATTATGTAATGCGGTGTGAGGCACCGATGACATTGTTTGTGCAGTATGAGTATCGTGAGAAAGGCCGCCTAAACTGTGGTCCTTCTCCGCGACTGGCTGCTGCGTTCTGAAGTTGCTAGCCAAAATGATAATATTCTGTTGAAGTGGAATGTAATTGTTCAGTTTTCCTGTTCTGCTAATAAAAAGCTGCCGCTCGGGATTAGCCGTGCGGTCTAGGCGCTGCAGCCATGGACTGTGCGGCTGGTCACGGCGGAGGTTCGAGTCCTCCCTCGGGCACGGGTGTGTGTGTTTGTCCTTAGGATAATTTAGGTTAAGTAGTGTGTAAGCTTAGGGACTGATGACCTTAGCAGTTAAGTCCCATAAAATTTCACACATAAAAAAAAAAATAAAAAACTAGTGGCATCCCGTGTAAACAAACTAATTGGGAATTTAATTACCTCTAAAATATGTATTCCTCGATAAGAGACTCAACATAACGGATTCACGACCTAAGTACTGTTTTCTGCGCAGGAGACAACAACTATAGAAGGCTGCAGGTTGGTGAACATTAATTAGAACTTACGCATTCCACTCAGGGCGGTGAAAGCAAACAGGCAGATCGTTGGTACTGCAATATTAGCGCAAATGAGATCAGTTACACGTCATCTGTCGTAACACAGAGGAGGTATGAAACAGAGATATTTTTGAGGGAAGGGGTTTAATATATATATATATATATATATATATATATATATCCCACCTTCTCTCTCCTTCCTTCTCTTCTTTACGTACATGGCATCGATGTGCTTTGGAATTATGAGACTAGGTTTTATTAGCGAGAACAGGAACTGTAAACGACCAGCGAACTACGTAAGGACTGCGATACGGATGAACTGTGAAAGACCAGAGAACTGCATGAGAACTGTGGTAAGTAGGCTTTGAACTGTGTTTCAACTGTTTTTTAACTTTAGTTGAACTATGATATATGATGCCGCAAAATCAAATTATACGTTACAACGAAAGTAGTATCGGTGACTGAGGAACAGGAAGCGCTGAAGTGATATGAGAAGAAAAGTTAACGTTCTTTGCGTGTTCCATGGGATTATGTTATTGATCATCACTTCAAGATTCTTGCTACTAGACGGCGCAGCGTGCCGAGCAGCAAGAGGCAGCCACAGACAACAGGTGCGGAGGGGGCAAGCAGCGGCCGGCGCAGTTTGCAGTACCGGGCGCGTTTGAAGTGTCAGCTTCAGCACATCGCGACAGTGGAGCTGCAGCCAGCGGTGCAGCCCGCGGCTACGAGAATCAGCGGCAGTACGTCGGGGAGGAAAAGCAGTGTAAGTGTTGTGCTTGCATATAGCAATCTAAGATCTGTAATTGGAACATTAGTATTAGAAAAATGTGTGGGAAATAGGAAGTAAGTCATGGTACAACATCAACCGACACTTTGCAAACTCAGGACGATGAAGATGTAAGGTCTATGCTATAATTAATTTTATAACAAGAAGAAGAAAATAAGGAGGAATTAAGAAAAGTACACAGAAAATATAAGGAGGTGTTAAAGGAAATTAATGTAGAAACAGCTCAACTTAACGCTAAATTCGATGCTTTGAAACAAAAGCTCACACATTTTGAAGCTAAAACTGTGAGATGTAGCAAGTAAATAGAATATGAAACAAAAGAATGGGGTAAAAACAAGAAGTTTTTTAGTCAGAAATAAATCAAAAGGTTGACCATGAAATATTTAGTTGTAACATTTAACATGTAGAATCCTCTTGTAAAGGCAACCCAAGTGCGATTCAGGATAACCAGGGCGAAATAGAGCAGAAAGTGCCTCCTGAAACGCAAGAGAGAACAGTTAATGAAGTTAAACAAAATGTAGAAATTTGGTGTGAACAAGAAAGAAAGAAAGATGTTGTTCATGTTAGTGACGTAGGGAATTACGATAATGCTTATTCATACGATCATTTCTCTAGTAAGGGAACTACATACCCAGTAGCCTTCATTGGACACTTTGAGGGCATCACTCCTGTAAACATGACTCAACAACAAAAAATCGAATTCGTGGTCAGTAGCTTAGAAGGAGTAGCGAAATCATGGGGAACAGTGGTCAGTAACGCTTGTAAAACATAAGAAGAATTTGTTCAAGCATTCTTCGATAAAACTAGTCTTGTAACACACAAAACAGAGCGAGAAGTGAAGACAGAGCGAGAAGTGAAGTATCTGTGGACAGAAGTTTTGGTGGTGGAACAGTCATTATACCACAAATAGATAGGAGTAAGGTATTAGAAGGTCCCGTACCAAAGTTTAATGGCGTCAAGATACCAATAAAAATAGACCTGACAGCCAGTTTCTGTCAGAGGCCGCTGGCAAGAAAAGGTAAAATGTAAACTGCATTCTTCTATGGAACACAAAATTATAAGTTCATTTCTAGGAAGCAGCATATCGGGGTAGATTACGTGGTTGAATTTGAGAAAACTGTGAATGAAGTGCCTCATTCTACCACGGAAATAACACCACAACAATAATTAGGTGAAATGTCAATCAGTGACATGAAAACATATTACGAATATTAACATCAGGGGGCAATAAGGTTCTTTGTATTGCTAAATAACTGACGATTACCACGAGCCCGAGTTAACTGATAGCATACTTCACTTTCTTTTCCTGCTGCTAGTTGTTCCCCTCCTTTCACTGAGAACTATTACCTGTCTTCTTGAACATTCTTCTCTCTCAAGGATAATATGAAAAAAAAATTCTTATACTGAATGTGACAACAAAGGAACAAGCTATGACATAAACAACGTAACCCAGCAGAATAAACATCTGCATATCACGGGTGAAAATCAGACATTTGACGGAATGTAACAGGCCAGAATATACGAGAGATAGGATTACAGATGCAACAACAAGAGGACACAGGATGAAGTTACAACAATACACTAGTAACAGATTAATGCACATGAGAAAAACATGTCATGCAGTATGTAGTGGAACAGTTTTTAAATAGATTTAACAGTGATACACAAACTATTATGTCTGAAAATATTCTGAGAATAAGAAAGCAAGAGAAGAGCTATTATACATAATACAGAAATAACGCAAAATAAATCAGCTGAAGGCTGCAGAAGAAGAGGATGACGCTAGACCAGGTTAGTGAATATGTAAATGTACAATAACAGAAATTCTGGTGGCAAAATTAATGGCAATCCACTAATGTTGTCTTAAGATGATGTACTTATTGTGTCACAGTAAACATATAGTTACTCTTTAGTATGAATTGAAACGGCGAATTGGTCTCCGCTGGAATGAATTTTGATACACTGAGAGGCTAGGAAGACTCCTGAAATAAACATTTTTGGTACATGGAAATTTATGGTTATTAGGAGACAGAAAAGTCAGCCAATCACTTACAAAGAAAAAGAAAGGAGAAGTATTGTTGTCAGGTAACAGGAAAGTCGGCCAATCATTTATGAAGAGTGGGAGAGGAAAGGCAAAAGGCCACCTGTAAGTCGGGCGTTAAGCTGTATTTATGGTCGAAGTTGTTTCCGCCAACTATCTTATGAAGTACAAGGGAGTAGGTATATCGTCGATATAGTACACAAAACTGATATGGAAATCACGCATTAAATAAGGTTTAAGTAGAACACCACGTAATATGAAAGTGGTCTCCTATAGAGTATTATAGCAGAAATCGAAGACTGTAAATTAATAAAAGACTATCAACAACATAAAGGTGCAGAATAATACTACTTTGAAAATCTTTACTACTAAAAGAATAATGTAATTAGTATAGAATGTGTATCTAAAGATTAATTATTTTGGGACATAAGGTTATACACGGAGTGACAGAGAATAAAAATCGGTTTTTCTAATCACAAAATAATTAAGTCTATCATTATATAAGTAAATTAATAATCTGAGAATGAAAAAGTATAAAGTAGATTGAACCTCTGAAAAACAATAAGAAATTACAAGTATAGTGAGTGGTATGGCTCTTGATAGATGACAGCTAAAAATTTATAAAGATTCGAGTAAAAATTTGTTTATTTCCAAAACTGATTGTTGCCTGCGAGAGCATCACAATTCTTGGAAATCTTAGAAGAGGGATGTATAATATTTCTGGATTTACAGCCACCACATTCAGCTACAAGAAGCTCTTATTAGAGCAGTTGGGAAGGAGGCAGTGGAAGATTACGTAATATGATGTGCGGTACCGATGACAGATGGTTTGTTTGGTATGGGTATCGTGAGAAAGACTGCCTAAATTGTGGTCCTTCTCCGCGATTGGCTGATGCGCGCCAAAATGATAATCTTCTGTTATTTTCCGAATGGAGAGGCCGTGCGGTTTGTGGCGCCACATCACGGATTACGCGGTCCCTCTTGCCGGAGGTTCGAGTCCTCCCTCGGGCATGGGTGTGTGTGTTGTTCTTAGCGTAAGTTAGTTTAAGTAGTATGTAAGTCTAGGGACCGATGACCTCAGCAGTTGGGTTCCTTAGAAATTCACACACATTTGAACATTTTTTTCTGTTATTAACATTAGACAAACTAAACAGCATAATTTGCATATCACATTAAAGCATCTCTCAGTAGCGTGCTATCATTCCATTATTTTACATGTATTAATAACCAGCAAAATTATAAACAACTGCTATACGAAAAGACAGACGGAGCACTTCGGAGATTTTCGGGTCGATCCTAGCGTGTATGGCGGCCGAAGTGATTCGGCTATAAGATAAGAGCTAGTTCGGCAGTCTCGGAGAACAGACATGGTGTCTGCCGCGGCCGGTGTCATTTAAGACTTAATTACATTACTGGCCATTAAAATTGCTACACCAAGAAGAAACGCAGATGATAAACGGGTATTCATTGGAAGAATATATTATACTATAACTGACATGGGATTACATATTCACGCAATTTGGGTGCATAGATCCTGACAAATCAGTACCCAGAACAACCACTGCTGGCCGATATAACGGCCTTCATGCGCCTTGGCATTGAATCAAACAGAGCTTTGATGGAATGTACAGGTGCAGCTGCCCATGCTGCTTCAACACGATATCACATTTCATCAAGAGTAGTGACTGCCGCTTGTGACGAGCCAGGTGATCGGTCACCATTGACCAGACGTTTTCAGTTGGTGAGAGATCTGGAGAATGTGCTGGCCAGCGCAGCAGTCGAAAAGTTTCTGTATCCAGAAATGCCCGTACAGGACCTGCAACATGCGGTCGTGCATTATCCTGCTGAAATGTATCAAATAGGGATAATGCAGGAGTAGGTTTAATAATGAATAAAAAAATAGGAGTGCGGGTAAGCTACTACGAACAGCATAGTGAACGCATTATTGTGGCCAAGATAGACATGAAGCCCACGCCTACTACTGTAGAACAAGTTTATTTGCTACGTAGCTCTGCAGATGACGAAGAAATTGAAGAAATGTATGATGAAATCAAAGAAATGATTCAGATAGTGAAGGGAGACGAAAATTTAATAGTCATGGGTGACTGGAATTCGGTAGTAGGAAAAGGGAGAGAAGGAAACATGTTGGTGAATATGGACTGGGGCTAAGAAATGAAAGAGGAAGCCGTCTGGTAGAATTTTGCACAGAGCACAACTTAATCCTAGCTAACACTTGGTTCAAGAATCATAAAAGAAGGCTGTATACATGGAAGAAGCCTGGAGATACTGACAGGTTTCAGATAGATTATATAATGGTAAGACAGAGATTTAGGAACCAGGTTTTAAATTGTAAGACATTTCCAGGGGTAGATGTAGACTCTGACCACAATCTATTGGTTATGAACTGTAGACTAAAACTGAAGAAACTGCAAAAAGGTAGGAATTTAAGGAGATGGGACCTGGATAAACTGACTAAACCAGAGGTTGTACAGAGTTTCAGGGAGACCATAAGGGAACAATTGACAAGAATGGGGGAAAGAAATACAGTAGAAGAAGAATGGGTAGCTTTGAGGGATGAAGTAGTGAAGGCAGCAGAGGATCAAGTAGGTAAAAAGACGAGGGCTAGTAGAAATCCTTGGGTAACAGAAGAAATATTGAATTTAATTGATGAAAGGAGAAAATATAAAAATGCAGTAAATGAAGCAGGCAAAAAGGAATACAAACGTCTCAAAAATGAGATCGACAGGAGGTGCAAAATGGCTAAGCAGGGATGGCTAAAGGACAAATGTAAGAATGTAGAGGCTTATCTCACTAGGGGTAAGATAGATACAGCCTACAGGAAAATTAAAGAGACCTTTGGAGAATTGAGAACCACTTGTATGAATATCAAGAGCTCAGATGGAAACCCAGTTCTAAGCAAAGAAGGGAAAGCAGAAAGGTGGAAGGAGTATATAGGGGGTCTATACAAGGCCGATATATTTGAGGACAACATTATGGAAATGGAAGAGGATGTAGATGAAGATGAAATGGGAGATATGATACTGCGTGAAGAGTTTGACAGAGCACTGAAAGACCTGAGGCGAAACAAGGCCCCGGGAGTAGACAACATTCCATTAGAAGTACTGACAGCCTTGGGACAGCCAGTCCTGACAAAACTCTACCATCTGGTGAGCAAGATTTATGAGACAGGCGAAATTCCCTCAGACTTCAAGAAGAATATAATAATTCCAATCCCAAAGAAAGCAGGTGTTGACAGATGTGAAAATTACGAGGGACATGAAAGGGAAGCAGTGGTTGGGAAGGGAGTGAGACAGGGTTGTGGCCTTTCCCCGATGTTATTCAATCTGTATATTGAGCAAACAGTGAAGGAAACAAAAGAGAAATTCGGAGTAGGTATTACAATCCACGGAGAAGAAATAAAAACGTTGATGTTTGCCGATGACATTGTAATTCTGTCAGAGACAGCAAAGGACTTGGAAGAGCAGTTGAACGGAATGGATAGTGTCTTGAAGGGAGGATATACGATTAACATCAACAAAAGCAAAACGAGGATAATGGAATGTAGTCGAATTAAGTCGGGTGATGCTGAGGGAATTAGATTAGGAAATGAAACACTTAAAGTAGTAAAGGAGTTTTGCTAGTTCGGAAGCAAAATAACTGATGATGGTCGAAGTAGAGAGGATATAAAATGTAGACTGGCAATGGCAAGGAAAGCGTTTCTGAAGAAGAGAAATTTGTTAACATCGAGTATTGATTTAAGTGTCAGGAAGTGGTTACTGAAAGTATTTGTATGGAGTGTAGCCATGTATGGATGTGAAACATGGACGATAAATAGTTTGGACAAGAAGAGAATAGGAGCTTTCGAAATGTGGTGCTACAGAAGAATGCTGAAGATTAGATGGTTAGATCACATAACTAATGAGGAGGTATTGAATAGGATTGGGGAGAAGAGAAGTTTGTGGCACAACTTGACTAGAAGAAGGGATCGGTTGTTAGGACATGTTCTGAGGCATCAAGGGATCACCTATTTGGTACTGGAGGGCAGCGTGGAGGGTAAAAATCGTAGAGGGAGACCAAGAGATGAATACACTAAGCAGATTCAGAAGGATGTAGGTTGCAGTAGGTACTGGGAGGCGAAGAAGCTTGCACAGGATAGAGTAGCATGGAGAGCTGCATCAGACCAGTCTCAGGACTGAAGATCTCAACAACAACAACAACAACAACAACAACAACAACATGTATGGTTTTGCAGGGATCGAATGAAGGGTATGGTCACGGGTCTTAACATATCTGAAATGTAACTTCCACTGTTCAAAGTGCCGTCAATTCGAAGAAGAGGTGACCGAGACGTGTAACCAATGGCACCCCATACCATCACGCCGGGTGATATGCCAGTATGGCGATGACGAGTACACGCTTCCAGTGTGCATTCACCGCGATGTCGCCAAACACGGATGCGACCATCTTGATGCTGTAAACAGAACCTGGATTCATCCGAAAAAATGACGTTTTGCCATTCGCGCACCCAGGTTCGTCGTTGATTACACCATCGCAGGCGCTCCTGTCTGTGATGCAACGTCAAGGATAACAGCAGCCATGGTCTCCAAGCTGATAGTCCATGCTGCTTCAAACGTCGTCGAACTGTTCGTGCAGATGGTTGTTGTGTCGCAAACGTCCCCAACTGTTGACTCAGGGATCGAGACGTGGCTGCACGATCTGTTTTAGCCATGCAGATAAGACGCCTGTCATCTCGACTGCTAGTGATGCGAGGCCGTTGGGATCCAGCACGCCGTTCCGTATTACCCTCCTGAACCCACCGATTCCATATTCTGCTAACAGTCATTGGATCTCGACCAAGGCGAGCAGCAATGTCGCGATACGATAAACCGCAATCGCGATAGGCTACAATCCGACTTTTATCAAAGTCGGAGACGTGATGGTACGCATTTCTCTTCGTTACACGAGGCATCACAACAACGTTTCACTAGGCAACGCCTGTCAACTGCTGTTTTTGTATGTGAAATCGGTTGGAAACTTCCCTCGTGTCAGTACGTTGTAGGTGTCGCCACCGGCGCCAACCTTGTGTGAATGCTCTGAAAAGCTAATCATTTGCATATCACAGCATCTTCTTCCTGTCGGTTAAATTTCGTGTCTGTAGCACGTCATCTTCGTGGTGTGGCAATTTTAATGGCCAGTAGTGTAGCAATGTAAGGTTTTTTGGCCATGTAGTTGAGAACCGTGTGCTAGTAATTACAAAAATGCGCAATTAATTATTTAGTTGAGGAATGGAAATTATTTGTGACTCTAAAGTGGAATGTAATTGTGCAGTTTCTGGTGTTCTGCTAATAAAAAGCGAGTGGCATCCTGTGTAAACAAACTAATTGGAAATTTAATTGTTCCTAAAGCATTTCTTCCTCGCTAGGAGATTATTACAATCTCAAGATAATGGATTCACGACCTCCGTGCTGTTTTCTGCGCAGGAGACAACAACTATAGAAGGCTGCAGGTTGGTGAACATTAATTAGAACCTAAGCATTCCACTCAGGGTGGTGGAAGCAAATAGGCAGATCGCGTGTCTGCAATCTTAGAAAAATGAAATCAGTGACACGTCATCTGTGGTAACACAGAGGAGGTACGATGGAGAGATATTTTCGAGGGAAGGGGTTTATCATACGCACATATATATCCCATTCTCTCTCTCTCTCTCTCTCTCTCTCTCTCTCTTTCTCTCTCTCCCCCCTCTCTTTTTCAGCTTGCCGTAATTTGTGCCACAGAGCACACGATAGGATGAAAGAAAAGTTACTTGGTATAATTTAATGCACTGTTACGTTCGATATGTAACTTTAGCTTTGAACAACATTTTAGTTAAATGTGACCTATCTTTTAAAATTTCTTTTTATGTGCATTCAACCTCGTATGTGCTATCCATCAGATCATTTATACATATCATGCACACTAAAGGAAATATATCACTTCGTTAGAGTACAAAAGCAAATAATTTTACGTTCGGTGATGTTGCCTCATTAGGAACGACCTGTTAAGTTTATTTTTCTGAGAGTACCGATATTCTATAAGTTCACAATCTGCTCACTAGGCGATTGTAGTGGACTCTATCGAATGCCTTCCACAAATATAGGAACACAGCATCAAAGTGGGTATCGTTATTTATTGCCTTCAGGATGTCACGGACGAACAGACTGTCTGAGGAGTATAGAAGGTTTCGACAAAAATATTTTAGGAGACTTTTCTTCCGCTTTTGGTTGAAAGGAACTCCCTACAAATGTATATACTATTGTTTATGCCAAAGCAAGATATGACGCAACAAGAGAATTAGTCTATACCTTATATTTCATAGTAATATGCAGAGTGTAGATATGAATGTAAATATAATGCATAACCTTTTCTGTATAAATAGTAAAATCTTTTACACAATGGTATCGTATGGGTAATGTAAAAATATTAATTTTTGTGCACTAAGGGAGCGTTCACCTAGTTTTTAGTGTATGTGCTTTCTAACCATTTTCTCAAGAATTTTTATCAGATACTTCACTATTAATTGTCTGATTAATAACGATATTTCAGTCTAGGATATTGCAATGTTACAAACTTATTGCTTCTTATTGTTATGGTTCTACTGCCATAGTTACCATGTGTACCTTACCTGAAAAAAAAAAATTAACGGGAGAAGGATGAAACTTAAGACTCAATCAGAAAGATATCCATGACTCAATTTAATGAGACAGATTTTTTGTATTTGAAGTACTTTTAATTTTACAAAGGCAAATGCATTTTTGATTTATAATTTTCAACGTTTTTAAAATTAAAATTATTCTATTTCTTTACTCATGTGAAATATTATAAAATTGGTTCTTTGGATGGTAGATGGTAGCAACAAGAACCTAATTTCAACGTTTTACTCAGTTATGATGAACAGACCTTGACAATAGGTATCTTACACAAGCAAAAAATTAGGTTACAAAAAAAAGTGTTTAAAGGAAACTAGAAAGGATTCACATTATATATAAACATATAGTCTAAAAATAAGCTCCAACGTGTAGGCAAGGGACTAGTATGGCATTCGTATCTTTCCGACGCATGTGTAAATTCGGAACTCGTGAACTATGGCGATGTTATTACCAAACGCGTCCAAACAGGACCAACGTGCAGTTATTATTCTCTTGGCTCCAGAAGGACAAACACCGCTAGACCCAGTCGACGAATGAAGAATGTGTATGGGACTAGACATCCGTCGAAAACCATCGTTGTGTAATAGTGCACCGAGGGGTACTGCTGCTTCATGATAACGCACGTCTACAAATCGCGAATGTCAGCCAGAAGTTACGTCATCTCAAGTGGGAGACACTCGAGTACCCGCCCTATAGTCCTGATATCTCCTCATGCGACTATCACACCTTCGGTTCCTTAAAAAAGGGTCTTGAAGGGTCGATGATTCCTGTCGGACGAGGATGTGCAGCAGGCAGTTATGGATTTCTTCACGCTGCAGGACACGATGTATTACCAAACGAGTATCGTCAAACTGATTCGTTGGTGACACGATTGGCTCAGTGCTCACGGCGATTTTGCCTGATTGAAATACCGTTTTTGGAGTGTACTGCCTTCAACGGAAACTTTTTGATTGCTCCCTTTACACACACACACACACACACGCACATACACACACCGTTAAATCAAAACATTATGATACGTGTCTGACAGCGTGAAGATCCGCAGTCGGAAAGCAATAAAGCAGCGATTCTACGTTGCACGGATTCGCCAATTCCTTATCAGGTTTTCGGCGGTAAACAGCACAAGATATTTACGAACGGATTACAAAATTCCCGTAAATTACAGGCCAGTGGTCTGTGTCCACCAAACTGGTGCCCAAAGCGCGCCAGATGAGCACCACAGAGTTGAAAAAAAATTTCGAATGTGTGTGAATTATTGAGGGACCAGCTGGGGTCATGGGTCCCTAGACTTACACACTACTTAAAATAACTCATGCTAAGGACAACACACACACACATGCCCGAGGGAGGACTCGAACCTCAGGCGGGAGGGGTAGCGCAGTCCGTGACATGGCGCCTCAAACTTCGCGGCCACTCCACGCGGCCACAGGGTTCAGATCAAGCGATTTCGGTAGTCAAGACATAAGTCTGAGTTAACTATCATGCTTCTCAAATCATTGTACCACGATTCTAGCATCGAGACATGGACAGTTATTCTGCTGGAAGACGTCATCTCTACTGAGGATTAAAGAAAGCGATGTACGTGCTCTACATTAATGTTCATGACATCCACAGCTCTCGTGTTGCCTTCGAGTACTATCACAGGTCCCATGGAAGCCTAAGTGAATGTACCACATAGCGTAACATAGCGTAACAATGCTCCCACTAGCATACACGGTGCATATTTCGACCAACCGTTCGCCTGTATGCATGCGAATCTGGACCTAACCATCGACCTGGAGCAAAAAAAATCATCCAACCAGGAGACACGTTTCATTATTCCATGACCCAATTTTGATAATCCCGTGTCGACTGCAATCATTATTTACAGTGTCGTTGGATCAGCATGAGAAGACAAAGGGGTCGTCTGGTGTGGAGATTTATGTTCAACAATGTGCTCTGAAATGTGTGCTCTGAAACACTTGGGCCTGTACCAGCTCTGTATTCTGTCTTCAGATCTGGCACAGATCGGCGTCTCTCGTGCTTTATACTGCGGGATAGCCTCCTAAGTCCACTATCTGTCATGAGGCATAGATGTCCAACACCTTGTTGCTTACTCGTGGTTTCGCCATCCTTCAGTCACTTTCCATAGATACTCGCGACAGTAGTACTCGAATAGCCGACCAACTTCTCCATTTCCATTGCCACTCGCCCACAATGCCACCAGGCGGAGATGAGTCTCCCAATGGACAGTTATAAAGGTTTGGCTCATTCGAGAGTAACCATCATGGAAAGCATAAATTCGACATAACAAAAGTTTTGATAAGGAAATCATGTTCGAAACTGTAACATCTGCATATGAAATGAGTTTGAGGATCCGTTCATTTTAGATCATACGCTGCGTGGTACGCGAACAAACTGAAAAAACGACGCCGTCATCAATCTCTGTTGGAATCATGACATCACATACCATTTTCGTCCGTGAACAACAACGGCTCCGGGAAACTAGGGCTTTCGCGACTAGGAGAATGGACTCTGAGTGGGGGGACAAGGGCTGTGCAGCCCTAAATGTTCAAATGTGTGTGAAATCTTATGGGACATAACTGCTAAGGTCATCAGTCCCTAAGCTTACAAACTACTTAACCTAAATTATCCTAAGGACAAACACACACATCCATGCCCGAGGGAGGACTCGAACCTCCGCTGGGACCAGCTGCAGAGTCCCTGACCGCAGCGCCTTAGACCACACTGCTAATCCCGTGCGGCTGTGCAGCCCCACATTCCAATGTTGCCAGATGTACCCAAGATGGCGGCGATGACGTCATCCAAGATGGCTTCATATAGACTTGGCAGTAGCCCATGACGTCATCCGAGACGGCGGATTATGGCAGGAAGGTAGGTCAATTGGACTACCTCCACTAACCTAACCCTCCCCTCCCCTACCCCAGAAAAAAGGCGGGAAGTTCAAATTCCAACAGGATAATGGATCACACCTTGTTTATCTCTACTAAGAAAAAAAAATCGCGGGAAGATCGCTCACTTGGCCTACCTCCACTAACCTAAGTCACCCAACCGCCACCTCCTCCTAAGGATTCTTGGGAAAAGGACTTGGACATAAGTCTTTATTTAAACAATGTCATGCAGATGTGTTCACCATGAGGTCTGGACTCCAACTGACTTAGTACACAGAGCCACCAGCAGACGGCACTACCGTGACGTCAGGTGATGACGCAAGTACCATTATCCAATATGGCGGTGGTAAACAGTGTATTCATATCGGGTAAGTGAAGGGGTTCACTATACTTTCAACTACCTAGTTTCAACCACTTTTCAAGGAGCAGACCGCCACCTCTTCCTTGGAACCAGCGCCTAGTTTGAATTTTGGCAGTAACGAAAGGTCACTTGCGCTTTCGCTACCAACCTAAGAAAATTGGTGCAAAAGAAGCTTACCACCACTAACCTAAGCCTCCACGACGCAACCACTTCCTAGGGGTTGCTGGTAAAAGGACTCAGCCCACACCACGCTGATGGAGAGAGGAAGGAGTGTACTTCACTTATTTGGGGGCATTTTATTTAGACATGGAGTATATGTATCACAGAACACGCGTTCTGACATTCCCTACAGCATACAGAGCTGCAAACTACTCCCACATAACTCATATATAAGGCTCTACACACACTCTTGCTAATTATAATCCGTCAAAAATAATGCATTGAAAAACCTACAGACATGCGAACCACTTATAAATAATGCAATACATTTATGGCCAGATAGCCAAACAACTTCAATATCGTCAGAATAATAATCCATCTAAAATACTCTGTTTCCTAATTATCAACTGTCGAAATCATACACCAGTCTTTATTTAAACAATTAGACTCAGCACCACCACCAAGTGTATTCACCACTGAGTCCATAGCCCAACTGACTTAGTTCATATCGATGCCACTAGAGGACACTGTAGTGATATAAGGTGTTGACGCAAGTACCGTAATCTAAAATGGCCCCACCTAATGGGTTCACTATGAGCTCCAGACCCCAATTGGCTTAGTACATTTCGTCGCCGCCAGAGGACGCCACCGTGACACCACCTGATGATGCAAGTACAGTTATCCATGATGGCGGCAAACAGTGTGTTTTCCACGAGGTCTAGTACTCAGTACCAGTGTAAAATAGTACTCAGTACCACCAGCAGAGGACGCTGTCGTCCGTTTCCTGACGTAAACCAAGATGGTTAGGGAAAATAGTGGCAAAACGACTCATCCTGCTCTGGGCTGCTGGGGAGAGTAAGGATTAATTGCACTCTATATATTTTGAAACAACTATTTTAACGATAGAGTGTATGTATCACACTGATACAAAAGATCCACCCTGATGTGTCTGGGGCCATGATGCACAGCCCACAGATATGCAACCAACTCGTAATTTTAGTACACAATAGCAAACTGCTCCTAAATAATTCTTCACACTGATGTGTAGACACGCTCAGTACTCGTAAACTGCCCAAATAACGCATAGCATGACCTACAGAGCCGCTCGCCAAATAACGCAAACAACGCCCACAAGCACAGTTCACCACAACCTGTCTAGTAGAGTACACTGGAGGTAGTGGTAAGTGACGCATCAGTCAGATATCATACCATGCACAAGCCCCTGTTCGGCTTCTGCAAGTATGAGGTGGCGGCACCCCCATTCATACATAACATCTCAGAAATTCCTATCTGCTAGAAGCCGATGACGACACAATTGCATGTACGGCTGATGTGGCCGTCAGATGTGAAAGCACTCACTGACCTCCATTTATGGCCACGCGTCACAACCCCTATGAAGTGAGGCAGCCGCAGCTTGGGTCCGCTCACTCCGTCACACTCCCCGAGCCGGCGTCGTCGAACACCGGTGAATGTAGCATGCCTCTATACAGTTACCGTTATAGTCTCATAGCATTCCAAAGCTCGTTCACGCTAGTCTCATATTTGAGGCATCTCCAGGCGCCACTTGTCTTTACCACTGAAGGCAGAATAGCACAGAGTGTTGACAAACACGTTCAACTGCACGTACGCGCCCTAGTATAACTGACACATCCCCATCTGAAATATTTTCAATATTATTCTTACATCACATTGCTTTGTGAAAAAAAAAGTCAGCCACGTCCAGCTCTCCCTAATTTTATAGTGCCCGCTCTAATATCCCACCACAATCAATTGTGCATTTTCTTTCTGGTGCTTGCTGTCGTTATTTGGCAAAAATTGCTAAATTGCACCGACAGTTCCCTCAATCTATACACCCCCAACCTGTTCTTTCTTTCTACAGACGATACATTCAGTGGTGATAAACTACTTTACACTGATTACCATTTAGCACCGACAACTAAACATCGCAATGTTGTCTACACGTCATCAAATACAAACGATACTCGCAAGGATATTGGAGCGTCACACTGATATCCAACCAGGGAATATATCAAATGGTTCAAATGGCTCAGAGCACCATGGGACTCAACTGCTGAGGTCATTAGTCCCCTAGAACTTAGAACTAGTTAAACCTAACTAACCTAAGGACATCACAAACATCCATGCCCGAGGCAGGATTCGAACCTGCGACCGTAGCGGCCTTGCGGTTCCAGACTGCAGCGCCTTTAACCGCACGGCCACTTCGGCCGGCGGGAATATATCACCGAGTACTGTCTCGATCTAGTAAACATGTAGTTTATATCCCCCACCATACCAAATCACCCCCTTTACATCAGCGAACCGAAGTTACTCTCTCGGAACTGATATGCAAAGTCAGGCTCGTTTCGCCCTGGCACAAACGCATTATTGTTTCCACATTCTTGTTCACATTTCTACAGACATCTCCAGATTCGTCGATTAAAAGAACAATCATATTTTCGCCATAATATTATAAAATTTTCGCAGTACTTCTGGATATGAAGCACACAGCTGTAGCCTTCCGATCGCTAACGCAACATAATGCACAAGATTTAGACTGTAAATCATTTCTCCACAAACCCCAAACTTTAGCGAGGTGCAGCGTACTGTAAACCATTGACTAACTAGAAACAGAGGAAACTGATATTTGCACTCTCGAATACCGCAGTCGTGATGTAACAGATTCCAGATGATCAATATTGTTTACAAACCAACTAGGGTGTTCTCGCGTCTAGAGAACAGGTAAACGTGTGTCCAACACACCACAATCGATATTCCCTCAACTAAATAAATGCGCCAAATGTGCAGAAGCTGTCGACCGAACAGTTTGCATGGGAGTGAATAACGCTCCACTGCAAACGCACCATCTTCTCAAAGATCACGAAAGCCACCCAGAACATACTAAGTATTAGTTCGTTGTTCGGTCGTCTAGAAGATGGTAAAGTTAACTATGATACATTCCTACACTCCAACCGGCCTCTGCATTCGGAAGACTGCTATCCTTAACACGGGAACACGAATCAATACCACCACAGACTTTGCATACACGAACATATTCTAGAAAAGCCCTCATATATATCTTCTATCATTATAATTACAATTAAATCTCAGCATCGCGATCTCAACTGAACTGTATTCGGCAATGAGCGAAGTATCGGAAATACACTCTGTTTACCGCTGTGGCTCTGGAAATACCTGTACCTTCCTTACCACTAGACATACTCTTCCCTTCGCCATCACAGTACTCCAAGTCAAATTCATACCCTCCGTACAACAGCACATAGACATTTCCTTTACACAAACAGATATACTATATAAACCTGATGCTCAAATGCGAACATATCACACACCCAGTACTAATACTAAATATAATATTACCTCCTCAGTAACTCGATGCATACGACACCAAATAATACTGACCAAAAATCAATGATGGCTGTGCATGTCTCTTGCATTCTTCCTGGGAGTCATACCTCCGTGTCATAGACGTAATCGAGCACATGTTAACGAAAAAATCCAGATCCCAACAACTATTGCATGTTACTCTCACAAGCGCTCTTCGTTCTACAGGTGCACCCAAGTATCCATGTTAAAACCTATAACCACTTCATGAATCGAGGTACGACATTACCTCTGAATGCAGTGGTGTTTTCCGGACAAATACCGTGACAGTGATCGTAGAAATGTGTGTATTAAGAGCCAACGATGCAACCTCACGATAAACTCAATGAACTTTGTATGTGATTCGGCTAAGGAACGTGGTATGCAAACGCTATTTGCGACTCCATCACACCGCACGCAACTACATAATCATTAGATTTTTCAACGCATTCTGTCTCGAGACCATTTCAGACGTTCCGCAATATATCTGCTGAGTTGTAGGCGATGACAGACAGTAGTAGTAGATGATGTGCTGATTGAGGTCCTAAGATGAAAAATATAGACTAACTTCTCAGATTTCTAGTCTTATGCTATATATTAGAAATTACGTCCTTTTCAAACACATACTTGCATAAGCTCACACTCACAAGTCAATCATATTTCACGCACTCTCATACCTCTAAACGAGTCACCTTCCTCGAATTTGTCTGCTACAGTAAAATTACAACCTCATTCTAATCACATCCTACACATCTTGCAGTCGCACCCATTTCTACAGCTTTCCACAAGTGCTAGTTCCAATTTAAGTCGGAGAAAGACATATCCAACACCTTCTGCAACTCGTTTAGAAACAGATCGATCTGAGTTACTGCTACAGGACCGTGTTTTGAGCATTCGGTTGAAATGCGCTCAATGTGGTACATACCCAAATTAGATACAAGTACTACAGATCCCCAACATGCTGTCTTCGTTATTCTGTACCCACCCAAACATAGAAAAATTACAAACTATAAAAGCTCATCCTATTTACAAGACACCTAGGCGTCGATGTGGGCGCAATGACGTATGGCTACGGTGGGCCTCCAGCGTGAAGAAAGACATTTCAAAATACTTCCCCAGAATAGTGTAGCATGCAGCCATCCAGGCATTCCTAACGGTTCACCAAGTCCGACACCTCAAACCGCAGCTGCGTATGTGAAGACAATCATATTAAATATACAAATACCACAGAGACCACTTTAAACTTTCATCACCTACACTCTAAGCGAATTATCGTATGTGACGCTCCCTCGGGTCCTGATTCAAACACTGTTTTCTAACACGCTTTCGAACATTGCCAAACATTTCATTTTCTGCCACGACTTCTAGATCTGTGTTAGATTCTATACTGAGATTAAGACGCTCTGATCCACGACCTCTCACAGAAAACTACACTTTACACGTTGTAAATCATATTCTTACGGCAGATAGCATAACACTGGATGATTTTTAAATAAAACACACTAACAACATAAGAGTTTGGCAGCATTGTGAAGAGTTTCCAAACGACCATCCGAAAGTTATTCATGACCTCTACATTTAAACTCGTATGTCACAGTATTGGAATAGATTATGGCTCTGCATTCCATATCGAGTTATTGCTAATTTTGCACTCATGTACGCTATCGCTGTGTAGCTGCTAGCAACCCCCAAAGTTGTTACCCATCCACAAAACTTCTTCCCCAGCTCAAACAAACGATGTCACTCAATCATTATGTGGTAATCAATTCGCAGATGTGATGGAAAAGACACCGTCGATATACTGTAATATTAAGTAACAGACTTGATAGGGCGAAGAATTTTACACTAAGCACAGCACCGGCCAATGATGTGACACATGTTTCCCCAATTTCAGTATCATAGCTAAACCATGCCCTCTCCACACTGCGAGTATCACTGCGAACATCGATAGATGACTGAGCAGTACGTCCATTAACTCTTAATTCTCAAACACATAAATCATCATAGTATACGAGACGTCGCTCTACATATTTTTCTATTACCTCGAGCATAGTGTTTAATTTACGATCTATCTCTCAGTGTATGGGAGTCACAGAGCATTCTCGCCATCTTAGGGTAAAAGACCATCTTCACATCGTCATTGACCAACCAGCCCCGCAGCACAGTTAGGTAATTAATCTGCAGCTGACCATAAGAAGGCCTCTACATTCCTCGCCTTGTGAATGAATTGAGCTTTCCAAGTCCTAACCCGTCCAAGTGCACGAGATTTCTTGAGATGCAACCATGTCTAGGAGCTTAGCACCCCTTATCGAAGCATAGTAACACATTCCAAAGTGCGGTCATATAATAGCGGACAGTTAAGAAGAACAACAAAGGATTGATTTTTATAGGTGATGGAGCCCCAGACGGATGGAGCTCAACGCATTTTTACGTAAATCAGCCAAGCTATCAACTCTAAAGTATTGTTCTAGAGTCTAGGATCCGCACCTTGAAGGTATTCTTTAGGGAGAGAACATAAACACACACACGCTTAAGACTACAACGTTCTGCACTTAAAAACTGGCTATAATGTTAGATTGCATACGTTTCCGACCTATCAGACTCACATCCTTCTTCCCCATTTCACTGCTTTGGACTATCGTATCAAATCGTAAAACATTTGTGTTGCATGATACGAGCACAATATAGCTTTGCGGAGATGTATAGTGTCCGCTGTTCACATCCGATCACGGTTCAGAAATTATATGGTGCCTGCATCAGGCCCATATATAAAATGATAGTAGCGGGGGATACATCCTGCAAGGAAACAGATAAACACATAGCCGCAGCGTCCGACAAGTGAAAAATACAAGTCATTCCGTCACTAACTCTGTAAACAGCACATCAGTCGGGCAAATGTGTACGCAGGGATTGCAGCGCGTCACAAGCTCTTACCGCTAAGTTAGTTATGACCCCGAAGTCTCGATTTTACACCCAAGATGCGACAGGGGGATTGCATAAAATCAAAATTCGTTTAGAGGAATGTGTCAAGCTTCATCACACATGAGCTGGAAGTCCTCTGATGACCGAGAGGTTTACCGTTAACGATCGCAATTAGACACTGCTTTAAACCACATATGGAACATGTAGCTGTATACGAGTAGAACGCAGGCTATGTCACGTGACTCATGAATCCAGATAGAACACTACAAAAAAAAAAAAAAGTTACCTGCACCAACTTCTCCTTCTGTAGAATGAATTAGTCAACCTTTAAATCGTACCTCGTTACAGCTCTTTCTACAAAAAAAAAAAAAAAAGTTACCTGCACCAACTTCTCCTTCTGTAGAATGAATTAGTCAACCTTTAAATCATACCTCGTTACAGCTCTTTCTCAATCGATCAAACCCTCCACTCTCTGTTATCCTATAACGCAGATGCAAGTAAGTTTAGTGGTGTAACGATCTCTGTACTGCTCAAAAGCATGAAATACACTAGTCAACTTGAGTGTATCACTGCTACCTCAATAGACATACAGTATAATACTGACTCAATGGGAAAAAATTGACTACCTCTCTGATTTCCCTTCGTTTCGATGTCAACGTTCTCTCGCATTCCTCTTGTTGATGCATGCTTTTTCCCATGTACAAACAGTTAGGTGTGAACCGGAACATACACAAGTACTTTCTCAATTTCCCTGCATTTCGGTGTATAGTCGATCAATTTATACTTATTCCCTAGACATTTTTCGCAATTCCATTGGGTTTGTGTCAGATCTGTCCATGCGATCACTACTTAACTGCTCGTTCTGGGTTCTAAAACTGCCTGTAAATTTAACACAGCTGCCAACACCTAGTCCAAATGCACTAATTGGGAGGCGTAATGTAGCAATGTACTCGAATGTATCCAGTCACCTCCTCACTTGGGGAGCGTTTGCTCTGTTTTCTGCATGTCTGTGTATATGCACACCTCGCAGACGGTTCCCAAGACCCAGTCCCCTCCGATGGTGGACCAAACTTCGAACATAGAATACATGTCCGGTCGTAACACGTGGATGGTCCACCCGTGAACCCTATCGCAGATATGGCGCGTGGTGGATCCGTCTCTGAACATACACTCCTGAAAATGGAAAAAAGAACACATTGACACCGGTGTGTCAGACCCACCATACTTGCTCCGGACACTGCGAGAGGACTTTACAAGCAATGATCACACGCACGGCACAGCGGACACACCAGGAACCGCGGTGTTGGCCGTCGAATGGCGCTAGCTGCGCAGCATTTGTGCACCGCCGCCGTCAGTGTCAGCCAGTTTGCCGTGGCATACGGAGCTCCATCGCAGTCTTTAACACTGGTAGCATGCCACGACAGAGTGGACGTGAACCGTATGTGCAGTTGACGGACTTTGAGCGAGGGCGTCTAGTGGGCATGCGGGAGGCCGGTTGGACGTACCGCCGAATTGCTCAACACGTGTGGCGTGAGGTCTCCACAGTACATCGATGTTGTCGCCAGTGGTCGGCGGAAGGTGCACGTGCCCGTCGACCTGGGACCGGACCGCAGCGACGCACGGATGCACGCCAAGACCGTAGGATCCTACGCAGTGCCGTAGGGGACCGCACCGCCACTTCCCAGCAAATTAGGGACACTGTTGCTCCTGGGGTATCGGCGAGGACCATTCGCAACCGTCTCCATGAAGCTGGGCTACGGTCCCGCACACCGTTAGGCCGTCTTCCGCTCACGCCCCAACATCGTGCAGCCCGCCTCCAGTGGTGTCGCGACAGACGTGAATGGAGGGACGAATGGAGACGTGTAGTCTTCAGCGATGAGAGTCGCTTCTGCCTTGGTGCCAATGATGGTCGTATGCGTGTTTGGCGCCGTGCAGGTGACCGCCACAATCAGGACTGCATACGACCGAGGCACACAGGGCCAACACCCGGCATCATGGTGTGGGGAGCGATCTCCTACACTGGCCGTACACCACTGGTGATCTTCGAGGGGACAATGAATAGTGCACGGCACATCCAAACCGTCATCGAACCCATCGTTCTACCATTCCTAGACCGGCAAGGGAACTTGCTGTTCCAACAGGACAATGCACGTCCGCATGTATCCCGTGCCACCCAACGTGCTCTAGAAGGTGTAAGTCAACTACCCTGGCCAGCAAGATCTCCGGATCTGTCCCCCATTGAGCATGTTTGGGACTGGATGAAGCGTCGTCTCACGCGGTCTGCACGTCCAGCACGAACGCTGGTCCAACTGAGGCGCCAGGTGGAAATGGCATGGCAAGCCGTTCCACAGGACTACATCCAGCATCTCTACGATCGTCTCCATGGGAGAATATCAGCCTGCATTGCTGCGAAAGGTGGATATATACTGTACTAGTGCCGACATTGTGCATGCTCTGTTGCCTGTGTCTATGTGCCTGTGGTTCTGTCAGTGTGATCATGTGATGTATCTGACCCCAGGAATGTGTCAATAAAGTTTCCCCTTCCTGGGACAATGAATTCACGGTGTTCTTATTTCAATTTCCAGGAGTGTAGCTTCGTATACAGGCTGTTACAGAAAGGTACGGCCAAACTTTCAGGAGACATTCCTCACACACAAATAAAGAGAAGATGTTTTGTGGACATGTGTCCGGAAACGCTTAATTTCCATGTTAGAGCTCATTTTAGTTTCGTCAGTATGTACTGTACTTCCTCGATTCACTGCCAGTTGGCCCAATTGAAGGAAGGTAATGTTGACTTCGGTGCTTGTGTTGACATGCGACTCATTGCTCTACCATACAGGCATTGTTGGTGATGTCTTGATTGTGCTCCATGTTCTTCCACCTACGCTCAATGGAGCACGTTATCATGATTTCATACGGGATACTCTACTTGTGCTGCTAGAACATGTGCCTTTACAAGTACGACACAACATGTGGTTCATGAACGATGGAGCTCCTGCACATTTCAGTCGAAGTGTTCGTACGCTTCTCAACAACAGATTCGGTGACCGATGGATTGGTAGAGGCGGACCAATTCTATGGCCTCCACGCCCTTCTGACCTCAACCCTCTTGACTTTCATTTATGGGGGCATTTGAAAGTTCTTGTGTACGCAACCCCGGTACCAAATGTAGAGACTCTTCGTGCTCGTATTGTGGACGGCTGTGATACAATACGCCATTCTCCAGGACTGCATCAGGGATTCCATGCGACGGAGGGTGGATACATGTATCCTCGCTAACGGAGGACATTTTGAACATTTCCTGTAACAAAGTGTTTGAAGTCACGCTGGTACGTTCAGTTGCTGTGTGTTTCCATTCCATGATTAATGTGATTTGAAGAGAAGTAATAAAATGAGCTCTAACATGGAAAGTAAGCGTTACCGGACACATGTCCATAAAACATACACTCCTGGAAATTGAAATAAGAACACCGTGAATTGATTGTCCCAGGAAGCGGAAACTTTATTGGCACATTCCTGGGGTCAGATACATCACATGATCACACTGACAGAACCACAGGCACATAGACACAGGCAACAGAGCATGCACAATGTCGGCACTAGTACAGTATATATCCACCTTTCGCAGCAATGCAGGCTGATATTCTCCCATGGAGACGATCGTAGAGATGCTGGATGTAGTCCTGTGGAACGGCTTGCCATGCCATTTCCACCTGGCGCCTCAGTTGGACCAGCGTTCGTGCTGGACGTGCAGACCGCGTGAGACGACGCTTCATCCAGTCCCAAACATGCTCAATGGGGGACAGATCCGGAGATCTTGCTGGCCAGGGTAGTTGACTTACACCTTCTAGAGCACGTTGGGTGGCACGGGATACATGCGGACGTGCATTGTCCTGTTGGAACAGCAAGTTCCCTTGCCGGTCTAGGAATGGTAGAACGATGGGTTCGATGACGGTTTGGATCTACCGTGTCCCCTCGACGATCACCAGTGGTGTACGGCCAGTGTAGGAGATCGCTCCCCACACGATGATGCCCGGTGTTGGCCCTGTGTGCCTCGGTCGTAAGCAGTCCTGACTGTGGCGCTCACCTGCACGGCGCCAAACACGCATACGACCATCATTGGCACCAAGACAGAGGCGACTCTCATCGCTGAAGACGACACGTCTCCATTCGTCCCTCCATTCACGCCTGTCGCGACACCACTGGAGGCGGGCTGCACGATGTTGGGGCGTGAGCGGAAGACGGCCTAACGGTGTGCGGGACCGTAGCCCAGCTTCATGGAGACGGTTGCGAATGGTCCTCGCCGATACCCCAGGAGCAACAGTGTCCCTAATTTGCTGGGAAGTGGCGGTGCGGTCCCCTACGGCACTGCGTAGGATCCTACGGTCTTGGCGTGCATCTGTGCGTCGCTGCGGTCCGGTCCAAGGTCGACGGGCACGTGCACCTTCCGCCGACCACTGTCGACAACGTCGATGTGCTGTAGAGACCTCACGCCCCACGTGTTGAGCAATTCGGCGGTACGTCCACCCGGCCTCCCGCATGCCCACTATACGCCCTCGCTCAAAGTCCGTCAAGTGCACATACGGTTCACGTCCACGATGTCGCGGCATGCTACCAGTGTTAAAGACTGCGACGGAGCTCCGTATGCCACGGCAAACTGGCTGACACTGACGGCGGCGGTGCACAAATGCTGCGCAGCTAGCGCCATTAGACGGCCAACACCGCGTTTCCTGGTGTGTCCACTGTGCCGTGCGTGTGATCATTGCTTGTACAGCCCTCTCGCAGTGTCCGGAGCAAGTATGGTGGGTCTGACACACTGGCGTCAATGTGTTCTTTTTTCCATTTCCAGGAGTGTATTTTCTTTCTTTGTGTGTGAGGAATGTTTCCTGAAAGTTTGGCTGTACCTTTTTGTAACACCCTGTATATAGTTCACGGCATATCCACACCCGAACGCTAACTCGGATGTAGTATATTGAGGATCTGCATCCCAACACCGCTTCGCACATTGTGTGTGATGGATCCACCTCCAGACCCTATCCAATGCGTGGAATATTGTGGATCCTCAATTGAACACCGTTCCAGATATTAGTTGTAGTGGATCCACATTCAAACGCTAACTCGGGTCTACTACAGTACAGGTATTTCCAGAGCCACAGTGGTAAATAGTGTATTTCCAATACTTCGCTTATTGCCGAATACAGTTCTGTAGAGACCATGATCGTAAGTTTTAATTGTAAGTATAATGATGCAAGACAAATGTGAGGGCATTTTGTATGCAAAGTCTGTAGGGGTATTGATTCGTGTTCCCATGTTAATGGTAGCAGTCTTCCAAATTCAGAGGTCTGTTGGAGTGTAGGAATGTATCATAGTTAACTTTAGCAGCTTCTAGACGACGGAATAGCGAACTAATACTTAGTATGTGCTGGGTGGCTTTCGTGATCTTTGAGATGACGGTACGTTTGCGGTGGAGCATTATTCCCTCCCATGTAAATTTTTTCGGTCGACTGCTTCTGCATATCTGTCGCCTTTATTTCGTTGAGGTAATAACTTCAAGATGTTTAGTTGTCGGTGCTAAATGGTGACCAGTGTGAAATACGTTATTACCACTGAGTGTAGCGTCTGTACAAAGAAAGAACAGGTTCGGGGTGTATAGATTGAGGGAACTGTCGGTGCAATGTAGCAATCTTTGCAAAATAACGACAGAAAGCCCCAGAAAGAAAATGCTCGATTGACTGTGATGGGATATGGGAGCGGTGAGAACACTTGCATATGTTGAGAGCAGGAAGGTTATCACGTTATGTCTGGGAGGAAGACTGGATCGGCGATATTTCGGTAAACAGGTTCTGTTAGGGTAGGATTTTTGGCACTTACAAACTGAGACAACAAGAAAGTGGGCGTTAACTATTTCTGGGGCACTATAAAAATGGTTCAAATGGCTCTGAGCACTATGGGACTTAACGTCTAAGGTCATCAGTCCCCTAGAACTTAGAACTACTTAAACCTAACTAACCTAAGGACATCACACACATCCATGCCCGAAGCAGGATTCGAACCTGCGACCGTAGCAGTCACTCGGTTCCAGACTGTAGCGCCTTTAACCGCATGGCCACACCGGCCGGCAGGGGCACTATAAAATTAGGGAGAGCTGGACTAGGCAGATTTTTTTTTCACAAAGGAATGTGATGTAAGAACAATATTGAGAATGTTTTAGATGGCGATGTGTCAGTCACGCTGGGGCGGGTACGTGCGGTTGAACACGTGTGTCAACACCTTCTGTGCAATTCTGTCTTCAATGGTAAAGATAAGTGGAGCCTGGAGATGCCTCGAATATGAGACAGGCGTGAACACGCTTTGGAATGCTGTGACACTATAACGGTGACTGTATAGAGGCATGCAACTTTCACCGGTGTTCGACGACGTCGACTCGGGGACTGTGACGGAGCATGCGGATCCGAGCTGCGATTCCCTCACTTTGCGGGAGTTGTGGCGCGCGGCCCTAAATGGAGGTCTGTGAGTGCTTTGATAGCTGGCGGCTGCGTCGACCGTACGCTCGATGACGTCATCATCGGTGTCGAGCGGATAGGAATTTCTCAGGTGTTACATATCAATGGGGGAGCCGCCACCTCATGCTTGCGGAAGCTGACCAGGGGCTTGTGCACGGTTTGATATCTGACTGATGCGTTACTTATAGCTACCTCCTGTGTCTACTGGACAGGGGCAGTGGACTGAGCTTGTGCGCGTTGATTGCATTATTTTGCGAGCGGCTCTGTAGGCCATGCTATGCGTTATTTGGACAGTTTACGAGTACTGAGCGTGCCTACACATCAGTGTGAAGAATTATTTAGGAGCAGTTTGCTATTGTGTACTAAAATTACGAGTTAGTTGCGTATCTGTGGGCTGTGCAACATGGCCCCAGGCACATCAGGGTGGATCTTTTGTATCAGTGTGATACATATACTCTATTGTTAAAATAGTTGTTTCAAAATAAATAGAGTGCAATGAATCCTTACTGTCCCCAGCAGCCCAGAGCAGGATGAGTCGTTTTGCCACTATTTTCCCTAACAATCTTGGTTTACTTCAGGAAACGGACGACAGCGTCCTCTGCTGGTGGTACTGAGTACTAGACCTCGTGGTGAACGCACTGTTTGCCACCGTCATGGAGAACTGTACTTGCGTCATCAGTTGGTGTCACAGTGGCGTCCTCTGGCGGCGATGAAATGTACTAAGCCAATTGGGGTCTGGATCTCGTGGTGAACCTACTAGGTGGCGCCATCTTAGATTACAGTACTTGTGTCATCACCTGATGTCACTACTGTGTCCTCTAGTGGTATCGATATGAACTAAGTCAGTTGGGCTATGGACTCAGTGGTAAATACACTTGGTGATGGTGCTGAGTCTAATTGTTTAAATAAAGACTGGTGTATTATTCCAACATTAGATGATTAGGAAACAGAGTATTTTAGATGGATTACTATTTTGACAATATAGAAGTTGTTTGGCTATCTGGACGTAAATGTACTGCATTATTTACAAGTGGTTCGCATGTCTGTAGGTTTTTCAATGCGTTATTTTTGACGGATTATAATTAGCAAGAGTGTGTGTAGAGCCTTATACATAAGTTACGTGGGAGTAGTTTGCAGCTCTGTATGCTGTAGGGAATGTCAGAGCGTGTGTTCTGTGATACATATACTCCATGTCTAAATAAAATGGGTACAGTACACTCCTTCCTCTCTCTATCAGCCTCGTGTGGGCTAAGTCCTTTTACCAGCAACCCCTAGGAAGAGGATGCCTCCTGGAGGCTTTGGTTACTGGTGGTAAGCTTTGTTTGCACCAACTGTCTTAGGTTGGTAGCAAAAGCCCAAGTGACCTTCCTTTACTGCCAGAATTCAAACTCGTCGCTGGTTCCTAGGAAGAGGTGGCAGTCTGGTCCTTGAAAAGTGGTTGAAACTAGGTAGTTGAAAGTATAGTGAACCCCTTCACTTACCCTATATGAATACACTGTTTACCACCGCCATATTGGATAATGGTACTTGCGTCATCACCTGACGTCACGATAGTGCCGTCTGCTGGTGGCTCTGTGTACTAAGTCAGTTGCAGTCCAGACCTCGTGGTGAACACATCTGCATGAAATTGTTTAAATAAAGACATATGTCCAAGTCCTTTTTCCACAAACTCTTAGGAGGAGGTGGCGGTCGGGTGACTTAGTAAGTGGATATAGGCCAAGTGAGCAATCTTCCAACGACTTTCTTTTCTTAGTAGAGATAAACGGGGTGTGGTGCATAATCCTGTTGGAATTTTAACTTCCCGCCTTTTTTCTGGGGGAGTGGAGGGGAGGGTTAGGTTAGAGGAGGTAGTCCAATTGATCTATCTTCCCGCCAAAATCCGCCATCTTGGATGGCATCATGTGCTGTTGCCAAGTCTGTATGTAGCCATCTTGGATGACGTCATCGCCGTCATCTTGGATATATTTGGCAACAATGGAATGTGGGGCCGCACCGCCCTTGTCCTGCTACTACTGTGGTGCTAGATATACGTGTCAAATTCTCAAATTTGAGGCCTGTGGCCTTCCTCTCGTAGAAGAGAACCCAGTGACAAGTACTCCAATCATGGCCACGTAATGTGCTCTTACAGCACACATATCAGAAGCTCATTGTCTCCACTACGTGAATAGCGAGAATCGGGAGATTTGAAGGTGATACGATCTCCAAACATATTTAAAATTCAAACCGTACATTTCTGTATAAAAATTATCAAAACATTATCTACTAAGTCCCCTCTACAACCCCTGAAAGCCTGGGATAGAAGTTTCGAAATATCTTGTACTTACGATCTTTGGAAAAGATAATTGTATTACGACATCTTTTCGATGTAACAACACTGTGTAATCCATTTTTGCTTAGGTTGGAACATCATACACTCTGAGAATCCAAAGAAAGATGTAGAAAATCCCTTTGAGCTGCGACTATTCGAATGTGAGATTTCATGTCTTGGAAAGTACGAGAGTGATTTACGCCTAACGACCTTTCCAGACAACTGTGACCTTTGGTTTATTCAAATATACAAAGAAGTGACATTCAATGTACTGAACATAAAATGTAAAGCTGTCATCAACCCAAAGCCTGGTATGAACACAACAGTCTTATACCAAGCTTGGGTATATTAGAGGTATTTCCCTCTCTCGCATCTCTGAAGAGACATACAGGGGCAGTTGTAGGAAGATGTACAGGTTGATGTGGAGCCCACATCACAATGTAGCCTGCCAAACATGACCTCTGACAAACATTGTCAGAGGGGAAAGAAGTGATAACCGACACATAAAAATCCTAGGATTTTCCGGCGACCGAACTCGAGACCTGTGGATTCTTGATCTAGCACTTTACTAATTTCTTTCTATTTATTATTATTCTTTCCTGTCATATAATTGCTACGTTCAACTTGAAAAACTGTAGTTGCAGGAAAACGTCGTTGAAGAAACATGTGCTACAGATTTTTGATAAAACAAGAATTAGAAAAATTAAAAAAAACGTTACATCCAGACACAGAATCGAAGTCTCGAACTCGAACTCTCTAAAGTTTAATTGTACCCACTGCCCTCCCTTTCTTTCTTTTTGTTTTTCTACTTTTTTTCATTCTACACTGGCTTTTTCCTTAATTAACTAAATACTTTTTCTTTAAAACTAACTAAAAACTTATATTTCTTAAAACCAAAACCTTATTCTTTTAAGTGTGTGTTATCATTTGATTTATAAGCCATCATTTTCATTTTTCCCAAAACTTCTTCTTAAAAGTTGACTTTTTTCTTCATATCAAGTAAATTAATGTAATTGAAATTCGCAAATTAAAAGGTCCTTTAATGCTAAATGATTAATAAATTAATTAATGATTAGTTACCTGTCACCAATTACTTAAATTACGTAATTGAGGTCATATAGCTTAATTTGCATAACTATGCATGATATAAACTTCTTTCTGTTTCAGTAAAGAAATAAGTAAGGTACTACAATTGATACAGTTTTTATTACTGTATGAAGTAAAATCCATCTCTCGGTTCTTATGGAAGTGAATGAACCCATTCTTCTTGAGTTCAGTAAGAAATGGCTCTGAGCACTATGGGACGTAACATGTATGGTCATCAGTCCCCTAGAACTTAGAACTACTTAAACCTAACTAACCTAAGGACATCACACAACACCCAGCCATCACGAGGCAGAGAAAATCCCTGACCCCCGCCGGGAATCGAACCCGGGAACCCGGGCGCGGGAAGCGAGAACGCTACCGCACGACCACGAGCTGCGGGCGAGTTCAGTAATATAGAAACTTTATTCCCCTTCTTGTGATAACACAATAACAAAAAATTCCGAAGACATATATGTTGTTTCGTATGTTTGGTTACACAGTGTCAATGTTCCAATATATAAGTTACATATTCCAATAGTTTTGGCTCTTCTTCTGTCATCACGAAATAATGAACCAGGTGTAACTCTTATTCTTTATAGAAATGTATGATTTCCAATCAGATTTTATAACATCTTCGATCAGTATAGATGTCTCGGTTGTCCATTAATGACAACGCTATTTCTTAGTCCGCTTCGGTATGCGTTTGCGAACACTGCATATGAAAACTGAAACGTGGCAAGCATTTTGCATGCCGGTTTAATTAATAATTAGAATATGTTTATCGTTCTGAGACTGACAACAGAGAAATTCGATATGGAAATTCTTATTGGTATCATGGAACAAGGTGACTGACAGTAGCGTGCCCTTTGTAATTTGCATGTCGCATTTTATTAGTTCGTTGGAGGTTTTTAACGGATTATGAATGTCTGGGACGCGTGCGAATGTGCAGCGGATTCGATACAGAACGAAAGGAAATGTTTCGACCGAACAGGTCGGAGACCGCAGCCTGCGTGGCGTGAGATTCTGGGAAGTGAGGTCGGGCCCGAACCTATAGGGGTTGGCATGCATTATCCTCCCACAACGTTCGCTGGCGGCATCGGGCTGTACTTCACCGCGTGCAGAAATTGGGGACGTCTTTTCCATATTTTTCTAGTTTCTTTTGGAGATAAGTATCTGCCGCTTGTAGAAAGCGCGGGTCACCGGAAAGAAACTCCAGCCTCCTAGCACTGCTCTCTAAATTTCTAGAAACCGGCTGCGCGTCTATAGAGATTGGGGAGAGAACGTGCGATTGGCGTAAAGAATCACATGGCAGAACTGAAATGAATACTTTTTGGTAGTAGGGGCGAGTTTCCCATTGTTATTGGAGGTCCGAAAGGACGCGCTATGTTTGGCGGGATTCTCTGATCGAGGGAATCCTCGTGGTTGGACCGCAGTGATTCGTGATTTTGCAATTGGCGACAGGACCCGTTTTAGCTGCAAGGAATACATAGGGCGTAAGTGAGCGCCGTATGATAATTACTGGCTGGTAGGATGCGAAGGCGTCCCCATCCGAGACGTAGTGGTCGGTAGGACGAGGAGGTGTCTGCACAGGAGAAGCACTTGCGAGTAGGACGCAAAAGTCTCTTGATCAACTTGAAACGTCCCATTAGAACAACTATACATGACTGTGTTTAAACTGACACACAATATTTTTAGCGCAACGCAATCTGACTTTCAAAAATCCCTACAAAAATGGCCCTGACTAACATTAACCTATACCTTTCACAAATCACTTACCTCACACAAATCTTCGTTACTCGAACTACTGCAATACAGCGAGCGCCACTACTGCCAGCTAAATAAAAGATTCAAACTACGGGAGGCACTGATAGGCATAGTTAGCAAATGAAATATTTTAATAGAGAACAGACAATGTATTTACCTTAATAGTGTTGAAAAATCATAATACACATAGCAGTTCATGACATCCAGTCTTACAAATTTCAAAACTCCTCCATTTCTCTCCCCACATCCATCACTGCTGGCGGCTCACCTCCAACTGCGCAACGCTACGCGCTGTTCACATCCATCTGCCCAACACTACAATGGCAGACAACAATGCAAACTAGCCACAGACTGCACACAGCACAGCCAGTGATTTTCATACAGAGCGCTACGTGGCGTTACCAATAAGAAAACCTAAACAGCCTAGTTACATAGCCCCCATGCTCCCCACAAAAAATTTTACAAATTGTTTTTGGTAGTGGCCAATACAGATTTGAAAAAAATTTTCCTAATTACAATAACAAAGAAATCAAATGCACACACTTATTGATACAATGTTGGTCAAAAGCTAAAATTTTCTCACAGTCCATAAAGACAGTCCTGATCATTCATCACAGTAAAACTGCCGTTTCTTTTCTCAAAGTCTGAGCAGTAAAAGACAATGCACACAGAAGTAATGGGTTTCCATGCAGTCTTGAAGAAGTAGTGTTGTCCTTCCAACGGAAAGACAGTGCTTACTCTTGGCATGCAGATAGGTAATGGGCCACAACAGAGCAAACCCACAGCAGAGTCAGTCCAAGTTCAAGAATATTGGTAGGTAGGTCATCACAGAGTAGAGCCACTGTAGTCCTGGTAGAAAGTATGGTATTGGTGCGCCACCAGAGGTGCAGACCCACTGCAGTCCTTGTAGAAATAATGGTATTGGTGGGTCATCAAAGGTGCAGACCCACTGTAGTCCTTGTAGAGACGGCCAGCAGCCATCTATTGCGACTGTGCAGGTGCACAATCACCATCGAAGAGTCTTGCGGAGAATATAGCAAGTCCATATACCACCACTTGTGCACTCACAAAGTTTTTTTTTTTTGTCCTTAGAACCAGCAATGCTGTTAACCGGTCCCTTGCTGAATTATTAACACACGTGCAAACACTATCAGTCCCTACTTCTCACAAATTGTCCATATACTATGACCAACAGAAACGTGTGCAGTGAAATGTAACTTACAAGTTACTTAATTCGATGAACTGGTGTCAATTACAATTTTATAACATAAGAATACAATAACAAAGGTACAAAATACATCATTAAAAACATAATAATACAGATAACATTTGTAGTAATAGGGGCTTTACAAAAGAATAGGAATAAACATGTACATCAGTTTTACAAGAATTATGACATAAGTACATATATAAAATAATGAGAATAGTTTTCGAAACATTAATTTCACACATGAGCATTAAAACAGAACAGAATAAATAATGTCCAAACATCTTTACAAAGAAAATAACTTAGTATTTGAAAAATTCTACAACATAAATCTTATTAGCTAAACACATAAAGACAGGAAAAAGACAAATTCACATAGTGTAATAACACAAAAATACAGGACAGGGTTTGTTTTCAGTGTAACATTTGGTACTGCAGTCCAACCCAAAACGTCATTCCATAGATATTTCGTCTTATCTCAACATTTGTTTCCACCAAAAAAAAAAAAATCCTATCCAAGCATGCTTTCTGTATTTACATGTTCACATATTTCTTACCTCATTATTTATTTTCCATTATCTTACCTCATCATTTATTTCCAAGAAAATCCTACCTAAACCTGTTGTCCCTAAACCCTAATATTTGTTCATATCCTCTTTCAGAATCCTTTTTTGGCCAAACCATTTTCTTATAGCTTCTCAATTCATTTCATCCAATTCATCACAACTCGTTCTCATATATAGTCTACCCCCTCTTAAGCTAACTTAAATCTACTGAGCTCAGATGCTAAACTAAAGGACGAGGTAATGCAGTAGCGCAAAACAATTAACACAAACAGCAATGACAAAAAAATGGAAATTGGCAAAGCAATTGCAATATTACAACTAATGTAAGGCACTGTGCAGCAAACAAGAAAAATAAATCCGTAGGAAAACTGGCTTAACAGAGTAATACAAAGTCAAATTCAGTAACACTATGCCTGGCAAACAGCAGCAGCAAATGCAATAACTTATATCTAAACATGACAAAGCTCAAGCAGAAAAAATATTACAGTAAAAATGGCCATGTTTAATACCTATGTCACATCTTAACACTAGGGTGATGCATCATGAGAACTTACTCTGGCAGACAAGTTACGAAATTGTAAAAAAAATTATTTATGCAGTTCCTGTGAAGGGAAATGTCTATTTATGTTCCCTCGTTTTCTTGGAAGTAGATCATAATTTTTTTACTGGATCTGTAGGCATAAAGTAACTATATTAGTACATCTATTAAATTTTATTTTAACCAATGCTGCAGTGCAGCTAGAAACTAGATATTAAACAAAATAGGCAAAGCAAGGCGTGAAACGTCATTCGCTAGCCATAAGGCATTTCATAATGCAGTAAACAATCTTCCAACTAGCAAGACAATAGACATGAAATGTTTCTCATCATTTCATTTCAGTAAATATCATAAATTAAGAACTCTACAGTGTAATCATGTTTTCAAGTTTGAGGGTGTCGTATTTACGATGCTTTCTACAAAGGAATGTCAATAGCGAGGATAATGGCTTTTTTTTTCTCCACCTGTGCCTCTGAAAGGCACACACTAATGGCTTTTTTCCAGGCATCTGTCATGCAGCTGGGTGCCCACGACACATTACATGAAGGTGGTCACTTAACTTTCTTACCGAAATATTTACGCCAGCAGTTTCTGCTACAGTGACAGTCTCATATCAAAATATTTCACAGGTCAAGAATTTGTGTTACAAATTTGTAGAAACAAAATCCTATTGATATAACAGTGTGCAAAAAATTTTCGTCGGCATTGTAGTAATACATTCACGCATTTACATACATTTCATAACTCTTAAAGTACAATTCTTGGTTTCCAACAACCTTTTTACAAACCAGAGTCCCTAACCACTACTCATTATTCCTTACCTTATTTGTCGACACTTCTTCAATATTTCATCATAACAGATATGTAGCATAATCAAATAACTCATATAGCATCAGTATATTGATCATAAACGTACCGCAACAGCATAATACACATAGTCATCGTAATAATAACGTCATAACACCTCAGTAAACTTTCAAAATCGTCGTAGCTTCCTCCAATAATTTCAAAACCTAAAAGAAATTCTCTGCTCATGTCAAAAGTGTCATCTGCCTCAAATGTACTTTAAAAATCATGATCCCATACCAAATACATCATTCAAAGGTCTCATAGTATCACAATGGTTCTGAAAAAATAAGAACATTTCACAAAGTACAGACAAAATACAATTTCATAAGTGTGAAGTTATCCAACCGTGTAATTATGTAAACATCTGTCACTGATGTAGTAAAAAAACAATGTTTGTCTCTCAGTTAAATGATCAGATAGCTGTGTAATTTATGTGTTAGAGAAATATGGTACCGATGTGTAAAGTTGTAAAAGCAAATACCGTATTAGTTAGGGCTCCTTGTGCTTGCCAGACACATGGTACACAAAGTAGGCGTGTACTCCCTGAGGATTAATGGAATTATACCCTCAGGTGTTACAGATTACAGCAATGGAATGAAATGTATCACGGAAAACCTTTGTAATTCAAAAATTTTGAAAAATAAATGGTTCAAGTACCTAATTATTCACTCAAATGCGTGTCTTGTAGCGCTAAATGTGCGTCTTGTTGTAAGATAATTCTGTGGAAGTGTCGTAGTTATCGTCCTCTGTAAGCAAAGTTCTGCTGAAGTCAATGTACTTACCTCGTAATAAACGAAGTGAATTGCTTTACGTATAGATATCTTAGTTATTACGCTTATTGCCGTGATGAAGGAAGTACTGTGCTGTAATGTATTGTTGTGCTATGGAAAAGGCTGTCTCATTGTAGCTATACCACAAAAGTTACTACTAAAACATGTTTTACTTTCCAGAATAATTCAGAAAAACTGTGCAGATATAAAACAGATACACCGCAAAAGCAACATTGTAAATTGTCACTCATTAGTAGCGTCGTGATAAAATCATGTAGTTGTCACATAAACTAACCACTGTGTCATCTGGTATCTCACAGAAAGTACTTTAAATCCAGAATGTATCTTCAAGTCAACCAAAATGTTGCATTAAAATCTCATTAGCAGTACCAGTATATGTCCTAAGTATGTAAGCCTGATAGTCGTTACGTAATCGTGCAACTAACAAGCAAGAATGTATAAATACAACACTGTGTCGTCTGTTCACTATAACAATGCATTCGTAATTTCTGTTTAAAAATGTTCCCTAGGTTCTAGACTGGATATTTAACTTCAAACATTGTTGCATGTTAACAATTTCTTAAGTCTGACAAAGCATACTAGAAATGTGAAGTGAAAAGTTTTATGGCAAAGACAAAGTTAAAAAGCAGATTATCTTTCAATAAACGGTTTTACATGTGAAATGTGGTGTAAACCTTTACTCTTCCTAGTATGCAGAGTTTCAACTTCAACACAATTATCATGTGGTATACGTCGGATTCTGTAAGGTCCATTGTAAACTAGAAAGAATTTGTGACTCAAGTGTTTCTTCTTGTGTGACAATGAATGAGCTTTAATGAGAACTTTCTGACCAATATATAATTTCTTTGCATTTGCTTTGTCGTGTAGTTTTCTCCTTTTGTCTCCTGCAGATTTTATATTTTTAATAGCTAAATCAATTATGTCTTTGTGTCGAAGTTTACGTGTATTCGGAAAAGGTACAAGCTCTCTGATTCTGTTCGGTGGTTCTTCATTCTTTAGTACAAGAGTAGGTGGTAAAGCAGTGGAGTCGTGAGGCATTTCATTCAGCACGTTTTGAAATAAGTGTAAATATCTGTCCCAATGCTGATGCTTTCTGTGACAATAAAGTCTGCAAAGCTTATTGATTTCTTTCATAATCCGTTCAGACGGTTTACAATGTGGTGAGTACAATGAAATAAAAACAGGTTTGATTTTATGATTCCGAAGCATGCATGACCAAACAGCAGATCTGAATTGCGGTCCGTTATCTGAAATGACTTTACTAACGTGTCCAACTCCACGTAAGAAATTTTGAACAAAGGCGTTGGATACAGACCGTCTAGTGGCTTTACGTAACGGAGTGAAAGAAACAAATTTTGAAGTAAGTTCTACAGCGACTAGAACGTACGAAAATCCATTCGATGTTCTGACAAGGAGTCCCAAGAGATCAACAGCAGCAAATTCTTTTAATTTAGAAGGAATGATAGGAAACAACGGAGCACGATGTGAGATAGTAGATGGTTTCGCCTTTTGACAAAGTTTACAAATAGACAAGACTCTTCGAATTCTCTTTTCCATATTGTTAAAATAACAAGTCGTTCGAAGAATATGATAACATTTTCGTGGACCAAAATGTGCGTAGCTGAAATGAATGTACCAAATGAGCTTATTAACAAAATCGTCTGGAATACAAAGTACCCATAGCTTGTCATCAACAGTGCAGCGTTTGAAGCGTATGTTGTTTCTAACCAGATAATAATGCCGAATTTGAGTGTGCGGCTTTTCATGCCATTTACTTTTGATGTCTTTCCAAATCGGATCTTTATCTTGTTCATGATGATGGTGATGTGGTGGTGAAGTTTTCAAAGGCGACTTTCTGAATGTAAAGAATACTGAAATTTTTCTCGAGGTTGCCTTCTGTGTTACTTTTCTCAAGCCCAGCCGGTGCGCGTGACAGTGCGTCCGCAACAATGTTCTCCTTGCCGGGAATGTAGACTATTGTGAAGCGGAATTCTTGCAGAAACAATGCCCAACGTTTTAACCTGTCATGATTTAATTTTGAAGACATAAGAAATTGTAATGCACGATGATCACTGTATACTTTTACGTGCTTACCAGAAAGAAAGAAACGGAATTTGTTAAATGCCCAAACGATAGCTAAAGCTTCTAATTCAGTAACGGAATTTTTTTTTTCAGATTTTGTTAGCACTCGGCTAGCAAAAGCAATGGTTTACTGAACAGTAATGTAATTTTCTATGGCTTCTTGAAATAAATGGGCACCAAGACCGACTTTAGAAGAATCTGTGCTAAGGCAAAAGTCTTGTGAGAGATATGGATGAGCTAGTATTGGCACGTTAAGTAGCGATTGTTTCAAAGAATTGAATTCCAACTGTGCTTGTTCGTCCCAGTTCCAAATAGTATTCTTTCCAGTGAGAGAACAAAGTTTTGGTGTAACTAGAATTTGCATATTCAGAAAACGACGGTAAAAATTGACTAGACCTAGAAAACTGCGAACTTGTCTTTTTGTGGATGGAACTGGAATGGCTCTGATTGCTTCTAACTTTTCAGGATCCAGCTGAATGCCTTCAGAAGAAATAATATGTCCCAAAAACCTCACTTTTGACCTACCGAATTCAGACTTTTCCAAGTTAACTGTAATTCCAGATTCTGCAAAAATACGTAACAAACTGTTGAGGATGCGATTATGTTGTTCCCATGAGGCTTCTGCTATTAGAATATCATCCACATATAAGGTGATGTGACGTTTTAAGAAATCAGGTAATATGGAATTTAGCCCGCGAATGAACGCTGCCGAAGAAATGTTCAAACCAAAAGGAAGTTTCCGAAATTGATAACAAACGCCGAAACAAAGAAAAGCTGTGTATTTTCTACATTCTGAATGAAGTTCGATCTGATAAAAGCTGGATCTGAGAGCAATGGAAGACAAGACTTTTACACCATTAAAATTTTGAAGAAGTTCTTCCATCGTCTGTGGCCTGTCTGTTTCACGAATGATGATAGTATTGATTTGTCTCGAATCTAAGACAAGCCTGATCGATCCATTTTTTTTCTCAACACCATGTAATGGATTGTTGTATGAGCTTACTGCAGGCTCAATAGTGCCCTCGTTAAGCATAGATTGTATTTCTGTTCTAACACGGTCCCTATAATGCGCCGGAATTACGTATGGTATAACACAAAATTTAGTATGCTCACGAACACGAAATTGGTATTGAAATCCCTTGATTGTTCCTGTTTTGTGAGTAAAAACTGTGGAATGTGCTTGTAAAATCTCAAAAAGGTCTTGCCTATCAGTGTCATTACAATTCTCAATTGTTCGAATTTTATTCTGAATTAACTCATTAGTATCAAATATGTCATCGATATCATCTCTGTCAGTACTTGCAGAGTGATTGTTAGTGTCTAGTTCCGTAGAAAATTCCGAACTGTTGTCTAACAGAAGGTAAAGCCGATTAATTTCCTCGTCATGGTTTGAGAGCCAATCTTCAAATTTCAAAGCTATTGACTTACCTTCTTTCTCTAAACTTATTTCAGCATCGTGAAAGTTTAAGATTGCTTTGTATTCATTCAAAAAGTCCACTCCCAATATAATTTCCGTCGACAATAATGGAACAATGAGAAAGTTCATAGAGAAGCTGTGGCTTTGACAAAAGAATTCTAAGTTGGTTTGTTGGCGTACATCTACACTTTTTCCAACGATTGCACCTTGTAATTTAATCTTACGTAACGGAAGTGTGGGGCAATCGTTCGATTTGTAGCATTTGCTAAAGGCTGTTTCACTAATTACTTAAATGGGACTGCCAGAGTCAAGTACTGCAGTAAATTTTACGTAATTTACTGTAATGTGAATCACAGGATAAGCAATGTTGTTATGTTTTACGTCGTGTTCCTGGAGTAAGATGCCCCTAATGTCTTCCATTTTTACGTAATTACTAGCTACGACAGCTGCATCGTCAGTTTCATACGTACGTTTTGTGGCTGCCAGCGGTATGAGTCATTGCCTATTGTCTCTTTGTTGGCGCGCGTCTTTATTGGGATTTGGAGACCTAACTTCTACAAATTCACCTTGTCGAGAGAGCCCTGTTCTGTTTGAATCCCGCCAGTTCTGATGCAATTCAGGTCTGTCGTTACGATCATATCGTCTGTCGTCATGTCGGTAGATTCCATAGTTTCTTTTTTGTCGGTCACGTGGTGGAGAATTTCTCCCTGAATCGTAACTGCGCGCTGGACCGTTGCGTCTAAAGTTATTCTGTCTCCCCTGATAATATTTATTTTGGTTCCCATATTGTCTGTTCCTCTGATTGTCTCTGTGATAGTCATTACCGCGGAGAGGTGATCTTTCCCTGTAATTATTACTACTCTGCCAACGGTTGTCATACGGGTGGTGTCTGTTTTGGTCATGATTTGTGTTGTGAGAATAGCCTTGTCGTGTCCAGTTATTGCTTTCATCGTGGAATTGCAACGGATGTGACCTGTGATTGTTGTGTTCCTGTTTTCGCGTTCCGCGATTGTCAGTGTCAATTTCTAATTCTTGTAAGAGTCCCTGAAAAGCTTCAATGTCGTCTTTGCAACGTCCTGCCAAAATAATATGCCGTAAATGTTCAGGTAATTTGATTAAGCAAATGCGGATGAGTTCTGAGGGGCTGTATGGGTTTGACAGGTACTGATTCTTGTGCAACATGTCTTCAAAATATTTCACAGGACTGGAAAATTCAGATTGTTCTAAATGTTTCATCATCATGATGCCATGTTTTACTCGGTCTTGTGTGACTTGAGACCAACATGCTGAGAGGAAGGCATAGTAAAATTCTCCTTCACTGTGGCAATCGTGAATGACCGATCGCATTCTTACAGCTGGTTCATTCTCTAAGTAGCCACACATAAATTCTAAGTGTTCTAATGACCAGTTGGGAGGAAAACAATGAGAGAATTGATGAAGCCACGCTTGTGGATGAATGTCGTTGCCAGAATTCTGAAATGTTTTGAATTTACGTGTAGGAATGAACAGCTTATAGTCAAAATCATCATGTCGGCGAGTCGCATGTCGGTCATTGTTACATCGTTTCGGCCGTTCCATCTCAAAATTCGGTGTACCTTGCCAATTTCTTTCATAATTTCCGAAGTGCCCTGTGTTATTATTTTGTGGCTGTTCCGTATTTCTATGTCCCTCTTCCCGTATTGGAGCGCGAGTGTCCTCTTAAATACGTAATTCTTGTATTACCTGTGTCAGCTGATCTTGTACTTCCCGGATATCTCTTTGGTGTTGCGTATTAATTTGATTCAGATTTTGTTAGAATTTCCTAATTTGTTCGCACTCTTCTGTGTCATTCAGATTATCATCTACCTTCGTAGATAAGTTATTTAGCTGATCCGAAAGTTCAACTACTTTCTCTGATAATGAACTAATTTCCTCCATGTGTCTTTCTGAACCAATTGTCAGAGTATCTACTGTGTCCTTTAATTTTTGTTGAGTTTTTGCAAGTTGCGTAACCGAATCGGTAGATGCAACTGAGTCAATTTTAGCTTGCAGTGTCGCATGATTTTGATGAACAATAGTTTGCAGTTTTTTTATGGCTGCTTCGTGATTCTGTAATACATTTTCATGCCGCAAAAAAATAGGTTGAAAATGCTCACAAATCTGTGTTTTTACGTCATTACAGACTTTTTGACATTTAGATTCAACGTTATGTAACTCAGTAGTTAAATCTTCACGTGTTTGTTCAAGTGTGGTGTCTAACTTTTGAAGCTTTTGCTGTGTTTGTCTCTGATTTTGTTCCATTGTGTCTAACTGTTGCTGTGTTTGTCTCTGATTTTGTTCCATTGTGTCGTACTTTTGAAGATTTTGTTCCATTGTGTCTAACTTTTGTGTCTAACTTTTGTCCCATTTGTTGCATTAATTGTAATAACAATGCACTGGTGTCAGAAACATGTTCCTCAGTGCTATTCGGCAATGCATTTGAACCGGCAATATTCGCAGTTTGAAAAGCAGAAAATGTGTCTTGACTTATTTGAGAAAACGGTGAGGACGCAAAACCTGAATCTACAGTATTTGCAAGATTGTGTCCTGTCATTTCGGATTCCTGAGGCAAGCTGTTGCCGACCGATCGATCGATAATGCTTCCCTGTTCACTAACCGTTTCACTGTCTACACCATTGTTTGCAGCCCGCTCCATTTCTCTATGTAAAATTACCAAATTACTACTTTGAACATTAGTTAATTCATTACGCGGTGGCGCTAACACACTGCTTTCGTCTTCACTGTCATTTCTCAGTTTACTTTGGAGCCTTGTATTACGTTTTTCACACGCCATTATTGTCACAATATTTCATACTATAACACAGAAAAGCACAATTTGAAGAGCAAAAATAAGAGAACACATTAACGTAGCACTGAAAATAATATCTCGTTAATTGCAAGCGCAGCTGCGAAATACTTGCTACAAATCTACATGCATGCCACAACTGTTTTACTGTACAACAATGAAAAACTACAACTACAAAGGAAATTCTCTCTATAATTACGCACTAGCAATAAACAAAAGCTACACTAATTACACAAACTGCAAGAAATAATCAGAAGATTCCAGTCAGGTATCCTCGGCTAAGGGTCGACACATGAAACGTCCCCTTAGAAAAATTATACATGACTGTGCTTGAACTGACACACAATATTTTTAGCGCAACGCAATCTGACTTTCAAAAATCCCTACAAAAGAATGGCCCTGACTAACATTAACCTATACCTCTCACAAATCACTTACCTCACAAAAATCTTCGTTACTCGAACTACTGCAATACAGCGAGCGCCACTACTGCCAGCTAAATAAAAGATTCAAACTACGGAAGGCACTAACTACTGATAGGCATAGTTAGCAAATGAAAGATTTTAATAGAGAACAGACAATGTATTTACCTTAATAGTGTTGAAAAATCATAATACATATAGCAGTTCATGACATCCAGTCTTACAAATTTCAAAACTCCTCCATTTCTCTCCCCACATCCATCACTGCTGGCGGCTCACCTCCAACTGCGCAACGCAACGCGCTGTTCACTTTCAGCTGCCCAACACTACAATGGCAGACCACAATGCAAACTAGCCACAGACTGCACACAGCACAGCCAGTAATTTTCATACAGAGCGCTACGTGGCGTTACGAATAAGAAAACCTAAACAGCCTACTTACAAACTCCGTGTAGCAGCGTGATTTCACGGTCTTTGCTACAGTGACCATAATTGGCAGCACCGGCAGAGTAGTTAGGTTGATTTGACACTTGAGGAATCCAGAACGATCACCTGTCTCATCTCCTTTGCACTTGTAGTGAATGTGTAGTCTTCTGGATTTTTAATCGCCATCTTCCACACATTGCTCCGATCAAACTTTATGGGATTTAATACACTCCTGGAAATGGAAAAAAGAACACATTGACACCGGTGTGTCAGACCCACCATACTTGCTCCGGACACTGCGAGAGGGCTGTACAAGCAATGATCACACGCACGGCAGAGCGGACACACCAGGAAACGCGGTGTTGGCCGTCGAATGGCGCTAGCTGCGCAGCATTTGTGCACCGCCGCCGTCAGTGTCAGCCAGTTTGCCGTGGCATACGGAGCTCCATCGCAGTCTTTAACACTGGTAGCATGCCGCGACAGCGTGGACGTGAAACGTATGTGCAGTTGACGGACTTTGAGCGAGGGCGTATAGTGGGCATGCGGGAGGCCGGGTGGACGTACCGCCGAATTGCTCAACACGTGGGGCGTGAGGTCTCCACAGTACATCGATGTTGTCACCAGTGGTCGGCGGAAGGTGCACGTGCCCGTCGACCTGGGACCGGACCGCAGCGACGCACGGATGCACGCCAAGACCGTAGGATCCTACGGAGTGCCGTGGGGGACCGCACCGCCACTTCCCAGCAAATTAGGGACACTGTTGCTCCTGGGGTATCGGCGAGGACCATTCGCAACCGTCTCCATGAAGCTGGGCTACGGTCCCGCACACCGTTAGGCCGTCTTCCGCTCACGCCCCGACATCGTGCAGCCCGCCTCCAGTGGTGTCGCGACAGGCGTGAATGGAGGGACGAATGGAGACGTGTCGTCTTCAGCGATGAGAGTCACCTCTGTCTTGGTGCCAATGATGGTCGTATGCGTGTTTGGCACCGTGCAGGTGAGCGCCACAGTCAGGACTGCATACGACCGAGGCACACAGGGCCAACACCGGGCATCATGGTGTGGGGAGCGATCTCCTACACTGGCCGTACACCACTGGTGATCGTCGAGGGGACACTGAATAGTGCACGGTACATCCAAACCGTCATCGAACCCATCGTTCTACCATTCCTAGACCGGCAAGGGAACTTGCTGTTCCAACAGGACAATGCACGTCCGCATGTATCCCGTGCCACCCAACGTGCTCTAGAAGGTGTAAGTCAACTACCCTGGCCAGCAAGATCTCCGGATCTGTCCCCCATTGAGCATTTTTGGGACTGGATGAAGCGTCGTCTCACGCGGTCTGCACGTCCAGCACGAACGCTGGTCCAACTGAGGCGCCAGGTGGAAATGGCATGGCAAGCCGTTCCACAGGACTACATCCAGCATCTCTACGATCGTCTCCATGGGAGAATATCAGCCTGCATTGCTGCGAAAGGTGGATATACACTGTACTAGTGCCGACATTGTGCATGCTCTGTTGCCTGTGTCTATGTGCCTGTGGTTTTGTCAGTGTGATCATGTGATGTATCTGACCCCAGGAATGTGTCAATAAAGTTTCCCCTTCCTGGGACAATGAATTCACGGTGTTCTTATTTCAATTTCCAGGAGTGTAGTTTTCAGTTGTCACTGAACATCAGGAGAGAGTAAATTCTCAAGAGAACAAGAAGTAACAACTGAGAGGGGAGTGACACTGCTTTCATTTAACATTTATATGAATTTGGATAGAGCTAAATATCACAGGTTTTGATTATTTATTAATATGTTGCTCTCGTAAATCTGTTTATGAATAAATGTAAATATTGAGTTTAATCATTGTTTCTGATCGACATTTTCGCATACATTAAGTTGTAGGCTTCTAATTTACATCCTGGAAGATATTAGCAATCAGCTCAAAATCGTCACCAACATACTATTCCTGTCAGATAGCGATAGTCGGAATGATATATTTGTTTTGCAAATTCCCCACTTTAAAAGCTTGGACTAGGGCCTTAATTTTCGAGTTATCGATTTTAACTTTACGCAAAAGCGTGTAGAGTTCAGTTGTTAAAGAGGTGACCTGCCCACAATTAATTTTGGAGGGTTCAGGGAAAATCGTCAGCGCACAGTTTTGAAAAATATGTGCTAACGCAGCGACAGTGTTATGCTTTCCACAGTGCGGGTTCGGCCTGAGATTCATCTTATACTGATTGTAAAAGGAAGATGGAAGACTGGGTTTAACGACCCGACGGCATCGAAGTCATTAGAGACGGAACACAACCTCGGAATGTGCCAAGGATGGGGAAGGAAATCGGCCGTGCCCTTTCAAAGGAACCATCCCGGCAATCACCTGGAGTGCTCTAGGGAAATCACGGAAAACCAAAATTCTGATGGCCGGACGCGGGTTTCAACAATCGTCGTCCCGAATACGCGTCCAGCGTGGTAACCACTGCGCCAGCTCGCTCGGGTATGCTGTTTGTCACTTGTGTCATATCGTCTACTACGTGGTATCATAGTACAACCAGGTTGAAACATAGCGTGGGATTATACTTTCCCCTAAAAATTTTGAGTTTCTGTGAGAGTATTTCTCTGCGATCTGGTTAACAGTGCATGAATTTGTGGTGACTGGTATTAAGATTTTGTGCTTTTGTGGGCTCTCTTGCAGGTAACTGATTTCCGTGAACTATCGACGAATGATTTAAAATCCCATGTCGTCGTGGTCGATGTTCGTTGGTGAAGTCCTGTTGTTAGGATGTAAAATAGCAAATAATTTTCTTTGTAATGCTTGTCCGTGATTGTATGAGATTGGATGATCCCCCTGTCTGCCCTTGAGTCACCTTAAGGCTGTTGTCTTTTAGCTAACTTTAATGAGACTCCTTTTCCAGGTATACTAAGAGGCGAAGGCTAATATTTTATTTTCTGTATTCTTTGTAATGAGAAGTATACCAGGCAAGTGGTATCATGTGAGTATGGAGAAAGGTGACCCTCTGTATTCGGTCAAAATTCCTTATACTGTTCTCTCTGATCGTATTACGTAGTGAGCTAAGTTTCATTTCCCCATTCAGTTTGAAGATACCCTCTGCGATTCTGGGCAACGTGATTCCTAGAAGTTTCATCTCTTTGGTGAGCTGTAGGCAGATTTTGTCTACCTATTAAAATTTGGGAGCCTAGAAGCATTATTATTTATCGGTCGGAACTGAGTTTTAGTCTGGTCACATCTACATATTATTTTATTACTCATCCAACAGTGCCTCTCTCTTCTCCGGAACTGACGATCACATTCACGTCATCTGCGTAAGCTTTGCGCATTGCTTTTCTTTAAAGTGTCTGAAAGTCTTCTAGGGAACTACTGAAATTATTACACTACTGGCCATTAATGTTGCTATACCACGAACATGACGTGCTACAGACGCGAAATGTAACCAACAGGAAGAAGATGCTGTGATATGCAAATAATCAGCCTTTCAGAACATTCACACATGGATGGCGCCGGTGGCGACACCTGCAACGTGCTGACATGAGGAAAGTTTCCAACCGATTTCTCATACACAAACAGCAGTTCACCGGCGTTGCCTGGTGAAACGTTGTTGTGTGCCTCGTGTAAGGAGGAGAAATGCGTACCATTTACTTTGACAAAGGTCGGATTGTAGCCTAACGCGATTGCGGTTTTTCGTATCGCGACATTGCTGCTCGCGTTGGTCGAGATCCAATGACTGTTAGCAGAATATGGAATCGGTGGGTTCAGAAGGGTAATACGGAACGCCGTGCTGGGTCCAAACGGCCTCGTATCACTAGCAGTCGAGATGACAGGCATCTTATCTTCATGGCTGTAACGGATCGTGCAGCCACGCCTCGATCTCTGAGTCAACAGATGGGGACCTTTGCAAGACAACAACCATCTGCACGATTAGTTCGACACGTTTGCATCAGCATGGACTATCAGCTGGGAGATCATGGCTGCGGTTACCCTTGACGCTGCATCACAGACAGGAGCGCTTGCGGTGGTGTACTCAACGACGAACCTGGGTGCGCGAATGGCAAACCGTCATTTCTTGGATGAATCCAGGTTCTTTTTACAGCATCATAATTGTCGCATCCGTGTTTGGCGACATCGCGGTGGACGCACATTGGAAGCATCTATTTGTCATCGTCATACTGACGTATCACCCGGCGTGATGGTATGGAGTGCCATTGGTTACACGTCTCTGTTACCTCTTGTTCGCATTGACGGCACTTTGAACAGTGGACGTTACATTTCAGATATGTTATGACCCATGGCTCTACCCTTCATTCGATCCCTGCGAAACCCTACATTTCAGCAGGATAATGCACGACCGCATGTTGGAGGTCCTGTGCGGGCCTTTCTGGATACCGAAAATGTTCGACTGCTGCCCTGGCCAGAACATTCTCCAGATCTCTCACCAATTGAAGACGTCAGGTCAATGGTGGCCGAGCTTCTGGCTCATCACTATTACGCCAGTCACTACTCTTGATGAACTGTGGTATCGTGTTGAAGCTGCATGAGCAGCTGTACCTGTACACGCCATCCAAGCTCTGTTTGACTCAATGCCCAGGCGTATCAAGACCGTTATTACGGCCAGAGGTGGTTGTTCTGGGTACTGATTCCTCAAGATCTATGCACCCAAATGGCATGAAAATGAAATCACATGTTAGTTCTAGTATAATATATTTGGCCAATGAATACCTGTTTATCATCTGCGTTTCTTCTTGGTGTAGCAATTTTAATGGCTAGTAGTGTAAGTAACAGTTCTACTGCTACAGCGAACAACGGCATTGGGGAGGGGCATACCTGTCGTACTCATTCTTTAATCGGCATCGGAACTGTCAGGTGTCATTAATCTTCAACCTCGATCCTATGCCGTTTATGCATTGTCTTATCAGCTTTATGACTGGATTACTACAGCCCATTTACTCGACAGTTTTAACTGAAAACTCGTGACTAATCCCGTAAAAGGCTCTATTAAAAATCTAGGAATGCTATTGCATATTAATGTTAAATGTACAATATGCCTTTACTCAACTAAAAGATTTATCATTGACTGCGCTGCCGGTGCACTGACTTGCTATGGTCCAGTTACTGCATAGAGTATTTGTTTCATTCTATTGCTTGTAAGCTGGGTTAGAATTTTAATGCCAGCGTTAGCAAAGTTAGACAATGGAATCTTTCCAGGCTGTTTCTTTGAACAGAGTTTGGCACAATACTATTATTTCCCTCATAAATTGTGAGGGGAAGGCGTTATTTACTAAGAGTTAATTGTACATTTCAGTGATTCCTCTCCTGTACTATGCAAAACTGTTCGTAACAGTCTATCTAATCCATCAGAGCCGGCCGGAGTTGCCGAGCGGTTCTAGTCGCTACAGTCTGGAACCGCGCGACCGCTGCGGTCGCAGGCTCGAATCCTGCCTCGGACATGGATGTGTGTGATATCCTTAGGTTAGTTAGGTTTAAGTAGTTCTAAGTTCTCCCATAGTGCGCAGAGCCATTTGAACCATTTTTAATCCATCAGATTTCCTCTTGGGAGCGTTGATGACGATATGTTTGACACCCTTTTTTGTGTCTGCCCTTTTTGTTTCTCTTATTATATAGTAGACAGATACAATTCCATGGCGGATGCCACTGATATATCGAGCCCGTGCTTTAATGCCAGGTAAAGTTTCGCGAACTCGTGCTGTTATGTGTGCATTAATTCTTTTAATTTTAATTAAGTTGTCTGTTAGAGCAACTGGCTGATTGTATAATTCACGTAAAATTGAAAAGGAATATTCCAGCGTATTTCTCCTACAGTATGCTGTTTTTCCGTGCAAACTGGATAACACATATCTTTATTTGCATCACTGCCCAGGGCGTCCAACACAGCATATGCTCGCCTTACATGTCCCGCCTGTTTAAATTTTTGCTCCAAACCTCTTTAACATAATGTCGTCCAATAACGACACGTTCAATTGCCACAAGCCACGCCCTAGGAAAATTTTTTGTATGACGTGCGTAACGGTTATACGGCAAGCGTAATGGTAATTAAAGTTTAGCTACCATATCTCACAGTCTTTTAGTTTATTTAAAATGTCGTTGGAGATATAGACTCTATCTAGTGTACTGGATGAATGACTGTTGATATTGGTGATATGTATAACATTAGGAGGCACCTTAATCCAGGTGTCTTTGCAATAGGCCATGTATTAGAATTTGGAAGCCTGGGCGTAAGTTATAGTTCGGATTCCAATCGTCTTTCATTATTTCGCAGTTGTAGTCTCCCGGTATTAAATTTCGACTTGCATTAGTAAGAAGGACTACGACTCCGTCTCGAAATAACTCAATTCTCGCTCTCCAACCGTTTTCACCCGTTGGGTGTATATGTTAATGAACACCATACCCTCTATCAGGGTAGCAATGACTCTTCCTGGTTCTAGACACTTCTTCCGAAAGGCAAGGAAGGAAGGTTAGGCTTTAACGTTCTGACGACAACGAGGTCATTAGAGACGGAACAGAAGTACGGATTGTTTCAAGCAATGGAAAGGAGATCAGCGATTCCAGAGTGCATATCACTGCGGCATCTTGTTTAGTCACTTTTTGAATAAGAGCTACGTCTGCATTTGCGAAATAATAATAATCCAATAGGCACTTCAATTTTACGTCTGACTGAATGAGATTTATGTTGACAATCGGTATTTTATACGACTGCTTGTTCACGTCCATTATTCAAACTCCTCTGACTAGATTAACTTGTTTTCTATGTTTTGGGGATGTGTAGTGGCCATCGGTTGTTTCTGTCATTCATCTGTGTTTGTAGTAACATCCTGACGTGAAGAGAGCCAGCACTATCACCCTGTCCTCTCCAAAATAAATTTCTTGACCCGAGTCGTTTCCAGACGGTTCACTTTCCATTCTCCCTTATCGTCATCTTTGTATCCATTTTCGCTTCTTTCTTATTTTTTCTACGTTCCACATTTCGGTTTGTTTCGATTTCTCTCTTGGTGCATTGGAAACACCTTGAGGTTTTGTAGCTTCCTGGTTGCTGTTGCTTCCCTCAGCTGCCCTTACTAACAAGGGAACATTCCCAAGTGTAATAAGCAATTATGATGAAACTTGGCGGGTGTGTAGAGGGGCAAAGTAATGCAGTATCTAGTTTCACTTTTAAGAGGCAAGACACACCTCGATAGGTAATTTGGTGTATTAGGTATGGAGGGAATATCTTCGAAACGATGATATATGAAAAACGCTTATCGTATTAAAGTTGATATGTAATTAACGTCCTTGAAACTGTATAATCGCATTTTGCAATAATTCGAAATTTTGTAAAATACTCCACTACCATTAAATAATTCTGAATAATGAATACTTTTGTTACAACATAAATTGAAGCTGTTTTCTGAAATACCATTTTTGCAACGTAAACCGTAAACAATGTGCTGTCAGAGTATTTCCAACACGCCTAATTGAAATATCTAAGCGTTTATTATTAGTCTGATTATTTACTTTAGATGTATTTGTTTTATGTTTTAAATTGTTATTTTAAGTTTTTCACTCATTATTTTTTGTTTTTGATTTTTAGTTCACAGTTTCACATAAGCGTGTTTTGTTAAGTGAAAGTAATAAGTAACTCATCATTGTGATACAAAATCTTTACAGTAATGATGATCTGTAAATAAATGCTTAAAATATAACGTTTTCTCATACTATCCATACAAAATGAACGAAATTTCTTCATGTAATGTACGCGGTACAGATCACAATATAAAACAGAATTCATCAGGTTTTCAAATTGCCTGATTTGTACCAGACATATTTCTGTGTATTGGTTAGTTGTGGTGAAAAGAATTGATAATGTACTAGTGACAGCAGCCTAATTGTGTTGTTTCTGAAGTGGAGACTGACATCAAAATCATACAACAGAAATAAACACATCAACAAAAGCTTTTCATTACCCTGGTTCCGAGAACTGATGATAGACGGTGACTGTGGATATTGTATCACAGACACACTCTCTTTGACTGTTCAGAGATGTCACTAAATCCGCCCAAAGATGTGAACAACCACACATGAGCAGCGCCTATTAGAGGGAGAGGGTCCGACAGCCGATCAGTTCCAGTCATTCCATCAGGAAGAAGGTACACAGCCCTTGTTGTCTGTAGTTCAACGATGCATAGACGGTCAGTACCGTGGTACAATCGCGTCCGCATTGTTACTTTGTGCCAGGAAGGGCTCTCAACAAGGGAAGCGTCTAGGAGTGAACCAAAGCGATGTTGTTCGGACATGGACGAGATACAAAGAGTCAGGCACTGTCGATGACATGCCTCGCTCAGGCCACCCAAGGGCTACTACTGCAGTGGATGACCGCTACCTACGGATTATGGTTTGGAGGAACCCTGACAGCAGCGCTACCATGTTGAATAATGCTTTTAGTGCAGCCACAGGATGTCGTGTTACAACTCACACCGTGCCCAATACACTGCATGATGCGCGACTTCACTCCCGAAATCCATGGCGATGTCCACTTTTGCAACCACGAGACCATGCAGCGCGGTACAGATGGGCCCCAACAACATGCCGAGTGGACCGCTGAGGATTGGCATCACGTTCTCTTCACCGATGAGTGTCGCATATGTCTTCAACCAGACAATCGTTGAATACGTGTTTTGAGGCAACCCGGTCAGGCTGAACGCCTTAGACACACTGTTCAGCGAGTGCTGCAACGTGGAGGTTCCCTGCTATGTTGGGGTGGCATTATGTGGGGGCCGTACGCCGCTGGTGGTCACGGAAGGCGCCGTAACGGCTGTACGATACGTCAACGCCATCATCTGATCGGTAGTGCAACCATATTGGCAGCATATTGGTGAGACGTTCGTCTTCATGGACAACAGTTCGCGCCCCCGTCATGCTCATCTTGTGAATGACTTCCTTCAGGATAACGACATCGCTCGAATGGAGTGGCCAGTATGTTCTCCTTACATGAATCCTATCGAACATGCCTGTGACAGACTGAAAACGGCTGTTCATGGACGACGTGACCTACCAATCCCTCTAAGGGATCTACGCCGAATCGCCGTTGAGGAGTGGGACAACCTGGACCAACAGTACCTTGATGAACTTGTGGATAGTATGCCATGACGAATACAGGCATGCATCAACGCAAGGGGACGTGCTACTTGTTATTAGAGGTGTGTACGGCAATCTGGACCACCACCTCTGAAGGGATGGTACAACATGCAATGTATGGTTTTCACGAGCAATAGAAAGAGCGGTAATGATGTTTATGTTGATTTCTATTCCAGTTTTCCGTACAGGTTCCACAACTCTCGGAACCGAGGAGACGCAAAACGTTTTTTGATGCGTGTAAATCAGGAATTCTTCTCACAAAGTTCTTTCAGGATCCATAGCCGTACACGTACCACGTCTGTACCAGTACCGCCTAGACCTTCTGGATCACCAGGTGAAGAAGTTTCTTGTCCTCGGGTCTGATGATCAAAACGTTTTTCTTTTCTTTCACAATGACCACCCACCTTTTCATAGTTTTAAAAGAAACTGATGTTGCGTTTGGACTGAAAAACCGAGAATCTTCAAAAGCGTCAAATGTTATTCTGACAGCATGGAAAACTGGTAAACAAACGGCTGCGGTTGTCAAAAGATATTTGAAAATGTTTTCTATCCCAGTTATGGAGAAAAATCTGTATTATTGTTAGATCCTAAGGGCTGTCAAGGTGAAAGATTCGTACAGAGCATCGTACCTGAAGCCAAGAAACTTGTTCATCTAGTGACCCCAAACGATTCGACGGCACAAGTGCAGTCGTGAGATGTAATAACATTTCAGATCTAGTTCTGTTGAATGATTTTGATGTCAGTCTCCACTTGAGAAATAATATAATTAAGCTGTAGTCACAAGTACGTAATTAATTCTTTTCGCCATGGTTAACCAATGTGCTCAAATATGCTTGACACAGCAAGGTATTAGAGGATCACCCACAAAAAACTGAAATCCTGCTGAATTTTATTTTATACTGTGTTCCCTGTCGTGTACATTACGTGAAGAAATTTCATTCATTTTATATAATTGGTGTAAGAAAACATTATATTTTAAGTATTTAGTTACAGATCATTATTATTGGAATGATTTTGTATCATAATGATGAGTTACCTATTACTTTCAGTTAACAAAATACACTGATGTGAAACAGTAAACTAAAAAACAAAAACTACTAAAATGAATGTAAAACGTAGAATAACAATTTAAAACACAAAACAAATATATGCAAATGGATAACTAGAGTAATAATGAATGTTATATATTTTATATGTTATATATTTTAATTAGATATGTTGAAAATACTTTGACAATATCATGTGTACAGTTTATTTTCCAAAAATGGTATTTCAGAAACCAGCTTTATTCACATACATGTATGTAGCTTGAGAGCTTCTTTAATTCATGTTGTAATAAAAGTTTTCATTTTTCAAAATTAATTAATTGTGGTGGGGTATTTTTGTAAAATTTCAGATTACTACAAAATTCTGTATTATAGTTATCAAAAAGGTTAATAACATATAAACATTTATATGAGAAACATTTTTTACATGCCAAACCTTCCGAAGATATTCCCTCCAAACCTAATACACCAAATTACCTTTTGGGCTGTGTTTTATCTCGTAAAAGTAGATAGGACACAAACAAAAAACTACGTACTGCATTACTTTGCCTCCTCTACACACACGCCAAGTTTCATTGAGATCGTTTAGTGACACTTGGAAATGTTCTCTTGTAAGTTGCTCGCTGATTCTGTGGTGATAGTGAAAGCTGTTTCCATACGATCTTTCATTTTACTTTCCTGTGTACATGTTTCAGCAACAACTTTTATGGTTACCAGACTCTATGTTGTTACCAGACTTACTTCCTCCTGCATTGTTTGATATTTATGTTCCCGCTGTGGATGGCTTAGGGGGGTCGTTATGTGTGGTTATTGTGACCAGCGAACATATGTTGCTGCGTGATTTCCCCTTTCCAGCACGGATCCACGGTGGTGGTGATTGAGGGGCTTACTGTCCAGCTCTATAAACAAAACCGAAATGCATTGGAAATGGTTTTCAGTACTCACTGCATGTGTTCCAGAGTACCTGTGTGCGTTGCTCTGAAATACCTGGAGCAATTCCTATCAGAAATGGTACATATGCCACTTAGTGCCAGCAGACCATAGCATTGGTTTGGAGGTGCGGACATGTGTCGACATGTAAGAATTAGACTGGAGTGCATGGTGCACTTTTCGCAAAACTTGATATGTAAATGAATCAGTATCAGAAAAAATGTACCGTTGGGTTAAGATAACACTAGCAACCTTCACAGTGTGGTGTGAAAGTGAAGAGGATGACATCAAGTACAAATAAATGAAAACGAAGGGTATTGGTGGAGAATCAATATTTTCCGAGGTCGCTGGGCTGACTTCTCACAGTTCAGATGGCACTTATCCCTTAGTAGTGGGAGTAACGTCATTTGTAAAGCGTGAATATGTAAGTAATGGAGCAGTTTCAACCAAAACTGATATGCATACGATTTACCACCTCAAAAAAGGCGAGTAATCCTTGAGAAACAACGAAACGCTCTTTATATCAGAATACCTTTTATACAAACGGGTCTCCATTTTAACTTTGAAAGTTACTTTTACTTTTGCGTGTGACTAGGGCCTCCCGTCGGGTAGACCGCTAGTCGGGTGCAAGTCTTTCGATTTGACGCCACTTCGGCGACTTGCGCGTCGATGGGGATGAAATAATTATGATTAGGACAATACAACACCCAGTCCCTGAGCAGAGAAAATCTCCGCCTCTGCTGGGAATCGAACCCGGGCCCTTAGGATTGACATTATGTTGCGCTGACCACTCAGCTACCGGGGCGGACACTTTGAAACGTAACAAATTCCAAACAGACAGTACAAAGCTATAAGAATACTGTAGTTAATACATTATGTGATGATTGCCTTTGTAAATTCTGAATGAGTAAATAAAAAATCATTTCAATAAGTCATAGTTGTAGAATGTCAATAAGAGCTATTTACAGATGAATGGAAAGACTGGCAGAAGCTCACATAGGCTCCAGAGAAATGTGAGAACACTTGAAACAATACTGACCGCACGATGTACACTCCTGGAAATTGAAATAAGAACACCGTGAATTCATTGTCCCAGGAAGGGGAAACTTTATTGACACATTCCTGGGGTCAGATACATCACATGATCACACTGACAGAACCACAGGCACATAGACACAGGCAACAGAGCATGCACAATGTCGGCACTAGTACAGTGTATATCCACCTTTCGCAGCAATGCAGGCTGCTATTCTCCCATGGAGACGATCGTAGAGATGCTGGATGTAGTCCTGTGGAACGGCTTGCCATGCCATTTCCACCTGGCGCCTCAGTTGGACCAGCGTTCGTGCTGGACGTGCAGACCGCGCGAGACGACGCTTCATCCAGTCCCAAACATGCTCAATGGGGGACAGATCCGGAGATCTTGCTGGCCAGGGTAGTTGACTTACACCTTCTAGAACACGTTGGGTGGCACGGGATACATGCGGACGTGCATTGTCCTGTTGGAACAGCAAGTTCCCTTGCCGGTCTAGGAATGGTAGAACGATGGGTTCGATGACGGTTTGGATGTGCCGTGCACTATTCAGTGTCCCCTCGACGATCACCAGTGGTGTACGGCCAGTGTAGGAGATCGCTCCCCACACCATGATGCCGGGTGTTGGCCCTGTGTGCCTCGGTCGTATGCAGTCCTGATTGTGGCGGTCACCTGCACGGCGCCAAACACGCATACGACCATCATTGGCACCAAGGCAGAAGCGACTCTCATCGCTGAAGACGACACGTCTCCATTCGTCCCTCCATTCACGCCTGTCGCGACACCACTGGAGGCGGGCTGCACGATGTTGGGGCGTGAGCGGAAGACGGCCTAACGGTGTGCGGGACCATAGCCCAGCTTCATGGAGACGGTTGCGAATGGTCCTCGCCGATACCCCAGGAGCAACAGTGTCCCTAATTTGCTGGGAAGTGGCGGTGCGGTCCCCTACGGCACTGCGTAGGATCCTACGGTCTTGGCGTGCATCCGTGCGTCGCTGCGGTCCGGTCCCAGGTCGACGGGCACGTGCACCTTCCGCCGACCACTGGCGACAACATCGATGTACCGTGGAGACCTCACGCCCCACGTGTTGAGCAATTCGGCGGTACGTCCACCCGGCCTCCCGCATGCCCACTATACGCCCTCGCTCAAAGTCCGTCAACTGCACATGCGGTTCACGTCCACGCTGTCGCGGCATGCTACCAGTGTTAAAGACTGCGATGGAGCTCCGTATGCCACGGCAAACTGGCTGACACTGACGGCGGTGGTGCACAAATGCTGCGCAGCTAGCGCCATTCGACGGCCAACACCGCTGTTCCTGTTGTGTCCGCTGTGCCGTGCGTGTGATCATTGCTTGTACAGCCCTCTCGCAGTGTCCGGAGCAAGTATGGTGGGTATGACACACTGGTGTCAATGTGTTCTTTTTTCCATTTCCAGGAGTGTATCTTGACAAAGAGAGTAATAATAGGCAAACCTACATTCACAACTTTTGTACAATTAGAGAAGGGTTTTGACATGGTTGGTGACAATACACACTTTGCACTTCTGAAGTCTTCAAAGATAAAACACAGGGGGTAAAATGTTAACTTCAACTCGTACAGAAACGGGACTGCACTCATGTAATTTGGGGGGGGGGGGGGATTATAGGGTGGGATCAAGGCTTGGATTTAGGTTACAATACCTATGAACAGAATTGCACATGATACGTTATTGTAAAGAACTACATAGAACCAGTTTCCAGACTGAATATCATGACATAAACTAACTTTCTTTTTATGCTATTGGCATATTTTATTCCTTTCCCTCTCTAATTTAAGACTGGGAGAAATAAGGAACCAGACAACCACATGTATCAAGTTAGTTTACTACATAACATGCTGTACCAGACCAAATTGGACTCGACTCCTCTGTTCAGAGCTTGTTGTTCCATGAATACCGTAAATGTCAAGCTCCAGTTCCACTGGATAGCCATGTAGAGAAAAGGAGGCAATTGGCCTGCTTCTTATTACGAAAATATTGCCTGTAATCATATAAAGTATTTTAGGAAAAATACTGAATCAACACACGGTTGTCCAGGTGAGGATTTCAACACTCTTCCACCAAGTCGAATCTATAGTCTTACTTAGCGTCACAAAAATGGTCTCTATCCTTTCATGCATTACTACCGCTCACAGGTTCTTATTGACAGACCTGTGCAAGAACTCGAGGCGTACTGCTAATGGCATTTCTCAATCAAAAGGCGCTTTCCACTTTTATTGGGAAAGCATCAGCAGCAATTACATTGTAATCATCGCGAGTAGATGATAGTAACAATCGTATGATCGGAATGATATGGGCTTTCAGAGAAGTGGTGCTGGTATGCGATAACCTGATCCGAATGACATTAGCGGTAGTGTGCCTAATCTAATGCTAGTAGTGGGACAAAGAGGGCACCACCCCACTCTCCATTGTTTCCAAATTTATTCAAGATGGCGGCGATGACGACATCCAAGATGACGGTTTGTAGACTTAGTAACATCGCATGACGTCATCCAAGATGGGGGATTTTGGCGGGAGAACAGTCCAATTGTGCTACGTCCACTAACCTAACCTAAAAAAAAATGGCGGAAAATAGTCCAATTGTGCTATGTCTACTAACCTAAGCCTCCAGAAGAAAAAATGGCGGCAAGTTTGAATTCCAACATGATAATGCATGCAAAGATCGTACTTGTCTTTATTATTATTATTATTATTGATTATCATTTAATAACATTCATTATCATTCATTATCATTTATTATCATTTATTATTATTTATTATTATTGACCTGCCTCCACTAAAAAAATCCCTCCAAAATCAAATTCCAACACGATAATCGCTGCAAAACCTTACTTTTGTTTATTATTATTCATTATTAGTCATTATCATTCATTACCATTTATTATCATTCATTATCATTTATTATTATAGGCCTACCTCCACTAGAAAATTGCGCCAAATTCAAATTCCAACACGATATTCTCTCAAAGACTGTACTTCTATTTATTATTATCATTTATTATTTATTCAATATGTCCGATTTTCTCAGTGAGAAAGCCATTTTCCTTACATCCATAACAAAAATCTATCACAAGTTCAAATCCCCAATACCATAATTGATCACATTTACGAGCTTTCTCTATCACTTATCTTTTTTTTCACTGGTTACCTATCATAATCGCGTCAAATAATAAACTGCACTTATAATAACGTAATTCACGTTTGATTTTGCAGGGGGAAAGGGACTGAAGACTTTATTTCGTGCAGTACGGTCATAACTTGTTCTCCAACACAGTCAGCACATACATCTTTGATATCGCAGTGCAGTCACCACGACGTCCGCACTCCAACTGAATTAGTTCAAATCCTCGCCACCCCCTGGCCAGCGCGCGGAGACACTGCCTACACCTATCACGTGAGGCGGCGAGCCACTAGCACGGGGGGCGAGCCCAGTGATCGCTCCCATGTCGTAAACATGCTTTTGCTGGACATGCTAGAACATGTCGAGTTTGACGTCGCAGTGGCCCCTTGTCTGCTCACCACTTGTATTCGTCGCTTCCACACGTTTCCCGCCAAAATTGTCTCCCACAGAGCTGAATCGCACAATGGTCGACCGTTTCCCTGCAACACTTTCGGCACCACGTTCAAACCTGTCGATGTCGACCTCACACAGCCGTTCGCCACGTGTTGCTGTGCAAGCGAGAACGCAGTGCTACACTTTTGATGGCAAAGTTTGCTCGACAGTGGAATCCGCCATGACTATATAACAGCACCTCTGGACCACACTAGAACGCCCAGTAATTGACTCGCTCTCGCGCACGTGTAATAACTGTACAATTGCTGTGCCGCCACCCCGCTTACGTCACACACCCTCCATACACGCGACGGACATAGTCTTCTGTAAATACCTAAGTACTTAATTCCATCACTTTCGAGGGAAGTGGCTACAACGCCAGCAGGCTCTTCTATTTTCCTTGTGTTGTGGGTGTCATTTATTTAAAATCATTCAATGTTATACTATCGACTGTAAGAATATGATTTATAAGGTGCAAGGTATAGTTTCCTGTGAGAGATCGTGCATCAGTCTATGTTAATGTCTGTCTGGAATCAGATAATGACTTCGAAGTCGCGCCAGAGAGACGAAATGCTCGGCAGTGTGCAAAAGCGTGTTAGAAAACACTGTTTGAACAACGGCCAGAAGCAGCTTCTCATTCGCTTGGAGTATGGGTGATCAAACTTTAAAGGGGTCTCTGCAGCGTGTGTGTATATTTAATATGATCTTGTTCATATAGGCATTTGTAGTTTGAGGTGTTGGATTTGGTGAGCTGTTAGGAATTCTTGGATGGTTGCACTCTGAGTTATTCGGGGGGAGTATTGTGAATTCCGTTTGTCCATGCTGGAGGTGGATTGCATTGGTGCGTTCATGACTTTTTCACTGTTTGATGGTAGAGGATAAAGATGATAGGGTGTTGAGGATCTGTTGTACTTGTACCTAGTTCGAGGCGTACAATATTGCGCGCATTTCCGGCGAATGGTCAAAACAAGGTCCTGTTGTAGTAACTGAGATCGTTCTGTTTATAGACAGGTTGCAGAAGGTAATAGATATGTCTTTCTCCGACTTAAATTGCAGAGATAAGATGGGTGAAGATAAATGCATACTCATCTATCGTTAGAAGGGGAGAATGCTTTTTTATTATTATTAAGTGAGTTTTGGCATGAGTGAATATGGTTTTATATATGCGAGTGTAAATTGTAAGAGAAGGGTGAACGACGTCGGGTTCGCTGGCTTGGGGAGACAGTGTTTACATGTCCTGTTGGAGATGCAAGGAGGGGGGAGATAGAGATCTGCGCTATTCAGGAATCCATTTGTGCACTGTATGTCGTTAGACAATAGCTATGAGCAGGTATAGGGAGAGCCCACTTCAGCATTCTGGTACTGGGGGCTGAGTGGATGGCTGTTTAGATGGACAGCTATGTGGCTTTGACATGCCGCCGGCGGTGCTCGAACACTTGCTTTGTAAGGTGCTATGGGATTAGTTTGAGCATTTAGTACTTGTTACGGTGGTTATTGGATTAAAAACTGTAATATTGAAGGTCATGGCCTCAGCGGGACCACTGTGTAATTGAGTAAGTGTGTTTACATATTTGAAGATATGTTTCGTGAAAGGTGATGTTAAGTTGATGGCGCAGTTTAGGTACCACTGTAGAAAGAAAATAGCTGTCTGCTGCTGAAAGAAAGAAAGAAAGAAATGGATGACCTTGTCCCCAGACCTGACGGATGAATTATTAGATAAGAGCAAGTGATAGTTGATAGTTGAATGTGTTCGGATATAGGAGTCTCTAAACGGCGGGGCGAGATTTTTTCTTCTGTGGAAATCTATGCATTCTGTAGATATTGATATTCCACTGCTAGTGACTACTGTTAAGAGTGGAAAAATAGGTACAAATCGAGCTCTGGCAGAATTTTGCGGCAATGGTAATAATATTTAATTGAAGGTGGAGGTGGTAAATATGGACCAGGCTTTGAATATTGTCGTATGTGCTTGATGCTCTGTATAAAAGTTTCACTCTTTGATTGCGTTTGGCATTTCTGGGTGTGTGTAAAATTAATTTTACTGTTGAAAGTGCAAGAAAGATGAGTTGATTGGTGTTTAGATAGAGGCTACGTTTGTAATTCGAAAAGAGGGGATGAGAATGGTAAATTGATTGATGTCTGTGGTTTGTGGGGTGATATATGAGTGTCAAGATAGGGTTGAGGACGTTTGCGTATGTTGATGGTGGGCTGGTTGTGAGGCTAGGTGTGGTGGGAGGTGTAATTTAGATCTTATTTTAAAAAAAAATGTTGTAAAGTAAGAATAATATTGACAAGGTTTTTAGATGGCTGGTCAATCGACGACGCGAGAGCAGGGATGTGTAGTTATGTTTAGTTAAGGGGCCGAGTAATGTCGTGTGAGGAGCAATGTGCAGTGTGCTGCAGTTTCATAGGAGGTAAAGACAGGTGCTGCAATGAGGTGTCTAGCGTATGGAGGCTGCGCTTTGGAATTATGCTACATTGATATAAAGTTGACTTTCACCCGCGTTCGGTGGTCGCAGCTCAGGATCACGGTCCTGGATGGACATATGTGTGTGCTTTGACCATTGACGAGCGTGTTGACCTCGCCGACTTGCGTTTGCGGAAGCCGAGCAGGGGCTGTGCGACGGCTGAAATCAGACGGATGAGTGACTTCACGATCCTGTGGCAGGGTGCAGAGTGGGGGTACCTGTGCACGTCTGCTGAGTTATTTTGCGAGAGGATCTGCAGGCTCTGCTATGCGTTATTAGGATAGTTTACGAGTACTGAGCGTATCTACACATCTGTGTGATGTATTATTTAGTTGCAGTTTGCTATAGTGTGTACTGACATTATGATTGGGCTGTGCAACATGGCCCAGGGCACATCTGGGATTGGTGTTTTGTAATAGCGTGATAGATATACTGTATGGTTAAATAAGTTGTTCGAAAAAAATAGTGTTCTCAATGATTACATGCACCTGCAGCTCAGATCAGAGTGATTGGTTTTCCGCCAACATCTCGGTTGCATGCGAGTAGTAAATGTTTTCCCGGCCGCGTTAATCGAGTGTGTCAACTAGCTATGAGCTATTCTGAGAACACACGTGAAGGCAGGTCCAGACCTGAGACGCCGGCGGTATACATGAGAAGAACAGTGGAGCTTTCACATGTGTCGGCTGTCACGAGCGCTCGGAAGCTGAACTCGGCTGGAGACTCTGGAATCCCCTTCCCCGCCGACCACACGCGCGCGCGGCCTGCCTTGGAGCGTAATCTAAGGTTCATAGGCGATATCAATTTCTCCGATGATAGGTGCGAATGCGACTGTGTTGAGGTCATGTTTGGGGGAGGCCGAGCAGAGAGTTTTAGTCGGTTTGGCAGCTGGTGGTGTTTGGGCGCGTTTGTTGCACTATTTTGCCAGCATTTCTGTGCACTGTGCGGTACTTTATTTGGAGAGTTTAAGAGTACAGAGCTCGTCTGCTGATATTGTGTACTGCATTATTTAAGAGCTGTTTGCTATTGTATGGTGAAATTAGGAGTTGTTTACGTGTTTGTGGCCTGTGTCAGATGACCACAGTCGGATCAGTGCAGGTGTTTTGTGACAAATATACTCCACGACTAAATAAAAGGGCTTCAAATAAATAGAGTGCTGCCCTTCCTTACATCCCTGAGCAGCACAGTGCAGTCTGAGCTGTTTTTGCGCAATAATGGCAATCTGGTCAGAACGTGAGTGAGTAGACAAATAAATGGACAAATTTATCTGTAGAGGAGTTACAGGTCTGGATTGGAATGAATATCTTGATGGGTGTGGTTGTGCTGCCAAGTGTAGTGCACTACTGGAGTTCAGAAATTGCCTTATGTCAGCCTTACATATCGAAACCTATGAGAAGTAAAAGTTTCAAAAAGCTATGTCGCAAATAAATAAAGTACACTCGTTCTTCCTTCCATCAGCCTAAGCACTAAAATTATTTCCGAAAATTAGCAGCTGTTTGGATATTTGGAGGTAAATGTTTTGCATTATTTACGAGTGGTTCACATGTCTGTAGGCTGTGCTATGAGTTATTTTTAGCTGTTTGCAATTAGCAAGCGTGTGTGTAGAACATTATAAATGAGTTATGTAGGAGTGTTTTGCAGGTCTGTATGATGTGGGACATATCGGCATGATACATATACTCCATTCCTAAATAAAGTAAATTCGTTCCTTCATCCATGGATGTAGTGCAGGGTGAGTCCATTTACCAGAAACGTGTAGGAAGAGGTTGAGTGCTGGTGGCTTAGTTTGAAACAATTTTCTTAGGTTGGTGGCGGAAGAGCACGTGAGCTTTGTTTACTGGCAGATTTCGAACTTGGCCCTGGTTCCTAGGAGGAGGCGGAGGTGGCGGTCTGGTCCTCGAAAAGTAGTTAAAATTAGGGAGTTGAACACGTTTGAATATGTATATGAAATTGTAAATGGAATTATTTAATATAGCGGGGTGGTGAGAGTGAATTAGCGAGCGTTCTCGTGATGAGCAAACATGCTGTTATACAGTCATGGTGGATTCCACTGTCGGTCAAACTGTGGCACCAAACGTCTCCTTTGTACGGCACGCGGTCGACAGGTTCCATCGTGTCCGGTGTTAAGTGCTCGCGGGCGCGGCCGACCGTTCGTGACGCCGCCGCATATCTGGCGCACTGTGCGTGGGGGTGTGCTTGACGTCAGCGGGCCAGGGAGCGGGCTCAACCGGCCGAGCGTACGTCAGCTGCGCTCTGGGGTTTTGCTGTGTGAGCATGGAGAAGTTAGTTGGGACACACCTGTATGACCGTAATGTCTGAAATAAAGAGTCATTTTCCAGCTATTTACAGAAGGCTATGTCCGTCGCGTGTATGGAGGGTGTGTGACGTAAGCGGGGCGGTGGCGCAGCGATTGTACAGTTAATACACGCACGCGAGAGCGAGTCAATTAGCAGACTTTCTAGTGCGGTCCAAAGGTGCTGTTATATAGTCATGGTGGATTCCACTGTCGAGCAAACTTTGCCGCCAAAAGTGTAGCACTGCATTCTCGCTCGCACAGGGACATGTGGCGAAGGGCTGTGTGAAGTTGGCATCGACAGGTTTGAACGAGGTGCCGAGAGTGTTGCAGTGAAACGGCCGACCGTTGTGCCCTTCAGCTCCGAGGGAGACAATTTTGGTGGGAAACGTGTGGAGGTGACGAATGTACGTGGTGAGCGGACAAGGGGCCGCTGTGACGTCAAACTCAACAAGTTCCAGCGTGTCCAGCGAAAACATGCTTACGACGTGGGAGCAGTTGCTAGGCTCGCCCCCCGCGCTAGTGGTCGGCCGCCTCACATGACAGGTGTAGGCAGTGTCTCCACACGCTGGCCAGGGGGTGGCGAGGATTTGAACTAATTCAGTTGGAGCGCGGACATCATGGTGACTGCACTGCGATATCAAAGATGTGTTCAAATGTTCAAATGTGTGTGAAACCTTATGGGACTTAACTGCTAAGGTCATCAGTCCCTAAGCTTACACACTAGTTAACCTAAATAATCCTAAGGACAAACACACACACCCATGCCTGAGGGAGGACTCGAACCTCCGCCGGGATCAGCCACACAGTCCATGACTGCAGCGCCCTAGACCGCTCGGCCAATCCCGCCCGGCTCCAAAGATGTGTGTGCTGACTGTGTTGGAGAAAAAGTGATGACTATACTGCTTGAAATAAAGTCTTCAGTCCCTTCCCCCCTGCAAAATCAAAGGACGTGAATTATGTTATTATAAGTGCAGTTTATTATTTGATGCGATTATGATAGGCTACCAATGAAAAGAAGATAAGTGACAGAGAAAGCTCATACATGTGATCAATTATGGTGTTGGGGTTTTGAACTTGTGATAGATTTTTGTTATGGATGTAAGGAAAATGGCTTTCTCACTGAGAAAATCGGACATTTTGAATAAATAATAAATGATAATAATAAATTATATATTATATTCGAGAGAATATCATGCTGGAATTTGAATTTGGCGCAATTTTCTAGTGGAGGTAGACCTCTAATAATAAATGATAATAATAATAATAAATGATAATGAACGATAATAAATGATAATGAATGATAATGAATAATAATAAACAAAAGTAAGGTTTTGCAGCGATTATCGTGTAGGAATTTGATTTTGGAGGGAATTTTTTAGTGGAGTCAGGTCAATAATAATAAATAATAATAAATGATAATAAATAATAATAAATGATAATGAATGATAATGAATGATAATGCATGATAATGAATGTTAATAAATGATAATCAGTAATAATAATAGAGACAAGTATGGTCTTTGCATGCATTATCATGTTGGAATTCAAACTTGCCGCCATTTTTTCTTCTGGAGGCCTAGGTTAGTAGACGTAGCACAATTGGACTATTTTCCCGCCAAAATTCAAACTTCCTTCCATTTTTTCTTGAGGTTAGGTTAGTGGACGTAGCACAATTGGACTATTCTCACGCCAAAATCCACCATCTTCGATGACATCATGCGATGTTGCCAAGTCTACATGCCGCTATCTTGGATGTCGTCATCGGCACCATCTTGAATAAATTTGGCAACAATGGAGAGTGGGGTGGTGCCCTCTTTGTCCCACTACTAACGCTGCCTACCTAGGTAAAGATGGCCTGATGACGTTGCTGCTTCTTCTGACCAACAACTCTGATTAACCCCTATCAATGTCATTTTGCTCCTCACGCTAGCATACATCTACTGATGTGTGACCGTGATCATCTGACGTGATATACCGCCAAATGTTTCCGTCGGGAACAAGCAATTAATGGAACCAAAAATTCCTACCATTAGAAGGGATACACCGTCAATCTGCTCTATCTAATAAATGTAAAAGCTATCTCACTAGCAGAAGCATTCTTGTAGTACATACATCAATTAATCAGGAATTTGCTTAACAAATAACAGTCTCCTAGTGCAACTTAAGTGGCACCCACTGCACAGGTTCTGTATGTTACATTTGTTAAGTAATCAGTTTGCTGCAATGTTGCTTCTACTGTTCTGTAACGTACTAAATATTTTGAATAAATAAGCGCCACAATCTAGGTCCCATGTATTTGACATGTTATAGCACAAGCACAAAACAACGGCTAAGGAAATGATGCTATAAAAGTTCTATTACAGGTATAGTAAAATAAATGATCATAAATCACTGGTATTTTTGCAGAAAACAGTTACATATAAAATGCCATCCGAAAAATGTTTAGCCACTCAATGACAGCCGACGGACTTCCAGGACTGGAACTAAATTATCCTACTCCATTCGCTCGATATTTACTTGCAACTTTGATGAAATTTTTTGAATGACTTGTGCGTAATACGTAACACGCATAGGAAATTTTATGTTTTGGATAGCGAAAAGCGGAAAAATTACAATGCCTCTCGTCAGTTGCTTTGTAGAAAACCTGTTTCCTTCTTCATTAGTAGTTGGTACACTACAAAGTTTAGGCACTATGATTCTGTGGAATAATACGTCCAAATCAGTGACAGTTTAAGTGAGGCAACAGTATACTGTTACAACGCAGCTCCTCCAGGGTGCCCCAAATCAAATGAAGTTTGGGAAGCCTAAACCGTAAGCGCATAATCGAAATAAAAAGTGTATCACACGATACCGCACAACAATAACTGCTGCAAAACTAATAATAACTTTATCTTGGAACTCTTCCATTTGGTCCGCGTTTGTATAGAAAAACAACACTATCAGAAATCGAGTCCGTCTTGATGCCAAACACCTTGTTATTTGTTTATTTATTTATTTTAGCAAACTAGTTTGGACGACAAATGTCACCATCATCAGTGGGTTTTTTCTAAACTCTAAAACATGCAGAAAATAGCATAGATATACAAACACAGTAACACATTATTACATTTTTACTGTTGGTTTTTTGAAATATAGTTTTCTGTGGATACTTTCATACTACCTTATGTATTGCATATAATGGCACGCTTTTACGAATTATTCTCGCTGTTTGCGGCATATTTTCTGTGCTTTTTTCAGTTGCCGTTTTTTCTCAGCGTGCATCATGTCATCTGCAACTGTGTGAGCGGCTGGTAGTAAACAAATACTAAAAGGTGAACTTAGTATGTCAGCAATATACACTTGCGGTTGCGGTAGTGCTGTGGAATACAGTTTTGGTGTATACTGGGCTGTAACTTAGTTATTCGTGTAGTCAAGTTCGTTGGACAGCTTGTGGCTGATTCTATGCACAGAGAAACAAAATTTTCGTACTTTGTTTATGATGAAGAACATTACGCCATCTTGCTGTTCGTGTTAGTCGCGAGAGGCGTATCGCATGTTGCGAGAATGCTGTGAAAACTGTAGCGGGAGTTACGACGACTGCTGTTCCTCATATATATCTCTGAGTGTGATGGGGAAGGGGTTCTTTAGCGTATGTGTGCTTTCTGTTCTGTGTGTTGGTCAGTTCGCTCAGATCGGTAAAGAGTGTATTGCTGCAAAGTGTTATTTTTTGGTTTATTACAATTTTCACTTCCAATATAGTCTTTTGTATGTAGTAATTTTCTTCTATTGTTAGTTGTCGGTATAGACTGTTGCTGTGTTTCAGAATGTGTAGATCACTTAGTATATTAGTGAGTTATGACTTTTGTTCATTAGATGTTCTGAGAAAGTTGAATGTGTGCTGTCACTCTTTAGAGCTCTCATATGCTCCTTGTACCTCGTTCGGAAATTTTTGCTTGTTTGTCCTACGTATTGGGCCTGACAGGAGTTTCATGTGAGATGATATATTCTACCGTTGCTGAATTCGTCTGAGGTTCTTTTGTCTGGTCTTAGCCTTTTCTGAACTGTGTTGTTTGTTCTGAATGTTCCTGGGATCCGTTGGTTTTTCAAGATGTTTCCAATTCCATGTGATATTTGGTTATTGTATGTTCGTGAGTACCATCTGTCTCTTTTTACCGATGTATTGTGGTCCGCTGTGTTGTCTGTGTGTACTGCCTCTGCGTTTACAGATCCTTTGGTTGTGTTCTTGAGTGGGTGGCCTCTGTTTTTATGTTTCATTTTTATCTTGTTGAGTTTGTTTATGATGTCTGTTTTGTAGTTTTCAACAACAATTTATTTGATTATATTTAATTCCTGTCTGTAGTTTTCTGATTTAAGAGATGTTCTGTTTATCCTGTGGAGCATGTGTGTGAAACTGGCGTATTTATGCACTGTCGGGTGGTTGGATGAGCTGTGGATAACAGTGTTTGTGGATGTAGGTTTTCTGTAGATGGAGAATTCATATTCTTGTTTTCTATTCATATTCTTCTTTTTTTTCTGTTTCCATTGTGAATGAAATTATGTGGATGACAATCTGTCTTGTAGATGAAACACAAAAAAGGATAGAAGAGCTACACAGTAACATCAACACGGTACACCCACAAATCCGCTTCACTGTGTTGAATGCCAGAATTAAACTTTCGCAACTCCCGTCTGAGAGAGAACAAATGTCTTCTTGTGCAGGTTACCGTAAACGTATGCTTCCATATATCGCAAATACGTTTCACGCAACATTCGCACACACTAATGTATCTTCCAGAATTCCTTGCTTCTGTGTATCGTATCTTGACAGCATGTCACATCTTAAGCGACCGTTAAGCGACTCAGCAGGGAGATTTCGACAGTTGCAAGCCAAAGCTGTTGCGTGGAGCTGCTCCTGAAACTTTTTCCAGTTGGCAGACGAGTGACGGCAATGCACTTACAAAAGTCTTCCAAGCAGTTGCAGGAGAATTATTAAGCTCTTCCTCAGAGAGAGAACCTTTTCTGTTTGTAGGTGTGTAGGAGGAAGGTTATATCTTAGGCAATGATGTTCTCGCATTGTCTCTTCGTTGAAATGAAATAAATACTTGCTCAAAGCTATAAGACAGCTAATTCTTTATATAAAATATACCATACTCCTTCATTTCATGTGTTCAGTGCATCCACTGTTTTATACAACTGTAACCCATGATAATACAGTACTATGGGTGCAACTTCTTTGTGTTAAGTTTCTGCTGCTTTGAATTTCGTGTTCATCTTCAAGACTAGGACCGCGTTGATTTAAGCCGCTCTTTTCTTAACTGTTAAAAAAGAGGGAGCAAACTTCACCAAATCCATAAGAGCGATAACAAACTAAGAACTGACCGACGGCGAAGTATACAAGCTTATACATATGTTTCAAACATACAGGACAGAACTTCTTTCAGAAGCCTTATACACCAAAATTAGCTGACACTTGACTAAGGAGACTACACATCAAGTGCGAACATAATATATAGCCTTCACTGAAATCATTGCCATCTTCGTGCCAGACAGGTAATATGTCAGCTTGACTCTCTATTGGCCATCGTGGGTTCATGGCGTCAGCAGTCTTTGGATCATGAGTTACAGATTTCAGATAGGACCATGAAAAGAAATATAGGGAATTAAGGTAGGATGATTTAGCCGACTGTGGTATTGATCCTGTGTAATGACTTGATTTGAAATTGGAGAGGCAGCGAAGATTAAACGATGACGTCATCAAAGATGGGGAACTAACTCTGATTGGACGAAGAAGATGGAGAGCATCTGCCTCCTATTTTTCAAAGGAGCTATTCTGGGTTCTCCTTGAGCGAAATGCGAAATCGCGAAAAACCTGAATCTCGCGGCCCAGCTGGCTTTTAAACCTGCGTCTCTCGAACACAAATTCAGTGCCTTAACCATTACGCTACATCACTCTAACGTTTGACTTTGAAATTAATTGTCTAAGTACTGCCGCACTATGTCGTGGAAATGACCATCAGCTGCCTTATGAATGTACTGCATCCTCATGGGCTATAGTAACGTCTTCTGATAAGTCCGGCAGAGAAGCGTTGAGGAGCACACCAACAGTTGTACTATCAGTAATGCTGTCCGTATCATGAAAGTTGATTTGAACACTGCAGTGCTTTTCTAGCCTTGGTGCTACTGGAAGTGATATGTGGTTGCCTTCCTCTGACCTCTGAATTGGTTTACCCAGCCAGTTAGAGTGTTCGTTGATGTCCTCATACGCCCATGCTGCGAAGGTTTGCATTTGCACTCTCATAGGTACTATGAACGGCCACTACCCATTCCCCTTTGAAATAGAATTAATTGTTGAGAAGGACTGATCTCGAAGAATGTTGGTATTGCGTTTTATGACTTGTGATGATATTTCAGAAATCCACCTTCTGTTTCATGTTTCCTAACTGCACCTTATATACGAGAAAATGATGGAAATTGTTTCTGTGCAGTACTCGCACTTTGGAGTTTTGTGATATTCCTAATGCAGAACTCAGAGTACACGCACCATTCCGTTCTCTATGAAACATACGAAAAAATTATCCTCGTCATCCAAACTGTACGTCAACGATTGTTCCCGTCTATTACAACACAGAGGAGCCTCAAATGCAACGCACTCCTCCAGTTTTGAGGGATTGCACCTGTTGGGAACTTGTTTTTAGTATAATTTTCCAGCAGTTTCTCTCATTCTAACAGCGGCCGAGCCGAGAGGACGCGCAGCAGAGCAGCAGCAGCACTTGTGTGATAAAGTGTAAATTAATTTACTCTTTGTCGTATGTTAACGTGCTTCAGTAAAGAAGTGAACTGTACGTGTTTATTTTACTGTGTAGACTAGTGGTTAGAAAACTAATCGTATTTTTTGTGTTGTGTCGGTAGCTGGGCCGACACCGTGAAGTTGAGATTGCTGAAAATGAACTCTAGACTAACGCTGTAGCCGATAGTGCACGCACGGCATAAAGCAGACGGGCGTGATGTCTGGAACATGAGAACTTATAAATGAATAAGAAGAAAAGTATGTAGATGCTTATTACTTATCTTTTTATTATTCCTTGGAATACATCTCTCTTGAATACTCGTAAGCTATAGGCACTGATACAACTGGCGCCTTGCTAGTTAGTAGCCATTAACTTAGCTGATGGCTATTCTGTCTCTCGGCTAATGAGAGCGAAAGGCTTCGTACAACTGGGCGGTAGCTAGGTTCTCGTACAACTGGGCGGTAGCTAGGTTCTCGTACAACTGGGCGATAGCTAGGTTCGCGTACAACTGGGGCGAGTCCACTCTCGTATCACGAGACCTGCCTTGGTGGTGGCGCTAGGTCTGCGATCACAGTGGCGACACGCGGGTCCGACATGTACTACATGGACCGCGGCCGATTTAAGCTACCACCTAGCAAGTGTGGTGTCTGGCGGTGACACCACATTTTGTTTTTGCGGAAGTCGTGAGAATACCCTTCTGTAGGACGGCTTCCTAGTGTAAATTTTCAGTGCAGAGGAATAGACTCAACTTACGTTTACCAAGAAAAAATAAACATAAAACTCAAAACAGCTTTTTCTACCAAGGAATAAAACTGTACAATAAATTACCAAAAGAGATTAAAGAAATAGAAAAAGTACACTTATTTAAAAAGGCAGCTAAAACGTACCTGTTATGCAATACATTTTAAACATTCAAGGATTACTTAGGTAAAACAGAGTAGGCGTTTGACAAAAAAATGTTATACAAACAAATAATAATAATAATGATTATAAAACATCCAACATTCCACATAACACCTTCACTTTATGTTTTTTCCTTCTTTTTTCCTTTCTAGAAATACTTACCGCCAAGCTATCCATAACACAGTACTAACACCTCTTCCTCTTTCTGAGCTCAGCATCTCACTCATTATGGGGGGATGCTGACTCAGTTTCTCAGGATAGTAAATGGGAAGTTGCGGTACAGAAAATGGCCCAGAGATCACCAGTGTGTGTGAGCGTACGTGCGTGTGTGTGTGTGTGTGTGTGTGTGTGTGTGTGTGTGTGTGTAGTGAGTGAAGTGTTATGAAACAATGTGTGAATAGTGTGTGCAGTGACTGATAGATATGAGTGAACAGTGTGGCATTACATTATTTAATAAGTTATTTGTAAAAAAAAGTATTGTATACAAGGAGTAAATCTAATGATTGCCTCTAACTAGAAGTCTGTAAATATATGTGTACACGAATTAGCTTATTTTAAATTGATCTACACTTGTAAATACTTTGACATGTCCTATATCCTTGTAGAAAGAGATCTACGGATGAATAAAGGTATTACTACTACTACTACTACTACTACTACTACTTATTTCTGTTTAATAGCTTGCGGTCTCAGAGTTAATTAATAATCAAATAAATATATATAATATTATCCAGTAAAAAAAAGAAACAGTAGAGCATGTGGTTAGAAACCGAGAGGTAAAAAGAAAACGGCCTGGTTAACAATCGAAAGATTGCAGGATCGAATCCCGGCTGGGTGAATTTCTTTCGCTATGTCTTTTAACCTATCATTCACCTCACAATGCTGTAGATATTAGCCAGAAAGAAAATGTGGTTTGGATTCCATGTACACTGTAGTTCCTCTTTTTTCGGTCTGGTAACTGGATAGGGATATGCAAGGCGGCTAAGTGATATCCAAGTAATTGCAATCATTTCAGAACAACTGCCTAGTGTAAAACATGCGAGATCAGAACATGCGCTTTTCAGTTATTTATGTATAGAGTAAAGCGTAGCATGGGATGCACCTTCACCTCATTTATATAGGGAAAGTTTTTCAACAAAGCAGAAAATGACAACTTTAGGTTTCCAGCTTTCCTTGAGTCAAACATACATGCGAACACGACTCTCTGCTTGGTGGGGCGTAAGATATTCCTTGTTTGGAAACTTAAATATTATACAGAAGACTGGTAAACGAATCGCCACTGGCGAGAAAGAGTTTTAGGCGTCATAGAGAACGTAGAGAGGGGGCACGATCTTCCAGATTGGAATACAGAATTGTTTTTACGGATGAGTATAGTCAGTTACGAAATGCTTCTATAGATGGTTCCGGGACGCATTTTGAAATATGACCACAATTTAAGACGGCCAGTTTGTGCTTCCTTCAGATTACCAGTCGCAATTCACTCTCTTAATCCATAGCAAATTTTTCGAACAAGGGACAATGAGTTACTCAACTTTGAAGTATCGTAATAAATACTACCAACAACGAAAAGAGTCACCTACAATCGTTTGAGAACAACAGCATAGCGAAGAAACATGGGAATTCCAAATATATGTTTTTTTACGCTTCAAGTAAAACGTTTCCCAAAAAGTAATTCAACAACTTCAGCCACTTTGTTTTGTTTACATACAATATGTTCTTTCGGCAGCGCAGTAGATGTCTCAACTTTCGCTTTCTGCTTTCCTTGAATCAAACCTATATGTGGACACGATTCTTTGCGTGGCACAGCGAAGAAGTCTGCCATGAAGAATCCACGAAAAAGTATTGTGACAATGAGTCTCAGCAACGCAGCACAGTGAGTACTATGCTTCACAAGAAGAGTGTTGTAACACGAGCTAAACGTGTGGATCATGTTGGTTGTTTCTTATTCTTTCTTTTATATGTGTCATGCCAGTCAGCTTTCTATGCATGCTGAATCACAGATACATACACCCATGATCAGCATGCAATATTTACTTGCTTATCGAAATATTACTTACATCACAATGTGCTACCATCATTGCCATGAGATGTCACTCCAAACGCCAATTCAATATGTAACACACAATATTCATGCCTCCAGACAATTTATCTGGTTTGTGCAGCTTACATCACGTAAATTATACGAAGGTGATGACGTTCACTTACTTGACATTGGTCACTGAATTTTATTCGTGGCTTCAAACAAAATACAATACGCCAGTCAAGTCGTCTGGTCGTAAATATGTAATGCTCCCCTGCTAACCCGGGCCGAGTTGCTAGTTCAGCAATTTGTCGAGTAAGAGCGTGGCTGGCATTCCACACCAATGATAAAAGAATCGCCTTAGGTTTTCCACATCCTACTAGACACAACTTTTGTCCTTCATGCAGTGTCCATAAAGCATTACTTTTCTGTGAATTCTCGATCGAGATTTGCATATGTTTACCGACAATTTAAATGTAAAAAGGATCTTACAAATTATGAAAGATGTTTGATGCCCGCTGCCAAATGTTGGTTAATCGACAAAAATTAAGGGTGGAGACTGTATGAGGACAATGATCCGAAACACCGTAGCAGGCTTTGCAGCGACTGGGAAAAGGACAAAAGTATGCAGGTACTGCATAGGCCCTCAAAGTCACCCGATACTAATCCTACTCAAAATGTATGGTCGTATATCAAAAATAACTTGCAAAGAAGAAAGATCTTTACTTCGAAACAGCAACCAACGCAGATTCGATGCATTTGGAGGTCTCTTCCATGTGAATACAAGGAAAACTTGGTTTCAAGCATGACTGGGAGATATCAAGCAATTATCGAAAATGCTGGAGACAGGACTTATTATTAACTGCAACTGCATTTTTCTTTTGTTTATATATGATGCTTGTATATCTTCTAATTTGTTGTCAAATAAATTTTTCTACTAATTACCCTGAGCACGATCTTACATGACATTATATGCAAATAACAGCGCTCGCCGTTCAGGAGTGAGTTAGTTCGGCGTGCCACCGGGCAGAGTGGCTGCGTGGTTTGAGGTGCCATATCACGGACTGCGCGGCCCCTCCCGCAGGAGGTTCGAGTCCTCCCTCGGGCATGGGTGTGTGTGTTGTTCTTAGCATAAGCTAGTTTAAGTTAGTTTAAGTAGTGTGCAAGTCTAGGGACCGATGACCTTAGCAGTTTGATCCCTTAAGAATTAACATACATTTCAACATTTCTGAAAACGTGCCATGGTATGTGGATAAATGAATTGGAAAGCGCTGTTACGCCATTACACGATCGGTTTTAGTTCAACAAAGTTTACACTACCGTCAGTAAAACATGGCTAGTATATGGACAAGAGAGCAAATGTGCGTTTTAATTGAATTAACTAGCAGTTTTACGTTTATAAAGAAACTTCGTGATTTCTGAGACTAATATGACAGACAACTACGGCTGTGGAGGGTTGCGGTCGCAGAAATCGATGAGGATCACGTTCCGTGCAATACACTAGCACATTTCCGAGGGTGCGCCAACGAGAATGGAAACCGTATTTTGCGTGCATCTCGTTGAGAAACACTTCCCTTATGAGGACGGCACTAACCATTTGCGGTACCTTGCTCGCTAGCCTCCGCCTGTTTCACTCTACGAGCTGTAGTTGTTCATCTGTCGACCGTGGCGCGGGATATGTTAATCGCACTACCTGGAACCTCGTTTCTGTTTCGTTTGTTCATACTGATTATCGACTGGTCGGCTGTAAAACCTCTACGTTCAAGTCTCTCGAGTGTATTGAAAAGGCGAATATTATGTACCCCATGTAACACTTTTATATGCTGATCAGTACTTCTGACATGAGGATTTGTTGCCTAAAAGTAGTCCGGAGAATTTTTATACGGCCTGTACATATCACGAAAAGGATGAAAAGAAGGAATCATAACATTTGGTAATTACCTGTGGTGCGACGAGTCGTACTCTTGAGGAAGTGGTGAGCGGGTGGCCATCCTTGAGCCAGGAAACGGCCAGCTGCGGATGCCCCTCCGTGGTGCAGTTGAGCTGCGCGGCACGGCCCACGTCCACCGTCTGTTGCTGAGGGCTGATGTACGCAGACAGCGGCGCTGTAACATTTCCATGTACTGTCAACAGTACATACTTATCTCAAGTTAGATCATTCTTACGAATACGAAGCAGTAACTGCATTGTGCTACCAAAACGCTTGCCGATTCTCTGAGTTTTTTAAATTAGTTATTTACACTTTCCCTATTAGTGTCAGGCAGTATACAGTCTACCTGATACGTTTCAGCCACCGCAAAAAATACTGTAAATCTATTGTCACACATTTATCTGGTGAAATAGTGACGATGAAACGATTGTCATGCTGCTATAGTTGCTCATTCTCTTGCACGGTTCTTTAAGTGACAGTGTTGATTGTGGTAACAGCTCCTGGTAATTCTAAGTCATGGTTTCAGTTAGGGGTAGAACTGAAAAAATACTACATGGAAGCAATGTTGGATATTGGTACGATTCCTCTGCACCCCTTCATTGATACTGCAACTGCCCACATCACCAAGTTACCCGTAGGTTGCACTCAAGCCGCTAAAGCGTTTGGTAGCTAAATCATGACCAAGGGGATTCCCTATGGCTGCTCACACTCTAGCTCACTACTCGTTCAATCAGTTTCCACTGGATTAAAGTCAGCTGCCCAATTTTCCTATGAGGTGCCTGCAGAAGATAGCATCTATAGATTTCATGACTCTGAAACAAGTGGCTGTTAACTACATGGCGGGACGCAGCGTCGAAATCATTAAAATTCGAGATACCGACAAATTTTCTATATTGACTTCCAAAATATAATTCCACATACTAGACGATATAATAAACGTTACTGATATTAAGGATGTGATGATTTACACCTTTTAAACATTTTTGGAAAATCATGACTTGGTACAGTATCTGTATGTTACTTCATTAAAACTAACAGTTTCTGTCAAATATCAGATAATCCCCATTTATACAGAGAAATTGGAAAATACCATAATAAGACACAATGATAACGAACCCAAAAATCATATTATACGTCCAGGAAACATTCATCACATAAAGTACACACAGAAAAAAGAAACTAAATCTAGAGAATACGTAAAATCATGGTAACCTGTGTACAGCCAAAGTTAGGCATTCATTGCATCAGCATTATAGAATGAAGGGAACTAAATGATTTAGACGTTAGGCAAGATATTGAAATGGAGAAGCATAAGATTGGACTGAAGTGGCATATTTTCATGTGTCACAAAAGTAATGTCAAATATGGTATAAATCACTCCAAGGATGTATTCTGCAGATAAATATATGGCGTATATCTGATGTTAACATAAAGTTGGAAAACTGAAACATAGAAACTTACGTCAAGTTACATATAAGCATGTAATATATGAAGAACTGCAGCCTAAATGACGTGAATAGAAAACACAACCATGATCATTTTTAAAGTAAGCATAAATGAAGTGATTTCCATAAATCGCTCCAGGCAAATGCCGGCATGGTTTCTTTGAAAGGGCACGGCCGACTTCCTTCCCCGTCCTTCCCTAATCCGATGAGACCGATGACCTCGCTGTCTGGTCTCCTTCCCCAGACAACCCAACCCAACCCATAAATGAAGAAAAATCACAGTAATTACAGTCTCTAATACCTGTGAGACTACTACAGCATCAATACGTTACACTGTATAACACATTTACGTACATATTATGTAACAACCAAAAAAGGTCGGTAAACCGTGTATCCATGATACTTCTCCATATATAAATTAGTTCATAGCATAATATTCTATCTCAAAATGTGTAAGCCTTAGGGTCATCTGAAACCAACACATGGATTTGCAATAAAATTCAATTAGGAAATGAAGAAATCTATGGTATCTTTACCATGCAATAACAGAGTAAGAGACTCTCTCATATTGGGCAATTTCGTACAAAACTTCATATTAAAGTTCAGGAACACATCGGTCAAAATAATACGTCAGCATTCGGGGCCCATTTGAAAAGTTATAAACGTACTCCAGGTGCCATGAAAAATTGTGTAAGGGTATTCTATGGGAAGGATATGATCTGAAGGACAAAAAATACATAAGTAATTTTGTAGAAATTTTGATTTATTTAGAATAACCACAAATCAAGTATATTCTAGTAATAATTGAATTTAAATTAAGCCTCTCTTAAATTTTCTCTTGACATTATTGTAATGAATGCTGCAAGGTTGACGGTCTGCATCTATAGAAATTATTCAAGTCCTTCTGACCTTTATTTAACCCAGAAACACACATATACAGGGTGGTCAGAAATAGTCTGGAAAGTTTGTGAGGGTGTTGCACGGTAGGTTATGCTGAGGGATAATTGTTAAGAAAAAATTTCAATACGCTGCGTCGTTTCCGAGTTAATTAGCACTGAATTTAGCCGATCAGGCCGTTGCCCTCGCAAATTCAAGCGGCGTGCTAGATACGATTAGTGTCAGCTGCTTTCCAAGTATACATGATAGCGCTCTCTTTTTCGGTTTTAGGAAAACAAACGAAGAGCACGTTTGGCGACACCGTCTCTGGCAGGGGGCTTGAATCTGCAAGTGCAACGACCTGATTGACTAACATCAGTGCTAATTAACTCGGAAACGGTGCAACGTATGGTATTTTTTCCTTGACAATTATTTTACAGGAAAACCTAACCTACAACGACCTCACGAGCATTTCGGATTGTTTTTGCGCACCCTGGTTCAAAATTGTTCAAATGGCTCTGAGCACTATGGGACTTAACATCTGAGGTCATCAGTCCCCTAGAACTTAGAACTACTTAAACCTAACTAACCTAAGGACATCACACACATCCATGCCCGAGGCAGGATTCCAACCTGCTACCGTAGCGGTCGCGCGGATCCAGACTGTAGCGCCTAAAACCCCTCGGCCACTCCGGCCGGCTGCGCACCCTGTTAAACTATTGTTATACACAGTCTAGTAATATTAATGTAACCACGTATCAAAATCCGGAATAACCACCATCTGCAGCTCAGATCGGTGCAAGACGGGCAGAAAGAGTGTTAACTAGGTGCTGGAAGGTACCGACAGGGATGTGGAACCATGCTGACTCCAGTGACGTGGCCGGCTGCTCCATGTTTCTCCGTTGAGGTGCCATGGCGCAAACAGCCCGATCGCGGTGGTACCACAAATTCTCGATTGTGTTTAAATCCTAGGAGTGTGGTAATCAAGGATGTACGGTAAATTCATCCAGATGCTCCTCGAACCACTCACGTACACCTCAAGCTGTGTGACATGTTGTATAGTCTTGCTGGTAGATACCATCGTACCGAGGAAAAACAAACTGCGTGTAGGGGTGGACATGGTGCCCAGGATAGCTGAAAATTGTGTTGACCCACTGTACTTTTCAGAATGACAAGATCACCCACGGAATATCATGAAAACATTCACCAGACCATAACACTCACTCCTCTGGCCTGGTCTCTTCCGAAAATTGTTGTAGGGTATTTGTTTTAAGACATTTCAAGTCGATGGAGCGTAAGATTTAAGTCATCTGAAAAAGGCCACTTATCGCCACTCAGTGGACGTCCAGTTGCGGTACTGGCGTGCGAATTCCAGCTTTCGTCGCCTATGAATAGCATTCAGCATGGGTACATAAACCAGGCTCCTGTTGCGGAGGCCCACACGCAGAAATGTTCACTGAATGGTCGTTGAAAGGAGAGGCTGTTGATAGCCACTTGTTTCATCTGGGCGACCAGTGGCACGTCTATTGGCCCTTACACACCTTCACAGCTGTCGCTCTGCCCTGTCATCTATGGCCCGTGGTGCATCATAGTTGTCTTGGAGCAGGTTTTGGATAGCGCCATTTTGCCACGCACGGCTTACTTTAGACACAGTGGCAAGCGAATAGTTTACAAACCTAACCTTTTTGGAAATGCATCCACCCTTGGCTTGAAAGCCGATGGATATGCCCTTTTCGACGTCGGATAAATCGCTCCGTTTCCGTACTATGACAATGACTGCACTGTTTTCCGCATGTCTCAGACACGCTTTAAATACCCTCCACTACCTGTCCTGTCACCTGCCGTCTGCTAGGGTTTACTGCATACTGGCGTCAAACATAGGTGACGGTCACATTAATGTTACTGGACTATGTACTTCCCTTCAATTATGTTTCCCTTGTATACTGACACTGATATATCCTGTATACCAGTATGATAACCTTGAAACATAGTTTAAGTCACTGCTTACATAAAAAGAACATTGTATGTTAATTTCACCTCAGTATACCACTCATCCTGTGTTTTAAGTAACCGCATCTCTGCTGCTGACAAGGATTATTAATGTAGATAGTACGTCATTGACTCTGCATATGTGTTTACTTTTGTCGATGTTCATATAATGTTTACAACAAACTGCATCTGTAGTGATATCATACGTAATGTGTATATTTATTTATGAAGATTGTTCAGTTTTTTGACATGCGTCAGATAAGTTGTTACGATAATTCAGTTTCCCCATGGGTTTGTATTAAACACACGAATAAGTGTTGTGTTTCAATTCCCCTTCATTAGCGAGTATCTATTTTACAATACGAAATGGTCCGGGGGACGGAGGGGGCAAATAAAAGTGGCCTGGACAAGTGGATATGATTGTACGTGAATTTATGACCGCATTAACGGAGGAGGAAGAGACCAACAATTTCAAATAACTTACGGGTTTGCTGCCGGGTGACGTCTTCGAACACCGCCGATATTTCGACAGTAGCACACCCTGCCATTCACAAGGCACAAATGCATTTGAGCCTTGAGAATGGCAGGGTGTGCTCCTGTCGAAATATCGGCGGTGTTCGACGACGTCACCCGGCAGCAAACCCGTAAGTTATTTGAACATTCAATTCACCGGGAAAAGTTAAGGTCTCAGACCTAGAATTACTTCCAACACGATGGAACAACTGCCCATACAGCCAGCGGAACAGTAGAGCACATATAAACAATCTTCACTCCTGAAAGGGTTGTTAGCAGAAGTCAGTCTGATTGCAACCCTAGCTAGCCATCCAGATCACCTGATCTGTCAGTTGTGATTCTTTTGTGTGGCGAACCCTCAAGTCTAAGCTGCATCGCAACAACCCGCATGGTCTTCAAAAACTGCTGCAGAACGTTTCGAATGAGACTGCTGCAATTCCAGCACTCCGACTTCAATCCGTCTTCAGCAGATTACTGACCAGTGCCCAAAAGTGGCAAGAGATAAATGGTGGTCACTTTCAACATCTTCCATAGCCAAGTTAGTACTGACTGTATTATCTTTCCTCTGCTGTGTTCCTTTGTACCCTGGAACTCTGTTCTCCAGGCCACTTTTATTTGCCCCACCCTGTATAATACACACACATCCACATATTGTGGGTAGGAGACCGGTAAATTGTTACAAGCATGTATATTCAGCCTTCCCGTTTGTGGTAAAATGTATACATGTCAAGTGACTGATGATGAAACATTAATATTTCAATGGTTATGATAATGGATTCGTTACCACATGTTAGTAGTTGGTTTGGAGACTGTATTCATTTAACTAGCAAGATAATGGAATAGGTATGAGAAGTTCTGACTGTCGATGTGTGGTTAAGATACCATACATTTCTTTATGTTTTGGGTTCAGTCTACTTTAAAGCCAACCAAATGTAGTTTGATGACGAGAACAATGTCCCTCAAATAACATATCATAGACTATGACTACAAATACTGATAGAAATATCGTGAATACACTGCATGAAAACTAGTGATGAGGCTACATCAATACAGTGATTTTCGATTGTGTCCTTCAAAGAAGTTGGTACTTTCACTGATTTACACACATTAATAGGTGTTGTGTTTCAGTACCCCTCCCATTTGACGATGTGTATTTTGCAATAGGATGTAGTATAACACATTCATTATATACAGGAGTTTGGTGTATCATTTGCTAATTTGTATATTTAGTCTTCTTCCTTGTATCACCACGTGTACATGTTAGCAGTTCTGATAATTTACACTTTGGGCTGCTGTGGCATTCACTTTATGTTTATAGTTAGTTGTTATGAAATATTCTTTTAGATGAAATGAACATCTTGCTGTTGTATTCATGGCAGGTTCTGACTCTGCCATTACATAGTTAAACTACAGTATATGTCTTCCCATTTTAATTTCAGTTTACTGTAAAATCAATTGTTGGTTCAGAAGTATGAATGTGTTTCATACAATTTATGATAAAATGGAATGTTAGAAACAGATATGCTTCACACATAAGTATTTCTGATACAGTGTTCGAAAATTTTGATGAAGCTAAAACATTTATTACGACGTTCAATGATATACTAATCTTCAGAGGCGTTTATGATTTATTATGACGTTCAATGATATATTAATCTTCAGAGGAGTTTATGTATGTGTTCATTCATATCCTTTATGTGCTAGTATTACAAACAATAATATTATTGTACTTCAGTAACTCCTTCATTAGACAACTTGTATCTCACAACATGAAATGGTTTAATGCAATCAACAAGCGATTGTAGATTGTTGGCAAGATTGCATGACCAGTCTTCCTAATTATGTTAACATGTACACATATTTTAACAGGCTTGAATAAATTATCATTTAACTGCTAAGATGATAGAGTAAGTAACAAACGATAGCAGGTAACTTTGATCTTTCAAATACCAAGTCGATGGAAACCTCTGCATACATGAGAGGCTCTGTCTCTGCTATTACATGGTTAAACTACAATAAATTTATTTGTTTCCTAATTCCAATTTATTGTGAAAGCATATATTAGTTTAAGGCGATCACCACGTCTCATACAATGCGGAGTAGAACATAATTCTGTGAACTTATGTACATATACACAAGCACCGTGAATACAACATTTATTGAAGCTTTTTGGATTTTATCTAATACGTTTATAAATATATTATACTGTGTAGCGTATTGACACAAAAATACATTAGAATGCTTGTGTTACGTCACAAACAATTTCTTGCAGAAGCGAATTTCATGACGCTACCTTTAAAAACATGAACATAGTCTGTGTTATTTTACTTTACTTGCTACAGAAAATGGCAGAATTGTGTTTAAATGCGGTGTTACAGGATGTACTGCACAGAAATACGAACGAATTTACAGAGAAAAAATTCTCAACAGGTGTCATCCTTACTGAAAGTAATCATCGCTATGGGTATAAGCTAAGTGGAACTCGATCAATCAAGCCACAGAAAGCCGCTTACGTTGGTCGACGAAGAATTGTTCGTACACTAGAATTTGAGAAGATGGTGTTGGATGGCATGGAAGAATATTCACCAATAAATAGTCATCAAGTTTCACATGAAATATTCACTCCATTGAATACCGTTGGGAAAGCACAAGAAAAATAGATGAAGTAGCAATTAGACCTAATTTATAAATAACGTTTAGAAGCAGTGACACTAAGTGATTTTGAACCCAGAGTTCCAAAAAAAAAAAAAAGTTCAAATGTGTGTGAAATCTTATTGGACTTAACTGCTAAGGTCTTCAGTCCCTAAGCTTACACACTACTTAACCTAAATTATCCTAAGGACAAACACACACACCCATGCCCGAGGGAAGACTCGAACCTCCGTCGGGATCAGCCGCGCAGTCCATGGCTGCAGCGCCTTAGACCGCTCCGCCAAACCAACGCGTAGAGCCCAGAGTTCACTTCAGCCAGTGGATAGGCTCTAAAGTATGTATTGAGATTAATAGTCATCACTTTTACCAACTGCTATGAGCTTAAGTTCTTGCTATAAGGTGTAAATCGTTAGTGTCAATAGAACACTAAAGTATTCACCATTATTGTTCGCATGGTTATAGCGCATTCAGTTTATGGACATCTAAGGACGGACGCACAGATAGTTGAGAGCTTTATTTATTGTCAATGCCTAAAACGAAAATCTGATGTGACGATCATGACGGGTTTTATAGACGAATTAATTATTGTGTATTAGCTGGACCGGTTCGGGTTTCAATAAGTACAAAGAGTAATACATTTGGGATTCATCGTAAAACAAGTGGATGACGAAGCAGCCCTTGACGATCAAGTCACCTGGTGGCAATAGTTCTAATTAGTAAGTGGATACGTGGGACGTACACAAATTGAATAGCTGTTCCAAAAATTCTCGAGCGGAATAGCTAAAGAAAACTGCAGTGTTTATTTTTTCAGACCGGATCAGTTACGTAATTCGTTTGAGGAAAATTGTAAAGTAGGGGGCCAAATGGGGTATTAGAGAATCAGTGCATAACGTAACTACACAATAATTTGTTCGTTACTTCAAAACTTTACGAATTAGTGTAAAACGTTACAACGCAATAATTTGTTTGTTACTTCAAAACTTTATAATTTCATTATCATATTGATTACGCCCTAAGTAAAAGCTTTCTGTAAAATAGCTATTTAACTGATGTTGTATATGTCAGATGAATATAACATCTGTTTCGTCAGTACTGTGTCTCATCGTGGTGTTATAGCACCAAAGTAGGTAATAAGTTTTGTAAATTGTATCGTACTGTCGGCGTAGAGTTGGCACAGTGTTCTTCCGTCGCCATCATGTTTGCTTAACTTGTGGAGTGAGCAATGTTAACTTTTGTAAAATGAGAAATTTTGCATCGGACACAGATAATTAAAACGACGCCATGCTACTGCAATTAATGCCTGACCACGAGTGACTCAAAGTACTCCAGTATCATGGCACGCCAAGAAAAAAAAGAACGCCAAGTAAATGTATTTAAGAGTGATAACCAACAGTGTTGTGGTGTCATGTTGCCAGATTATTCGTGAGCATAGCTTACGCGTATGTAGCAACTAGAAGTTTTAACAAGTACATGGAAGTAAACAAACGCCGACTGAAACTCTGGATGTTCCAGTTAAAATAAAATAACAAAAAATAAGTGAGAAGTCTTTACATCTAGAAGCTCATAGAGGGCAAGGATCGAGCAAGGATTCGGCTGCGGGCCTTTTGGATGAACCGTCTGTGTAACTGTCTTCGGGAAACCATGAAAAACATAAGTCTGGATTGTCAGACGGAGGATTTGAGCTCGTTACTCCGTAATGCACGTCCAGGACTTTAAATTCTGTGCCACCTCGGTCATTCGAAGAAGAAGAGATTACCACCCTCAACCTAGCCAACAGTTTTCCACGGTCTTTAGTATGGACAGGGACTGCGATTGTTGTGTTCGGATGCGAGCCGTGACACTTCGCTCTCAGCTTCAGGCTGTGATGGCTTTGGTTACACAGCTTGAGGATGCAGTGGATGGGCGCCACTGTTGTGGGCCGGCTGTGGGGATCCAACGGATGTCCAGCACGTCTGAGTTCTCTAATCGGTCCTCACCAGTGGTAAACCCAGTTACTGCTCGCACTGAGGCCGACCCCTCACCTGTGGTCGAGTGGGAGGTCGCCCCAGAGCGAAGCAGGCGGCGAAAGACTTCCCAGGTGGCCGCACGTAAGGCCTCCCTTGTTTGTCTGACCAACAGGTTCCAGGTGCTGTCTGTGGCTGACACTGTCGCTGAGCCGGATACTGTCGCCTGTCCTGTTTCAGAGAAAACCACTCAGCCTGCAAGATCCAGGCAATCGCAGAGGGTGGGATCAATGGTAGTTGGGAGGTCTGGTGTTAGGCACGTTATGGGGCCCCTTAGGGACATGGCTGCCAAGAAGGGGAAGAAAGCCAGTGTGCACTCCGTGTGCATAGTGGGTGGAGTCATTCCAGATGTGAAACGGGTCCTCCCGGATCCCATGAAGAGCACAAGGTGCAGCCAACTGCAGGTGGTTGCTCTTGTCGGTACCGATGATGTGTGTCACTTTGGATCAGAAGAGATTCTCTCTGGTTTTAAGCGTCTAACAGAAGTGGTAAAGGCTGCCAGTCGTGCTAGCAAGATGAAAGCAGAGCTGACCATTTGCAGCATAGTCGACACGACCGATGGCGGGCCTCTGATACAGAGCCGAGTGGAGGGTCTGAATGAGAGGCTCAGACAGTTCTGCGACCGTGTAGGTTGCAGATTCCTCGACTTGCGCCAGAGGGTGGTTGGGTTTCGGGTCCGCTGAATAGGTCAGGTGTCCATTTTACACAGGAGGCGGCTATACGGGTAGCAGGGGTTGTGTGGCGTGGACTGGGTGGTTTTTTAGGTTAGAGGGTATCGGGAAAACACAAGATGGGCCACAGTCACAAAGGGTGCAGGCTGAACACAGGAAGAACGTAGATACAGGAACCATTGGTATAACAGGTGTAAACTGTCGTAGCTGTGTTGGGAAAGTACCAGAGCTCCAAGCGCTAATAGAAAGCACGGATGCTCAAATCGTTATAGGCACTGAAAGCTGGCTGAACCTGGATATAAGCTAAGCCGAAATTTTTGCGAAGAACCTAACGGTGTTCCGAAAAGATAGGCTAAACACGGTTGGCAGTGGCGTGTTTGTTGCTGTCAGAAGTAGTTTAACTTGTCACGAAATTGAAGTAGATACTTCCTGTAAGTTAGTATGGGCTGAGGTCATTGTTGGCAACCGGAACAAAATAATAACTGGATCCTTTTACCGATCTCCCAGTTCAGATGATAAAGTTGCTGAAAGGTTCAAAGAAAACTTGAGTTTGATTTCAAACACGTACCCGCCCCATACGATAATAGTTGGTGGTGACTTTAATTTACCCTCGCTATGTTGGCAAAAATACAGGTTTAATTCCGGAGGTACGCATGAAATATCATCCGAAATTGTGCTAAACGCATTCTTTGAAAATTATTTCGAGCAGTTAGTTCATGAGCCCACGCGAATAGTAAACGGTTGTGAAAACACACTTGACCTCTTAGCAACAAATAATATTGACTTAAGAACGAGCATCGAAACCGATATAGGGATTAGTGAACACAGGGTTGGCGTAGCGAGGTTGAATATTGTAATCCCCAAATCCTCGAAAAATATACCTGTTCAAAAAAGCAGATAAAAATTCACTTGACGCCTTCCTGAGAGACAATCTCCACTCATTCCAAATTAATAATATAAGTGTAGACCAGATGTGGCTTAAATTCAAAGAAATAGTATCGGTAGCAACTGAGAGATTTATACCAAATAACCTAACAAACGACGGAGCTGATCCGCCATGGTACACAAAACGGGTTAGAACTTCGTTGCAGAAATAACGAAACAAACATGCCAAATTTAAACAGACGCAAAATCCCCAAGATTGGCGATCCTTTACGGAAGCTCGAAATTTAGCGCGGAGTTCAATTCGAGTCGCCTATAACAGTTTCCACAACGAAACTTTGTCTCGGAACCTGCCAGAAAATCCAAAGCGATTCTGGCCGTATGTGGAGTATGTTAGCGACAAGAAACAATCAATGCCTTCTCTGCGCGATAACAATGGAGATACTATCGAAGACAGTGCTGCCAAAGCAGAGTTACTAAACACAGCCTTCCGAAATGCCTTCACAAAAGAAGACAAAATAAATATTCCAGAATTCGAATCGAGAACAGCTGCCAACATGAGTAACGTAGAAGTAAATATCCTCGGAGTAGTGAAGCAACTCAAATCACTTAATAAAAGCAAGTCTTCTGGTCCAGACTGTGTACCAATTAGGTTCCTTTCCGAGTATGCTGATGCATTAGCTCCATACATAACCATCATATAGAACCGTTCGCTCGACGAAAGATCCGTACCCAAAGACTGGAAAGTTGCACAGGTCACACCAATATTCAGGAAAGGTAGTAAGAGTAATCCACTAAATTACAGGCCCATATCGTTGGCGTCGATATGCAGCAGGATTTTAGAACATATATTGTGTTCGAACATTATGAATTACCTCGAAGGAAACGGTCTATTGACACACAGTCAACATGGGTTTAGAAAACATCGTTCCTGTGAAACACAACTAGCTCTTTATTTACATGAAGTGCTGAGTGCTACTGACAAGGGATTTCAGATCGATTCCGTATTTCTGGATTTCTGGAAGGTTTTTGACACTGTACAACACAAGCGGCTCGTAGTGAAATTGCGTGCTTATGGAATATCGTCTCAGTTATGTGACTGGATTTGTGATTTCCTGTCAGAGAGGTTACAGTTCGTAGTAATTGACGGAAAGTCATCGAGTAAAACAGAAGTGATTTCTGGCGTTCCCCAAGGTAGTGTTATAGGCCCTTTGCTGTTCCTTATCTGTACAAACGATTTTGGAGACAATCTGAGCAGCCGTCTTCGGTTGTTTGCAGATGACGCTGTCGTTCATCGACGAATAAAGTCATCAGAAGATCAAAACAAACTGCAAAATGATTTAGAAAAAGTAATTGAATGGTGCGAAAAGTGGCAGTTGACCCTAAATAACGATAAGTGTGAGGTCATCCGCATGAGTGCTAAAAGGAACTCGTTAAACTTCGGTTACACGATAAATCAGTCTAATCTAAAAGCCGTAAATTCAACTAAATACCTAGGTATTACAATTACGAACAACTTAAATTGGAAAGAACACATAGAAAATGTTGTGGGGAAGGCTAACCAAAGGCTGCGTTTTATTGGCACGACACTTAGAAAATGTAACAGACCTACTAAGGAGACTGCCTACACTACGCTTGTCCGTCCTCTTTTAGAATACTGCTGCGCCGTGTGGGATCCTTACCAGATAGGACTGACGCAGTACATCGAAAAAGTTCAAAGAAGGGCAGCAAGTTTTGTATTATCGAGAAATATGTGAGAGATTGTCACAGAAATGATACAGGATTTGGGCTGGAAATCATTAAAAGAAAGGCGTTTTTCGTTGCGACGGAATCTTCTCACGAAATTCCAATCACCAACTTTCTCCTCCGAATGCGAAAATATTTTATTGACACCGACCTAGATAGGGAGGAACGATCACCACGATAAAATAAGGGAAATAAGACCTCGTACGGAAAGATATAGGTTTTTATTCTTTACGTGCGCTATACGAGTTTGGAATAATAGAGAATTGTGAAGGTGGTTCGATGAACCCTCTGCCAGGCACTCAAATGCGATTTGCATAATATCCATGTAGATGTAGATGTAGAACTGCATACATAGACTAGCCAAAACATAATAACCATCTGCTTAATAGCGTTGTGGTCCACATATGGAACGCAATACAACAGGTATTCTGCGTGCTACGTATTCGTCAAGTCCTTTTTGGAAGAATGTGGCACGAGATGTCTGTACACAGGTCATGTAATTCCCGCAAATTACGTCACACTGTTTTGTGGGCATAGAACTGACGCCAAATAGTGTCCAATACCTATTCCATCGCCGGCCGGTGTGGCCGAGAGGCGCTACAGTCTGGAACCGCGAGACCGATACGGTCTCAGGTTCGAATCCTACCTCGGGCATCGATGTGTGAGTTGTCCTTAGGTTAGTTAGGTTTAATTAATTCTAAGTTCTAGGGGACTGATGACATTAGAAGTTAAGTCCCATAGTGCTCAGAGCCATTTGAACCATCTGAACCTACTCCATCGGGTTCAGATCACACAGATTTGATGGACAAGACATTAACGTTGTGTTAGCTACCTTTCTCCTCAACCCACGGTAACAGGATTGTGTGCTTGCGACACGGACAGTTATTCTGCTGGAGGGTGCCATCGCCATGAGGTAACACATCATACAGGGTATCACAAAAGGTACGGCCAAACTTGAAGGAAACATTCCTCACACACAAATAAAGAAAAGATGTTATGTGGACATGTGTCCGGAAACGCTTAATCTCCATGTTAGAGCTCATTTTAGTTTAGTCAGTATGTACTGTATTTCCTCGATTCACCGCCAGTTGGCCCAATTGAAGGAAGGTAATGTTGACTTCGGTACTTGTGTTGACATGCGACTCATTGCTCTACAGTACTAGCATCAAGCACATCAGTACGTAACATCAACAGGTTAGTGTTCATCACGAACGTGGTTTTGTAGTCAGTGCAATGTTTACAAATGCGGAGTTGGCAGATGCCCATTTGATGTATGGATTAACACGGGGCAATAGCCGTGGCGCGGAACGTTTGTATCGAGACAGATTTCCAGAACGAAGGTGTCCCGACAGGAAGACGTTCAAAGCAATTGATCGGCGTCTTAGGGAGTACGGAACATTCCATCCTATGACTCGCGACTGGGGAAGACCTAGAACGACGAGGACACCTGCAATGAACGAGGCAATTCTTCGTGCAGTTGGCGATAACCCTAATGTCAGCGTCAGAGAAGTTGCTGCTGTATAAGGTAATGTTGACCACGTGACTGTATGGAGAATGCTACGGGAGAACCAGTTATTTCCGTACCATGTACAGTGTGTGCAGGCACTTTCAGCAGCTTATTGGCCTCCACGGGTACACTTATGCGAATGGTTCATCCAACAATGTGTCAATCCTCATTTCAGTGAAAATGTTCTCTTTACGGATGAGGCTTCATTCCAACGTGGCCAAATTGTACATTTTCACAATCAACATGTGTGGGCTGACGAGAATCCACACGCACCACGGGTACACTTATGCGAATGGTTCATCCAACAATGTGTCAATCCTCATTTCAGTGAAAATGTTCTCTTTACGGATGAGGCTTCATTCCAACGTGGTCAAATTGTACATTTTCACAATCAACATGTGTGGGCTGACGAGAATCCGCACGCAATTGTGCAATCACGTCATCAACCCAGATTTTCTGTGAACGTTTGGGCAGGCACTGTTGGTGATGTCTTGATTGGGCCCCATGTTCTTCCACCTACGCTCAATGGAGCACGTTATCATGATTTCATACGGGATACTCTACCTGTGCTGCTAGAACATGTGCCTTTACAAGTGCGACACAACATGTGGTTCATGCACGATGGAGCTCCTGCACATTTCAGTCGAAGTGTTCGTACGCTTCTCAACAACAGATTCGGTGACGGATGGATTGGTAGAGGCGGACCAATTCCATGGCCTCCACGCTCTCCTGACCTCAACCCTCTTGACTTTCATTTATGGGGGCATTTGAAAGCTCTTGTCTACGCAACCCTGGTACCAAATGTAGAGACTCTTCGTGCTCTTATTGTGGACGGCTGTGATACAATACGCCATTCTCCAGGGCTGCATCAGCGCATCAGGGATTCCATGCGACGGAGGGTGGATGCATGTATCCTCGCTAACGGAGGACATTTTGAATGTGGTGTCACCGCCAGACACCACACTTGCTAGGTGGTAGCCTTTAAATCGGCCGCGGTCCGGTAGTATACGTCGGACCCGCGTGTCGCCACTATCAGTGATTGCAGACCGAGCGCCGCCACACGGCAGGTCTAGAGAGACGTCCTAGCACTCGCCCCAGTTGTACAGCCAACTTTGTTAGCGATGGTTCACTGACAAATTACGCTCTCATTTGCCGAGACGATAGTTAGCATAGCCTTCAGCTACGTCATTTGCTACGACCTAGCAAGGCGCCATTATCATTTGCTATTCATCTTGTGATGTATTTACCGTCAGACCGATGTTTACCAATTATGGATTAAAGTTAAGTATTCCAGAAGCTACGTACTTTTTTGCTAGTCTCTATTCCTTTAACTGTTCCAGACCTCACGCCAGCCTGCGTGAGCTTAAACGCGTGCCTTTCGGCTACCTCCTAGTGGCTTGGCTGTCTTGCCAAGTCACAACATTGAACATTTCCTGTAACAAAGTGTTTGAAGTCACGATGGTACGTTCTGTTGCTGTGTGTTTCCATTCCATGATTAATGTGATTTGAAGAGAAGTAATAAAATGAGCTCTAACATGGAAAGTAAGCGTTTCCGGACACATGTCCACATAACATATTTTCTTTCATTGTGTGTAAGGAATGTTTCCTGAAAGTTTGGCAGTACCTTTTTGTAACACGCTGTATATGAAGGAATGCGGGTGGTCGTCGATAACGTTCACGAAGACAACTGTCATATTTCCTTAGATTGCTACCACAGAACTCATGAAAGCCCTGATGAATGTCCCCCATAGCATAATAGTGCCCCCGCAGCATAATAGTGCCCCCCTTGGCTTGTGTCTTTGGCGTGGAGAATGTTGCGTGCAATCTTTCACCTAGTTGATGGTGTATCTGGACAAGGCCATGAACCTGGTATAACAAGAAACATGGTTCACCTGACCAGGCGACACGTTTCCACTGATCCATCTTTCAGTCTCGATGATGGCATGCCCACTGTAATCGTAGCTGATGATGTGTTTGGGTCAACATGGGAACTCGTAATCGTCATCTGCTGCGAAGCACGATGTTCAACAGTTTGCCTTGAATAACGTGCTGTGAAACACTTGTGCCTGCGTCAGCATTTTAGCGCGTCATCAGAAGTGTCACATATCTTTGCCTATCTTACTTTACAGAGCGGGATAACCTTCTACGTCCACATTCTGTGGCTTGAAAGTCGCACACCTTGTCGCTTACTCGTAGTTCACGGTCTGTCAGCCACCAGGTGCTCACGGCAGTATAACGCGAGAAGATGACCAGCTTCGCTGTTTCCCAGATACTCAGTCCCACGCGCCGGACCATAGTCTGCCCTTTGTAAAGTCGCTTACGTCAGTGGATTTCCCCATTTACGACCCGTATCGTCGCTAGAATTACTTCTCATTCATCTCTACTCCCATTACACGGGAGGCTATTTTTAAGCTTCGACTGATCGAGAAATTAAAACCACGGTGCAAATACGCTGAAGCTTTGCACAGATGTGTTGCGCAGTGTCTCTAGTATGGTCGTCGATTGCTTCACGCCACACTTTTCAATACTGTCTTTCGATTTCTTCTAGTTGAAAGACTCCACCTGGTTTCATGCAGTCCACATGACGTAAATGTGAAGTGTGACAGCAAAGTGCAGCAAAGGTGCAGGAATTTTAAGCAGGACGTCCAGACATTCATCATGCAGGCGGTTAGGAAAGGAAGCCAGTATCAATCGATGATATTGTTCAGCGAACTGGATCAGGTGATTTAAGAAAATTGTCTACGAAGGGAAATTCATAACAAGCGAAGTGGAATTTTGTCATGAGGCACTGTACTTCGTCATGACAATGCTCGACCGCACACTGCATCTGCAGCAAAGGCATTTTCGATGGAAAGTGTTTGATCACCTACCATACATAATGGACTTATCTGCCTCTAATGTGCATATCTTTACTCATAGAACAGCTAGCTATGAGGACAGAGTTTTAGTACTAACATCGAGCTGAGAACTGGTGGAAAACACAGGTGTCTGCCTTCTATGACGAGGGAATTGGAAAGCTGGTACAACGCTACGACAATTCTCAAAGTCGGAGCACCGAAAGTGTAGAGAAGTAGTTGGACGGTTTAGCTAAGAGTTGTGAATAATTTGTTTATATTCACTGCGGATTCCATTTCGCGACCGCAATCGGATTTTTTTTAAGCTCTCCTACTTTCCATATCGCGGTCCCAGGCGGCTTCCTGTCTCACGGCGGGCACTAGGCACAATGTTCTGAATCACCCGTGTAGGTCAGGATCGGCCAAGAATTCGGCTCGTGGGCCATGCTCTGGCACAAGTGCCATAGCGCTCAACCTGGCTGCCACGCCACGCTGTCTGAACATCAGGAGGGGGAAACTCTGAACGCGTCGCATTTAAGTAGCAACGCAGCCACAATGCGTATGACTTGCTTTTACGTTTCACATTTCTCAACAGTACAGATAAAAAACAAAAAAATTTTCAGTATTACTGAATTACTTTTGGCACACTGAAAATACATAATTTGTATCTGGTGCAAACGTCTGCATATGGACAGATGCTGACAGTTTCACCGGTTTTCGCAGGCAGATTGCAACGTAATTGTGACTTATTTAGCTTAATAATCGAAAAAAAATCTTTCGCACACAAATGTTGGCCGAAATATTGTAGCACCCTTGCAATCTCATTATGGAGTTGTGAAAACTATCTGAGGAAAGCAATGTAGAATATCTTGCAATGTCTTACTGTGGGTAGTACGCAATCAAGTCCACTTAAAGTGCGAGGTCAACAGTCCATTCCAGATTTTCTAATTTTCTCTCCTGCACTCCTTCTCCTTCATAAATTCAACAATAGCGACTTTAAAATCGAAAAATTGTTCCAGCCATGCCCCTTCACTTAACCAACGTACTATGCAGCAGTATATTGAGTTTCCATACTCTTCGTTCAGCTCCATTGAAAACTGATGCAGCCCTACTCCCCGCATGCGACTTCAGATACTTTTCGTACCACCAATTTCTTCACGTGCTCCATGCCTGCAAATGTAGCATAAACTGCATTTGATTTGTAGAACAATGAATCTCATTTATTTGCCAATTAAATCTTCAAATCGTTTCAGCGTGGTATTATAATGTCGTTTCATAGCAAATTTGGAGTACCTGTCGCTTATGTGAATGCACAATATATATCGAGAATTTTCATCCCTCTCTTCCGTTATTCCCGTTTATTTTGAAAAGTTTTACCTCTTTTGGTGCAAACAGCCACAGGACCTGTCAACGTCCTTCATGTCATGAACAAATAGCGAAAGGTAAACAGCGCTGGCACCATGATTCGGCCGAACAAAAGAGAGCTGTACCGACTGAAAAGTGACACACCGCAATACTAAACGAAAAGCAGCGCTGCAAACCCTCCACGCGTAATATTTGGCACGCCGTGGCTGGCCCTGGTGTAGAAGATGCCATTAAAGTCTCTGGAATACATACCAATGTTCTCAATGTTGGCAGATACCTTCAGCAAGCATTTAGTTCAAACTATCATTTTTAAACTAACCTTATTCTGTGCTCGCCTGTGGTCGAATCACTGTATATAGGAATTATTCACACGACATCATGAGCTTCGTGAAATTCAATGTCTCAGGCGCCGTGTTAACGAAAGGATGTCTTCATTTGCCAGTTGAGAAATGGGAACCAAATCGCAGCTATTTACGGTGATTACGGGCAACCATTAGATTGCGTTAGTATTGTCAGCCTGCGCAGTATACTTTTATGTTCACTCTTCTGTGACCTGCTCTTTTCTTCTTTGTACTGTACTCGATGCATCGAACAACCTGGGCACACGAAAGAGAAGAAAATCCAACGTCTGATCTTTCTTTCATTGATATATCTCCAGACGGATAAGCTCAAGCAGCGTTAGTGTGAGACGCGATCTTTTCAGGGAAGGACACGCGAGGCGGTTCACTAGTTCTAAAGGAACGTTTCCTTCGGGATGTAGTATGAGGATGATCTCGCATCATACGATCGTCAGCATATGTCTGAAAACGTGATTCGGTTACCATCTGTTACAATACATCTCTCGATACACGCAAGAGCCTTCAGATCGTTTCCAATCCCTTCTCAGACTAAGAATGTTATATCTACTTTTTCGTCATACGAATGAAAGACCATTGTAGCTGTATATCACAAAAAACATTCACTCTACAGGGATAAAAATGTGGTCTGGATACTTTTAGAGGACGTGATGTGTCGAGTAAAATATTCCCAGTTTTATGTTCTGGGATCACTTCTATTTGTTCGCGATATGGCTGACAGCTTAACTGGCTGTTATAAAGCGACAACTGGCTGTCACAGCGTATATAAAACAAGAATGGGACAGACAAGGTTATTACATAGCCCACTAACTACTACATTTACAAATTTTAAGTTGATCACATTTGTAGATTTTATGTAGAAATAAGTCACTATATTTAAAAATTAAATAACTTCTGTCATTTATATGCTTTCCTCATTTGTGCGTAAATGGAGTTATTGGTATCTCAAAATAGAGCGGAGCTATGAAACCGTTCGTTCAGTTAAAATGAAGCAGGGTTTCTGTGAGATGCATTTACTTATTTCCGGTAGCGTTCTTTGGTCGAGCAATTTCCAAGTCTTTACTCATGCAAAAATTACTGCTCTCACTGATTCCCTCACATTTAACTTTCTTCCTTGTTTAAACAACTATAAACACCAGTTTGTGAAATATGCTGCTTTGAGTAAGTCACTCGTGTCGCATTCGGAAAGGGCGGGTTTTTAGTCTCTGTCTGTGTACCTAGAGTCTGATATTCGGTGGTTTCCCAAAGTCGATCAGGGTGAATATTTCATTAGAAACGAGACGACTGATTTACTTCCGCAATACGCCTATTAATGAAGTAGAAAAACTGATAATGAGAATTATTAATTTTTTGAAAAGACAACATCACAGCAACTGTCAACTTGATTAAAATGAGAGAACATGAACGTGAGCTTGCTTGGCTCTTGTCAGACATCATCACACACGCCACCAGTTTATATATGGCCCCTGTCCAGAAAGTTTCGTTACTGGCATATAAGCGACGTCAGGAGAGTAACCACGGTGGTACTTTGAATTAACACGTGTAAGCTATAGACGTGCATTCGACTGGTGAGTTGTGAGCATGCAGTGTTAAGTAGTCGGAGCGCAGACACAGTATGTCACCGTTGATGTGCCTCAAATCGCAATGGAGCAGCATCTCTATATCAAGTGTTGAAGACATTCTCCAGAACGTTTTCAAGAAGAGAAAAGTGTGTGCGAAGTTTGTAAAGCACACTCTGATGCGAAATGGGAAAAATTTCGACGAACGTTTAATAAGTAATGCAACACTTTTTTCTGAAAGCAGGTTGGTTTTATTCAGGATACCAATACATAACATTATTTTCCACTCTTCTGGCTACGAAACCCTATTTTTCAACATAATCTCCGTTGAATGCGACGACCTTACGCCACCTTACTGGGGGCGCCATGACTTTATCGGCTGGGGTACGGTTTTGATCTTTTACTTCGGAGGAGAGGTGGTGTGGCATCACTCTATGCATTGCCGTTTTGTTTACGGTTCGATATGAGGAACCCATGTTTCGTCACCTGTGACGATGTTCGACAAAAGTCAGTCATGATCAGCTTCGTAACGCTCAAGTAATTCTGCACAACGATTCTTCCGCTCATTGTTGTCTTCTGTTAGGTGAAGAGGAACACAGAGGGCATAAACGTTTGAGTACCCCAACTGGTACATGAGTGTGTCAGCACAACCAAGAGAGACATAGAATTGAGCAGCGCGGTGTTTGACTCTGATCTATCGATCACCTCGAATGAGAGTGGTAGTACGTTCCAGCACTGCAGGAGTCACATCTGTGTGCTGCGGGCTGGCACGCAGGAGATCGGACAAGGTTGCGCGACCTTGGTGTGACGACAGATGCCTCGCCCAACGACTATCCGTGCTTTTGTTCACTGTCAGGTATCCGTAGACATTCTGCAAGCATCTATTAGTATGTGCAATACTCTGGCTTTCCGCCGAAAGACACTCAAAAACAGCTCTCGGCTTGGAACGCACTTCCGTTAAAGACGCCCTTTTTGAAGGCTACGTATAGCGTCGTGACCTGTCGAAACGTCACGAAACTATAGGGGCTGAAGCGGGAATATTCCATGATTTTCCACAATAAATTCAGCACTTTTTAACCGAAACTGGCCGACAAAAAAAGTGTTGCATAACTTACTGAACACCCCTCGTATTTTATGGAAAAAATCCTCCTGGGTGACGACACATGGTGTTATCAGTATGAAAACTTTGCGTTCTGCCTTACGGCAGGTCTTGTCATGGGGAAGCCTCGTCAGAGAGGGCCAACGCATGAGCGTCTAGGGAAGTGATTCCAGTGGTGGTTTCCCGTTGCCTTCCACTGATGATGATGAAATGGTAGTGAGGACAACACAACAGGCAGTCCCTGAGTGGAGAAAATCTCCGACCCAGCCCGGAATGGAACCCGGGCCCCGGTGCGTGACAGACCGTCGTGCTGAGAGCTTTTTTTTTTAAAAAAGCTTTATCCATCTTTTTTTGACCTTTATAAAATAAATTATTTCTGGGAAACGTAAATAAGTGGACATTTTTTGACATAATGGTTAAACAAAAAAAAGCTTATGTCCGTACAAAACAACAACGGGCCACGTTCCTCTTCTTGGGCGCGTTCCTCGCTAATCCCGTTGTACCTCGCGTTGGTGCCGGGTACGTCTTCACGTGTGGTGTGAATCCTGTCCACTGTCCTGGTCCTTTCTTGTTCTGATACTTATAGGCAATAATTACATTCTCCTATCCGGGACACCCCAACTGGGTGGGGGATCAAGCAAGGCCCTCCCTAAAAAATTTGTGTACTATGTTCGATATCTCGGATGTCTCATCAGCTGTGAGTGATGTTCTTGTAGTAAGGCCCAAAAGTCGAGAACATTCTTACTGCCGTCTCGGAAAAGATGAAGCACAGTCAAACCTCGAATCCAAGTCACTGCGTTTGTCTTTGTTCGGGGATAATTGGTCATATCTGGTAGAAGTAGTATCCGTGGTTCTATTGCTTGCGGCACCACCCGAAGGAGGAAGGCGATCACTTTTTGGACCAAACACCATACGTCCGCCGAAGGCCCGCATATCAGGCGATGTTCCTCAGTGTCTATAACATTGCACTGTGGACACAGTGGCTCGCCCGCCATATGAATTGTATTCAACCTGGAACGAGTCACGTATTTCCCATTTACCACCTGATACCACAGTGCGTGCGTTACCGTATCAAGGTGTGGGTGGTGCACTGTGCGCGATGCCACTGACCGCGTAACTGTTGGTTGTCGGCGCTCTGCGGCATTATTCGGCCGTCGTCGAGTCAAGATGCGATATATATCACGTGCCGTTGTTGTCCTGGTAGTCGGTAGCTCCATATGTACATAACTGTGTTCCACAAAAAAGGTTCGCATATGGGCAAGTGATGGTGAGATATGAGACACCGTTACCGCTGCCAAACGAAAAGGTGGGGCCAGTTCGTCCATGAAGGCGCACGTCAGACTTGTCCCGTGTCGTGTCCACATCTTTATCATTGTGCTTACGTAAAGAGCCACTACTCGGTCGCGTTCGTGGACTAGCCCACCACTCAGCTATCGGGGCGGACTTATCAGTATGAATCCACAACAAAACGACAAAGCGCAGAAATTCGTATAAAGAGTCAAGGATTTGACGATGTAATCGATATTCCTGCCAATGTGACGAGTGAGCTGACCAATATCCCAAAGAAGAAATACTGTGACAGTTTGAAATTGTTTTATTAAGGTTCTAACCGTTGTACTCAAGTGGGTGAGGGGAAGGGTGAAGTAGACTATGTAGAACGCTTGAAGCTTTAAATCCACTTTGCTAATCTTTCTCTGTGTTTTATTAATGAGGTTCGAAATAATTTAGAGTGACGGATTATCTTGATCTTACCTCACTAAACTTCCCTCCAATCATAAACTGGTGATCCCTGGATGTCTCGGAATGTGTCCTATCACCCGAACTTTTCTTTTAGTCAAGTTGTGTCACAAATTTCTTGTTTCCCCGATTCTGTTCAGTACTTCCTCATTAGTTACGCTATCTACCCATATAATCTTCAGCATTCCAAAGTCTTTGTTCTGTTTTTGTCTGACCTGTTTATCGTCCATATTTCATTTCCGTACGTGGCTACACTACAGACAAATAACTACAGAAAGTACTTCCTAACACTAAATCTACATTGGATATTGACAAATTTCTCTTCCCATTGCCAATCTGCATTTTATATCCTCTCTACTTCGACCATCATCAGTTGTTTTGCTGCACAAATAGCAATAATCGTCCATTACTTTTAGTGTCTCGTTTCCTAATCTAATTTTCTCAGCATCATCTGATTTAATTCTACTAAATTACATTATTATTATTTTGCTTTTGTTGATGTTCATCTTATATCCTCGCTGTCCATTTCGTTCTTCTGCTCTTCCAAGTCCTTTGCTGTATCTGACAGAATCGTAATGTTATCGCCAAATCTCAAAGATTTTATTAATTCTCCCTGAACTTTAATTCCTACTCCCAATTTTTCTTTGGTTTCCTTTACTGCTTGCCCAATGTACAGATTGAATAGCATTGGAGGCAGACCACAACCCTGTCTCTCTCTCTTTCATGTCCCTCGGCTCTTGTAACTGCCCGTCTGGTTTCTGAACAAGGCATAAATGGCCTTGCGCTACTTATGTTTTATCCCTGCTACCGTCACAATTTCAAAGAGTGTGTTGCAGTCAGCATTTTCAAAGTTTCCCCTTACTCTACATATACTATAAACGTAGGTTTGACTTTGCTTATCTTCTAAGATAAGTCGTATAATCAGAATTATATCACCCATTGCTACATTTCTTCAGAATCAAAACAGATTCCACGAGGTCGTCTTTTGCTAGTTTTTCCATTCTTCTGTAAAGAGTTCATATTGTTATTTTGCAACCATGACTTATTAAACTAATATTTCGGTGATATTCACACCTGTCAGTACCTGTTTTCGTTGGAATTGGAATTATTACATTGTTCTTGAAGTCTGAGGGTATTTCTCTTGTCTCATAGATCTTGGACACCAGATGGAATAGTTTTGCCATGGCTAGCTCTCACAAGGTTATCAGTAGTTCTGATGGGATGCATGTAGCATAACGCATCATTTTTTACTGGTAGACAATATTATATAAAGGAGCAATGAGTATGAAATACAACTGTTCCAGAGTTTTAGAGAGTTTGAGAAAGCCTTTGACTTAATTTCAAGAAATTCTATACAACAACCCTTGAGAAACAGAGCAATGATTCGACCAATTTAACATATTGTATAATATATGCGTCAATGTTAGAACTGGCAATAGATTTAATTTTATCGAAACTATTTGCAGCAGACCTAGATAAAGGTGTCAGATTGTTAAACTATGGAAACGAAGGAGGATTGCGTGTTAGTGGATAATACCTTAGCTACGTTTATTTTGCGGCTGGCGTTTCGTTTAGACACGAATGTACGTACTTAACACAGACAGTGATAAAGTAGGGTTGAAAGTAATTTGTAGCAACACACAAATAATGTATAGCTGAAATGTCAAAAAGAAAATAGTACAAATTGACTTTGATGTAAACGAATAAGTTGACGAGTTTTGTACTTTCTGGATGGATAGTAAAAGAAATGAACTGAGTAGTAAAAGTGGCATGGAGTGCTTTTGTAACTCAAAGCAGGAATATGAAGCAATGTTTCCGATATGCGTGAAAGGAAAGTTCCATTACCAGTTTCGATATATCGTAGTGGGACATGGACATTTACTGCGGAAAACATTTCAACAGTGAACGTTTCTCAACAAGCAACGGAGATATGCATCGTAGAAAATGGCAACACTGACTACATGTAAACCCTTAAATACATAAGGTTTTTAAGACAGTGACTGTTAAACTACTAAAATACCGAATCTGGGACTGCAAACCACCACACTCCACACCTACAAAAGCATCAACCAACCTATTACTATGCCAGCGTCACCTGTGCCACAAAAATCTGATGACCTACAGCTCCGTTTCTATGGCTTAGGGCATTGAAGTGAAGCGTTTCGTATTTTTTACAAAGACTGTCAATAATTACTGTATTTTATATGTTGTTGTTGTCGTCAGTCCTAGGAATGGCCTCATCATCCTTGTATAACTGCTGCCATGTACTTCCACTAGTTAGTAGGCGAGCCCTGCTCATCCTCTACAAAATTGTCACCCTCACCTCCATATTCCCCTCCATTACCAATTTACAAGGCCTGGACATTAAAATGGAAACACCAAAAACACACCATATTATCATACCTAATATGGCATAGGAAAACTGTTGGCTTTCAAAACAGCTGTCATTCATCTCGGAATGGATAAATACAGGTCCCGTATGGCTTTAAGGGAATGCTAACCGTTCTCCCTGAAAAACAGTGTCGTGTCCAGTTCAGATAATGATGATGGAAGTGGATACTGGTCACACCACTCTTCTCTCCAAAGTAGACCTCAAAAGCCCAATGAAACTGAGAGCTGGTGACTAGTGGCGAGGGGAGATGCGACAAATCATCCTCGTGCTCACAAAACAAGTCCTGGATGATTTGAGGAGCGTTAATGGGAGTCCTCTCGTCTTGGAGCACAGCATCATCATTGCGGAACAAGTATTGTACCATGGGGCGGATTTAATCAGATAAAGTGGTGAGATAATCCTTGGCAGTATTGCGACTTTTCAGAGTGACCACTGGACCCATCAGAAATCACGACATGGCTGTCCAAATCATCACCCAATCCCTTTAATATTTTGCTCCTGTGACGTAAACTCGACCAGAAGTTTGAAACAGTGTGAAACAAGACTCATACGCCCGAATGACATTCTTCCATTGCTCCACAATCTAGGTCTTTATAGCTTCGGCAGCAGGCTTACCTGTTACTGGCATTTGCATCAGTGATGAGTGGTTTTGGAGTTCCAGCTCGCCTAGAGTATCCTGCTTATGGTGCTCCCTTCGTGCTGTTTTGGTGCTGGCAGGATTCGCGAGGGCGACGTTCAGTATTGCACTGCCTTTGTAACGTCGTTCTCTTACTTTTCTTGACAATCCTCTTCAATGTCCATCCGTCACGATTACTCATCACACTTTTCTGTCATCGTTGTGTCTTAGCCGATGATCGTTTTTCGCTTTCGCTGTATGCAGTCTAAATCTTCTACATGGTGTCTCTTGAAACACCAAACACCTCGGCCACCTTGGTTACGGAAGCACCCACCATATGAACACCAACAACTTACTCATTTCCGAATGCACTCAGCTCCGATATGATGAGTAGAGGGACTACCTTCATACAAGCACATTTTGTTAGGGCAAACCTATTGTTCTCCTTTGATTGACAGGTCCTTAGCCTAATATTCTACTAAAAGGCTCATTCCTTTTGATTGACAGGCACTTAACCTATTGTTACCCCTCCCACTCCCCTCCCCCATCAGGAAACCAACCCCTGACTGCTACAGGTCCACTTTCAGGTCTGAGTTATTGGAATATCCCCCGTCACTACTATCAGTTTGATTGACTACTTAATTAACTTGATGAATTAATTAACCTCTTCCCCTCTGGTAAACCCCCTCCCCTCCCACCCTCTCATCCCCAGAAAATAGTGGGAAAAAGACTCGGCTGATCGGTCATTTGGAGGGAAATCGATAACTGTGTGTGCAATATTGTTGTAGAGGATTCAAGGTAGTGTATGAAATATATGGGAGGGGTATATCGTTTATTTATAAAGAAATTCAGTTTGTGGAGGTTGGATTTCTCTTATTCATCATTCTCTAATGTTTGGAAACATTTAGGTTTCGCAGGAAGCAATTACATGGGCAAACCTGTTGCATAACCTATGTTCAGTACTGTACTCTGGGTGTTTAAAACCTAATGTTTGCGCCTTTGTCAGCACTTAACGTATTGTTTTATTAAGTGGTTTGCCTTTGATACCAAATTAATTAATCAGTTATGTCCTCCCACTACTTTCTGGTACACTTTTCGAATTTCAAATGCTTTTGTACACCATTTCTGGCGCTTTCTTCTCCGTCACCCACCCCCTTAAACTATTGCACTAAGTTTTACATAAAAATATTCAAAATAACTTAGTTTTCTGAACTTAGCCAGCTCTTCTGCTCCATGTCATCCACTCACACATACGCTCCCTCTAACTATTGTACTCCTCACCACGTTGATAAGAAAAATTTATGCAAACTAATGAAATCGATATTCCTCGCATGTACGGGGTTAGTTTTTATTTTTAATTCTGAGCATCCTATTGGTTGGTGAAATCGGCGGAATAAATTTTAAACAAAAGATCTCTAATAAAGAAACACATTCTGCCACTGAAAGCCCGACGCTGACGCCAGAGTGGGGGTGCACCAGTCGCCCCGTAAAGTGATGCCACGGCCATGCCATGCACAGGTGCCCGTTTGGGTCCCTCAGTCATGAGGCAGCGGCATCCCTTTCATACTTGACACCTGAGTAATTCCTCTCAAAATACGTGATCACCTAGGCACTGTTGCTGATGCGACCAGACGGAAGTGAAGACCTTTTTGCAGAGAGCAGATGCTCCAATGACGCGCATGGGTCAATGCCAGAGGAAGCCACTGCCGGACGCAAGCCAGCGTGAGCCACCACCCTCACGCCGCTGCTGCCTAAAGGGAACAGGTGGGAGTTGAGTCTATTTTCGTGTATGCAGTTAGAGTCCTTCAAGTGTTATACTGATGTCACAGAACTCAACTTCCACCAGTTCGCTCTAGGCAGTCCCATATGCGAGACACCTCCAGGCAGCACGTGTGTTTAACATTGCTGACATGATACCTATGCATACTGATGTCACAGAAGATCACAGCATGCATTGTTCCTAGCTATCCTAATGGGACAGCCCGTACGTCATTGAATTTACCCATCAAACTGCTGCTCCTGCTGGTGTGGGAGCACCGTCCGACACTATTTTTTGCAGATGAGACTTTCAGCGGCAAAGTTATTTTGCACAGATCGCTAAAGTACACCGGCAGTTAAGCCCTGCAAAAATTGTCTACAGATCATCAAATACATACAAGACTGACAGGAATATGGGGAGCCAGGAACATATTTACCCATGTAACTACAATTAAATATTACGATTGCTTAAGCTTCACCTCCTTAATAGCACTCATCTTCAGCAAAACTAATGTAATTTGAGACATGCACAACCTTTATATTCATATACATTCATAATACAATAGGGGACAGGGTTTTTTGTAAATAACAACAACAAAGACGAATGGTGAATAAATTTTTTTCTTCGTTTAATCAGTTCACACAAATACAATATAATTCTTGAGGTACTATGCAGTTTTTGAGGTACAATATAGCATTCTTGAGGTTCAAATTGACTCTCCTATTTCGATGCAGAAAAAATAATTTTAACTTACACGTTACAACAGTAACACTGGTAGTTTTTTTTTATAAAATTAATACGGAGATACCTTCCTTACTACTACTACTAAATTCGACACCCCCAGTAGCATAGCTTTTACAATAATTCTGATGGACTGTGCACACTTAGAATCTAATATCGATAGTTCACAACAGCAAACTTTTTAAAATACCAGGTCTGATGGGCTGTGAGCTATATGCACTTAAAGACTCTACATACATACACATATCTACGATCTGGCAAATGAAGGGTCTAGCTATACAAGCTACCTAAACATATGGCTAATAAGCAGGGATTCATTAATGTCGAAGACAGAAAGGATCAGGCTTGTTTTGCATGGTCAATCCTGGCTTGTGAGAGAAATTACACATACGATCCACAACGAAGGATCCAATGTGGTAGATGCCTTGACATTCATAAGTGATATAACTTTGATGGTATAGAGTTCCCCGTCAAGATCCCAGACATACCTAAATTCGAGGCGCAGATTACTGACATAGCGATTCATGTTTATGGCCTGGAGAAGAAAAGAAAGTCAGATGAGCAGGAGAAGCATATCGTCTTGGGCCTCCTCCATATCTCAAAACTTGCCGGTGAGCGTGGGCTGCATGTAAACATGCTGCTCTTCTCTGAAAGTGGGTATGACACTCACTTTGCAGCTCAACCCTTGGCAGATTTCAGTTTGGAAAAAGGTCAGGTCAGTGTGGAGAAATACATTTCATTCTCCAAACAAATGATGCCAAGAATTACGCTCCACTTCCTTGATACGCTACATTTTATGCAGGCACCACTCCAGAAACTCATTCGTGGGGATGTGTATATCATTCTAACTGCATTTCCCAACAATGAAATGTTTCAACTTGTGACTAGGAAGGGGTCTTCCCATATGAGTATGTATAGTATGGCGAAACTCAATGAAACCAGGCTACCCGACATAACTGCATTCTCCAGCAACCCGATGGGCAATGCCATAACGAGTGCAGAGTATGAGCATGCTGTGAATGTCTGGTGGGAATTCAATATTTCCACATTAGGAGCATACACACAGCTTTACTTGGAGAAGGACGTGCGCTTGTTTGCGGACGTTTTCAAGAAATTCCGGAGTCTATGCATGACCACATATTCTTGGGATCCCGCCTTTTAATACATGGCACCTGGGTTGTCTTGAGACGCAACAATGAATTTTTGACCTATGCTGACATGCTTCTTTTCTTTGAGCGAGGGATCCGTTGGGGACTTTGCCAATGTGTATATGGGCACGTGAAGGCAAATAACCTGCTGATGGATGACTGGTTCAATGCATCCCTTGTTTCGAGTTATATAATGTACCTCGATGTGAATAACTTATACGGGCATGCCATGAAGCAATCACTGCCAGTTGGTGAGTTTTGAAGAGTGTCCACAGATAAATGCCAAATATTAGGTGGAAAAATCATAGGAGGTATGGCATCTGATTTTAATGTAGGGTATGTGGTAGAGGCACAACTCACATACCCTATTACCTTGTATGATGTGCACGCCAATTTGATGCTGTGTCCAGAGTAACTACTTCCACAAGGAGGCTCCACACCATAACTGACCACAGCTCTAGGGGATAAGTGGAGACACATTATTCATTATCGTAACCTCCAGCAGTGTCTGAGCTTGGGTATGGAGTTGGTTAGAATCACCTGGGCTCTCTCCTTCAAGCAGTCCCCCTGGTTGAAAGAGTATATTGATTTGGGTACGAGACAGAGAGCTTCTGCATTGTGTGACTTTGAGAAATATTTATTAAATTAATGAATAAATTCAATTTTCAGTAAAACAATGGAGAGTTTGAGGGAACAATGTGAAATTTAGAACCGAATAGGGTGGGCGTTATGGCATAAGAAAATGCATTGGAAGACCAAATTTTATGCGGGTCACCATATTCAATCAGAACTTTATTGCTGTGGAGATGGCGAAGACTACATTAGAGTTTACAAACTCTATTTATATGGTGATGTGCATACTAGACCTATCCAAATGCCACATATACCACTTTCATTATGAGTTTGCAAAAACTCATTTCGCAGATTCTAAATTACTTTAGATGGACACAGATAGCTTCATCTATTGGATGAATAACTCGGATCTATATGAAGTAATTAAGTGCCATGGTAATGAATTCGACATGTCCTCATACATGGCTGATAGTCCTTATGCTGTTACTCCACAGAACAAAAAGGTTATCGGTCTGATGAAGGATGAGGCGAACAGACTGCCGAATGTGGAGTTTGTAGGTCTACTCTCAATAATGTATGTGTATCTCACATTGGAAGGTGCCACCCAGAGGTGGGCTAAGGGTGTGTGTTGTATGGCATCGAGAGCCCTCTCTATGAAAGGCTATTTGCAGCGCCTGTGCAGTGGTGATGGTGGTGCTGCACCACAACTACCGCATATGGTACGGCAGACCAGTATTCGATTGAGAGGACATGAGGTGTACACTGTGCTGCAGTCTAAAATCGGTCTGCCGCCTCATGAAGATAAAAGGGTTATTTGTGATGATGGGATTGAAACTCACCCATACTTACACTACTCACTACTAGCGAGAGAAGGGGTGGGAGACTGATTGAGTGACAGTGAGAGAGAGAGAGAGAGAGAGAGAGAGAGAGTCTGCAGAGTAGTAGTACGACCCTTCTCATAGTGTAGGTAGCTTTGTGTGTGTGTGTGTGTGTGTGTGTGTGTGTGTGTGTGTGTGTGTGTGTGTGTGTGTGTGAATATATTTTTGTGTACTATGTACATGTGTATATACATACACTGAGAGAGAGAATGTGTGTACAAGAAAGGATAAAAAGAAAAAAAAGAACAAAAATTAGATTACATATACACACTATCTGTGTAAAAGACATAAAAACGTAAACAAAAAAATTAAAAAAACCAAAAAATACAAAATAAATTATATATATATATATATATATTTGTTCCTTCATAGGCAATGTACTTGTATACAAGGGCGATGTACTTGAGGACAATATTATGGAAATCGAAGAGGATGTAGATGAAGATGAAATGGGAGATACGATACTGCGTGAAGAGTTTGACAGAGCACTGAAAGACCTGAGTCGAAACAAGGCCCCTGGAGTAGACAAAATTCCATTGGAACTACTGACGGCCTTGGGAGAGCCAATCCTGACAAACCTCTACCATCTGGTGAGCAAGATGTATGAAACAGGCGAAATACCCTCAGACTTCAAGAAGAATATAATAATTCCGATCCCAAAGAAAGCAGGTGTTGACAGATGTGAAAATTACCGAACTATCAGTATAATAAGTCACAGCTGCACAATACTAACGCGAATTCCTTACAGACGAAGGAAAAACTGGTAGAAGCCGACCTCGGGGAAGATCAGTTTGGATTCCGTAGAAATGTTGGAACACGTGAGACAATACTGACCCTACGACTTATCTTACAAGCTAGATTAAGGAAGGACAAACCTACGTTTCTAGCATTTGTAGACTTAGAGAAAACGTTTGACAATGTAGACTGGAATACTCTCTTTCAAATTTTCATGGTAGCAGGGGTAAAATACAGGGAGCGAACGGCTATTTACAATTTGTACAGAGGTCGGATGGCAGTTATAAGAATCGAGGGACATGAAAGGGAAGCAGTGGTTGGGAAGGGAGTGAGACAGGATTGTAGTCTCTCCCCGATGTTATTTAATCTGTATATTGAGCAAGCAGTGAAGGAAATAAAAACTTCGAGGTTCGCCGATGACATCGTAATTCTGTCAGAGACAGCAAAGGACTTGGAAGAGCAGTTGAACGGAATGGATAGTGTCTTGAAAGAGGATATAAGATGAACATCAACAAAAGCAAAACGAGGATAATGGAATGTAGTCGAATTAAGTCGAGTGATGCTGAGGGAATTATATTAGGAAATCAGACACTTAAAGTAGTAAAGGAGTTTTGCTACTTGGGGAGCAAAATAACTGATGATGGTCGAAGTAGAGAGGATATAAAATGTAGACTGGCAATGGCAAGGAAAGCGTTTCTGAAGAAGAGAAATTTATTAACATCGAGTATAGATTTAAGTGTCAGGAAGTCATTTCTGAAAGTATTTGTATAAAGTGTAGCCATGTATGGAAGTGAAACATGGACGATAAATAGTTTGGACAAGAAGAGAATAGAAGCTTTCGAAATGTGGTGCTACAGAAGAATGCTGAAGATTAGATGGGTAGATCACATAACTAATGAGAAAGTATTGAATAGGATTGGGGAGAAGAGAAGTTCGTGGCACAACTTGGCCAGAAGAAGGGATCGGTTGGTAGGACATGTTCTGAGGAATCAAGAGATCACCAATTTAGTATTGGAGGGCAGCGTTGAGGGTAAAAATCGTAGAGGGAGACCAAGAGATAACTACACTAAGCAGATTCAGAAGGATGTAGGTTGCAGTAGGTACTAGGGGATGAAGAAGCTTGCACAGGATAGAATAGCATGGAGAGCTGCATCAAACCAGTCTCAGGACTGAAGACCACAACAACAACAACAACAAGCAATGTATGTGTAGGCTGTATATATAAATGCACAATTTGCATGTTTTAAATAGAATACTTTTAAGTTTTTCACCGGCCACTAGCCATCCAAGTCAGAATAGTTTTTAAGTGTATATAGCTCACAGTCCACCAGAATTGTTATTTCAAAAACCTTTGCTATTGTGGACTGTTGACATTAGATTCTAAGCATGTGCAGACCATCATAATTACTGTAAAAGCTATGCTACTGGGGGTGTCGAATTTAGTTGTAGTAGTAAAGAAAGTATCTCTGCATTAGTTTTATAAAAATAAATTTCCTACCAGTGTTCCTGTTGTTGCGTGTGAGGTAAAATTATTTCTGCATCGGAATAGCAGGCTCAATTTGTACCTCAAGAATACTATATTGAACCCAAACACTGCATAGTACCTCAAGAATTATATTGTATTTGTGTGAACTGAATAAAAGAGGAAAAAAATTATTCACCATTCGTCTTTGTTGGTTTTATTTACAAAAAACCCTGCCCTCTATTGCATTAAGTATATATATGTATATAAAGGTTGTACATGTCTCAAATTACATTATTTTTGCTATTAAGGAGGTGAAGCTTAAACAATCGTAATATTTAATTGTAGCTACATCGGTAAATATGTTCCTGGCTCTCCATATTCTTGTCAGTCTTGTATGTATTTGATGATCTGTAGACAATTTTGGCAGGGTTTAACTGCCGGTGTACTTTAGCGATCTGTGCAAAATAACTTTGCCGCAGAATGTCGGACGGTGCTCCCACACTGGCAGGAGCAGCAGTGTGATGGGTAAATGCAGTGACGTACCGGCTATCCCATTAGGATAGCTAGGAACAATGCACACTGTGATATTCTGTGACATCAGTATCCATAGGTATCGCCTCAGCAACTGTAAACGCACGTGCTACCTGGAGGTGTCTCTCATATGGGACTGGCATGAGTGCGGCTTGGAGTTCTGTGACGTCAGTATAACACTTGAAGGACTCTAACTGTATACACGAAAATAGACTCAACTTCCACCTGTACCCTGTAGGCAGCAGAGCGTGAGGGCGGTGGCTCATGCTGAGTTGCGCCCGGCGGTGGCTTGCTGTGGCATCGACACATGCACGCCCTTGGAGCGTCTGCGCTCTGCAAAAATGTCTTCGCTCCCATCTGGTCGCGTCAGCAATGGTGCCTAGGGATCATGTATTTCGTGAGGAATTACTCAGGTGTCAATTATGAAAGGGATGCTGCCGCCTCATGATTGAGGGTCCCGAACATGCACCTTTGCATGGCTAGGCCATGGCGGCACTTTGCAGCATGTGTTTTTTTATTAGTGATCTTTTGTTAAACTACACTCCTGGATATTGAAATAAGAACACCGTGAATTCATTGTCCCAGGAAGGGGAAACTTTATTGACACATTCCTGGGGTCAGATACATCACATGATCACACTGACAGAACCACAGGCACATAGACACAGGCAACAGAGCATGCACAATGTCGGCACTAGTACAGTGTATATCCACCTTTCGCAGCAATGCAAGCTGCTATTCTCCCATGGAGACGATCGTAGAGATGCTGGATGTAGTCCTGTGGAACGGCTTGCCATGCCATTTCCACCTGGCGCCTCAGTTGGACCAGCGTTCGTGCTGGACGTGCAGATCGCGTGAGACGACGCTTCATCCAGTCCCAAACATGCTCAATGGGGGACAGATCCGGAGATCTTGCTGGCCAGGGTAGTTGACTTACACCTTCTAGAGCACGTTGGGTGGCACGGGATACATGCGGACGTGCATTGTCCTGTTGGAACAGCAAGTTCCCTTGCCGGTCTAGGAATGGTAGAACGATGGGTTCTATGACGGTTTGGATGTACCGTGCACTATTCAGTGTCCCCTCGACGATCACCAGTGGTGTACGGCCAGTGTAGGAGATCGCTCCCCACACCATGATGCCGGGTGTTGGCCCTGTGTGCCTTGGTCGTATGCAGTCCTGATTGTGGCGCTCACCTGCACGGCGCCAAACACGCATACGACCATCATTGGCACCAAGGCAGAAGCGACTCTCATCGCTGAAGACGACACGTCTCCATTCGTCCCTCCATTCACGCCTGTCGCGACACCACTGGAGGCGGGCTGCACGATGTTGGGGCGTGAGCGGAAGACGGCCTAACGGTGTGCGGGACCGTAGCCCAGCTTCATGGAGACGGTTGCGAATGGTCCTCGCCGATACCCCAGGAGCAACAGTGTCCCTAATTTGCTGGGAAGTGGCGGTGCGGTCCCCTACGGCACTGCATAGGATCCTACGGTCTTGGCGTGCATCCGTGCGTCGCTGCGGTCCGGTCCCAGGTCGACGGGCACGTGCACCTTCCGCCGACCACTGGCGACAACATCGATGTACTGTGGAGACCTCACGCCCCACGTGTTGAGCAATTCGGCGGTACGTCCACCCGGCCTCCCGCATGCCCACTATACGCCCTCGCTCAAAGTCCGTCAACTGCACATACGGTTCACGTCCACGCTGTCGCGGCATGCTACCAGTGTTAAAGACTGCGATGGAGCTCCGTATGCCACGGCAAACTGGCTGACACTGACGGCGGCGGTGCACAAATGCTGCGCAGCTAGCGCCATTCGACGGCCAACATCGCGGTTCTTGGTGTGTCCGCTGTGCCGTGCGTGTGATCATTGCTTGTACAGCCCTCTCGCAGTGTCCGGAGCAAGTATGGTGGGTCTGACACACCGGTGTCAATGTGTTCTTTTTTCCATTTCCAGGAGTGTATATTGCATCGATTTCACCGACCAAAGTGATGCTTTGAATTAAAAGAAAATACCCCATAAATGTGAAGAATATCGATTTAGTTAGTTTGCATTATTTTTTTATATCAATAGTTGAGTGGCGGGTATGTGTGAGTGTGGGACATTGAACAGAACAGCAGGTTAATTGCAGAACATTAAGTTAATCTGAATAATTTTCATGTAAAACGCAATACAATAGTTTAAGGGAGTGGTTGACAGAGAAGAATGCGCCAGAAATGGCGTTCAAATGCATGTGAAATTCGGAAAGTGTACCAAAAAACGGTGGGAGGAAATAACTGATTACTTAACTTGGTATCAAGGGCAGTACAATAGTTGAAGGAAATGGTGGTGGCATGGAAAACCACTTTACAGAACAATAGGTTAAGTGCCGACAAAGGCCCAAACATTCGGTTAAGACACCAAGAGTACAGTGCTGACCATTAGGTTATGCAACATGTTTACCCCATGTAATTGCTTCTTGCAAGACCTAGATGTTTCTAAACAGCAGAGAATGATTAGCAAGAGAAATCCAACCCCCACGAACTGGATTTATTATAAATAAACAATATAGGCCTTCTGTATATTCCATACACTTCCTTGAAACCTCTAAAACAATATTCCACACACAGTAATCGATTTCCCTCCAAATGACCGATTAATCGAGCCTTTTTCCCGCCATTTTCTGGGGATGAGATGGTGAGAGGGGAGGCGGTTTACCAGAGTGGCAGAGGTTAATTAATTTATCAAGTTAATTAAGTAGTCAATCAAATTGATAGTAGTGAGAGGCGATATTCCAATAACTCAGACCTGAATGTGCACCTGTAGCAGCGAGGGGGAGGTTTCCTAGGGATAGAGGGGAGTTGGAGGGGTAAGAATAGATTTAGTGCCTGTCAGTTAAAAGGAAGGATCCTTTTAGCAGAACAATAGGCTAAGGACCTGTCAATCAAAGGAGAACAATAAATTAAGTACCAGCCAGTCAAAGGAGAACAGTAGGTTTGCGCCTGAGTACATATCTACCCCTGATGTTGGCAACCCACACTAACAAAATGCGCTCGTACGAAGGTAGTCCGTCTAGTAATGCTCTCATAAGTACAATGAACACTGCTCTGACCACGATGGCACATGCAACGTATTGAGGATATTACACATGTGCCGTTTGTGGTCGAATACAGCACTGAAACTTGAGGGCCTGGCTAGCATCTGTATTTAGGTTGAAGTATGCATTTCTCGCCGTGTTTCCATGTGTTTGTCCACCCTCTGTAAGTATTCCTTGATGTCTCAGGATGTGTTCTAACAACCGACCCCTTCTTTTAGTCAAGTAGTGCCATAATTTTCTATTCTCCCCAATTCCATTCAGTATCTCTGTATTAGTGATTCGCTCTACCATTGTAATCCAGAACAATTTTCTTTACCACCGCATTTCAAATGCTTTTGGTCCGTTCATGTCTGCGCTGTTGGACGTTCGCGACTGACTTCCACGTATTTTCAGAAAAGACTTCGTGACACTTAAATTTATACTATATGTTAACTTATTTCTCGCTGTAAGTAATGCTCTTCTTGCCACTGTAATTCGGCGTTTTATATCCTCTTAACTTCCTCCTCAGTTAGCTATTTAATTCTCCAGCTAGTGAAACTCGTCTTTACATTCATTGTCTCTTAACCTGATTAACATATAAATAGTTGATTTTATGCACCTATCTTATAAGTTCATATCGAGACACGATTCATTCTTTTCAAGTGATCGTCCATGTTCTTTGATGCCTCTGCCAGAATTACAGTGGCATCGGAGAACCGTAAGGATTTTTTTCTCTCCGTGTGCTTTGATTCCCTTCACGCGTTTGTGCTTGACTTTGTATTTTCAGTTATTTAACGTTTTCAGTGTATAACCTCCTTTCTTAATAACGAAAAGATTTACAAGTTTTATATTTTTAAGCTTGTTTTTACAGCGTGGTCGTAAATTTTATGAATGTTCGCAGCTGAAGAGCTGCCAGCCCAAAGACGTTTCCGATATCACTGAGAAGTGGAAAGAACACAGGAGTTAACATTCGCCCTAGAATGCCATTCTAATTCAAAACCCGAGGACGAAGTTTACCACTGCGGAGGAACAGACTGTAAGACATATTGTGGAGAACTGCCCACTCCTTGGTTTTAATGGAGGTCTGGAAGACTTCTTTGATGTGATAGCAAGTGCTGTGATATCGCTGTCAAATTTAAACATTAACCTATAGAGTCCTTGGTTATGTACATGTATACAGTGTGGTCCATTGACAGTGACCGGGCCAAATATCCCACGAAATAAGCGTCAAACGAAAAACTACAAAGAACGAAACTCGTCTAGCTTGAAGGGGGAAACCAGATGGCGCTATGGTTGGCCCCCTAGATGGCGTTGCCATAGGTCAAACGGATATCAACTGCGTTTTTTTTAATAGGAACCCCCATTTTTATTACATATTCGTGTAGTACGTAAAGAAATATGAATGTTTTAGTTGGACCACTTTTTTCGCTTTGTGATAGATGGCGCTCTAATAGTCACAAACGAATAAGTACGTGGTATCACCTAACATTCCGCCAGTGCGGACGGTATTTGCTTCGCGATAAATGGACCGTTTACTAATTGCGGAAAAGGTCGATATCGTGTTGATGTATAGCTATTGTGATCAAAATGTCCAACGGGCGTGTGCTATGTATGCTGCTCGGTATCCTGGACGACATCATCCAAGTGTCCGGACCGTTCGCCGGATGGAACGTTATTTAAGGAAACAGGAAGTGTTCAGCCACATGTGAAACGTCAACCATGACTTGCAACAAATGATGATGCCCAAGTAGGTGTTTTAGCTGCTGTCGCGGCTAATCCGCACATCAGTAACAGACAAACTGCGCGAGAATCGGGAATCCCGAAAACGTCGGTGTTGAGAATGCTACATGAACATCGATTGCACCCGTACCATATTTCTATGCACCAGGAATTGCATGACGACGACTTTGAACGTCGTGTACAGTTCTGCCACTGGGCACAAGAGAAATTACGGGACGATGACAGATTTTTTGCACGCCTTCTATTTAGCGACGAAGCGTCATTCACCAACAGTGGTAACGTAAACTGGCATAATATGCACTATTTGGCAAAGGAAAATCCGCCATGGCTGCGACAAGTGGAACGTCAGCGACCTTGGCGGGTTAATGCATGGTGCGGCATTATGGGAGGAAGGATAATTGGCCTCCATTTTATCGATGGCAATCTAAATGGTGCAATGTATGCTGAATTCTTACGTAATGTTCTACAAATGTTACTACAAGATGTTTCACTGCGTGACAGAGGCGATGTACTTCTAACATGATGGATGTCCGGTACATAGCTCGCGTGCGGTTGAAGCGGTATTGAATAGCATATTTCATGAGAAGTGGATTCGTCGTCGAAGCACCATACCATGGCTCGCACGTTCACCAGAAGTGACGTACCCGGATTTCTTTCTGTGGGGAACGTTGAAGGATATTTGCTATCGTTATCCACCGACAACGCCTGAAAACATGCGTCAGCGCATTGTCAATGCATGTGCAAACATAACGGAAGGCGAACTACTCGCTGTTGAGAGGAATGTCGTTACACTTATTGCCAAATGCATTGAGGTTGACGGACATCATTTTGAGCATTTATCGCATTAATGTGGTATTTACGGGTAATCACGCTGTTACAGCATGCGTTCTCAGAAATGATAAGTTCGCAAAGGTACATGTATCACATTGGAACAACCGAAATAAAATGTTCAAACGTACCTACGTTCTGTATTTTAATTTAAAAAATCTACCTGCTACCAACTGTTCGTCGAAAATTGTGAGCCATATGTTTGTGACTATTGCAGCACCATCTATCACAAAGCGAAAAAAGTGGTCCAACTAAAACATTCATATTTCTTTACGTACTACACGAATATGTATTAAAAATTGGGTTCCTATTTGGAAAAAACGCAGTTGATATCCGTTTGACCTATGGCAGCACCATCTAGGGGGCCAACCATAGCGCCATCTGGTTTCCCCCCTACAAGCTAGACAAGTTTCGTTCTTTGTAGTTTTTTCATTTGACGCTTATTTCGTGAGGAATTTGGCCCGGTCATTATCAATGGACCACCCTGTATTTGCATGTTCTGTAAAGCCTTACAATATGAAAGCCTCAATTAAGGAATAAAAAGCTTCCTGGATATCAGTTCGCTGCACTTTATGTTATTGTTAGGATTAAATCATCCTATATATCATATTGTTCACTACTACTACTGTATGCCCCAAGGCTCCGTCCTCTCCCCCCTTCTGTACTTGTTGTACACGGCGGACATGCCGCCGCCGTCACCCCCCGTCCACCTTCTGCAGTTTGCCGATGACACCGCCTTCCTTGCCCTTGCCCCCACCCTGCGACGCTCCCAACACCTTCTCCAATCCCATCTTGACCGGTTCACCGCTTGGTGCAACCAGTGGTTGCTCAAGGTCAATCCTTCCAAAACCCAGGCGATCATTGTAGGCAAAACCACTCCCTCCTTCCGCCTCCTTGATTTCTATCTCACCGTTTATGGCCGTCCCATCGCTCTCACCCCCACCCTTAAGTACCTTGGCGTCACCCTCGACCGTCGCCTCTCCTGGACTCCCCATCTCCAGACAATCCAAGCCAAGGCACGTTCCCGACTCCGTCTCCTCAAGCTCCTTTCCGGCCGAACGTGGGGTCTGGACCCCTCCACCATCCTCCACACCTATAAGTCCCTCATCCGCCCTATCCTCTGTTACGCCCATCCCGCCTGGATCTCCGCCCCCCCTTCCTTTTATAAATCCCTCCAAATCCTTGAACGCCATGCTCTCCGCCTTGCCTATCGCATCCGTCTCCCTTCCCCCACGCGGATCCTGTATGACCTTATCCCCTTCCCCCACCTCCTCCTCTTCCTCGAAAGGATACGCATCCTATACACCTCCCGTAAACTCGATCCTCCTCACCCGCTCGTCTCCCCGATCCTCTCCCACCCCCGCCCGCTGCCACGCCTGTACTCCCACGTCCCACCCGGTCTCCATCTCTCCACCCTCCTTACCCTCTCCCAAGGTGGCTTCCGCCAGCTCCCCCTCCCTGATGATGCCCTCCTCCCCTCCATCTACCCCTCCTACCAACTTTGATCCTCCCACCCTCCTCCTGTGCTTGCTCCTCGGGGCACCCTCCCTCCCTTCTCTCCCTTTTCCCTCCCTCCTCCTTTTCTCGTCCCTCGTCCCCCGGGCCCCCCCCTCCCCTGTCCCTATCCTCCTGTCCCCGTCTCCTAAGCCATGGCATCCTCTTTTCCTCCCCTCTCCCCCTCCTCATCCCTGTTGCCCTCTTGGCAGGTCCCCGGACTCGCACACGCTCAGTGGACATTCGCGCGCCGGAGATCACCGCCATCAGTGTATCGTGTGTGCCGTCATGTTTAGTGTTCAGTGTTCACCGTCACACTCCATCGTTCACCAGTGCCATCGTCTCCTTCAGTGTTTGTGCGTCGTCTCAACAGTTTGCAGTGTGGCTTATCGTCGAGTGTGAACGGCTCCGTGTTTGTTTCTCTGTGTCTCCTGTTTTATTGCCCACCGTTTTGTAACTTTTATGTTTTTCTCCTGTTTTTGCTGATTGTACCTTCTATGGCTGAAGAGCAGCGTAGTATGCTGCTGACAGCCTGCCTGCTGTCCAGGCTTTAAAATAACAATAAAGTAAAAAAAAAAAAAAAAAAAAAAAAAAAAAAAACTACTACTGTATTTCACATAATTTTAGAAGCAGAGCGCGGTTGCAGGTGTATAGAATTGTAAGCATAACCCCGGGTGTTAAGAAAATAAGACTTGCTCAGAATAGTCGCAAGAGTGAGAGAGTGCTGAACTACATAGCTTAATACAGCTTCATAGTTCAGTGCTCCCTCACATTTATGAATATGCTACGTAATTATTGTTTCTGTAACACATGGTGCTATACCTGTATTTCTCAAGTCCAGCCAACCACGCTCTGCTTCTAGTGTGACATGAACAAGAGCGCTGACCGTAACCCAAGTACGCGTGTTTACTTGGTTATACTCTACGCTTGAGAATGGCTACACAGCCGAAGCTACATAGTAGTCAACAACATGAAAGAAAAGGATGGTTCATTACAAACAGTAACAGACAGTGCAGAAATTTTATATCATTCGACAAATTCATCGTGACCTGGACATTATTGCAACTAAAATATCGGAAAAACAAGGTGTTGCGGTATTTCGCAGCAGCGAAGCAACATGGTGACATGAACACTTAGCAAGCACGTAGGGAAAGCAGGTACGTACTGGTGACGAGCAGCGAGGTGGAGGCGCGCTCCGCGCCCACAGTGTTGTTGACTACGCACATGTAGCGGCCGGAGTCCTCGATGTGTGCGCTGCGTAGGAAGAGGCTGCCGCCCACTTGTCGGATGCGCTCTCCCAGCGCCACTGGCGAGCTCGACCCTCCGTAGCTGCGGAACCAGCTGCAAACACGTGACCCAAACTATTAGTTCTCTAAATTTCCTTGCATCCTCCAAACACAGATGACATAGACACAACTGGAAGTGAGACAATGAAAGAAACATACTGGTTCTCCGCGTCTTTCAGGGAGAGTTTCCACGTTTCATCGCTCCCTCCCAACTCGGGAACGACGCACATTACCTCTAGCTTTCCGTATCCGACTTTCTTTCCCATTTCGTAACCTGTCCCAGCCCCGTAAGTTCTCATGCCTCCTCAAACACCTACAACTCCTGCACCTCATCTATATCTCCCGTAAACGTGAGTCCCAACACCTTATAGTCTCCCTCAGCACACAGAATGTGGCGTGCTGTTGCACCTCTATTAACATATTACATCTTCGTTTCATCTCCAAATTCCCATGGAATTTCAATCAGCTTACCCTCCCATACCTCAAGTAAACTATTTCTTACAGTTATAACCGATTTTATCCATTCCACTCCATCCCAAATGAACACTTCAACTCAGCCTTTCCTTGCGCATTTGGCATAGTAGTCATCTCTTAAAACCCAATACCCAACTATCAGTTCCTTCTCACACAGACATCTCAAATTCTTTTCTACACAATGTCTCCCAAATACGTTCCACGTCCTAATACCACCTACAGCCATGAGAAGCGCCCATCACTTCATGTTCATAATGAATTGGATGTACACACGGTCTTATGTCAAAGCGATAGGTGGATCAAAACAAAATGTCCAGACACTCTGTGACCAAAATGGTACTGAAACAGAGGATGACAGACTAAAGGCCGAAATACTAAATGTCTTTTTCCAAAGCTGTTTCACAGAGGAAGACTGCACTGTAGTTCCTTCTCTAGATTGTCGCACAGATGACAAAATGGTAGATATCGAAATAGACGACAGAGGGATAGAGAAACAATTAAAATCGCTCAAAAGAGGAAAGGCTGCTGGACCTGATGGGATACCAGTTCGATTTTACACAGAGTACGCGAAGGAACTTGCCCCCCTTCTTGCAGCGGTGTACCGTAGGTCTCCAGAAGACCGTAGCGTTCCAAAGGATTGGAAAAGGGCACAGGTCATCCCCTTTTTCAAGAAGGGACGTCGAACAGATGTGCAGAACTATAGACCTATATCTCTAACGTCGATCAGTTGTAGAATTTTTGAACACGTGTTATATTCGAGTATAATGACTTTTCTGAAGACTAGAAATCTACTCTGTAGGAATCAGCATGGGTTTCGAAAAATACGGTCGTGTGAAACCCAGCTCGCGCTATTCGTCCACGAGATTCAGAGGGCCATAGACACAGGTTCACAGGTAGATGCCGTGTTTCTTGACTTCCGCACCGCAAGGCGTTCGATACAGTTCCCCACAGTCGTTTAATGAACAAAGTAAGAGCATATGAACTATCAGACCAATTGTGTGATTGGGTTGAAGAGTTCCTAGATAACAGAACGCAGCATGTCATTCTCAATGGAGAGAAGTCTTCCGAAGTAAGAGTGATTTCAGGTGTGCCGCAGGGGAGTGTCGTAGGACCGTTGCTATTCACAATATACATAAATGACCTTGTGGATGACATCGGAAGTTCACTGAGGCTTTTTGCAGATGATGCTGTGGTGTATCGAGAGGTTGAAACAATGGAAAATTGTACTGAAATCCAGGAGAATCTGCAGCGAATTGACGCATGGTGCAGTTAATGGCAATTGAATCTCAATGTAGACAAGTGTAATGTGCTGCGAATACATAGAAAGATAGATCCCTTATCATTTAGCTACAAAATAGCAGGTCAGCAACTGGAAGCAGTTAATTCCATAAATTATCTGGGAGTAGGCATTAGGGGTGATTTAAAATGGAATGATCATATAAAGTTGATCATCGGTAAAGCAGATGCCAGACTAAGATTCATTGGAAGAATCCTAAGGAAACGCAATCCGGAAACAAAGGAAGTAGGTTATAGTACGCTTGTTCGCCCACTGCTTGAATATTGCTTGGGGATCCGTACCAGATAGGGTTGATAGTAGAGATAGAGAAGATCGTTACAGGATCATTTAGTAATCGCGAAAGCGTTACGGAGATGATAGATGAACTCCAGTGGAAAACTCTGCAGGAGAGACGCTCAGTAGCTCGGTACGGGCTTTTGTTAAAGTTCCGAGAACATACCTTCACCGAGGAGTCAAGCAGTATATTGCTCCCTCCTACGTATATCTCGCGAAGAGACCATGAGGATAAAATCAGAGAGATTAGAGCCCACACAGAAGCATACCGACAATCCTTTCCACGAGCAATACGAGACTGGAATAAAAGGGAGAACCGATAGAGGTACTCATGGTACCCTCCGCCACACACCGTCAGGTGGCTTGCGGAGTATGGGTGTAGATGTAGATGTAGATGTAGACACATTTCGTGTGACCCCTAACCTTATCGTTATGCTGAACTGCACACCTTTACTGTCTGTTATACAGCATAACATGCAAGGAGACGAAGTGATACGAACATATTGTGTACAGGTGTGAAGTCGAAAAACTAGCCGGGCATTGTCAGACTGTTTTCAGACAATGTGAGTGACTATTACTCCTGATTTATATATCTCTTATGTTGATCGGTTTTTCTTTTTTATCAATATACTAACGAAAAAACGCTATTTAATATGCACTTTACTAATACAAATCAATTAAAACTTATCACGATAACGCTACGAAGGAAAGGTTTGTTTCAATAAAACACTGCCATAGCCGGTCGTAAGTCCAGTTGAGAAACGAGGAGGGGGAGGAGTAACACCTCGTTCAAAACTCTTGGTTCACCTGGCCCTGGTGATAGTACCTTGTGAGGGTCCCTTGTCAGGGTACGACGAAAACCTCAACAGTAGCAACAGCAGAAGAGATGGACGGGGGTACGCTGAAGCTGACGGAAGAGGCACCCTTTCCCAGTCTGGGAAGGAAGTTAAATCCAGTAGCGCCTGTTTCATATCGAGTGGCTCCCTGCTAGCCGTCTGCCCACCATGTGAGGTGCGGCCGTTTCCTACACATCTTACCTTCAAAAGTAAGAGGTGAACCCGATTAGCACAAACTAATCACCAAAACAATAATCAATATGGATAAGGAAGCTTTATGTGATCAGAATACCTGAGGAGTTCAGTCCTCCACCATATCCATTGGCGAGGTGTCAAATGGCCATCCAGATTCTGGGGGACCACAACATACAGTTTTGGGTGAATTGGAGCAACATGAAGATCGCACACGCAAAATTTGATCGGAGCAAATAAACTTTATAGCAACATTAAACGTCGAATCGCTCCTTAAACTTGGAAAACTAAAAACAGTAACAGATTACTTAGATAAAAAGAACACAATGATTACAGCTGTACAGGAAACCCGTTATGAACCTTTTGAATGAAATGAACACAGAATCTATGAGAGCAAGTCCAGCTGCAAGTACATCTACATCTACATTTATACTCCGCAAGCCACCCATCGGTGTGTGGCGGAGGGCATCCATTGTCGGCAGTCGTTTCATTATCTCTAATAAAATAATTGACTCAGTAGTAAGTTTTGACCCAACTGACGAAAGAACATTCTCTCTATCATTTAAATTCACGAACAAAGTATACACAATTCTAAACGTCCATGCCCAATCAAGTGATAGAAACCAGAAGGAAACCAGACATATCGTAGATGAATATTGGAGAAATTGTGCTGGGCGACTTCAACTCACAAACTGGAAAAGAAGAAAATGTAGGAAATCTGTTGGTAAATATTATATTCAAAAGTGTATCAATAGAAACGGGAAAAGGCTAATAGAGCTATGTGATAACCATAGCATAGTCGTAAAGTCCACGTCCTTTGAGAGAAAACCTAAGAAACTAACGACGTATGTGACACCTAACCCAATCTGTGGGGAAAAAAAGGTAGACCACATAGTAATAAACAGGAAGTCATCTAAGGAAATAATGAATGTCAGAGATAGAAAACCCGCAAATGTCGAATCGGATCACTACATCTCTGTAGCTAAGTTTAGGGTTAGGCATGAAGTACGCAGGAAATACAAGAGACAAAGAAGATCCCAAAGTACAACCATGATAAACTGCATCCGAGAAAATTAAAGGCCGAACTTCAAAACCAGGGACGATCTTAGAAATGGCATCATCGAAGCAGCAATCATAACGGCACCACCTACCAAACTTAAAAAACAGACATGGTGGAACGACCAATGCGTCAAGGCTCTATAAGAAGACAGAAATCATGGAAAAAGTGGAATGCAAACAAAAGTCAGAAAAACAGAGAAAACTCCCAACAAAAGAGAAGAGAAGCTACTAGAATTTTCAAGAGAGAGAGAAGAAGTTGATCATCACGAATGAGCTACATCAGATTAATGAAGATTTCATAAGGCATAAAACGAGAAATTATTACTAATTATTTAAGAAACAACTAAACAAATTTATACCGCCAATATTAAAACTAGTAAGCCCAAAGACAAACCAAATGACCCATGCAGGATAACAGTGACATAATATCAAAATAATTTGAATATTTACACAGTTGTCATAAACATGAAACCAAATTCACTTTTAGTAAAAATTATACTCAGAATAACAAATCACCATCCCCGAATTTGAAAGAACTTAAATAAATCATAAGGCAGACTGTGAGCATGGGATTAAGACGGAGCTATGGAAGGCTCTGGATAATGATATCATTCTTAAACTTAATAATATAATAGATAAAATCTGGTAGGAAGCTGAAATTCCGGAAGACTGGAAAACTCCCATCATACACCCTCTACACAAGGAAGGCCCTAAAACAGATCCCAATAATTATAGAGGAATATCGCTTCTGGCAGTAACATATAAAATCGTATCTAAAGCACTACTCAGTCGGGCGGAACATCAACCAGATCCACAAATAGGGGAATACCAATGTGGATTTCGGAAAAATAGATCATGCACTGAACAGATCTGAAATCTAAAAATTATCCTCGAAATGAGAAAACTGAGAAACAGGCACTCAACTGTTACCTTCGTAGATTTCGTGAAAGCATGTACTTCCATTGACGGTGAATCCCTTATCAGCATAATAAAAGAACTCAGCTTAGATCCAAAAACTACAAACATTATCAAACACGTACTGGCAAACACCTCATCTAAAGTTAGGTTTTGTGGAGACATCTCCAAAAGCTTTTAAGTGAAAACAGAAATCAGGCAGGGAGACGGGTTGTCGCCTATACTTTTTAATTGTGCTCTGTAAAAGTGATAAGAGAGCCGAGAAAATCAAATACGAAACGCATCAAATTGGGAAACGGAAAGGAAACATCCATATTGATTGCTTAGCATTCGCGGATGACATTATCCTGATCACAGGCCGCCGGAGGATGCGAAAGTACAAATAGGGAACCTAATTCAGTAAACAGAGAAAAATTGTTTAAATATTTCTTTCACAAAGACAGAGTTTATAACGAATATAAAGACTGAAACTTCCTGGCAGATTAAAACTGTGTGCCCGACCGAGACTCGAACTCAGGACCTTTGCCTTTCGCGGGCAAGTGCTCTACCAACTGAGCTACCGAAGCACGACTCACGCCCGGTACCCACAGCTTTACTTCTGCCAGTACCTCGTCTCCTACCTTCCAAACTTTACAGAAGCTCTCCTGCGAACCTTGCAGAACTAGCACTCCTGAAAGAAAGGATATTGCGGAGACATGGCTTAGCCACAGCCTGGGGGATGTTTCCAGAATGAGATTTTCACTCTGCAGCGGAGTGTGCGCTGATATGAAATCCTTTCTTTAAGGAGTGCTAGTTCTGCAAGGTTCGCAGGAGAGCTTCTGTAAAGTTTGGAAGGTAGGAGACGAGGTACTGGCAGAAGTAAAGCTGTGGGTACCGGGCGTGAGTCGTGCTTCGGTAGCTCAGTTGGTAGAGCACTTGCCTGCGAAAGGCAAAGGTCCCGAGTTTGAGTCTCGGTCGGGCACACAGTTTTAATCTGCCAGGAAGTTTCATATCAGCGCACACTTCGCTGCAGAGTGAAAATCTCATTCTGGAAACATCCCCCAGGCTGTGGCTAAGCCATGTCTCCGCAATATCCTTTCTTTCAGGAGTGCTAGTTCTGCAAGGTTCGCAGGAGAGCTTCTGTAAAGTTTGGAAGGTAGGAGACGAGGTACTGGCAGAAGTAAAGCTGTGGGTACCGGGCCTGAGTCGTGCTTCGGTAGCTCAGTTGGTAGAGCACTTGCCCGCGAAAGGCAAAGGTCCCGAGTTCGAGTCTCGGTCGGACGCACAGTTTTAATCTGCCAGGAAGTTTCATATCAGCGCACACTCCGCTGCAGAGTGAAAATCTCATTCTGGAAACATCCCCCAGGCTGTGGCTAAGCCATGTCTCCGCAATATCCTTTCTTTCAGGAGTGCTAGTTCTGCAAGGTTCGCATTAGAGCTTCTGTAAAGTTTGGAAGGTAGGAGACGAGGTACTGGCAGAAGTAAAGCTGTGGGTACCGGGCGTGAGTCGTGCTTCGGTAGCTCAGTTGGTAGAGCACTTGCCCGCGAAAGGCAAAGGTCCCGAGTTCGAGTCTCGGTCGGGCACACAGTTTTAATCTGCCAGGAAGTTTCATATCAGCGCACACTCCGCTGCAGAGTGAAAATCTCATTCTGGAATATAAAGACTGTCTAAAAAAACTACACATAAATCAAAACAGAATCAAGAAAGTCAGTTCATTCAAATATTTAGGTGAGTCGCTAACAACGAACAATAGTGAGAAAGGAAGTATAGAAATGAGAGCAAAAAGATGGACATAGCATTCCAGACCACCAGAAACAAATGAAAGAAGAAGGAATTATCATGGAACGCCAAAATGAAACACTACAGTACAGTGTTGAGAACAGAGGCTCTGTATGATGCCGAATAAATAAGCCTAGTACACAAAGGTGGGATAAATAAAGTAATGAAAATAGAAAGGAGGCTGATTAGAAGCATATTCGGCTCAAGAACAATAGGAACAGAATATAACAGACCACGACCCAACAAAGAACTCTACGAACATGTAGAGAACATAATACATATTACATGCAAAAGAAGGATGACATTCTTTGGACATTTGGGGAGAATGGAAAACGACAGGTTCACAAAAGAAATCTTTAATAAAGTAATGAACCTTAAAACACAACCAGTGTGGTTTACGTAGAATTTCAAATCCCCTTAAAGAAGCAGACATTGAGATAATGGACACAAGCAACAGGAACTTATACATGAACGTTATTCAGAAGATGATGTTCAGGGAAAAATAAGAAAGAAAATGAAAGCAGCTTCATAACTTCGAGGAGTTTCGAGGACAGATATCAGAACGCATGGAATAAATGTGGACAGAAAGCAAGAAGAAGGAAGAAAGCATGAACTTTTTTACTGATTTAATGTGCTATGTAAAAGTGGCATTCGAATAAATAAAATAAAACAAAGTGTCCCAAACTGTCACGAATTATCAGGAGAATACGCATTTACAGCTGTGAAACGGTCTTTCAACAGTACTGCAGAAGTGACGTAACAGGAAGTATTACCATGGAAGTATGCAGATGTAGATTGTGGTTAGATACACAATTAAATTCGTTTAACGAATCATTTAGTGGCACGTCAATACAGCTGATAGAAATAGAAAAAGTGGGTATTAACGCTTCTGCTACCAACGGAGTTAATGGAATTACCACAGCATTTTTCGTGTATAATTTCACTCGTGCTTACAATAGGGAAGTCTTTGTATTTGTTCAGTATATATCCATTAGCGTTATTCACTTAATATATCCCAATACACTTATCGCATTTTTAGAATTATTTTCCATGACTCGTGTGGTGTTCGTGTTACCTTAGTCGGTAGCGCATCCTACGAAATTTATAGCTAACAAAATTTCATTTATAACCTTGTTATTTCATGCAGATGTAAAAAATATAATACTGTCATTAATATTGTTGTCATGGTGTACTTCGATTTTCATTGTTGAGATATAAAAACAATGAACAACTGAATTAATAATGGGTCTTTGATGTTATTTTCGTTTGTAGCATGCCTAGCTTGTACTTTTGAGCAAAGTTACAGTGTGCAAGAGTTTTATAGGATTATAAATAATCATAATCCAAGTGAACTGTGTGTCGAAGATTATGACGTGTACAATTTGCGGTGTGATGAAGATGAAAACGATAACGTTGAAGTTACTGAAGAAGTTAATGATGTCACTGAAACGAGCGAAATGCATCAAATCACAGCGACACCAGGATAAGAAAACTTATCAGAAGATGACACTGAGGATGATTATCCAACCATTTCTGGTATGTTTAAATTTAGAAGGCCAGTTCCCAATATTCTTCGACGAAAGGCTGGTCTTATAAATGACAGTAAAACTGTAAATTCAGCTGCAAATATATTTGGTCTCTTTCTTCCTGAAAACATGCTTGATATTATATGTGGGCATACCAGAGAGAAAAGTAAGGAAGCTCATGTTTCACATATACAATGAAATTCACCGAGGACAACCTAAAGACTGGCACAACAACGTAAAGAATGGCACATGACGAATCAGGAGTTGTTGGCATTCATTTCCATACAACTGGCTGCAGGAAAGACGGAGGGAAATCGGAGTAATGTTTCTAAGTTATAGACTGGCCTCCCAGATTTCCGAAATCAATTTTCTACGGCTGTTATGCCACGTGCCAGATTTCGACAGTTATTAGCTATTTTGAGGTTTGATGGCATAAGCACTCGCACCATGAGAATTGTAGATATAAATGACAAGCTTCAGGCAATAAGAGAGGTTTTTGACATCTTTGTAAATGAATTCATAAATAATTACATCACTAATGAGTACTTCACTGTTAATGAAAGACAGCTAACTTTTCGTAGCAACTACCGATTTCTAGTATTTGTAACATCGAAACCAGAAAGGCATGGAATAAATATATGGGTATACGTAATGCCAAAGATGGATATGTATGCAATCTATAAGTATATACAGGCATGAAGGACAACCAGAAAGAAGAAAACTAAGGACAACGTATTGTGTTGGACATGGGTGGACCATATTTTCAGTCTGGAAGGGGAATCACTACAGATAACTTTTTCACTTCCATGCCGCCAACTGAAAAATTGTTGGATCACAATATTAGTTTGAACTCTCAGTACAAACGAAAGAGAAATGCCACAAGAGTTTTTGCCTGAAGCAACAAAAGAGGAAAAATCTGCATTATTTGGATTTACAAGAGAGTAATCATTGTCTCATACGTTCCAGAGAAAAAGAAGTGTGCTATGCCGCTTTCAAACGAACACCATGACGGCTCAGTCGAATGAGAAAAAGGTAACAAGACACCTACAATAATTGTTCCCTATAATGAGACTAGAGGGATAGTAGATATGGGAGATACGCTGATAAAACAATACAGCTTTGTAAGTACAACAAAGTCCTCCCGGTTAGCCCTACGGTCTAACGCACTGCTTTCCGGGCGGGAAGGCGTGCCAGTCCCCGGCACGAGTCCGCCCGGCCGATTAGTGTCGAGGTCCGGTGTGCTGGCCAGTCTGTGGGTGGTTTTTAAGGCAATATTCCATCTGCCTCGCCGAATGCGGGCTGGTTCCCCTTATTCTGTCTCAGTTACACTATGTCGGCGATTGCTGCGCAAACAGTTTCTCCACGTACGCGTACACAATAATTACTCTACCACGCAAACATTAGGGTTACACTCATCTGATGTGTGACGTTCCCGGGAGGGTGGGAGGGGGGGGAGGGTTGGGTCCACTGGGGTCCGAACCGCACAGTAGCCCTCGGTTCAGTGTGGGGCGGCGGTGGAGTGAGTGGACTGCTGTAGCCTGTTGTGGAGTTGTGTACCACTGAGGGCTACGGCGGGGACGAAGCCTCTCCGTCGTTTCTAGGTCTCCAGTTCCATAAAATAGAATACAAGTACAACAAATCATTGGGTGTACCGAATAATCTCGGAAAGGGTGGAATTCGCAGCTCTCGATGCATGTACTCTGTGGCCACAAAAATATTTAGCGTAACAGCACGTGGAAGAACGAACAAGAAATCCAATTAGACTACATACAGAAGTTGTAAGAGCCGTTGAAGCACTTGTAATTGAAGTGAAGAGGTACCAAAGAAGAGACATCGAAATAACCAACAAGGAAAAGATGTGCGTTGTGTCAGAGAAATGAAGACTGGGCTAGATTCATGTGCAGAAAGTGCAAAAACCAGTGAATAAAAGCAATAGAAGAGACACAATTGTCACAAAATGTTCTCAGCGTTTCGATAAGTCAATCTAAAAAGAATAAATTTGTTTTTTATATAAAACTTTGATTTTTGTCCCTTCATCAAAGTGACTATACACCTAGGATCCCAAATTCTGTATGTTTAGACAAGAGACCATCAATGATTGCTTCAGTTCTTTAATAAACCATTAGTCTTCACTACGTGACTGAAGACCTATAATAACAAAATATTTTGCAGCGTTGACCCGGGGTAATTATATTATTAATCTTGGTAAACAGAAGGTGTAAAATAACCTTGGTAGCAGAAGGTATAATAATTGTGAATTTCTGCACTTTTATCACCTTTATATCTAGAGGTTACACTACTGGGGTGGTAAGAAAACTTATCGAGGAGAAGTTGTTTTAGGATTTGTTTGCTGATTGTCATTCTGGTTGCTAGTGGCTGTTTCACAGAAGAGGTAAAACTCTTGTTTCCAGCTAAATCAGAACCGAAAACTAATGCAGTCTTCCCCCTGTAAGGCGAACACTTTACGTTTAACCTAGCATGCAGCTATAGCAAACAGTGCTCTCTTGGTATCCCAATGAACGCTACGACGAAGAATTCCCAACGTAAATCGTGAAGTAAGCTGAAGTTCCTATTAGAATGATGTCCCTGGACTCAAAAACATAGGTTTTGCTATCTCTATCTTATCCCATTAGGGAGACTCATTCAGATTAATTAATCTAAATAAGAAGAAGATACCAAGTGACTTTACGGGGGTAATTCCGAACCACTCTAGGAAGTAAATTGACGGTCGCGTAGCCGTCAAACGTATTCTACAATGTTAACAAATCTCCGTTAACTTGTGACAGGTGGAATATATCTGTTCAGCCGATGTGTTTCCGGAGCTGGGGAAGCTTGTGATTCAAGGATGCTGTGGCACCGGCTGCACCACGTTGTCTACGAGCAGAAATAACTAGTACGGACCACTGCGTTTTATTTAAATTTCTGTAACAATGACTTGGGTATACAGCATAGATACCAATGATATCAAGATGCACTGACTGCAACTCGAACATCAAAAATGAAGAGCAGAGCGAACTATTTGGGTGGCTCTTCTCTTCAGTAGCTATTGTAGGTACCTTGGTTTTTCTGCCCTAAGTGAACTGAAAACTATAAAACTCATTCATCAGAAGCGAATCGCATTCTTAGCAACACTTGAATCTATTAAAATTATGAGTAAATAACATTAACTTTAATATTATATACTTTAACAAAGATTTAATTATAAAGGATTTCACTCCTTCGACTGCGCGGGGTAGCCGAGCAGTCTTAGGCACCTTGTCACGATTCGCGCGGCTCTCCCCGTCGGAGGTTCGAGTTCTCCCTCGGGCATGGGTGTGTGGGTGTGTGTTGCTCTTAGCGTCAGATAGTTTAAATTAGGTTATGTTGTGTGTAAGCCTACGCACGGATGACCTCAGCAGTTTGGTCCCACAGGAACTTACTACAAATTTCCAAATTGGCACTCCCTCTCACACAGAATAAGACAAATGGTTGTTTGATTGGTGTGGGGGGGGGGGGGGGAAGAGATTAAACAGCTAGGTCACCGGTGCCATAAAATTAGTAAATTAGGGAAGGATGGGGAAGGAGGTCGGCAGTACCCTTTCAAAGGAACCATCCCGGTATTTGTCTGAAGCGACTTAGGGTGATCACGGAAAAGAATAAGCAACCCATGTGGCTTACTAGATGGATAAGGATATCATGTAGAACGAAGCGGGAATTATATCGAAATGTTAGAAGTAGTCACAATCAAACTACAGTAGCTCGTTCCAAACAGTATTGTAAGATGCTTAAAAATGTTATTAGGAAGGCAAAGAGTATGGTATGCAAATAGAATAGATAATTCACAGGATAAAATTAAAAGCATATGGTCAGTTGTGAAGAAAGTGCCTGGTCAGCAGCACACGGTCGGCAATATAAAGTCAGTTCGTAGTCAAAATGTATTCTTACTGATAAATCAGATATATGTACAGTATTTAACAATTAATTTCTGGGCATTGCTGGTGAATTAAAGAAAAATTTAGTTTCTACATGGAATCATATAACTTTCTTGGCAAATGACTTTCCGATATTGATGTTTGAAATGCTCCTCTGTGATAGAGATAAGGGAGAGATTGAGTCAATAATTACATCACTGAAAGCTAAGGCCGCTCGTGGATATGATGGTGTGCCTAGTAGAATATTAAAATATTGTGCTGCACATGTTAGCCCTGCATTTAGCCATATTTGTAATTTTTCCTTTAGGAATGGTCAGTTATTTGAACGATTAAAGTACTCAGTAGTAAAGACGCTTTATAAAAGGGGAGAAAAGGGTAATGCAGACAATTTTAGAAATATTTCTATGCCATCAGTGTTTGCTAAAGTTATTGAAAAGGCTGTTTATATAAGGATAATTGATCATTTTATGTCACACGATTTGCTATCGAATGTACAGTTCGGCTTTAGAAGTCGTTTAACAACTGAACATGCTATATACTCTTTTCCCTGTGGGGCACTGGGTAGGTTAAACAAAAGCTTTCGAACGCTAGGCATATTTTTTTGATTTAACTAAGGCGTTTGATTGTGTTGGTGACAAAATATTACTCCAGAAGTTAGACCATTACAGAACAAGGGGAGTAGCTCACAATTGATTCACCTCTTACTTCAGCAACAGACAGCAAAAGGTTATTATTTACAATGTTTAGAATGGTTGTGATGTGGGGTTTGAGTGGAGTTCAGTCAAGTGGGGGCTGCTCCAGGGATCAGTGTTGGGGCCACTCCTGTTCCTTCTTTATATAAATGACATGCCCCCTGCTATTACAGGTAACTGTAAAATATTTCTGTTTGCTGATGACACAAGCTTGGTAATAAAGAATACTGTGTGCAACGATGGCTCTGTTTCAAATAGAGCAGCTCATGATCTAAGTTCATGGCTTGTAGAAAATAAACTAATGCTAAATCACAGTAAGACTCAGTTTTTACAGTTTCTAACACACAATTAAAAAAACCTGAAGTTTTAATTTCACAGAATGGGCATATGATTAGTGAAACTGAACAGTTAAAATTTCTTGGTGTTCAGATAGATAGTAAACTGTCGTGGAAAACCCACATTCAGGATCTTGTTTAAAGACTTAATGCTGCAATTTTTACTATATGATCGGTATCTGAAGTGAGTGATCGCTCGACACGAAAATTAGTCTACTTTGCTTATTTTCATTTGCTTATGTCGTATGGTATTATATTTTGGGGTAACTGTTCCCATTCTAGAAGGATATTTTTGGCTCAGAAACGCGCGGTTCGGCAATAAGTGGTGTAAGTTCATTAGTCTCTTGTCGACCCCTATCACGAGTCTGGGTTTTTTTGACATTGGCCTCACAATATATGTATTCCTTACTGTTATTTCTTGTTAAAAATATTAGCTTATCCCCAAGAATCAGCAGCTTTCACTTACCTAAATCAGGATGGCTCCCGAATGCGATTTCAGTGTACTAACCACTCCACCATCTCGCTCGGTAATAAAAGAAATAAAAAGACAACATAAACCTAAATACACAATGCGAATATCAACAAAGTAATTTCATAAGCTGCTAATAATATATAATTTAAAACCAGAAAAGCAAACTGTGTGACGATATCTTTCGCTGTGACCCGAAAGTTGGACTCAAATGCCGTGAAAAAGATTAAACCAGTGAATGACTCCAGTGAAATTTCGATTCCTCCTTCTGATAACGTCAAAGGAGAAGCACTTGTGATGAGAATGGAAAACAGGCAACAAAAAATGGCTACATTAAATTGTCGAATACGTCATTTTTAAGCCAAACTGCCATTCATTCCATAAAAACCCAAGGGACGACAAGCATCAAACTCGTAATAATTTCAATGTAACTATCAGTGACGCTGTGTCAGTAAAAGTAAAAAGAACCTGAAGAATGAGTTTATCAATTTTCAGACAACTTAAGAAAGAGGTGAATGAATGAAACAAGAAAAGGTTGCCTAGGCGAGAGAGTGACAGAATTTCTATGCAGTACTTCGCAGTTGGCGCATTTTGCTCGTAGTTTAGTTCCTGGTTGTGTCACAATACCTCTAGGCTATCACAACATTTATATGAGAATTATCGAAATTTAATTGTTTAAACAGACTGCTGTGTTAAATATTGCGGTACTTTGTGCCGAATTTGTCTCAGTGATCAATGATATCTTTAATTTCATTTCATCTTGAGGCTTCTTTCAAGATAGTCCCTGTGCACATCTTCTTCATTGCTTTCATATGCATAAACATTAATAGAAGTATTGGAGTTCTGTTCAAATTTTGGAATATCTGTTAATGGAACTTGACAATTAGTTTTCTCTTTTTCAAAAATTTCTTCGAATTCTAATCCAATATTTTCATAACAGTTATTCATTTTGAATGGGCATTTATTGGATATAAATCTAATTATATAGAATAAAGAAATTTTTGGTCATTTTTAACATTAATTACACCCTTTTTCATCTTTAATTACTGTTGGTAAATCATTATAAGAAGAACTAAAAATTACAGTGTGTTTATTAATATTTAATTCTAAATTATCTATATGAAATAAAGACCACCCAGATTTTTTCCTTTGCATTGCTTCCATTTCGGTTAATAATTTATTCATTGATTTTTGATTATAATCTTTTAAATCAGTTGCTCTTAGTGAAGTGGGCTGTTTGTTTTAAAATTAAATTCTTGTATTTCTTCTTTCCTTTTAAAATTACAAAAAAACTTATATTAACTTTAATTGCTCTTCTTTGTATTAAGATATTCTTTAATTTTGTGATTATTCCTTCTTTAATTTGATTAAAAAATTCTTGTACTTCAACAACATTATCATTATTACTAATTGTTCCATACACAGGCGCACTCCCGGGGAAAATCGCCAGCATTCTGAAGAAACACCGGGTCGGAACTGTGTTTTGTCCTCCAAATAAAACTCGTGCACTGGTGTGGAGCGCCAAAGATGACCTCGGTTTGAGGAAGGCCGGCGTGTACCAGATTCCGTGTCAATGTGGCAAGTCGTATATTGGTCAGACGATGTGTACCGTCGAGGATCGATGCCGTGAACACCAGAGGCACACTCGACTGATGTATCCGAGCAAGACGGCGGTCGCTGAACATTGTTTGTCGGAAAATCACGCCATGGAGTATGACCGCACGAGGATTCTGGTACAGACGTCGAGATACTGGGACAGCGTTGTTAGAGAGGCCATCGAAATTCGCACCAATGACGACCTCATAAACCGTGACTGTGGCTATAATCTTAGCAAGGCTTGGGAGCAGCGATTGGGTTGATCAAGAGTAAATCGAGCAAACGTATAGTTGTGACGACCACGACGGACAGCCATCACACCGACGTCATCTCAGACGCCGTCGCAATCTGTTCCACCGCGCGACCGTGGCGCGGGGCGCGGACGGCGGAGGGAGCGTGCCGCGGGCGGAGGGTATTTAAATCGGCCGCCCCCGCGACCGAACCCAGTTCCCTCTGAGCAGCCATAGCGTACGGATCTCCGTGCCGGCACGTTCACAGGATCTCAGTCCGTCAGTTCACCAGATGATGGCGACATGTATGATGGCCGAAATATTGTGCCCGTTGAACACTATAGACCGGCAGCACACCCGTGGATATTTTGATGAGAATTTCCTTTTTTCGATTTAGGCGAATGAGAGTTTTTGGTTAGGGAAAATTGCGAAATTAGATTCTTGGTTTGCAACCTGGAATTATTACTCGAGAATGCTCTTTATCTCAGAACTCTCATCAATATACAACTACCTTACGATGATCCTTATTTATAATAAAACATATTTTCAACGTTTGAATACCACAAACAAGCATTATGCAAATCAGGAATGAAATTTCTACCACAAATACATCACAGTGTAAAATATATATGCGAGATCTTTTAGACGCCAGCGTTTGACAGCACAAGTATCCTCCTCCACCACAATGTTCCACTAAACATATCTGTGAAGAAAAACAAAATCCTACAGACCACACAAACTAGCTATCGCGAGGCACGCGCTGTTCGTCATCTACAGCGTAGTCCGCGTCCACACTGACTACGAGAGAGACCGATACACGAACGAATGCATGCGCGCAATACAACTATTGAAAACGCGAGTTGATTATAGGATTCCTAAACTGGTACTCTTTGCTACATTCAAAAGGAGGGAGGAAGTTTCTGGTGCATGATAGAATAGAACAATAGTAAATACCACTGCAAGACAGAGTCCAGTGCGTTGTATTGAGAAGCACTAAACATGGCGCTCTTAAAACGTGATGCCATCGCTAGTAACAATCTGTTCATGGGTAAACGTCAGATGTCGCTATCATTCGGAAATCTGACGTCGAGAGTGGGATTTTAGAGCACTATATAATCCGTAAGTTGCTTCTCTCCGCTAGATTAGGAAGAGAGAGAAGGAGGGGGGTTTACTGCATGATAAGGTAGAGGTAACAGTAAATAATTGTGGAAGACAGAATCCACTGCAATGTATCGTGTGAGAAGCACTAAACACGACACAAAGAAACCATGATACAGTCCATAGTAACAAGTTGTCATGGCTAGCCGTCAGAGACCTCTACCAATCTAGAATCTGACTATGCAGTTGGGTTTTAACGCACTATAGCATTCCTAAATTGTTTTGCTGTGCTACATTCGGAAAGAGACCAGAAGTTTCTACTTCGTGATAGAATCGAGACATCAGTAAATACCACTGCAAGTCGGCACATTTGTCACTTCGCCAGCCCTCGCTGCCTCGGGCAAGGTCAGATTGGTAGGCGCATCCTTTGTACATATAAAAGGCTGAGCTAGTCTGTTACTTCCGGTAGACGACTCCCTGTGACTCCCTTTGTAGGCAGCCACGGTGCACTGCGGAACAAACAGCTGCAGCTTGGACGTACGTAGCAGTTCTAAGCAATTCCACCCCTACGTAGACCATCCAGTTTGAAAACTCTACTTTACCTAATCCGAGGCAGCGATGTTGTTGACCATAAACCTCTAATTAATCGCCGGAAATGTAGATTTTTCTTCTGTATACTATTTATTTTCGAAGATAGAAGAAATCAGACAATACTTGCACTATCACATCACCTAAGTTTGATTAATTGTTGAGACATTCATGTACAGGACTATGACCTATATTATATTCCCTCTAATTATTTCTTCATCAAGGAGAAAAGTACCTTTTCTTATCTGCCTCGTCCTGCATCACAAGACTAGAATGTTAAATTCATTTTTGGCTCATGGCGAAGAGCTAAGCTGTACCACTTTCACAGGACGCCGCCTCAATTTCGACCTCTCTCTTACGCCAACCTGATGTCTCGGCACATTCGAAGTCTATTAAGATGGACGATTGAAATATCGTTAAAAGATATCGCCACAATGAAGAAAACATAATGTGATGAACCATATCCGCGGTGTCTTAGCCATCGCCTACACACACAAGGAGGCATGTCACTGGTATCAAATTGATAGGCTAATTAATATAATGGATCATGAGAGTCACTTAGCATGGCGAGTAATTTTTCATTTCCAGTAGTCGGATTACATTCACCAGGTAGTTCAAACGGGAATGCCTGGGGGGAAGTCGATGTTCTTTTCGAGTAACTCTATTGACAACAGACATTTGAAGCTGCACACAGAAGGATTCTACGGCCAGCAACATACATTCACGGCAGGACCGCGCTATTAAGAACACGATCACGATGACTATTTTATCGTCACCACACATAAAAACCAGTCTTGGTTCTACAGGTACACACAAGAGTCACTGATAGTGTTGTGCTTCCAGGTAGGAATGCTGTATGCGATTTGGAAACAAGGCTTTCCATTCAACACATACCTGAGTTGGATTCTATTTAGATGTCTTTTAATAATCACAGCGACTAGTGGATCATATTCGTGGCACTCTCATATCTCGAACCGAGTCACCTTATCCGAACCTTTGAGCTACAGTGAAATTCCAATGTGGGTTTAGATAGTCCCTATCGATCTTGTAACTGCCCCTCAATCTCTGCCGCGCTATCCCTCCAGCTTTGTGAATGTTATCGTTCCCATTTAAGTCGGAACAGAGCAGAAGTCTGAGAGTGCTATATCCACCACATTCTGCAACCCTTGTAGAAACTGAGTGAGCTGACTTAATGCGACAGGACTGTGTTTTGAACACTCGGTGGATATGGGAACATGTTGCCATAGTTCCACCAACCATGTGCGATGTGTAAGGTCAGCGCCATACAAAGCCTGCTCCCGTAACACTAGGTAGTATAAAAGACAGTACGGGAACTGAGAGAAGGATGAGGAAATTGCTACTGCATTGCAATGCGTCCCCAAACTACATACAGGTACTGCAGTCTGAACGAGATCTGGGTCTCTCGGTGTGCATTCACGTCTGTCACCCAAACATTCTCTTTATCATGTACCACCCAACGGAGAACAAAAAACTACAAACTATAAGAAGCTCCACTAACGTCATGCAAAAGGGAATTGTATATATACAGGATGGAGAAACCGAAACTACTAAAATTGCCAAAATTACTAAAGTTGTTCAGGTCGACAATGCACCATTATTAAACTACAGAAAGTTGGCGTCCCGCACTTCGATTGACCGTGGAATTGTCCTGTTGCCATTCATCGGTTGACCGGCAGCGCTATGGTTGTTGGTTCACACATACAAACGTCCCTCGCCCTATCACTGCCCCAATATCATACGCACACGTGTCGAATAGGTCTTGCTGTTTGGCCCCACCTCACGTCACAGGCATTCACATGTAAACTTCACTTTGGAGCACACACACGTCACCTGCGATTGAGTCATACAGTAAGAATGGAGGTACAGTATTCGTTTGAAGAATAACGAGATATGGTTTTTGTTTATGGCCTATCTGACAGTAATGCGCATGAAACTAGGCGGTTCTATGAGGAACGATACCCAGCAAGACGCCACCCACACCTGCAAACGTTTACAGCAATTAACTGGCGACTTGGTGAAACAGGCTCGTTAGTGGGATATAGCAGTGATGCTGGAAGACCTCAAACATGACAGGATGCTGCATTTGAGTGCTTGCAGGAAGCACCTATGACAAGTACTCGAGCAGTTGGACACGACATGGGGTCACCCATCAGTTAGTCTGGGAGATTTTGAGGGATCACAGCCAGCATCCATTTAGATTCCACCCTGTCCAAGACCTATATAGTGTGTCGGACTATGAACAGAGGTTGGGGTTTTGCCAGTGGTTTCTGTGACGTGTTGCACAAGATCCTGACTTCCTTATCATTGTGTTGTTTACTGACGTATGCACCTTCCATCAGGATGGCCTTTACAACACTCGCAATGTTCCTTACTGGGCAATGAGAAATTCTCACGTCACGTGTGTCCACGGATACAAAGACGATTTTCTCGCAACGTTTGGGCATTGTGGGTAACCAATTGATTGGACCAGTCCGTCTACCTCCTCGGCTCACTGTTGCAAATTACCTCCACTTTTCCCAAGAAACTCTATCTAGCCTGCTGGAACATGTTCCCCTGGACATATGACTACACATGTGGTTGCAGCATAATGGGGCGCCCACAGATAACAGTCATGCTGTTTGCGGGTATTTAAATGAACTCTTTGAGGCCAGGTAATTGGCAGAGGTGCTCATAGGACATGGCCCCCGCAATATCAGACCTCAGGCCACCGAAGTTTTTCCTGTGGAGACTCTTCATCGTTCTAGTTCACTCAACCAGGCGCAAACCACCTAGAAACGAAGAGTAATTAGTGTATCGCATTCAGCATGCCGCCAATCATAACAGGGCAGTGCCAGGAATCTTTGAAAGAGTTTGGCAAAACACTGTTCGGCGTTACCAAGCTTGCGTAGCGTCAATGGGTCGCCAGTTCGAGCAATGGCTTTTTGTAAACTATGTCCTAGCTACAAAAAAGACCTATTCAGGGACGACACAATTTTTAACAGACTTTCTATACGCAAACTAACAGGTGTCGAGGGGTTTTTCCCAGTATATCTTATCATGAAACTATAATGGATGTGTCGGGACCTAGGCAGATTCGCCCCCAGGCCCCCAGAGTGCGTGGCTGGCGCTCTGCTACCGAGCATGCGGGCTTCCTTTTACACATCGCAATCTCTGGCAGGCAAAGCATTCATGGTCATGCATTGTCCAGAGCATCCGGCAACAGGGCAATCCCACAGTCAATTAGAGTGCATGGCACCAAGTTTCCATATTTTAAAACCTGTACATTGTCGACCTACATAACATTAGAAATTTTAGTTCCTACTGGCATCAGCTATTCAGGGTTAAAATTTCGTGACACACTTTTCCTCCATCCTATATATATATATATATATATATATATATATATATATATATATATATATATACGGTGTTACAAAAAGGTACGGTCAAACTTCCAGGAAACATTCCTCACACACAAATAAAGAAAAGATGTTATGTGGACATGTGTCCGGAAACGCTTAATTTCCATATTAGAGCTCATTTTAGTTTCGTCAGTATGTTCTTCCACCTACGCTCAATGGAGGACGCTGTCATGATTTCATACGGGATACTCTACCTGTGCTGTCAGAACATGTGCCTTTACAAGTACGACACAACATGTGGTTCATGCAAGATGGAGCTCCTGCACATTTCAGTCGAAGTGTTCGTACGCTTCTCAACAACATATTCGGTGACCGATGGATTGGTAGAGGCGGACCAATTCCATGGCCTCCACGCTCTCCTGACCCCAACTCTCTTGACTTTCATTTATGGGGGCATTTGAAAGCTCTCGTCTACTCAACACCGGTACCAAATGTAGAGACTCTTCGTGCTCGTATTGTGGACGGCTGTGATACAATACGCTATTCTCCAGGGCTGCATCAGCGCATCAGGGATTCCATGCGAGATTCCATGCGACGGAGGGTGGATGCATGCATCCTCGCTAACGGAGGACATTTTGAACATTTCCTGTAACAAACTGTTTGAAGTCACGATGGTACGTTCTGCTGCTGTGTGTTTCCATTCCATGATTAATGTGATTTGAAGAGAAGTAATAAAATGAGCTCTAACATGGAAAGTAAGCGTTTTCGGACACATGTCCACATAACATATTTTCTTTCTTTGTGTGTGAGGAATGTTTCCTGAAAGTTTGGCCGTACCTTTTTGTAACACCCTATATATATATATATATATATATATATATATATATATATATATATATATATATATATATATATATATATATATACGAGGCCTGTTCAGAAAGTAAGCTCCGATTGATTGCCAAATTGAAACCACAGTGAACATCAGAAATGCTTTACTTGTAACAATTAGCTACACCTTTCAGCTACTTCTCTCCGTAGTCTCCGTTCTGACTTAGACTTTTGTCATAGCGTTGTACCAACTTTTCAATAGCCTCATCATAGAAGGCAGCCGCCAGTGCTTTCCGCCAATTCTCCACGCTGGCCTACACCTCGTTGTCTGTGTCAAAATGTTGTCTTCAAAGACAGCGATTCATGTGACCAGAGATGAAACTCAGGGGGAGACAATTGCGGACTGCATTGTGGGAAATCTCACATTTCCATTCGAAAACGATGCAGGAGCATCTTCATTGCCCCTGCAGAATGCGGCTGAGAATTGTCTTGAGGAAGAAACAGCACGACAGTTATGTAATGTTAGCTGCATAGCTTCAGGCGAAATTTCTCACCAGGCCCTCGTACTTGGCGGCAGACACTATTCTCTAGACATCTTTACGCACTCACTGCGAGCTCAGAAATGAGAAGAGCGACGTGATGCTAACTGAGGTTGTACTAGAGACACTACCCAACACATCTGTGCAAAGCTTTATCGGATTTTCATAGTCGTTTCCATTTCGCGACCGATCGGAGCTTACTTTCTGAACGCCCCTCGTATATATATATATATATATATATATATATATACATATATAGGGTGAGTCACCTAACGTTACTGCTGGATATATTTCGTAAACCACATCAAATACTGACGAATCGATTCCACAGACGGAACGTGAGGAGAGGGGCTAGTGTAATTGGTTAATACAAACCATAAAAAAATGCACGGAAGTAGGTTTTTTAACACAAACCTACGTTTTTTTTAAATGGAACCCCGTTAGTTTTGTTAGCACATCTGAACATATAAACAAATACGTAATCAGGAATGTTAATTACATCCGGAGATATAGTAACCTAATGTTGACGCTTGAGTACCACTCCTCCGCTCTTCAATCGTGTGTATCGGAGAGCACCGAATTACTTAGGGATCCAAAGGGAACGGTGATGGGCCTTAGGTACAGAAGAGACTGGAACAGCACATTACGTCCACATGCTAACACCTTTTTATTGGTCTTTTTCACTGACGTACATGTACATTACCATGAGGGGTGAGGTACACGTACACACATGGTTTCCGTTTTCAATTACGAAGTGGAATAGAGTGTGTCCGACATATCAGGCCAATAGATGTTCAATGTGGTGGCCATCATTTACTGCACACAATTGCAATCTCTGGCGTAATGAATGTCGTACACGCCGCAGTACATCTGGTGTAATGTCGCCGCAGGCTGCCACAATACGTTGGTTCATATCCTCTGGGGTTGTAGGCACATCACGGTACACATTCTCCTTTAACGTACCCCACAGAAATAAGTCCAGAGGTGTAAGATCAGGAGAACGGGTTGGCCAATTTATGCGTCCTCCACGTCCTATGAAACGTCCGTCGAACGTGTACCTCACCCCTCATGGTAATGTACATGTGCGTCAGTGAAAAAGACCATTAAAAAGGTGTTAGCATGTGGACGTAATGTGCTGTTCCAGTCTCTTCTGTACCTAAGGTCCATCACCGTTCCCTTTGGATCCCTATGTAATTCGGTGCTCTCCGATACACACGATCGAAGAGCGGAGGAGTGGTACTCAAGCGTCACCTTTAGCTTACAATATCTCCGGATGTAATTAATATTTTACAATGCAACAAACGGCACTGATTACGTATTTGTTTATATGTTCAGATGTGCTAAGAAAACTAACGGGGTTCCATTTAAAAAAACGTAGGTTTGTGTTAAAAAACATACTTCCGTGCATTTATTTATGGTTTGTATTAACCAATTACACCAGCCCCTCTCCTCACGTTCGGTCTATGGAATCGATTCGTCAGTATTTGATGTGGTTTACGAAATATATCCAGCGGTAATGTTAGGTGACTCAACCTGTATATATATATATATATATATATATATATATATATATATATATATATATATATATATATATGTTGTTGTGGTCTTCAGTCCTGAGACTGGTTTGATGCAGCTCTCCATGCTACTCTATCCTGTGCAAGCTTCTACATCTCCTAGTACCTAGTGCAACCTACATCCTTCTGAATCTGCTTAGTGTATTCATCTCTTGGTCTCCCTCTACGATTTTTACCCTCCACGCTGCCCTCCAATACTAAATTGGTGATCCCTTGATGCCTCAGAACATGTCCTAGCAACCGATCCCTCTTTCTAGCCAAGATGTGCCACAAACTTCTCTTCTCCCCAATCCTATTCAATACCTCCTCATTAGTTATGTGATCTACCCATCTAATCTTCAGCATTCTTCTGTAGCACCACATTTAGAAAACTTCTATTCTCTTCTTGTCCAAACTATTTATCGTCCATGTTTCACTTCCATACATGGCTACACTCCATACAAATACTTTCAGAAATGACTTCCTGACACTTAAACCTATACTCGATGTTAACAAATTTCTCTTCTTCAGAAACGCTTTCCTTGCCATTGCCAGTCTACATTTTATATCCTCTCTACTTCGACCATCATCAGTTATTTTGCTCCCCAAATAGCAAAACTCCTTTACTACTTTAAGTGTCTCATTTCCTAATCTAATTCCCTCATCTACATTCCATTATCCTCGTTTTGCTTTTGTTGATGTTCATCTTATATCCTCTTTTCAAGACGCTATCCGTTCTGTTCAACTGCTCTTCCAAGTCCTTTGCTGTCTCTGACAGAATTTCAATGTCATCGGTGAACCTCAAAATTTTTATTTCTTCTCCATGGATTTTAATTCCTACTCCAAATTTATCTTTTGTTTCCTTTACTGCTTGCTCAATATAGAGATTGAATAACATCGGGGAGAGGCTACAACCCTGTCTCACTCCCTTCCCAACCACTGCTTTCCTTTCGTGTCCCTCGACTCTTATAACTGCCATTTGCTTTCTGTACAAATTGTAAATAGCCTTTCGCTCACTGTATTTTACCCGTGCAACCTTCAGAATTTGAAAGAGAGTATTCCAGTCAACATTACAAAATCTTTCTCTATGTCTACAAATGCTAGAAACATAGGTTTTCTTTCCTTAATCTATCTTCCAAGATAAGTCGTAGTGTCAGTATTGCCTCACGTGTTCCAATATTTCTACGGAATCCAAACTGATCTTCCCCGAGGTCGGCTTCTACTAGTTTTTCCATTCGTCTGTAAAGAATTCGCGTTAGTATTTTGCAGCCGTGACTTATTAAACTGATAGTTCGGTAATTTTCACATCTGTCAACTCCTGCTTTCTTTGGGATTTGAATTATTATATTCTTCTTGAAGTCTGAGGGTATTTCGCCTGTCTCATACATCTTGCTCACCAGATGGTAGAGTTTTGTCAGGACTGACTCTCCCAAGGCTGTCAGTAGTTCTAATGGAATGTTATCTACTCCAGGGGCCTTGTTTCGACTCAGGTCTTTCAGTGCTCTGTCAAACTCTTCATGCAGTATCATATCTCCCATTTCATCTCCATCTATATCCTCTCCAATTTCCATAATATTGTCCTCAAATACATCGGCCTTGTATAGACCCTCTATATACTCCTTCCACCTTTCTGCTTTCCCTTCTTTGCTTAGAACTGGGTTTCCATCTGAGCTCTTGATATTCATACAAGTGGTTCTCTTTTCTCCAAAGGTCTCTTTAATTTTCCTGTAGGTAGTATCTATCTTACCCCTAGTGAGATAAGCCTCTACATCCTTACATGTGTGCTCTAGCCATCCCTGCTTAGCCATTTTGCACTTCCTGTCGATCTCATTTTTGAGACGTTTGTATTCCTTTTTGCCTGCTTAATTTACTGCATTTTTATATTTTCTCCTTGCATCAATTAAATTCAATATTTCTTCTGTTACCCAAGGATTTCTACTAGCCCTCGTCTTTTTACCTACTTGATCCTCTGCTGCCTTCACTACTTCATCCCTCAAAGCTACCCATTCTTCTTCTACTGTATTTCTTTCCCCCATTCTTGTCAATTGTTCCCTTATGGTCTCCCTGAAACTCTGTACAACCTCTGGATTAGTCAGTTTATCCAGGCCCCATCTCATTAAATTCCCACCTATTTGCAGTTTCTTCAGTTTTAATTGAAACGTCCCCTTAGAAAAATTAATGAATTACTGTGCTGATAAACCTCTTACGTTATTTGCTTTTCAAACAGCTGAGCAAAACTGAACGTTCTCAGACATTACTCTCTTTACTTATTCTGATCAACACTACACTGACACTCAATATCTTTAGCGCAACGCAATCTGACTTTCAAAAATCCCTACAAAAGAATGGCCCTGACTAACATTAACCTATACGTTTCACAAATCACTTACCTCACAAAAATCTTGGTTACTCGAACTACTGCAATACAGCGAGCGCCACTACTGCCAGCTAAATAAAAGATTCAAACTACAGAAGGCATTAACTACTGGTAGGCACAGTTAGCAAAAGAAAGATTTTGATAGAGAACAAAAAACGTATTTACCTTAATATTGTTCAAATGTCATAATATATATAGCAGTTCATGGCATCCAGTCTCTGGTGGACACACGTAAAGATCATCGGTTCTCAAATTTCCGCCATCTCTCTCCCCGCATCCTCCACTGTTGGCGGCTCACCTCCAACTGCGCAACGCTACGCGCTGTTAACAGCCAATTGCCCAACACTACAATGGCCAACAACAATGCAAACCAGCCACAAACTGCTCACAGCACAGCCAGTGATTTTCATACAGAGCGCTACGTGGCGTTACCAATATAAAAACCTAAACAGCCTACTTACATAATCTACAGTTCATAACCAATAGATTGTGGTCAGAGTCCACATCTGCCCCTGGAGATGTCTTACAATTTAAAACATGGTTCCTAAATCTCTGTCTTACCATTATATAATCTGTCTGAAACGTGTCAGTATCTCCAGGCGTCTTCCATGTATACAGCCTTCTTTTATGATTTTTGAACCAAGTTGTGCTCTGTGCAAAATTCTACCAGGCGGCTTCCTCTTTCATTTCTTATCCCCAATCCATATTCACCTACTACGTTTCCTTCTCTCCCTTTTCCCACTACCGAATTCCGATCACCCATGACTATTAAATTTTCGTCTCCCTTCAATATTGGAATCATTTATTTTATTTCATCATACATTTCTTTAATTTTTTCGTCATCTGCAGAGCTAGTTGGCAAATAAACTTGTACTACTGTAGTAGGCGTGGGCTTCGTGTCTTTCTTGGCCACAATAATGCGCTCACTATGCTGTTTGTAGTAGCTTACCCGCATTCCAATTTTTTTATTCATTATTAAACCTACTCCTGCATTACCAATATTTGACTTTGTATTTATAATTCTGTATTCGCCTGACCAGAAGTCCTGTTCCTCCCACCACGGTACTTCATTAATGTCCACTATATGTAGCTTTAAGCTATCCATTTCCATTTTTAAATTTTCTAACATACCTGCCCGATTAAGGGATGTGGCATTCCACGCTCCGATCCGTAGAACGCCAGTTTTCTTTCTCCTGATAACGTCCTCTTGAGTAGTTCCCGCCCGGAGATACGAATGGGGGACTATTTTACCTCCGTAATATTTTACCTAAGAGGACGCCATCATCATTAACCATACAGTAGAGCTGCATGCTCTCGGGAAAAGTTACGGCTGTAGTTTCCCCTTGCTTTCAACCGTTAGTAGTACCAGCACAGCAACGCCGTTTTCGTTAGTGTTACAAGGCCAGATTAGTCAATCAAACAGACTGTTGCCCCTGCAACTACTGAAAAGGCTGCTGCCCCTCTTCAGGAACCACACGTTTGTCTGGCCTCTCAACAGATACCCCTCCGTTGTGGTTGCACCTACGGTACGGCTATCTGTATCGCTGAGGCACGCAAGACTCCCCACCAACGGCAAGGTCCATGGTTCATGGGGTGTATATATATATATATATATATATATATATATATATATATATATATATATATATATATATACTCCTGGAAATTGAAATAAGGACACCGTGAATTCATTGTCCCAGGAAGGGGAAACTTTATTGACACATTCCTGGGGTCAGATACATCACATGATCACACTGACAGACCCACAGGCACATAAACACAGGCAACAGAGCATGCACAATGTCGGCACTAGTACAGTGTATATCCACCTTTCGCAGCAATGCAGGCTGCTATTCTCCCATGGAGACGATCGTAGAGATGCTGGATGTAGTCCTGTGGAACGGCTTGCCATGCCATTTCCACCTGGCGCCTCAGTTGGACCAGCGTTCGTGCTGGACGTGCAGACCGCGTGAGACGACGCTTCATCCAGTCCCAAACATGCTTAATGGGGGACAGATCCGGAGATCTTGCTGGCCAGGGTAGTTGACTTACACCTTCTAGAGCACGTTGAGTGGCACGGGATACATGCGGACGTGCATTGTCCTGTTGGAACAGCAAGTTCCCTTGCCGGTCTGGTAGAACGATGGGTTCGATGACGGTTTGGATGTACCATGCACTATTCAGTGTCCCCTCGACGATCACCAGTGGTGTACGGCCAGTGTAGGAGATGGCTCCCCACACCATGATGCCGGGTGTTGGCCCTGTGTGCCTCGGTCGTATGCAGTCCTGATTGTGGCGCTCACCTGCACGGCGCCAAACACGCATACGACCATCATTGGCACCAAGGCAGAAGCGACTCTCATCGCTGAAGACGACACGTCTCCATTCGTCCCTCCATTCACGCCTGTCGCGACACCACTGGAGGCGGGCTGCACGATGTTGGGGCGTGAGCGGAAGACGGCCTAACGGTGTGCGGGACTGTAGCCCAGCTTCATGGAGACGGTTGCGAATGGTCCTCGCCGATACCTCAGGAGCAAAAGTGTCCCTAATTTGCTGGGAAGTGGCGGTGCGGTCCCCTACGGCACTGCGTAGGATCCTACGGTCTTGGCGTGCACCCGTGCTTCGCTGCGGTCCGGTCCCAGGTCGACGGGCACGTGCACCTTCCGCCGACCACTGGCGACAACATCGATGTACTGTGGAGACCTCACGCCCCACGTGTTGAGCAATTCGGCGGTACGTCCACCCGGCCTCCCGCATGCCCACTATACGCCCTCGCTCAAAGTCCGTCAACTGCACATGCGGTTCACGTCCACGCTGTCGCGGCATGCTACCAGTGTTAAAGACTGCGATGGAGCTCCGTATGCCACGGCAAACTGGCTGACACTGACGGCGGCGGTGCACAAATGCTGCGCAGCTAGCGCCATTCGACGGCCAACACCGCGGTTCCTGGTGTGTTCGCTGTGCCGTGCGTGTGATCATTGCTTGTACAGCCCTCTCGCAGTGTCCGGAGCAAGTATGGTGGGTCTGACACACCGGTGTCAATGTGTTCTTTTTTCCATTTCCAGGAGTGTATATATATATATATCGACGGCCGCGGTGGCCGAGTTGTTCTAGGTGCTTCTGTCCGGAACCGCGCGACTGCTACAGTCCCAGATTCGAATCCTGCCTCGGGCATGGATGTATGTGATGTCCTTAGGTTAGTTAGGTTTAAGTAGTTCTAAGTTCTAGGGGACTGATGACCTCAGATGTCCCATAGTGCTCAGAGCCATTTGAACCATTTTTTTACATATATCTCGAAAACAAATACCGTTTATTTGCTGGCATCGAGCATATATAGTGATCCTAATATATATACAGGTATTGATCCATTGAAGCAGGTGGCCAGTGATCGAAGTCGCTTGCACAGACCAACGTAAAGTTCCATAGCCTGTACTATCGGAAGACCATATCTCACAGATTATCAGTCCCAAGTGAGGGTCCCTGTTTTGTTGTTGGACACATTTTACTTTTTGCTTTTTCCGCCACGACTTTCAGGTCTGTGTCAAGTTCGAATCTGACATTAACATGTTTTGATCCATTGCCTCTCACAGAAAATTAGACATCACACAGTGTGAACCATGTTGCTGGTGCTCCAGCAACACAGACGTAAGATGATTTTAAATAACAGACAGACACAACATATGGAAACTGGAAGAGTATTGTGGCGTTTTGGAGCATTTCCAAACAGCTGTCCTAAGGTGGTTGATGGCCTCTACAAATCATCATTTGCCGTGATGGAAGAGCTGATGCCTCGGTGTTCCATTTCAATTGGTTCCTCATAATCCAGTCATGTATTCGATCACTGTTTCAGTGCTAGCCATCTCTGGAAGGTTTTGCCCCTCGACCAAGACTCTTTCTCCATCTCAAACAAGCGATTTCAGTTAATCATCATGTGGTAATCAACTGCGTGCCAGTGAACTGATGGGATGGAAAAGACACGTTCGATACACTGTAATAATAAGCATCACACTTGATAGTGCGATCAGTTTTCGCCATTTTACCATAATATCAACACCAACTAATGACACGGCAGCATGATTCCCAGTAACTCTATCATCGCCAGACCACCCCTTCGATATTTTGCCAGTACCATTCCAAATGTAGATAGTTGACTGTGCAGTTCGGCCATCCATTGTTAATTACCGAACATATACATCAAAGTACATCAGATAGCGATCTATATATTTCTACCACTTCGAGCATAGTGCGTAATTTACGATCTTTCTGTATGCGGATAGGAGTCATAGGGCATTCTTGCATTCTTAGGATGAAGTTATAGACTGAAATATATCTTCGCATTGTCTTTGACCAGGCCTCCCTGCAGCACTGTCACCGATTTAATCTGCAGCTGGTCAGATGTAGACCACATCTTGTGAAGGAATAGACCGAGCCAAGTCCACAACTGCGGTTCCATACAATCTTACTCACGGTACCCATCCAAGAGCACAAGATTTCTTTAGATGTGCGAATGTCGAGGGAGTTAGCACCCCTTATCGGTGATTAGTAGTAGGTACAAATGTCATGTGACGTAATAGGAGACGGTTAAGAAGAAAATGAAAGTAGTAATTTTTATGCATGACGGAGCTCCTGGCGGATGGAATCTGTAGCATTTTGCGTAAATCAACTGTGATCTTAATTCTAAGGTATTGTTGTAGTGTCTGGCATCCAAGAAGGTACTGGTAAGAGACGACGTCAATACATGCACTCCTAAGGCTACAATGTTCTGCACTTCAAACAGGCTATAATGTTAGAGCGATGCAGTTTCCGACCTTTTAGTCATGTGGAATGCAAAGCTGCCAATATTATAATGTAACAAATATATTCCCAGCGCATAACACACATTCTCCTGGCAGGTTTCTCTGCCATAAACTATGGTGACAAATTGTAAAATGAAAAAACTACTTCCTTAAAACATCGATTCTGTGTTATACATGCACAATATAGCTTTCCAAAGGTGTATAGCGCCCACTGTTCACACCCGATCACAGTTTAGAAGTTATATTATGCTCGCATCAGTCCTATATAAAATGATCGTTAGGAATGGAGAATGCCTCTTACAAGGAAAGATACAAGTAGATAGCGGCGGTGTTTGACATGTGAAATAGCACATCATGTCACCACTAACTCTGTAAACAGGACATCTGTCAACCAAATGTGTACAGGAGATTTGCAGTACCTCACAAGCATCTGTCGCTAACTTAGAATGACCGTTGTTATGAAACTGAAGGCTCGATTGCTGTTAGCGATCGCAAGTAGATACTGCTGTAAGTCTCACACAGAACACGCAGTTGTACACGAGTCGAATTCAGGTTACGTCACGAAACTGATGCACGCCAACAGAACGACGTGAAAAAATGTTTAAATGATCTACAGCAACATCTCCCTATCTCTCTAGAATGCATCATCAGTCTCTTACCATTAAGTCATACCTTGTTGCAACTCAACCGATCACTCCATCCACTTTCTGTCATCTTTGAAGGCAGATGCACGTAATTTTACAGGCAGATGGTTCTCTTTTTTCCAGGAAAGCATCAAAGATAGCAGTCCACTAGCGGGTATCACTATTACCTCAATAGGCATACAGTAGAATGTTGCATTACTGCAGCTGTTTGTTAGCTGACGCCGCTAGGTTGTGATTGGCGGAGAGTACAGAGAAGCACATTGTAATGCTTTGTGTTAGTGTTTGAAACACGTAATCAGTCCTACAGAATGTCAAACACGCGGTCCATTCTGTAGTTGTATATTGGAGTCACACAACGCTCTTTAGCTAAAGACACATACCACGTTAAACAGACTGTCCCAGCCATCTTGGCGCCGTCCACGAAAAAATGACTTGTTTTCCTGGTGCCTTCTTTCGTGTCAACAACTTTTTCTCGTATTCCTCTTGCTGTCGTATACTCGTTCCCATGTACAAGAATTCTTCCGCACCAACCAGAAGATATGCAAGTACTCCCTAAATTTCTCCTCATTTCGCCGTATTTTCCCTCAATTTATAAGTATTTTCCATCTTTTCCGTAATTTTATCGATTTTATGTCACTTCTACCCAACTGATCACGACATCATTTCTCCTTCCGTATTCTAAAATAGCTTATAAATGTAGTACAGCTGCCAACAGCTAGCGGAAATGTACAATTTTTCAGTCCAGGCGGTATAGTATAGCACTGTACGCAGTCACGCCCGGCCATATATTCTAGAGTTGCAGTGTGTTTGCTCTGTTTTCTGCATGTCTTTATTTGTTGATGTGTCGCGGATGGCTTCCATGACTCACAGTAGTCACAAGGTAGCATTCGAGTGTGGATCTGCCACGCGTTATATCCGTAGTGATATTATATCTTAATGGAGATCCATAATATTCCACATCTGGGATAGGGTTTGAAGGTGGATCTGCTGCATATTACTTCAAGAGCGATGTTCAGAGGCGGATCCACAACACGTGATATCTGGGATAGGGCTCGAAGGTGCACCAGCCGCACGTTACATACAGAGCTGTGTTCTATGTTCGAAGTTGGATCTGCCAGCAGGAAGACTTGGTCATAGGAGCCATCCATTACACATGCCAAGAGACAGACATACAGAAAACAGAGCAAACGCACTGCCAGCAGCTCCGTCATGCGTAAAAACCACCAGTTTTTTATTCTTCTTAACTGTCTGCTATTACATCACAACAATTTCATATATACTCCCAAACACCGATAAGGGGTGCTAACCTCCTTCACATGCACGCATCTGGAAAAGTCCTGTGCTCTTGGATGGATACTGTGAGTAAGATGGTGAGGAATAGCAGTTGCGGACTCGGCTCGGTATATTCCTTCATGAGTAGTTGTCCATTTCTGGCCAGATGGAGATTAAATCGGTGACAATGCTGCAGGGAGGGTTGGTCAAAGACAATGCGAAGATATATTTCAGTTTCTAACTTTATCCTTACAATGCGAGAAGGCCCTGTGGCTCCCATCCGCATGTAGAAAGATCGTAAATTACTCCCTATGCTCCAAGATCGCTATCTGGTATACTTTGATGCATATGTTTGAGAATTAGCAATGAATGGACATACTGCATAGTCATCTATCTACATTCGCACTATCAACTGTGATGCTTATTATTACAGTAAATCGACCCTGTCTTTTCCATCCCAATCATTCACTGGTAGTCGTCCGGGATGACCGAGCGGTTCTAGGCGCTTCAGTCTGGAACCGCGAGACCGCTACGGTCACAGGTTCGAATCCTGCCTCGGGCATGGATGTGTGTGATGTCCTTAGGTCAGTTAGGTTTAAGTAGTTCTAAGTTCTAGGGGACTGATGACCTCAGAAGTTAAGTCCCATAGTGCTCAGAGCCATTTGAACCATTTGAACCATTCACTGGTACGCTGTTGATTAGCACATTAGCATTCATTGAAATCGCTTGTTTGAGTTGGATAAATAGTCTTGGTCGAGGGGCAACATCTTCCATGTATGGCTAGCACCAAAACAGTGATTGCGTACATGACTGGAGTAAAAGGAATCAGTTGAAATGGAACCTCAGGGTATCAGCTATTCCGTCACTGTGAATGACGATTTTAAATGTAGAGACCGTCAGTCATCTTCGGTCAGCTGTTTGGAAATGGCTCACAGCACTGCAAAACTCTTTCTATATTTTGTGACTGTCTTTTATTTACAATAATCCAGTGTCTTTTTGTGGGAGGAGCAACAACATGATTCACATCGTGTGATGTCTAATTTTGTGTGGGAGGTAATGGATCAAAACGTGTTAATGTCTGTTTAGAATCTGACACAGAACTCGAAGTCGTGGTGGAAAAAACAAAATGTAAGGCAGTGTACAAAGCGTGTTATAGAAGAAATAACAATGTATCAAACAACAAAACAGGGACCCTTTCTTGCGACTGATAGTCTTTGGAATATGGTCCTTCTACTGTACAGACGATGAAACTTTACATTTGTCCTTGCTATCGACTTCCATCATTGGCCATTTGCACCAATGAATCAATAACTGTATATTTAATAGGATAACCTCATATATTCGATGTTGGCATGTGGAAGGTATTGGTTTTCGATATATATATATATATATATATATATATATATATATATATACTCCTGGAAATGGAAAAAAGAACACATGGACACCGGTGTGTCAGACCCACCATACTTGCTCCGGACACTGCGAGAGGGCTGTACAAGCAATGATCACACGCACGGCACAGCGGACACACCAGGAACCGCGGTGTTGGCCGTCGAATGGCGCTAGCTGCGCAGCATTTGTGCACCGCCGCCGTCAGTGTCAGCCAGTTTGCCGTGGCATACGGAGCTCCATCGCAGTCTTTAACACAGGTAGCATGCTGCGACAGCGTGGACGTGAACCATATGTGCAGTTGACGGACTTTGAGCGAGGGCGTATAGTGGGCATGCGGGAGGCCGGGTAGTTGTACCGCCGAATTGCTCAACACGTGGGGCGTGAGGTCTCCACAGTACATCGATGTTGTCGCCAGTGGTCGGCGGAATGTGCACGTGCCCGTCGACCTGGGACCGGACCGCAGCGACGCACGGAAGCACGCCAAGACCGTAGGATCCTACGCAGTACCGTAGGGGACCGCACCGCCACTTCCCAGCAAATTAGGGACACTGTTGCTCCTGGGGTATCGGCGAGGACCATTCGCAACCGTCTCCATGAAGCTGGGCTACGGTCCCGCACACCGTTAGGCCGTCTTCCGCTCACGCCCCAACATCGTGCAGCCCGCCTCCAGTGGTGTCGCGACAGGCGTGAATGGAGGGACGAATGGAGACGTGTCGTCTTCAGCGATGAGAGTCGCTTCTGCCTTGGTGCCAATGATGGTCGTATGCGTGTTTGGCGCCGTGCAGGTGAGCGCCACAATCAGGACTGCATACGACCGAGGCACACAGGGCCAACACCCGGCATCATGGTGTGGGGAGCGATCTCCTACACTGGCCGTACACCACTGGTGATCGTCGAGGGGACACTGAATAGTGCACGGTACATCCAAACCGTCATCGAACCCATCGTTCTACCATTCCTAGACCGGCAAGGGAACTTGTTGTTCCAACAGGACAATGCACGTCCGCATGTATCCTGTGCCACTTAACGTGCTCTAGAAGGTGTAAGTCAACTACCCTGGCCAGCAAGATCTCCGGATCTGTCCCCCATTGAGCATGTTTGGGACTGGATGAAGCGTCGTCTCACGCGGTCTGCACGTCCAGCACGAACGCTGGTCCAACTGAGGCGCCAGGTGGAAATGGCATGGCAAGCCGTTCCACAGGACTACATCCAGCATCTCTACGATCGTCTCCATGGGAGAATAGCAGCCTGCATTGCTGCGAAAGGTGGATATACACTGTACTAGTGCCGACATTGTGCATGCTCTGTTGCCTGTGTTTATGTGCCTGTGGTTCTGTAAGTGTGATCATGTGATGTATCTGACCCCAGGAATGTGTCAATAAAGTTTCCCCTTCCTGGGACAATGAATTCAAGGTGTTCTTATTTCAATTTCCAGGAGTGTATATATATCTCAGATGAAGTTACCGGAGTTTTATTGTTCAGAGTTTTTTTACAATTCGTAGCTTTTTATTCTCTGTTTGGTGGTACGTGATAGATAAAATGTTTGGGAGACAGACGTGGCTGCACCCTGAGAGACCCAGATCTCGCGGGACTGCAGTACCTGTATGTAGCTTGCGGGCACACCGCAATGCAATAGCAAAATCCTCCCACTTCTCTCAGGCCCCGTACTGTCTTTTACACTACCTAATGTTGTGGGAGTTGGTTTCATATGGTGACCTTACATATCGCACATGGTTCGAGGAACTATGGCAACATGTTCCCATTTCCATCGACTGTTCAGAACACTGTCCTGTTGCATTAAGTCAGCTGACTCTGTTTCTACAAGAGTTGCAGAATGTGGTGGATATAGCGCTCTCCGACTTCGGTTCTGTTCCGACTTAAATGGGAAAGATAAGATGCGCAAAGCTGCAGGGATGGCGGGGCAGGGACTGAGGACAAGACTCATAGGAATTGTCTAAAGCCACGCTGGAGTTTTTTGTAGCAGATAGGGTCGGAATAGGTGACTCTTTCCAAGGTATGAGAGTGCCACGAACATAATTCACTAGTGGCTGTAATCACTAAAAGACATATCCACAGGAACCAAATAATGTATGTGGCTGAATTGAAACACTTCTCGCAGCCGGCCGAAGTGGCCGTGCGGTTAAAGGCGCTGCAGTCTGAAACCGCAAGACCGCTACGGTCGCAGGTTCGAATCCTGCCTCGGGCATGGATGTTTGTGATGTCCTTAGGTTAGTTCGGTTTAATTAGTTCTAAGTTCTAGGGGACTAATGACCTCAGAAGTTGAGTCCCATAGTGTTCAGAGCCATTTGAACCATTTTTTGAAACACTTCTACCAGAAAGTGTAACACTATCAGTGACTCATTCGTGTACCTGTAGGACCAAGACCGCTTTTTATGCTTATTGACGGTAACATAGCCGTTGTGATCGTGTTTTTACGATAAATAAATGTAACTAGGGCCTCCCGTCGGGTAGACCATTCGCCGGGTGCAGGTATTTCGATTTGACGCCACTTCGGCAACTTGATCGTCGATGAGGATGGAATGATGATGATTAGGACACCAAAAACCCAGTCCCTGAGCGGAGGAAATCTCCGGCCCAGCTGGGAATCGAATACGGGCCCTTAGGATTGACATTCTGTCGCACAGACCAGTCCGCTACCGGAGGCGGACTTTTTACGGTGCGGTTCTGACATGTAATGTATGTTGCTGGCGGTAAAATACTTCTGTGGTCAGTTTCAGATGTCAGTTCTCAACAGCGTTCCACGAAAAGATGATCGTCTTCCCTCCAGGGATTCCCATTTGAACTACCTGGTGAGTGTAAGCTGAATCTGACTACTGGGAAAGAAAAATTACTCGCCAGTCAAAGTGCCTCTCATGGTTAATTATATTAATTAGCCTATCAATTTGATATCAGTGACATGTCACCTGGCAGGCGTAAACGATGGCTAGGGCACCATGGATATGGTTCTTCACTTCATGTTTTCTTCGTTGGGCGACATCTTTTAATGATATTTCAAGCGTCCACCTATACAGGGAGAGAGAACCATCGTAATAAAATCAGCTGTGTTGCCGAATTTATAAAGTGATACATAGTTTAAAACTTACTTTTACAATTTCTCTGCGTTATTACCTTAAGAGATTTCGTAGTTGGCGAGACAACTGGCTGCCTTAAGTGAGAGCTCCAAATTGAGGGAACGTCCTGTGACAGTGGTAGAGCTTAGCAGTCCGTCATGAGCCAAAATTGAGTTTAATATCCTAGACCTGTGATGCAGGACGTGGCAGATAAGAAAAGATATTTAATTACTTGATGAAGGAATACACAGAGGGTACATAGCCTATGCCATAGTACTGTACATGATTTTCACAAGTAACGATACCTCAGAGACATGTAAGTGCATGTATTGTCCGATTTCTTCTATCTTCGAAAATAAATCGTACAGACGGGAGGAATGTACATTTCGCGTTATAAATTTGAGGTGTATGGTCAACATCAGCGCTGACTCGGATTTGGTAAACTAATTTTTTTAAACTGGGTGGTCTATGTCGGGTTGCAATTGTTTAGAACAGCTATGTACGTCCGAGCTGCAGCTGCTTGTTTCGCATTGCACAGCGGCTACCTGCAAGGGCGGTCACGAGGAGTCGGAAACCGGAAAAAAAGACGGATTAGCTCAGCCTTTTACGTGTACAAGGCTACCTGCAAGGGCGGTCACGAGGAGTCGGGAACCGGAAAAAAAACGGATTAGCTCAGCCTTTTACGTGTACAAGGGATGCTCCTACCTGTCTGATTATGGCCACGGCCGCGAGGGCTGGCAAAGTGACCAGTGTGCTGGATGAGGGAAACAGAAGCGGACGAGTGTGTGTTACGTGAAAGAAGATTCAGAATGATGGACATTTATGCTGGATGTACTGATAACATCAGTATTTCTTACCACTCCAGTCATCCCCAGATGCACTCCATGGCCGGAGGTGGTGCACTCTGGAAAACAAGCGACTGCGACTGCTGCCGCGCCAGTAATTTTCACTGACCCTTTTACTCGTCGCTGGCGGTGTACTTGGGGAAGAGGGGTGCCCCGTTTGGACGTCCAGAAGGTGGGTACATGGGATGTGTGACTGTTTCCAGGTGTCTCCGACATCTATCCCTGATAGCTTCTTGCTACGGACTGGATCGTGAGTTAATTGTGTCGTGTTTAGTACTTCTCAATACATCGCAGTGGACTCTGCCTTAGGTCGTGCGGTAGCGTTCTCGCTTCCCGCGCCCGGGTTCCCGGGTTCGATTCCCGGCGGGGTCAGGGATTTTCTCTGCCTCGTGATGACTGAGTGTTGTGTGCTGTCCTTAGGTTAGTTAGGTTTAAGTAGTTCTAAGTTCTAGGGGACTGATGACCATAGATGTTAAGTCCCACAACGCTCAGATCCATTTGAACCTGACTCCAGATACTGGAATAATACACTAGACCTGATAGCACAGACCTCAGAAATTAAGCCCCTTAGTGCTCAGAGCCATTTGAACCATTTGTTTTTGGACTCTGCCTTACAGTGGTATTTGATGATGTCTCTATTGTACCACGTAGTAGAAGCTTCCTCTCTCTTTGCGAATGTTGCGAAGAGAACCAATTTAGGAATTCTATAGTGCTTTTAAAACCCCATAGCGACGTCAGATACCGGATTGGTAGTGATCTCTGACATCTAGCCATGACAAATTGCTACCATGGACTGGATCGTCGTTTCAGCGTGTCGTATTTAGTGCTTCTCAATACATTGCAGTAGACTCTGTCTTCCAGTGATTTTTTTCTGTTGTCTCTACCTTATCACGCAGCCTTTTACGTGTACTAATATAGCTGAGAGAAGGAATTTTGGAAATTTGTGGTATATTCCTATGGGACCAAACTGCTGAGGTCATCGGTCCCTCGGCTTACACACTATTTAATCTAACTTAAACTAACTTACGCTAAGGGCAACACGCACACCTATGCCCGAGGGATGACTCAAACCCACTATGGGGAGGGAGGAGGGGGAGCCGCGCGAACCATTGCAAGGCGAATCAGACAGCACGGCTACCCCGCGCGGCTGAGAGAAGCAGCTTCCGGATTATATAGTGCTTTAAAAACCCAATCTCGACGTAATATTCCCGATTGATAGCGATCTCAGACATTCAGCAATGAACTGATTATTACTACTGATTGGATCACCGTTTAAGTATGTCGTGTTTCGTGCTTCCCAATACATCGCACTGAACTCTGGCAGTGGTACTTGCTATTGTCTCTGTTCTATCACGCAGTATAACCTTCCTCTCTCCTTCCGAGTGTAGCGGAGAGAACCAATGCAGGACTTTTCTAAAACCCATCGCGTTTCCAATAGTTGTGCTGCATGCGTTCGGGTAAGGGTCTCTCTAAAATGGTTTAAATGGCTCAGAGCACTATGGGACTTAACTGCTGAGGTCATCAGTCCCCTACAACTTAGAACTACTTAAACCTAATTAATCTGAGGACATCACACACATCCATGCCCGAGGCAGGGTCGAACCGGAGCGGTCGCGTGGTTCCAGACTGTAGCGCCTAGAACCGCTCGGCCACCCCGGTCGGCAAGGGTCTCTCTCCCGGCCGGTGTACACCAGGGCTATGCTGTAGACATCGAATGGCTAGTGCCTCGCGATCGCTAGTTTGTGTAATCGGTAGGATTTTTTTTCCTCACCAGATATGTTTAGTGAAAAGGTGTGGTGGAGGAAGGTGCTCGTGCTCTCAAACGCTGGTATGACCTCAGATATATTGTATTTCGTGCTACGATCTATTTATTATGGAAATTTCATTAGTTGATTTGCGTATTGTTTGTGTGTGATACTCAAATGTTGAAAATAGACAGCTGTAAATTGTTAATGGATTAATCTGAAAGGGTAGTGTAAAGGGCTTATTTCACTCTATTTTTTATATCGAAATTGTATCAGCTCTCCCTTTGCCTCCAGCATTATCTGATAGGAATACTGTATTCTGAGGAGAGAAGCAAACCTCCATCCACTTGTTTCGGGACGTTGGTTCACACAGACAATCAGGGAACGATCTCTGGAGGAAGACAGAGACAGGAAGCAAGCCTGGAATTTCCCGACCAACGGAATGCCCCCACTTTATGCTTTGTTTGGGGGCCATGAGATCAGAGGAGGCCGATATGTGGTGTGTGGTCTGTGGTATTTAGTAACTTGATCTGTAATTAGGACATCTGGTGCTTTTGACCTTCGTTGTGGTGCCTTGACGATAGAGACACAAGGGAGACCCCCAATGGTGGCTACTATACCGCACTTCATTCCATTCATGATCTGTAGACCACTTCTGCAGGGTTTAACTGTCAGTGCAATATGACTGCTATATGTTTCTCGATCTGTACAAAATAGTTTGCCACTGAGCTATAGTAATTTGTCCGTGTGCAGAAAGTGACGGTGGGTTTCGATATATGTCATGAACTTTTAGATATGTAATCGTTCCGATTTCCCCGTCTGTGCTTAGACACCAGTGTGCTTCGAGAAGAGAGGAAAATAAATAATAAGAGCCGTAGCATCCCTGACTCTGGCAACAGATATGAACTCAGCGTTTCCACGTGCGTTCCAAACAAGAGAGCGTTGCAATTGTTCAAATATTCTGTGCTATGATCGATTTCCTAGCAAATTCTTTAAACAAACTATATTCCATACATCATCTTGTATTCTATGAGTTATTTATGTAAACAGTATTCCATACACTGCAACCAATATTCCGCCAAAATCATTATTTAAATAAATAAACTGTATTTCAAACACTACTTTGCATCATGTAATTTGTTTAAACAAACAATATTCCACACATAGTCTACATAAATAAACTATATTCCATATACTGCCAGAAATAAATAAACAATATTCCACACATTGTCTAAATTGATTAAAAATGTTCCATAAACTGCAGTCGAGTTCCCTCCAAATGACCGATCAACTTTGTCTTTTTCCCGACAATTTCCGTGAAGGGGAGCGCAGGGGGAGGGCTGGGGTTTTCCCAGAGGGTGTATTTACTTAACTGACTGGTTTAATTAATTATTCCATCAAACTGATACCAAAAGTGTGGTTGTATCAGTGAGGGGCAGGGTGGGAGGGTTAGGGGTTTCCTGAGAGGTTGTGAGGAGGTGGAGAAGAGGGACGGATAGGGGAACAATAGATTAAGAACCTGTCAATCAGATGGGTGGATTATCACCAGGGGATCATAATCTGTCAATCAAAAGGGTGGATAATCCCCAGGGGGTCTCTAGGTTTGCCCCTGAATGCTACATGCCTCTGAGTGTAGGCAACCCGCACTAAAAATCTGCCCTGATGACGGCCTTGTCCCCCTACTTATACCTTCTGGATGCCAGATGGATGGGTTTGGTGAATGCCTGGAGAACATTACCTACCATCATATGTAATGCCAACAGTGAAGAAGAGAGGAAGTGGTGTTACTTCAAGAGGGGTGTTTTTCGTGGTTACGGTGTGTTCTCCTTATTGTACTTGACAAAACGCTAAAGGCAGAAGGATATGAAAACGATTACAGCAATGTGTACTGCATACAATAAAGAGACAGTTCGGAGACGATGACTTCGCATCAGCATGACAATTCTCCCTGTTAGATCTACATCTGTAAGGAAGTTGTTCGCGGGCAATAACGTTCCAGAAATGGACTGGCCTGCCCAGAGTCACGACCTGAATGCAACAGAACACCTGTCGGATGATTTAGTACTTCTATTTCGCTCCAGATCCTAGCATCCAACATCACCACCTCCTCTGGTTTCGGTTCTTGAGGAAGAATAGGCTGCCATCCCTCGACAGACATTCAGACACCTGACTGAAAGTGTCCTGTGCACAGTGGAATCTGTCATAAAGGCGAAGGGTGGACGCATATTTTTGATCACAGGGTGTATTTTGAGCGTTTTTATACAAGGAGTTACAGCAGGTAAACCTAGCAAATATTCCAATAATTGTGGTGAATTAAATAGACAATAGCAACTATTGAAGAAATAAAAAACAGAGATAAATTCTTTTAACAATACAATAGTAAAGCTAATAAAGTTAATCGGTTAGTAAAGAAGAAATCTGGAGCAGTGGCAGAATGTTCCAAATGTAGGAAGCAACAAAGAAAGACGAGGAATTAAGTTGGAACATACTTCTCATTGCTGAATACCGAACCAGAAGTAAGGTATGTTTAGGGAAATATCTAAAATGACGGAAAAGAAAGTTATTTCTAAACAAATAACTTTAATCGTGTATTAATTAATAGAATGGGAAAATATTAAACACATCTACAGACAACAGACGCGGAAGTAATTAGAGTGAATGGCTAAAGTAAACAATTATTACAGCTCATCAGTGAAGCGTAAAAAAGAACGTAAGTGGACAGCACGAACTGGAATGGAAACCCATAAAAAGTATTTTAAGAACACAGGATTCAATGGACACAATTACAGTTAGTTAAAGTCAATTATCGTTAGAACTGATCAGTGAAAAGAGAAGTAAATGGACAAGGCGTGAAATTTTTAATGATATCTACTGAATAATTCAGAGAAAAATGGCTCTGAGCACTATGGGACTTAACATCTTAGGTCATCAGTCCCCTAGAACTTAGAACTACTTAAACCCAACTAATCTAAGGACATCACACACATCCATGCCCGAGGCAGGATTCGATCCTGCGACCGTAGCAGTCCCGCGGTTCCGGACTGCAGTGCTTAGAACCGCACGACCACCGCGGCCGGCAATTCAGAGAAAGATCACTTATCCATCGTTCACTGGTATCAGATTAATAGGTTGCGTAGTACAATGAAATTGTTGGAAAAGTCGGTGTCACTAAAAATATTGTCATGAATGCAAGCGTTCCACGTACGAATCAAAATAAAGAGCATGTTGGCAGTCGGAAAAACGACTCCATACAGGTTCATTTATCTACCAACGGAAATTAGATTTCAGCTATATGTATCTTTTAAGTCCTTTTAAGTTACAGTGAGGGCGAGAAACACACACAGGCAGAATGTAGTCACGGGTGTGAGAGCAGATTTCATCGCAAAGCTGCTGCGAAGCGGTGCGGCCGTGGGTGTTATCTGATAATCCGCTACCCATCGCACCAGCCAGCCGGACGGCTGTGTGCTCGTCCTCTTGAGGAGGCCGCTGAACAGATTTTGTCGGCCATTTCTTCTCTGTCTCTGTCTTCGAAAAAAGTTTTCACAGACCGTGTCGTACATGTAGTACGAGAAACTGAGGTGTCTTAAAACATTAAAGATTTTTTGCTATGAAAAAAATTTCATGTTTTCTATACAATACATTAGAAACTCTTTTACTTCGTTAGAAAGGAAACGAATCTGATTGCTTTAAGAAAGAACAGATTGTGTCAACTAATTAGTGGGCATCTGTTTTTGACATCGAACTGTATTCTTATGTTGTGATCTTGCGATCCATCTGAATACTTTCTGTAGAGGAGTGATTATATAACCCGCAGATTGCTGCTGTAAACTTTTGTACTCACCTAATTTATTTTCACACAAGCCTGAATGCGTTCGTTCCTCTGTTTCAAAACGTTACTGCACGTCGCTTTCCATAAAGTTGCGTAATACTGAGCCCTAGCGTCTTGTTATTCGTCGTAGACGAAGATGCTTGCATTTGTGCTCTTATCTCAACCGAATGGATAAATTCCGCAGTCTTCACGACACAAACCTTATAACGCCAACACTTCTTTGTTAACAAAGGATACATTCTCTTAGTCAGGTCCAAATGGAATTTGGCCTTCAGGTGTAGGGAAAGATCTGGTCTGTAGTTAACTGTCCGTTCACTGCCACTGAGTAACTGAGTCTGATGAAATCTCCCATAGTGAAACGATACATTTCAAAATATGGAAACAGTCAAGAGCTAATACACAAAGACAAATACTTCCTTCATAGCCCGAACAATTTTATTCGTTTTTCGCCGAGGTAGCATTTACAAAAGGGTTGAGAACGTGTTCTCACATATCGGAAGGCGTTCATTTCAGTCAGTTCACGCGTGCCAATAATTTACTAATGCCTAGATGCAACGTCATAAGAATTCCTCAGACTGCATATTTTAAGTACTATGATGTTCACTGATAAAGCGGAGTTTCTTCCAAATGTTTAACACAAATTCAGGAAAAACCCTTGTGTGAAACAAACCTTAATTTTTCCCCACGCGTTGTCTTACAAATAGTAGATGTAGATCAACACGTATATTTCGTCTTTGTCGATTTCGGAAAGATATTCGACACTATACGACGTGGGCTACTAATAAAAAAAGATCCGATCGTCTGTGTTTTCTCGATGATATACAGATGCCTCCACGAATTTTTGCCAAAAAAAAAATAAAAAAAAACAGTATATTAAACTAGACAGATAATGTTTTACAGAAACAGCACTTATGAGCTAAAACTATGACTACCTGCTTAATAGCTTGTTTCTCCGTCTTCGGAAAGAAATAAATCACTGACTTTGGAACGAAATACATCACTGATTCTGCGTATCAGGGATCCGACAGTTTGTTGGTAGGTTTGTAAAGGTATGCAGCATGTGACATCTACGCACAGGTCACGTAATTCGGGTAAATAACGTGTCGCTGATTTGCGTACGCGGTAATGGCGCCCGATAGCGATGGGTTCCATAGGATTTACATCAGACGAATTTGGGCTCCGAGGCAGCAGCGTGAGTTCCCTATAATGCTCCTCAAACCACTGCAGCACGGTTCGGGATCCGAGAAACGACTGCTGAAACATGACAGGGCAGAAATCAAACACGAAGGTATGCAGCATTTTTGCAGCTTTTGATGTGCCTTCGATTACTACCACAGGTCCCATGCAAGCGCAGGAGAACGTTCTCCCATAGCATAACACTGCTCCCACCAGCCTGCGTTCCTGGCGCACTGCACGTTTCGAGCAGTCCTTCAGCTTGATGACGGCATTTGTGGAGAGGAACATCGACCTAGTGCAGCAAAAACGTGATTCACCCGTGCCCACTGCAATCGTAATTGACGATGTCGTTGGGTCTACATGTGAACATGTTGGGGTGGTCTGATGCGGAGCTCCATGTTCAACAGTGTACGATGAACGGTGTGCTCCGAAACATTTGTGCGTGCACCAGCATTGTGCTCTTTCGGCAGGGATACCACAGATCACCATCTATCCTACTTTCACAGAGCAGACAAGCCTCCGAACCTCACGTTCTGTGAAGAGACGTCAACGTCATTTAGCTCCTAGTGGTAGCACCATTGTCTTTTTACCTCTTTCTGTAGGATGTTCACGACAGTATCACGTGAACATTCGACAAGCTTCGCCGTTTTCGAAATACTCAATCAAAGGCTTTACGTAATAACAATCTGTCCTTTGACATAGTCCCTTATGTCAATGGACTTCCCCATTTGCAGCACATACCTTGTACGCTAGGGTGGTCCATCAGTCTCTGCTGCGCTTACATACTTTTCATAGCACATCACGTGCCCGCAACGTCATCAGGCGGCACCCAACATCGCAGTGGGCAATGGTCATAATGTCGTGACTTATCAGTGTGTACTGACATCAGGTGTAACCAAATAAGTGTAACAGACACACACATGTTCTTAATATACATTTCTGAGATTAAAATTACGACACAATGAAGGAGGCATGCAACAAACGTCAAATGAGCAAGCACAGCACTACATTTCAATCGCAAGCCACATGACATATTGGCACAGAAATCCTTCCGCTGGATTACTTAGGACGCACCAAGTCCACTAAACAACAGCACTCACACTCTGGGCTACTACTGTAGAAGTCTTCCGTACCACCCAGATCACCGACTAGACTTGGCAGACACCAGTCAGTCTTCACCCAACTAAGCTGGACATCAGCTAAAACACCATCTGGACCACAAACTACGACATCAACCAGACATGAACTGGGCACTGACTAAGCTTCAACCAAGCACATTGAGCTGGACAAAAGTGAGAGACTTTATCTTCTGCATTAGGTGACATTATCATTATACCTATAAGTGCATACTGTTCTTTGGTGCACGTGAGAACTGTGAACTGTCTGCTTCTGTGTTTAGTAATAAAGATGTGGTTGACCAATATTATTACATAATGTCCTTGCCATCTCATAAGGACGAAGACACGAGAATGTCGACTAGGATGGTTTGGCTCCATAATGGACACATTACTCCACTCCAACTCTCATTCCTACAGTTTTGCCAGTTAATGGGACAGCAGCCTCACTGCGTAACCCAGGACAATGCTTGCTTGATTCAGCAATGTTGAATGACAATGCCCCCACCTGGTGATCTTCTGTATCATGCACGGTGCTTTCTGCCCACCTCTGAACTTCTTTGATGGCACCTTACACATCCCCTGGTGCCCCCTGCTCACCCCACTCAGGAATACACATTACTGCATCAGATTCCTTCGGATATCGACACTACCTTGGATTCATGGCCCACCTTCCTTGCTGCACTGGACTGCCTCCTCCAAATTTATGTACTTCCAGAAGTTTTTTTCCTGTTTGTCTGTGGCAAGGATTCCTTAGGCTCTGTTGTCCTCTCTTACTCGAACGCATCCTTCGTCACTGATATCCTCACCAGTTCTGACATACCATCTAGCTCCACTGTTCTCTTCAGCCCAACTGTCGCCTCCTTAGGCTCTGCCACTAATGCCAGCTCCTCCATGCCAGTTCCTGCACCACAGATCCGTCGGTTCCTGTGCAACAGGCCCCGCCAGTTCCTACGCCACGTGACCCCTGCACCATCAGCGCCATCACCAGTCTGCTATGGGGATACCTGCTCTAGCGCAGCCAGCTCCAGTGCTTTGGCTCTGGTGGCGCCCACTCCAGCGCCTCCGGCTTCTGCGATGCTCAGTCTGGTGCCACTGGTGTCCTCGGCGCCCCCTCCGCTGGTTCAGGCGCCTCTTTCAGTTCCAGTGCCACTGCCGCCCTTCCTGCTGCCCCATTCGACACACTTATCAGCCACGCCCTTGTGGTTCCTGTGTCACACTGTCACGCATGTTCTGTAAATCAGTCCGTTCCGCCACAAAAGTTCTCTGCTTGGATTAAGTCGCAATCGCCATGGCAGTGTGCGCACATAGACTTTGTGGGACCTTTTTGAAATACTCGTTGGTTGATTGTGGTTGACTCATATAGTAAGTTTCCTTTTTCTGTGCGAATGAACTTGACAACGTCACGTAGATGAATTCAGGTGTGGTCATCGATTTCTTGCCTAGAGGTTTATCTGAAGTAATAGTGTCAGACAACGGACCTCAATTCACGTCAAATGAATTTGAAACGTTCTGTGAACGCAATGGCATTTTGCATCTACCTAGTGCACCGTACCGGCCGGCGTGGCCAGCGGTTCTAGGCGCTACAGTCTGGAACCATTTTTTTTGCGTTCTCACTTCAGGTGAAGACAGGTCGTACTTGGGTAGCTCTGTTGGAGCTGGGTTGGGTTGTTTGGGGAAGGAGACCAGACAGCGGGGTCATCGGTCTCATCGGATGAGGGAAGATCGGGGAAGGAAGTCGGCCGTGCCCTTTCAAAGGAACTCCCGGCATTTGCCTGGCGTGATTTAGGGAAATAGCGGAAAATCGAAATCAGGATGGCCGGACGCGGGATTGAACAGTCGTCCTCCCGAATGCGAATTCAGTGTGTTAGCCACTGCGCCATCTCGCTCGGTTCACTTCACGGATGCAGTCTGCTACAAGTGAGTTCTCAATAGACGGAACCCCCTTTTTGGCATTTCGTCTCCCCCCTTTTTTTCCCCTCATCTGTCCAGGTCCCCCCCACCCCCCCCAATCCCCCATCTGCCTTAGGCCGTGGTATGTTACCTTCGTGTCTACTCTACAGTGCAGTGTTCAAGTGAGTGTTCAGTGTCGTATGTCCCCCTTTTTTAAGCGTTGAGAACATAAACCATACTATCGCTAGGTGCGTTTTTTTATCTTTTGCGAACAGAAACCAGACCGTCGCCGTGTTTTTTAAATTGTGCCTGTCTATTTACTGTGTGTTTTCAGCAGCATCGTCAACCCCTTGTTTTTGTAATTTAACTTCCACAACTTTCCGCCATTTTACAGTTTCAAAAGTCATCTTTTTATCGCCTGTTCTTTATTATTTGTTATCTTCTCATTATGTTTTTTAACTCTTCTGTAGGCTGTAGAGCGGCATATTAAGCCGCTGCCTTGCCTTTATTAAGTGATTTAAGCTGCTTCGTTGCACCGAGGATATCTACCTCTATGTTTCTCATCTTGGCAGTTGTCCTTGATTGGAATTCAGGAATATTTACTTCGTCTTCTTTGGTGAAGGAGTTTCGGAAAACAGTGTTTAATAATTCTGCTTTAGTGGCACTGTCATCAGTGACTTAACCGTTGTTATCGCGCAGTGAAGGTATTGATTCCGTTTTGCCACTGGTGTGCTTTATGTACGACCAGAATCTCTTTGGGTTATCTGCCAGATTTCGAGACAGAATTTCGTTGTGGAAATTATTAAAAGCATCTCGCATTGCAGTACGCGCCATATTTCGACCTTCTGTAAAACTTTGCCAATCTTGGGGATTTTGCGTTCTTTTAATTTCGGCATGCTTTTTTCGTTGCTTCTGCAACAACGATCTGACCCGTTTTGTGTACCATGGGGGATCAGTACCATCACTTATTAATTTATGTGGTATATATCTCTCAATTGCTGTCGATACTATCTCTCTGAAAACATTCCATAACTTTTCTACACTAACAGGATCAGATCGGATGAAGTAAAGACTGTCTCTTAAAAAGGCGTTAAGAACATTTTTATCAGCTTCTTTAAATAGATATACTTTGCGTTTCTTTTTGATGGTTGTTGGTGTTACGGTATTCAGCCTAGTAGCAACTGCCTTGTGGTCGCTAATCCCTGTATTCGTCACAATACTCACTATTTGTCCAGGATTATTTGTTGTTAAAAGGTCAAGTATGCTTTCGCAACCATTTAACTCTACAATGTCACAGACTTTCAACAAAGTGCATTTAACATATTTATTGCGTCTTCTAAGGAACTGTCATGGAGGCAGCAGCTGAAAAAGACCTTCACAGGCAGCAATTAAATCAGTTTCTTCAAATTAAAGTAGTAAAGTGGAATCACTCAATGAAGGTCTTGAAGAAAGTTGTGTTACAAATACAGGAAGCTGGCTCTGCTTTCACTTCTTGTTCCTAGTTGAGATGTTGAGAGAGGACAAGTCATCCTCTCACTTAGTTTCATATGCAAGGCTGTTCTATAATGTTGTTATTAAACCCCACACATCATTTTCTGTGAGATGATAAGAACTTATCAACATGAGCAGGCATTGATGAGAGCACGTACATTGTTAATGCATGCAAAATCCTTATGGTAGCTCTCCTTTGAATAGTATTTTCAGGAGTGGAAAACAAGCAGGCGGCTTGGTTATTTAACAGTAAATCTTGCAATGGGCATTCGGTAATTAGAAGCGAGGTGCAAGTTTAAGGAGAGGAGCGTCTCCAAGCCCTCACTGGGGACAGAATGCTGGTCCCAATGAACTCTTGCACCAGCATGCAGACAGTGCTTTCAGCTGAAGAGGTGAAAAACTGACTGCTTGGCTCTACCTTTTAGGCGTTTCTGGCCACGGCAGGGACAAGGGTGCAGGAGAGAAATTAGGGCGCCTGGCCAAGGCCTTTCAACAGTGTAATGAGCTGGCGTCCATAAAACTCCACGAGTTTCCATGCTCACCTTGGACCAGACGCTACAGACAGAGCCATTATGTGGTGTTGTCCCTCTGCCTGCTGAGTTTTTTTTTAGGAAGCCTTGGGCCTTTGGAAGAATTTTAGGATGGAATGCAACATTTATGGCTGCTCTCAAATTGTCTATGGTTGGAGACAAAAGCACTTCTCTTAGGTTAGCTGAGTCCCCAAGTTGGACATGCAGTAATATTAGGCTATCAAGATACTGACCTCTGTGATGAATGTGTTGTTCACATTGAGTTTATAAGAAAACTCTTAAAATACGCTGCCTAAAGTGCCCGTAGGATACACAATTCGGAAGCATAACGTCTTGTCCTCCCTGTGCAGAAATTTACAAGTCAGGGGTTGGCTGCTGATCCAGCAGGGAAAAGGATATTATTAACATTGGTTAGGATTGGCCGGGGAGATAGAGCAGTCAAGCTAGAGGAGACACATGGTGCTGGTGGAGTCTTGTGATTGGCGCGAAATCGATGTGGGGTAGTTGCGTTGGTGCACTTTTCGCGTTTACCTAGTTTTGATGGAAGGATATGAGTGGAGAAGTCGCTTCTGATTCAGACTCCAGTCTGGAGAGAAGATTTTGGTTTTGATCCTTGTTTTGAGTGCATTACATTTGGGACACTCGTCCTGAGCGTGACTTCTCTCTAACACAGTCTTGTCTGGGGAGCCTGTGACAAAGTCTTAGCTGTACCGACAGTTTGTATCTCAATTGTCTCAGACAACTCGCTGTGCCGAAGACATATCTTATTCGTGTGAGGTCTGACGTTTGATCTCCTTGTGTACACTGCTGTATAAGTGAGTCGAATTCGTCCATGGTATGAGCGGCGCACAGGAGTGTCACAAACTGGAATGTGCCGAGATACTAGGGTTCCATTAGAGAGTAATTTCGATCAGACTGACAGATCGCCCTCTCTGTGATAAAGAATTAAAGCCCCCCCCCCTCCCCCGCTACCCGCCCACCCCACATCATCGCTACTCTGCAGACGCTCGCACCACTACCGTCACCTGAGAAAGCTCTATGCATCCACAAAGGGGTATAGCATTGCTGCTCCTTATTGTTACAGCAAACTGAATCACATTATCGCCACTTGTTCTCATCTGCACCAACGTATTGAGACTTCTGTGTAGAATAAATCCATTAATGTTCATTTAGGGTTGAATAATTTCAGATTGCGTTATCGATGTTTTGAGCCATGGTAAATAGATTAAACAAATAAACCACAGTGTTTGCCAACCCATCGCCACCCACTGGAGTGCTACTTATTTGTCGCTTCTATTTTTGTTTCCAACAGTTCATGATTTATTTGTCATCTCGTTTGTGTTATTTGGCCTATTTTATGATTAACAAACTCTTCTCATGTTTATAAAAGATTAATCCTTTGTTGATATATTAATCACCCATCATTAATTGCCTGCAGTAATGACTGGGCAACGAATTCATTAATTTTTCTCAACATTTAAGTTTCGTTTAAGATACTGATAAAAGTGATAACTTCCAGTGCAGGCAAGCAATAACAACCACTGTCAGAGGGCTGAATCAATTTATCAGGCGCATGTCCAGGTAGACAAGTGGAAGGTCTACAAGTTAAAGTGATCACTGTCAGGGAGTAAACTTACAGTCGCCTGTAGTCTTTCAAATCAAACTGCAAGACCAGTGTAGTGATTTCCTGTCAGAGAGGTCAAAGTTCGTAGTAATCGATAGGAAGCCTTTGAGTAAAACAGAAGTGATTTCTGGCGTTTCTTAACGTGATGTTACAGCTCTCTGATGTTCCTATATAAACGATTTAGGAAAAAATCTGAGCACCCATCTTATGCTGTATGGAGTGGATGCTGTCGTTTATTGTCTAATAAAGTCATCAGAAGATCAATACAAATTTCAAAACGATTCACAAAAGACGTCTGTATGGTGCGAAAATTGACAATTGACGCTAAATAATGAAAAGTGTGAGGGCGTCAACATGAGTGTTAAAAGGCATCCGTTAAACTTCGATTACACGATTAATCGGACAAGTCTAAAGGCCTTAAATTCAACTACATATCTAAGAATTACAATTACGAACAACTTAAACTGGAAAGAACACATAGAAAATGTTGTGGGGAAGGCGAATCAAACACCGCGCTTCATTGACAGAACACACAGAAAATGGAACAGGTCTGCTAAAAAGACGCTTGTCCGTCCTCCTTTGCAATACTGCTGCGCGGTGTGGGATACTTACAAGATGGGATTTACAGAGGACAGTGAGAAAAGCCAAATAACAGGGCACGATTTGTATTATCAACAAATAGGAGAGTGAATGTCCCTCGTATGATATAGGATTTGATGTAGACATCGTTAAAACAAAGGATTTTTGTTGCGGCGGAATCTTCTCACGAAATTTCAATCACCAAGTTTCTCCTCTGAATGCGAAAATATTTTGTTGACGCCGATCTTTGTTAGCTAAAGAACAAGTAAAGCAGCCCAAAACAGAAATGTGCAAAACCAAACGGTTTTTGCCACGCTCCAAAAACGTAGAAGAAGGATCGTCCAGGAAACAAAAGAAACGCTGGCGAGAACGTGAAGTGTATTGAAAAGATCGAGAACAAACAGGCAGAAATATCAGAGGACAAAGAAGAGTAGATTTGGATCACCTCACAGCTACATCACCAGCATAAAGTGGAATGCCGAAGGAGAACACACCAGCCGCTATAGGGCGCACGACAGGGCGTGCGCTGTCGGTGACGCAAAATATGGCGGAAACAGAAGCAGAGCATAATTGGATACGTCTTCAGCAGACTGATACATAACACTGTGAATCTGACGGCATAAGAGGAGGCCTTAACAGTGTTCAACGATTGTTACGAAACACATTTGTGGAGACGCTCGCAGCAGAACCGATGGAAAATTCTTTCGCAGGAAATGTCGTTCAGTTGGACCACAAGCTTTTCTTATCCATTCAAAATTTCCAAGTGTACAAAGAAAACAATGCATTATATCCAAACAGCTGGATAGCTCAGTGAGATAAAGTGCTACCATAATCGTGCCCACTGAAATACAAGCTGGAATTTATCTGCGGAGTGTTGTAGCTCATACAAAGAGATCAAGGACACGTTCCTTAGACATATTGGTCGCAAGACACTCAAGAAAAAATCGAGAAGGAGACTATGCTGGGCAATCACCTAGAAACGTCAGGGTTCCATAGTCCGGTTAAGTTCCTTGAGTCGCTCGATAAGAAGAACCGTTTCTAGGACCAGCCACACAGTCCCAAGGAAATTATGAGGCACTGTTGCATCAAACTACCTTCGCACTAACGACAACTCCTTAATTCCACTGATTCACTCAAGAGCACACTACGCAAATTAGACCATACCAACGAAATACGGAACGCAAGAGAGAAGAACATACACAATGACCGTAATTGGCAAAGCTCATCAGAAAGGAACGGCGACAGACGAAATGGGCGAAATTATCGATCACAGGGAAACAACAACTCGAGCTATAGATTGAATAATCAGCCACCGGGAGAGAAAAGAGGTAGACGAGACAGTTACAACAATAATTACAACGAATGGCAAAACGGAAACTGGGAGAACCAATTAAACAGAATCAGTTCCTGCTGGATACTTGAGAACCACAGAAACAAAGAAACAACTGGGAGAAAAATAATCATTAAGTTCTAAATATTCAGTTTAGGCTGCCTAACCCGTCGCAGGGGAAACGTAGCAGAAGTATAAATAGAAACTGACGCTCGGCTTCTGCGGACACAGCTCTAAACAAGGCCGCAGGAACCATCGGAACGAGCAACATCAACACCTTAGAATATGAAGACACATGAGAGCTTTTGTGCGAGGAAAAAGAAGTTATGACACGACCGGATCTACATCCCATTATTCAGCTCACCACAGCCAACTTCAATCTGACCGGGATTGTGGACAGTGGACTCCAGATATCGGAATCTGCGTACAAGAGATGCATTGCGAATCTTCCGTGGCCAATAATCACGCTCAAGAAAACTAAAATGACTGGCGCGCTGAGAAGAAAGCACAAGGAGTTGCGAAAAAAAAAGAAAAAATGGTTAAAATTGCTCTAAGCACTATGGGACTTAACATCTGAGGTCATCAGTCCCCTAGACTTTGAACTACTTAAACCTAACCAACCTAAGGACGTCACACACATCCATGCCCGAGGCAGGATTCGAACCTGCGATCGTAGCAGCAGCGCGGTTCCGGACTGAAGCGCCTAGAACCCCTCGGCCACAGCGGCGGGCCGGTGCGGCAACAAACCTGGTTAATATACAGCTGCCAAGTACATACCTTGGAAACAAACTTTCTGGTCGTCCATTTGCTGGCTATTGAAACAATATTCGGCACGGATTTCCCGAACCAACACTAGGCCGTATTGGACATGGAACGAGGAGAGCTCACACTTCAAAAAGATGGCGTCAGAAAAATTACATTTGCTGATTACGCAATACGTGCACAAAATCCTACCGAATGCCTCAACATAAAATACACAACAAAACGGCAGGAAGATAGAAATCAATTGAGATATCACGAGATTAGACGTATCCCGGAAGAAGATGAACAAATTCGACAGGAACCTTACTATACTGGTGATAACATGTTACGAAACTTAGACAACGTTCCAACGTATGCCAAGGGGTATCTGGAAGAAATCTTGTTTGAAAACGCTGATATACAGGGTGATTATAATTAAAGTTACACTTTCAGAACGCTGTGGAAATAACACCATCGGTCAGAATGACGTCAAATTGCAACTGAATACAATAGGAAAAGGGGGAAAACGTATGGCAGAAGGAAAAAAACAGTGTGAAATTAACCAATAGATGACGTTGTATGTGTCAGAATATGTAAATGAAAACGGACGAAACTTCAGAGATAGAAGAGTTTCATGGACCACAGTCATACAACCTGGAAGAATTCTCAGCAGCTGAGACATACGGTGACGAAAGCCTTCATTGTGTGAGGCGGTCATTTTACTGTAGACAGCACTGGCAGCTGTAGGATAAGAAGGAAAAGCCGTGCACCCAGCGTGTTTATACCAGCTTCAATGGGTTGTGTGCATGACAGGTGTTTTCATTTACATATTCTGACACATACAGCGTCATTTATTGGTTAATTTCATAGTGTTTTTTTTTTCTTTCTGCCATACGTTTTCCCCCTTATCCTATTGTATTCAGTTGCAATTTGACGTCATTCTGACCAATCTTGTTATCCTTCCTGTCAAGTCATCCAAGCACTAGTCAGCGTTCCACCACCTTACTGGTAGCCATCTCACCCTGCATTACACTATTCTCCATGACAATAGCCTCTTCCCTGACAACCTCAGTAAGGCTAACCATTTTGCTTCCCACCTCTCCAACGTCTTCTCCATTCCTGACGATCCCCATTTTGATCACTCCCTCTTCCTCACCGACCTTGAAAACACTAATACCTCTGTTCCACCGCTTGCCCCTAGTTTTCATTCCTTGGGTCAGTTACCCCTCTCAGACATCAACACTCTCATCACTGCACACATCATAATCGCCCTCCACTCCGAATGCCATACTGCCTCTGGCCACGATGATGTCACCTAATGTTACCTCAAGAAGTCCCCCCAATCCTTCCTGGCTACCCTTGCTACCTTGAACAATGTCCTCCTCCCCACTGGCTTTTACCAGACCTGTGGAAGACTTCCCGTGTCCTGTTGTTCCCTAAACAGAACAAAACCCCCTCTGACATCTCTTCCTACCTTCCTATGTTCTTTCCCTCCAACTAAACTGCCATCGCTCCACTCTCTTTGTTTCCCTCGACCTTCAGAATGCCTACAACCGTGACTGGCATTCCTGGTTCCTCTTCAAACGCCATACCTACGCTCTCCCTATCACTTTTGTCCGTCTTGTTGCTTCCTTTCTCTCCAGTCGTCCCTTCTATGTCACTATTCACAATTCCAACTCCAGTACTTTCTATCCCTCTGCTGGCATGCCCCAAGCCTCCAACCTTTCCCCTCTCCCCTATGTCCTGTATACTGCCAAAATGCCCAAACCTCACCCTCCTGTTTATCTCCTCCAATTTGCTGATGGCCCTTTATCCTACCCTTCAACGGTCTCACCATACCCTCCAAACCCACCTTGACCAGTTCACCACTTGGTGCAACCTGTGGTTCCTTCATATCAACTCCTACAAGACCCAGACAATCATCATTGGCTGAACCCCCTGCTCCCTCCGTCTTCATGATTTCTGCCTAACCATGTATGGTCATCCTATCCACCTCACTCCTTTCATAAAATACCTTGGCCTCACTCTTGACCGCCACCTCACCTGGACTCCCCATCTCCTTATGATACAACACAAAGCCCATAACTGACTCTGCCTCCTGAAACTCCTGTCTGGCCAGACATGGAGATTGCATCCTTCCACCATCCTTCACACCTACAAATCCTTGATCCACACCATCCTTTGTTATTCGAGTGTCACTTGGATTTCCACCATTGCCAGATTCTATAAAGCCCGACAAGTCCTAGAATGCTATGCACTCCACCTCGCCTTCTGCATCCGCATTCCATCCCCATGTGCATCCTCTATGACCTCATCCCCTTTCACACCTTCTTCTTTTCCTTGAACGCATCCACACCCTGTATATCGACTGTCGAATTGTTCCACCCCACCCCACAGTGTCCCTCTTCCTCTCCACCCCCAGCTCGTTGCTGCATCTTTACCGTTGTGTCCTGCCCTCTTTCCATCTCTCTACCTTTCGCCTCCTTTCCCAACGCAACTTCCATCATCTACCTGTCCCAGATGATGAGCTTCGCCCTGACATCTACCCCTCCTACCAACTCTAACCCCACCTTCCTCCCCCTACTCCTGAGAGCTCCCTCTATCCTCCCCTTCCCCTCCCCTTCCATTTCCCTGAGGAGTTTCCCCCTCCTACACCCCATCCCTCTCCCATGGCGCCCTTCTGTGTCTCTGCACTCCCTCCTGCCTTGTCTTCCCTCTCCATCTCCCACCTTGCTCATCTCCTGCCTCTTGGTATGCATCCTGCCCCCTTTTCCCTCTTCCTCCCCCCCCCCCCCCCCCCGCCACCAAGCACCCCACTGCACCATCCTCCCCTCTTTTTCCCTCCTCTCTGGACTCCAGTCCCTTGGCAGTTGCCTACCATCGGTTTTTATTCTTCATGGGTGTTCCCTCATTTCCAGCGTCTTTTTGTAAGTGCCTTGCTTGTGTGATTTTTATACTGTGGCCGACCTTTAAGTTGTTTGACTACAGTGATTTTAAGTGTGCAACGAATTGCCAGCTACATTTTTTTTAACTTTATGTCAACTTTTTAACTGTCCCCCAGTGCATGTCCCCATATTAGTGTATATTTTAACTCCCATCATCTCCATTTAATGTGTTTTTTATGTCCCCCTTTCATTGCCCTTTTTGTGTACGAGTTCCTCTTTCATGTATTTTTGTAAAGCCCTTTGGCTGAAGATTGGTGGACTACGCTGCTGCCAGCCCTCCCCTGCCCATATGGGGCAGGGGCATGAAATTACAATAGAGAAAAAAAAAAACTTTTCTTCCTTTCGTGTCAGAGAAGTTCACCGTGACTGTCTCAATGCAAGATCGCGCTCTGTTGTAAAGTTATATTGCAAGAATGATGACTGTGCACACATCGCTCTGCAGAAGTTCCGGACACTGAAGGGTTTGAAAAAAGGCGTTGGTCCAGTGACTGCTGAGGGTCTGCAGAAAATGATTCGGAAATTCGAAACGATGGGTTCTTTTGGTGTGCAACCTGGCAGAGGGAGGAAATGAATTGATTCGACATCAGCGGAAGCAGTGGCCACAGAAATGCAGGAGCAGACGAGTAATAGTGTGCATGGAAATTGCCCTAAAATTGGACATATGCATGAGCACAGTGCGTAAAATTCTATTAAGCATCCTTCTTTGCTATCCATTCAAAATTACCCATGTACACGAGTTGCTTCCTGTTGACCTGCCAGCAAGGAAGACCGTTGCTTCAGAATTTCTTGCTCGCTTGGAAGTTGACAATGATTTTGTGGACAGACGAAGCCCACTTCCATCTGACAGGATATGCCAACACACAGAACTGTCGAATATGGGCAACGGAAATCCACACGGAAATTAACCAGTACCACATCATCCTGAAAAGGTCACTGTGTGGGTTTACGGCCTTTCTTTTCCACAACCACGTCATTCCAGGTCTCCAAACGCTTGGATGGGATCACTTTTAGGCAAGATGGCGCACCTCTGCACATTGCAAATCCAGTTAAGCTGCTGCTGAAGCTCCATTTCTGAAATACTAGAATTATCAGCCGCCATTTCCCTCAAGCCTGGTCGTCCCAATCACCTGATCTTGATCCGTGTGACTTCTGGCTGTGGGGCTATGTGCAAGATGTAGTGTTTAGTGTTCCGATTGCAAACTTAGCTGCATTGAAGGCACGCATTGCGGAACACTTTCTGAACATGACGATGATGATGATGCTTGGTTTGTGGGTCCCTCAACTGTGCGGGTAGCAGGACCTGTACAAATTCCAGACCTTCGCTCAGGTCCACACTCGTGAATGATGATGAAATGATGAGGACAACTCAAATACGCAGTCATCTCCAGGCAGGTGAAAATCCCTGACCCCGCCGGGAATCGAGCCCGGGGCGACGTGCTCGGGAAGCGAGAACGCAAACAAAAGACCACGAGCTGCGGACTACGAACGTGACCCTGGAAACACTTCGATCAGTTGTGGAACATGCTGTTTCTCGATTTCAACTTGCAGAAAACAGTAGACAACATACTGAAAATGATTTGCGCCAGTCGTACAGAAATTAATACTCATATTTGAGTTTTATTGATGCTTTCTATGCAGTTTTTGGTCTCAGGACAATTAAAAACCGATTTTTCCTATCCGATGTGATATGACCTTGACGTGGTGGATGGGCTTACGTAACTAACAGTATCACACCTGTACATCCATGCACACTGAGTATTACAGTATGTTTAACGTCAAACTTACACCTTAGACATTGTTGTATGATTCATTCGTCATTTGTAGTCGACCACTACTAAATTATGATGCTCACACTTCCATCTATTGCTACATTTTGTAACTATTTATTTTTCTTCTGCCATATGTATTCCTCTTTGTCCGACAGTATTCCGCTGCAATTTGACGTCGCTCTTACCAGTGGTGTTATTTCTACAACTGTTTGAAAGTTTATCATCCAGTATTTCTGCCGAAAACCGGACAGTCCGTAATTACGAATACGCATTTCGAGTGCGTGATCACATAAAATTATTACTGCCACCTTACCAAATTCCACTCAACTACCGTCACAAAGTTTTCTAAGAGAGCAAGAGGATGCTAGACGATGACATCACTGAACCTGCAACCTCCACGTACAGCAATCCCCCACATGGGTAGAAAATTTCCACAACTCAATTCGTTTGGTGCTGGATTCACGCCAAATTAATACCATGATAAAAGCAAAAACAGATCATCCAGAGAAGCTGAGGGAACTACTACAAAACTTCCATGGCGTCCCTCGACTTGCGGTCTAGTTACTGGCAAATTACACTCCACCTAGGCTGCAGAAAATACACTGCATTCCTCGCCTTCGGTAGACGTTACCGATTCAAATGGCTACTAATCAGTTTAAACGGGTCCCCAGCTGACTCATTAGGTGATTCGATAGTATCTCAAAGGATTACGTAAAACAAAAGAATCACCACTGATGTAGATGACCTCTTGCTCGCGGAACTGACGTTGAGAGGAAACAATGTGATCTTAAGGGAAATACTGCAGACCTTCAGGGATAACTGCGTAACTGCCAACATCTTGAAGTCATGCATTGGGACCTCACGAGTAAAATTCCTCAGCCATATTATTTCCATGGAAGAAATCTCACCAGATCCGGACAAGATAGAGGCAACAGCCAAATCTGTAACACGAACAACTAAGAAACAACCCTGCGACTTTCTCAGTGTCGCAAATTTCTTAAAGAGATTCATTCACGTGAAGAAACTAGCTACACCACGTTTATGCCAGCTCACTGGGAAGAAGATGCCGTGGGACTGGGACGATATGGCGCAAGGTGAAATTCAGACCCTCAAAACCGCGCTGGTCAATGCACTGATTTTGTCGCACCCCAATCTGGCGGAGGAATTTTGCATGGTGACGGACAGCTCATACTCTGGGCTTGGCGTAGTGACCTTCCAGAAATATCAGCAAAGGGTGAAACATGGTGCATTAGACCCTCGCGTTTGGAAGCCGTGTTCTCAGTAAATGCGAGAGAAACTACGCTGTAACCGAGGTGTAAGCTTTGGCGGTAGTGTTTAGCCTTGAAAACCTCGATTTTTCGTGTGTGGGGGAAAAAGAAGAGTCTTCACCGATCGCAAAGCCTTGCAATTCTCACTCACAGCGAATCTCCGCAATAAGAGACTGATGAGATGGACATTCATGCTACAGGAGTAAGATTTTACAAGTACGCACGTACCAGGAGAGGAGTACATCATCGAGGATGCGCTGTCACTTTCACCTGTGGGACTGGAAGGAAGTAGCCCAAACTCATTGGAAGAAGAAAACTACAGCCCATGTTATATTAAAAAGGTGGCGTTTGAGAATTATGTCACCAGAGCATAAAGGCCATCAGTAGGGCCCTACTTGCTCTAAAGAAGAGGTTAAAGGACGGGACAGAACGTAAGCTCAGGCAATTCTACCTATTGCGAAAGGGAATTGCAGTCACGCCACGCCTCCTGGGATGTTTCCCTACCCGATTTCCAGGATGCGATGAACGAGTTGCAACATGGAGTCTCTAAGATAGCACCAGTGACTGTTCTCAAGAACAGGTAACCCAGAGAAGTAATCCATAAAGTCATAGACTTTCCCCCAAGAACCCAAGAGCAGAACAAGAAAATTGTTAACTTGGCACTCAGGAGATTGCGTGAGGCGGGAGTGAAACGAAAAGAGATGTGGGATGAAAAGTCATGCATAAGAGAACTTCGCATTGATCAAAAGATGTTGGTTAAAAGTTTATGTCTGTCTAACAACAAGAAACAGCTATGCCGCAAATGCTACCCTATCTATACTGGACCTGTCTAAGTCTGCAGGATCGCTCACATAGACACACTGGAGCTCGAGAAACCGAAATAAAGGAAATCTCTTGACATTCACCATATCTGTCATGTGGAACCATTTGTAGAATAAACGTATATAGCACTTCATTTAGGTCGGGAGCAGTTTGTACATAGAACTTAAATGGATGAGCAAATTCTAGGTGATATTGTGTAGTGTAGTCTAGATTATCCATTTACTGAAATCTGATGTACTTGTAATAGTCATTTATTAGCTTATGGTATGAGTGCTTGTGGAATGTGGTCAAATGAGTTGCTTGGCTGTAACATCATTGTATCAATGTGTTCACTGATTGCTTGAAAATCAAACTCCGGATAGAATATAAATTCGTCATAATTGACAACTCCTTATATAAGCTAATATTTTCTTGTGGCATGATAACCCACGCACATTGATGAACTAAGCTCTTTGTTCAACCAGCATTTTACCTATGTGACAAATGGTTGGTTGGTTGGTTTAAAGGGGGGGGGGGAGGGAAAGTGAGCAAACTGCTTAGTTATCTGTCCCTCGTTCTTATTAAAACAATTCCAAGAGGGAAAGAATAAAACAGACGAGACGTACAGCACAATACCGAGGGGACGGAAAAACCACAAGAACAACAGAAGGGCAACAAACACTACAAGAAACAGGATAGGACAAGAAAACCACAGACATACGCAAGAGTCAGGTAGAAGAGATTAAAACAAGAGAGCAGATTACCATGGCAGTCTGATCACGAGAATATAAAGGATAAGCCCGCCACTCTGCAACACATTAAAACTTCCAGCCTAAAAGCAGCATGGGAGATAAAACAGAGGGGCAATGGACAAGCTCTAAAATTTAGATATAAGGATAGCCCCCCCTCCCCCTCAAGGATTAAACGTAAATCTAAATCATCCGATAAGGCGCTGTCTGCTAAAATTAGCTGTAACGAGTCCGGGAAACGAAGATTATGACGCAGGGCAGTTAAAAAAGGACAACTTAACAGTATGTTGGCCACTGTCAACCGGGCGCCGTACCGACACTGAGGTGGGTCTTCACAGTGCAGGAGGTAGCCGTGGGTCACCGAATCATGGCCAATTCGGAGCCAGCAGAGATCCACAGGGTCCCTGTAAGAGGATCGCATGGAGGAGGACTTCCACACATTTGTTGTCTCCTTAATGGCAAGCAGTTTGTTGAGTGTACTGAGATTATGCCATTTCGTCTACCAAAGCCGAAAAACCTTGTGGCATGATAATGAACGCAGGTCAGTTACCGGGATGCCGATCTCCAGAAGAAGTTTCCCTGTAGCCTGTTTGGCCAGCCTGTCGGCAAGTTCATTTCCTGAGATTCCGACGTGACCTGGGGTCCAGACAAACACCACTGAACGACTGGACAGTTCCAGGGCATAGATGGACTCCTGGATGGTCGCTACCAAAGGATGGCGAGGGAAGCACTGGTCGATAGTCTGTAGCTGCTCAAGCAGCCAGTACAGAGAAGAAACAACTCGCCAGGGCATGAGCGGATGTACTCAAGAGGACGAGATATAGGCACCAGCTCTGCAGTGAAATCACTGCAGCCATCTGGCAAGGAGTGGTGTTCAACATGTCCTTTGTGAACATAGGCGAAGGCACTGTGACTATTAGCCATCGAACCGTCGGTGGAAACCACTTCAGAGTCCCGGCACAGGTCAGGAATGGAGAGACGTGACAGTGGAGGGCTGCGGGGTGAACTGAGTCCTTAGGGCTATTCGAAAGGTCCAGACGGAGCTTTGGCCGAGGTTTACACCATGGAGATATACATGAATGGACCATGAGTAGAGGTGGTAAAGGGAAGGACTCCAGTTCAGACAGAAGGTTCAAATTCAAATGGCTCTCAGCACTACGGGATTTAACATCTGAGGTCATCAGTCCCCTAGAACGTAGAACTACTTAAATCTAACTAACCTAAGGACATCACACACAGTCATGCCCGAGGCAGGATTTGAACCTGCGACCGTAGCGGTCGTGCGGTTCCAGACTGAATCAGACAGAAGGCATCGGACGCGGACAGCAATCGTAAGCCCTGACCTGGGCCACCGATGTGGGAGATGAAACGCTGTGGTTGGAAAAGGGAGACGGTAATTTGGATGCTCAGGATAGCTACGAATATGTGCAACGTAACTAGCGAGCAGTTGTGCATGTCTGATCGGCAATGGAGGGACACCAGCCTCCACCAGTACACTAGTCAACCAGACTCGTCCTATAAGCTCCCGTCACGAGTCGAACACCACAGTGGTGCACTGGGTTCAGCAACCACAACGCTGAGGGCGCCGCTGAACCATAAACCTGACTCCCATAGTCAAGGCGGGATTGAACAAGGGCTCTGTAGAGTTGTAGCAGTGTAGAGTGATCTGCACCTCAGTTGGTGTTGCTCAGGCAGAGGAGGGCATTAAGGTGATGCCAGCACTTCAGCTTAAGCTGACGAAGATGAGGAAGCCAAGTCAATCGAGCATCGAAAACCAGTCCTAAGATTCGATATGTCTCACTACATTGAGTGAATCGTCATTAAGGTAAAGTTCTGGTTCTGGATGAATGGTATGACGCCGACAGAACTACTCCATTTATTTATTTATTTCATCAACAGTACAGAGTAACCCACCGCCTTGAAGTGTAAGGAGGGTCGGATGCTTCTGAATCTAATAGCAAAGACTTCTCATTGTTACAATCTTATTGGCACACTGTTGTTAATGCTTCTTTTTTAATAGTATAAAGAACATAATATATAAAGATTTCTCTGAGGTTACAGCGAATTGAATGATTCACAATTGTTAAAATGGTTCCATATAATTTGTTACTACCTAGTTGATGAGAATTAATGCAAATGTGAAAGAAAAATGTTACACAGTGAACGTGGTGAAAATAATTTGTAGTATGCAGAGGGAAGTGATATGCGGTATTTGGATGTGTAATATAGTCTAAGTAGCATGTTGGTTAATAATGGTCTATTTCAATCTATTTCGGATGAGAAGGTCTCTGTACAACCTCGAGGTATTCTCATCTGAAATGGTTTGTGCTAGTGTATGTTTACAAAGATTATACAGATTAAATACTGATTGAGCTCTTCATACATGGAATACATGAATTTTAGCTTTACATGAGAAATACACTTATGTTTGTAACTTGTTAGTATAAACAGAATCTAGTTCATTGCTACTTGTATGCAATATACCTTAAATAACTTAATACATTTCTGATATATAAAATTCATTGATTGTAGCTTTGAACAGAGAAGAGAATATACTCCTGTCTGCACACAATAAGACGAGCATACATTACTGCTTGTGTGCAGTATTGTTTAAACACTATGCAGGATGTCACTTGGGAGGAGGAGCCTCTGAATAAAAGTTTTTCGAGCCTTCTCGTCCCAAGCGACATTACCTTATTACTACAGTCTTAGCATGTGGTGCCGGTGTTTATTTGTTTTATGATTGTTGTGTTGTTTGTGACTGTGTTGTGACATGCAGTGTCATGCATTGTTGGTTTTGGTCCCTTACATGTTGATCCCTTCTGAGTCATGTTCACTTAGTTTTCCTTCCTCGGTTTCGGAATCTGTGTTTGTGTTTGTATCCTTCCATGTGTTTGTTGTGTTGTTTGTGCTTGTCTACGCCTCATTCCATATGGGATTTGGTGCTTGTATTCTTCGTGCAGAATATTCGATACAATATCGGGTACGCTATTAATGTGTTCCAGTCATCGGGATTACGTATTATTCTGGCGATGTCGTTGTCGTTCTGTACAGGTCTCGCTTGTGCTAGCGTGTTGCAGAGCAGTGTGACATGTTCTGGTGTCCCAGTTTCTCCCATACGGTTTAAATGTACCGGATAGGCCCGTGGCCTGTCAGGAAATGGACCATCCCCCAGCTTGGGTCAACATGTTTCAGTTGTAGTATTTCGTGTACATCAGGTAACAAAGAGTGTACTCAGCGACCCTTGTCGGATATATCCCGATCTTTCTGTCATGTTTGAATCTGCCACTGTTTCATTTGTGTTTTGTTCATAATGTTGGTTCCCACGATTTCGGTGACTTTATCGAGCCTGTCCGTCTTAAGCCAGTAAAGTGCAGCTCTGTAACGTATTGTTATGTCTATAGGGAAGGTCCCCATCACAACGCAAAGTACCTCTAGTGACGTGGTGCTGAAGGCTCCGCTCATTCTCAGGATTACACTACGTTGACCTCGTCTTGCAATTGTTCTGTTAGTCTGTATGTTCAGTCTGTGAGCCCAAGCACTTGCGGCGAAGCATGCGATGGATTCAAATATCGCAATATGGTAGGTCCTTATCGTCTTAGTAGGTCATTTGTACTTATTTGTGTTTAGTCTTGCTAGTTTGAGCATAATTTTGGAGGCTTTGTCAACTGTCAATTTTATATGATGGTTGAAAGTCTGTTTTTCGTCTAGATGCAGTCCGAGATAACGTGTGGCTTGTTTCGTCTGTATGCTTGTAAAGTCTAATTTTATAATTGGATTCCTCTGTAGTGTCCCTCTAAGCACTAAATATACTGTTTTGTTGGGAGCTATTTTTAATTTATTTTCTTTGCGCCAACTGTTAATTTTCTGAAACAGTTGCGTGCCTTTTATCTCTAGTGCTGCTCTCGAGTTGGCTGACACCACTACGAGCAGATCATTTGCATAAGCCACCACACCTCTTACCCTGTCGTCACTGTCCAGGGTGTCCATCAAGGGCTCGATTGGGATATCCCAGAATATTGGTCTGCAGATCGAGCCCTGTGGACATCTCTTTGTTATTCTCTTGTCAACCTTCTGTGTACCAGCCCTCCACTCCACCACTCTGCATCTGCAGTAGTCGAGGAGGATATTATAGAGGGACGCTGATAGCCTTATTTCCCTTAACCTGGCGAAGAGGGACGGCCACCACAAGTTGTCAAAAGCCCTGGCTATGCCGACGGAAGTGCATGACACACGACTTCGCGGCTAGAAACTGGAAGCCGTGGGCTAGATCCCATGACTGCGCCTTGTGGATGTGTCCGTTAAGGCGCCGCCCAGCAACACCAGTACTGGAGGAGCAGTAAGAAATCCAAAATCGTCTGCATGCAGAGAAGGTGAGACAGACGGCCCTACAGCTGGTGCTAGATCGTTAATCGCCACTAGAAATAGAGACACACTCAATACAGAGCCTTGCGGCAGCCTATTTTCCAGGATATGGGGGGAACTATGGGAGGTACCAACTTGGACACGGGAAGAACGGAGCGAAAGGAATTTTTGGATAAAAATAGAATGTGGGCCTCGAAGACCCCAATCATATAAAGTGGCAATGATGTGATGGCGCCAGATTGTAACATAAGCTTTCCTTAAATTAAAAAAAAGACGGCAACCAGGTGTTGGCGTCTGGAAAAAGCTGTTCGGATGGCAGACTTGAGGGACACGAGATTATCAGTGGTAGAGCGACCCAGGCGGAAAACGCTCTGCCATAGAGTCTCCAGGAGCCGACACAACTGCCAACTCACCATACGTTCTAGCAGCTTACAAAGAACGTTGGTAAGGGTGATGGGCCGATAGCTATCCACATCAAGTGGGTGTTTATTGGGTTTGAGCACTGGTATTATGGTACGCTCCCGCCATTGCGACGTAAAAATACCATCGCACCAGATCTAGCTGAAAATGATGAGGAGATGTGACTTGTCGTCGGACGAGACATAATTATTCATCTGACTGTGGACCCGATCTGCCCCAGGAGCTGTGTCGGGGCAGTGTGCAAGGGCGCTGAGGAGCTCCCACTCAGTGAATGGAGCGTTATAGGGTCCACTGTGACGTTGAGTGAATGAGAGGACTTACCCTTCCATCCGCCGTTTGAGGGTACGAAAGGCTGCGGGGTCATTCTCCGACGCAGAGTCTCGAGCATAGTGTTCAGCAAAGTGCTTCGGCAATTGCGTTTGCGTCGGTAGATAACACGCCATTGATGTTAAATCCAGGGACAACTGTCGGGGTCTGGTACCCAAAAACACGTCTCATCTTCGTCCATAATTGAGAAGGTGACGTATGGCACCCAATGGTCGAGATGTACCTCTCCCAACACTCCTGTTTCCATCTTTTTAAGAGCTGGCGAATGCGAGCACGGAGCCGTTTGAAAGCTATTCGGTGCACCAGGGAAGAGTGTGAATACAGGAGCAGTGGTAATGAGAATATGTAGTATAGGCATAATCTAAGAGCAGAGAGGGTTTAGAGATAAAGTTGATAGGTGTTGAGTAAACAAGAGAAATTAATACCAAGTGGTGTTGTGTAGAGTGAGCATGTTTGTGTGATGTGTGGATGCAGTGCCGGCCTAACATAGGAGTATGTGTGATGGGGAATGATACTAATACAACTCTCACCCACAGACCAGAGACAATTCACACCATATTTTTATGACGATTATAACTGGATGTAATGTTTAGCCAATACTATAACACTTATTTCATATATACTATGTGATCAAAGTGATCCGGACACCTGGCTGAAAATGACTTACAAGTTCCTGGCGCCCTCAATCGGTAATACTGGAATTCACTATGGTGTTGGCCCACCCTTAGCACTGATGACAGCTTCCACTCTCGCAAGCATACATTCAGTTAGGTGCTGCAAGGTTTCTTGGGGAATGGCAGCCTATTCTGCACTGTGTACTGCTCTGAGGAAAAGTATCGATTTCGGTTGGTGAGGCCTGGCACGAAGTCGGCATTTAAAAACATTCGAAAGGTGTTCTATAGGATTCAGGTCAGGACTCTGTGCAGGCCAGTCCATTACAGGGACGTTATTGTCGCGTACCACTCCGCCACAGGCTGTGCAATATGAACAGGTGCTCGACTGTGTTGAAAGATGCAATCGCCATCCCCGAATTGCTCTTCAACAGTGAGAACCAAGAAGGTAATTAAAAAATCAATGTAGGCCTGTGTCACTTAAAACAACAAGGGGTGCAAGCCCTCTCCATGAAAAACACGAACACACCATAAAACCACAGTCTCCGAATTTTACTGTTGGCACTGCACTACACACGCTGGCAGATGACGTTCACCGGGCATTCGCCATACCCACACCCTGTCATCGGATCGCCACATTGTGTACCGTGATTCGTCACCCCACACAACGTTTTTCCACTGTTCAGTCGTCCAATGTTTACGTTCCTTGCACTAAGCGGGGTGTCGTTTGGCATTTACGGACGTGATGTGTGGTTTATGAGCAGCCGCTCGACCATGAAATCCAAGTTTTCTCACCTCCCGCCGAAATGTAATAGTACCTGCAGTGGATCTTGGTGCAGTTTGGAATTCCTGTGGGGTGGTCTGGATAGATGTCTGCCTATTACAAATTACGACCCTCTTCAACTGTCGGCGGTCTCTGTCAGTTAACAGAAGAGGTCGATCTGTACGCTTTTGTGCTGTACGTGTCCCTTCACGATTCCACTTCACTCTCACGGCGGAAACAGTGGACCTAGGGATGTTTAGGAGTGTGGAAATCTCCCGTGCAGGCGTATGTCACAACTGACACCCAATCACCTGACCACGTTCGAAGTCCGTGAGTTCCGCAGAGCGCCCCATTCCGCTCTTTCACGATGTATAATGACTAAAGAGGTCGCTGATATCGAGTACCTGGTAGTAGTTGTCAGCATAATGCAGCTAATATGAAGAACGTGTGTTTTAGCGGGTGTCCGGACGCTTTTGATCACATAGTGCATGTGTTCATACGGCTTTGATTCACTCATTTTTGTTTTGTTGCTCTAATCATATGAAACTATTTGTAGATAAAAAAAAATCAGTTTAAAGACATGGCACTGAAGCACACCATGAGGACTGCACAGACCTTTGGAGCTGTCAAACTCGGTATAGACGTATCCTGTGACGACAATAACAGCTTGAAGTAGAATGCCTGCGACGTGGGTGACCCAGAATATTACTGAGTGGAGGGCCAGTCGGCGGCTCTGAAGGGATGCTGCGACAGCTGGGGGCTATCCAACTGCCTCAACAGCCAAACAAGAGTGAAAGCAGAGGGGAACTCCGCCATGCTAGCATAAACCAACCTGTCCCGGATGGCTACGATTAGAGGTGGCCTGACAGACAAAAGTGGTGTACCACTGACATCATTCCACTCCCTCAAGAGTCTTGCAGACAGTCTAGCGCCTAATAACTGACAGCTGACATCAATCACCTGCTGAGCGCTTGTGAATGGAAAGTGCCAGACAGGAGCCTCTTAACAGATGTCACGCCAAACCCTTCAGGGACCTGCAGGTAATCTGGTACCTCAACAAGTTACGGAGGAATTCATGCATTTATGTAATATTCTACTTGAAAAATGTGATATGCAAATATCTTGTAGGTAGTAGAAACAATATTACACTGCCTAGGAAATAATGTTTCCTGCTTGTTTTGATTTTCAGAATGAATGTGTTTCTTAAATTATAATTATTGTCCAAGTGAATGACTTAGTAGAGGTAAATCACTGAGGCAGAGAACTCCACAGAACTGTAATCTGGTTAGGGACATCAGTCGTCTCTGACCACAGAAGTTGTATGATATAGTAAAAAATACTGCAGCAAGGTCTTTTTAACAGCTTACAAGGGAACCTCCCCATCGCACCCCCCTCAGATTTAGTTATAAATTCACACAGTGGATAGGCCTTGAGAAACTGAACACAGGTCAATCGAGAAAACAGGAAGAAGTTGTGTGGAACTATGAAAAATTAAGCAAAATATACAAACTGAGTAGTCCAAGTGTAAGATATGCAACATCAAGGACTATAGAAGCTGACGAGCGCCGTGGTCCCGTGGTTAGAGTGATCAACTGCGGAACGAGAGGTCCATGGTTCGAGTCCTCCTTCGAATAGAAATTTTACTTACTATATTTTCGCAAAGTTACGATCTGACCGTTCATTCATTGACGTCTCTGTTCACTGTAATAAGTTTAGTGTCTGTGTTTTGCGACCGCACCGCAAAACCGTGCGATTAGTAGACGAAAGGACGTGCCTCTCCAAAGGAAGCGAAAACATTTGATCGCAAATTCATAGGTCAACCGATTCCTCCACAGGAAAACACGTCTGAAATATTCTATACGACACTGGTGACGGCATGTGCGTCACATTACAGGAATATGTTGTCGACCCACCTAACTTGCACACTTGGCGAATGGGTAAAAAGATTCTTCTACCTTTCCCGATTTAGGTTTTCTTGTGGATGTGATAATCACTCCCAAAAAAGTGATGAAAACATAAGAGTTTGTCACATAAATGGCAACAAAAGAATGCAACAGTTTCACAGTCGCACAGTGTTCCCTGTGCTCTGTCAAAACATACGTTTTTAACGTTTTCAAGTTTTTCTGTGTGTAGACCGTCAAATCCTGCATGTGGCCAAGCAAATCTGAACATGTCCTGGAATTTTGGAGAGCGAAGTTGATCATGTCTGAGTGCATGAACTTTGATAATTGTCTGAAAATAAAAAATTAAAACTTTTCACTCGAGGGAGGATTGAACCAGGGACCTTCCACACCGTTGCCGCTTACGGTAACCACGGGACCACGGTGCACCTCTGTGTATACGTACATTAAAGTGGCTTATCTTGCACACGGACTACTCAGTTTGTATATTTTGCTTATTTTTTTTCATAGTTCCATAGAACTTCTTCCTGTTTTCTCGATTGATCTGTGTTCAGTTTTTCATGGCCTATCCCTGTGCCAACGTATAACTAAATCTGAGGGGGGTGCGATGGGGAGGTTCCCTTGTTAGTAATTGTTAATCTAAAGGCTGTGGTACAGCAACGACCGTAGGGTCCACATGAATCATACTACACACAGGAATGTTCATATGTGTTCTTACAGGCTAGCAGCTTTGTGTGAGTGAGTGATGCCTTTTCTGTATGAGGTCAAGTTAGGAAAGCTTTTTTATGTGCGGTATTGGTTGGTAAAGTCGCCCCTATCACTTACGTTATCATTGTGAGATCTGAATACTACATGATGATTTCCTCTGTGCCATGCCACACTGTACCGTTTTGAATTGAATCACTACCGATGCGAAAATCAACTGGTGTCAGTGAGGGAGGACAAGTCACATTCCCCCTTATTTTCATACTCAAGGCTATTCTTTAATGTTGTTGTCACACCTCAGATATCATTTTCTGCGAGACGACAGGAAGTTACGAACAGGAGCAGTGGTTGATGGCAGCATGTACACTGTTTATGCATGCGTTATCATTATAATGGCTCGAATTCGAACAGTATTTTCTGGAGTTGAGAACAAGCAGGCGGTTTGGTTATTTAACAGTAAATCTTGCAATGGACAATCGGTAATTGGTAACTATGTGCAGCTGTGAGGGAGAGGAACATCTGATACACCTTACCAGGTACAGAATGCTGGTCCCAAGATCTCTCGCACCGACAATGCTTTCGGCAGAAGAGGCGAAAAACTGCCTACCTATATCTAACTCTGCAGACGCTTACGCCACTACTGTCACCTGAGACCGCTCTGTGCAATGAAAAAGGGCTATAGTATTGCTGCTCCGTATTGTTTGGGCAAACGGACTCATAGTCTCGCCACTTGTTCTCATCTGCACGAAAGTATTGTGACTTCTGTGTAGAATAAATCCATTAATGTTTATTTGGCTTTAGATACTTTCAGATTGCGTTATCCATGTTTTGAGCCATTGTAAATATATTAAACAGATTAACCTTAGTGTTTGCCAACCCAACGTCACTCAGTGGAGTGGTAATTAATTGTTACGTCTATTTGTGTGGCCAACAGTTCACGATTTATTCGTCGACTCATTTAATTTGTGTTGTTTGTCCTATTTTATGATTAACAAACTGTTCTCATTTTGATGACAGATTAATCCCTTGTAGACATATTAATCACCCATCATTAATTGACTACCATAATGACAGGGCCACCAATTCATTAATTTTTCTCAGCACTCAAGTTTAGTTTAAGATACTGATAAAAGTGATAACTTCCAATGCAGGCCAGCAATAACATTCACTGTCAGACGGCAGAATCAATTTATCAGACGCATGGCCAGGCAAACAAATGGCCGGTGTACAAGTTAAAGCGATTGCTGCACAGTGTAATCTTACAGTCGCCTGTAGTCTTTAAATCAAACCGCAAGAGCACTGTAGTCTTGCAATGTTTCACGCAGTAATCCTTAGTATCGTCTGGTTTAAACTGGTACGGTGTGTCCATTGTAGTTTCGGCTTCGCGAGTGTGGAGCAGAAAGAACGCTGTGAAACCTGTAGAGTCTTACTTCGCTGTGATGTATATGTGAATGTCACGATAGGTAGAATTGTGTATCAGTCTCTCTGATCGACATCAACGTACATCGAAAACATATCTACAAATGTCTTATTAAGATATTCTTTGTGACCATTTTTGTGTGGTAGGTAGGCAGACGATATTGTGGCTTCCATAATGACTTTCAACAGCTGCAGTGGCCCGGAACATAAAATAATTTGAGATATCATTTTGTTTGTGATGTGACAACGTGAAGTTACGTCTGATCCTAGTCCCGACTGGAAATCTTTTCCACGATCGGAGATCATCAAACGGGGTGTTCTGTCCTTCAAAATGATATCTTCCAAAAGGAACCTTCCGATTTCCACAGCTTTGGCACTCGTAAAAACTTTGGTGACAGCGTAGTGGGTGTAGTGTTTGAAGTCGTCAGTGCTCGTTTGTCGATTTCGGGAACCTCCCCAAGAAGTCGATTACAGCCTGACGGAATGGTGCTACTGCAGGCAGAATTGGTATGAGATGCTCCAGAACTGACTGAGGAATTTGCTTCCGTCGACATTACTTACAGTTGCTTACATAGTATGCAAAGGATCGGTAGAGCCCTGGCCAGTGATATCTGCATCTGATTCGGTCTGGAGTCTTCAGAAATCTGAGGTGACCAGATGTTGGAGCGTCATGGAAATACTTCACAATAACTGGCCACAGATGGAAGAAAGAAAGGAAGGAAGGATGATTAGAGTATCAACAGTTTGATCGTTAGAGATGGGCCGTAGATGACCTGGGACGAGGAGCAATTATTTCCTCCATATTGGATCATATTTCCTCTTTTACACTTCAGTGCTCCGCTTATTAACTGGAATTCTCCTCTGATTGTGTCTCGTTCTTCAATGCTTTTATCGTTTTTAGGAGACGAAGATATTTCCCCTGTTCAGTAGCAATTTCATTTAATACAGCGATGACTGAAATTTCTCCCACACTGCTGCGTTCTTCCATAGGATTCCTTGAAAGGCAGTCGGTGTCCTCGTGTTTTCTTTCGCTTTTATGTACCTTTCTAACATCGTACTACTGAACCCTCAGTACCTGTTTTCCCAATCGATCTGAGGAGTCCTTAAAGGTAGTCAGCCACCATATAGAATACGATATTGCGGAAACCTTGTATCGTAATTCGGAATAACACAGGATCTCCAATACCGTATTTATCCGCCGACACCGGGCAAGCGATTTTCAAGGAAATTATCTCACCTGTGCGTGAACATACTTAATGGATGTACGACTACAAGTTGTAGACACGTAGTTGACTACATATGGAAGTTTGGATATAGCCGTGAGTCGTACTCGGGTAGCCTAATGGTAAGGAAACAAGTCGCGATAAGTGGAAAATCCGGGTTCGAGTCCCGGTCTGACGAAAATTTTCAATGTCGCCATCCCATTATACAGCTGATGGCGGTATATATTCTCAATTGCAAATACATTACACGTATACCACAGAAAATGGTTGTCGATCACAGTGGTGAAAGGTTTCCGAAATAAAAATGCAAAACTCATTCTGTGTAGTAGAGTAGTTCATCTCGGATTTGGAGAGTACTCTGGAAACATAACAAATCACTTTTTCAGCACTTGCCTGAATGTAACTAGAACTGCCCTTATTCCGTAACTGCCAACGTCGGAGGGAAGTTCTGTCTCGGCATTCTCTTCACACAATGCTAGAACTCTAGAAGATGTTCTCCTTTAGCAAAAGGAAAGCTCTTTCTTGTACCTAGTTCCAGGAATATTCGATATCTATCTGTTGTTGTTCTTGAGAGGGACGTGATCTGGAATAGAAATCCTTTCTGAATCGCTGGTAGTATGGGAACATCCCGCGAAAACTCGTATCGTAAACGTTATGATGAGTCTGAAAATCTGTGACTTCTCGTATTTTCTTTGGATCGGATCGACGTCCACAGCAATCAGTTTGGTGTCCCAAGGTTATTATTTTTTGTGCATTGAAGATGTACTTTTTAGGATTCAGTCAGAAGTCTCAGTACAGTTCCAGACAGTTTTAGGGTCACTCAGAAGTTCTTCAAATGTGTTACAAAAAGTGACAGTGTCATTCCAATAGCAAAAGCTAGTCCTTCATTTAAGTTTCTAAGCAGATTGACCATCATAAGCCCGAAGGTGGCTGAAGCATTACGCAGTCCATAAAGCTTAAGTTTGAACTCATAGAAGCCATGAGGTGTAATGAAGCCAGCCTCTACATCTTCTATTTGGCATCAGCCTTTCTGCATGTTCATAACTGACAAATGCTTTGATCCTTTCAAGCAATCTGAGGTGTCATCAGTACACGGCAAGGGGTACGCATATTTTTCCGAGATTCTGTTTAGTCGTCTGTAGTCGACAGAGAAGCGCCATGTGCTAACATTATTCTTCAGAGGGACCACAGGAGAAGACTAAGGACTGTTTGAACGTTTACTGATGTCATCTTGAGGGATCTCCTCTGAATCATTCTGGATTATCCGCCGTTTGATAGAGGAAACCTAAGTGGTGGATAATCCCCAGTGTTGATACAATGTCTTATCACTGTCCGTTTGGTCCGTCTTTTGTTCACTCCGGATTTGGAAGCATCCGAAAATTGGCGCAGAACGGTTATTTTTAGCCGTCGTTGTTCTTCTATCAGACTAATTCCTACTGGCAGTAGCTTCCTCTTCTACAATGGATAACGGAACACGATTCTTCTGGACTCTAATCCTGCTCCTTCTGGGTGGAAGGCCAAAGTGCCACTCCCAACACAGACAAACTGTCCAGAAACAGGATACGAAGGATAGGTTAGTGTACTTTATTTAATTGGGTTGGGAAACTGCAGTCAGATCTAATTACATAATTAATCACAAAGATTGGTCCTAATTACGCATCTATGTGCATAGTGCTTCACAAGGAGCGCCTAAAGTCGCAACACAGTTCAAATACTGACGATGTCATACAACTAGTGTTATCATGCTGTGAAAAAAATTCACAATACCACTCGAAACAAGTAGCAGACATACTCCACCTCTACACAGAATGTTCCCTTCACCTACAACCTGGTGGGAAGAAAGCTGGAGTGGAAGGTACTATCTTCATTTTTGGCAGGAATTGTGTTCAGCTGATGAGATGTTAGTGTTGGACAGAGAGGAGTTTAATGAGTGTATTACCTGTAAACATAGAACTGAGGGCTGGGCCTACCGCTCTTTGACGTCAGAATTCGCTACAGTCGTTGCTCGAGAATCACCCTGCCGTGCAAGTGATCTAAATTCAGGAATGCCAATACACGGTACCACAACTGATTGAAAATGCTTCACTGTTCTACTTAAACATCGAAAATGTGGTGAGAAAAACCAATACTTGTAAACAATGGGTCATGATGCAACACATGTACGGGGGATTGGGAAAAATCATCGTCCCAAAAGATTGCACCAGGAGAGAGAGTCAGCAGTTGCATGTGTGTCCTCCTCAATGTGCGGTCACGAACTAACCACCTTAGAGCCACTCTTACCTCCTCCCTACCACCCCTCATTCCTCCCTCTCCTCACTGTAGGTGGGGATATAAGCTTGTTCTATCTTGTCGCTGATGGTCTACAATGAGGTATATCCCGTGGAAGTGTTAGTCTCTGGTCTGAGGAACTCAGTCACAGATGGACATTTCATGCAATCTGTTAAATGTATTTGTCAGAAAGATTGGAACCCCCCCCCCCCCCCCCCGCATGGAACAACAACAAAATTGGAAAATTTGGAAATTTGTGGTACGATATTGTGGGACCCAACTGCTGAGGTTCATCGCTCCCTAAGTTTACACATTATTTAGTCTAACTTAAACTAACTTACGCTAAGGACAACACGCACACCCATGCCCGAGAGAGGAATCGAACTTCCTCCCAGACCGTGACAAAGCGCCTCAGACCGCTAAATTTTGGAGGACTCTCTAGATCACGTTTTCAAACATCTGCTGCTTGTGGAACACGCATCTGTCACCACCTATGCAGACTGTAGCCCCCTGCCAAATCTGGGAACAGAGTCTTCAGTCCAATGCACCCCTAGTGGAACATTATTGATGCCGAAAAAAGGTACAGACACACAGTAGGCCGCGACGCCAGTGGGCCACAGAACAAAGTGAGATAAATGGTGGCTATCCTGACAGCTGGCTGTTTGTCTTGAGGAGCACCTGCGACCTCCTATGGAGCACGGCACCATGCCTCCAGCAGCTCCACCCACAAGTGCCGGCCATTCTCTGAGGGAAAACACGTCACTGTAACAGGATGTATATAACGTCAAAACACCTTTTATAGGCGAATATCAGCCAAAAAGTACACAATAATGATGACAATAAGAAACAGTCTGTTTTCCAAGAAAATAGGCGCAGTCCATTTTCTCTTAGTTTCACGAGCAAAATCGGTATAGTTCTTTACGTTTGACTACAGGATACAGTTTGCATCTCCCTCTTCTCCCCTCACCTCCCGTCATTTTGCAACTTCCAACGACACGAAATAGAGTACAGCTCTGCTGCCAATTAAAGATGACCAAACTGCAGATATCAGTGCTTTATAGTGGTAAATATGACAGATAAATTAACTTATTTCACAGTTCCTACACAAGCTTACCCTGTAGAAAATCGAAAAAACTTCCACTCTTTTGCTGTGAAAAATACCGACCACTGCAGAATGTTCTCGTTATTTCGAAACATTCATCGGAGCAAAGAAAAAGCGAAGATTTAAACCCAAAGTACATCTTTGAGAGTGTCCCTGGCGTTCAAGTCAGCGTTTGTATATAAATTGTCATGCACGTGGGTATGACAACCATTTCAGACAAATGAAACAGCATTACAGAATACAGCCTCAGATATACTAACAACAAATACCGTGCTCCATAACTCCCCTCTACAGACCTGTGTGTAAAGTTTCTGCCACGGTATTTGAAGTAGAAGTCCACATCCAGCAGATTATCATTTACAATAGCAGCAGATTCTTGTGTTGTAGTTTCGAGAGCAATTTGATCATCACAGAACAGCCTGTTTCACGCAGTCTACTCCAGTGTCGGAAAAAACACTGTAATTTCTAGGTTCCATAATGAGCTATAATTCAGGTGGTGTCTACTTTATAATTAGAGGTTATGAAGTATGAAATAACACAGGGCTTGTGGTAAGACATATTTTTAAATATACAATAACTACGATAATAATAAAAACAGTCACGATTTCATGGGAATATATACAGTCGATTTCTATTACTTTTCTGCGCAAAATTAGTGCAGATTAAGAGCATTCCCTGTGTTCAAATTACAAATTGTCTTGCAAAAGAGCATTACATTCGTTTCAGTCATATGAAATATTGATACAGATCAGCATCTCTATAGTCATTTATTACGTTTGAGAGCTCTCCTCATCGTTATTTTGTAACATCCAGAGCGGGTAAATAACTATGAACTACACCTGCAACCAGACTTTAACCAGTCATACCACTCCTTGTAATAGAAGGTCCTATAGGGTTTCATCGCATCTCTCTCTTCCGATATATCGAGAAACAAATATGGTCTGTGTGTTTACATTACATACACCGAAGCCGGTTTCACGAACCTGTGTAAAGTTTTGCTACCTGTACTGATTGGCTTGTAATGGGACATTCTCCTCTAGCATTACTTTTCCTCAGCAGCAGTTGTCGATACCAGTAATATTTTTCGAATTTAGGGCAGGTCAACATTATCTCAGCTGCTTTTCTGAAAAATTTCATGTAATTTTATACACAATATATTATATTTCAGGCAAAACTTTTTGAAACAGGAATTACTTTATTTTCAATGTTATAATCGATAAGTACTAGCTCTGAATGTGCAGTTAAAATTATCTTTTTTGAAACATTTGAAATTACGAATTATTTGGGACACTTAAAATTTGTATTATTAATTATGCCATCTAGTAATGTTTATTATGCTTATTTCTGGATTCATTTACGGAATAATAATCGAAACTAATAGACGTTCACGTGTCAAGAAAAATTGTAAACCCTTTGCAATATGGTTATTACCGCAGAGTGAAGAGTAGTAAGCATGTCTCTGATGTGATTGGACATATTTTTGTATTTTGGGCGAACAATGTAATTTCGGATTTGTTTATGTATAATTCAAAAGAATGTATGGTATACTAAAATGTGACAAAGTGTACTATCGTAAAAACGAAAATTCTGCAACAACAATCTTCAAAATTATTTAGATCAGTTCAACCATGAGGACCTAAAACGTGAGAATTTCATCTTCAAGATACAGACCCCTAGACAAGACGAACCGGAGCCAACTCTACAAGAAAAGATAAGTGAACTAAAAAGTTTATTGTAATCTTACTCCTTTCAAATCTTCAGAAAAGACTTTGCTTATTGTGGACCATATCTGGAATTAAGGAAGAAGGGGGGAGATTACAAGTGTGGGCATCATCCGTGATTAATTGACTAATAATGAAGTTTTGTCTGTTGCATAAAATGCTCTGTTTCATTGATTTTTGAAATTTATGTACCAATAAGATTTCGGTCACATGGAGCAAAAACTGAAGGCTGCTCAACAAAGTAAATCATACCAACAGTGACGACGTACTACCAACAATGATGGACCAGATCGAATGAAAGTGAAGAGGATTTTACAACTACAACCAGAGACATAAAGAAGGAAAGCTAAGTACAAACTATTTGTGAAGTTAATTTGTCTGTGGACTTGTGTGCTTGTTACCAAAATGAGTAGGGACGAAAGCAAAAGTGAGATAGAAATGAAAGCTGCAGGATCCAGTTTGGACATGTTTGGCCCGAGTGAAATCATAGTCAGTAAAGAAACATCAAAAACTGAGACGTTGCAGTTAATTTTCGCAAAACTAGAGGAAATGAAGACATACAGAAATAGCAAATTTAGAGCAGTTAAGGGTCAGTTAACTGAAATAAGAACTCAAAACAACAGCAAAATGGGCTGAGTACAAGATCAGATAGATCAACTTAATAATGAAGTTTCACTGCTATAAAAATGGGTTGTCAGGGGGGTTAGAAAGTGTGAATGAAAAATGTGGTGTTTTAGAAAACAGAGCTATTGTTTTGGAAAACGAATTTGTAGCTGAGTCGAAATGAGTTTGTAGCAGAGTCAGTGAAACAATCAAAGAATGTTGATGACAACAGTGTTGAACAGAAGGCTGTAGCAAAAAAAAAAAAAACCCAACAAAAAATCGCTAGTTTAAAGTAAAAAATTTAAATGTAGAACACAATATGCAAACTTATGTAACTGTTTTACATAAAAACATTTCTACAGTTGAGGAAATTTTCATTCACAAAAATCTGTGTGCAAACTATAGTATTGCGTAGTCCAATACTAGTATCAAAAGTTTTCCTTTAGATAATTTACATCCAGTGGATTTTCTGCACCATTGCCGAAATAGCTTTGCGTCAGGCATGGATGACTATAAAAAAAATAAAAAAATAAAAAAAACAAGATTCCTTGAAGGCGAAGCTCTGTCATGAGTAAATTTAAATTTAAGTTAGTGGAAAACATATCAGAGTTTGAAGAAAAGGTTTTTAACTAATTTTTGGTCAGAAGCTGAACAGGGGAGAATCAAAAGTGAATTTTTCGAATGCTCCAAATTATAGGAATTTGGGCGGAACTTTAAAAGAGTTTTGTAAGAACCAACTTTAAAAAAAGGAGCACATGTTGACAAACCATTTGACGAAATGACCTTAGCTGATGAACTTTACAGTATATTACCAGAAATATTATAATGGGATTTAGTACACAGACCTGACAATTGTCTTGAACAATTTTTATGATATGCTAAAAGGCTGGATAGGGCCGTAGAAAGAAGAATGTACATAATAATCGGAATGATAGAAATAGCAATGGGAGTAATCACAGAAACTTCTATCAGGATCAAAGTGTCAATAGAGAGAGAAATCCTGAACATTAGCAGGATAGGAATAATGGGGACAACCATGGACATTTCAATAGAAGAAACAGTCATAGAAGTAACTACTGAGGAAACAGCAATTCGTATGAATGGACACCCACAGTATTGGGGCGAAGAAACATAAGAAGCACAGGACCCCCAAGGCACTTGCAAATAGACAATAATAGCAGTGTTAATGATATGGCACATGTAGCTGAAATTGAATAAAAGGAATATCAAATTTCTCATTTATGTTTTGATCAAAAGTTTTGGAATACTATGTTTAATTACAGTGATGTAAATGCTAATCACAAACCAGAATGTGGGAGTAGTGAGAATTTTGATGTAGTTTGTACTAATGATTTCTTCCCTTGGGCGGAAAACAGTGTTATTGATGTATGTGACTCAGGTGATGACTGTATGGGTTCTGAACTAGGTGGTATTTTTGATGTAGATGTGAATGAGGGCTGTGAAGTAACTGAGGTTGGTACGTCTGAGACTGGTGGCTTATTCCAAATGAAAATAATGATGTAAGTGACTTTGATGGAGATGAGACTTTCATTGTCAGTGATGTTGTCGATGAAGTAATTTTGGAGGAATATGATGATGACGAATATCAGGTATTTGTGGAGTTTAAGAATAATGAAATTTCAGAGTTATTTGTAAGCAATGTTGACACCTACAGGTAAGGTAAGTGATATATGTGATGTTGTATAGTGAAAACTTTTTCAAGTGTTTGGGACCAGATTGATGGTCAAATAGATGAAGGTCTATTCTGGAATACGTTTTCTGTGGTTAGTCAGAATTTGTATCCAAATTGGTGGAATGAAGTGAAAGAGGATCTAAGCAGGATGTGTAATTTTGACAGTAATATATTTTGTGTTCCTTCTGTTACAAGTTATGTTAGTTGTGCCATGGAATCTATTCATTGTGTTCAATCTTTACCTGACAACATGAGTAATCCGAATAAAGTTATGATACCTGTAAAACCGATAAAACCTTGAGAAGACAGTGTTGATGTAGCATTTGATAAAATTGAAAGTGATCTTTTGCATGAAGTGTCTGACCACAGAGAGGATGATTCAGATTTTGGGGTATATTTACATTAAAATTACGATTGATCAGTGGGAAGGTAACTGTATGATTGACACAGGTAGCCCGATTTATGGTATAGCTGAACAATTTAGAGACAAGATCAAATGCAATGAGAATTTTGTGGAAATGCCCATTGTAGGTGCAAAGATAAGAGGAGCTGAGGGTAACCAAAGCAATTTGGTAAAATCTCAGGTACTTTTAACTGTAAGTATAGAAGACAAGACCTCTGAACATGGATGCTTATTGACCCCTAGTCTGGAAGAAAATATACACTATATTTATAGGTTCATACAACTATTTAATTCTGTTTTGTAATAGATATGTCCGTTAGAATTTGGTACATATATGCCATATGAGTAAATTGGTAGATCTTTTTACAATTTTGAAATGGGACAGTGCCATTAAATAACTAGTTATAGATTTCTGATTTTAGAATGCTATTAGTGTTAATTATTATTATTATTATTATTATTCTAGTGTACTCTGCAGAGTATAATTAAATTTAATTCTCATTAACTCTTTTGGGTAAAGTTATGAGTGTTTTGGCAAATTGAGTGAAGACTCGTTTTATTCATGTGTACTGTAAATATCAGGAGTAGTATCTTAAGGTTTCGTATGTGCAAACCAAACACTTATATATGCTAAACACAGAATTATTATTTCGGTACATCATGGAATACGGTCCATACCTCGTTTGTATGCATTTGTTGGATGTTCTGTCAGTGCAGTCCAACTTGTCTTGCTTCTGTACATAATTTCTTTTGATCTGCTAATTGCCAAGTGAATGTTACTTTGAGATATCTTTAGTGAATATGTGTATATTACCTTACTAGTTCACTTATTCATTGCATTTATCTCTGTTTATTTATGTACCATATGTGTGAACACTTTTTAATCCATTCTGACATAAACCCTGAATAGATGGGCAAAAAATAGGCTGTGGGATGTGAAGGAGGTATTGAACAGCGTACTTAGTACATAAAACAATGTTTCAGAATTCGATGTGAAAGCTACACAGTAAGTTACCTATCTGTTGGAGCATGTATAAAAATCTCTCGGTGTACATGGCGCGTCAACTCAGTATAAAACTCCAAGCTTTCGACCACTAGCTCCATGGTCGTCGTTAGGGCTAAAACTGACTGTCGTGAACTAGCGACGTTCCCACCTCTGTCAGTTCCCGCCTCGCTAGTTCACGACAGTCAGTTTCAGCCCTGACGACGACCATGGAGGTAGTGGTCGAAAGCTTAGAATTTTATCCTGAATTGACACGCCATGTACACCGAGAGATTTTTATTCAAGAAAAACTTCGCGAAAGACTTCGTAGCCATGTTGGAGCATGTGATGAGAAATCTAGGAGGAAACTGAAAGATGTGGGTATATCCACTGCCACACACCTCAATGGCTGCATCCTTGTTGGTCCAGTCGACTTACAAGAGATCATAGGTGCTGGGTAATGTACCCAAGCATGTGTCAACTACATCAGTCTTGTGACTGAAATTTGTAAATTGTTAGCGAAGAAATTAACTATATGAAAAATTCATGGAACTATTTGTATAGAACAGCAGTCATAGCTGTCGACGGTGTTATTCCACATAAATGTACGTTTTTTTTTTTTTCAAGTAGGGGGACTAACTTCCTAGTACATGACGTAACTTTAAATAACGCTGTGGAAGGTTGATGTTCTGTGACTCATGACTTGTTATGTTTAACACAGAAATGTGAAAACTTAGAAAGTTCGAGAGTACATTCTATGAACCATATTGTTAATAATTATCAGAATCTGATAAAATTAGACACTGTTAGGTTAGTAGTCATAAATTTCAATGTATTTTTTTAACTCCACACTGAGTATATATTTTTTTATCAATTGTAAACGAATCTTCGGGGTTTCTACATACATATATTAATTTGTATGAACAATTAGCAAATAGTGTGGAAGACGTGTACGATTGTGATCATAAATCGAGTATAGATTGTATAACAAGATGTATACATTTCTGATTTCCTACAATGATTTTGGTCCTCAGGCTACTCGATTGTGTCATCATTCAAAGGTACACACATTAAAAAAAGTTTTGGCTCACCTCAGTTCCGAGACTTCCGGCACCTGTACGGAAAATTGGAATAGAGATCAACATAAACATCATTTCTGTCCTTTTCATTGCTCATGAAAACGACACACTGCATGTTGTACCACCATACAGCGAGACCTTCATAGGTGGTGGTCCAGATTGCTGTAGCCACCACTACCTCTAACACCCAGTAGCACGTCCTTTAGCACTGATGCATGCCAGTATTCGTCGTAGTATACTATCCACAAGTTCATCAGGGCACTGTTGATCCAGAGTGTCCCACCTCTCAACGGCAATTCGGCGTAGAGCCCTCAGAGTGTTTCGTGGGTCACGTCGTCCATTAACAGCACTTTCCAATCTATCTCAGGCATGTTCGACAGGGTACATGTCTGGTGAACATGCTGGCCACTCTAGTAAAGCAATGTCGTTATCCTGAAGGAAGTCATTCACAAGATGTGCACGATGGGCGCGCGAATTGTCGTCCACGAAGACGAATGCCTCCATAATATGCTGCCGATGTGGTTGCACTATCGGTCGAGGGATGGCATTCACGTGTCGTAAAGCTGTTACGGCGCCTACCATGACCACCAGCGACGTCGTCGGCCCCACATAATGCCACCCCAAAACAGCAGGGAATCTCCACCTTGCTGCAGTCGCTGGACAGTGTGTCTAAGGCGTTCAGCCTGACCGGATTACCTCCAAACACGTCTCCGACGAATGTATGGCTGAAGGCATATGCGACATTCATCGGTGAAGAGAACGTGATGCCAATCCTGAGCGGTCCATTCGGCCCGTTGTTGGACCCATCTGTACTGCGCTGCGTGGTGTCGTCGTTGCAAAGATGGACCTTGCCATGTACATCGGGAGTGATTTTGTTCGTCATGGAGCCTATTTCGCACAGTTTGAGTCGTAACACGACGTCCTGTAGTTGCACGAAAAGCATTATTCAACATGATGGCATTGATGTCAGAGTTCCTCCGAGCCATAATCCGTAGGTAGTTGTCATCCATTGCAGTAGTATCCCTTGGGAGACCTGAGCGAGGCATGTCATCCACAGTTCCTATCTCTCTGTATCTCCTCCATGTCCGAACAACATCGCTTTGGTTCACTCCGAGATGCCTGGATACTTCCCTTGTTGAGAGCCCTTCCTGGCACAAAGTAACAATGTGGACGCGATCGAACGGCGGTATTGACCGTATAGGCATGGTTGAACTAAAGACAACACGAGCCGTGTACCCCCTTCCTGGTGGAATGACTGGAACTGATAGGCTGTCGGCCCCCCCCCCCCCCTCCCCCGTCTAATAGGCGCTGCTCATGCATAGTTGTTTACATCTTTGGGCGGGTTTAGTGACATCTCTGAACAGGTAAAGTGGCTGTGTCTGTGATAAAATATTCACAGTTAACGTCTATCTTCAGGAGTTCTGCGGCTGGGGTGATTCCAAAATCTTTTTTATGTGAGTTTATGACTCTGATTACCTGTATTTATCATGAGTACTGCATTATTGTATCTCATTGGAACTTCAGTTATGTGCAACCTCGTGATTAAGTCTGTTTTGGGTACCCCTGGTCATCGCAACTGTGTGTGTGTACTCAAGGAGTCCGTGCAACTATAGACTGGGGCTAGATGCTTCCTCTAATTATTCTTTACATGTGACTGAACTTACTGATATATGATCATGAACTTCGTTCATTTTATTGTGTCAAAACATTTCTGCTGGTGTGTATGTGGCGTGGTTTGGATTCATGGGTCGGTTCCCACATCGTATCCATAGGCCATAATATTTTTTCATTATTTTCTCCTTCCATGTGTCAACAAATCCTCACATACTCTGGTTTATGTGGGTGATTGATTTTGTGCTATACTCCTACTTGTAATTGAGTATATTCTTCTGGTATGTACCCGTCGTTGTGAGTTTTTCGAGTCGGCTCACTCGTCATACACTTAGGCTCTGAATATTTTTTTCTTCTCTTTTGGCGATTTTGAAGAGGTGACTTTATAGATGTAAATTTGCAATTTGTTATTCTAGTAATTCACATCGCCTCTGCCCTCATCTCTATAGTTTAGTGTTGTTGTACTGTAGCTTTGGCTTTATATCATTTGTCTTGAGATAAAATGTTCCACAGATCTGAAAATCTAAATGCCATGTCTTCATATCTGTGTAGATTATGACTTGTACAGTAGTTATTTTTCTTTTGTTATCTGTAATATGTTATGTATTAGATACTTCAATACATCTGTATTCTACCTTTTGGCATCATTTTATAAACCGTTTGGCAAACCTTATAGCAGGTCACAAAATGTCGTGAAAATAATGTTTCCATATTATGTGAGGGGGTAATTCTGACGGGACATCCTCTTCTAGCATTACTTTAACTCAACAGTAGTTGTCGAGACCAGCAAATATTTTTGGAATTTTGGAAGTTCAGCACTATCTCAGCTGCATTTCTGAAAAATTTCATATAATTTCATACACAATATACTACATCGTGGATAATGAATTAAGAAAGGAGGGGGGAGATAACAGGCTCTCACAGAAACCTGGACATTCCATGGTGTAATCTATGCTGCTCCAACAACACACACACAGAGGCGATGTTTCGTATTGACAAAAATGTGGACGACATCGTAACATATGGAAACTGGAAGAGTTCACGGGATTGTGGAGAGTTTCCAAACAGCTGTTCGAAGGTGATGACCGATACAGGTAACCTCATCTTCCACAGTGATGGGGTGGCAGACGTCTCGGTGTTCCATTTATAAGAGCATTGTTTCTTCATTTTTCATTCGTGTACATTATAACTGTTCGGGTATTGACCATCGCCGGAAGGTGATGTTCACAACACGCACAGGGTAGTAGAAATACAAAGAGGTATTGTTATCTTATTGGTGAAAAAAATGTGGAGAACATCGCAGCATATCGGATAAAGCGTCTGACTACGGATCAGAAGATTCCAGGGTCGAACAAATATTTTAACTGCTGTCATTGTTTATTTACAAAAGTTTTCAAGAAAGAAACGGGCTATTTATGGAGATAGGTTCAGCGTGTAAATATGACGAGTCTGCAGCATCGAGGAACGCCTCCAAACAATTGTCTGAAGGTGATGACCTCTCCATTTAATCCCATGTTCCACAGTGACAAGTAGCAGATATCCAGTGTCCCACCAAGGCTTTCCCCATCTCAAACAAGTGACGTCAATCAATCATTATGTTGTAATCAATAGTATGTCCGTGGATGGATTGGATGTAAAAGACACGGTTGATATGGAGCGATGTACTATAATAAGCACCGCAATTGATAGCGCGATCAATTTTAGCTATTTTACTAGTTGTTCGCCGGCCGGGGTGGCCGAGCGGTTCTAGGCGCTACAGTCTGGAACTGCACGACCGCTACGGTCAGGGGTTCGAATCCTGCCTCGAGCATGAATGTGTGTGATGTCCTTAGGTTAGTTAGGTTTACGTAGTTCTAAGTTCTAGGGGACTGATAACCTTAGAAGTTCAGTCCCATAGTGCTCAGAGACATTTTCACCATTTGAACTAGTTGTTCCGTAGTTCTGACGCCATCCAATGACACAACCGAATGCTTCACAGTTTTTGTATCATCACTAAACCACCCCTCCACTACCTCGAGGGTACCATATACTAGACTGCAAATGTAGATAGATGACTGTACAGTACGTCCATTCGGTCACACACACCAAAGTATAACAGACAGCGTCCTATACCAATGCAGTTAAGTTATCTACATATTTCTAGTATATTTGTCATAGTGCGGAATCTACGATTACTACTGGCAACCTTTCCCAATGGATGGGTGTCACACAGTATTCTCGCAGTCATATATGAAATTAGAGACAAAGTACCATGAAAAGCGGGGAATTGTGGGGTTTGGAAATATCCAAACAGTGAAGACCGAGAAAAGCTTAAACATTATGCTCTATCTGCATTCAGTTTTAACCCTCCCTCTTCCCCTGTAAACTGCATACGTTTTTGTACCACATACTTCAACAAAGGCGATACAACTACTACACAGAAGCGCTATATTAATGCAGGCGAAACATAAGTATCCCAATTCAGCACTGTGTTTTCACACATACATATAGATGTTACCGAATTACGGTTGGTTCTCATAAGCAATGTTATTCCGTAGGTACTGAGTAGAAGAATCAATGTGTTTATCAGATTTAAGCAATTTCCCTAGCGGGTTCCGTAGGAGAGTGGACTGGTGCCGCACATATGAAGCTTAAAAGTGTGAGAAGCGTGTACTGTAGAGGTGTGGTGTTAGGACGAAATCGCTATATTATCCTACACATGAGCAAAACTAATATCAAACCAGGGCTTCTGTGTGCAAGAGGAATGCCACCATGGCCGTGGTCGCTACAGTAAACAGTAATAAGACCTTAATATTTCCTCCTGCTACTGATCATGGTGCTTACTCCTTTGTAAGAAGTCTCTATTTCTTCGTGTGCATTTTCGTGCAGCAGGGCATGGGTGGTAACTAAATGTATCAACTATCGACAATATTCATGTCGTTTATTTCTTGCTCTATTTCCTAGTGAGTCATAGTCGCATTCATCAAAACAACTACTACTAATAATAAGCACGAATGATGTGGGAAATTGAAAAGACGTATTAGAAAGACCTATAAAATCCATAAATTTCGTAAGAGGCAAAACAGTAGCCTTCCGACTTTGTTCTAGTTGGTTTATAAGCAGCTCGAGAGGTGTATACACAGAGACGATACCTCCGTAGTGAGGGGCAGCTCAGTCACTCTCTAGGTAACCAGAGTAATGTAGAAGGAAGTAGTTTTCTCATTTTAATGTTTACCACCGTAGTGACTAAGATAGAAAACTTGAAGAGTGGTTGTTTTTCGGATTTTGGACGTATGTATCCTGCATTAGAGTATTAAGAGTATTCCATTCCGCATGACTAATAGTTCAGAAACCATATAGCTTTAACAATACAGCGTTTTTAGGTGCAGAACTGTGTAGCCATAAGAATGTGTTTTTATGCTCAACAGTCATTTCTCTCATCCCGATACCTGACTGCAGAGCCGGCCAGTATGGCCGAGCGGTTCTAGGCGCTACAGTCTGGAACCGCGCGACCGCTACGGTCGCAGGTTCGAATCCTGCCTCGGGCATGGATATGGGTGATGCCCTTAGGTTAGTTAGGTTTAAGTAGTTCTAAGTTCTAGGGGACTGATGACCTCAGATGTTAAGTCCCACAGCGCTCAAATCCATTTGAACCTGTCTCCAGATACTGGAATAATACACTAGACCTGACAGCACAGTTGATTTACGTAAAATGTTTCGAACTCCATTCATCTGGAGTTCCATTTTGTATAAACCACACATTTCTTCTTAACCGTCTGTTGTATCACCACCATACTCTCTTGTCTACTATGCACCGATAGGGATGCTAACCTCCTCGACATTCGCGCATCTGGAGAGATCTTGTGCACTTGGATGGGTGCCGTGAGTAAGATTGGTGCAGAGCAATCTTCGCTCAGCAGCAGTTGCAGATTAAATCGGCGACCGTGTTGCAGAGAGGTCTGGTCAATGACATTGCAGGGGGATCTGTCAATCTCCGAATTCATCCTATGAATGTTTGAATACTCTGTAAGTTCCATCCACACAGAGAAATATGGCCAATCGTAATCATATATTCCACATTATGATTGATGTGCTAGAAACATGTAGATAACCTAACTGCATCGATATAGGACGCTGTCTGGTATACTTTGGTGTATATGTCCGAATGGACATAGTGCACAGTTATCTGTCAGCATTCATGGTCACTAGACTCAAAGTAGTGGACGGATGGTTTAGCGATGATACAGAAATTGGGAAGCATTTGGCTGTGTCATTGGCTGGAGTTGAAATTACGGAACAACTGCTAAAATTGCAAAAACTGATCGTGCTACCAACTGCGGTGTTAATTAAAGTACATCATCCCATGTCGACAGTGTCTTTTCCATCCCAACCGTCCACTGGTACGCTGTTGTTTACTACATAATGACTGGCTGACGCCACTTGTTTGAGAGGGAGACAGCCGTGGCGGGACACTGAATATCTGCATTTAGCAACAGGACAATCGTTTGCAGAGCATAACGACATTTAATGTCCACTTATTTGCAAAAGTTGTAAACGTAAAGTTCTGTAGGGAAATTCCATAACAAAGTGACGCAGAAGAGCTGGTAGCTCATATCCAGGAAGATGTGGGGTGTTATAACAACAGTATTATGCACGAAATAGGAGGCAAGATTAAGATCGCCGAATGCTGTCGTCTAGAAGAACTTCTGGAAGGAACAGAGCTAATTGTAAAAGCCATAAAAATCCATAGAGGAAAAAAAAAAGAGATACGATTTCGAAATCGAGAACATTCCTTCTTTGTATCTGTCAAATTACTGGTTGGAGAAAGGATTAGGAGAGTTCAATGAAGATTTAAATTATAAGATAAAAATTTGGTGAATGTTATTAAAACCACACCAAGCAAACATAAAGAAAGAGTAGTTTTCTGTGTATAAATGTACCTACAGAAACTAATAAAGGTTTTGTACGAGAATATTTGTTTTCAAATTCTCTCTATCCTACGAAAATATACTAAGAAAAAGATTGTTATTTATGGTGATCTGCTAATACAGGATGTGCGTAGTTAGATGACTTGAAAAGTAGTTGAAACTAGGTAGTTAATGGTAAGGCAATCCTCGTTTCTTACCTATATGGTGCATTTTCCATCAATTGTGGTAGCTTGAATTGGCATTAATGAATTTCGATCACCTGGGCTATAGGGTGGTCGTTTAGAAATGCATGGGAGGCGACTGTAGTGAACTCTGACATCATACAGCGATAGACACGGTCCTAAGCTGTGTAGTTACAGGTAATACACTTATTAACCTCTTCTCTGTCCAACACCTGCATCTCATCAGTCGAACACAATTCCCACCAATAATAAATATAGTACCTTCCACACCAGCTTTTTCCCGCCATCTTATAGGTGAAGGGTTGAGTACGTCTGAAACTAGTTTGGAGTGGTATTGTAAAATTTTATACCAGTAGGATAACACCAGTTTATGACATCGTCAATTTTTGAGCTGTATGGCACTTTTAGGTTCTTCTTGTGCAGTGCTATGCATATAGATGTGTAATTAGGACCGATATTTATGATTAATTACATAATTAGGACCGATCCTTACCTTAGTTTACCAACTAAAATAAACAAAGTACATTAATCTAGCTATCCTCTCCGGCATCTGGATAGCTTCTCTGCATTGAGAGGTGCAATTAGGCTTTCTGCCCACAAGAACAGGGTTCGAATCCTGATTCAGGCACCACCATTTGGAGTTTGCCGCCAATTCCCGGGTGGGAGCAGGGTGGGATGTCGGCAAAGTTGTGAGACAAAGAAATTCCTTCTATTTTGGAATTTCCCACAAGTTTTTGAATTTCCCACCGAAACTCGGAATTCCCGCCAATAGGATAGGTGGGGGAGGGGGAGGTGATGTGAGAGTGAGGATGAGGGGGAGGTGTGGGGAGGGGTTTTGGACCAATGTGCCGGCTGGGGAAAATTCATGACATCATCCAGGGGCAGGGGTGGGGGTAATTAATTCAGCAATTTGATTAATTTGCATATCAATTTGTTATCAAAAGTGCACTCATGCTGCCCTTACACCACAACTGGCATAACTGCATGACGTAGTGGGATCGTATGCTACATCGCACAAGGATTGTGATGATGATAGTAACAGACGGTGGACACTCCCCACCGTGATTTCAAGTCACCAAAGTAAGTGTCTGAAACGACTCGAAGAGATCTTCAACGACATGTATTTGCCATTTGTTGAAAGTGTAGGAGCGAATCCAACACGTCAATGCTTATGGAAGCACTTAAGATTCATACCGAAATTTTTAATTTATTTCATCGTCTTATATCATCTAGAACTGTTGTCTTACCAGTTTTCCAAGTTACACCAGAGCGATACCAAGAGTGAGGTGTCTTGCCTCCATGTCTATTTGTCGTCCTGGTTCTGCTCTATTTACGTGATCCACCAATTTTTTTTTAAGAGAAAGCCTGTCAGCGTATTATTAAGCTTTTCCAGTAGTATCCAAGATGAAACCTTATTACAATTAGAGTTGTCCACTGAGTCAGATTCAGCTGCGACTACTGTAGCATTTAATGTAGCAATCTGTTCTAACAATTACACTACGATGAAACAATCAAAAACTAAACTACAAGAAAAACGCGCCGTTGTGAGAAGCTGCATAGAAATTATGTTCTACCATAAGTATTACATTAACCTTTTTTCTGCCTTAACCTGTCTGAAAATGGAGAAGCTCACTCACCAGGCGTTTTTAGCTTTTATTGAAAGAGAATCACCAGCAGTTATATTGTAATCGTTTGTGCAGATGACACTTTTCGTCCCTTTTATTGTTCATAGACTGAATGAAAGTTTTGCTTAAGAAAGGAATATTAGAGACATTACTGTCAAAAAGGTTAGTTCCTTCTCCTACATTCTCATCAGAACTGACACTGTTTCATTGTTATCAGAAGCTGAAATCGAACTTCCAATGCACTCATTCATTTGTTTTATTTGCTTCACTGCTTTATGTGTCCGATTTTTTGTCATTCTGCAAGATTTCCGTGCGCAGTTTGCTTCCTTGATTTGAGACAGTGTGTTATCCACAACATACGATTTTTTTGTGGATGTTTACGTTTTGTGATAACTGCTAGTTTCCCATTTCATTGTGTTGTAGATGGTGCCAATGAGAAGATTTCTAGGGAAAATTGTTTTTAAGCGCAAAATATTAAAGATAACGTTATTTACTGATAATTTTGATAGTGTCTGGTACTGCAAGAAAAGTTAATCGTCCCTGGTGAATAAGCTTTTCAGCTTGCAGTATGCTTAAGACAGAAAAAGCTCATGGAGGAAACGCTCCCATCTCAATGCAGTGGAGGTATCAGAAAGATTAGAGAGCCAGCACCAGAAGTTACGACGCTTCCATTCAGATGGTAAATCGAGGATATTTCATCAGTGAAACTTGTGTAGAAGGCCTAAATTCTCGTTTGGAATAGCACTGTTTCTATAGCGTAAGAGGATCGTGGGAAAATGTGGTGCTCCACGCTCTAGAACCAGTTACTGAAAAATGATGCTCAGGTCAATGGCAGCCTGAAACCGCAGCGCCACTTCAGACGATTTGTCCAAAATCAGGCACCAACCACACGTTATTCCTTCGTGGAAACGCTACAAAATATCACTAATTTATCTTCACAGGCTCTTTATTGCTAGTGGACTTAAAAATATTGAAAAAGGAGTAAGACTGGGGTTTAGCGACCCATTTACAAGGCGAGGTCATTGCATCTAGAACCGGTATCCGGCGGTCATGTAGCAATTAGGAGCACTCATTTCGCGATACGAGCCAGCCTCTCAAGGAACAGCTAGTGGATTCCCAAAAATTTCTCCCTGCATGCCGAGTGCTTCGAGAATTTCCGATAAGCCTGGTTTCAGACCTTCTGCATCCACGTGTTATGTTATTCGTCGTTTTGCATTCTTTGGTTCTGTTTAATTTTGCTCGACACTTCACCAAAAATGTTCACCCTTCTGAATTTCCATTTCTGATTTTATGTGATTTTGCTGTTGTTAATCTGCATCTTTACCGAAACATAAAGTTGCTCTCGATTACATATTTCTGGCTTTTTAAATAGTGGAATAATTTTATTTTCGCTTTAAACTTGTCCATAATTTCTTATTACAGAACCTCTTTCGTAGCTGAATCACTTTCTCTGGGGCTCTTTAATTTTCTTTTAAACTACACGAGGTTGTTTGATGATTTTTTCACTTTTTTTCTCTCCTAGGAGTTATGTTTTTGCTATCAGATGCCTCGTACCGATTTCATGTCTTGGTTGCGTGAAGTTCGATCAACTTAATTTTCCGTTATAGTAGTAATGTGTTCATGAACTGATTTAATAGATTTTTTTTTTATTTCAATGTTTCATGAATAGTTCTCAAAATCTCTTTTCCAGTCCTATTATTCGTGTTTTGTCTCTAACAATTGCTCTTTAAGGGTATTTACATCCTTATTCTGACTAAATAATTTCATAGTTGTCACTTATCGTATCGTTTACTTCTGAGTTATTTATTAAATTATGTTAACTAAATTTAAATTGTCAACTGCCTACTCATTATCTGCACCAGTCTACGATTGACAGTCCGCAACATCAGTCTTGACCTCGCGACCAGTCTTGACATAGGTTAAGTGATGTATATCATTATCTGCTACTGTTTGACGAGTGCAATGGTTTCAATAAATCATCAAAAAAATAAAATAGCAAAAATGTGCAATATATGTGTGAAACATAAAGATATTGACTAGAAAATTCATTTTGTTGTTACGACAGTAGAAATACTCATTAGATATCAGATGATCTTTAAAAGGCTTGTCTCATATAGCCAGAGCGGAAAAGAAATAGAACGGTATCACTTGTAGCATGAATTCGTAGAAAAGTCGACACTGCAGTTTCGAAAAATCGCGACAGTAATATCGAGACTCCCATAATGATATGGAATCAAGGATCAAATGTGCAATTACTCATACACACATTATGATTCTGAACTTTTGCTACCAACCCATAATTTCCGATAGGTGCGTGAATACTATACTGCAGCTATTTTCCAGAGAACTAAGAAATACAGAAAAGGCTCACACTCATTCATGCAGGACAATACAAGAGTGCACACCACTACTGTGTCTATGGTAGTACTACCAGGTGCTTTTGATGATAGCAAATACTGCGTCAGTACGTAGCAGCTTACAATTTCATGCCTGAGCAGTAAACAACTACGGCGTAACGACATTATACAGACGTAGCTATGCGAAAATTTGAGCACAGCGTTGACGGCGGTGTCTACTATGCGCACACGAACTTTTCCTCTCTTATCCAGTCTCTCAACAAAGAATGCAAAACGGCCGAAAAGAAAGCTTCTTGGCTCATATCTAATGCACCGTTAATTTTCAGTGACGCACCCCTCCAGCGTGTGCCCACACAACTGTGAAGATCTACTTGTACCATTACATTTCTTCATCTGGATGAAAAAGAAAGGATTCCCGGGCAGTTTCAGCGATAGTGCAACAGTTACTTAATTGTGAAATATTTTATTTCTAAGGATGTGATGAAATACAATTTCAGCACAGGTTATACTTTTACACATGAAAAACACGTGAAATTTAACCCTGTTCACGTAATTTGAAGATCCACAATACTTAACCCTTTCACTGCGCAGTTAGTCTGAAACGCTGCCTGACGTGTAAGTAATTTTCAAGTGGTGCGTGTATATACGACTGTAGCAGTTTATCGCTATTATGGAGAAAAAAGATAAGGCCCAAAATGCAGTATTATCGAGTTAAACTCTTTCCTTTTTTAATCTTTATAGAGAAACAGTTCAAAAAATACCTTATTAGTAGACAAATCTGAGTTATTACAATACAAAAATTTCAAAGAGTGGTATCTTTCTAAATAGAAATTCAGACATAAAGGTGGGTAACATTTTATACAAATGTATCTAGTGTCACTTCGTTTTTCAAGTTTTGCACCTGCAATACACATTCTCTGGAAGGTCTTCTTCTTGATGTTCTTCGGATTAGCGAGATACAGTGGCGCTCGATTAGGCGTGATGGATTATCAGCATCAGTCGATCTCCTTTCCCTCTGTTTGTGGTCGGTGGTAAATCTCTAGGATGTCTGTGATGAGTTTTAGCTGAAAATCAGATCTTAAAAAATTTCTTTCCATTTGGGTTATATATAACACATCCGCCTTTGGCAGACACAGATCCACTAAATGAAAAAACTTTTCATACCGTTTTACAGTTTTTCGTACACATTCTACTGAACTTAACTTCATCTCTCTCCTGTTGACGGGACAGATATTTTGAGCGTAGCTTGCACTGCAAGCTGGTTTACTTTTTGCTTCATTTGTGCTTCTGTCAATTTTGTTAGTCGCTATAATTTCGCTGTTATGAAGAGTTGAAAGCAGTCCTACTTTCCGCTTATCCTGCTACTTGTGAGCAAGAAGTTTCTCTGTTGACAGAAACTCGATCTCACCTGTTTTACAATGTCTTGATAAAGCAGGCATGCCTTTACGCTTTTTCCTTACAGTCCTCAAGCATTAGTCACTTGGCCATGTAGATAAGAAAATAACGCCGGGCTAGTATACCAAACGCTAATATGCAGTGTATGATATTTAATAAGGTAGCGTTCCAGTAACTTAAGAACAATGCTTCCATGTTTCCCAACATTTACACCAGAATCAGTTTATTTCTTTACATCCGTCGCTGCACACACAGAAATAATAAAACCAAGCATTATCCAGTTTCACATTTACACAACAAAGAAAATTTTACACCAAAGCTATGCGGTTTGGATGGAATGGACTGTTTGAGGAAGACACGACCATTGTAGAGCACCAAACTTTCATCACTGCACGAATTTTCAAAAGGATGGTAAGCATCCAGCCCGTGTGGAGTTGCTAGTCTCCCATCGGGCGCCTCCCCAGGTGGCGGATTGGGGAATGTTCACCAGATATGGTGGACACTGGGGAAATAAAATACCCGGGGCGGACAAAAACTAGCAAAACAATAACTGCTGCCTTGCAGTTGGGAGTTGGGTCTCCAAAGGTTAAGGGAAGAAAACCCTGATTAAAAATCACCCGTTGGTGTTGGACGCAGGGTTGACAGCCCGCTCTGTAAAAACCAACTGTTGCGAAACTTCTACAAAGTAAAGTCGGACGGATGAAGGAAGACGGACCTGGCATGGAAAAGGACAAAGAGGATGGAATACAAGTAAATAAAGGAGGGAAAATTAGGAAGAAGAGAAATATAAGGCGTAGATCAGATCTATATATTGGTACTTGGAATGTAAGATCCCTATATCGACCAGGAGCACTGAAAGTAATGCTGGATCAAGTAATGAGTCTGAAGCAAAGTATAATAGCACTACAAGAAATTAGATGGACAGGGAGTGGAGTTTTAGAAAAGCAAGAGGCGAATATATTCTATAGCTGCAGTGAAAGAAATCACCAGCTGGGGGGACAGGATTTGTTGTACATCAATTAAAGCATCTGGTAATAGGGTTTACACCCATTAGTCCAAGATTATCAACACTCACGATAAAGGGGAAATTCTTTACCTACTCCATAATTAATGCCCATGCACCAACAGAAGAATCAGAAGAAGAAGAGAAAGAAGTAGTCTATGAATCTTTGGAAAGAGTATATGATGAGTGCCCAGGGCATGATATTAAAATAACAGCTGGAGACCTAAACGCTCAGGTGGGGAAAGAACAGATTTATAGACCAATAATTGGCCCCCACAGCAAACACGCAACAAGTAATGATAACGGAACAAGGTTTATACTGTTCGCAGCATCTAGAAATGTGGTAATAGGATCAACACTGTTCCCCCATAAAGAAATTCATAAGGGAATACGGAATTCACCGGAAGGAAACTCAGTAAACCAGATCGACAATGTGTTGATAGATCTGAGACACAAATTGGACCTATTGGACGTGAGGAGTCTCAGAGGCCCAAACATGGATACAGATTATTTTCTGGTATGGGCAAAGGTGAGGGCAAGGATATCTAACGCAGCGAAAGGAGACCGACCCAGGGCACAGAAATATAATATAACAACTTTAGAATCAGTGGAAGTAAGAGAACAGTATCAGGAGAAGATAACTCGGATTCTGGAAAACGCTGGAGAATATAACAATATTGAAGATCAGTGGGAAGCGATAAAAACGAAGGTGGAGACATCGGCAAGAGAGATACTTGGAATTGGGACAAGACAAGTAAGACCATCATGGTTTGATACTGAATGCGAAATAGTTACTGAAGAAAAGAACAAAGCATATAGAAGGACACTGCGATCACACTGTACGAGGAGGATAGTAGAAGAATACAAAGAAAAACGGAGGATTGAGAAGAAGACTCACCAAAGAAAAAAGAGAGAATGGATGAAAGCAAGTGTCAAAGAAATGGAGCTCATGAGAAGCAAAAATGAAATAAGAAAATTCTATAGAGAGGTGAATGCGGCACGGAAGCCTTTTGGTAGCAAAACAAGCTCAATAAAAGGTGAGACAGGGAATATAATAAGTGAAGGGAAGGGAATATGGGAAAGATGGCGCAGGTATTTTGATAGTCTCCTCAACCCTAGAACAACTATACCAGAGAATCCAACAGACACCAATGGGGAAGAGGACCCAGACAACAACACTACCCCACCAAATATAGAAGAATTGAAAACTGCCATGAAGATATTGAAAAACAACAAGGCGGCAGGGATAGATGGTATTCCAGCAGAACTGTTTAAGCAAGGAGGCAGAGAGCTGGAACAAAGCCTTCTGAAAATGGTCACCAGAATATGGGAAGAGGAGAAAATGCCCCAACAATGGAAAGAGGGTATCATATGTCCCATATATAAGAAAGGAGATAAGATGGAGTGCAGCAATTACAGAGGGATCACACTACTTAATTTGGGATATAAAATAATCTCTAATACACTATTCAACAGAATACTCCCAACCATACAGATGGAGACGGGGCCGTACCAATGCGGATTCCTTCCTGGGAAGTCAACCATAGATCAAATATTCACCTTAAGACAAATCCTGGAAAAAACAAACGAATTTGGAGTTGGCACGCATCACCTCTTTATAGATTTCAAAGCAGCTTATGATAGCATAAATAGAGAGCAGTTATATCAAGCTCTAGATGAACTGGGAATCTCTAGAAAGTTGGTAAGGCTGGTGAGAATGACAATGAGCGAAACACATGGTAGTGTAAGAATAGGAGGAATGATGTCCAACACATTGAGTATTAAAAATGGAGTGCGACAAGGGGATGCATTGGCATGCCTTCTCGTTAATGCCGCCCTGGAGAAGGTGAAGAGAAACGCAAACCTTCTGAACAGAGGAACGATCTTCTATAAATCGGTGCAGATACTGGCCTACGCAGATGACATAGATATAATAGCAAGAACCCAAAAAGCAATGGAAGAGACATTTACAGCTCTTGAACAGGCCAGTAGGTACATGGGGTTAGTTACTAATGAACAAAAAACAAAATAAATGGCAGATGGAAAAGCATATAGAGAAAATATGCCAAATGCAATGACAGTGGGCAATTATACATTTGAGAGAGTTGAACATTTCAAGTATCTGGGCTCGACAGTTACACATCTAAATGATACCTCCTTTGAAATTAAGCAGAGATTAATACTGGCCAACAGAGCCTATTTTGCCCTAACAAGACTTCTATCCTCAAGGCTCCTGACTCGTACCACGAAATTAACTACATATAAATCACTTATACGACCAGTGCTTACATATGCCTCTGAAGCCTGGACATTAACAACTAAAGATATTGAAACACTGGATGCATTTGAAAGAAAGGTACTTAGACGAATTATCGGCCCAATCTGTGAAAGAGGAAGATGGAGGAGGAGATACAACCATGAGTTGTATATAATATACAAGACCAACCCGTCAGAAGGATAGTAAAATCATCCAGACTGAAGTGGGCGGAACATGTGGCTCGCATGAATGATACAGAAGTACCGAAAAGAATATTACAAGGAAAGCCAGGAGGGCAGAGCGGACGTGGTCGACCAAGAGCCAGATGGTAAGATGGAGTAATAGAAGATCTTAGGAAGATGGGCTGTAGAAACTATAGAGTATTGGCAAAGGACCGAGATAGATGGAAGGAAATTGTAGAAGAGGCCAAGGCTCATCATGAGCTGTAGAACCAAGAAAGAAGAGGTAAGCATCCAGAAATGCTTTCCTTAGGTGATCCACAAATCCCATGATTTTCAGATTTTGTCATCTCCAGGATCTTCATTGATATGAACAAAGTGTAACATTCTTAATAACAGATGGTACCTATCTCTTGGCATGATTTGCGCAAACACTGAGCTATCGGAAAATTTACAGTAAGGAAGCAGTAAATAGCATCACTGTTTGTGCTTCTCCAACGCCGTAGTCTTGATTTTTCACTGTCATTGTCTCAAACGTGTTCGTAATACACATCACGTTGCTCAGCTGTGTAGTGTTTACAATTTCTTTGCTACAAAAACTTGAAAGCAGTAGTATAGAGTAGATGAACCATCTAGGCTGACGATTTTGCAACCGGAATGTGCTATGGAAATTATACGTTTTGGGTCCAAATCAGAGTCTATCTATTTAAAGTCATCTGCTTTGTATATTTTAGAGATCTGTTAGGCACATGCTCAGCCCCTTGTTCGGAATCGGAGGAAGAAGTGATGCTAATATCAAAATCTGGATCTGCGTTTACTGGTTCGGCGTTTGCTCGTAAACTGATATTTTGAATACTTGTTGTGACGGATTCACCTGCAGGCTCAACAGCATCTCTATCTATCGAACCATCAGTAGCTGGATTGGACATGATGAAGTCCTCGTCGTCACTTCGATTCAGAAGACTGAGCAGCTCATCGTCTGTAAACGGAGGGTTGCATCGCATCACTTTATTCGATAACACTGAAAGCGCAGCACGCAAACTAGGTAATGTTACGGTACCAATGACCTCCAAAGAGAATTCACGATGCTGTGAATCGTTCAGGTAATTCCCAGTATTCCAACAATTACATCGCACACTCGTGCAACGATCATCTCCGGCTCAGTGACGTGTAGTAAATGTTATACTTATCTCTACGATTGTAGCAGGGAGCCCTGTAACTATGTTTCATAGCAGGTCGTACATATATGCCTGCAGCATTGAAACAGGGTATATATACGTCAGCAGCAGTGAAAGGGTTAATAAAAAGCGGCAGAAGCCAAGACGAAAGGGACATCGTTGTTTTTTTTTTTTTTTTTTTTTTTTTTGGTCCTTCTGTGAAGATGTGAACTGTCCACTGCGTAGGACAGTGTCCGACAACTTGCTTTAAGTTCTTGCGTAAATCTCAGTTCATATCTTTCTATGAGGCAGCTTCCTTATGTAATTTTCCCGCCGCCATAAGGCTAAAATCGCGTGTCTATATTTAAACCTCGTGTTAGCACACAGCGTATTGATTAGATCAGCGCTTTAGAGTTTCCATATTTATTTCCTGCAGTAACTATCGAGTAAGCAGAATTTCTAGCAGATACATCCATTTTCAGTAGAGATATTTATTTCTGTTTTGAGAGGTTGCGGACCTTCCGGTCTCAGGCTATAATGACGTCTCTGAAGAGCAGATTTTGGTATTTGTTTAGTCTCACCGTTATATTTGGTATACATTCCAACGTCAGCAGTGCCACAGTCTGGTGATTATTTTCTTTTGCGGGGTTATTTAGTACTTTCTAAGTTACTCCGCACTGCTTAGTTTGTACTTTTTGAGATCTTATTAAATTTTTTACACAGTACGATACGGCTAGGAACTATGCTTGTTGTGAGAGGACACAAGAAAGTCTCACTGCTCCGTAAACAGCTGGCAGTTGGGTAGGCCATGGTCAACGAGCTTCTGGCTGCTGCTGAAAGCTGCGGCGACATCAGGGCACCAGTGGCGAGACATACGACGTCTTTGGTGCAACTGGAATCCCCTGACGGCCTGGTTGTCACTGCGACATCTCACCGGTCCGTAGTCACTTGAGAGTGAGTGGCGGACAGTGGTACATTACCTAGTCATTGGGTGGAAAGCGAAAGAGGGAACGGGTCACGCGGCTTAGTGTTAATACTTTTGAGCCAGAATTGGATGCCTCGCCTATTGGGCCAGGGGCCCATTTTCCTGCCGAATCCAGACAAGTGCAGAGGGAGCTCCAACGTCCTGCTGGTAATGGAGCTCGTCAGGGAAATAGCATGCAGGGCGAGAAAGAATGACGGTGAAAACTCGTCCGTGACGTGAAGGAGGCTCTGCTTGAAGCTATCGAGCGCACTAGGTATAACCGGCAGCAAATAGTGGCACATGTCATAATAAATGATGCCTGCCGCTTGCGTTCTAAGGCCATTCTCTGCTACTTTCGGCGGATGGCTAATCTGGTGAAGGCAGCTGGCATTGCACGCAGGGCGCAGATTAAGTTGACTGTTTGTAGTATCGCACCTGTAGTCGACCGCGGTTCTCTGGTTTGGAACGAAGAGGAAGGTTTAAACCAGAGGCTCAGGCGATTCTATGACGGTATCTAATGCTAATTACTCGACCTACGCTATCGGATGGAAAACTGTAAGGCTGCCCCTAATAGATCAGGCGCGCAGTAAATGAAGGAAACGGCTGTTAGGGTAGCGGAGAACGGGTGACATGCACATTGTTTTTTTAGGTTAGAGAAACCTTCTTTGGAATTAGAGACGAACTGCTTGCCGAATTCGAAGTTACATCAACTACAATATTCTCAGAGAATGCTCGTCTTCGCAGATCGATTACAGAATAGGTTAATATGACATTATTAAACTGCATGAGCATCCAAGGAAACGTCCCAGAATAAGTATGATTTACTGAAGCTATGCCCAACTAGTATTAGGAACAGAAAGTAGGCTGAAACCGGAAGTGAATAGCATCGAAAACCTATGTTAAAATTGCTAAATTTATCGTAAGGATAGCTTAGTCGCCAATGGTGGCAGCGTATTTATAGCAGTAAAGGACCCGATAATAGCAAGGTTAACAAGAATTGCGAACATGAATTAATGTGGGTGAGGTTAAGCACCAAATGTCGGTCAATAGTGGTAATCGGATGCTTGTATAGACCACCTGGGTCACGAGCTGCAGTCATAGAGTGCTTCAGAAAGAACTTGTAGAATATCGTTAGTAATATTCCTGATCATGTCATTGTAATCGAGGGTGACTTCAACTTGCCATGTATAGTCTGGGACAGTCATGCTATGAAAATTGGTGCCAGACACAGGAATTCGTGTGTTATTATTATGTATGTCTTGTTCTTCGGGCAGATAAAAAGAGAAACAATTCCTAACAACAAACAGTCCTGAACTTCTCTAATCAGTTATCGTAGAGGAAGGTACAGGGTGACAATTGTTGAACTATATGAAGCAACATCGTCATAACTTCTGAACGGTTTGCGTTAGGTCGTTCTAACTGCACGATTGGCAGCGGGGAATGATGGGAATTAGTATGGTTTGGTTTAGCGACGAAGCCCACTTTCTTTTGGATCGGTTCGTCAATAAGACAAATTACCTCATTTAGGGGACTGAGAATCCGCATTTCGCGATCGAGAAGTCTCTTCACCCTCAATGGGTGACTGTGTGGTGTACAACATCCAGTCACGGGATAATCGGCGCGATATTCCTTAATGGCACGGTGGCTACCGAAAGGTACAGGGTGTTTCAAAAATGACCGGTATATTTGAAACGGCAATAAAAACTAAACGAGCAGCGATAGAAATACACCGTTTGTTGCAATATGCTTGGAACAACAGTACATTTTCAGGCGGACAAACTTTCGAAATTACAGTAGTTACAATTTTCAACAACAGATGGCGCTGCAAGTGATGTGAAAGATATAGAAGACAACGCAGTCTGTGGGTGCGCCATTCTGTACGTCGTCTTTCTGCTGTAAGCGTGTGCTGTTCACAACGTGCAAGTGTGCTGTAGACAACATGGTTTATTCCTTAGAACAGAGGATTTTTCTGGTGTTGGAATTCCACCGCCTAGAACACGGTGTTGTTGCAACAAGACGAAGTTTTCAACGGAGGTTTAATGTAACCAAAGGACCGAAAAGCGATACAATAAAGGACCTGTTTGAAAAATTTCAACGGACTGGGAACGTGACGGATGAACGCGCTGGAAAGGTATGGCGACCACGTACGGCAACCACAGAGGGCAACGCGCAGCTAGTGCAGCAGGTGATCCAACAGCGGCCTCGGGTTTCCGTTCGCCGTGTTGCAGCTGCGGTCCAAATGACGCCAACGTCCACGTATCGTCTCATGCGCCAGAGTTTACACCTCTATCCATACAAAATTCAAACGCGGCAAACCCTCAGCGCCGCTACCATTGCTGCACGAGAGACATTCGCTAACGATATAGTGCACAGGATTGATGACGGAAATATGCATGTGGGCAGCATTTGGTTTACTGACGAAGCTTATTTTTAGCTGGACGGCTTCGTCAATAAACAGAACTGGCGCATATGGGGAACCGAAAAGCCCCATGTTGCAGTCCCATCGTCCCTGCATCCTCAAAAAGTACTGGTCGGGGCCGCCATTTCTTCCAAAGGAATCATTGGCCCATTTTTCAGATCCGAAACGATTACTGCATCACGCTATCTGGACATTCTTCGTGAATTTGTGGCGGTACAAACTGCCTTAGACGACACTGCGAACACCTCGTAGTTTATGCAAGATGGTGCCCGGCCACATCGCACGGCCGACGTCTTTAATTTCCTGAATGAATGTTTCGATGATCGTGTGATTGCTTTGGGCTATCCGAAACATACAGGAGGCGGCGTGGATTGGCCTCCCTATTCGCTAGACATGAACCCCTGTGACCTCTTTCTGTGGGGACACTTGAAAGACCAGGTGTACCGCCAGAATCCAGAAACAATTGAACAGCTGAAGCAGTACATCTCATCTGCATGTGAAGCCATTCCGCCAGACACGTTGTCAAAGGTTTCGGGTAATTTCATTCAGAGACTACGCCATATTATTGATACGCATGGTGGATATGTGGAAAATATCGTACTATAGAGTTTCCCAGACCGCAGCGCCATCTGTTGTTGAAAATTGTAACTACTGTAATTTCGAAAGTTTGTCTGCCTGAAAATGTACTGTTGTCCCAAGCATATTGCAACAAACGGTGTATTTCTATCGCTGCTCGTTTAGTTTTTATTGCCGTTTCAAATATACCGGTCATTTTTGAAACACCCTGTATGTGAAAGTTTTGGAAGATGATTTATCTCCATTGTCCAAAGTGACCCTGATTTCGACAAGATGTGGTTTACGCAAGACGGAGCTCCTGGAGGAACATCTTGGCGACCGCATTCTGGCTCTGGTGTTCCCAGAGGTCACTGGCATGGGCCTCGATTGGCCGCTATTGAGGTGTACATCAATAACCCCAAAGCCATTGCTGAGCTGAAAAAAGCCATTTAGGAGGTCATCGAAAGTATCGATGTTCCAACACTTCAGCGGGTCATGCAGAATTTCGCTATACATCCGCGCCACATCATCGCCAATGATGGCAAACATATCGAATATATCGTAACCTAAAACCAGATATCCGTAGTGACGTTCACATGTTGAACAAAGTGTGTGTACACCGCAGTTTGTAGCTATTTTACGTTTTTTTCATATACTTCAATAATTGTCACCCTGTATCAGTGGTCATAAGACTGATACGAACTATGGCTACGGTTATTACAAACAGAGTGTTATCACGGCCTAGCAGAAAATGCTACGATAGCAGTTATTAGTGATCCATATCCATTGTTTGTTTGGACATTGGCTATAGCGAGGAACATTACTTTTTGCATGTCGCCCATCGCTTGTGACACTTGTTGTAAATACAAGTTAAGTATTGTCAATCTTCTTATTTGTAATAAAAACTATTAATGTGGTTTTGCTTGAATTGTTATGTAGCATACTGAGAACGCAGCACCCTTTAGGCACCCTATATGGGACGAGTGGCCAGGACCCCACAGAGAGGATTATGACCCCCTGGGAATAATATTCCCTTTTGATTGACAAGTGCTTAACTCATTATTCCCCCACCCCTCTCTCTGCTTCTCCTTCCCCCAAACTCCTCAGGAAACCGCCAACCCTCTTGCTGTCGCCCTCGCCCTTGCTGATCCGGGTACACTTTCATGTCTGAGTTATTCAAATAGCTTTCTTTTACTCTAACACTTTGATTGACTACTTAATTAAATTGATCAATCAATTAACCCCTCTCTCTCTGGTAGACCTCCAATTATACCCTCCCCTGTCCCCTTCCCCTACCCGGGAATTGGCGGCTCTGTGCCGGAGAGGAAGGATCTTATGACAAACGGTTCAAATGGCTCTGAGCGCTATGGGACTTAACATATGATGTCATCAGTCCCCTAGACTTAGGACTACTTAAACCTAACTAACCTAACGACATCACACACATCCATGCTCGAGGCAGGATTCGAACCTGCGACCGTAGCAGCAGCGCGGTTCCGGACTTAAGCGCCTACAACCGCTCGGTCACATTGGCTGGCTGATCTTATGACAAAAAAATTCAATTACATGGCAGAGGGAATATAGTTTATTTGTAAAAAATAGATTTTGCAGGGGTTGGGTCTCTCTTGCCCATCATTTTCTGCTGTTTGGGAAGATACAGGTCATGTAAAACACATCAAAAAGAAGTAATTAAATCAGTCGTTTCTTTTATTCTGATCTCGCAAGGAATACCACCGCGAAACACCCACCGCACACAATGACACTGTTAAAAATGTTTCGATGGCGAAGCGTACGCCGTCCACTGGCCGAAATAGAATGCCATTCGCATAAGCTGCCCAGAGTCGGGGTGCATCGGCGGCCCACGCAAAGCGGTGAGGCCATCAGCAGCCGTGCCACAAACAAGAGTCTAACAGGTGTGCACCTAGGCCCATCGACTGACAGACCGGATGCTCGCAAAAAATTCCTGTCGGACCACTTGCGCTCTCTCTCTCTCTCTCTCTCTCTCTCTCTCTCTCTCTCTCTCTCTCTCTTTCCTTCTCCTCTGTTCTGCTGGGGCCCGCATCCGTCGTTCGTCGTGGTCAGACCAAACTGTAAGCAAAGCAGCGTTTAACCGGGTGAATCTCTGTGGAATACCGACGCACGTGAGAACACCTTCCAAGGCAAATTCCTGTCTGAGAATGGTTTCCGCCACGGGCTCTAAATTGCCCCAGCCTTTCTGGTGCAATTCCTTGTGTTGCATTTTACGAACTACTTTGGGAGTTATTACATCTGGTGTTGCAGAATATTGTCATATACATAACCTATCACAGATATTAAATGTACCACTGCACGGAGAGAGAGAGTTTTGCAGATGATGCGACAATATTTAAAAATTCCGAGGAATACCAACACTGCGACACTTGAACACGGAGTCTAAAAGAACATATCACGAGACACTTTTGAAACCACCCCTGAGACACTTCGCACGCTTTTAAAGGAAATGCCCTTGTCTTTGACTAAGAGCTGCTTCAGGAACTACTAAATCCAACTGAATATGTCTCTAAGTGCACTTTCAAAAAGATCGCTGTACAGTAGCTTGCTTCAATTTTGCAATGAATACCGCCAGTGATACTAAAAAAAAAAACAAAAAAAAAAGATTGCGGCACACTTGTGACACCTCTCAATCTTACTCCACAACTCTGGAACATTTACGTGCATAAACAAATTCGGTAAAGTGTTTAAAACCTCAATACTTTTGCAAATGTTGCTTTAAGCAATTTGTTTCAAATACATTCACACACAAAACGCTGCACTGTCTTCTGAGATGCACGTGGAACGAAAATACATCATGGCAAAATACACTCGGAAAAAAAAGAAATAAATCGCTAAAATAAATGACTGGAAGTACACTGCGTCCATACTCTGAGGACGATTCAGCATCACATAAAAAATATTGTTAAGTACACTACCACAGTACTTTGCTACATGAGGCCCGCAAAGTACCGACCGTCTGTTGGCGGCCGCAGCTCATCACAGAGTGAAGTGCAGATCGGAAGCAGAGTTTTTCGGCTTCATCAGCGGGCGCACGAAAACGGTAGCCGGCCAGACCAGCACCAACTTGTCATGCGAGCTCACACCATCTCACGGCACGAAATTCAAGTCAAAATCAATAATATACTCATAAATATTCTTTATTCAACCAATTTGTGGGAGACGGGGTTTCCCTACTTGGGCAGATATCATGATTGCACCCCCTACCCTTGCTCCCCATGTCTTAACAACTGTAATCACAAGGGAATGGAATGAACTGCGGTATACCAGCCACCGTTTGGGGTCCCCCACGTGTGTGTCTATCGTCAGGGCGCTGTCACGATGGTCATATCAGCCCAATGACCGAATTGCGGATCACATTACTAAATGCCACCGACCAAAGTTTCGATATTGGCCTCCATCGATCTCGCGGACCTCACACAAAGCAAGTGGTGGCATTTTATTGAACGGCAAATTCCAGACTCGCTTCCTGTCTCTGTCGCTCTCAAGAGGCCACTCCCTGCTTGTCTGTGTGAACCAACATCTGCAAATAGGAAGATGGAGGTTTTTATCTCTCCTCAGAATACTGTATTCCTATTGACTAATGCTGGAGACAAACGGAAAGCTGACCCAATTTCGATATAAGAAATTGAGTGAAATATTTCCTTTGCACTACCCTGGCAAAATAATTGTTTAACAATTCACAGGAGTCAAATAGATCTCCGAAAACGCTCACTTCCACCTTACTATGATACTTATTCATAATGAAACATATTTTCAACGTTTGAGTATCAAATGCAAACATTGCGCATTTTTAGTAATGAAATTTCCGTCACAACTAGATCGTAGCGCTAAATGTATTCGAGGTCTTGTACACGCCCTCCTCCACGAAAACGGTTCCATTAAACATATCTGGTGAAAAAAAAAGATCCTAACGTTCACACTGACTCGCGATCACGAAGTGCGCTGTCCCAGGGTAGTCCTGTCTGCGCTGGCTGGGAGAGAGAGACTCACAACCGTGTCGGCCATTCCAACCCATGCCGAACGCATGCGAGCACGCACTACAACTATAGGAAACTATAAATTGATCTATCGGAAATTTGAAGTCACGATTGGATTTTTAAAGTGCTATGGACTTTCTAAATTACTTCTCTCCGCTACATCTGGAAGGTTCTACTACGTGATGGAATAGAGACAACAGCAATTGCACTACAAGACAGAGGTCACTGTGATGTATTGAGAAGCACTAAACTCTACACTCTTAAACCACGATCCAGTCATCAGCAATAAGCCGTCGTGACTAGATGTTGGACACAGCTGATAACGCTCACACGTCCCGCTCGCTCATGTGCCAGGTCCACTAGCTGCGCGCTTGTCACCCTCGTACACCGCCAGCGCAGACGTAAGAAAGTCAGTGGACGCGCGTACGTTACAAGGATGCAACACCCCTGGCCATGGAGGGCATCCGGGAATGCTTGGAGTGGTAGGAATTCGGATGTTATCGATACATCCAGCGCAAACATCCATCATTGTGAATCTTCTGTCACGCAACACACAAACATACACTTCTGTTGCGCTCACCCAGCACACTGGTAATTTCGCTAGCCATCGCTGCTGCGGGCTCGTTCAGATAGGTAAGCGCAATGTTTGTACACGTCACAGCCTGCGCTAATCCATTACTTCCAGTTCCCGCCTTCTCGTGACCGCCCTTACAGGATGCCGCGGTGCACTGTAAAACCAGCACCTGCATCTTGGACGTATACAGTAGTTCTAAACGATTCCACCCCGATGTAGACCCACCAGTCTAAAAAATCTGCTTTACCCAATTCGAGGCAGCTGTGTTGCTGACCATATACCTCGAATTTCTCAAGCTAAATGTAGAATCCTCCCGTCTGTACGAGTTATTTTCTAAGATAAAAGAAATCAGACAATACACGCGTTTTCACGTAGGGGAAATAATGTCACTTAATATAAAAATCCTGTACAGAACTGTGGCATAGGTTATGTTTCCTCTAAGTAATCTTTCATGAGGTAGAAAAATATCTTTCCTTGTGACGTCATGCATCACTAGACTAGAATATTAAACTCATTTTTGACTCATGACGGGGAGCTAAGGTCTAGCACTGTCACAGGACTCCCCCTTAGCATCGAACTCTCTCTAAAGATAACCGAATGTCTCACCACATATTAAGTCTCGTAAGGTAACAGCACATAAAAGGTGTAAATGTAAGTTTTATACTACGTATCACTTTAATAATTTGGTAACACATCTGACTTTATTACGATGGTTGTCTCTCCCTGTATAAGTGGACGATTGGGATATCGCCAAAAGATATCACAGTAACGAAAAAAACGCCAAGTGAAGAATCATATCGATGGTCCCTTAGCTATCTCCTACACCCACCAGAAGGCGTATCACTGATATCAAATGGATAGGCAAATTAATTAAATTGATCATGAGAGTCACTTTGCATGGCGAGTAACTTTTTTTTCCGTAGTGGGATTCAAATGGGAATCCCTGGAGAGCAGACGATGTTCTTTTCGAAGAACACTATTGAGAACCGACATTTGAAGCTGACCACAGAAGGATTCTAACACCGACAACATATACTATATGATCAAAAATATCAGGATACCTGGCTGAAAATGACTTACAAGTTCGTGGAGCCCTCCATCAGTAATACTGGAATTCAATACGGCGTTGGCCCACCCTTAACCTTGATAACAGCTTCCACTGTTGCAGGCATACGTTCACGCACGTGGTGGAAGGTTTGTTGACGAATGGGAGCCCATTCTTCACGGACTGCTGTACAGAGGAGAGGTATCGATGTCGGTCGGTGAGGCCTGGCATTGAGTCGGCGTTCCAAAATATCCCAAAGATGTTCTATAGGATTCAGGTCAGGACTCTGTGCAGGCCAGTCCATTACAGGGATGTTATTGTCGCGTAACCACTCCGCCACAGGTCGTGCATTATGAGCAGGTGTTCGATCGTGGCAAAAGATGCAATTGCCATCCCCGAATAACTCTTCAACAGTGGGACGCAAGAAGGTGCTTAAAACATCAATGTAGGCCTGTGCTGTGATAGTGCCACACAGAGCAACAAGGAGTGCAAGCCCCTTCCGTGGAAAACACGACCACATCACAACAACACCGCCTCTGAATTTTACTGTTGGCACTACATACGCTGGCAGATGACGTTCACCGGGCATTCACCATACCCACACTCTGTCATCGGATCGCCACTTTGTGTACCGTGATTCGTCACTCCACACAACGTTTTTCCACTGTTCAGTCGTCCAATGTTTACGCTCCTTGCACTAAGCGAGGTGTCGTTTGGCATTTACGGACGTGATGTGTGGTTTATGAGCAGCCGCTCGACCATGAAATCCGTTTTCTCACCTCCCGCCTAACTGTCATAGTAGCTGCAGTGGATCCTGATGCAGTTTGGAATTCCTGTGTGTTGGTGTGGAAAGATGTCTGCCTATTACACATTACGACCCTCTTCAACTGTCGGCGGTCTCTGTCAGTCAACAGACGAGGTTGGCCTTTACGCTTTTGTGCCCTAGTGTCCCTTCACGTTTCCACTGCACTGTCATATCGGAAACAGTGGACTTAGAGATGTTTAGGAGTGTTTAAATCTCGCATACAGACGCATGACACAAGTGACACCCCAACCTGACCACGTTCGAAGTCCGTGAGTTGCGCGGAGCGCCCCATTCTGCTCTCTGACGATGTCTAATGACTACGGAGGTCGCGCCCCATTCAGCTCTCTGACGATGTCTAATGACTACTGAGGTCGCTGATATGGAGTAGCTAGCAACAGGTGGCACATGCACTTAATATGAAAAACGTATGTTTTAGGATATGTCCGGATACTTTTGATCACATAGTGTACATTACGTCTGAGGACCGCGCTATTAAAACACGATCACAACGACTACGTTACCGTCAACCTGCATAAAAAGTGGTCTGGGTTCTACAGGTGCACACAAAAGTCGCTGATACTGTGACGCTTTCTGGCAGAAATGCTGTCTGCAATTTGGAAATAAGTATCTGCATTCAACGACATACTGTATTTGCGTTGCATCCTACGGAGACGTCTTTTAATAATTACAGCCACTGGTGAATAGTATTCGTGCCACTCTCATATCTCGAAACGAATCACCTTTTTGAACCTATCTGCTACAGCAAACCTCCAACGTGGTTTTAGGCAGTTCCTCTGCATCTTGTAACTGTTCCTTAGTCTCTGCAGCTTCGTCCATGTGATCGTCAGAATTTAAGTCAGAACTGAATGGAAGTCGGAGAGCGCTGTATCCACCACCTTCAGCAACCCGTGTAGAAACAGGTTGTGCTAAGTTAATGCACCAGGACTGTCTTTTGACTACTTGGTGGAAATGGGAATACGTTGTCATAGCTCCGTCAACAGTGTACGATGTGTAAAGTCAGAGCTAGAATGAAGCTTTCTCCTCCAACACGAGGTAGTATAAAAGGCAGTACAAACAGTTATGGTGGTGTTTCTCATTGGAAAAATTAGAAAGACTCCACATCATACAGGAACTGGACGAAGGACGAGGATTTTGCTACTCTATTTGCAATGTGTTTCAAAACTACATACAGGTACTGCAGTCTGAAGGAAATCTGCGTACCTTAGGGTGCATTCACGTCTGTCACCCAAACATTCTATCATCGTTAGTTTGGACTGTCCAAAAGAGAAAAACTACGAACTATAAAAGCTCCGCTAACTTCATCAGACAGAGAACTCAATTTACAGCACCTCTCTCTTCCGATATATCGAAAATAAATACCGTCTGCGTACTGGCATTTGAGAATATGTGACGATCCTGTTAAGTATACAGGTATTGATCCATTGGAGGAGGTGGCCAATGACAGAAGTCGCTTGCACAGACCAGTGTAAAGCTTCATCGCCTGTACCATAGGAAGACCACACCCCACAGGCTATCAGTCACAACATGGGTTTTTATACATGATGGTGCTCCAGACGGACAGAGTTTGAAGCATTTTACATAAATCCACTGCGCTATCAATTTCAAAGTATAGTTCAACTGTCTGCGGTCAGTACCAAGAAGGAGTTGGTAAGAGAGAACATAAACACTTGCACTCCTAAGGCTACACAGTTCTGTACTTAAAACACGCTATAATGTTAGATCGTTGTGGTTTCCGACCTATTAGTCGTGCGGAATGCAACGCTGTTACTATTCCAATGTAAGAAATATATTTTTCGATATCGAAATTGCGTCAGCTTTCCGTTTGTCTTTAGAATTAAACAAATAGAAGTACAGTACTCTGAGGAGAGATGGATAACCCATCTTGCTGTTTGGAGATGTTGGTTCACACAACAACAGAAAAGCAAGGTGTGGCGTCTTGAGAGCGACAGAGACAGGAAGCAAATATGGAATTTGCCGATCAAAAGAATTTTGCCACTTTATGCTTTGTTTTGGACCTGTGAGATAAAAGGAGACCGATATCCGGTCTGTGGTAGGCGGTATTTAGTAATGTGAACTGTAATTATGGCCAGCCGGAGTGGCCGAGCGTTTCTAGGCGCTACAGTCTGGAACCGCGTGACCGCTACGGTCGCAGGTTCGAATCCTGCCTCGAGCATGGATGTGTGTGGCGTCCTTAGGCTATTTAGGTTTAAGTAGTTCTAATTTCTAGGGGACTGATGACCACAGCAATTAAGTCCCGTAGTGCTCAGAGCAATTTGAACCATTTTTTTTTGTAATTAGGAAACCGCGTGGGATTAACCGAGCGGTCTAAGGCGCTGCAGTCATGGACTATGCAGCTGGTTCCGGCGGAGGTTCGAGTCCTCCCTCGGGCATGGATGTATGTGTGTTTGTCGGTTGGTTTGTGGGATTAAAGGGACTAGATGTGTGTTTGTCCTTAGGATAATATAGGTTAAGTAGTGTGTAAGCGTAGAGACTGATGACCTTAGCAGTTAAGTACGCTAAGGTTTCACACATATTTGAACATTTTTTGTAAGTAGAACATTAGAATGTTTTGACCTTCGTGGTCGCGCCCTGACAATACACCCTCACACACCAGACCCCGAATGGTGGCTACTATACCGCAGTTCATTCCATTCCCTTGTGTTTACAGTTTTTATCTCATGAGAAGCATGGGTGGGGGTGCAGTCAAGATGCCTACCCAAGTGTCGGAGCCCCTGTCTCCCACAAACTGGTTACAGAAAGAATATTTATTAATATATTATTTACTTTGATTTGAATTTCGTGTGTGAGTGTATTTGAAACAAATTGTCTAAAGCAACATTTCCAAAGGTACTGAGGTGTTAAAAACACTTTTCCTAATCTGTTTATGCCCACAAATATTGTGACTGAGATGTTTCACAAATGTGCCGCGATTTTTTTTAAAGCCAGTGGCGGTGTTTCTCGAAAAATTGAAGCAAACCACTGTGCAGTGTTCTTTTTGAAAGTGCATTTAGAGACACATGCAACTGGATTTAGTAACTCCTGAAGCAGCTCATGCTCCAAGACTAGGATATGTGCCACAAAAGTTTTCAAGGTGTCTCAGGTGCAGTTTCACAAGTGTGTTCTCATCTTTTCTCTTAGAGTCCGTTTTCAGGTGTGGCGGAATGCCTCAGAATAGTTTCAATATTCTTGTGTCATCTGCAAATCTCTCTTTTTGTGCAGTAGTACATTTAATTCCTGTGACATCTTCAGTTTATACAGGGTGGTCCATTGATCGTGACCGGGCCAAATATCTCACGAAATAAGCGTCAAACGAAAAAACTACAAAGAACGAAACTTGTCTAGCTTGAAGGGGGTAACCACATGGCGCTGTGGTTGTCCCGCTAGATTGCACTGCCATAGGTCAAACGGATAGAGAAGCTATGCAAATAATAGAACACCCTAACAGCATGCACAGGGAATGGTTACATGTTACCAAAGGCCTGGCAGCTTTGAGCCCAATCCTACCGACAACTCGTTTTCGCGATCCAGTAGCCCCACTTGACCCGGGTTCAACAGTAAACACGTGCAGCCACAAGAGAACTGCCGAGCCACATCAACGTCTCGATTCTGGAAAATACTACCCATAGCGTAGATACAAGCCGCCGATTCGCTGTTGCCTTCCAGCCATCTGCCAGAATGGTTCGGGCAATAGCCTACCACACAGCCAATCCTCCACAGCAATGTTTACGTCTAATTTTCCAAAATAGACAATATATCACGGTGGATCATCACCAGAATGCAGCAGTTAATTGTCCTCAGGAGGATCGCTGCAAAGACGGTCAAAATTTCGTATTTGAAGTGTTCTTAGTCTTTCATAATCATGCAGTCAAATGTCCAAAGCGATTTCATTGTAACTGAAATGTTAAGTTTTTCTTGTGGCAGGTGGAAATTTATGCAATTATTTAAGGAACTTCGTCTTCAAGCAACTTTGTGGTGCAGAGATAAGAGATAACTTGAATACTTTGTGAAAACTGAAAATTTACGCCAGGCCTCGACCCCAAGTCCTGATTTGCTGATTGTCGTGACCGGTACAGCGTACCCTTCCTCGCGTTACAAGCCACCTTATAATCACCGAAGTCCTCCTCGTCAGTGTAGCCACATGGCTAAATTAATTCTTCTTTCTAAGGCTGTCCTTCGTTGAACATGTTACTTCTTGAATTAGTCAGATATAAATGCAAAAAAGTACAAAGAATTTTGTCTTGAGGTTAACGTAAGTGAGAAAAAAAACTTAAATTCCGTGAGGAGGTGATATCCTGATAAATGTATTTAAAATACCATACTTCTGGTCAAGACTGTACTCGTAGCTTAGTCTTTGAAGATTTAGTGCTGTGTGTTGTTCATTTCGCCTGACATTTGAGCATCGCCGAAGCAGTATATTTGATATTTGTTACAGGGCTTTATGTAGTAGATAAGGTACCGCTTATGAACTTTTGGACGATCTTGCTATGTCGTTTATTAGGCTTTGAATTTTGTGTTAATATTTCAGTGCAGGTTGTAAAAATACAAGGGGCGCACAAGAATAATAAAACACCGAAAATACAACACAGTGCCATGCCTAATACCGATTAGGAAAACCATTGGCATTCAAAACTATCCAGTCGCCTCGGAATGGATAAATGTAGGTAATGCAAGGTTTTGAAGGGAACTTTTACCATTCCTCCTGCAAAATACTTGCAAGTTCAGGTAACGATAGTGAAGTTGGATGTCAATCCCACACCTTTCTTGCCGAAGGAGACCACAAAGCGTCAATGACATTGATATCTGGTGACTCTCGTGGCCAGGGAGATGCGAAAAATCAGCCACGTGCTCACAAGAACAGTCCTGAACGATGCGAGCTGTGTGAGCGGGCGCCCTGTCGTGTTAGAACATAGCATTACCATTAGGCAGCAAATATTTTACCATGGGATGGACCTGATCAGCCAAAATGATCCTTGGCAGTAATGCCACCTTTCTGAGTACTCATGATACCCATGGAATACCACTATATGGCTGCCCATATTGTTACCGAATATCCGCCATGTTTCACTCTTGGGACGTAAATTCGTCAATATTCGGGAACAGTGTGGAACACGATTCATCCGGTCAAATTACAATATTCGATTGCCCCATAGTCCAGGTTATATAGTTTCGCCCCCACGTCTTCCAGTTACGGGAATTTGCATCATTGACGAGAGGCTTTGGAATTTCAGCTCGTCCTGTAATTCTCTGCTTACGGAACTCCTTGTTGTTTTGGCGCTGACATGGTTCGCGAGTGCGATATTCTGTTCTGTATTGACCTCTGTAGTTGCAGTACTCTTAAATCGGGTGGCAGTCACTCAACACACACTTTCTTCCACGTTGTGACCTAGTGGATGAAGGTATTCCGCTTCCCCTCCATGCGGTATAAATCTTCGATGTACCTTGGCTAGAGGAGCACCCACCATACGAGCATTAACCATTTTCCATGTTTCGAATTCACTTAGTTCCGACATATGCTGCACTCACAGTTACACAGAACACTGTTCTGCCCATGCCTGACACTGGTAGCATATTGAAGAAATTGCACAGGAGCATTTCGTAGGCAAATACAGCAAAGGAACCTGCAGGCTTGGCTAGCATCTGCATTAATATTCAAGGATACATTTCTTGTGAAATTTTCATATTTTTGTACAATCCTTGTAGGTAAAAGCCTCCACACTAGAGCGCATGTGTTGTCAAATATTAATGAGGCTTAATTCCTGCGTTTAAGTTTAAATTTCCTACCTGTAGTTGCAGATTAGTGCCTCATCTCTTCGGCATAGGGCATAATTAAGGGAGGATGTAACGGAAAATGTAAACATTTATTTAAAAAACCATTACAGCCATATTTATTACTGGACAAATCTAAAATTTTGCATTTGTAAAGCAAATAAGCTTTGTTTTGAGGGAAAAATATAATAAAATATGCATGATGAATATTTTGCCAGAAATTTGAATTTTTAATTTTTTTTCTTTTTTATAAAATGCCGTAACTCAAATTATAAGCATGCAATTAATCTGAAAATTTTATTGTAGTGTCCTGGGAGGGTTATAAGACCACTGAACTACAGTTATTAATTTATGGTACAAACTGTGTCAGTAACAGAGTTTTTAATTTTTCACATCCTAAATTAACTTTTTTTTCTACATACAATCATCTAAAAATCAGAATGTAATTGCGCGATCTCGTTCGTTTTAGTACCAGGGACCCAGTTGCGAACAGTTTCTGAAAATTTCATAGCATGAGTGCATTTACTTTTCAAGAAAAGGCTTCTAATAACGTAAAAGATGTAAAACAGAGAAAATGAGGTTCAAAGGTTTTTTCTCGTACTTCTACATGTAATGTGCTTACCTGAATTTTAAAATCCTCCATACTGATACTCCTCATCCTCTAGGTTTCTCTTCTCTCCTCTCCGATTCTGCCTGGCCTGTATTTGCTGGTAAGACAGTGATCTGTTAGCCTTTTTAACCCTGCTCTCGTCGATGGTATAAAATGCTTTCGTTGTAAACACACCAGGATCTACACTAACTCTCTTCAGCACTTCAATTTTGCCATTATTTCCATTATTGTAACATAAAACTGCATCATAGACACCTATTTTGAGTACTTCAAGTCCACAGAATGGCTTTTTTGAGCACCTAATCCAAATTAAATTATTGAGACTTTCATCTGCATTTTGTGTCTTTCCATGAAGACACTTCCTCAATAAATCAAGGTTTGCAAGAAACCTGAATGTGGGCTTAATTGCATTCACAACAAGTTCTGGTAATGAGTGTTTATGTGAATACGTCTCATTTCTGTTGAACTTGCAGCAATCGTCTAATCCCCTTTCGGACATAGGGTGTGCATTGGTGTTTTGTCAGTGGCTAAATTGTGGAAAAAAATTTCCCACACAGCACGCCTCATTGCCTCTAAATTATGTGTGTTTTTCCTGATAGCTCTCCCATAAAATAACCGAATAGAATCAATTTCTTTCAGAGTAAGCCTGCCTTTTACTCCTAGTGGTTTTCCAGCCTGAAGTGTTTCAACTTTCATCTCTTTCAGCAAGCGACGAAACCTGGCATAAGCCTCTTTTGGATGTGGCCAACACATTCCATCTTTTCTATTGTTGTATTGTACGGATTTTTATCTGTTACAGCTTTGAACGAAGAGGAGCCCCATCGCCAAGGTATTTAATATATCTAACATCATACTGGTTCTAATATCTGGAGAACATCCTCACAACAGCAGCAGCCTCCATGCCACCACTTGAGCCACTATAACTTTTAGAGCATGCTATTGCATGCTTTTTTTCCATAGTTTCTCACTGTCTGCATTGTTGGACATTTTCCTTGTTGTACACTGGTGACAGTATTTAGATATAATTTCTACATCTAAAACATTACCTGAGTCAGTACCAACGACAGATGCAACTCCACACAGAGATGTGTGACCCCTTTTCATCCACGTCCCATCTACAGACGTACACAGGTCAGTAACATTTGTAGGAGATTCTGTCATGAATATCTACCCTAGGATCTATTTCTTTTTGGTTTATTTCCACCTACTAATATGTGTTAGTATTTTCAAAACGTAGATAAACCACATGCAAGACATCTTTCAGGCAAAAATATAGATGTCAGCCAGAGATATAGATGTTAGCCAAAGATATAGAAAGAAAATGGGCTTCACACTGACAAAAATTCTGCAGAAGCTGGCAGTTTCCCCAAATGTCGGGAAAGGTGGGAGTGGTCGCCAGTGCAGAGTTAATCAGTTTAACTATTTAAAAGCATTTCTAAAGCTGCTATCACGATAAAACTCACACACAACATAGATTAAACTGTGTAGATCAAGAAAATAATGTTTTTGAAAAATTGATTTTTTGGACCAAAATCCATTACATCTCCCCCTGAACACGCAAAGTGTGATGATTGAGGGATGTCCTATGAGGTCTCCTACGATGGAGTAATTGGTCCTTGGAGTGTGATTATATGTACATCTGCTACCTGCAGAAGTCGTTTAAGAATAAAATACTGATGTCCGTAGTTATCCTGTCGAAATTATAAATTCCTTGTCTTCATGACAGTCTGCGTGCAGATAGTACTGTAGAAATTGGAAGATGTCCACAGGTTCAAAATTTTGTTTCTGGAGGTTAATATTGAATCGTTTCGGAGTAAGATGGATGTCTTTTGAGGTAACTCTGCTAGATAGGCCTGCACTTTACAGTTTGTCCTAACTGATCTTGAAGTACGACGGTGTATCTTTCTTTTAATTTTATGTCCAGTTGATCATTTTAAGGGTACACTTGGCTCTATCCGTCTCTAATTTATAAGTTTCTATACCATTGTACTGTTACAGCGTGTACATTCCTTATCAAGTAGGGATGACAGCAGACATCAAAATAAGTCAGACACGCCACCGTAGACACAAAGCCAGGACTCACCACAGTGGTACAGGTACGTATGCCTACTAAATATGTAGACGATAAAAGGATTGAAAAAATGTGTGATGAGATGCACTAACTACATTAATGGAAACAAAAATGTAATTGTAATTGGGGGGACTGGAATACGATAGCAGGAAAAAGCAGAGAAGGAAAAATGGTAGAAGAAGAAAGAACGGAAAGGAAGCCACCTGGCAATATTTAACACAGAGCGCAAAGTAATCATTGCTTACGCTTGGTTTAAGAATGATTAAACGAAGTTGAATACGTGGAAGAGACTTGGAAACATCAGAAGATTTCAGATAGATAATATACTCGCAAAACACATATTTGAAAGGAGATTTGAAACTGCAAAACAATGTCAGGGGCAGATAAGAACACTGACGATAGGTTATTGGCTATGAACTGCAAATTCAAATTGAAAAAGCGGTAGAAAGGGGGGAAATTAAGGAGAAGGGACCTGCGTTAATTGAAAGAGTCACGAATTGTTAAAGATTTCAGTGGAATTATTAGGCAACTACTGACTGGAACAGGGGAAAGGAACACAATAGAGGATCAGTGGCTATGTTTGAGAGATCAAAGAGAAAAAGTCATCAGACGATCAAATATGCGAAAAAACATGGAATTGTGGAGATACTTGAATAATAAACGATATACTGATTTTAAATGACGAACGAAGAAGGTATAAATGCAGTAAATTACTTAGGGATAAAATAATTCTAGGGTCTACCAAATGAGATAGTCAGCAAGTGTGTAATAGCAAAGCAGGAATATCTAAAGAATAAATGAAAAGTTATGGTAGCATGCATGAATATGGCAAAGCTAGACGTCGCTTATAGGAAAATTAGAGATAGCATTGGAGCAAGAAGCAGCAGCTGTGCAAATACGCTACTGGCCATTAAAATTGCTACACCAAGAAGAAATGCAGATGATAAACGGGTATTCATTAGACAAATGTATTATACTAGAACTGCTATGTGAATACATTTTCACGCAATTTGGGTGCATAGATCCTGAGAAGTCAGTACCCAGAACAACCAACTCTGGCCGTAATAACGGCCTTGATACGCCTGGGCATTGAGTCAAACAGAGCTTGGATGGCGTGTACAGCTATAATTCATCAAGAGTAGTGACTGGCGTATTGTGACGAGCCCGTTGCTCGGCCACCATTAACCAGACGTTTTCAATTGGTGAGAGATCTGGAGAATATGCTGGCCAGGGTAGCAGTCGAACATTTTCTGTATTCAGAAAGGCCCGTTCAGGACCTGCAACATGCGGTCGTGCATTATCCTGCTGAAATGTATGGTTTCACAGCGATCGAATGAAGGGTAGAGCCACGGGTCCTAACACGATTGAAATGTAACGTCCGCTGTTCAAAGTTCCGTCAATGCGAACAAGAGGTGACCGAGACGTGTAACCAATGGCACCCCATACCATCACGCCGGGTGATACGCCAGTATGGCGGCGACGAATACACGCTTCCAATGTGCGTTCACCGCGATGTCGCCAAACACGGATGCGACCATCATGATGCTGTAAACAGAACCTGGATTCATCCGAATGAATGACGTTTTGCCATTCGTGCACCCAGGATCGTGGTTGAGTACACCATCGCAGGCACTCCTGTCTGTGATACAGCGTCAAGGGTAACCGCAGCCATGGTCTCCGAGCTGATAGTCCATGCTGCTGCAAACGTCGTCGAACTGTTCTTGCCGGTGGTTGTTGTCTTGCAAACGTCCCCATCTGCTGACTCAGGGATCGAGACGTGGCTGCACGATCCGTTACAACCATGCGGATAAGATGTCTGTCATCTCGACTGCTAGTGAGACGAGGCGGTTGGGATCCAGCACGGCGTTCCGTATTACCCTCCTGAACCCACCGATTCCATATTCTGTTAACAGTCATTGGATCTCGACCAACGCGAGCAGCAATGTCGCGATACGATAAACCGCAATCGCGATAGGCTACAATCCGACCTTTACAAAGTCGGAAACGTGATGGTACGCACTTCTCCTCCTTACACGAGGCATCACAACAACGTTTCACCAGGCAACGCCGGTCAACTGCTGTTTGCGTATAAGAAATCGGTTGGAAACTCTCCTCACGTCAGCACGTTGTAGGTGTCGCCAGCGGCGTCAACCTTGTGTGAATGCTCTGAAAAGCTAATCATTTGCATATCACAGCATCTTCTTCCTGTCGGTTAAACTTCGCGTCTGTAGCACGTCATCTTCGTGGTGTAGCAATTTTAATGGCCAGTAGTGTATTAAGAACTTAAATGGCGAGCGAGTACTAAACGAAGATATGAAAGCTGGATGGTGGAAGGATGTATAAAAGAGCTATACATAGGAAACGGACTTAAAAACAGTATTATGGAAAACGTAGAGGAAGAAGATGAAAAGAACGTGGTACGTGTGATATTGTGACATGAATTTGTTTGAGCACTGAAAGATATAAGTCGAAACTAGGCACCTAAAGTGGATGATATTCCATGAGAATTCTTTGGCTCTTTGGGTTACCCAGCAATGACAAAGTATTTCACTTGTATAAATAGCTATTCAACATGTCAAAATAAATAAATAAGAAATGTATTCCAGATACACGAGACAGGCGAAATAGAGTACAACATCAAGCAGAATATACCAAAAGCAATTCCAAAGAAGGCAGATAGCTGACAGATATATTAGCGAATCACCAGGTTAATAAGTTATAGATGCCAAATACTAACAAAAATTATTTACAGAAGAACGGAAGATATGAAGAAGCATACCTCCGGTAGCCTTATGGCTACCAAAGAAATGTAGGTACGCGTGAGGCGGAACTAACGCTACGACTATTCTCAGAAAATAGACTGAAGAATGGCTGACATACGTTTATAGTGTATATATCTATAGAGAAAAGTCTGACACTGTTGACTGGAACACATTTGTTTGAGATTCTGTAGGTATCTGAGGTAAAATATACGAAGTTAAAGATTATCTGCAACTTGTACAGAAGCCAGACCCTAGTTAAGAGAACCAAAGGACAGGGAAAGATAAGAAGTAGTTGAGAAGGGAATGAGACAATGTTGTAGCCTCTCCCTCACGTTGTTCGGTTTGTGCACCGAGCAAAGAAAAAAGTAAACCAAGGAGAAATTTGGAAAGGGAATTACTCTTTAGGGAGAAGAAAAAAGAACTTTATATTTTGTAACAAAAAATTTATAAAATGAGTTGAACTGACTTGAATAGTATCTTGATAAGGCTTTAAAAGATGAAAATCAACAAATGTGAAACACGGATAATGTAACGTAGTTGTTTTGAATGACACATACACATTACTCTAGTGTAATATTCCACAATATTTATTATTTTACAAACAAAATCGGTTTGTAAAATTATAAATATTGTAGAATATTACGCCAATCCATGTGTCCTTCATTCATAATATATAAAATATTCGACCAAGAGCCGACGAAACAGTCAGTCAGTGGAATGCAGTTGGATTAAATTAGGTGATGCTGACAGAATTAGATTTGAAATCGAGACACTGAAATTTGTAGACGAGTTTTGCTATTTGAGGATCAAAATAACTGATGATGATGGAAATAAAGAGGATATAAAATGCGGTCTTACAATAGCAAGAAGCAATTTTTTGAAAAAAAGAAGTAAATAACATATAAAACAACCTCAATGTTAGGAAGTTTTTCTTGAAAATATCTGCCTGGTTTGTAGCCCTACACAGCAGGGAAACGTGAACGATTGATTAACAGTACAAACAAGAAGGATATAAAATCTTTATAAATGTGATCAGACGGTATAGTGCTGACACTTAGCTCAGTAGCTCAGATAAGTAATGAACAGATACTGAATCGAATCGGGGATGATGGAAATGTAAGGCACAAGTCGACAAAAAGAAAGGGTCGGTTGATGGCACACATCCTGAAGTATCAAGGAATAGTCAGTTTGATAATGGGAGAAAGTGTGAGGAATTAAAATTGTAAAGTGAGACCAAGGCGTAACAATAATAAGCAGGGACAAATGGATTTATGTTGCAATAGTTATGAAGACAAAAAGAGACATGCAAAAGATACACTAGCGTAGAGACATGCAGTAAGCCAATCTTCGAACTAAAAAGCGCATCAGCACCACACGACGGGATGAAACTACGCTGTGCCCCGTGCTTTGTTCTGTAAATCGAGCAAACATCCCTCCTATTTTCTGAAATATTTTCTCTACAAACATTAACGGGTGGTAAAACACCGTACTTCTTTCTTTAAAGGGCATCAGAATAACTCCAGGAGATATTCCATTTAAAAACTGAAAAAGGCTGCATTCGTTTCGGTATCTTAATAGGAAAAACAGTTACGAGTTTACCTTTATCCACAAAGCAAAATATTATCCCCTATCCGTACTGCTGTACCTCGGATATCTTGCTTAAATTTCATAAAGCGATTATGAAACACAACAGATGCCCTGCCTGTATTTTTCCGTGGATCGAGAACATATAATCTGATTTGCACAGTTGGTTTCAAACGTAGAGGAGCTTATGGTTTTAAGGCGCAAGATTAATCATTCCGAGAAGCTCAGAAGTCTTGGAATCAGTACAGTACGTAATATGAAGTTACATACACCACGTCCCTAAGTGCTGGCTTCAGCAATTGACATCGACACAGAGCGTTCCGTTTTGAAATCTTTCGTCTAAACGCGGAACTTTTAGAAAATTTAGATATAGTCGCTGTAGTAAACCAGCGGAAAATAAAAAAAAGGCGATATTTTAAAATGGAGAGATGTCATCCAGAATTTGCTGGTTGCAGTTTTATGGGATTCACCGAGTAGATATTGGTGACATACGCTTGCTGAAAAACGTTCTCGTGTATTACATTGCTACATTTTTCATCCTCTATAAAACTTTTTCTCAGTGTTTGAGTAATACTTCGACATTTTTCCCTACATCCTACGGTTATCTCGTGTGTGTTCGTGGGTGTCTTAAGGCAATTCCAAAACAAAGCCAACAGTATATTGTAAAGTCCATACTGTGGATATACACTACATAAAGGCTATTGAAAAATACATTTGATATTATAAATAATAGTTAAATAGATGAACTCCATAACTGCAGAAAAAATTCCGTATTGTTTAATAATACATAAACCAAGTTCTCTATGTGTTTTGTTACACAGCTATACACAATTAACTGACACAAGCACATGAATATTTGTTCATTGGAACACTCACACCAACGTACATCTTGTTCAGTCAACGAACATCCTGAGACGAAGGCAGTGACGACGTCATTGCCCAGTCTATGGTGGTCCCTATCCTTGTGTGTAGTTTACTTGTGGGTGGCTGATTCCAGGCCGGTGGCAGCCCTCTTCCGACTGTTACTAACGTGAGTTCTGGCCTCCAGAGATGATGCCATCAGACTTGATGATGAACTGCTGGTTGTAGAAATCCTGAAGACTTGGCTCAGCTGATGATGAACTCCGCTGAATCACAATGAACTGTGCTCTGACTCGTTGAGACACGAGTCATAAAGAGGCGTGGATTACTGCATAGAATCTGCGCTATTGTTTATGCTGCAGGCGATAACGGGCCCCACTCGTTGGTTTGTTGTCGTCGTTGCCAGAAACTGTTGCACTTAATGTGGCCAAATACTACGGTTGCAGCTGGTGGTTCTGGGGAAAACAGTTCAAGTTCTAGCCGCTTTTGTTCCCGCGTGGATACAGGCACGTTGAAATGCTGCTACAACAAAAGGATGGACTATCCAGCAGGGATATGGACGTGGAACACAACGTCAACCAATCTAAAATACGTGGTATACACTTAGGTGACAAAGGTCACGGGATACCACCTAATATCGTGCTGAACCTCCTTTTACCCCACGTAGTGTAGCAACTCGACGTGGGATAGATACAAGAAGTCGTTGGATGTCCCCTGTAGAAATGTTACACCATCCAGCCGCTATAACTATCCTTAATTGTTAAAGTGTTAACGGTGCTGCATCTTGTTCACGAACCGATTTCTGGATTATGTCCCATAAATGTTCGACTATGGAGCCACCACCAGCTTGCACAGTCCTTTGCTGACAATTTAAGTCCATGGCTTTTTGGGGTCTTCGCCACACTCGAACCCTACCATCAGCTCTTACCAACTGATACCGGGAATCATCTGACCAGGCCACGGTTCTCCATTCGTCTAGGGTCCAACCGATACGGCCACGAGCCCAGGTGAGGGGCTGAGGACTATATCGTGCTGTTGGCAAAGGCCCTCGCGTCGGTCATCTGCTGCCATAGTCCATTAACGCGAAATTTCGCCACACTGTCCAAACGTACATCCCATACCGATTTTCGCGATTGTTTCAGGCGGTGTTGCTTGTATCTTAGCACTGAAAATTCTACGGGAGCGCCACTGCTCTTGGTCGCTACGTGAAGGCCATCGGCCAATGCGTTTCTGTTCCGAGAGGTAATGCCTGAAATTTTAATACTGAATTCTCTAACGATTTCCGAAATGGCAGGTCCCATGCGTCTAGCTACAACTATCATTCCGCGTTCGAAGCCCGTTAATTCCTGTCGTGCTGCCTTAAATCACGTCGTAAACCTTTTCATGTGAGTCACCTGAATACACATAATAGTTCCGCGAATGCACAGTTCTTTTATACCTTGTGTACGCGATACTAGCGTCATTTGCATATGTGCGTATCTCTATCCCATGACTTTTGTCACCTCAATGTATGAGCATAAGGAGTGCCAAATGTTGACTGCCAGGGTGCCTGCAACGAAACTGTATAGTCACTGCCAGTTATCGGCCATGAGAGAGACATGGAGTTTAACCGAGTAATCCCTTAAAAATTGAGAGCTGCTCAATGGGAAAATAAAGAGATGTAACAGAAAAAAAATTATATCGAAAAAGAATATCGGGGTTTAAATCCGTGTCGCGAATTCGGTCAACAGATGCAAATCACAAGCCCAAAGTAGGGAATGTAATAGTTCATGTCTTCAGCAAAGGAATAATTCCAACGTTTGCCTGATGTAATTTAGAAAAACTTAAATCTGTTGCTGGACGGGGACTGGAACCGCTGTCCTCACGAATGTTAAGTATGTTAATACTGTACCACATCTCCTCGCGACCAGAAAAGGAACATGGCTGGAGTGCACAGCCAATGAATTGGCGGGATTCAGTTCTTGTTCTTGTGATAAGAAACGACATGGAATTAGAACAATCTACGACGGACGACACTGAAGCCAAATGAAAAAATATCAGCATGGACAGAGATGTAGTTGATCCCAATGATTTTTGTTTCCGTAATATTGGTACATGTTGCTCAGTACTGTAACGTCATATGTCAACTTTGCCAGCAGAACTCTTGTATAAGTACTCCACTTATAAATGTCTCGTTAAAATGGATAGACTACAATACTAAGTCGTCGTAAAAAAAGAGGAGTTTCATCGACGAAAGAAGTGCATCAGTAGTGTTTGAGGGACTATAAGGGACTGTCTCTTCCATTTGATAAATGGGCAACTGAACTCAAATGCGTCGTACTTGTCTTGAAGATGAAGCGCATGAAGAGCACCTCACCACCGCAGGTGATAATGTCGAGAAGTTCCACAGTATATTATTGTATGAACGGCAATAGACTAGTTTGTAGTAGTTGAGGTCACAAGTGCAGTCAACAAAACAAAACTGGTTCGCCCAGTTAACGGATGCAGTATGGAGGGGTATGTGGTCAGCATACCGCTCTCCCGGCCGTTGCGTAGACTTCCCATACCGTGGAGCCGCTGCTACTCGGTCAGGTAGCTCCTGAGTTAACGTTAACAGGTTGAGTACTTCCTAAAAAAGTACTCCGACAAAGAAAAATAATTGGAAGTACCGCGAATCGAACCCTGGTCCTCCGCATGGGAGCCATCTTCACTGACTACTTTTTCTGTTGATCTCATCTTGTTCGTTATTGTTTGTTATATTTGTTTTGGGCGGATGCATCATGATACCATTTCAAGTCCATGGTTGATCCATGTACTCAGTTTCTTTGTTATTACAGAGCGCATGTACCCCTCCGACCGATCGCGCTGAGCTACTGTGCCGGCTACACTCAGCTACGGAGGCGGACTCGAAACAGATATGCAGGTACGACATTGGTTCAAATGGCTCTGAGCACTATGGGACTTAACTTCTAAGGTCATCAGTCCCCTAGAACTTAGAACTGCTTAAACCTAACTAGCCCAAGGACGTCACACACATCCATGCCCGAAGCGGTATTCGAACCCGCGACCGTAGCGGTCACGCGGTTCCAGACTGTAGCGCCTAGAACCGCTTGGCCACCCCACCCGGCAGGTACGACATTGCACGATCTTTCAGTTGACAGGACAAGCACTGAATATTGGTTTCCTACGGAAGCGTATGGTTTATTTCCCCCTTATTTTCAAGGTAAAATAGAACGCAGTTACGGCGGTAGTCTGTAGGAATGAAACTACAGATGCCAGACGACGGAATGTACTATGCTTTGTCGTACTGAAATTACAATTTAATTTGAGAAAATGAGTATTTATGTTGTGATCTGACATTATTTTCAATTTACCCAAAAGATACTATCATTATTGAAAATGATTTCAAAAATGGAAGAAATGTGCCTGTTACGGAAGAGTTTGCTAATGTGAGATAGGTAGATTCTGGCTAAAGTAAGAGCTCAGCTCTGTTGGGATGTATCAGAATTTAATTCTCACAGCGCTTGAGGCATTGAGCAATTACAGTAAGACAATTACGAAGCCGGTTATTCTCGAGAAGCTACGTTGGGCTTATGTGCCTGTAGGGCTATAATATCTGAAGCTGTATAGCTGTTGGAACAATATTCATATGATTATATTCTTCACAAAGTACTCTTCCATTCGCTGTCATGAACTGTCCGTCAAATCGAATAGCGTAACTATGAGGCTAGCTTTCTAGTGTAAGATGGCTTATTCGTAATATGCAACACCATGCGTATCCTAAACGCGACAACAGTGCATGTTAGGACACGTTATCTCATAGTAGGGAAGATTCATCTTACCATCCTGGTAGCTGGTTTTAGACTAATATTTTTACTAAGTGGTTTGAGAATTTTGTGAACTTTGTGAAGCCATCTGGTGATGATCCTGATGTGCTAATACTTGATGGTCATCGTACCACATTTTTGTGACAGACAAAACAAGAGAAAATCTTGTCCACATCATCATGCAAATACCACAGGTCAGGCAGCAACATTATTTTTGATTAAAGGTTATTTGGATCGGTCTACTTGAGAGAAATGACTACTGAAAATGTTACAAACGGACTCTGGGACTGGAACTATTTCCATGTAACAGGCATATACACTGAGACAGACTAATGTGACGACCGCCTATGTTCGACTCAAATATGCAAAACAATTCACAGATAGCAGGTGGCAGCAGTAGCAGTGAAGGGTATATAAAACGTGCCGGGAGGACGTGAGAAACAGTGTAATCGTTGCAATGTGGAAACGGAGCAATTTGTCTGACGTGCAAAAGAGCATGATCATTGGCTTTCGGGCTAAGGGTGGAAGCATTTCCGAAACGGATGAGCTTTTAAACAGTTCGCATGCGGCCAGGGTTATAATATACCGTCCATTGCAAAATTACGAAATCCAAAACCGGAATCGAGGCCATAGGTAACAGCGGTGAATGACGACTGCGGAGATGTGTACGGGCGAACAGACCTGCAACTGCTCAGCAACTGACCGCCCAGATGAACCAGCGGGCTGCCAACGACGTTTTCTCACTAACAGTTCAGCGAACTTTGTTGCGTATGGGCCTCCACTGCAGGCACCTGGTTCATGCGTCCATGATGACTACTGTTCGTCGTCGACGAAGGTTGGAATTTGCAAGTCAATGCCTTGACTGGACGACCACAGAGTGGCGACAGGCGGCTTTTTCACATAAATCGCGTTTTATGCTCCATCGGACAGATGGCTGTTGGCATGTATGGCGTGAAACCTTTAAAAGCATACACCCGGCAGCCAGGAGGAAGCTTTATGGTCTGGGAAATGTTTTTGCGGCACGATCTCGTCATTCTGGAAGGTACAATGGGTCAATACAAGTATCCGTCTATCCTTCTAAACCATGTCCACACCCATGTGCAGTTTGTTTCTCCTCGGCAGGATGGCATCTGCCAGCAGGAGAATGCAACGTGTCACACAACTCACAGTGTTCGTGAGTGGTTTCAACAGCACCAGGGTGAGTGTACCGTATTCGAGAATCTGTGGGACCACCTCGATCGTGCTGCTAGCGCCATGGATCCTAACCGAGAAACCTAGCGCAACTCGTCACGGCACTGGACTAGGCATGGCTCCACATCCCTGCCGGTACCGTCTGGAACCTCACTGACTCTCTTCCTGAGCGTCTGGCAATGCAAAAGGCGGTAATTCAGGATTTTGATAGATGGTCACATTAATGTGACTGGACAGTGTACTTAGAAATGACTTCGTAATAGAGCAGGAGTTTGACTTAAAAGCTCCGGACGTCTTCCAAAATTAACAATCCACATCAAGAACCACCAGATGTAGTAAAATCAGTACGTTCTTAATCTTTTACGTATCTAAGATCGTTTCCATACAGGGAACATTTTAAACATTCAAAGAGGTAAAAGCTGTAGCGGAATCAAAGGATACAAAAGCGAAAGTTTTATTCTTGGAAAAGGAAAAGAGAAAATTCAGGAAACAATCAAGTTCATGTGGCAGGGTCACCAACTACGCTGCATATTTCCAGCAATTACCCACACACATGGCTTTGTCATTTGCTGTGGTAAGGTCTGTCACTACGCTAGTATTGGCTATTTTTCGTCATATCATTAGATGTTGATGATCCTGTACAGTACCGTACTCACAAGAGTCGCTTTCTTTATAGCCCCATTTTCTCAGACTGACACCGTGTAACGCCATTTCTGTATGGTTAAGCACCCCAATGCCGGGAACGGTAGATGATTCCCAGCAGCCAATTATTCTTGAGGTTTTATTAGTGTCTGATTAATAAAGTTTTGCATAAATGTTCTCGCCGTGTTTCAGGCGGCTCGTCCAAAGGGTTGTTAATTTGCATAAAACTTTGCCGAGAGTTCAGTCTGTTGCGGCGTAATTGGTAGCTGTATAACGGGTGCCTGTAATCATCAGACTGTTTCCTTCTTTCGGACTCAGCTGCAGCATGCCTTCTGAATGTGGGTGGAGCTATGCTGACAATGGAGTAAATTTGTAGAACTGGCTTTGATTTTAGGCAGCCAGACACTATGCGCACTGTCTCATTAATTGTCACGTTGAGATATTTAGTGTGTAGGGTTGTACCAGAAGGGTGTTGCATACCCTTCTGCAGAGAATCTTAGTACGAGAGCCGATGTTCTCAGAATCTGAGACTGAGTTTCCCATTTTGTGCTGGCGAGTTTTCGAATGATGTTATCCCTCGCAATACTTTTCCCTTAACGTTTTGACAGTACTTCTGAAAAATGTCAAGGTCCTCTCAAGTCTCATATCCAAATATTTCAAGTCATCATGTTTCAACTCCTGGCCCCGCCACATTACTTTCGATTGCGCGTCTTGTTTCTAATGTGGAAGCTATACATCTGAGTATTATAGAGATTTCCCTCGCAGTAGACAGCTAAGCCTTGGAGAATTAGTTCCCCTTCAACTTCCTCAAATGATTTCCCTTGTTTGGTCACGGCACATGTAAGTTATCTCGTCTCACAAGGTTCACCTCTGACCTCGAACGCTCGAAATCGCACGAAAACCTACTGAGACTAACACTCGGTCGTAAAATCAACAGTGATTTTTATTTTTATTTATTTACACGTCTAGTTCCGTAGGACCAAACTGAGGAGCAAATCTCCAAGGTCATGGAACGTGTTAGTACATCAAATTACAACATAAAAATAATAAGTGTCATTTCTGTGCCAAACTCCGCACATGTCTCCTAACGACATCGGACGGTGTCACGTTACAGCTACACTAACTAGTGCTCTAGTTGCGTGAATGGTATAGCTGCAATACGACTGTGTCTCTTGGAGTGTTCGCATGCGGGTTATTGTGTAAACTGAGTACAGTGACATCATGAAGAGAATTAATCCTACGAATGTACAAAGTTGCGACTTGCTGAATATGGAAATGAAATCGGGGTCGAGGAGATTGAGTTCGCGGATATATTACATAAATAATAATCCAGAAGTATAATGGAGACAGCACAGAAATACATGACGTTACGCTGGAAGGCTGTGGCGATTATGGACAGGAAGAACCTGAACCTGAAAGTGGCTGTTCAGGCAGTACACGAAGTTCATTTCCAGAGCAACAGGAACAGTCCTGTCAAAGTGAGTACGAACTATCTCCACCAAACCATCGAGGACCGATGTATTAGAATGTACTCATGACGGAGTACTAGAGAACATTTATGAAGATTATTAAAATTGTGGCTTCAATTCTTATGGCAAACTACTGAGGTGCTGTAAATGCATTAAAATAAAATCAAACTGCAGATTAATTCTATATTACGTGTATAGCAAGAGGCGAGCACGAGCTCGTTTCAAAGGAAACATACTGTCGCAATTACAAACTCTTAAAGAGAACATAATATGGCAATTTGATAGAGCAAGGCTGTCTGGATCTACAGTTCACTGTAGGCATCCGCAGATGTGAGCACTAGAAGCGTCTAAAATGGTTGACTTGCAAAATCTCAAAGCTTAATTTCTTTCAGCGACAATCTTAAATCTGAATATGGCATTTCATTCATGCGTTTTACCACATTTGTTACACGTAAAGACGTAGAAGACAACAATAGTATGCATGAGAAATTGCAGTTGTCTGTGGAGGAAATGAACATGTTTATGACCGAGCAGGGTATGAGAAAGGAAATGTTTAGAATGATGATGAGCGGTTGGCGTCATTGGCCGGGAGGCCCCTCGCGGGGCAGGTCCGGCCGCCATATCGCAGGTCTTATTACATTCGGCGCCACATTGGGCGACCTGCACGCCGGATGGGGATGAAATGATGATGAACACAACACAACACCCAGTCCCTGAGCGGAGAAAATCTCCGACCCAGCCGGGAATCGAACCCGGGCCCAGAGGACGGCAATCCGTCACGCTGACCACTCAGCTACTGGGGCGGACAATGTTTAGAATAGTGAACAGAGTCAATCAAAGTATGAAATGTCTTTATCATCAACACTGTCTCACAGAGAAGAGAAAACTACAGCTAGGATGTTGCAGTCTGTCCATAGCTCTATCCACAGCTATACAAGTGATGTGGGTTTATCAATCACGAGGAAGACAAGCAAAATGTCGTACATATGTTTTCAAGAGGTGCAAGGCACTTTTCGCCCAAACATCTCAAAGAAAATTGAAATAACCTACCCACGAAACATTCATATGGAGGCAAGCAAAAGTGGGAAAATGAGTAAAAAAAAATGAAACCTTTTATAACTGCAGTCCTTGGCGAACACGTAAGATGTGAAAAGAGCCTATTACTGTGCGGTTCCTGGTCAGGTCATACAGATGAAGTTTTCCAGACAAAGGTGTTAGGCTGAACATATTGCCACCGAAAACAACAAAATATTGCCAATTTCTTAATACTTAGTTCTTTGGACAATATAAGCTCTATATCAGAAGGACTGCTGATTTTGGAAGACAAAATGTGCCAAATTACAAGTGATGATACATGATCATTATTTCATCATCAAACTTCGCTCTGAGATTAACAATTAATTTTCTGCACCAAAGTATATGTCTATGTTGCAATATACTTATTAAAAGGCAGGTTATGACATTGACATACCCGTATCATCATTCGAAATGTAATTTGTGTGACTGTTGATATTGGACTGCTTGAATGAGCAAGTGATTTTGATAGTAAAAACGCGGCTTTAGTGAGGTGTGCACACTGTTTTTTTCCACCTTGTTTAAACCACTTCATCGAAATCCCCCATCTGTTCTATGAGTACTAATATAAGCCCTATCAGCTGTGTAGCATATGTGTGTTTTGCCCTACTATATTTACTTTAAGCAGAGGGTTTTTGCCACTGTTGATTGAAAAAGTGAGGGTACACTGACATCGCAGAATTACGTAAAAATTCCCTAATACGGTTTTAGTATCTTGTTACTTTGTTTCTCAGTAATTAAATGTAACTTGCGGTACAACGCAATATTTTGCATGTAAATGACAAAGACCAAAGTTCTATTTTTAAATTTTTATTTTTTAACGATCGAGTGTTATTCTAAGTATGGTACCGTGCGACTCCGAGCGTTAGAGGTCAAAGGTGTTCCTTGTCAGTGTTATAGGCTGGTCATTTTTATAGATATTATATAAAAATGGTGACAGGACACTGCCCTGGCGTAGACCATTCATTTATCTTCTTCAGCTGCTATTACACCCACCCACCCCCACCCCCCGCCACCACCGTAGCATCACATATAAAAACGTATAATTTTTGGAGATATTCTACTACTTTTCTCATTCGGAAGCTCTTTGTTATATTACAAAATTGTACGAGCAGCCATCAGTGGTTTACACTGTCATAGGTAGCCGAGAAATCTACAAAAGCGGCTGCAGTTATCTGCTACCGTTCGAAGCCGTCATCTATGTGTATTGAGAGATTGTGTATTTGACCACACCCTGATTTACCAGTCATAAATCCTGCCTGTTCTGGTATGATTTTGGTTTCTGTTATGACAAAATTCTCTCAAGATCCATTTTTTCATGTGCCTTGTAGAGACGACACAGGGTGATAGGCCCAAAATTTTGTGGGTCTGTAGGCTGTAGCAGGCCTACCATCTTGGCTTTCCTCCAGACTTTCGAAATGTGCATAGTGGTATATAGCTATTCATTAACTGTACAATCCATTTTACAGCTGCAGGCCCCAAATGCTATGTTTCGTCAGTGTGGATATGACCCAGGCCAGCAGCTTTGTTTCCTTCATTAGGTGATCGTTCTTCTTAATTCTTCAGTATCGAGTGACATGGAGAGGGTGTCCACAGCATTACTCATATCACGTTGGATTTTCACCCTTTTTCCCTTTAGACGTTATTTTTCCATTTGAAAGAAGGCAGGGACCTTTTCTGTCTGGAGTTACTACAGTACATCAGGTGCTAGAGCTGTAGGATGGTTGTAGAGACTTTACTAACTGCTACACTCACCGGCCGTTTTGCTTAATGTTCCCCTCGATTTATTTAGTCCTGAAACCTCTAGGTATGTACTTTCTGGATATTTTATCTCAGCAGCAGAACAAAGGTGTGACGTGAACTGCTATGCGGTACCAATTGCATGATTTCTGGGCCCAGTTCTTCTGTAAGATCCTGCCACTTTGCTTTTTTAAAAGTAAAGCGTATTTTAAAGGGTACTACTTCTGGTCTAACAGCCGCACTGACTATACAAGTTATTCGTCTGTGTTGCGTCCATGGTATCGGGTTTACCACAGTTTGTATGTATGGCCACTGATTATGTCACCAAGAAAGATACTGTCCGGATTGTACACTCTGTGCCATCTTCCACTGTTGAAGGATTTCTATCACCGTTAATATCTGTTTAATAGTAACCCCAGTCCGTGCTATGTCAGTTAAAGTCGCCAGTAACAAAGTCCTGGAGTCAGAGGAGATCACACTTTTTCCTTGCACAGATTAAATAGTAATATCTACAGAAAGGTATTCGATATTTATCGAAGTTGTCATTAAAGCTCGCTTTGACAAATGCCCTGTTAGTGGATCAGACTCAGCTTTTGATGTAACTGGTGCTCCGGTTTCTAAAGGATTAGTTACCTGGGACGCCCGAAGGTTTTCAAACAATCTGAAATACGGTGTGCGAGGAGGACCTTCCTTAAACCTCGTCAGGTACAAATTTAATGTAAGACAGTGCTTCAGTTGTGGAAACAGAACAAGAAACTGAATGCATACTCCGAAGTGGTCGTTTCGTCGAAGACTAACGTAGAGAAATAGGCACAGTGCATGGAATGCTCTCCCTGGGCTTCTAACGAGTGCTAACTTGGGAAAGTGCTCTGTATATCATGAATGCACTTTCGAAAAGCAGTTGACCCTTAATGCCAATAAATAAAAATTATTGATCATAAGTAAGTGGAACGATCCAGTATTAGATTCAATTACAATATTGGCAATAAAGTAACTGAAAATACGTAGGAATAACCATCCAGAAAGACCTCGAGAGGAATTATCACTTAAGAAATAGTTTTAGGAAAAGCAAGTATCAGACTGGAATTCGTTGGAAGGATCTTAAAGAAATGTAATTCATCTACGGAATCTGTGGCTTACTAGACACTCGTTTGACCGATTCTTGAGGATTACTTCTCGATCTGGAATCGTTGACACGTAGTATTAATAGAAAAGGCAGACAAGATAAAAAAAAGGAGCACATGTTTTATCAAGGGTTCGTTTAGCAAAGGTGAGAGCGTTACCAGAGATGTTCATAAAACATGTGTGTCAGATGCTACAAGAGGAATGTCGTGCATTATGGAGAGATTTACTGTTAAAATTCCGACAACGTACGTTCTAAGAAAGACCTACTGCCTATTATTTCCTCACATATACACTGAGGTGACAAAAGTTGTGGGATAGCGATATGCACATATACAGATGGCGGTAGTACCGTGTACGTAAGGTATTACAGGGCAGTGCATTGGAGCTGTCTTTTGCACTCAGTTGGTTCATGTGAAAAGGTGTCCGACGTGGTTACGGCCGCACGACGGGAATTAACAGTCTTTGAACGCGGAATGGTTGTTGGAACCAAATGTATGATGCATTCTATTTCGGAAATCGTTGGGGAATTCAATATTCCCCTATCCACAGTGTCAAGAGTGTGCTGAGAATACCAGATTCCAGGTATTACCTCTCACTACAGATAATGCAGTGGCCTACGGCCTTGACTTAATAACCGAGAGCAGGGGCATTTGTGTAGAGCTGTCAGCGCTAACAGGCAAGCAATACTGAGTGAAATGACCTCCGAAATCATTGTGGGGCGTACGACGGATGTGGGCCAAATTTCGCGTTAATGGGCTATGGCAGCAGACGAAAGACGCGTGAGCCTCTGCTAACAGCACGACATCGCATGCAGCACGTCCCCTGGACTCGTACCTATCGGATGGACCCATGATGACTGGAAAACGGTGGCCTGGTCAGATGAGACCCGATTTCAGTTGGTAACAGTCGACAGTAGTGTTCGAGTGGGGCGCAGACCCTACAAATCCATGGACCCAAGTTTTCAACCAAGCACTATGCAATCTGATGGTGGTCCCATAATGGTGTGGGCTGCGTTTGCGTGGAATGGATTGGGTCCTCTTATCCGACTGAACAGATAATTGACTGGAAATGGCTATGTTCGGCTACTTGGAGACCATTTGTAGCCATTTATGGACTTCATATTCTCAAACAACGATGGAGTTCTTATAGATATCAATTTGCCATGTCACTCGGGCACAGTTGTTCGTGATTGGTTTGAAGAACATTTTGGACAATTCTAGCAAATGATTTGGCCACCCAGCTCGCCCGACATGAATCCCATCGAACATTTATGGCACGTAATCCAGAGGTCAGTTCATGCACAAAATACTGCATCGCCAACACTTCCGCAATTATGGACGACTATAGAGGCAGCATGGCTCATTATTTCTGCGTGGTACTTCCAACTTCTTGTTGAGTCCATTCCACGTCGATTTGCTGCACTATGGGGAGGGCAGAAGGAGATCCGAGACGATATTAGGAGGTATAGCATGATTTATGTCACCTTACTGTACATGTCACGATATAACCACGAATAGCAAATTCGAAATTGCAACTCATACGGAAGATTACCGACATAATCGAGGATGGATAATGTTCGCTGAATAAGAAGCCGGACGTGGACCAGTATGTACGGAATTACACAGTTACCTGAAGCATTAGCACCAATTCAATCGCTCGGGAGGGGCAGAGGGAGACAGAGAAAGAGAGAGAGAGAGAGAGAGAGAGAGAGAGAGAGAGAGAGAGAGAAGGAACACAGACAGAGTGAGAAACACACTCATTGAGAGAGGGGGTCCGCAGCTCGTGGTCTAGTGGCTAGCGTTTCTGCCTCTGGATCACGGGGTCTCGGGTTCGATTCCCGACCGGGTTGGTGATATTCTGTGCTCAAGGACTGGGTGTTTGTGTAGTCCTCATCATTTCATCATGATTCGTGGAAGTGGCTAGATTGGACTGTGTAAATATTGGGACATTGTACGTGCGCTGATGATCACGCAGTTGAGCGCCCCAAAAATCAACCATCATCATCATTGAGAAAGGGAGCGCGCGAAACCAGGGAAGAGAGAGTGAAACAGCGAATTATGGACTCATGTTATTGACAGTGTTCACACTGTTGAAATACGTGGATGACGGGGAAAAAGTAATGCCAGAAACTAGTTATAGTTGGAGGAACAAAGCTATAACACAGCATTGATTCTGTATTGACGAAAAACAAGGTAGAAACCAAGTAAGTGCACTGCTTGACAAAAAATTGTATCACGCAGAAGAAATATTCGGTCATCAATGTAACTTCTGAAACGTATACACCATTGGCGAGTAGGGTATAAAAAGGGGTGACCACCGTCAGATGCTGAGTGATGACTGTGAGGGACACGGAGACGCTACGTTCTCGTGTGAGACAGCGTTATCATTACCTGACGCTTTGAAAGGGGCTTCATTGTGTGTCTCCATTTGGCCAGCTGCTCAAATGATGCAATGTCCAGAACTGTGGGCATTCAGATGTGACCGGAGCCTGATGTTAGACAACGTGGGAACATGAGGGCAAGTATATTCGTCTTCGAGGTTAAGGTCGACCACGTCTGTCCATCACAAGACAGGATCGGCGTCTTGTGCCCCAAAAACATCATAAACCATTCATACTTGCGCCTGCCATCCGAGAGCATGTGATGGACTCTTGCAACATTCTATGTCATCACGTACCATTTGCTGGAGACCACCAGCATCTAGATTAGGGAGTTACCGTCCCATGTGTAGCCCGCCGTTAATACGAGAAAACAGGTGGCTGCGTCTGGGGTGGTGCCGTGACCAGAAAGTGTGAAGTGCAGTTTTACACTAACCCAGATGACAACCGTCAGCGAGTGTGGTTGGCGACCTGGGGAGAGATTCCACTCTTCCAATGTTTTACAGAAGCACAGCAATGTTACTCCTTGCCTCATGGAGTGGGAAGCCATTGAATGTTTCAGGTCACGGAAGGTAGTGACTGATGGAACTCTACTGCGCAATGGCACGTCACGAGCATCTTGCGTGCTCATGTGTTACTTCTCATGTGACATTATTCTGATGTCATTTTCCAACCGGACAATGCTCATCAATATATCGCACGTACATCTATGAGCTGTGTGCGCGATTTCGAGGAACTCCTGTGACCAGCAAGATCCCCAGACCTGTCCCCGATATATGTGTGGGACCAGCTTAGACGTCACGTCCGTCCTAGCGTCAGTTTTCACGACATCACAGACTTGTTATAACAGTTGTGGACTAATTTGCCTCAGGAGAGGATACAACATCTTTATGACACCCTTTTCAACCGAATATCTACATGCGTACAGACCACAGGTAGTGCAACGTCATACTGATAAGTGGGCTCATACTGCCAAATACTTTGTAAATCTGACTGAATTTTGTAATCACTGAAATAACGTCACATACCCTCACAATCCGTGAAATTTCACTTCATTCCCTTTACACTTTCTGGGTGATTCACTAAGGTAGTTTATATTATTAAAACAAGAAATTAAAATTTTGGTACAGTTGATATGAGGCGTAAAGTCTTTTAAAAAAATACCAAAAGTAAGAATAGATTTGAATAACAGTTTCTGAAGCAGCCGAAACTATTTCTTAAAGCATTTCTTATTCAGATATTTTTAATTTAAAAGTATTTTAAGGCCATCCATGAAAAATGAGGAGCACAATTTGACTTAAAACTCATAATGGAAGTCACCCAGAGAAATTGAGTGAGACAATCAGACACTTATTTAAAAAATAATTTATGTGAAATGGGCCATTTGCCTTCCACATTAGGTGTTCGATGTTTTACCACACCGGCTAATTCTGTAGAGCAAAGAATACTTTTACATGCATAAATATTTTCTTTTTGGAACATACGCACGGAAAACTTAATTAGTTAACAGCGCCATTATCAGAGAGGCGGTCGAATTGAAAGCGTAAACATCCAACAGTAAAACTACAGATGTCGAGTAACTTAACATCACGTCAGATCCTCGTACAAATGAGCATTGACTGGCGCGGCATTGGCGACCAGATTTTTCCGATATCCCAAAATCCGTCGGCATTCGTATTAATTATTAATCCTGATAATAACGGGTGACAAAATTCGCTTGCACTATTGAATTATTAACCACCAGCTTTATTCATCAGCTAGATAAACTGTGAGTGCTCTGCAATATAAATGATAAACACAGGTTCAAATGAGAATACATGTGTTGCCCAAATAAGCTACCCGCTCTTGAGGTCGTCATCACATCCAGGTTCCATATTTGTACTGCACAATGCATTGTTTTTAAGTATTTGGTATCCAAGTCAAATCTCTTACACCATATTTTATACATGACGGTATTTTGAGATAATATTGGTCGTATCTATGTTTTATTACCGAGCAGTATTACACACATTTTAATAATTCTATAATTGATTCACTTGGGACACATACGAAGTGGAGCATAGAAACTTTGTTGATAATGTCCGTAAATTGATGGTTTATCGATTTTTTTTATTCAACTATGCGTATTTCAGAGCAAAACTCCATTTTCCGGTTTCACAAGCTTTTCATTATGGCCCGATGTGGTACTCACACCTGAAGGGAGTTGTATTGACAATAAATAGGAAAGACGCATGAGCTTTAACAAAAAATAAGCCGACCGAAGTGGCCGAGCGGTTCTAGGCGCTACAGTCTGGAACTGCGCGACCGCTACGGTCGCAGGTTCGAATCCTGCCTCGGGCATAGATGTGTGTGATGTCCTTAGGTTAGTTAGGTTTAAGTAGTTCTAAGTTCTAGGGGACTGATGACCACAGAAGTTAAGTCCCATAGTGCTCAGAGCGATTCGAAACATTTTGAACAAAAAATAAACTATAGCGTTACTAAGTACCAGAATTTTGCTAAAATCTGCTTCACGTTTTGTCCAAATTGCAGTTTTCTACAATGGATATTATTTCACGCGTGTCGTAACAGCAGAATGATGTACAAAAGTTTTGGTTACGTGAACTGTCTAGTTCCAAGGTCATTTGATTAAAATATGTCTAGTCTACATGTATGCCACATTTTGCAAATAGGATCGTTGTCAGAGACTTTACAAAATTTCCTCATATGTCCCAGTAATAATGTGTCGACTCGCAAGTCACCGAAGTGGCGTCAGATAGAAAGACTTACACCCAGCGAACGGTCTATCCGACGGGAGCCCCTAGTCACACGACATTTACAGTAATAATGTAAATTGTAAATGACATGAGGCAACGGAGGTAGCAACAGTGACCCCTCATTTGTCAGAAAGTGCAAATATTGCAATTGACTCAAATATACTTCATGTGTAACACATAAGCGAGTGGACATTCCACAAAATCTAGAAGTTTTGAGATACTAAATTACACAATCAAAACTCATGTTAAATGTAAGGACAGATGTGAATGTACCATATATCTCAATACTTTGAAGTAATTATAGCGTAAGAAATCTCACCTGCCGTAGATCTACGTTTCACGGTTTTTTTCCGTTCCTTCTAAAGCCAACTTCTCGCTAGTTTCATAAAATCACTTAAGTGGGAAAGTTTAGTTGGTTTAATTAATTTAGTTATAAGCAAAAGAAATTTTTAAGGTCTATGACAGAAAGCTTATTTCTACAACGTAGTGCGTCTGCAGAGTAGAACTACTCAAACATCAAGTGAATGTTTATGGAAATAGCAAATCTATGTGTCCAATATTGTGAATACGTTTCTTGCGATGATATGTGTGATAATGATGAAACAATGTAAAGCAAATTAACATCGGATAAAATGCATATCGTTGCATGACATATGATTAAGAATCATATGTTTTTGCCATTGATTTAACAATAGAGTCCCTAGACAGAATTATGTATGGGTCAATACAACATCCCAAACAATAACAGCTAATGAATCTTTAGTCGTAAAATAGGTATCACACAGAGATGAATGCAGCGTGATCTTAAAAGAATTTAGTGTCTCCATCGTCACCATGTGTTAAATAACTTACAGATGCAAACAGCTGCAACCATCCACTTAACGAAATATTTCTTTATTTTCCTAATTATTTTATAAATTGTTCAGACCCAATTTGAGATATGGTGTGCATGGAGCTTACAGAATCATTCTTAAGAATCCATCTGGAGACAGGATGTAGTTTCAGTGTAATAAAATGTATTAATACGAGTAACGTCGTGTCAAGACGGCTGGCTAGGTGAGGTACCCGGCTATAGGTTACAATGGTGTTGACTTCGATGAGCAGCGCGGCGGGATCAAAGAGACAGGTGAATGTCTGACGGAAGGCCCAAAACCGAAAATTACGTAGATACGTTTATTCCGAGTGAAAGACACAACAGATGTAATGTTACCTGGCGGCGGTCACTACCCCAAGCTGCAGATTGGTGTCGAGGAAAGCTGTTCATTCGGGTTCTCCTAGGAGCAGGAATTTTGCGCCGCGTAGTACCTGAAGTGCCCGGCGTAAAGCATCTTCATCTCGACAGTGACAATGTACCAAAGGTTTTTCCGAGGCAGCGCAACGCTTAGTACGTCAGCGCTTTACATAAGTCGTGACAGGCCAACTGGTTGTGGACAAGTCTATCGCTTTGTACGCTGTGTTCCAGTAAAGCCATTTCTGCAAGTTAGGTGAAGTTCGTGTACAAAATGGCTACAAAACTGTCCTAAAATCGGCAAGTGCGTTTCAGTGTAAACTGTTAATCGACGCAGTGTCAAAAACATGTTGCTGACTACTTTTCTACGCTTCGCCGAAGTGTGACCAAATAATCCTTTTCTTTGTCGTCCATTATATGTCAAGCTGTGAGTACACCAAGGAGTTTCCTTTTCTCTTCTCTCAGGTAGTCTATCAATACTGTATTAACACTTTGGTTAAATTAACAGCACTTTGAACACTCTTCCTAGCAACACGTGTGGACGAAATAGTTAATGGGTGTCATTTTCTGGCAAAACACAAATGCGCTACGTATTTAAGTTTTGTATTTCTGCTGGTGCAAAACGCCCTATCCGGTTTGCGCGGCTCAATATTCCTACTCCTAAGCCGGGTATTCTAACGAGCAAACATTTTGCTGCGAGTGTGCAGGGCAGGGCGTTTACGTCGGCAGGGATGCAAAACTGAAATATGTTGCACGTTTGCGTTTTCCCAGACAATAAAACCAGAAGCGCATTAAGTATTCAGTATACATATGCTGTTACAGAAGATTGTTGTAACAGATTGTTGTTACTTTAACATTATTTCATCTGTGTTTACTTACTAGACCTGTTGACAAATTCCCCATTTTTCTCTCCAAATCACGTCTTTCTTCACTATGTTTTTAAAGTATGAATTCAACTTGTCCCATATACACATGTATGTACGCGTAAAAGTAACAATTCATCTTCCTCAGCACTGAAACCCACTTCTAGTTTCTCAGCAAACTTTGTAGTCGTTTTGCACTTGTATTTTACCTGACGAAAAGCAATTTTTTCATTAGAGTGCGGCGTACAACGCACAAACTCGTCCAGAACCAGCTGATTTTTGACGTCTGACATAATGCGCTGGCACACTACATTTCGCCCTGTTGGGAAACAGTTCCACTGTTCTGTCACTGCCGGCCGAAGTGGCCGTGCGGTTAAAGGCGCTTCAGTCTGGAACCGCAAGACCGCTACGGTCGCAGGTTCGAATCCTGCCTCGGGCATGGATGTTTGTGATGTCCTTAGGTTGGTTAGGTTTAACTAGTTCTAAGTTCTAGGGGACTAATGACCTCAGCAGTTGAGTCCCATAGTGCTCAGAGCCATTTGAACCATTTGTTCTGTCACTGTTGAGGGGACGACATGCTACGCTGGGCGCATTACGTACTACGAGGCACAAAATTAATGTTTCTAGGAAAAAGCGGCTCTACGAAAAACCCAGTTTCCAGTTCTGCAAGCGGCCTCAAGTAACGCGCAGCATGCGCCGTCGCCTTGTCGAGCAGGCATCAGCTGAGATGAAGTTACATTGTTAGCACCCTCAAGGGATCAGCATTCGTTTGCTGGGTACCGGGTTGGCGACCCCGGAGTTCCTGAGCTGGGGACTGGTAAGTGCTACAATCGTCTGTCACCGTAAGCTCTGGGAATGCTTCAGCGACCACCTTGCAGCGCGGCGGCGGAACATGGTGTGTATCACGGAACGGGGATCTGGTTTGACCACCCGGATCGTGAGGTTGGAATAAAGCTCCACAAAAAAAAAAACCGCCAGTCTCAAGGTGTGCTGCGTGCTGATGAGATTCGTGGCTGTTGAGGTGGAACAGTCGTTAGCGGGCAAACTCTGGGGAACCTGCCGCAACTCAGTTGCATAAGGCTTACTCAGGCAAGCCGGGCTCTGCCTGCGGGGACCCCTATTTCCCTAGCTGTTCGTGCGACCGAAATGGATCCTCCGAAATTTTCTTTTCATCCTCCCAGCGGAAAGAGTGGGCCGCTGGAAGGTACCATCACCCAGTCTAACAAGAGGGGCTCGTGTAGTCGGTTATCCTGATTCAGTCAGTGGTAGCAGAACGCACACTGTTTGTGAAAATGTGTCTATTATAGTTTAAAGAAAAGAGGGTAGTTTCGGGAAAGTTTCTCCATTTTATGTACGGAATGGTTTAGAAGGCACTGTTCGAACCTTAAAATCTGTTAAGCGCTGGCACTATGGGACTCTGTTGGTCGAAACATCTAACTCCCAACAAGTGAAGAACCTTCAGAAAGCTCAATGCCTAGGGGAGTATACGATAGAAACTGAATTTCACAACACCTTGAACTACAGCAAAGGTGTTGTGACTTGCAGGGATCTAGTTGATATTCCTCGAGAAGAACTGAAACCTGAGTCGTCCTGGGAAGGCATTGTCGATGTGCAAAACTTTATGAAATCGGTGGATGGATGTCTTATCAAAACAGATTCTTTCAACCTTACTTTTGACAGCACCAAAATACCGTAACATGTCCAGGCAGGTTCCCTACGCCTAAGAGTATGGCTTATTTCCCAAACCCAATGTGGTGTTTTAAATGTCAGCACTTTGGACACACTACTGTTGGTTGTAATGGAGAAGCCACTTGTGCGAAACGTCGTCAAGCCGCCCACGACGGAGTTGGTTGTTCCTCTCCTCTAAAGTGCATCAACTGCTCTGTGGATCATCCTGTTTGAAGTAGGGACTGCACGGTTTTCCTTGAAGAACGGAAGATCCAGGAGATCAAAACAACAAAGCACATCACGTATGGTGAAGCCAAGAAGTTATACAAGTACATGCAGCTACCCATGTTCGCTGCCTTCTTTTCATTCGTTCTCAAACAGCCAGTCCAGAAAACCGAAGCCGCTACATAAATGGAGGGTTTGTCAATGCAGTTGTGCTGCTGCAGTTCTTTTCAAGTCTGCCCCTCCCCCCACAACTTCAGAAAAGGCCATAGTTGCTGACAACATAGAACTTTATGCAGCTACAAAGGTTAAACCTTGTCCAACACCCAGCGCTGCTACAACCGCTACCACTATCACTTCTGAGATTGTGGTTCCAAAGCTGTCTCAGGCTGAAAACACCGAAGTCGAAAGCGAAGAATCGCCCTTTAGGGGAGACAGGAAGTACGCAGTCTGACGATGTCGACGTCATCCTATCTGATATCTGTCTCGACTTTTCTTTGGAGGCGGTAGAGCTTGGTGTCGGATTGAGGCAATCATCCCGCCACAAGAATGAGGCTTTACCCATTGTGGGCTCCCCTCACCAGCCGAAAGTCGGGACGAGAGTACTAGGTAGATGGCTCCCAGTGTCCAGTGGAACACTAATGGGTTCAGGACACACACAGAGGAACTGAAACTGTTAGCACAGGGCCAAACCCTGTTCATGTATCTACAGAAAACGTATTTTAAAGATAATGACACTTATGTGCGTCAGGGTTATAAGCTTTACTGAAAGAATGACCTCACTGGGGACAGAGCCAACGGAGGGGTTGCTGTGTTTGTCAATAACGTGCATCGCTCCTCTGCTCTCGTCCTTGCCATTGACCTGCAAACAATTACTGTTGCAGTTCATGTGTGTTGGAGGATCACTGTGGTGAAATCGACTCTGAGGCTCTTACAGATCTTGTGGAACAACTCCCAAAACCATCTCGCCTCCTGGGAGACTTCAGTACCCATCATGTCTTGTGGGGATCGACATCCTCATGCCCTTGGGGTCGGTTTTTGGAAAGCCTCACGATATCTCACGAGCGGTACATCCTCAATGCGGGTACTCACACTTATTTTTGTTCTGCTGCTGGGTCATTCTCAGCCATCGACCTCCCTTTCTGATCTCCAGCTCTCGCACGCGTTGTGCGATCTTCATTCTAGTGACCATTTTCCACTCTGCATTCACCTACTGGATGGAGTATTCCCTGAAGAGAAGCCACCAAAATGGATGGTCAGCAAGGATAACTGGACGCTGTTCAGCCAGTTGGCTGTGTTTGAACACTGTAAGAGAGTCCAGGAATGGGCGGACAACATCACATGTGTGATCCATCACTCCACTGACCTATTGATCCCAAAGTCCTCAAATCATCTTACGAGGCGACCTGTACCTTGGTGGAGACATGAATGCCGTTCAGTAATCCGGGACAGCTCTTAGAGAGTTTAAATGGCACCGGACAGCAGGAAACCTCGTTGCCCTTAGAGTCAAGAGCCAAGACTCGACGCGTAATTAAGGAGAGCAAGAAAAGATCGCGGTAAGCGTTTCTGGACTCTATCAATCGTTTGACTTGTTCTACTAAAGTATAAGAAGCCGTCCAGAAGATTTCCAGTAAATACAGTCGTTTACCGACTGAAACAGGGTGGTCCCCAAAGAACGCCCAGAGACATCATTCACACGCTGGCAGAGCATTTGGCGAGAACTACTGCGAATGCCAGCCAAGATCCAGTGTTTCGCCGCTAACGTGCAACTGTAGAGAGGGGCAAGTTGGATTTCATATTTCACGATCCTGAATCTTACAGCTGCCCTTTTTCCATTTGGGTGCTGGAATCGGCACTATCTGAGACTTATCATACTGCACTCGGTCACGATCAAATCAGGTACTGCATGCTACGACATTTGCCAGCAGTGTCAAAGGAAATTCTCCTCGAATGTTTTAATTTAAAATGGGTGTAATGTCAATTCCCCATCTCGTGGGGAGTGGCTACTTTGGTACCCCTCCTCAAACCAGGAAAGGATCGCACATGTCCCAGTTGTTATCGGAATATTGCCTTAACGAGATGTGTAGGAAAGATCCTGGAGCGAATGGTTAACCGTCGCCTGGTCCGGTTTTTAGAGATCGGGGAGTTTGGTCCACTGTCGACAACCTGACCCTGCCAGAGGCAGCTGTTCAGCAGGCTTTCTCACGTAAATATCAATGTACTGGCATTTTCTTCGGTATCAGTAAGGCGTACCACACTATTTTGGGACACGGCATTCTTGCACAACTGCGACGATGGGGCTTTCGTGGCCACCTCCCCATCTTCATATGGTCTTTCCTTTCTCAGTGGTATCTTAGAACCCAAGTTCGTGACACAATGTCAGATTATATTGAACAGGAGAATTGTGTTCTTCAGGGCAGAGTTTTAACTGTTGCCCTCTTTGCCATAGTCATCAACACCATCACGTCAGCGGTAAGGAGTCCTGTACAGTGCTCCTTATCTGTGGACGATTATGGTGTTTCCTGCTCTTCCTCTAGTGTTGCAACAGTAAACCGTCAGTTGCAACTTATAATGCAGAGGTTAGAGTGGCCTGCACATAAATGTGTGTGCGTTCATTCTAAACGTTGTCGTCGTATTTTTAATTTACCTGACATGCATATGAGGGACCAATCCTACATTTTAGAGACTTATTGAGGTTTCTAGGACAATTTCGTCTCCTAATTTTCGTGTTTTCAACACCTGAGAGACCTGAAAGCGAGAACCCTCAAGGCACTGAAATCATGAAATGCCTTAGCCACAGGTTTTGGGGAGCGGACAGGGCGCGTCTGCACCAGTTTTATAGGGCTTTCGTGCGTTCGTGGCTGGACTATGGGTGCCTGGCGTATGGATTGGTGAGGTCTTCTTATCTAGAGATCATTGACGCTGCGCCTCTTAAGCAGATTCGGGTGGCAACGGGTGCTTATAGGACATACCAAGTCTCTGAACTGAGACCGGGAACCGCCACTCACTATCCAGTAGCAGCTCGTCATGGTGCGCCAGGCATGTAAGTTCCTTGCTGCTCCGACGTTACCTGCATACCGTATTGTTACTCGTCTTCCTCTGGAATGCCTTTTCTCCAACCGTCCACGAATCACAAGGCCGTGTGGAAAATTTGGAAATTTGTCATAAGTTCCTATGGGACCAAACTGCTGAGGTCATTGGTCCAAGACTTACACACTACTTAATCTAACGTAAAATAAGTTACGCTAAGGACAACACACATGTCCGAGGGAGGACTCGAACCTCCGACGGGGTGAGCTGCTCGAACCGTAGCAACACCCCCTAGACCGCGAGGCTACCCCGCGTGGCAATGCCGTTTGGGATCCGCGTGCAGCATGTTCTGGAGTCAGTCAGTGTAGAGCAAGTACAACCCCAAATCCAGGGTTTTAATATTGCCACCCTTGTTTCTGCAGAGGCCCAGGGTGATTTTATATTTAGTCAAGTACAGGAGAGGTGGAACTCCTCCTGTTTTTAATGCGATATTTTCCGATATTTTGTATGAGCACCACAACTATGTAGCTACCTTTACTTGAAGGTCCAAACAGGGGGACTCCGTTCCTTGTTCTGTCGTTTTTCGGATCGTGTCCTCAATGTCCGACTGCCTCAAAAATTTACTTTCTTCGACGGAGAATTACATGTGATGTTGCGGGCACTGGAGCAGATGCGACGTTCTTCCAATGCTAAATTTCTTATCTGATCCGATTCTCTCTTCAACGTTTGTATCCAGCAGTTAAAGTAATCCAGAATATCTAGGATGCTGTCGTCTACCTACAACGGCTGGGGAAGGAAGTATCTTTTTGCTAGGTACCAGGGCTCATGGGTATTGCGAGGAACGAAACTGCGAATCTAGCAGCCAAGGAAGTGTGTCGTAATCCTCAGGTATTTCAGTGCGCCATCCCCCATCATGCCATAGCGTCGTTTCTTAGGTACAGCATCATGCTTCGATGGGAAGATGAGTGTCTGGAAGTGACAGAAAATCAAGTCCGACTAGAAAAGCTGACAACGCGACCCTGGCGTACCTCCTTCCAGCCAAGTCGACGGGACGAGGTCATCCCTACTCGTCTTCGTATAGGCCACAGCCCTATGACGCATGGCTTCTTGCTGCGGCGAGTGGACCTTCCAGTGTGTGGTGCTTGTGACATATAGATCACTGTGTGGTATACCTTATTGAAGTGTGTGTTATTTTCCGACCAGTGAGCCGCGGTGGATTTAGCAACGATCTGCCCTCGATTTTAAGTAACGTTTAAAAGAATGTGGTTCGAGTTTTAAAGTTTTGTGAATTAACCAATATCTTTCCCAAGATTTTAGGGAGATGGTTTTAATGTGTTTACAGGGTGAGTGGGTGAGTGGTTCATCCAATTTGTTTTTCCTGGTTTCTTTTCTTCTCTTTTTTTTTCGTGGTCAGTCAGTGACATTTGCCTGTGCCTTTCTTTTAGCTCCTTTCTCGCTTTACTTCTAATTTAATCTCATTTATAGCTACTTTTACTTTTACTGCGTAGTTTTAGCGCGTGTGAGGTTGATTGATTTTGTGATCGCTGCGAGTACATGAGTGTGGAACAATTTTCGGGGTTTAAGATTCATTCGTTTGTTTTAATGGGTGTAAGGGTACTGACAGCCTCGCCGTTGAGCGCCCATACCCAAACACACACAAACACAAACACAAACCACACACACGCACACACAAACACACACACACACACACACACACACACACACACACACATATTGTCAGCACTGCAGCGAAGTTGCGCAACATCAGACCCCCAGGTAGGCTGGCGGTACAGACTCTGTAAAAGTCGGCGCGACTCAGTGCAGGATGCACTCGAGCCTACAGAGTTGAACCAAGGACCCCAGCGCAGGGTTCAACGACTGTGACCTGCAGGAGCAAGCCCGCAATAGTAGTTTGTGCCTACGCAACGCAGGGAATAACTGTGCAGCTAGCCAGGCCCAGGCACGAACCGTAAACTCCCAGGTAGGCACTCTGAAACCATCAGAAGTCAGCCAGCAAATGGTCAAAAATGGTTCAAATGGCTCTGAGCACTATGGGACTTAACATCTGTCGTCATCAGTCCTCTAGAACTTAGAACTACTTAAAAATAGCTAACCTAAGGACATCACTCACATCCATGCCCTAGGCAGGATTCGAACCTGCGACCGTGGCGGTCACGCAGTTCCAGACTGAAGCGCCTAGAACCGCACGGCCACACCGGCCGGCAGCAAATGGTCCCCTGATTGGCAAACACCAGTTCGACTCCTGGCGGAATTATGCCTAGACGCAGCCATTAGTTCTATAGCTAGCGAAGTCGGCGTCTAGTAGTAGTAGCTAGCAGACCCATGTCAGGTTAACGACCTACCGAAGTATGCTGCAGACTTTGACCGACACTGAATAGCTGAAACGGACAGCATTTATGGTGGATCGGTCCGCCACTGTTTGGCCAAACCATCATTCCTTGACACGAAGAACTTCGAAGTTGTGCAGTGCCGGGCTTGAATGTGTCGTAATCCAGGTAGCTGTTGATATGGTCTCCTTACGTACTTTGTTGATGTCAGCGGTGTTACAACAGCGGCAACGATTCTTGGTGTGCTGGCAGAATCCACTCGTAGCTTCCGCCTGCTTCCCTTCAATAAGGCTTCTTACATTAGCCCGTAGAGACATTTTCTGCTAACCTGACTCCGGGCTTCCACTCACCAAGTGAAAGAATCCGCGGCGCAAAAAGTGGTAGTTATTCTTCCATTTATGTTGAATCTTCAGATTACTCTCCCTGGAGTCGCAAAGCAGAATTAGTGTCAAAGTCCCGTTGGCATCTTCCATTATTTTGAAAGGTTCCGAGGTAGTCACGCCTCATTCTATCCATAACACACAGTTTAAATGTTTACATTTGTGAACACTCACATACTTAGTCATTGACAATGAATTCCGTTAAATACGGATGATGACTATTTCACTTAACAATATTACTTTTTTCTTGCAAGCTTACCATAATGTAAGGACAGTACATTTGAATATTAAAGGCGTTTGTAGTGAGCTGCAAGCTAGAAATACAGGGACACGTGGTTTCCTGTGCCATCCGAGCTCAGCTTGTGATACGTTCGTCTGATTCCTTAAACCGACCATCCAACCATACAGCAGTCTGATGTTCGTTTGATTTCGTAGGTTGCGTAATGCGCATAAGGTTCTAAATAGCGGCAGCAGCTGTTTGTACAAAGCCGGCTCCAGCAACGTCTGTTGAGCTCAGTGAATTCGAAGTACAGTGAAATATTAATATACTGAGCCTTCTTCCTTAATCAGATTTTCCAGTACCCTGATTTCAAAAAAAAAAAAAAAAAAAAAAAAAATTGTTCAAATGGCTCTGAGCACTATGGAACTCAACTGCTGTGGTCATCAGTCCCCTAGAACTTAGAACTACTTAAATCTAACTAACCTAAGGACATCACACACACCCATGCCCGAGGCAGGATTCGAACCTGCGACCGTAGCAGCAGCGCGGCTCCGGACTGGAGCGCCTAGAACCGCACGGCCACCGCGGCCGGCCTGATTTCTGCAGAAATCTCGTAAAGAATTCTAAGAAAGTCTAAACTTGCAGTACAACACTGGCCTTGTCACTTCTCATTCCATGGTAATAAGCCAGGCAGTGATCGGTGAGAGCAGATTTATTCGGGGAAAGATACAGCAGCAGCTGCTTCTTGCATTTTATCTTTGTCGGTGGGCGTGACACACGTAGGATTACGTGATATTTTTTTCCAAAAACTGAGCGTAGCAGCAAGTACTCTATAGTCTCATTACGCGGTCCGCAGAGCGATAACGTGTGATATAAATCTTAGAATATGAAAATAGATCCACGCTCTTCATCAAACTATTTCGTGAAAACCATTTCTCCGACTAGAAATAGGGGAAATTTTCTCTTCATATAAACGTTGTGAATGTCCTTGAACATCTCGGATAGGGAGTACGAGAATTACTCCCTTTAATACACTTACGCGAGATATTTATTTGTTCTACAGATACATAGGCAAGATGATCCTATCTAAGAACTGCTGATGCCGTCTACTTAAAAAGGACTACAACGACACATAGGAGTTCGTGAAGTAAGAGAAACGGAAAGACCTGAATTTCACTGTCGTCCTTCCTCAACAACAAAAACTGCCAAAACGATTTAGAACAAAACTTGATGCGGAGACTTTAGGAAGGGCATAACTCAATAAAACAACCTTCTTTCTACAGGACGATTCACTGTAACATGACATATCTGGTTCACAAACTTTTTTAAATTACACTTTAAATTATCTAATTGTTCCTCGCTATAAATTTGCTACTCCGATTAGAGTGGGTCACTATTTGAGGTGATGAATGGGAGAGTTAAGTGTCCGTTTCAAATGTTGATGTGGTAATTTAGTTCAGTTCTTTTCATGTTCGATGGATGATATTGCCAACTGCTCTCCGAAAACTTGGAACAGCAGTTTCACAAATGCGATACCTTTCCTTGTGAAAACATGGCTACATGGTAGGCATTTACATAACTGAATTCTTTGTTTTAATGTTAATCACCAACGAAGTTGGATAAATAAAATCCTGTACCATATACAGTGTGTTCGGTAATTTCCATGAAAAGCTTCTAGGACTTGTATAGTTGACTAAGTAAATAATATTTCGAATAGGAACCGACATCCGAAAATGTACCATTTCCGTGCTACAACAGTTTGAAAACAACAGGGTAGCCATGGTAAGGGTGGTTACGTGGGGTCGGCCGATGTTATTTGACGTCTATCCTATCTCTCTGACCTGATTCGAGCCCCATTCAGTTGTCTGTGAGAGTCAGAGCAGCACGGTTGAGTGCACGTTTGCCAAATACAGAAACTCACGATAATGAAAGAGCTGCTCGTCGCCTTTATCAAGATCATTCTCCACAACGTCCGACTCCACCACATAACCTTTTCGCCACAATTACGCAACGGCTTCGAGGAATGGTACCTTCACCGTCCGCAGACGTGACTGTCGTGCTCCAAGAAAACGCCGCACGCCAGGGTTGAAAAAGGCCGTATTGCATGATGTTGAAGAGAACCCTCAACAAGCACACGAGCAGTTGCATTGACTATTAATAAATAGAATTGTAAACCAAGTGATGCACTGGACACGTCTGATCAATTACTTCTAAAAGTGGTCGCACTACCAACATGTTTTCAAACTCCATGTATATCAGCTGCTCAGAAATTATTCTATGGAGTAGAAGTTGTCAATTAGAAGAGATTTTAATTTGCTTTAAAAGCTGAATTCTTTGCCAGCACATTTAATTCACAAGGGAGGTCCTCAATATTTTCATGGCCGTGTGTTTTATCCATTCTGTGCAAAAGTATTGTTAAGTTGTGGATATTGGAAGCTATTTTGGTTCCTTATGTTACATTTTTAATGCAACTATTATTTTAAAATATTGCCTGATTACTGAGAACTAAATTCGTAAGAGGGGTAGTGGACTGTGAGGTTTCTGTTATTATGCTCAGGTTTTCTGAACAGTTGCCTACATGAAGTTCGAGTGTGCACAGCAGATATTATTTTTACACCACGTTTCTGTGCAATGAACATCTGGTGTTCATGTGTGGAATTGCCCCAGAAAATTGTTCCATACGACATCAGAGAACAGAAGTACCCAAATTAAGCTAATGTTCTGATGATTTTATCACCAGAATTAGCAATTATACAGGGTGAAGCGAAATTCGCGCACTCGGGCTTCGCAGCGCGACACATCGCATGCCAGTGATAAAAAGATGTCTCTCCCAAAATTTCGTCTGGCTAGTATATCCGGCAGAAAAAGGACGTTAAAGAGTGACAATCTGGCAACACTGTAACCACATGCGAGTTGCGCAACGTTTCGTCATGCCGGGAGATCGCTTTGAGCATCTGTTGTTCTGAGGACAATGTATTCTGTTATGAAGGTCATGTGGTCGTTAATATGGACATTATTCTTGTCACAGGCAGCTAATGTGCAACGTCTGAGCGCTCATATTACACGTAATATAAATGACAGGTAGATGGTTTTTGTAGTTATTCTGTCCTATGACAGATAATTTGTTTCAACTGTCTATTTCTTATTTGTCTAACCACGTATTTGTTACGTTCAGCGTTACAAAAGTTGTAAATTTAGTATACATGTGACCTAAGAAATGGTGTATATTACAGAATAAAATGTCAGAATGAAATTAGCAAATAAAAAAATGCGCACTAAGAACCCTCGACCACCTGCATGCTAACCCAAAACTTTCTACACTGTACGAACTACAAAATATAACCAAGGTCTCCTGACAAGTAGTCACCATACATGTGGTTACAATGTTGCCAGATTGCCACTCTTCAACGTCCTTTTTCTGCCGTATATATTCTCCAGACGAAATTTTGGGGCAGACATGTTTTTTATCGCTAGCATGTGAGGAGTCACGCCGCGAAGCCCTAGTGCGCGAATTTCGCTTCACCCTGTGTTGTGAGTAAATCTTGCTGAACTCAAGCGTAGGGGAAGATCTAGAACATGTGATTTCAAGTTCACATTTTTGTCAAGATGCCTACCCAAAAATTTTGTTTCACAAGTTTCCCATAGTTTCTTTCTCCGGTATTGTAATTGGTGGTGATGTATCTTGCCTTGCAATGAACTAAACTAACTGTGATGTTTTCTAAGTTATGGGATAGTCCACTTATCAAGAACTTGTTAATACGACTTCATAACACGTTATTTATTGCTCGTTTTGTTGCAACTTTATTGGGATTGGTTATAATGCTAATATCCTCAGAACAGTGCACAATTTGTACTGCAGTGTACTATGGAAGCTCATTTATGTATGGCAGGAACAAAAGCGATGTCAGATTTGAATTCAGTATTGAGCCTAGAGTGAATAGACGAATGTTATCTCTAAAAAGTGAGCAACATCTTCAACGAACACTGAAATAGGTTTCTATAAGAGTTGAACGCTGTAAATTATAAACAATAAAGTTGAACGCCTTAATTTTTTTATGGGACTTAACTTCTAAGGTCATCAGTCCCCGAACGCCTTAATTACATGAAAAAGAAGTGACAGTCTTCAGTTTCTTTTAAGAGCTACCGAAGATTTTATATCTTGAACTATCAAATATATTCCTGTCCATCCAATATATTTCAGTACTTCTTAATTGTGTTATGTGAATGTAATTCACTGAAATGAATGGAACAGTAAATTATGTACCTCATATATGAGTACTTCAGGTTCACATGATAATATTATGATGATAATAACTAAGCAAAATTAACTAAAATTTGGGAAATTTGTTTTTGCAGCGTGAATAAATGCTTATTTACTTTATGCAGCATTCATTATTTAAACTTTTGTTTTTGCGAATACTGTTTGTATTTCTAGCGTTCTACAATGTTAACTAAATTCTTAGCAGAACAGAATTTTATGTATGGGATAAAAATGAAGTTGCACTGTTTTAAATAGACTGGCCACGTATTGTTGTGGTTGGCGACTGCAGTCTATATCCGGCAATACTGATTTAGGTTTTCCGTCGTTTCCCTAAATTACTCCAGGATGATGCTGGGATGGTTCCTACTATGACGTCATCATCGACTACATGTTCAATCCTTGTTAAACCAGATCTATAAACATCCATGAATTTGGTGTTCTTTTGTTCCTAATTTTTAACACAATGACATGTCCAATACCCTTGTAACAGTGATCCACAGATGGCTAAAAGTACTAATACTATAATAAGAATAATGATAATAATGTCGTTTTTGTGTTCATTTTATAAATCCTGAAACACGTATGTATTCAGTAGCAGCGATGGCGAGGCATGACAGAACCTCTGACCAGAGAGTTATTTATCGTTGCTAGTCTGCGCTTGACCGCGCATGAGCGCAGTAGTTGTACGTAGCGAGTCGCGAGAGCATGTAGTTGCGAGTTGCGAGTCGGAGTTGTGTGAGAGGAGTCGGCGGGCGTCGACATGGGTCTCTGGTCAGGGTTCACGACGAGGTATATTGTTAAATAAGGTAATGAAGCAGCATTGCGCACATCTGATAATGTAATGTATGTTAATTGTAATTAATTTGTTCAAGAAATGCCCAATAATAATTTTGTTTTCAAAGCAATCGTTTTTAAGAAAAGAATCATTCCAATTGAAACAATATTTCCCATGCTTTTCCTTCCAGAATCAATTTATCAGGTTAATTATTGCACAGAGCCTAAGGTCAGCGCAGCTGCCCTTATAAAATTTATCAGGTTCACCTTAACGTTAATTTTGTGGAGACGTAACATTTTTGCACATTTTTATTATCATTGATTTTTATTACTGTGTGAAGCTAACATTTGGCACTATTCGCAATTCTATTCAATTCTTTTCATTTTCATATTTTTACGGGGAGGTTACACTTGGCTCCATTTATATTTAATAATTATCTTTCATTTTTGTAAGGAGGTTACACTTGGCGACATCCGGTCCAGGATCGTATTTCTTTGAGAATCTTCTGAAAAGTAGTCAGATATCTGCTCTTATTTACTTAATATAATTAGCATTTGGCGCAACGCTTTTACTAATTTTACGACTTTCTTTCCTCAGGTCATCGGCAATTCGTTGCTCTCTGTTGTACTTGTATTTGTTGGATTTTGCATTGTCTTTGTCTCATTAGTGAATAGTTGTGATTAGTGTAAAAATGCCGCGAAAGACTGTGAATAGTGCATCGCGAAGTATAATGAATGAAATTACTGATTTAAACAACTTCACCGATCGTACTTGTGACACGCAGTGTAATGATGACAATCCTGCGTTCACTGACAATCAGTGCGTTCCAACCACCAATAATGATGTAGATCTTAATGATGAACAAGTGAACTTAATTGTGTCCTCTGTTAATTTGACGACAATTGATGACGCGGGGAGCTCTATTGTAATAAGCGCTGCCCAGCTTAACACACCCGGTTTGGAAAATTCAAGTAATGTACAGACAAATTTTTCTAATGAAAAAGGACAGTGTACTGAAAGTACGACGCATTTATTTAATTCCGAAATAGTGACTGACAGTATACATTTGACTGGCAAACCATTTTGTAAATCTCAGAATGACCAAATGGTCACACAAAACACGACAATGGCAGGTACGCAATCAAACAGGACAGGTAATAAAGTAGATAATGTTACATTAGGTCATATAATGGCAATATTGCTACAAAATAGGGAAGATTCCAAAAGACAGAATGAAAAACTAGACAACAATAATGAAGATCTCAAACAACTTTATAAACAGGTCAGACAACAGAGTGAAGAAAACAAACAATTTAAAGAAAATTTCAAACAGCTTAATGAAAATAACGAAAAACTCAAACAATACTTTAATGAAACATTAGACAACAATTCCAGACAGCTTAGTGAACAAATTAGAGACGTTGCCGCGCAGTGTCATGATACTAAGGAACAGTTACGCGTGGAAATTGAGGCTTGTTCAAAGAAGAGTAGCGAAGAAATTAGATCTGTTGCTCAAGAATTAAGGGATATGCAAACAGCTACAACAGAAACACTTAGAGAGGAAATTAGCACAGTCAGTAGACAATGCTCTGAAAAAGCAACACAATTACGCGACGAGTTTAAGTTAATGACAGCAGAACTTTCGCGCGCAATGTATGCAAAGATTGACGCGAAATTTGAACAACAGAACAGTCAAATTGACGAGCGTTTTAATCTTCACCTACAAAACAGTGATACGCGTTTCCGCAAATTTATACAGGATCAAAATAAAGTAAAACGTCAAGTAATGGAAACAATCACTGCACAGAGACAAGAAGATAAACGTAAAATGTTCGCGAAAGCAAAAACATACGTAGACAACAATATTGCTACAGTGTCCGACGAAATTAATACCATCAAACAGTCAAACACAGAATTACGTGACGAAATTTCCGATCTTAAATCGAAAACAGACACATACACAACAGACTTTCAGACAGTTACCGGCAGACTCGAACAATTAGAACTAATACAGGATTCCGATGTCGTCAAAGCTGACGTTAAAAAACTGAACAAAACCACACATAAATTACAAAAACAGATTAATGCTTCTGACACTAAAACCGATGATCAGGTAAAAATACTGACTGAAAAATGTGATGAATTGGCCAGTCGTATTGATATTATTGAAAGTAATAATGACAAAAATCAGATGATACTGCACCGATTTCATTTAATCAAACACCTGAATTCCGAAATCTACAACAGACAATGAATGAGATCGATTCATCTAATAACACCTTACGTAGAAAATTGTCAAGTTTACAGCAAGAAGTAACAGAGATGAAAAATATTTCAGTTAATAACACATCACAGCAGACGCCATTTTGCGAACATTTGTCAGACTCACGTGGCGCGCATAATTTAGGTAACCTACAGAGAGTACGGGACTTAGATTCCGAACAGGCACAAACGAATAGATTCTCTTACAATACTGAACCTGTTCTGTCATACAGAGACGATAATTTCGATTACAAACATTTTCTATCAGTGAGAAAATTTAAAATGTTTGAAAATGACAGAACACAGATTCATCCGCTAGATTCGATACAACAATTTAGCTTTGCTTTTCCACCGACTTGGCCCGTAACGCATAAACTTGAATTTATTTGCAGTTTTTTGGAAGGCGAACCGGCAACTCGTATGAGACCGATCGCGAGGCAATGTTATTCGGTAGAAGAATTTCAGAATGCTTTTCTGTCAGCGTGTTGGTTGAAGACGACACAGCGCGGAATTAAAGATCAGTTAATTAGTTTACCAAATTATGAGAACACAAATTTTCCCAGTGTCACGCAATTTTTTGAACATATGGTCCAACAAAACCAGTACTTGAGTGAACCATATAGTGAATCTGCACTCATTCAATTATGTATTTCTAAATTGCCACGATCATTAAGAGTGTCACTTTTAACGGGTCAGCAAAAAGAAAATATTTCGGCATTCAGGGATCTGCTGCAGCTTTTAGAAGTACAGCAATCGGATTATTCCTTTATAAACAAAAATTTTTCATATAATAACTAAGGTCAGCAAACTTACAGTAATTACAATCAACCAGGTAATTTCAATAGTAAAAGTAACAGACGCTTTAGGAACGACAACCACCAGAACCTTAATAGCAGACAAAATTTTAATTATCAGTATCGTCAAAATTATCAGCAGCAGGAACCATATTTTAGTAATAATAGAGGTTTTTTACAACAACAGCAACAAAACCAGCCGGTTAGCATACCTAACCAACAATGTAATGCACAAGGTCAACCAAACTTAAATGTTTCGCCGTGTGGACGTTTAGTCCCTGGTACAACAAATAGTAACGCACGGCAGCAAAGGAACAACTACGTACAGAAAACACAGTATTTCAATTCCTATCGCAATGCACCGTATAGGAATGACTATTACAACAGACGTAAAAATAATGAGGACAATTTTCAGCGTACATCTAACAACAGTCGGTCTTACCAACAGCAAAATTATCCACAAGAACATATTCTCATGAATGAACCCGACAGTAGGTATCATCCAGAGCGTAATACGTCTGGAAGAAATAACAGAACGGTTCAAATAGTCGAAATGCCACAACATCCTCCAGAAAATAATAAGACGTCAGATAGAATCTGACTAGATACTGTACAGATCGCATCTTCCAGTAACGTAAGAAATAATTTTGACACGCAGAATCTTGTTCACGAAAATGTTATTAATTTTGACGCCATCCGACACACGTTTGCATGAAAGACATTATCACGACGTACGTAGACGACATTCTTATTGCAGAAGCTAACTGGTATGAACACAATACGATTCTTGAACGACTGTTGCAAACTTTTCATGCACAAGGGCTCACAGTTAATCTCAGTAAATCGCACTTTGACAAAACTTCTATAAAATTTCTTGGACATGTAATTTCAGCAGAAGGCATTGTGCCTGATCCGGAAAAACTTCAAGCTTTACCTGACATTACTGTTCCTACGACGAAAAAAACAACTACGCAGCTTTTTGGGTTTAATTAACTTTTTCGTAAATTTATTCATCACTCTGCTTTAGACACACCTAGATTATGCCAATTGACAGGTATAAACACTATTTGGTCCTGGGATAAGCAAGCACATTCTGAATTTATGAACCTGAAACATGCTTTGCTAAATGCACCACTTATATCGCACCCAGATCTTACAAGAAATTTTTCCGTTGCCACCGACAGTTCCAACACCGCTTTAGGCGTACATATTTTTCAGGAAATTGAAGAAGATGGCTCTACAATAATTAAAAACATCGCATTTGCAAGTCGCATTCTGTCACCTGCTGAACGAAATTATTCTGTTACAGAACTGGAAACGTTATGTGTTGTTTGGGCATTTACGAGATTTCGGTATTTTCTTTATGGGAGACACACTACAGTTTACACAGACCATAGAGCGATACAATTTTTACTTTCAGCTAAATTTACACACGACAGACTAAGTAGATGGAAGCTTTATTTACAGGAATTTAATTTTACAATTGTTCACATTCCTGGCACACAAAATGTTGTAGCAGACGCACTATCTCGTTCTCTCAGCAACAATCAGCAAGACGTCGCAACCAACTTCTGCAAAGTAAATTTCAGCGTGATGTACATTCAACAAGTTGCATTTGAAAATTTTATTTCGTCGTCATTGCAGGACATAGCAAAAGAGCAAAATAAAGACAACGTGTGGAAAGAAATTAAACACCTCTGGCAAGATAGGAATAATGTTACGATTAGAAACCATTACACTGTACGCAATGATATTCTATTTCGCCGCTCTCATCCTGACAGCAACAATTGGTTATTATGCATTCCTGATGAACTGATTAACAAATTAATCTGGTACACTCATTTAAGTTACGCACATTACGGAGCCAGAAAAAGTTTTCTTATACTGAGACAGAACTGTTATTTTACGAACATGGAGAAACGTATTCGACGAGTTTTAGCATCATGTAAAATCTGCAAGAAAGCTAAGTCAGACACAACTTCACATATTCCTCCATTACATCCAGTTGTACCTATTAAATTGAGACATATGGCCACTGCAGACATTTTTGGCCCAATTCCGAGAACTAATAGAGGTTTCTGCTACATCTTTGTCGCTGTTGAACTCACTTCAAAATTTGTTACTTTCACTCCGTTACGCAAAGCTACTGCTAATACCGTTTCGAAAGCATTTGTAAAGCATTTTCTGTTTCATGTAGGGCATGTGTTGAAAGTAATTTCTGACAATGGATCACAATTTCGTTCTGCTATATGGACACGTATGTTACGAACTAGAAACATTTCTCCGATCTATATATCCAGCTACCATGCTTCTTCGAACCCCTGTGAACGATTAATGAAAGAAATTGGTAAACTGTGTAGAATATACTGCCACAAAAGACATATTGATTGGGACACACACATATTCTCATTCCAAGATGTAATTAATTCCATTCCAAATGAATCCACTATGCTATCTCCGTCTGTTATACTGAAAAATGTTGAACCACCTAACAAAATTACAGAATTAGTAAACTTTCCTACTTCTCGTCGACTACGACACCATGAAGTAATTAACATTGCGCTGAACAACATCAAACGTGCCACAGAGCGCCGGAGAAGACAGCAAAAACAAGTTTGTATACGCCGTGACTTTCACATTGGACAGAAGATATTAGTACGTACACACTATTTATCCAGCAGAATAAAAGGTAAGTGCAGTAAATTTGAACTTCTATACGCAGGTCCATATCGGATTCGCAGCATTCCTCACCCCAATGTAGTACACGTCGAAACCCTGAGAACCAGAAAAAGTAAAGGCAACCACCATGTCTCCAATATTAAACCCTTTATTGAATGAAGACACTTTATGATTTAACATACTATGACGCCATTTACTAATTTTTATGATCACTTATGCAATTATATTCACATGACTAATTATTGATGATTATCGTATTTTTTCTTGGCAAGTGCCCGGCAAGGTAAGGTTAGCAGGTCGCTCTTCTTGTCGTTACATATCAGACTGTGCACATTTTTTCAGAGAAACTTACGTATCTTATGAATAATTATGCAATTTTATCTAGTGACATATTAATTTTATTAAATTCTCTCTCCATTAAAGTCTTTAATTCTCGCCTCTACTAACTACACAACATACAAGGTGAAATCAAAGAAGGTCACATTTCTTGTCATCATTTTTTTTTATGTATGTACGATTGTTTTCATATGCACTGTGAAATAATTAAGATATAACACACACCAGTTGACTTTGACATTTTTGCCCTATGATATCTCAAGATCGTGACTGTTTTACATTTTTTGCTGCTGCATTGTAATATTCTGTGTACATTTTTGCATTTGAGCACTGTCTATTTTTTTTTAAGTTTTCTGTCATGGTATGCTGTATGCTTAATTATGTTATCATAAACCAGTCATTATTTAGTGAGTATACGATGTAAATGCAAGACATTAATCTTTGTTCATCAATTTCAGAAAGAAATGATGCGTAAAAGAAATAAATTAAACAGAAATGGGAATTTCATCTTCGGAATGAACGAAAGAAGATGCAAACCTCGTGATGAAGAGTAAATGGATCAGGATTAACAAGCATTAACAAGAATATACTATACACATCGTAGAATAGCAGTCTTAACTGATTTTTTCTTTCAGAATACAAGGCGATTGATGCAGGCTGTCAGACAGAACTACACATCTTAGTTTTAGTGATGGAATATGCTAGAGATAAGGAATAGTTATATAATGAGTAATGAAATGATTTTTTTGCAGATGATAATGAATGCTGATGAATAATGATGAAGGATATGCTACTATAGATAATGAAGTTTTTCTTTACAGGTGATGATAATAATGGAGTTATGATATTGAAGTGATGGATAATGAAGTTTTTTCTTTACAGATGAGGATATTGTTGAAGTTATGTATTTATGCTATGTAGTTATTTAAGTATTTGTTGCAGTTTGCTTTGACAGCAGGTGTTACATTGCATAGTATAATGATGGAAGGTTTTGGAAAGGACTGCTATGGAACACATTTTTATACACATTTCACTACCTGTTACTTCGAAGTTCACTACTTTTCAGCATAAAATGCATTTCTTCTTTCAGCTTAATAATCCATTTTTTTGTATATTTTCGCAGGAGAAATTATTTATGAAATTAATGTGCTATAAGCAGTTGTTCATTAAATTTATATCATTTATGAATGTGATTACATATACTCTACTTGTTTCATAATCTTGCAACAGCGGACTCATGACGAATGACGTTACACATTTTCATTTACAGCAACAACCCAGAAGCAATTTCTTTTTCTTGCTTTCCCCTATAATTACCCAAAGCATGCATTGCTAACAAAAAAAAAATGTATTACCAGTCCCAAATAATGATACCAGTTTAAGAGAGTTCTGAGTAATGCTGATCAGTTATGAATAATATGTCACTTGAATAATGAATGCTACTGATTACGGTATTGAAATGACCAATGATTAATAACTAGGAAATTAATGCTACTAATTATGCTTTGTAACAAGGAAATGAATGCTGCTGATTATGCTTTGTAACTGGGAAAAGAATGCTACTGATTACTGTATTGAGATGATTACTGTATTTAAATGACCAATGATTAATAATGCTTTGTAACTAGGAAATGAATGCTACTAATTATGCTTTGTAACAAGGAAAAGAATGCTACTAATTATGCTTTGTAACTGGGAAAATAATGCTACTGATTACTGTATTGAGATGATTACTGTATTTAAAAGACCAATGATTAATTAATAATGCTTTGTAACTAGGAAATGAATGCTACTAATTATGCTTTGTAACTGGGAAAAGAATGCTACGGATTATACTTTGTAACTGGGAAAATAATGCTACTGGTTACTGTCTTGAGATGATTACTGTATTTAAATGACCAATGATTAATAATGCTTTGTAACTAGGAAATGAATGCTACTAATTATGCTTTGTAACAAAGAAATGAATGCTACTGATTATGCTTTGTAACTGGGAAATGAACGCTACTGATTACGGTATTGAAATGACCAATGACAATGTTGTCTGTAAACCAATTAATGAACATTTTTCTGTAATACTACATACATGGTACAGAAATGTTCAATAACTGGGCTATGAATGCCGCAAACTACTAATGTAATTCCCAATGAAGACTAGTATGTGACGTAATGTCCTTCACCTTCTGACCTAACTACCCTGAATTACTGCAATATCCATTTGTCCTGTATATCCTCTTGAAAATGGAGCACTATATTTGGTTTTTGCACTAATTCTACGTTGGTGTGCCTTGTAAGAGCGTGGTGTTGACACGACATGCTGTCCACCACCGTGAGCGATGGAGACGTTATTATGGTCGCACTGTTTGGTGTACCTGATGTACTGCCAAAATGATAACATGGAATATTACTACGACATTTCAGTGTCTTGGGTACGCTGATAAATACTTCTGGGAAAAGAACTTCAGATTGTCTGACTTGGTGTTGTACTTCTGTGGAAAGATATGGACTTTCAGTGCAGCTGCGTGCAACCTAAAGTGCTACAATCATGATGCAATTCTTCCCTTTCCTATCCTAATTCTTGTAACATAGTGAAAATCATTTTTTTGCTAACATCATTTGTATTAATCGCCTATACATTTTTTTTCGAACTACAGTGCGAGTGCACTTTTGTTATTTTCTAACATGATTACTACTCATTGTATGTACATTTCGATGTGCTGATATATTCTGAACTACAGTGCGTGTGCACTTTTGTCATTTTTCTAACATGATTTCTACTTATTGTGTATACATTTTGTGATTTGCTGATATATTCTGAATTTCAGTGCGTGTGCACTTTTGTCATTTTCTAACATGATTACTACTCATTGTATGTACATTTTGAATTGCTCATATATTCTGAACTACAGTGCATGTGCACTTATGTCACTTGTCATCATCATTTTTTGCCATTATCTTTATTTGTTGTGAAAATACTAAAGAGTTTTTCAGTGCGTGTGCACTTATGTCATTTGTTTTGTACTCATTGTATATATGTTTTGTACTTGGTGCATGTGCACCATATTTACTTCTTGTTCTATATCTGTATATATGCTGTAATTGTAAAGTTGCTCATGGCAAGTCCAAATGACTCACCATCGCTGCCAAATTTTTGCCCCCCCCCCCCCCCCCCCCAGTGGAGGATTATGAAACACGCATGTATTCAGTAGCAGCGATGGCGAGGCATGACAGAATCTCTGACCAGAGAGCTATTTATCGTTGCTAGTCTGCGCTTGACCACGCATGAGCGCAGTAGTTGTACGTAGCGAGTCGCGAGAGCATGTAGTTGCGAGTTGTGAGTCGGAGTTGTGTGAGAGGAGTCGGTGGGCGTCGACATGGGTCTCTGGTCAAGGTTCACGACGAGGTATATTGTTAAATAAGGTAATGAAGCAGCATTGCGCACATCTGATAATGTAATGTATGTTAATTGTAATTAATTTGCTCAAGAAATGCCCAATAATAATTTTGTTTTCAAAGCAATCGTTTTTAAGAAAAGAATCATTCCAATTGAATCAATATTTCCTATGCTTTTCCTTCCAGAATCAATTTATCAGGTTAATTATTGCACAGGGCCTAAGGTCAGCGCGGCTGCCCTTATAAAATTTATCAGGTTCACCTTAACGTTAATTTTGTGGAGACGTAACATTTTTGCACATTTTTATTATCATTGATTTTTATTACTGTGGGAAGCTATAATTATCTTTCATTTTTGTGGGGAGGTTACAATCCGTACTTCAAAATTTTATTGTTTTCATTTTTAATATTGTTGCTGAACGTGTTACGACATATTCTATAGCCTTCTGTTTTTTTTTTTTTTTTTTTTTTTTTTTTTTTTTTTTTTGTATTTACCAAGCACTCGTTCATTCTAAGATGTTGTTCGTGGCGCGTTTCTGGAAAGCTAAATATTTCTGTCAGGGACTTTGCAGTTATCACGAATTCGAATTCTTTGAATGAACGGATGGGCGTAAGCAGTGTAACTAAGCGCGAAATTGGGACATGAGGAAAGTCGTGCTGTTCGTTGGCTGTTGTAGCTGCTGAGTACGAGGTCGTCAACCTCGGCAGTGGTGTGTGACAAATAACCTCCACACATAACAAGCCCACAATCACTACTCGCTTAGAAATTACAAATGTTAGGAAAGTACCCCGAGCAATGCCGCTGGCCGTCCTCCCTCTTGTCATATTCGTCTGGCACACTCATTAACTCTCGAAAGTAAATGTCGTTATTATTTTAGTGGTGACGTTAAATTTTACGAAGCGAGCAAGAGTTTAAGTACACACGACGAATATGTTATTAGGTTCGGACCGAAAAAAAAGTGGCAGGACAAGAATTAGGAATGGATCGGCTGCGTCCTTATCGAAGGAACCATTCCTGCCCTCTCCTTAAGCGGCTTAAGGAAAGCACGGATAACCTAAATCCGTATCACCACATTAGGATAGCCCGTTCCTCCCGAGTGAGAGTCCAGCATCTCACTCAATATCAGGAACACTGTGATAAACATTGTGTTCGCATTCCGCCAGTGCTCTCTTTTCCGGGTGAATTTTTAATTCACTGCACGAAGTTTTTACAACTTCGTCGAAAACGTACGTCAATTAACTAGGTATAACTAGCGACACTCTTATTCCCAGCTGCTAAGATTTTATCGGATGTGAAACATTTTTACACAGGGGAAAGACCCTGTAGTTCTTTTCATTTATACTTAGGAAAATTTTGTTAGGTTTCCGGCAACATTAAATGGCTGACGCTGTAGATTCTGAAAATTTGTTTATAACAACAATATTGCTATCCGTTTACAAAGACAAAAGCGGCTTAACATAACTGGATGACCCACTGAATGCACTGTTTGTGCAATCACAGGTTATTTAAGCATACAGACAAGACAACAAAATCTTACAGTCGTTTAATTTTAGGATGAGTCAATGGAAATTTCTGTGCCCAATTAATGCATCAAATCTTCTCCCATTTTGTCAGAGAGCGTTCACAGGAGATGAATGCAAAGGTCATTATTAGTGATGTCATGGTGAAGTGTACACATCAGTGATTGACTAAATCCAACCATAGTTTTGGGAGATCTAAGAAAGTAAACTACTGTGAACGTCAAAAGCGTACTTTTCGCACCAATCGTCATAAATTTTTGGTCACATGTTGCAGAGGATCTCAGTTGCGGTGAAATCAGTGGCAGAAGGATCGACCGAGACGCGATAGGACCGGTTTTCCATAGCCATAGTGCTACTAAGAAGCCATGGATCACACGATCTAAGACACGTCGTCACCCAGAATGGAATTAACAACAAGCTCTATATTGCGCAAGTTTCATCTTCTGAACCCGACATCCACTCTCTCCTGCATTCCATTCTTGGTCCCCCTCTACCTTTATGTCGCGAATTATATTTCATTTACTGAGCGAGGTGGAGTATTTAGGAGGATGGTGGTTCAAATCTACGTTTGGCCATTCCGATTCAGGTTTCCTGTGGTTTCCCTAAACCAATTAAGGCTTGTCCTGAAATTGATCCTTTCAAAAGACACGGTCGATTTAGTCTTCTATCATTCCCCAACCCTAATTTGTGCTCCATCTACTAACTCTAATATTATTTATCTTCTTTTACACAATAACTATTCCATCAATGAATGGCCTCCTTCTGATAGAGCGTTCCATTCCTTCACCAGCACGGTTGACAATGCTTGATGGTCGTCGGTGCATGTAGACGTGTTGCAATACGTATCCCCAACGGATCTATGCTCTATGGGATTTAAGTCATGGGAACGGGCAGACCAGTCCATTCGCCGATATCCTCTCGTTCCATGACCTCTTGCACCTGCGCTGTTCGATGCGATCCCGCAATGTCAGCCATAAAAATGAAGTCAGGGCCGAATGCAACTCTGAAAAGACGGAAATGGTGAAGTAGTAGTTTCACAGTAAAGCTTACTGGTGAGTACACCACGTTCAAAGATCTAGAGGTCAGTACGTTCATGCAACATTATGCCTCCACATACCATAACACCTGGACCAACAAAGAAACATTTTTGATAATGTTCTTGGGTGCATTAAGTCTTCCTACCTCTCATCACATTAGGATGCGTCCAGAATCACTACTCAGGCTAAATGTGCTCTGGTCCAAGAAGAGAACGTGAGGCTCCGGTCCCTAAGCTCTTGGCACCATCGCAAACGGTGCCACCGTTGTGAAAGTGTCGTCGAAACACAGTGTACTGGTAGTTAGGTAAAGACAGGTAAAGAGATCACCCCAATGCAGTCGCCATGCCATTGTAGAGCGTAGAACTGAGTGCCTTACAATCTTGTTAATGTGGTTTCAATTGCAGCCGCTGTTTGACCTCTTCTTGCCTGTTGCGCAATGTAGCGGTGGTCTGATGCTGTGTTTAACCGTGGTCGACGCCTCCTCTCCTTTCCTAGCAGTGCCTGTGGTTAAGAACGCTCCCCATGCAAGTCAAACAACTCATTCGACACACTTCATCCTTCTTCCAGTTTCCCGATGACGTATGAAGTCATCAAAATGTTGTCACCGGGCCACGCTGTAATGGATAACGCCACCCCACCTTGCTGTTCGACACAGTCTTTTCCCTTTCCTTCAACTGCCTCGTGTTGCTTGGTCAAACCTATTTGGCGCTGTAGTCATGCTGACTTCATGGCATGTGACATCGGACTTTCTGCGTGCGACTGGGAGACTTCTGGCAATATACTCCCTCACTTTCGTTCAGTTCCCCCGAATTGTTAAAAAGTTACGTTACGTTATTTGTTTCGTTCTTGTGTTTTGAAGAGCAGTGTTGTTTCAGTCTCTGTACATGTTTTTCAATGAGTCAAGTTCGAATTTAGGAAAGTGATGAAACAACATTATTTTGAAAATTTTCAGAGTAAAACCTAGTCTGATGTAATTGTTGCCCATTGATGGTCCACTGATACCGCATATCTATTACCTATCCAAAATAATTGGAGCATGTACCTCCCTCGGTTGTTCAGTTTTATCTTTTAATGAAAGGCCACGTCAATCGCAAGGTCGAGAAATGGAACAGGACTTATGACCAAGCTAAGGAAGCGGTACCAGTGGAGGTGTGTTGTACTGTATAATGAGTAATTGTCTGTAAGGAAAATTTGGGACACCATTCAGTCACTCATCATCTAAAACCTACATCAAGAAATATAGCCACAAGTGGAGATTTCATGTAGAACGGATGAGTGATGCACGTTCCTCAATGTCAGTGCAGCTTTGTGGGGTGAGAAGGGTCACAAATTTCCGTCTAGCATCCCCATTTAGGTTCTCTAAATCGCTTAAGGTAACTACCGGATAGTCCTTCTGAAAGGGATACAGTCATTTTACTTCCTCATCCTTAGCCATTCCGTTCTGTGTCTAATGACCTCCTGGTCGACCGCATATTAAACTCTAATCTTTTCATTAAGATCAGTGTTACACAAGTAGATTACGTTTTCCCAGAGTAGGGAGTCCGAGTGCCAGACGGAACCAGTGGTAGATAGAGATCTGAGTTTTTCCACAAATCGAAATGTCTGATGTTTGAATAGATTACGGTGCCGAAATTTCGACGTCCGCCCGTCTCCTAGTGATCATGAGAAAACAATGCCTGCACCTCTCCTACACTTCCCTCCAATCTCAAAACCACTATTCCTTCATGCATCAGGATATGTCTTATTAATATGTTTCTTCCTTTAGCCAATGCTTTTCTCTGATTTGATTCGATACCCCTTTACTAGCTTTATCAGACTGAATCCACGGGGAAGCAGTTGTGCCCATCGAGTGTATTTATTTTAAGTAGTAAAGGGTACAGCAACCATTAGCAAATAATGTGTATTGTTTATCCAGATTTCGGTCACTGTGTGGCCATCTTCAATGCAGTAAACGTAAGTTAAAACATGAAAACCATTTACATATGCACATAGTCCCAATTCGACTATTTATGTCAAAGACTGAGTTCATACTCGTATTTACTGCATTGAAGACGGCCACGAAGTCACCGAAATCTGGATATGCAACAAACATTAATTGCAACTCACTGCTGAAAAACTCAATGGGACCCGGGGCAAGTAAGGCTAGCAACCTGCTTCCCTGGTACTTTAAATATGATGCTGGCAACAATCAGAGCAAAGTGCCTCGGACCTTTGGAGGTGACGGAGTCCCACCTCTAATTGACAAACCAGGGACTCCTAAGATACGACTCGGCAAACGAATGGTAACGAGATGGGGAGCTATTAATATCAGGGGGGGCTACTCTGGGAAGAAGGTAGAGCTGACAGAGGCTACAAATAAGATGAGGTTGGATGTTTTAGCTGTTAGTGACATTCGGGTAACGGGTGGGAAAGAAGAGGAAGTGGGAGAATACAAGGTCTACCTATCAGGAGTCAAAGCAGGAATAGCATAATGCGGTGTAGGGCTTTACATCAGGAAAGAAATGGAACCCAGCGTAGTTGCAATAAGGTATGTAAACGAACGACTGATGTGGATAGATTTGACAGTGTCTAGCAAGAAAATTAGGATTGCGTCAGTATATTCGCATTGTGAAGGGACAGATCAAGATAAGATGGATAGTTTTTATGATGCACTCAGTGATGTAGTTGTTAGAGTAAAGGACAAGGACAGTGTTCTGCTCATGGGTGATTTTAATGCCAGGATAGGAAATCGAACAGAAGGGTACGATAAGGTCATGGGTAAATTTGGAGAGGATATGGAGGCCAACAGCAACGGGAACCAACTCTTGGATTTCTGTGCCAGTATGGGCTTAGTAATCACAAACCTCTTTTTAAAACATGAGAACATTCACCGGTATACTTGGGAAGGCAGGGGAACCAGATCTGTCAATGACTATATAATAACAGATCAGGAATTCAGGAAGTCTGTGAGGGACACACGTGTATTCAGGGGATTCTTTGATGACACTGATCACTATTTAATCTGCAGTGAAATTGGTACTGTGAGGCCGAAGGTGCAGGAGGTCAGGTCCATATGTAGGAGGATAAGAGTGGAAAAACTTCAGGATAAGGAAATCGGGCACAAGTACATAACAGTGATCTCAGAAAGGTACCAGTTAGTTAAATGTAGTCAATTACAGTCATTGGAAAAGGAATGGACAAGGTACAGGGACACAGTACTAGAAGTGGCTTAAGAATGTCTCGGAACAGTAGTGTATAAAGATAGGATGAAGCAAACAGCTTGGTGGAATGGCACAGTCAAGTCAGCCTGTAAAAGGAAAAAGAAGGGGTATCAAAAATGGCTACATACTAGAACTCAGGTAGACAGAGAAAGTCATGTTGAAGAAAGAAACAAAGCCAAACAGATAATTGCAGCATCCAAGAAGAAATCTTGGGAAGACTTTGGAAACAGGTTGGAGACTTTGGACCAAGCTGCTGGAAAACCATTCTGGAGTGTAATTAGAAATCTTCGAAAGGGAGGTAAGAAGGAAAGGACATGTATTTTGGATAGGTCAGGAAAACTGCTGGTGAATCCTGTTGATGCCTTGGGCAGATGGAGGGAATATTTTGAAGAGTTGCTCAATGTAGGTGAAAATATGATCAGTAATGTTTCCGATTTAGATGTACAATGGTATAGGTATGATGAGGGAAATAGGATCACATTTGAGGAAGTGGAGAAAATTGTCAATAGATTGCAGTGCAATAAGGCGGCTGGAGTGGATGAAATTAAGCCGGAACTCATCAAATACAGTGGAATGTCAGGCCTTAAATGGCTACAAAGGATAATTGAAGTGGCATGAGAGCCGGGACAGGTTCCATCAGACTGGACGGAAGCAGTAATCACACCAATCTTTAAACATGGAAACAGAAAAGATTTTAACAACTACAGAGGTATCTCTCTAATCAGCGTTGTGGGTAAGATCTTCTCAGGTATTGTTCAAAGGAAAGTGCGAGTATTAGTTGAGGACAAACTGGATGACAATCAGTGTGGGTTTAGGCCTCTTAGAGGTTGTCAGGGCCAGATCTTTAGCTTACGGCAAATAATGGAGAAGTGTTACGAGTGGAACAGGGAATTGTATCTATGCTTTATAGATCTAGAAGAGGCATATGACCGGGTTCCTAGGAGGAAGTTATTGTCTGTTCTACGAGATTATGGAATAGGAGGCAAACTTTTGCAAGCAATGAAAGGTCTTTACATAGATAGTCAGGCAGCAGTTAGAGTTGACGGCAAATTGAGTTCATGGTTCAGAGTAGTTTCAGGGGTAAGACAAGGCTGCAACCTGTCTCCACTGTTGTTCATATTATTTATCGATCATATGTTGAAAACAATAGACTGGCTAGGTGAGATTAAGATATGTGAAGACAAAATAAGCAGTCTCGCATATACGGATGACTTAGTTGTGATGGCAGATTCGATTGAAAGTTTGCAAAGAATATTTCAGGGCTATATCAGAAATGTAAGGACTATGATATGAAGATTAGCATCACCAAAACGAAAGTAATGTCAGTGGGAAAGAGATACAAACGGACTGAATGCCAAATAGAAGGAACAAAGTTAGAACAGGTGGACGGTTTCAAGTACTTAGGATGCATATTCTCACAGGATGGCAACATAGTGAAAGAACTGGAAGCGAGGTGTAACAAGGCTAATGCAGTGAGCGCTCAGCTACGATCTACTCTCTTCTGCAAGAAGGAAGTCAGTACCAAGACTAAGTTATCTATGAACTGTTCAATCTTTCGACCAACTTTGTTGTATGGGAGCGAAAGCTGGGTGGATTCAGGTTACTTTATCAGTAAGGTTGATGTTACGGATATGAAAGTAGCTAGGATGATTGCAGGTACTAGTAGATGGGAACAATGGCAGTAGGGTGTCCACAACGAGGTAATCAAAAAAAAAAAAAAACTGGGAATGAACTCTATAGATGTAGTTGTCAGGGCGAACAGGCTTAGATGGTGGGGTCCTGTTACACGCATGGGAGAAGCAAGGTTACCCAAGAGACTCATGGGTTCAGCAGTAGAGGGTAGGAGGAGTCGGGGTAGACCAAGGAGAAGGTACCTGGATTCGGTTAAGAATGATTTTGAAGTAATAGGCTTAACATCAGAAGAAGAACCAATGTTACCACTGAATAGGGGATTATGGAGGAATTTTATAAGGGGGACTATGCTCCAGACTGAACGCTGAAAGGCATAATCAGTCTTAAATGATGATGACGATGATGATGATGCTGTAACCTTTACTGCTTCTTTATTAGTCATCCGATCTACCCAACTAGTTAACAGCTTTCTTTTCTAACACAATTCAAGAGTTTGTCTGTTGTGTTTATTGTCCATGTTTCGCTTCTGTATGAGACCACACTTTAGACAAATTCAGGGGGAGACGACATTCTAACACTTATATCTGTCAAATGAAACTATATGGCTACAGAGACCTTTCCAAGTCTGAAACATTTGTGATATGTATATGAAGACTGATGCGACGAATGAAAATTTGTACCGAGGATGGGACTCTAACCCCAGTCTCCTGCTCCCTAGGCGGATGCACTAGCCACTGCGCAGGCGGGAATGGGAAGTTTGATCGAGGAGGCAGTGGTACAAAGCTAGTGTGCTTGGGTGGCGTAGTGGTTAGCACATCTGCCTAATGAGCAGAAGACCTGGGCTTGAGTTGTGACCTAGGTTCAAATTTTCATTCGTCGCTTCATTCTGCATGTATACTCAAATTTGTATTTGACGTTGAGATAGACATATTTTTAAAGGTTTTTCTCAGCCTGCATTTCCAGTCCTCCTTACTTCATCATCGTCATTCGTCTTGCTACCCAAATATCAAAACTTTGTTATAATTTTAGTATCTCTGTTCCTACACTAATTCCCTCAGTGTCATCTGACTGTACTTTAGTGCATCGCTTTACCCTCGTTTTACTTTTGATACTGTTCATTTTATTACGTCTTTTCCAGACTGCATCCATTCCGTTCATTTCATCTTCCAAGTAGAGGAACATATTACAGAACATAGTAGTGTGGCATAAAGGTCTGCATCTGGCAATTGCGCTCGCTCGAATTGCTTCGAGCATGTAGTTATAGGAAAGTCCGGCAGATGACAGTACAGCTGCTTTCGACGAGGAGAACAAATGCATTCGACTTCCTCCACGCTCGTTCGAGCGTGCGACGCTCGAAAGTCCCGACCTCGTATTCTTACCCGATAGCCACTCAGTCATTCGCTGCATGGTCATATCGCGTGAACGTAAGACGAATAAGACTGTGGGATGGAAGCTTAATTCGAAAGAATACATCCTGAGTGCGAAAGCAGGTGGTCATAGCAATGTTTGGGACAGATTTACATTAGTAATTGATAAGGATGGAAATCATGTTAGTTACGTGTACTGTGTCAGCTGCTCTGCTCTCCTGTCATATAGATCCACTGAGACACACCTGAAGATACATGTCTGCAGAACATAACATAATGGAAGTTCTGAAGCATTACCAGCTTCAGTGAAAGTCTCTATAACTAAAAACGCTAAGAAATTACGCTAGGAACATTCGTCCATTTACATTGTTATCTGGCAGAGGATTTCGCTCTTTATGTCAGGTGTTCCTAAATGTCTAACATTCTGCATTAACCTACAAATTCGGCACGAAATACTGAAAGACAAACAAATGAAATACTGGCGAGTATTGTGCCAAGTACTGTCCAGGCCATAGCTGTGAATGAATGTTAATGTACTGCTGATAGGGAACCGATCCCTATCGGAAAAGGTGTTATCTGTCGATTACTGCACACTTTGTTGATCAAGACTGGACTCTGGAAAACATGGTATTAGCAACAACTCACTTTCCAGAAAAGAGAAGATCTGGGGAATTAATTAAGAACCATACAGAGGAAACATTGTTTAATTTAGGATTAAATCCCCAACACCTTGATAAGACTTCTTTTGTCACCGACCGTGACGCTAATATAAGCAAGGCACTGCAATCCTTTCCATGTTATACATGCGCTGCACATCTTTTGAATATAGTTCTAAAACACGGTTTCGAAGACGATTGTTTGAGTAACGAGATTCGCCAAGATATGATATGTTACAACCCAAAAATCTGAATGTGTTAAGTTGTTCAATAGTTCTGGTTTCCAATATGAATATACATCTGAAAAGTTATGAGTCTTCAAATGTCATGGACTTGGTTTTATTTGTCGATATACTTAAATTATGTTGCTTTGCTATTTTACATAGCTCATGTAACGCCCTCTGTAAGTTATCTTCGTTATAGGCAACTAGAATCTGGTCGTCAGTAATCATAAAGAGTTATAATAAAATTTCTTTCTTTGAAGATGTTCCCTATATCAGATTTCAGAATCCGTTGTTTCCATTCCCTCAAAATGTCGTCTAAACATAAATTAAAATGAATCAGTGAAATACACACTAGTCTGAGCTCTCTATTAACATTTCTTTGGAAGATATTTCCAGATTCTAGCCCAAAATTTATATATATAAGTACTTCGAATAACTTCGATGAGATGTAGTAGTATACGATTTTTTTCCTAATATCCATAGTTTTCTTGTATGTACCCTGCAGAAGGCTTTCTTATAATCGGTAAAGACCACACAGGTCATTATATCGTATTCTCTTCTTTTCCTGTTATTTGTTTTAATGAGAAAATATTGTGGTAGCAAGATCTTCCTTCCTGAAAAGCAGTTTGTTCTTCAAGGAGTATACTGTCTACGATGTTTCTCATTCTCTTTACTGCTGTCGTCACATGTACTGTGTATGCTGTGTTTAATAGAATTGTAGCCCTACCTCTAATTTCCGCAGTCTGTTATTTATCTTCTTTTGAAAATGGGTACTGCTATAGCTTTCTTCCATTGCATTGGTAATTTTGCTTGCTGTCAACATTGATTTATAAAATCTAAGGTATATAATTAACTTGTTATGGCCAGTATTTAAAAAGTTGTATATTTAGAGTGGCCGTTCTGGGAGCTCTTCGTATTTTAGAGTTCTGTAAAGCCTGTTGGAGTTCGTAAAGGTCTGTTTTATCCATTTGTCGTAAGACATCAGATGATTTTTTTTTTTTGCTTTCTGATTTTCCTCTTCGTCCGACGACTGAATATTGATCTAGCATCGATCTACAATCGCGGACGCCCGGGTAAATTTTGAAACCTCTCTAGTTTCCATTCGCAACGAATCTAAATTCACGAAGTCTCGTAACAGTTGTTCATTTTGATTAACTGCTGATTCGTCATTTATTACGATTGATTCCTTACCAGTCAAATAAAAGTCCATATTTTCGGAATGACTGTAGGCCACACGATTTTCAATCCACTGATGAGGTTGGTCTGTATTTAACGCGAAGGGATGGTGATGATGACGACGCCTCTCATCTCGGACAGACTTGATCCGAAACGAGTCGATTGCGTTCTAACAATTCATTGCAGTTACGATGCTATCGAAGAATATTTAGGACACAATTGTTTTTAGATTTCTGATAACATACACATACGTAAATTTGAACGAATAGAGCAGATGATGTTATAAAAACAGCAATGAATTTTATTTTCACTCCGAGATCGACCGTCCTTACAGAAGATGGTAGTTCCTTAGACTCCATTGAGATTTTTAACTGTTCCCAAATTTTTTGTCTAAAGTAAACTTTCTTCTCTCTTATGGCTCATACTGACGTCACGATTAGACGTTACTGTGCAGGAATATGCGTCTACAGCACAACTAAATCGATCTTGGGGTACTTCTATAAGCTGGGAGGAGGAACACTAGCCTACAGACACAGAGGGATACTGCAACGTTAATAGCGGAAAAGCAGCGAGCGCATCAAACTCGGCTGCCTCTGCCCTCTGCGCTGCGCCTCGCTCGACCGCAGCCTGCACGCTGCGAGTTTTCATACTCGCGCACGCCATGGTCGAGAGCGGCGCGCTTGAGCGAGTACGGAGAGCGAAATTCCTGACTTGCGACCTATAGTGTGGTAGAGTGTCGTAGATGTCGAAGGTCGTGGCGAAGTATGAAACAACACATCGACACCAGTACGTACTGTATTCTTGTTTGTTCAGTGTTGATGCGTTTTTCCTACAAGTTTCTGCAATATTCAGGCCTTATATCTCACGAAGGGAGAACCGATAGAGGTACTCGAAGTACCCTCCGCCACACACCGTCAGGTGGCTAGCGGAGTATGGATGCAGATGTAGATGTAGATGTAAGTAAACACATGTTTGTTACAGTCAAAATAAACTGTCACCACTGTCTCGGCTGTATCCTCTGCTTTATTTTCAAGCAGTTTAAATATTAATTATAATTTATTGTGGTCACTGAATGATACGTAATCTGGAAGTAAGGTCTTGCGGCAGAATTGAGTAGTACCCCATTCTGCCCCGTGCTGATTACTTCTGCATTTTTTTAGATTTTATACACTAAAGATCTTTTGCTGACCGTACAGAACGATTCGAGTCTACAAAAGAAAAAGTAACTCGCAAATTTGGTCTATTATATCTATACAAGAATCTGTAGAATCTATAATAACTGGAGTAGTGGGCCATAAGACAGCAGCAGCTCAGTTCAGCATCTACTGAACCACGGTAATTATGTGAAGAAAAAACGCGAAAACAAAGACTATTATTTGAAAAAAAAAAACAATGAATCGATTTAATTGTGTCTTTACTGTATAACAAGAATCCAAACTAGTCGGACATTTGACTAAAATCGGAGCTCAACTATTTGATTTAATAACAGTTGAACTAGCCTATGACCTGGTTAATCGTTAACAACTTGGCTCTGAGCACTATGGGACTTAACTTCTGAGGTCATCTGTCCCCTAGAACTTAGACCTACTTAAACCTAACTAACCTAAGGACATCACACGCATCCATGCCCGAGGCAGGATTCGAACCTGCGACCGTAGCGGTCGCGCTGTTCCAGACTGTAGCGCCTAGAACCGCTCGGCCACTCTGGCTGGCGTAACAACTTGCCTCATCCGTCTGACAACGATGGAACAGAAGGAGTACAGTGGTTAAGATGATTTTGGAGGCACAATTAAACACTGAGTTTACAGAGGCCAGAGGCTACTTCAGCGATTCGAACTATGGACTTTAATAAATCAGCAGTTGACAAATTCTTTAACTTCTTCAGTACAGTAGTCGATTAATACAGACTTACTGGGTGGAATATTTGATTGTGATGAGACAAGAATATCAGTAAGCCCTAAAGGCCACTCAAGAATACTTGGTCTGAAAGGGCGTAGGCAAGTGCGAACTCTCACCTCTACTGAAATAGGTGACATTTCTCCGCATATTTTGTGTATGTCGCTCCCTTGTTAATTTTCACAAAGAAACGGATGTGTCAGGAATATCAGACTGATCTCCCACCTAGTGCAATATCAGAGGTTCACGAAACAGGCTGGACAACTAAAGAGCTCTTTGCAATACGGTTCCAACACTCGTTTACAGGGGTGAACAAACAAAATCGAGTTCTTCTCATTCCAGACAGACATTCGACTCACACAAAAAGCTTGGTCTAATCATTCTAGAAAGGGATAACGGGCTATAAATTTGTATTTACCACCACATAACTCTCGAAGGCTACAGCCATTGGCTGTATCCTACAAGAAATCCCTAAGTAAATATGACGGAGATGAAAGTCATAAATGTGTTAGATCATAACCTGGAAAAGTGATCACACTTCTACAGATTACGACTTAGTTTGGCAGAGAGTATTTGCAGTCCTCATCATTGTCACATGCGGTTAATGGCTTTCTAAAACCCGGAATTTGTCCTGTTGACAAGAATGTATTTAGAACTGAAGATTTCTTACCATCAGCAGTCACTGATATTACATTGCAAACTTCAAAGAAAACTGTATCAGGTCCCCTCACAGGGGACAATTCCTACACTAATCTCATCGAGCATGCCTCATTGTGAAGTGGAGATATCTCTAGAATGTAGCTTCCAAATTTCCTGATCAGAGAGCATATTATCACTTACAGAGGTAGCACTGAAAAACAAACGTGTATCAGAAAATAAAGGCAAAACAGCTGCTCTTCATAAAATGGATCTAATTAACACAGAGGAAGAAATATCAAACAAGGAAACCAAGACATATAGGTCAAAGTCAGCAAAAAAGTGCCTTGAATTAGTACAGGACGTCAAGGAAAATCTGAAGATAGCAAAAAACATAAAGCTACCACGCGATCGAAAATAACTAAAAAGAGTGGTTCAAGCTCCAAAACATCCTCAAAACTAAAGGAGCCGAATTTGTCCAACGAGTGTGGTAAATTATAAGAAGCCGATGAATGCCTTTACTGGCTTTACTTCTCTGAAGAGGGTTGGATCAGATGTAGCGTGTGCCCCAACCGGGAACACAGTTCGTGTACGGGGTCGACAGAGGACGCAGTCATCCATGTGTGCGCTACATGTGAAGCATAAACGTTGTTTGTATACCATTTATCATTTATGACTAATTTTTGAATGTGAAATATTATTCTCCATTTTTCCCCATTGGTGGTGCTAAACGGGGAAAATTATCAATTCTCAAATTTTTCAAGAAGAGTGCGAAGTTAGGCAGTTAAATATTGATATGGTGATATATTTTGAAAGTTAATATTATAACAAAGAGGTCTGAACTATTTTAACGGCTTATTATCAGTTTCTCACACGTCAAGGGACTGTTGAACACGAAGCACCTCATTCTGCCAAAATTTCCCCCTACTTTCGCCATCTCTGACCGAATGGCAGTGCCATTTACAAACTATGACGTTTTTGATAGTTCCCTCTGAATTAGAATTCCTTTTCAAAACTTCATCCTTAGTTTATATTACTGCTGCCTCAGCGTACACATCGTACTCGATTAACATGAAGAATAAGCTGAAAATTTATCATTTCCATTCCAATTAGTGCATCCCTTTCATTTCCTTCGACTGTTACAACTACAGACTGTTTTCTGTACAAGTTGAGATAAACTTCCATTTATTGTGTTTGGCAGCAAGAAGGAAAAAATTGATTTTTTTCCTCTGCTTCAGGAGCAACGTTTGTGACAGAACATGCTGGAGAATGCTTGTGTGTGTGTGTGTGTGTGTGTGTGTGTGTGTGTGTGTGTGTGAGACCACTGAGGAGAACGTAAAGTGTTTCGCCTCTATGCAGTTTATTGTGTAGAAAAAAAGAAGAAAGGGACATGAGTGTCGGTGAGAGAGCCCGCAGCAGGGAGACAGCTCCGCAGAGCGATAAGGCGGGTCAGTGGCGTAGCCGCAGCCGCAGTCGGTTTAATTTTGCGGCAGGCCGTTAGCCGCGTATCAGCGGGGTGGCCGGAGTTACTGGCTCTGTAAGCTCTCGGAAGGTCGGAGGTCGCCAGGAGCAAAACGTCTTCTGCGACTTCCTCGTGTCAGCAAAGTTTACGTGAACAAACATCTGCGCACGGGGCGTCACCCGAGAAGATTGCATTACTCCAAGGGTGTAAACGATTTTACAGCAACCATGTAATCAAGCGCGACAGCGAATGAAAGCAATATTAAACTAGACTTGCTTACTCAAACCATCGAAATCTAATAAAACATAGCTCTAGTCCACAAATACGTATCCGTAATGTGGGAGAAAATGAAATGGGGATTGACCAAGAAAAGCAAGCAGAAATAAACAATAGACTGGCTACGAATGGTATCCCACAGATATTCGATAGAAGATCAAATGCTGACGAAAATATTTATATTTATAGCTAAATAATTAACATGCTGCATACAAGCTGCAAAAAAACTGGAATAGATTCAGACTTGAGTGTAAAATGGGGAAGGAAGATTAGGATTTAAAGTATTGTTAACGATAAGGTTGTTATAGACGGAGTAGAAACTGGATTTGAAAAGGTTAGAGAAACACCCAGCTATTTGCCTTAAGCAGTTTAGGGAAACCAGAGTAAACCTAAATGTGGACGGACGGGCGGAGATTTGCGCCACAGTCCTCAAGGAAGTAGGTTCAGTGTCTTACCATACTTAAGTATAACCCTACTCCTACCTGCCTGTTAAATTCAGTGGAAGGAAAGCCGTTCATACAAATAAAAAAAAGAAGAAATAATGTCCGAAGACAACCCCAATAGAAATGTGTGATTTGCAACTAGTCGCACTAAATCTACCGTGACATCCAACACACTACTCTCTTTTCACAGAAAACCCTTCTTCGAAAATACCACCAGGACTAAACACGTATCTATAGGAAGCATAAAGAATTAGAACCAGATCTAAGTGGTCCATTATCAAAGTGGTGGAAATTTATCACAGAAATGGCTTCAAAGGATCTGAAGAATGGGACACACACAGTAAGGAAGTGCAGCGTCTCATTTTAATATTTGGTCATCCTGTCATGTTCATGTAACTTTGTTGTAGAACGTGGTTGTCTGTTGTACTCTGCGATAAGAGACTAACTTATTTACTATATAATTTTTGTCCTCATTTTACTACACGTTAAACGGCGATATAACTTTTGTATTAAGTATTTTTTATACAGGGGGCTTCAGCTGCACCTGGGTTTTAGGCAATCCGCAACTCCTTCAGATCCTTCACTTTTTCATATTCTCTCTCCCCCCCTCCCTCTCTCTCTGTACGCCCTAACTATTGACTTCTACAGAAAAAAATGAAAAGGAAATTTTTGTTGGACTTTAATGTCGTTAAATTACTCAAGAGAAACGTACAAATGTAATCTTGAAACGCGTTTCTTGTTGAATCACTCGAAAACCGAGGCCTCCAGAAAAAACGTATCTTAGTACAAAATTTAACTACATTTAACTTACTACAAAAAGTTCCCATTAATTTGCTGTAGGATTGGTAGATGGCGCACAGATAGTGAGAGAATACGAAAACCTCGGATGTGATTTCTGAATGCCTTGCGGGTTGCACAAAACCGATGGGTAGGGGCAGTTGAGCCGAGTCACCATGTATTTACGATTATGATACTCTACTTGCGCGAGTACTATAATACAATTTATTCTTTACATCGTTCTAGTTTGTTCTTGAACATATGCTTCACAGATGACTCTATTGTTGTTTCACAGCCGCGCGGGATTAGCTGAGCGGTCTTGCGCTGCAGTCACGGACTATGCGGCTGGTCCCGGCGGGCCGGCCGCTGGTGGCCGAGCGGTTCTGGCGTTACCGTCTGGAACCGCGCGACCGCTACGTTCGCAGGTTCGAATCCTGCCTCGGGCATGGATGTGTGTGTTGTCCTTAGGTTAGTTAGGTTTAAGTAGTTCTAAGTTCTAGAGGACTTATGACCTCAGCAGTTGAGTCCCATAGTGCTCAGAGCCATTTGAGCCATTTGGTCCCGGCGGAGGTTCGAGTCCTCCCTCGGGCATGGGTGTGTGTGTTTGTTCTTAGGATAATTTAGGTTAAGTAGTGTGTAAAATTAGGGACTGATGACCTTAGCAGTTAAGTCCCATAAGATTTCACACACACGTTTTTGTTGTTTCACACTCACGACTGGGATTTTAGTACATAGTGTTTTTGTGAACTTTTCCTTGTTTGCTTATTAGGTTCATTATACGATGTATAATGCGTTGATAGCGGTTATCATTCATGCTCACAAGTAACATGATTATCGTAATACATGCAGATAATATCTATGTCATGTAACCTCTCGATGCTTTTACTGCTGCTGTTCACGATGTCGTTTAATATAACTTACAGTTCTTTTGCACGTTATTTCAGCCGTATTAGGCAGATTCGAAGCTGCCTAGGTATACTGAGCACCGTCACTATCAAAGGTTACGTGCCCATGTAAATGGATGCATTGCACTAGTATTAAGGTCTGCGTCAACTAACATCTATTTACTTTTCCTGCGGAGCTGGACTGTGAGGCTATCTGCGTTTCCCACTACGTGTTGACACCGAACTTGAATACGAGGTGCACTTGGTCGGTTGATTCTGTACGTTTACGATGAGCAGTCGGCTCATTCAGGTTGGCTTTTCTTTAGAAGTTACAATGCTTGATGCCATTACAACATTAGGATAGGTTTAGATTTATTACTCGACAAAGCGAACAGTATACTCCGCTATGACGGTAGCTAACTGTCCTATGAGACTAGTAAAGCCACGTTCTACTTCACAGTTGAGCGTGTTGTTAACTCACAGTGCAAGAACGGAAAGGGATCACACAAAATGCCTTCGGAAACAGGCACTATAGCTTTCTTGTTAACTTTATTAAATTAGTTGTCCATGGGTAGGAGAAAGGGGTGATATTTTTGAAGGAAAAGGTGACGGAAAGTGACAGTCGAGTAAGTCGATGGTGTGCAGATTTCGACAGCAGGAACACGTTACTGAGATGAGTGGGTTTGAAACACCTCCTCCAAAGAAGAGAAACATGAATTGCATGCAATAAACATCCCATTGACGACATGGATAAATGTATTATTATGTAGCAATGTCTGCGATATTATAAACTACACAAGTAAATAGCAATTTAGGCGTCTTCCAAAGTGAGTGAACCGTTGTGAATGCGCGACATCAAAAAAGTTGCCAGCGGTTGAATTGTACTATGTGAGCACGTACCAGCAGGGCATCGCGCGACGCGCGATCCGACGAATCGGATGCGACCAGTTGGTTTTCTATTCTCGAGCAAGGTGGATGCTATTTGTGTTTTGTGATTCATGTTACAGTGTCTAAAATTTTGATCAGTGCTTTTCGGGAACGTTGTACACAAAATGGTTCAAATGGCTCTGAGCACTATGGGACTTAACTTCTGAGGTCATCAGTCCCCTAGAACGTAGAACTACTTAAACGCAACTAACCTAAGGACATCACACACATCCATGCCCGATGCAGGATTCGAACCTGCGACCGTAGCGGTCGCGCGGTTCCAGACTGTAGCGCCTAGAACCGCTCGACGACTCCGGCCGGCGGAACGTTGTATATATCTGCATCAATATTTATACCCTGCAAACCACTGAGAAGTGCATGATACAGGATATGTCCCATTGTACGAATTATTATGCCTTATTCCCGTTCCACTCAAGTGTTTTATGCAGCTATGGCTTTTTCTGTTGAATCCAAATATCATCGAAAGGGCAGTAACTTGATTAATTACCTGTCTTGGGGACGCAGATTAATCAAAAGCATATTCGGTATTTAGGCAATCAAATAGCTAATCTAACATCGTTCCATTACAATTCAAGCTGACATGTTAAAGCTAATTATGGCCCTACACAACTACTAATCAGTCTTTGATCAGACGAAACGCCCAGATAGCATGCTGTGTTGTTCTAAAGGACTTATGAATTCTGGAAATGGTGACAGGTAATCATATTTGGTACTTGGAATCACAGGATAAAAGAACGTGAAGTAATTAGATGCCTAGGAATAAAGACCATTTCAATAACGTTGCTGGAGAGACTAGTTTGATAGCTGGTATTACTACATGTAGCTATAAATCATTCTAAATGTTGTAAATAAACAAAAGATCTTTAAGGAAACTGAAATAATCAAAATCTCTAGTTACTTAGCGAGCACATCTTGTGACTTAACAAGAAACAAGGTTTCAATTAAAGTTCACTAGCCCACATACATCATCGTAAATGTTAACGTTTGCAATGGCACGGCATGCTTGTTAAAAAGGTGCACTGTTACCTCGAGAAGAACTAAAGTTACTTCCATATCTTGATAGACAAGCAAATGTTTCGAGTACTAATCATACCGCAGAATACGCAAATAATTGCATGCTATCATTTGCAAAACATCTTGTTTCGAGATCTTCAACCGTTTATAAAATACGACGGCTGTTACGGCCATATGATTCACATTGACATGAGCAAGACTGGGTGTACTGCGTGTGAGGTAGATATCATGCTGCTCTCAATTGTAAATACAGTTTCGAAACGTTAGCTGCATTTCATAAGCAGTCATGTAAAATCTAAAGTGAACCATACTCAAAATCTACGCATTGCGTTTTAACTCTGTCAACTCTTAAAATATTGTGCAGTGATTTACAGAATTTGATGCAGCACAGTAACTATGAAGAATAACAAAAAGAAATTCAGGCCTTTATTAAGCAAAGATATCTGACTGTAAGATGTAAGGAATGTTTTTTTACCAAACATCTTAAAATCGGATGATAAGTATTTCACAGTGGCAGGCACTTCCGCGTTACACCGACAATAAAGCGGCTGCGGTCCCGCGAACATAGGACGGAGTTAACGCATCGCGTCGCTTCGCTTTGTATCGCTTCAATATTAGCACGGTCCCGCAATGCGCCGCGTTCGCATCAATCGCACGCGTGGGCGTGGGGTGTTAGTGAAAACTTCACAGCTTGTGGCCGTTTATGTAGTCCCACTATTAGATGGCGTAGTTACAGGAACGTTATATTCCAGACCAAGTGCAGATAGGTGCAATGGTCGTGGCTAATGTAGGCAGTGAGACCCTGGCGTCCAGCTGTAGATAGTTCGGGATATAATGTTCCTGTTACCACACCATCTGATAAGCCTGCAGCGGCTCAAAAACCAGAGTTGTCGTCCGTCATTCAAAATGGGCATAATGAATTCGCACCTTTTGCCACTCAGAACTGGACTTCGAGACTAACGAGACTAACGAAGAAAACCTGAGAAACATTTTTCGGTCTAAGGAATTTTCTTTTAAAAGGATAAATGGGGTAATGATTTATCATGTGAGAATGAAACGACATAGTTTCAAATAAAACAAATTAATTTACACTTTTACAAGAATATGGAGCATCGAAATTAAAGCAGGCAGTGGTTTATTTAGACCAAACCTGAATTCATAAATAATAAATGACTAAAAGTTGCGATGATACAATGTCAAGAATATTGTCAAACAGAAGGACTACTTAATGTTTAATTGTTCTGCTATGCAAGGCATTGGCGTTTATACTTGTAGAGCGTGACAGTGCGCCACTTACAAGAATACTACACTCCTGGAAATGGAAAAAAGAACACATTGACACCGGTGTGTCAGACCCACCATACTTGCTCCGGACACTGCGAGAGGGCTGTACAAGCAATGATCACACGCACGGCACAGCGGACACACCAGGAACCGCGGTGTTGGCCGTCGAATGGTGCTAGCTGCGCAGCATTTGTGCACCGCCGCCGTCAGTGTCAGCCAGTTTGCCGTGGCATACGGAGCTCCATCGCAGTCTTTAACACTGGTAGCATGCCGCGACAGTGTGGACGTGAACCGAATGTGCAGTTGACGGACTTTGAGCGAGGGCGTATAGTGGGCATGCGGGAGGCCGGGTGGACGTACCGCCGAATTGCTCAACACGTGGGGCGTGAGGTCTCCACAGTACATCGATGTTGTCGCCAGTGGTCGGCGGAAGGTGCACGTGCCCGTCGACCTGGGACCGGACCGCAGCGACACACGGATGCACGCCAAGACCGTAGGATCCTACGCAGTGCCGTAGGGGACCGCACCGCCACTTCCCAGCAAATTAGGGACACTGTTGCTCCTGGGGTATCGGCGAGGACCATTCGCAACCATCTCCATGAAGCTGGGCTACGGTCCCGCACACCGTTAGGCCGTCTTCCGCTCACGCCCCAACATCGTGCAGCCCGCCTCCAGTGGTGTCGCGACAGGCGTGAATGGAGGGACGAATGGAGACGTGTCGTCTTCAGCGATGAGAGTCGCTTCTGCCTTGGTGCCAATGATGGTCGTATGCGTGTTTGGCGCCGTGCAGGTGAGCGCCACAATCAGGACTGCATACGACCGAGGCACACAGGGCCAACACCCGGCATCATGGTGTGGGGAGCGATCTCCTACACTGGCCGTACACCACTGGTGATCGTCGAGGGGACACTGAATAGTGCACGGTACATCCAAACCGTCATCGAACCCATCGTTCTACCATTCCTAGACCGGCAAGGGAACTTGCTGTTCCAACAGGACAATGCACGTCCGCATGTATCCCGTGCCACCCAACGTGCTCTAGAAGGTGTAAGTCAACTACCCTGGCCAGCAAGATCTCCGGATCTGTCCCCCATTGAGCATGTTTGGGACTGGATGAAGCGTCGTCTCACGCGGTCTGCACGTCCAGCACGAACGCTGGTCCAACTGAGGCGCCAGGTGGAAATGGCATGGCAAGCCGTTCCACGGGACTACATCCAGCATCTCTACGATCGTCTCCATGGGAGAATAGCAGCCTGCATTGCTGCGAAAGGTGGATATACACTGTACTAGTGCCGACATTGTGCATGCTCTGTTGCCTGTGTCTATGTGCCTGTGGTTCTGTCAGTGTGATCATGTGATGTATCTGACCCCAGGAATGTGTCAATAATGTTTCCCCTTCCTGGGACAATGAATTCACGGTGTTCTTATTTCAATTTCCAGGAGTGTATTTCTCGGGTGTAAACATGTCAATACTGTCACCTTAGTAAGGTCTTCAGTTCACTTTGCCGGGAAGTACATGTTAGTGAAACTATTCTGATATATGACAAAGCACTCCACAAGACGCCAGGCATTTGTGAGTATTCAATTATTAACAAAAATCTTAAATGTCGTGACTTATGGCGACAGACACGCTTCTTAATGTGTGTCTGTGTAGTTGTACTGTAGGTCACCTGATGGCATTCAATGAACCCATCTCGCCGTTTCTACACGTTCAAGTAACCTTATCTTAATTTTCCAACACCCGGTGCCTGATAGTCTCGTGGGGACTTACTCATTATATTTTGAATGAAATCTAATTAAACCAAACGCCACTTTCTGATGTAGCGCTTTTTATTTCACCACTCACATCTCACATTCGTTTAGCCAGCTTAATTCTGAAAAAAAAAGTTAGAAGCCGTAACATGCAGAAAGTTTAATATACTTTTTTTAAAGACATATTCGCAAAATAAGTGAACATACAAATTTGGAATCACTTAAAATAAATAGTTTACCTTTAGTCACTGTTCGTATTTATTATATGACCTCCCGTCTTTTAACTCGTTGAAGTAGCGAGAAATGTGACTAGTATATCTAGCTTGTTCCGTAATCCATTTTACTGGGTATTCCAAACATTAATGGTTTAAACTATACAGAGAATACGGGTTCCTAAGCCGATTATTTTCAGATGAGAGATAAATGGCCAGAGTTAGTTATTTCGTTCACATTCACACTTATATCACTGCTCTGCAATTCACGCTTGAGTGTTTCGCAGAGAATTCCTAGTACTACTTTTACGCTAACTCTCTACCGACCGACTCTCGTATAACACGATGGAAAAATAAACATCTAAATCTTTCAGTGCGAGTTCTTATTTCTCTTATTTTATCACAACGGTCGTTTTTGTAAATGTCAGTCAAGAAAATACTAGGTCTTACGGAGAAGAAAGTTGGTAGTTACAATTCCATGAAGCGTTCTCGTCCCAGCGAAAAACTCTTTTGTCAAATGATTGGTACCTCAAATTATTTGCCATATCGGTGACACTCTCTCCATTATTTCGTGGTAATACAAAACGAACTGCCCGTCTTTGAATGTTTTCGATGTCCTTCATCAGTCCTTCCAGGAGAAGCGTATTGTAGACAGTCTATTTAATAGATTTGTTGCCAATTCTAAGTGTTCTGCTAATGAAGCATAGTCTTTCCTACGGCTTCATCATAACATTTTTTATGGCGATACTTCCAGTTTCAGTTAATGGTAATTATAAATCCGAGGTATTTAACTGTATCGATAACCTTTAAACTGCAAATGAAGTTCAACGGAATGTATACTAATTTCTTCGTTGTCACTTTTCGCACCATGCATACATTTTGCCTGAACTATTCTCTCTTTTCATTCTCATTTTCTGAGGGATTTATTAGGCGATGAACGAAAATATTATCTGCAAACAATCTTAGAAGGAGGTTAACAGATCATTTTCTAAGTAGCTGATAAAGATTAAGAAACGCAGATAGCCTGTAACACTTCCTAGGAAAACCTCTGATATACGTTCGCTGTCAATAGGTGACTTTCCCCTCAGTAACTACCAACTGAGGTGACCTTTCTGACAAGAAATTATGAATCCAATCACATAGCTGAAATGATACTTCATATGCAAGCAGTTTGATTAGAGGCCTCATGAGAGTAAAGAAGTCAGAAGCCCTCCAGAAATCTAAAAACATGTAATCAGTATGGGATTCTCTATCAATAACACTCGTTATATTCTTATGAATAAGGAGAGAAATGTGTTTCTAAATCCATACCGGTTATGTAACAATGGATCTACTTCTTCGTAGTATTTCATATTACTAGAACACAATATGTGTTCCAGTCTCACACTACAGATCAATGTCACTCACATGAGTCTATAATTTAGCGGATTACTTTTAATTCCTTCCTTTTATTGGTGTGTCCTGTGTAACTTTACAGTGTTTAAATGCGGGGCAGGTGTTAGGAGGTCTTCAACGAGAAAATGAGGCACGTTTTTAAACCGCTTATTTTTCATAAAAAGACAGCTACCTGCGGCATCGATAATGGTGGTGCTATCTTGGTGAACAATACACAGTCGTCAGTGATGTGATCAGGTACAGTCGTGCTCAAAAGTATCCGAACGACCTGAATTGCATTTCGCCTGATTCGTATGCAACCCACATAACGCAGCTGTCTAGCAGGTCCTCTAATCGCTCCTTGGTACAGTCGTTTGACTTTTGAAAATGGTTCCAACAAGTCATCACTAGAAAACACTGCTCTGTATCGCAATAACTCAAGATGTAAAGTAATACTACGATACTACAAATATCAGGGAACACCTTATCACAGATAAGATTGTCCTTAAGGCTTGTGAGCTCACATTTATTACAATACATGACATACCTGAAATGTTACCACTCTCATTATTACGTCAGATAGGTAATGCACGTAGTAAGTTCGTCGTATACATGATTTCCTCTTCAAAGTAACATACCGTACTTGTTATTTAACACAAAATGACATTAAAAATTTAAGTTATTCACGAGCAGCTAGTTGAAAATATGTATGAACTTCAAATGGTAAGAAGGACCGTCTTGTTCTGCATATGGATTCAAACCCAGGTCATGCAGACTAAGCAAAGATTTCGTTACTGACGGAAACTAACAGTCATTCCTGATTAGGCATACAGAGAGTGATATACATCGATTTTAGACAGTATCAGTTAGCAAATATCAACTCTAAATTACATAACGCAAACATTTTTAACGGACGCGATTTCCTACCCAGCACCTATTGTCCCTGTTAACGAACTACGAGAGATGTTAAATATTGCTTCTTAACAAGTAACTTACTTGAAATGCCGTGAGGTAAAGCTTTGTGTTGGACAGGGATTCGAACCCAGAACCTAATCGGATAGATATCAAGCACAATCAACTGTGTCATATCGCATTGTCTCGGCAGTAGCTAGTTGTTTTAACTGAAATGACGAGACGAAACATTAATTTTTTCCTTCCCAGGACTTCAACCCAGCACCTATCGCTGTTTTATTGTAGAGAAAATGAACGTTAAATACGGATTTGTTACACCAGCAGCGACATGTGAGCATGTTTGAACTAGAAATAATATGACGAAGAGTTCAGTGCTGACTGGGAATAAAGCCCCACACATATCGTTGTTGACTACTCACAAAGAGACGTCAGCTACTGAATTTTTCTCCACCAGCAACTCGGAATAACATCTTGAACTTACAGTGATCTCTCAAATATTTGTATGTCTCACTGGGGGTCAAAAACGTCAAATATTGTTAGTGTTGACAACGAATGAAAATACATTAAAAATCGAAATTATTATCCACCAGCAGATAGGTGTTCTCATGGTAGAGCTTGATAATACATAATGAAATCTATAGCGCCGGGCCAGGATTCGAACCCATTTGCGCGCAATATGTGGAGATGTTGAGGAATCTGCAGTTTTGAACAAACAACAAATTGTAGCCGAGCTTTATTGTCACTAAGGGATCAAATTCCGCGTTAAGGGCGGTCTGAATTGCATTCCCAGTTCAGAAACAATTTAATCGACATACAGAAGCTCAGATAAAAGATGGAATAAGTATCCTGTGATCCTACATAGCGTTTGTTTCGTCACTAGAAATAAATAACTAGTATAAGAAAGGTTACTGGTGATAGAGTTTCTACATGTCGCCACTCCAAACTTTATTGTGGCTCAACCTAACGTCTACTTGGAAGAGAAGGAATATCATTTTTAAAGTGGATTTCACACCACAATGCCATTATATCTTCTTCACTTGGTGTAGACAGAAGAGAATGGAATCTGTCTCTCCCTATCTAAAATCACTGACCAAAGTTGGAATCGAACTCAGACCACAGATTTATGAACCTATCATCAGCCCAACAGACCACCAAAGCCTCTCCTCAGTGGCTTATTTTTCTATCATAACGCCGTTGTGCCACACTGGCTGAGAATTCTGTCACACAGGCTCCCTGTATCAATTTGCAGCATGTTCAGTAAATTCATTTACTTGATTGACCAAATCATCATGAACTAGCTGCCTCGGCTACCCAGTGTATACATTCAACTTTATTTTCTAATCACCGAAATAAAATCACGTAACTGCCACCTACACAGAACTGCCAACAGTGTAAGATGCAGAAATTTAAATAGGAAGTATTCCTTTCCACTTGAGTCACTCTATTGCGCTATCTGTTTGTTGAAAACGTCGTGCGGTGCAAAAGAAAAGGTATAACTGTTTGTCTCTCATAAGTATTGACTTGGCCATATGCATTATGGTTTAAATGGCTCTGAGCACTATGGGACTTAACTGCTGTGCTCATCAGTCCCCTAGAACTTAGAACTACTTAAACCTCACTAACCTAAGGACATCACACACATCCATGCCCGAGGCAGAATTCGAACCTGCGACCGTAGCGGTCACGCGGTTCCAGACTGAAGCGACTAGAACAGCACGGCCACACCGGCCGGCCATATGCATTATCCCACAGTGCTGTGGTAAGCAGGAGGAATTGTTGTTGTTGACTTTTGGAGCTGTTACAGCTCAGTGTCAGATAGTAGCGTAATGCTAAGTACCGCGCTCGGTAGGTAAGATGTCTCGAGTTCCAGTACATCCACTGCTATATTTTTTGGAACTCAATTCTGCTGTCTGCTAAAGTTATCAATCTAATGGAACTTGTAACGTAATTCCCTTCACTTATCAACCCAAAATAGTCGCATGTAGGAAAAGGGGAAACTTCTGCGACTTTTTATTCTTTTCAGGTTTGATAGACAACCAGGCAGCAGACGCATCTCGAAACTTTTGTATTAGGTATGGGGAAAGCGCATCGTGCCAAAATACGTCGGAAAAGTATTTTCTACATTAGCTGTTGTCTGGTAGTGGCATTTTATTCTTCTTCAAAACTTGTTTGACAGCTTTAACTCAAAACAAGTTTTCTACATGCATGTAATCAATAAACCGCATGTGCATTTTCAGACTGTTATAGATAACATCAGAAAATTCGCATATATCGTTTATGATTAATTTCTCTCTAATGTTTACTATTGTTTTAACAACATTAAAGGAAACCTTACGATAACTGTAAGCTATATTATAAGAAATGTAATAAAACTACCTACAATATCCTTACGACGAAAGTGAGTTTTAATAAAAACTTAGTATCTGTACACGAGCATGCCTGTATCAACACGAATTGGTAAAATACTACTAACTTAGATTTTGATTGGGTCTGTGTTTAATTGGTATGCTGTGTTGTACTCAAGATGTATGCAAATGTGGCATTTCTTAAATAAAGTTATGTATTCCTAGAAACTAAGAAATTTGCTTCTCAGCAGCGGAAAGAGGCGTTACCTGTTGTGCAGCATTGTAAGTTTCTCACCATTGCACTATGAGCAGAAAGTATTTTCTTGCGATTTCCTTATCGATGTCTGATCTGACTACTTGTAGCTCTTTCACAGAAGGGATAAAAACGCTACACTCAATGCGACTGGAACTTCAAACCATAACAAACGCTTTTTCACAGGTCAGCACGTTACCACAGAGCTGGCGGAGAAGTATGTGTCTTAACTACTTCTTACGAGACCAATAGTGGCTAGAACTCGTAAACTGCTATTTGAAGGACGAGATTAATTGCGACTTCCACGTGCAACGACTTTCCTGGGCTGAAAACCGTAAATTTACAATCTTTTGTTACGCCTCAAGCGATAATAACTCAGATTATTCAATGGAAATGACAGGTAAAATCAAGTGAACTTCGAGGCTTAATTCCGTGCACACCAGGAAGTAACTCGTCGATCACAGAGTTGCCAAACATACATTGCCTTGTAGCCAAATCTCAGTTACAATACCAGCAGGAAGACGACGAACCGATGTGATCTTATAGTGGGCTGGGAAGTGACCATAGGTGGTGTCTCCAAGTCGCGGCTGCTACGGCCTGGAATACGTAATGCGTCTGATTCGCATTTCTGTAACTAGGTTTAGGGACTGGAGCATAGTTACTAATAATACTCAGAACTGACTGCAAACTAAGCATTATAAATCAGTAACTCTCATAGTTGTTTTTATATTTCTTTCGTAAGTGTACTCAAAACTAAGAGACTCATTCACAGACGTAAAGAAATTGAATCATGGTATGTAAAGAATTCATTCATTAAAATGACACGTTCCACAAAATTACGAAATACCGTATTCATGATCTATGAAACAAAGATTAATCTAATGTAATCTAATCTAATCGTATCATATTGATGACTAGCCATGAAGAGTCATGAATTACCGAAGTATATGCCAATACCAGTAACCAAATCTAAACTGTAAAGTAAAAGACGATAGTTTTTGTAATAAACCGGGACTTCTGTCAAGACCCTTTCGTCCCTGTTAATTAACCACGAAAGATGTCTGATATACCTCTATTCTGAAGTAACAAAGTGTGCATGCATTCAAAGATGAAGTGCATGATGTGAAGCTCTTTGACGGAGATACGAACCCAACACGTATTCGAATTGTTAACTATGTAAAATTAGAACCTAAAATACGGATACAAACTTTTGTGCCTAAGCGACAATCGAACTGCACACCTACCGTGCATCCACGAATATAAGTTAAGTATCAGTTGCTTACTTACCAATAGTAGGATGTGTGCCTGTTTGACCAGAAATTACGACACCTATTGCGATTGTAGGCAACACATGAACAGACAGTAAAAATGTACGTTACTTTTCACTAACAGGCCGGTGTGCACATGATAGGGCTTGAAATTATGAATATTTTTGTACTGGATCAGGATTCGGAGCCACATACTTAGCTTTGGAGAAGACCTAGAGAAGACTGCAGTCTTGAGAAAAGGAACGAAATGATTGAACTATACTGTTCCGAGAGATCCAGATCCTCGAAAGAAGAGATACGAAATAGAATCACAGTCCAGCACCAAATTTTTCAACGTCTCCAGTTCGATCAAGTACAAGGAAAGTAAGAGCCCTGTTCCTTCAAATGGCTATCGGTTCATCAAATAAAATAAAATTTTCTAATGTAACTCAGTTTACTGGCGACTTTACTTCTGTTTACCATGACTTCCGCTATGTCTTTTCCCAACGTAAACCGGCTCTGCCCAGTTGGTAATGAAGGAACGTGATGTTTAATGCGGATTCTGGATTATAACATCTTTCTCTTGATGTTACCAGGGGTAAAGTAAATATGTTTGTGCCTCTTAAAAGTCAATGCCTGAACCCACGCATTGCACCTGTGATAGTTCGTTCCGCCAGACCATTGTGGCCACGTTTGCCAGCCCCAGGAGTGTGCTGTAACAGATGATGTGCTTAGCTTACAAAATTAGTCATGGTGGAAAAAATGGGAGTCTATTAAATGGCTAAGTAGAAGCAAGCTTCTGAAGCGGAGATTATGCTATTCTCATGTCTGAAGGATGTAAAGACTCTTCTAGGCATCATAGGCTCGATGTGAAGCCATTTTGAAATTTTCACAAATTCAGCAAATTTCTTAGTTCGAGAAAATCCACTGTGAAGTGTGAAGTTAACGGATAATTCGATTATTACCGTCATTATTACTACCATTTTCTTCATACCGCTGCTGGAACACTGTACTTGAAGATCATTTGATGCCTTTTGTTCGCTATAGAAGTAGTTTCCTAAGAACAGGTTCTTTCCCTGTCTACGGAATCCTTTTCATGTTAATATCAAACATCAGCAATTACTCGTAGATTAGATTAAAACTATAGTAGTTGATGAAGACGTTACTTCATAACAAAAACGCGCTGCCTTTCTTCATTTACTTGCGCCTAGAAATGGCTATCGAACTACCAAACCAAAAGGCAACAGATCTTACTGCCTTCCGATATACGTCGCTGTCAGTTCTTCCATATGATTTGGTGGACATGATCTGTTTCAAGTTGTGTATGACAGACAACGTTTTAGATAATCAATTGTTTTCCTTTGCAGTAAACAGAAACATTTTCATTCTAAGCTATCCAAGTAAAAAATTTTCGCAATATTAGTTCAAATTTAATATTCGCTTCTGTATTGTAGGAAAGTATTTCACAGTTGCAAAACTCGCGCCCGACTCATTGACCTTACACTTAGTCGCTGACCATAAATTCTAGCTCAGAGTGACACCAGATTAAGTATCCCAATGTAGCGAAGACTGTTTGCCAGTGCTCTTTCTCACCGGAAAATACTCAATTCACTCATTGGGCTCCATAAGTACATTGTAACAGTAATTTCCGTGTGTATGCAATGCATACGGATTAGAATTTAGTGGTGCTCTCTCTTCCACTTTTGTATACAATATGCCTGACCTAAACGGGCCCTTTATCATTACAGGCCATGGACAGTGCAACATCATACTGACAACAGTAATGTGCTTATACTGACAACCTGGCTTACCTGATTTTGTAATCATTTAAATAAAACAACATGACCTTCCAGTGGAAGACATTTTGTCCAACTTTTCCTTCTGTGAAATTTGTCAGTAAGCTTTCTGCCTTCCAACCGGTGAAACGCGGCAGAGTACGGCGGTAAACGATTCACAAACCACGATTTAGTGCCGTTAAGACGATTTATTTAAACGTCACAAGACTGCACATAGGTGCAATCGATTTCGAGGTGCAAAGTGTTTGTTATCTTACTTTTGTGACAGGTGGTCATAAGTGATTTACAAAGACTTCTTATTGTACTGAAATATTCATTTGTCACAAAGAAACAAGGTAAGTGTTTTATTCTTATATATTTTGTAGGAAACTGTAATCGTGACGGAAGATTTACACCTGAATGTTTGACACAACTGGTAGGAGAAAACGCTCCATATTAACCAAACCCCGCCCCTCCTCTCCTTATCGTCCTATGACACGAGCACGGAATTCTCCTCACATACCGCTACAGAGCCGTTCGTAGCACTGCTGAGAATTGGCAACATCGTCACAAACATTTCGCAACACTGTGACAGTACAATCACTTCCGCGTATGGTACTGAATGACTCGCTAAATTCACTTGATATTCCCTTTCCATTTGAATGACTCGTGCTATATAATCCTCATGTAAACTAAGACACTGAGACAGAAAATTCAATTTTTTGCCTAAAGAAATGCTATTCTTCACATAAGTGACAACTTTTGTTATCTTTCACGATGCGTTATGAGGCTGAGCGAAAAATACCATGATGAGAGTGACGTACAGGCAGCAGTGTGTCCGTAGCCCGGTGGTACCGCCCGTGTCTGGGTGAGAAAGGCTCAATCAGTTGTCAGTTCTAACCGTGGTAGGGGCCAGTGTATGCGAGGTATTTTTTCTGATATATTTTATGGAGCTGCGAATTTCCATAAAAAATTTTGTATCGAAATCGGAAGAAAACCTTTACACATCAAATCCTCTTGGTAGCTCGACTCAGTAAGTTGTGTTAATGGTCATAGATCTTGGCTTTCTTACTGCCAAGCTGCTTCGCAATACCAGTGTCTCTGAAGAAATTCGAATCGACCATCAGCGATACGAATTTCAATATTGTTCTTCACTTCAGACTCACGTGCCAGGGTGATAAGTATGAAGGAAATGAACCTCTTGATTACTATAGGGCCTCTATGCTAAATTTTCACAGTAGCAATTAGGAACTCCCTGCAGACATTTGCTAACAGCGGCTCTAGCAACTTACTTTTTCTCTGGGTAGCTTCAAATATGGGCAATTTTGTCGCCTTAAATCCAATTGAATATTTTAAATATCACTTGTGAACAGCGTTCACTTCTCCATTAATTAAGGTATAGGTCTCAAAACAAGCAATTTGCCTGAGTAGCTATAGAGCAGGTTCTGATAGGTATTGACACAATCTTTTTCATCCATTTACCATAGAGAATCGAAGAAAGAAATCAAACACATTACAATGCATTTAATCTCTGTGCCTTGACTAACACATATGAATCCATGACAATAATAAATTATTTGATGATCCCCGTGAAAGGAAAAAGAACAGAATGTGACGCTTTAATTGTAGTGATCTGGATCAGAAACAATGAAATTAATTCTGTGCCACATTGATGTATTGCATTCTAGTGTAATAAAATAATCATCAAATAAAAACGGTTTTGTGCCTCCTTTGCTATCAAGAGTGAAATACAAATCGTAGACAGATTTTATGGGTCACCACTCAACAACATTACAGCATTTTACATGGTCGAGAGTGCGGAGTGTAGCAGACGTTGTCGGCAGAAGGCGAGACAATGCAGTGCCTCAGCCCCAGCCGGTAGACAGTAAACGGGTCCCAGAGAACTCAGCCGCATGCGGTGTTTAGAGGCAGATAGTCTGCAAAGAAATCTTTCACCTAAACATTGTTGGACCAAACGGTTATTACCAGTGTGACAGAAAGCGAAATGTGTTGTGGATTAGCTTGAATTACACTCATAGCTTCAACACCGAGAGGCAAGGGCGATAAAAACTTTGTTGACGTGTGCTTTTAGTTACCAGACGTCGTATTAGCTAGTCTCTCGTTTTACCTCAAGACTACGGTTATAGTTAAGAATAAAGTACTAAGACTGAAGTCAAGACTTCCTCTGGGAAGTGCCGCAGTCTAAAATGTTGCCAGATCGAGCATATTGCCAGACAAAGGATTCTGAGAGGAGCACGACTGTATTGCCCGCCTTACGTAAACGTCTGGGTGGTCAATTATTTTGTGTAAGACTGTATTTACAACACATACTGCACGCTGAAGCCCCAGAAGAATTAAAAAACAAAAGTGGTTTATGAGAGCAACGTTAACTATAGCGTTAGAAGTATTCATAGTATTGTATACGTGTGTGTAAACGCCTTCCAAAGCCCACGCAAGGAAGACAAGGCTACACAGTCTAGCTACAATATTATAAATTCGCCTCAGTTTGCGGATGAACTCAGACTTAGGTTAATAATCATTTTGAATATTTAGCAGTTCTGTACCCATTGCTGTTAAACTCGTTTTCAACCAATGATTCCCACAGCTACACGAATACTACTAGTGATACCTCATAGACAAAATACTTACGCAGTGCTATCAGATGAGAAGATTAACCTGACACAAACTGTGGGAAGTTTGTTTTACAACCTTCGTACCTGGATAACGAGCTTTTTCCTATTTGAGATATCTGCGAACATTCCTGCTTGAGACGATTTAAAACGAAACTAAATTCCTTCAGCTACGACAATGTTTAAAGAAATCGTCTTAACGGCACTAAATCATGGTTTGTGAATCGTTTACCGGCCGTACTCTGCCACGTTTCACTGGTTGGAAGGCAAATACCTTACTGACAAATTTCACAGAAGGAAAAGTTGGACAAAATGTCTCCCACTGGAATGTCATGTTTTATTTAAATGATTACAAGATCAGGTAAAACGAACAGTCAGGTTGTCAGTATAAACACATTACTGTTGTCAGTATGATGTTGCACTGCCCAGGGCCTGTAATGATAAAGGGCCCGTTTAGGTCAGGCATATTGTATACAGAAGTGGAAGAGAGAGCACCACTAAATTCTAGTCCGTATGCATTGCATACACACAGAAATTACTGTTACAATGTACTTATGGAGCCCAATGAGTGAATTGAATATTTTCCGGTGAGAAAGAGCACTAGCAAACAGTCTTCGCTACATTGGGATACTTAATCTGGTGTCACTCTGAGCTAGAATTTATGGTCAGCGACTAAGTGTAAGGTCAATGAGTCGGATGCGAGTTTTGCAACTGTGAAATACTTACCTACATTATAGAAGCGAATATTAAATTTGAACTAATATTGCGATAATTCTGTCCTTGGATAGCTTAGAATGAAAATGTTTTTGTTTATTGCAAAGGAAAACAAATGATTTTCTAAAACATTGTCTGTCATACACAACTTTAAACAGGTCATGTCGACCAAATCATATGGAAGAACTGACAGCGACGTATATCGGAAGGCAGTAAGATCTGTTGCCTTTTGGTTTGGCAGTACTCGACAGCCATTTCTAGGCGCAAGTAAATGAAGAAAGGCAGCGCGTTTTTGTTATGGTTCAAATGGTTCAAATGGCTCTGAGCACTATGGGACTTAACATCTGAGGTCATCAGTCCCCTAGAACTTAGAACTGCTTAAACCTAACTAACCTAAGGACATCACACACACCCATGCCCGAGGCAGGATTCGAACCTGCGACCGTAGAGGTCGCGCGGTTCCGGACTGAAGCGCCTAGAACCGCATGGCCACACCGGCTGGCTTTTGTTATGAAGTAACGTCTTCATCAATTACTATAGTTTTAATCTAATCTACGAGTAATTGCTGATGTTTGATATTAACATGAAAAGGATTCCCTAGACAGGGAAAGAACCGTGTTCGGTTCGTATCTCTGTCACAGAACTTCGCATCATGCACTTTATTACTTCAGAATACAGGTATATCAGATATCTTTCGTGGTTAATTAACAGGGACGAAAGGGTCTTGACAGAAGTCCTGGTTTATAACAAAAACTGTCGTTTTTTATTTTCAAGTTTAGATTTGGTTACTGGTATTGGCAAAACGTCTGTAATTCATGACTCTTCATGGCTAGTCATCAATATGATATGATTAGATTAGATTACATTAGATTAATTCTTGTTTCATAGATCATGAATACGATATTTCGTAATTATGTGGAACATGTCACTTTAACAAATGATTTCTTTACATACCATGATTCAATTTCTTTACAATTTTTTACTCTCTCTCTCCCTCCCTCTCTCTCTGTCTCTCTCTCTCTGTCTCACACACACACACACACACACACACACACACACACACACATTATTCTTTTTTTTTATTTGTTTGTTGTGCTCGACTATCGGCGAGGCACGAAAACCTCTGTGAATGAGTTTCTTAGTTTTGAGTACACTTACGAAAGAAATATAAAAACAACTATGAGAGTTACTGATTTATGATGCTTAGTTTGCAGTCAGTTCTGATTATTATTAGTAACTACGCTCCAGTCCCTAAACCTAGTTACAGAAATGCGAATCAGACGCATTACGTATTCCAGGCCGTAGCAGCCGCGACTTGGAGACACCACCTATGGTCACTTCCCAGTCCACTATAAGATCACATCGGTTCGTCCTCTTCCTGCTGGTATTGTAAGTGAGATTTGGCAACAAGGCAATGTATGTTTGGCAACTCTGTGATCGACGAGTTACTTCCTGGTGTGCACGGAATTAAGCCTCGAAGTTCACTTGATTTTACCTGTCATTTCCATTGAATAATCTGAGTTATTATCGCTTGAGGCGTAACAAAAGATTGTAAATTTACGAGTTTCAGCCCAGGAAAGTCGTTGCACGTGGAAGTCGCAATTAATCTCGTCCTTCAAATAGCGGGTTACGATTTCTAGCCACTATTGGTCTCGTAAGAAGAAGTTAAGACACATACTCCTCCGCCAGCTCTGTGGTAACGTGCTGACCTGTGAAAAAGCGTCTGTTGTGGTTTGCAGTTCTAGTCGCATTGAGTGTAGCGTTTTTATCCCTTCTGTGAAAGAGCTACAAGTAGTCAGATCAAACATCGATAAGGAAATCGTAAGAAAATACTTTCTGCTCATAGTGCAGTGGTGGAAAACTTACAATGCTGCACAACAGGTAACGCCTCTTTCCGCTGCTGAGAAGCAAATTTCTTAGTTTCTAGGAATACATAACTTTATTTATGAAATGCCACATTTGCATACATCTTGAGTACAACACAGCATACCAATTAAACACAGACCCAATCAAAATCTAAGTTAGTAGTATTTTACCAATTCGTGTCGATACAGGCATGCTCGTGTACAGATACTAAGTTTTTATTAAAACACACTTTCGTCGTAAGGATATAGTAGATAGTTTTATTACATTTCTTATAATACAGCTTACAGTTATCGTAAGGTTTCCTTTAATTTTGTTAAAACAATAGTAAACATTAGAGAGAAATTAATCATAAACGATATATGCGAATTCTCTGATGTTATCTATAACAGTCTGAAAATGCACATGCGGTTTATTGATTACATGCATGTAGAAAACTTGTTCTGAGTTGAATCTGTCAAACAAGTTTTGAAGAAGAATAAAATGACACTACCAGACAACAGCTAATGTAGAAAATACTTTTCCGACGTATTTTGGCACGATGCGCTTTCCCCATACATAATACAAAAGTTTCGAGATGCGTCTGCTGCCTGGTTGTCTGTTAAACCTGAAATGAACAAAATGTCGCAGAAGTTAGCTATTTTTCCACATGCGACTATTTTGGGTTGAGAATTGAAGGGAATTACGTTACAAGTTCCATTAGATTGATAACTTTAGCAGACAGCAGAATTGCGTTTTAAAAAATATACCGGTGTATGTATACGAACTCGAGACATCTTATTTACCGCGCGCGATATTTAGCATTATGCTACTAGCTGACACATAGCTACAACAGCTCCAGAAGTCAACAACAATTCCTCCAGAACCTCTGCATTCTACAGCACTTTGGGATAATGCATATGGCCAAGTCAATACTTATGAGAGACAAACAGTTATACCTTTTCTTTTGCACTGCACGACGTTTTCAACAAACAGATAGCGCAATAGAATAGCTCAAGTGGAAAGGAACACTTCCTAATTAAATTTCTGCATCCTACACTGTTGGCAGTTCTGTGTAGGTGGCAGTTACGTGATTTTATTTCGGTGATTAGAAAATAAAGTTGAATGTATGCACTGGGTAGCCGAGGCATCTAGTTCATGGTGATTTGGTCAACCAAGTAAATGAATTTACTGAACATCCTGCAAATTGACACAGGGAGCCTGTGTGTCAGAATTCTCAGCCAGTGTGGCACAACGGCGTTATGATAGAAAAATGAGCCACTGAGGAAAGGACCTGGTGGTCTGGTGGGCTGATGATAGGTTCATATGTCCATGATCTGGATTCGATTTCAACTTCGGTCAGTGATTTTAGATAGGGAGAGACAGATTCCATTCTCTTCTGTCTACACCAAGTGAAGAAGATATAATGGCATTGTTGTCTGAAATTCACTTTAAAAATGATGTTCCTACTCTACCAAGTAGACGTTAAGTTGAGCCACAATAAAGTCTGTAGTGGCGACATGTTGATACTCTATCACCAGTAACCTTTCTTATACTAGTAACTTATTTCTAGTGACGAAACAAACGCTATGTAGGATCACAGGACACTTATTCCATCTTTTATCTGAGCTTCTGTATGTCGATTAAATTGGTTCTGAACCGGGAATGCAATTCAGACCGCCCTTAACGCCGAATTTGATCCCTTAGTGACTATAAAGCTCGGCTACAATTTGTTGTTTGTTCAAAACCGCAGATTCCTCAAAATCTCCACCTATTGCGCGTGAATGGGTTCGAATCCTGGCCCGGCACTAAAGATTTCATTATGTATTATCAAGCTCTACCATGAGAACACCTATCTGCTGGTGGATGATAATTCCGATTTTTAATGTATTTTCATTCGTTGTCAACACTAACAATATTTGACGTTTTTGACTCCCAGTGAGACACACAAATATTTGAGAGATCACTGTAAGTTCTAGATGTTATTCCGAGCTGCTGGTGGATAAAAATTCAGTAGCTGACGTCTCTTTGTGTGTAGTCAACAACGATGTGCGTGGAGCTCTATTCTTAGTCAGCACTGAACTCTTCGTCATTTTATTTTTAGTTCAAACATGCTCACATGTCGCTGCTGGTGCAACAAACCCATATTTAACCTTCATTTTCTCTACAATAAAACAGCGATAGGTGCTGGGTTGGAGTCCTGGGAAGGAAAAAATTAATGTTTCGTCTCGTCATTTCAGTTAAAACATCTAGCTACTGCCGAGAAAATGCGATATGACACAGTTGATTGTGCTTGATATCTATCCGATTAGGTTCTGGGTTCGAATCCCTGTCCAACACAAAGCTTTACCTCACGGCATTTCAAGTAAGTTACTTATTAAGAAGCAATATTTAACATCTCTCGTAGTTCGTTAACAGGGACAATAGGTGCTGGGTAGGAAATTGCGTCCGTTAAAAATGTTTGCGTTATGTAATTTAAAGTTGGTATTTGCTAACTGATACTGTCTAAAATCGAGGTATATTACTCTCTGTGTGCTTAATCAGGAATGACTGTTAGTTTCCGTCAGTCACGAAATCTTTGCTTAGTCTGCATGACCTGGGTTTGAATCCATATGCAGAACGAGACGGTTCGTCGTGTCATTTGAAGTTCACACATATTCTCAAATAGCTGCTCGTGAATAACTTAAATTTTTATTGTAATTTTGTGTTAAATAATAAGTACGCTCTGTTACTTTGAAGAGGAAATCATGAATACGACGAACTTACTATGTGCATTACCTATCGGACGTAATAATGAGAGTGGTAACATTTCAGGTATGTCATGTATTGTAATAAATGTGAGCTTACAAGCCTTAAGCAGTCTCACCTCTGATAAGGTATTCCCTGATATTTGTAATATCGTAGTATTACTTTACATCTTGAGTTATTGCGATACAGAGCAGTGTTTTCTAGTGGTGACTTGTTGGAACCATTTTCAATAGTCAAACGACTGTACCAAGGATCGATTAGAGGACCTGCTAGACAGCTGCGTTATGTGGGTGTCATACGAATCAGGCGAAATGCAATTCAGGTCGTTCGGATACTTTTGAGCTCGACAGTACCTATTATGTTTTATAGTGTTTTATTGATGTCGACGATCGTGCATAATTCAACATATTAAATATCCAGCATGCATTTGATGTATGGTGCTGCGGAATATAGCGGCCGGATAGCGGAACCTATGTACAGAGTAAGATTTAGCGAACGTAAGTCGTCCTCACTGTAAGAAATTTATGGTTGTGAGCAGGAACATAGGAGAAGCAGAGTCGTTTAAGCCACAGAGCTGGCCGTGTTTCTTGACAAAGAATTTTTCACTAAGCAGATTTTGAAGGATGATGATGGATAGTACTAGATACATCAATAACCATCCATTAAAGTGTTAGTGAAAAGCATGCTTCGAAGACTGCAGCGGGGAGAGCTTTTGCTGGAGCAGAAATTACACACCAGTACATACCTATCCAACAACGTTTGAAAGGAATTGGGTCAAATGAGTATTTTCCTAGCTTTCAGTTCTGTGAACAGCTTATCCCTAGCAGTACTGTATTGCTAAAATTCGCTCGTCACTCTGAACAGCCGCTATTAGCATAATTTGTTGCTATGAGGTATGTGTTAATAATAAAGGGTGTCCGAAAAATCTTTCCCTGATTACATAAATTGATAACTCAGGCTAGAAGTAAAATATAAATATGAAACTGGTGTCTAATTATTTACGAACTATCAAAGTTTTTTTCACACATCAGTAAACTTCCACTTCCATTGTTACCCAATGACGGTAGCCGTCGATATGAGTTTGCGGTCGAAATGCTATCACGTATTGAGGACGATGATGGTTATCTCAGACGAATTGCCTTTTCCGACGAAGCGACCTTTTTTGTCAGTGGAGTAGTGAATCGCCATAATGTGCGCATTTGGGGTTCACAACGCCCTGGTGAGGTCATGGAGTGCACCAGAGGCAGTCCAAAGATGAATGTTTGGTGCGCGCTATTGCACGATCGAATTATCGGGCCATTCTTCTTCACTGAGGCTGCCATCACATCTGCAGTGTATCTGGACATGTTGCAACTGTATGCTGTTCCTCAGCTGCTTCAGTATCACCCCGATGTCTTGTTTCAGCAAGACGGTGCACCGTCTCATTGGGGTTTGGCCGTCCGTGCCTATCTCGAGATGACCTTTCTGGGCGATGTATTGGTCGTGATGGGCCAACGGTTTGGCCTCCACGCTCTCCTGTCATAACCCCATTAGACTTCTTTTTATGGTGTTATGTCAAGGACGAGGTCTACCGAATACGTGTACCAGATCTTGAAACCCTGCGGCAACGGATAACCACAGTCGTTGAATCGATCCCTCCAGTGATGTTGGTTAATGTGTGAACGGAAATTGAATAGCACCTAGATGTGCTACGTGCCACCAAGGGAGCTCATGTGGAAGTTAACTGATGTGTGAAAAAAACTTTGATAGTTTGTAAACAATTAGACACCAGTTTCATATTTGTATCTTACTTCTAGCCTGAATTACCAATTTATGTAATCAGGGAAAGACATTTCGGACACCCTGTATAAAAAAAAACTAAATATTAATTTCCGACTGTTACAACCATACCTCGAATTACTTTTTCTTAGCATCGTTTGATATCTGTATAATTTTGATCTTAAAGGTTTGAGGGGCTCTGTATATAATTTCATTGCTACATTATTTGTAGAGCTGAAACGCAACCGAACTGTCGTAATAGCACCAATGACTGGCGACAGTTGGTGATCTATTGATATGAAACGTTTAACTCCAATAGAATAATGGAGCATTCATTTAATACAGTTGTCTCTACCGTACATTCAGATACAGAAATGATACTATCTCATGGTATATATGAAAGTGAAAATCGTGTCCTTAGCAAGCTTAAACAGTACTTGCGCTTTTTGAAGAGAGTGAGAAGAAAGCAAGCACAGAATCAACGCTGCAACGAACGAGCAGCAACAAAAATGTAAGGAAAATATTGGAACATCTCAACGGTGTACTTTAATACACTGCTTGACAATTACTAAGAAACAGAGACATTGTTGGACAGCAATAATCATAGGAAATGATAGACTGCATGAAACACAATACATACGTAACAGAAGTGGAGTGGTATATTTATGACGCAAATTGGTACACATTTGACAGCATTGGAAAGCAGGATAATAGACACAAATAGCGTCCGTGTTTGACACAGACCAGATTCCGAACTTTATGGTCGCTATCGGACCGTCAGTAAGGTACATGCACTCCTCGGGTACTAATGCACATTTTGCACCTGTTACTCTTGCTGGCTGCTAAACTGTTGAGGAGTCCTTGTGGGATATTGTTCCACTCCTCTCTCAAGGCGGTTTCCAGCTCTTGCATGGTTTGGAGAGGAGTTGTTCGTTGAGAAACGTCTGCCACGAGCATCCCAGGCATCATGCTCAATGGAGTTTAGGTCCGGAGAGTACGCAGGTCATTCCATTCGTTCAACCTCTTCACCTTCCAGTGTGTCCGAACCTCAGCGGTCCTGTGTGGGCAGGCATTGTCGTCCATAAACAGAGAGTCGGAATCTACCACACACCTAAACAGATGGACATGATCCAGAAATGTAAATGAGCGTAATGGGCGGGAGGCCCCAATTCGGGAAAGTTCGGCCGCCAAGTGCAAATCTTATTACATTCGACGCCACATTGGGCGACTTGCGCGCCGGTGATGAGGATGAAATGATGATGAGGACAACACAACACCCAGTTCCCGAGCGGAGAAAATCTCCAGCCCGGCCGGGAATCGAACCCAGACCCACTGGCATGGGAGGCGAGCGCGTTACCATCCAGCTGAGCAGGCCGACATGATCCAGAAAAATCTCCCTTAACATTACTTTGTTGTAATGGTACATCGTGGAAAGATATGCAGCGGTGTTCAGCCATTGTGCATAATGCCTGTCCACACCATAATGCTCAGGCCATAGCGATGACGTTCATGAACTTTCTGTGGCTTGTGACGTGTTTCCTTCCCTCACCGCCCCCCCCCCCCCCATCTCTCCCTCTCTCTCTCTCTCTCTATCTCTCTCTCTCTATCTCTCTCACACACACACACACTCCATACTAACTGCTGGCCAGAATCATTTATCACAGCAAAGCTGGATTCGTCGGAGAACATCACTCTGGATCAACCAACATGAACCTTTCACCAGCGTACTTTTTCTCGATTGTGGTGTGGTCTGAAGCGGGATGCTTTTAACGGGCTTCCGAGCGCACAAACCAGCCCAGTTTAATCGCCACGAAATTGTTCTGGCAGACACGGTTACCGGTAGCTGTTTCAAGGTCTGCAGCGATATGCCAAGGAGTGAGATATTTGTGCCTTTTCGCTATCTGGAACTACTTATCTATCCTCTTGCGGCGTCTGTCTACGACAACCTGTATGATTCCTCATAGCTTTTACACCGTCAGTGGCCTATTTTAATCGTGAAATGACACGTTTTGACACACTCGTTACTATGGACGCACAGTTATACTTTAACCAGCTCCAAACCGTCCAGCTGCTCGTCCACGATCGTAAGTACTCAAATGGTGTCTCACAAACGTACCAAATGGAATGTCGCACTAACTGGTTCCACAAGAACCTTCATCAAACGTTGTACTACATGTGCTCTTCGAATACAAACAGAGTGTTCCTGCAAAGGCTTTGCTGCAGTTAACACGTCCCGCCCTCTACATTTCCTCTTCCTATCAATGGTCGGTTGCTCCCTAGCAATTATCGGTTGTTCCGTAGCATCTGACAGTTGTTCCTTCAAATGGTTCAAATGGCTCTGAGCACTATGGGACTTAACATCTGAGGTCATCAGTCCCCTAGAACTTAGAACTACTTAAACCTAACTAACCTAAGGACATCACACACATCCATGCCCGAGGCAGGATTCGAACCCGCGACCATAGCGGTCGCGCGGTTCCAGACTGAAGCGCCTAGAACCGCTCGGCCACACCGGCCGACACAGTTGTTCCTTAGCAAGTATCAGTTGTTTCTTAGCAGTTTGCAAGCAGTGTAAGTAGTAATGGGAAAATATTGTTTCATGAGGATGCAGAAAAATGTAATATGAACTAATCAGATGGAAAGGTGCGTGTATGATGTAACGCCAACGAAACATCTGCAAGGAAATACCTTATGAACACAGTCAAACAAGGCGATGTCAGAGTGATATAAGAAAGTGTATCTTCGGCTAGAATGAGTGACCTTACATTTATTGACAGCACAAGGCATTATACAGCTACGTGAAAATCTTAGTATCTTGTTGATGATTCATGGATAACTGTGAACTAAGGACTAAGACATAGACTAATTTCAGCAAGGTGGCGGCTGCAGTATAATATGTGTTAAGTTCGGCTCCCGAAATTTAGTTGAATTCGAAGGTGCTCTCGCCGGTATTTTTCTCTAGTACCAGTGGAAATTGACTGAACAACAGTATTCTGTGCAGTAGTGCTATTTTTTTCTGTGCTTCATCAGTATCTACGCTGGAAAAATTGTAAACAGGAGAGTCAACAGCAGCGCGTCCATCGGCGGAGAAGCAGCAGGTGCGGCGGGCCTGCTCTTGCCGGAAGGTGTGGCCGCGGCTCCGGGTATAGTGGATCTGGTCCGCTCTGAGGTAAATGCTGCGCTTCGCGATAAACGCAATCTCGATCTGATAGCAGGCACTATATCATATACAGTAACGGCAGCAGTACTGGCCAAAATAAGTGAAACTGTTGAGACTAATACCGCCGAAATTACAGCATTAAACAAGTCTGTGTCTGAGTACGAGAAAAAGACACAGGAGTTGGAAATAAAACTATCCGCCGCGACAGACGAGCTAGAACAGTACCAAAGGCGAAATAGTCTACGACTGTTTGGCGTAGCAGAAAATAAGACAACCTGTTTATACAGGCTGCACGTGAAAAATTAGTCGTTGAAGTGACTAAGGCAGACATTGACAGGAGTCATCGGGTGGGACGAAAACTAACAGGTACTACCAAACCTCGTTCAACAATAGTTAAATTCGTCTCATACCGAAAAAGAGCAGAGATATTTACCCAGAAGGAGAGATTAGCAAGGACAGGGCTTGCAATAAGAGAAGATCTGACACGCGAACCGATTAAGATTTTAAACAGTGCCATATCCCATTTCGGTCTTCAGTATGTGTGGGCACAGGATGGCAGAGTAATCATCAAAACAGCAGCTGGAAAGAAGAAAGTCACAAACATGACAGAACTGAATAATACTAAGTGAAGCTACTCGAACCTAAAGTGCACACTCAACACCATTTGCCTAACAAATTGTAACATCCCCTACACTCAGATATCGTGTCTTGTAATTGTATTAACTTTTTAATTATCCCCATATTTGTGCCTTCTACTAATTGTTTTTGTAATTTTATTAACCTTATTATTTTTTGTACCTGTAGCTGTAACGTTTACTTAATTTTAGTTACTGCTAATACTATTTTTATTTGTTTAGTTTATTCTCTTCCATTCTGTAATAGTACCATTGTAATTATTAGTCTCTCCTTTAGTTCATTAGTCACCCATCTCTTCCGTTTAAATAGTTGATAACAAAAATCAGTATCAGTGTCATTTTAGTAAATTTCAATTTAACTGTAGCTTCCTACGATAATCTATTAGTTATTAAGCTTACTCCTCTCTGGTAGAATCATCGGCCTTTTAAATCACTCCCCTTTTCTTTCTTTCCACCTTAAGCAGTTTCAAATACACTAATTACATTTCATCTTTTACGTCAGAGGATACACGGTCACACACAACCGTCACTGTTTCAATCATACTCCCCTCACACCGAATACTTCTACTCCATTTTCTATACCCCTGCAACCTCAGGAAATTTCTTGCGATCACCTTTCTTTCTGCACTCGCGGAGTCGCAAACAGGGCGTCCAAAATCTCGGACACCCCTGTGGAATGTCACTTAGCAGAAGCAGTGGCCAGTGCCCCTCGTGGCAGGCAGTGCCTAACAAAGGGACAAACCAGTCTACCACCCTACTCCAGGCTGCTCAGCGGAACGTGTCAGAGCTTTTAGTAGCGCACTGCAACATCCAGTTGCTGCTAGTTACGAAGAACTTATCCTCCTCTTCAACAAACTAAACTACCACGTAATCATCCCATCCGAAACGTGGTTAAAACCACACATATCCTCTGCATCTATTCAAGAACAGATCGCAAAGCGAAAGTCTTATGTATGTCAAACGCTGCTGAAGATAAAGAGGCTGAATTCACGTTCACTGAAATAAATATACAAAGTCGGAAGTGCTTCATTGGTATCGTCTACAAGCCGCCAAAAATAAGCTCAATGAGCTCCTTTCAGTCAGAATTACATTCACATCAGTGTCAATACGAACATGTCATCGTAATGGGAAACATGAACATAGACCTGCTAAGAGACACTCCCTCTGCAATAAACCTAAGAAGATTCTATACCTGCAATAACACGAAGTTCCTTCCATTACATTCTACACACCATACGGCGCACAGTCATACTCTTATAGACATAATCGCAACGAAAAAGACTGACAAAGTAAGAGATGTTGGTCAAACCTCGGCCCCAGGCCTCTCAGCACATGATGTAATATTCCTGTGCAGCCATCAAAGATCAGATCGCATTATATCACTTGTGGGGAAATGAAACGTATTGATTTTGACGCTCTAACAGCCGATTGCTCAGAAATCTCATGGCATCAAATAATCAGAGAACCTACAATCAATGGAAAAATTAATGAACTTGGTGATAAACTCACTGACCTCTATGACAAACATGCACCTGTACGTACAATCCGTGTAAGAAAATCTCCTGCTCCATGGCTGACAACTGAATTACATCAAATGATGAATAATTAGGGATGCTGCCCAAAGGCGTTTCAAGGCAGATCCGAAACCCGATCGTTTCGAAGAATATAGAAAGCTACGAAAGAGAATGAAACAATACATTCGCAACGCTAAAATCAGGCACGCTCGCTCCCTTGTATGGAGCGATCTGACGCCCACGACTCTGTGGAGGAATCTCCGTAGCTTTGGCGTCGGAAAGGCAAAATCGGTTACTGCTTTTCATGTCTCAGCTAACGATTTAAATGCATTATTCTCTGCACCTCTGAATACCCATATGGCTGATAATTACCGTCCACAAGAATCCCCTAACTGGATAACTAACCACGATACCTCCCATCTAAAACACTTAAGAATAAATACGGCAAGAAAAACAGTAATGAGAATCTCTTCTGATGTGACAGGCAATGACAGTATGTATCAGCATAATCATGATTAAGAATGTTGCCGATTTCTTAGTACCGGTCATAACTGACGTATTTCATTTTTCCCACGAGACGGAATATACCCCAATGTATGGAAAAGAAGCATAATTCGACCCACCCCTGCGATCGAAAACCCGCAGCTGCCTTGTGATTACCGACCAATTAACATACTGCCTGCTGTTTCTGAAGTACCTGAATATATTGTTCATGATCAAATCACTGAACATCTGCAAGAATTCAACGTATATGACAAATTTCAATCCGGTTTCCGTAAACACCACAGAACAAACACTGCTCTAATTAAAGTAACTGATGACCTGGAATATGGCATCGACAGCCGAAAAACAACAATATTGACGCTACTAGACTTCAGCAAATCTTTTGAAACAGTTAACAGCTTAATTTCTCAGATAGTGGTATGAGGTGATTTGAAAGTTACTTAAAAGACAGACAGCAATGTGTTGTCCGTGTAAACGAAAAGGCTTCCTGGAAACATGTCTCCTCAGGAGTGCCACAAGGCTCAGTTTTAGGGCCACTTTTGTTTTCTTTATATGTCAATGCTATTTCGCCGGTTCTGTCCCCCTGTAAATATCATTTCTATGCCGACGACCTGCATCTTTACCTAAGCGTCAGACCTGAAGAAATAAACACTGCAATCGCTCAGATGAATGATGATCCGTCTTCAGTGGTGACATGGGCCAAAAACCTGGAGCTTAAATTAAATGCAAAGAAGACACAAGCAATCTTAGAGCTCATCAGAAATTAATAAGTTCAGATTTCCGCGAACGGCTCCCTCCTAATCTGCTCGACGTTATTCCAATACCATATCAGAAAACAGTTAAGAACTTGGGCGTGACTTTGGATGACCATCTCAACTGGGCAGATAAATCAGTCGAAGTGTGCCGGAAGATGTCTCTTTGCTCTCAAAAAGTTTCGGAACGTATTTCCACACGACGTGAAACGCCAGCTCGTGCAAGCACCCGTTCTACCAAATCTCCACTATTGTGACGTAATTCAACAGGGCATGAGTAGTGATAACAAAAGACGGTTATAGCTAACCACGAATGCCTGTGTGCGTTACACCTGCGACATACGCCGATATGATCATGTTAGTGCTTCATACTCTCAGCTAGGGTGGCTGCGGCCGGACAAGTAACGTGATTAACACACTCTATGTCTACTTCACCGGCTCCTCGTAGCGCAAGCACCCCAGTACCTTGCTTCAGAGATTAAACACCTTTCATGCCATCATAATCGAAACACGAGATCACTGTTATTTGGCATCCTAACTGTGATCACTCACAAAACAAAATCATTTGCAAACTCCTTCTCTGTTGCCGCTGTCCGCCTCTGGAACAAACTACCTCTTACCCTGAGCAAATTTCATCCCCTACTGCTTTGGAGAAGAAGTTGAAGCATTTCATACTATCATCCTCATAACATTTTCGACAAAATTAATGTACAACGCCAACCCTTCCCTCTGTCAAACAGCAAAGCTAGTGTCTCTTATCTTGCGCCTTTCTCTTCTTCTTCCTCTATTAACCACGCAAACATGATGTTTCTTTAACCGTGTTTCATCATATCCCTATTCTTCTCCACCCTTCACCATCAGTCTCCCTCATACCCCCTGCTGCTAGCACTCCTATCTAAATTCTCTCTCTATCATAATGTCGAATTATAGCAGTACTCATTATCTACGAATATAAACTGTATGTGTACGTATTTTTCCAAGTGTACCTTTGTAAGTGTTTATTTCACTTTTTGTACTAGATGTAGTTTAACATGCCTACTAAAACATATGAAAGCAAAATAAGTAGAATGCCTGGTCAGATGTAAGAGAAGGCCTGATGGCACTAATCTGGCCAGGTTAAATAAATCAATAAATAAATAAAAATAAATAAATAATTTCATGAAGATAAGAGCGCAAGCGTACATCTGAAAAGACATGCCGAAAACTGAGATCAAATAACCAATAAAAATTGTAATAAACGCAAAAGAAAGTTAAAGAGATGTAAAACAATGGATGCCAAACGAACATGACACTAAAAAAGGCAACAGAACAGTTTTTGTACTGCTAAAGGTTATCACTTTTCTTCACTCATTTATTTACTGTTTTGTATATTTATTGTTTGGCTGAGATAAGCTGTAGAAATTTACAAGTATCGGACCTGCACAATTTGTTTTTCATAAGAATGTTAGGAGTATTGTGAAGACATCGGTGGCATAAGAGCTACCAAATATTAAAGTGAGACTACCAGTATGCAATTCTGATTTTTCGTGAATAACCTGTGCTAGCGATATACCCCATAAAATGTAGAGGTCGTCAAACATAGTATAACCAAGATATGGGATTTGTGTAGGCAGTACAGAGCTGTACGGAAGCAGTTAATGATGTGAGTGTGGGCAAGTAATCATCATATCACAGAAGCGTACGAATAATGGTACACCACAACAAGATGGTACACGACAACAAGATGCACGAATCTTCAGACTAATTCTTGGAGTAAGTGGATAGATTGTATCATCACTTTTGTATCTGTCAATTACTGAGGAAGCGTCATCATAGATAATAATTACATAGAACTGGCTTCTTCTGCATTACGAATAAAAAAGTCCATCTAATATCTTAAGCTCTGCACAGAAGTGAATACAACACGAATGGTGAATAAATGAGTATTGAATGCTTCAGAGGATGGTCCACTTCTTTCAATTTGAGACACCTTTGGTGGACTGCATACGAGATGTCTAAAGTGCAGTTGTTTAGTTTTGGTGACTGCGATGCATGTTTGTAAAGAGTAGTGTTTTCAATGTGTTGTTGATAACGGTTAGAGAGAATGGAGACAGTGAAACTCTGAGTAGGCATATAAGTTATTCCTCTCAAGACACACCAAGGGCGCAGCCGAATGTAACAGCTCGATTAAGCGGAGGGGTAAGCCCTCACAACAAAACACACTGTGAATAAGTCTGCAATTTAATCCAGGATATTTTCTGTCTCTTCTCCCTCTGCCGACCAAAGACTGGAGATGCAAATTTCTTACATAACCACGGCACGAACCTCTTTGAGTTAGTGGGAGAAGTAGATGGGAAGACATTCTAGCACTTGCAATCGCCATCGGGCAATTTCAGCACGTTATTAAGGTCACCGGACAAAATATTATTCACCCCTTAAGAGAGCACCCTGGTAAATTCGGACCGCTGTAGATGGTACATAATTGGTACCAGGTGGTCATGTAACCCTCCAATGTTGACGTAAGTTATGAAAGTGAAGCGGAGTGTACGTGCCAGAAGGTTATATGGAGTTTGTGCGGTAATATGGGTCGACGTGGAAACGTGACAGAATGGCAGAAAGCAGCTACCTTGTTGGGACATGCCCATGACTACATCGTGATAGAACTTTCCTGATTTGCTGGCATTGATCCGCGATCAGCTTAACATGTTTGCAAGAAATGGTGTAACATTCGCAGCCAAATGACAGGGCGTGAGAACAGTGGTCGTAGTAAGATCCTAACATTCAGGAGACGACTTCACGCCTTGTCAATGACATTGGCTTCAAGCCCGACTGGAAATGCTGACGTCAATGATTGCAGATCTATCTGAACCAGTTCCCGAGTCAACTGAATGCCATGGAGATTTATAGCTGGATAAACCAAGCCATCGCTAGTAACGGAACATGAAGCTGCACGTCGTCAATTAGCAAAACAACACTGGACAGGGGGTGACTGGAGGTGTGTAGTGTGGTCTGACGAGTCACGATTTTGTCTCTTTTTTTCCCTAATAATGTAGGACATTGAATGCCCCGACGTCCCAATGAGGCGTTTAATCCGTAGTGTGTGGATGGCGTAGTTAAGGCCGGAGGTGGTCCTGTGACATTTTGGGAGTGTTTTTCGACATATGGTTAGCACCACTCATTCAGATTGCCGTGAACATGGATCAGGATATTTATATCAATTATCTCGGTGGATATTTATTTTACATGTTCATGAAGAGTATGCCGTAAAATCTCCTATTTTACTAGATGATAACAGCCGTGTTCCCAGGGGTGCGTGCATACTTTCCTGGTCTGATAAACACTCAGGCACCGTACCGCACCTCGAGTGCCCCACTAAATCACCCGAATGCAGTCTTATAGTGGTATTATTTGGAACAGGGGACGAAATGCATCACTTAACATTCTAGAAATTTGTAAGCTCGTTAGGGTTTATTCATCAATGAGTGGCTTCAGCTGAACTGGTATGCCTGAAAAAACCTGTAATGTCTCTTCCTCGTAGAACTTAGGCTATTATAAGGCTAGAGGCGGTATTAAACCACATGTCTCCTGGGTACTATTGTAACTTCCTTTGCACATTTCGTGGTTCTTTAGTGGTTACAGGAGCGAGGAAAAGATGCGGTTCGTGCACAGAGAATTCAGATATTAGTTTATTCTGCATCTAATATCAAAAAGTAAAAGTAAAACATAACTTAGTTTACTGTAGTTGCAGCCTCAGTTGCTAACAGTAGATTTTAATATAGAAATATATACAGTTACGAAGGGTTAAAATTCAGTCAGTCTTCAATACAATAACTATTCCGTAGTTGACGAGTCCTGACTGCTAAGAAAGTATGTAAGTGGTATGAAACGGCAAACACACAAAATGGGCTCTGTGTATCGATGTTTCATCTTAAGTAGATCCGACTCTGGGCCTCCGGAGAGGAGATGCTTGCATATCATTGGCAGCGGCGTAAGTGATCGTGCCAGCGCCCTCATGACGAGGTAGCGATTGTGGGAAACACGGCGGCGTGACTGGCGGCGCGCGTGTTTTTAAGTGCGGCCGGCCGGGTGGCGACCGATACGGCAGATACAACTAATTGTTTCTCCGCTGTGCCTGTTCGCCGGATCATATTCCGCACTGACAAATCTACTACATCTAATATTCTAACGTGAAATCCAAACTTGTGTCCCACTCGTCGAAAAACAGACACACATCTTTGCGAGTCGTCGATAGTTACTAAGATGTGCTTTGTTTCTGTCTATAGCTATAATTCTTTCCACTGCGATAACGGCTCTACTAATGTTTCATCTTTTGTCCGAATAACTGAATTCTATTTATTCCATGTTTTTATTGTGTTTCTTGTGTTCAAAGTAGTGAGATCGGTTCTACCTGTCGTCGAAAAATGCTTTAAAGTAATCTATGCATCGGATATTTCTGTAATGTTTCTAACAAATGACGTGTCAGCGTGCAATGCAAGCAAGTAGAAATTTGTGTGTTATAATCATGACCATGGGAAACTCTGAAGCTGTTAACAAGCCATGTTGCAATAACGCAACTTACTCATAACTTTGTTTAAATGACATACAAATTAAACTGGAGTCACAGATAAATATAATGTTCGATTTACTTATAAATTAATACCAAATGTTTTAAATTTACAGATGCCAGCGGCAAACTTCTCATTATATAATATGAAAAACTGTGTTTAATGAAAGAAAAAAATCCTAATGAATTGTAATTTAATATCAAATATGCGATAAAAGTAGAAACCTGCTCAGAGCTACTACTAGCTTGGGACTTACATGAATGAACGTAGAGAAGGAGAACTGAGCCTTTATTAATAGTGTTTTTAAAGTTCTTTTATTCTGGAAGGTCTGGTACATTTGGTGGAACTGTAAATCGGATACAAATTGTACAACGTATCACCTGTGATGTTGAGCAAACTCTGATTCTCGGTCGGAATCTATAGATTCGTAGCGACGGGCGGTGTGCGAGATAAATTATGCAACGTACGGCTCGACTGATTCAAAAAACTCTTATAGACAGACCGGATCAGTTACTGTTGCTGTTAAACCTACGAAACAGTCTCAATAATGGTCGCCACCCTAGCACTGGCAGGTGAGATAGGGTTAAAATGTCAATTAAAATGTTAACAGTCCAAATAAGAAATAAACGTCCTGCAGTAATCTGACTGCTTTCAGAAATATTACGACATCCGACCATTGTAGTGGATGACATACACCGTACACAGCCAATACACAACCTCCTGTTGGTTCTTTGCAACATCCACCGACAATTTCCACAAAGAAATACGAGATAACCGTTCAAAGCCAGTAGGTCAAAAGTCACTCAAAAGCGAAGTGCTTCAAGTTTCTGCGGAAACATATGCAGATTATGGGTTTCAATTAGACTTACCTAAGACCGTCTCTTTCACTGAGCACCCCATGGGATTAATTAATGTCCCCACTACTGGATGTGATACCTAATCCACCAAACAAATTATGCAGACTCTAAGCAGAACTAATCGCCTGCAACCATCGAAAAACGATTAATAAGCCTTCTTCTCCCTCGGTGATGCACCGGGGATATTTTTGTGGAAATTCCGTATTGGAAAAATAGCTTTACTGATTGCTAAGGATTATTAAATCCCAGATTTTGATATTTTATACACTTTTTAAACCCCACTTCCACTTCAGTGGGCCTACGACTTGTCTCCTAAACCCACAAAGGCAGCAGGCTTACTTCTCTGTTTCGCGAAATCAGAGAGGCTGCAATTTTGCTTTAACATTCAATTCTGTCAACCAAAAAGCGTCAGGAGTGGAATGAGTGCATGCTTTTGGTCATTACCTTCTACCCAGGATGCTGGCTTTTGGGTCACTGACGACCAAGATCGTATTGTCCGTGCCCCACCGTCTATCATGCCAAATCCAGAAGAAAGAAAAGTAAAATTCTTGTCTTACTGAACTCTTTCTCAAATAATACTTTAAAGCTTTGAATTAAGGCCCAATGGGGAAATACTGACAAATGATTACCTAGCTAAGGAGAGGTTCCAGGACAAAGTGTTATCATCTCTCAAAACTGCCGTGGCACAGTACATGCGATGGCATTATACATACCATCCCCAGACGCCCGTGGTAAGAGGGCAAGAAGTGAGTCAAAATTCCACAGTAACAACTTTCAGACTAAGATTTCACCGTGGTAACTCCTGCCAGCGCCTTACCCCTTTCATTGAAGTCCTATCTCTACCTGCGACTGTGGCATGATTGAAGATACTATCACCTCTCTTGCGATGCCCACTGTATCACCAGGACACTATTGACCTACCACTGAAACTTGTGAAACAGGCTTATGTCCTCACCATACGTCTGAAAACTTTGCTCGCTTCTAACGACATTTTTATACATAGAATTGTATGCGTATCTTAAGGCTAAATGGATTTACATACATACACAAAAATAAAGTAAGATGAGGGTCGTTGGGACGATTTTTAATAACATGAGTGCAGCGAAATGGAATATACTGGACGCAGCAATATCGCTGGCGTCGCTGACAAATAAAATTATTACGTCTACGTCTACGTGATTACTGTGCTATTCACAATTGTCAGGCAGAGGGTTCAATGAACCACCTTCAAGCTGTCTCTATCGTTCCACTCTCGAACGGCGCGCGGGAAAAACGAGCACTTAAATTTTTCTGTGCGAGGCCTGATTTATCTTATTTTATCGTAATCATTTTTCCCTATGTAGGTAGGTGCCAACAGAATGTTTTCGCAATCGAAGGAGAAAACTAGTGATTGAAATTTCATGAGAAGATTCCGTTGCAACGAAAAACGCCTTTGTTTTAATGATTACCACCTCTATTCACGTATCATGTCTATGGCACTATCTCCCCTATTTCAGATAATAAAAAACGAGACGCCCTTCTTCGAACTTTTTCGATGTCATCCGTCGGTCCCCCCTGATGTGGATCCCACAAAGCACATCAATACTCCAGAATAGGGCGGACAAGTGTGGTGTAAGCAGTCTCCTTAGTAGACCTGTTGCACCTTCTAAGAGCCCTGACAATGAATCGCAGTCTCTGATTTGCTCTACCCACAACATTATCTATGCGATCTTTCCAATTTAGTTTACTTGTAATTGTAATGCCTAAGTATTCAGTTGAATTTACAGCCTTCAGATTTGTGTGACTTATCGCGTAAACGAAATTTAGCAGATTTCTTTTAGTACACATGTGAGTAACTTCACACTTTTCATTATTCAGTTTCAATTGCCACTTTTCGCACCACACATATATCTTATCTAAATCATTTTGGAATTCTTTTTGGTCATCTGATGACTTTACAAGACGGTAAATGACAGCATCATCTGCAAATAATCTAAGAGGGCTACTCAGATTGTCTTCTATGTCGTTAATATAGATCAGGAACAATAGAGGGCCTGTAACACTTCCTTGGGGAATGCTGGTTATTACTTCTGTCTTACTCGATGACTTTCCGTCTATTACTACGAATCGTGACCTTGCCGGCCGCGGTGGTCAAGCGGTTCTAGGCGCTCAGTCCGGAACCGCGCGACTGCTACGGTCGCAGGTTCGAATCCTGCCTCGGGCATGGATGTGTGTGATGCCCTTAGGTTAGTAAGGTTTAAGTAGTTCTAAGTTCTAGGGGACTGATGACCACAGATGTTAAGTCCCATAGTGCTCCGAGCCATTTGAACCGTGACCTTTCTGACAGGAAATCGCAAACCAGTCGCACTACTGAGGCGATATTCCATAGGCACTCACTTTGGTTAGAAGACGCTTGTGAGGAACGGTGTCGAAAGCCTTATGGAAATCTAAAAATATGGAATCAGTCTATCATCCCCCGTCGATAGCACTCATTACTTCATGAGTATAAACAGCTAGTTGTGTTTCACAAGAACGATGTTTCCTGAATCCGTGCTGGCTATGTGTCAATAAATCATTTTTTCTTCGAGGTAATTCATAATGTTCAAATACAGTACATGTTCCAAACGATACTGCAAATCGACATTAGCGGTATGGCCCTGTAGTTCAGCGGATTACTCCTATTTCCCTTTTTGCGTATTGGTGTGAAATGAGCAATATTCGAATCTTTAGGTACATAACTTTCTGTGAACGAGTGGTTGTATATAATTGCTAAATATGGAAGTAGATGGGCAAGGGGGCCGCTGACGAACATTGTTAGTGCGGGTTACCTACATCAGGGGAAGGTGTATACTCAGGGGCAGACCTATTGTTCTCCTTTGATTGAATGGTACTGAAACTATTGTTCTATTAAGTGCTTTTCCATGTCACCACCATTTCCTTTTGATTGATGGGCCTTAACCTGTTGTCTCCCCTGCCCACTCCCACTCCCCCAATCCCCTCCTCCCATGCTGCTACAGGTAGACTTTCAGATCAGAGTTATTGGAATAGACCCCCTCTCACTCTTATCAATTTGATTGTTTGATTGACTACTTGATTGACGAAATTGATCAATTTATTAACCCCTCTGGTGGGAAAGTGCTACACTCCCCAGCCACACCCCCCTGGGGGGAAGTTCAAATGCCATCAGGACAATGTAACCTCTACTAACCTAAGAAAACAGTGGGAAGATATGTCACATTGACTACTTAATTAAATTGATCAATTAATTAACCTCTCTGGTGGGAAAGTGGCATCCCCCCCTGCCACGCCCCACTAGCAGGTGAGAAATTCAAATTTTGTCAGATCCTTGCGAGTGCCATGCCCACCAGAACTTGGAATGAAATGGTTAAAGTCTCCACCACAATCCTCAACTGAATGCCAAATCCCCTTACCAACCCATGTTACCAGGCTAACATGTACTAACATGTACTAATGTAAACTAATGTGTACTAATGTGCACAGTGCTCGACGTCATCCAATATGGTGGTGCGTAGACTTGGCAACAGCACATGAAGTCATCCAAGATGGCGGTCATGACGTCATTCAAGATGGTGGATTTTGGCGAGAAGTTTGAATTTTAGCGGGAAGATAGGTCACTTAGTCTACCTCCACTAACCTCAGTCACCCAATAGCCACCTCTTCCTACGAACTGGCATCAAGTTAGAATTTTAGCAGCAAACAAAGGTCACTTCTTGATTCGCCACCAACCTAAGAAATTGGTGGTAAAGAAAGGACGCTTGTACTAACCTCAGTCACTGGAGCACCACCTCCCACAGAAAAATTGTGGGAAGTTCAAATTCCAACAGGACAATGCAACCTCTACTAACATAAGAAAATGGCGGGAAGAAAGGGCACCTCCACTAACCTAAGTCATTCGACCGCCACCTTTCGTAGGAATTGGCGGGAAAAAGGCTCAGTTGATCGATCATTTGGATGGAATTCGATTGCTCTGTGTGGAATATTGTTTAATTAATTTAGACAATTTATAGAACATATGGAAATGATATATTGTTTATTTATTTAAAAAAAACAGTTTGAGGGGTGTTGGACTTCTCTTTTTCTTTGTTCTCGGCTGTTTGGAAGCATGTAGATCTAGCAAGAAGCAGTTACATGGGGCAAACATGTTGCATAACCTAATGTTAGGCACTGTACTCAAAATGGTTCAAATGGCTCTGAGCACTATGCGACTTAACTTCAGAGGTCATCAGTCACCTAGAACTTAGAACTAATTAAAACTAACTAACCTAAGGACATCACACCATCACACACATCCATGCCCGAGGCAGGATTCGAACCAGCGACCGTAACGGTCGCTCGGTTCCCGACTGTAGTGCCTAGAACTTCACAGCCACTCTGGCCGCCTTAGGCACTGTACTCTGGGTGTCTTAACCTAATGTTTTGGGCCCTTGTCGGCACTTCACCTATTGTTTCATTAACTGTTATTTCATGTCATGACTGGGTGTTGGTGCCGGCCGCAGTGGCCGTGCGGTTCTAGGCGCTGTAGTCTGGAACCATGGGACTGCTACGGTCGCAGGCTCGAATCCTGCCTCGGGCATGGATGTGTGTGATGTCCTTAGGTTAGTCAGGTTTAAGTAGATCTAAGTTCTAGGGGACTGATGACCTAAGATGTTAAGTCCCATAATGCTCACAGCCATTTGAACCATTTGAACTGGGTGTTGTGTGATGTCCTTAGGTTAGTTAGGTTTAAGTAGTTCTAAGTTCTAGGGGACTGATGACCATAGATGTTAAGTCCCATACTGCTCAGAGCCATTTGAACCATTTCAAGTCACCCCCATTTCCTTAAACGATTGTACTGGCTTTGATACCAAATTAAGTAAGCAGTTATGTCCTCTCACCATTTTCTGGTACAGGTTTCGAATTTCACATGCTTTTCAACACCATTTCTGATGCGTTCTCCTTTGTCACGCACCCTCTTAAACTATTGTACTGTGTTTTACATAAAAATTACGCAAATTAAAGTGGTGTTCTGCCCATAACCTGCTGTTCTGCTCCATATCACCCACTCACACACTCCCTCCAATTACCTACTGTACTGCTAGCAACACATTGATATAAAAAAATTTATGCAGATTAATTAAATCTGTATTCTTCACATGTATGGGGTAGTTTATCTTAATTTGCAGCATCCTGTTGGTTGTTGAAATCTATGGAACATAGTTTAAACAAAAGATTGCTAATAGAAAACGTATCCCGCCAATCGACACCCGACGCTAACGCCGCCCCCGCATCAGCTGCCGCCGCGAGTCTCTGCTAGAGGTAACTCACCATGAGCCATCGCTCTCACACAGCTGCAGGGGAAAGTTGGGTCTGTTTTCATGTTTGCAGTTAGAATTCTTCGAGTGTTATACTGACGTCACAGAACTCCAAGCTGCGCGCTCAAGTTGGTCCAATGTGCTATAATGGATATCTGTGGTATGGTCCAGCACCAAGAGAGATGTTTCAATGCTTCCCAGAATAGCACAGGGTGTATTGTTCCTAGCGGTCCTATCGCCATTGTTTTCTTATGACTCGACATAGTCATTCCCTTTTGCACATGCCGGAACAGAAGCACATACATTATAAGCCTGATGCTCAAGGTGGACCTATCACACATCCCCTACTGCTACTAAGTATAATACTTGACCAATAAATGATTCCAAACGATGCAAAATAATATTGACCCAAAATCAACGATGGGTAGTCATGTGTCATTAGGTTTTCTTGCAAGTGCAACCATTGTGTCTTAGAAAGAGAGACATAATCGGCCAGACGTTAAAAAAAAAAAAATACCGATAGCAGCAACTACTGTAACAAGCGGTCTTGGCTCTGCTGGTGCAAACAATTATCGATGTTAAAAGCTACACTGGCTTTATAAATCGAGGTACGACATCACCTCTGAGTGAGGTGGTTTTTTCCGGACAAATACCGCGACAGTGATTGTATTAATGTGTATTATCAGACCAACACGTATCCCACGATGCAAATTACCGCGTTTTGAAAGTGATTCGGCTAAGGAACGTGGTATGTAAGCGGTATTTACGACTCCCTCACACTACCCCAGCTAGATAATTCCACAGTATTGTAAAGCATTCTCTCTCGTTGCAACGTCAGAGGGTCGGTGATATATCCACTGGGCTATAGGCATGGGTTGATTGAAATGGATCACAAACAATAGTAGTAGGTGTGGTGATTGAGATCACAAGAAATGTACACAAGCCTTTCAGATCTCTAATGCCACGCTATTCGCTAGAAATGCTATCTGGTATTTGGAATCAAGTCTTTCCATTCAAGCACATACCTGAAATGGGTCTTTTAATGATTACAACCACTACTCAATCATATTTCTGGCACGCCCATATCTCCAAACGATCCACCTTTGTCGGATCTATCTGTTACAGTAAAATTACCGCGTCGTTTTAGGTAGCCCCTATGCATCCTGCAAATGCCTCCTCAGACTTTAAGAAACCATCCCTGCACCTTTGCGCATGTGATCATTCCAGTGTAAGTCAGAACTAAGTAGGGGTCAGAGGAAACTTTATCTACCACCTCCTGCAATCCGTACATCGCATATATCAAAGATCGTTTAGAGGAATGTGTCAAGTTTCATGACACATGAAATGGAAGTCCTCTGATGACCGACAGGTTTACCGTTAATAATCGCAAAGAGACTGTGCTTTAAACCAAAAGATTGCTAATAAAAAAACATACCCCTCCAATCGACGCCCGACGCCGACGCCGCCCCCGCATCAGCTGCCCACCTTCTTGCAGCGGTGTACCGTACGTCTCTAGAAGAGCGCAGCGTTCCAAATGATTGGAAAAGGGCACAAGTCATCCACGTTTTCAAGAAGGGACGTCGAACAGATGTGCAGAGCTATAGACCTATATCTCTAACGTCGATCAGTTGTAGAATTTTGGAACACGTATTATGTTCGAGTATAATGACTTTTCTGGAGACTATAAATCTACTCTGTAGGAATCAGCATGGGTTTCGAAAAAGACGATCGTGTGAAACCCGGCTCGCGCTATTCGTCCACGAGACTCAGAGGGCCACAGACACGGGTTCCCAGGTAGATGCCGTGTTTCTTGACTACCACAAGACGTTCGATACAGCTCCCCACAGTCGTTTAATGAACAAAGTAAGAGCATATGGACTATCCGACCAATTGTGTGATTGGATTGAAGAGTTCCTAGATAAAAGAACGCAGCATGTCATTCACAATGCAGAGAAGTCTTCCGCAGGTAGAGTGATTTCAGGTGTGCCGCAGGGGAGTGTTGTAGAACCGTTGCTATTCACAATATACATAAATAACCTTGTGGATAACACCGGAAGTTCACTGAGGCTTTTTGCGGATGATGCTGTAGTATATCGAGTTTTATGGTTGTAACAATGGAAAATTTACTGAAATGCAGGAAGATCTGCATCGAATTGACGCATGGTGCAGGGAATGGCAATTGAATATCAATGTAGACAAGTGTGAAGTGCTGAGAATACATAGAAAGAAAGATCTTTTATCATTTGGCTACAATATAGCAGATCAGCAATTGGAAGCAGTTAATTCCATAAACTATCTGGGAGTAGGAATTAGAAGTGATTTAAAATGGAATGATCATATAAAGTTGATCGTCGGTAAAGCAGATGCCAGACCGAGATTCATTGGAAGAATCCTAAGGAAATGAAATCCGAAAACAAAAGAAGTAGGTTAAAGTACACTTGTTCGCCCACTGCTTGAATATTGCTCACCAGTATGGGATCCGTACCAGATAGGGTTGATAGAAGGCATAGAGAAGATCCAACGGAGAGCAGCGCGCTTCGTTACAGGATCATTTAGTAATCGCAAAAGCGTTACGGGGATGATAAATAAACTCCAGTGGAAGACTCTGCAGGGAACGCGCTCAGTAGCTCGGTACGGGCTTTCGTGGAAGTTTCGAGAACATACCTTCACCGAGGAGTCAAGCAGTATATTGCTCCCTCCTATGTATATCTCGCGAAGAGACCATGAGGATAAAATCAGAGATTAGAGCCCGCACAGAGGCATACCGACAAACTCTCTTTCCACGAACAATACGAGACTGGAATAGAAGGGAGAACCGATAGAGGTACTCAAAGTACCCTTCGCCACACACCGTCAGGTGGCTTGCAGAGTATGGATGCAGATGTAGAAACCACATACAGAACACTTGGCTGTATACGAGTATTACGCAGGCTATATCACGCGACTGATGCATCCTGACAGAACAGTCGAAAAATTGACCTGCTACAACTTCTCCTTCTCTAGTAGGGTAAATTCGATAAGAACCGATCATAATGCTAGATTCATTCACAAGACAGGCTTTGTGCCAGGACGTAGGAGAGTGTACAAACTGATTCGAACAAGATGGAGATAAGGTATGTACGGAAAGTTCTGAGAAAACAAGAGTTCAAAGACAAGTTGAAGCAGACCATCCATCTCTTGCAGGGATGCCGTTACTTATCCGCCACTGTGGCATTAGGACATCTCCAGACCTGTAGCTGTAGGACACCAAAAATTGCGCCCATTTCTTTCTCTTGTGTAAGACAGTGCTTAGAATTCTGTTAGCGTAATTATTCTTATTTCCCTGTCTGTGCTTAGAGAGTGCTCTCTTCCCAAACAAAAAGAATGCTTTTATGATCAACGGTGTTTTCGCGAGTGTGCACAGGCTTTTAGCGGTGAGAACGTTTGCGTTTGTTGACAGCAGGAAGGGTAACACGTGATGGACGGGCTGCCACGCTATTCTGCGCTATTTTCGTAAACAGGTTCTGTTAGGGCAAGAATTTCCGTGCATACAAGCCGAGACATCAAGAAAATTTCTACAAAAGCGCACGATAAGAATTTATGGGACACTATGCAATTTGTGACACTTCGCTATAAATACTGAGATTCATTTCAGAACCACAGCTGACAAGAGGAGACATTACCTCTACATCGATCGGTGGCAGACTATAGCAGCAATCATAATATTTTATTGTAATTACACTGGTAAATATGTTCCTGGCTTTTAATATTCTTGTGAGTCCTGTATTTGATGATCTGTAGATAACTTTTGCAGTGCTTAACTGTCAGTGTAATTTAGCGATCTGTGCAAAATAATTTTACCGCTGAAAGTCCCATCTGTAGAAAACAATGGCGAAATGCACCCTGTGCTATTCTGGGAAGCATTGAAACATATCTCTCGGTGCTGGACCATACCACAGCTATGCATCATCGCGTATGGGACAAGTATGGGCGCGCGGCTTGGAGTTCTGTGACGTCAGTATAACACTCGAAAAATTCTAACTGTATACACGAAAAAAGACCCAACTTTCACCTGCAGCTGTGTGAGAGCGATGGCTTGTGCTGACTTGCCTCCGGCAGTGGCTCACGGCTGCGACTGCGGCCGCAGCGGAGGCGGCGTCGGCGTTGGCCGTCGAGTGGCGCGATGTGTTTCTTTTATTAGCAATCCCTTGTTTAAACTATACTCCATCGATTTCACCAACCAATTGGATGCTGTGAATTAAAAAAGACTACCCCATACATGTGAAGAATACAGATTTCATTAATTTGCATACATTTTTTATATCAATGTGATGCTAGCGGTGCAGAAGCTAATGGGAGGGAGTGCGTGAGTTGGTGACATGGAGCAGAACAGCAGGTTATGTGCTGAACACTACGTTAATTTGCATAATTTTTATGTAAAACGCAGTACAATAATTTAAGAGGTTGGATGACAAAGGAGAATGCATCAGAAATGGCGTTGAAAAGCATGTAAAATTCGAAACCTGTACCAGAAAATGGTGAGAGGACATAACTGATTACTTAATTTGGTATCAAAGCCGGTACAATCGTTTAAGGAAATGGGGGTGTCATGAAAAACCAGTTAATGGAACAATAGGTTAAGTGCCGACAAGGGCCTAAACCTTAGGTTAAGACACCCAGAGTGCAGTGCCTAACATTAGGTTATGCAACATGTTTGCCCCATATAACTGCTTCTTGCTAACAGCTGAGAACAAAGAGCAAGAGAAATCTCCCCCCCCCCCGCCCCACACACACACAAACAGGTTTTTCAAATAAATAAACAATATACCATTTCCATATGTTCCATACATTGTCTAAATTGCTTAAACAATATTCCACACAGAGCAATCGAATTGTCTCCAAATGATCGATCAACTGAGTCTTTTTCCCGCCAATTCCTAGGAAGAGGTGGCGGTCAGATGACTTAGGTTAGTGGAGGTGCCCTTTCTTCCCGCCATTTTTTAGGTTAGTAGAGGTTGCATTGTCCTGTTGGAATTTGAACTTCCCGCCATTTTTGTGGGGCAGGTGGCGCTCCAGTGACTGAGGTTAGTACAAGCGTCCTTTCTTTCTCGCCATTTTCTTAGGTTGGTAGCGAAACCCCAAGTTACTTTTGTTTACTTCCAAAATTCAAACTTGATTCCAGTTCATAGGAAGACGTGGCGATTGGATGACTTAGGTTAGTGGAGGTAGGCCAAGTGAGCTATCTTACTGCCAAAATTAAAACTTCCCGCCAAAATCCACCATCTTGAATGACGTCATGGCCGCCACCTTGAATAATGTCATGTGCTGTTGCCAAGTCTACACGCCACCATCTTGGGTGACGTCGTGCACTGTGCACATTAGTGCATGTTAGTGCACATTAGTACATGTTAGACTGCCAACATGTGTTGGTAAGGCGACGTGGTGGTCAGGTGAGGATTGTGGTAGAGACTTTAACTATTTCATTCCAAGTACAGGTGAGCATGGCACTCGCAAAAATCTGAGAAAATTTGAATTTCCGCGTGGTGCGGGGGCGTGGAAAGGTGGGCATGGCTCTTTCCCACCAGAGAGGTTAATTAATTGATCAATTTAATTAAGTAGTCAATGCCAACTATCTTGCCACCGTTTTCTTATGTTAGTAGAAGTTGCATTGTCCTAATGGAATTTAAACTTCATGGCACGGGGGTATGGCACTTTCCCACCAGATAGGTTAATAAATTCATCAATTTAATTAAGTAGTCAATCAAAATGATAACACTGAAAGGAGGCCTATTCCAATAACTCAGACCTGAAAGTGTACCTGTAGCAGCGAGGGACCTTTGCTTTTCACGGGCAAGTGTTCTACCAGCAGGAGAGATTCTGATAAGTTTTGAAGATAGGAGATGAGGTACTGGCAGATATAAAACTGTGAGGATGGGTGTAAGTGGTGCTTGGGTAGCTCAGATGGTAGTGCACTTGCCCACAAAAGGCAAAGGTCCCGAGTTCGAGTCTTAGTCGGGCACACAGTTTTAATCTGCCAGGAAGTTTTAATCTGCCAGGAAGTTTCATATCAGCGCACACTCCGCTGCAGATTGAAAATTTCATTCTGGAAACATCCCCCAGGCTGTGGCTAAGCCATGTCCCTGCAATATCCTTTCCTTCAGGAGTGCTAGTTCTGCAAGGTTCGCAGGAGAGTTTCTGTAAAGTTTGGAAGGTAGGAGACGAGGTAGTGGCAGAGGTAAAGCTGTGACGACGGGGCGTGAGTCGTGCTTGGGTGGCTCAGATGGTAGAGCACTTGCCAGGGAAAGGCAAAGCCCGCGAGTTCTAGTTAATTTGCTAGTAAGTTTCATATCAGCACACACTCCACTGCAGAGTGAAAATCTCGTTCTGGGTTAAGTACCTGTCAATCAAAGGAGGACAATAGTGCTGCCCCTGAGTATTTACCTGCCCCTGATGTAGGCAACCCGCACTAACAAAATTCGCCAGCAGCCCCCTAGCCCCCCTAGTTATGGGGCTATCATATCAGCATATTCTGAAAGGAACCTGCCTGGTATTCAATCTGTACCGGAGGCCTTGCCTTTAGTAAGTGATTTAAGCTGTTTTGCTACACCGAGAATATCTACTTCTATGTTTCTCATCTTCGCAGTTGTTCTTGACTGGAATTCAGGAATATTTACTTCGTCTTCTTTGATGAAGGAGTTTCGGAAAACCGTGTTTATTAACTCTGTTTTAGTGGCACTGTCATCAGTGACTTCACCACTGTTATCACGCAGTGAAGGTATTGATTGCGTCTTGCCACTGGTGTGCTTTACTTAAGACCAGAAACTCTTTGGGTTTTCTGCCAGATTTCGAGACAGAGATTCGTTGTGGAAGTTATTAGAAGCATCTCGCATTGAAGTATGCACTATATTTTGAACTTCTGCAAAACTTTGCCAATCTTGGTCATTTTGCGTTCTTTTAAATTTGGTATGCTTTTTTCGTTGCTTCTGTATCAGCAATCTGACCAGTTTTGTGTACCATGGGGTATCAGTACCATCACTTACTAATTTCTGTGCTATATATCTCTCAACTGCTGTTGATTCTATCTCTTTGAAATCGTTCCACATCTTTTCTACTCTTTCGTGATCAGATCGGAATGAGTGGAGAATGTCTCTCAAAAAGGCATTAAGAGCATTTTTATCAGATTTTTTTTAAATTGATGTACTTTGCGTTTCTTTGTTTATGGTTTTGGGTGTTACGGTATTCAGCCTAGCAGCAACTGCCTTGTGTTCGGTAATTCCTGTATTTGTCACTATACTCCGTATTTGTCCAGGATTATTTGTTGCTAAAAGGTCAAGTATGCTTTCGCAACCATTTACGATTCGAATGGCCTCCTGAACTAATTGTTCAAAATAATTTTGAGAAAGCATTCAGTACAATCTCGGATGACGTTTTATGCTGCTGCCGGCTTTGAACGTATTATCTTTCCAGCATATCGACGGTAGATTGAAGTCACCACCGACTATAATTGTATGAGTGGCGTACCTATTTGAAATGAGACTACAGTTTTCTTTGAACTGTTCAGCAACTTTATCTTCTGAGTCGGGGGTCGGTAAAACGATCCAATTAATAATTTAGTCCGATTGTCAAGTATAACCTCTACCCATACTATTTCGCAGGAACTATCTAATTCAATTTCACTACAAGGTAAACTACCTCTGAGAGTAATAAATACTACACCACCAATCGTATTTAATCTATACTTCTCGAACACTGTTCGGTCGTTTGAAAAAATTTCGGCTGTACTTATTTCCGGCTTTAGCCAGCATTCCATACCTATAACTGTTTGAACTTCAGTGCTTTCTACTAGGGCCTGGAGTTCTGGCTCTTTCCCAACACAGCTACGACAATTTACAAGTACAATACCGGTCGCTTCTACAACTACCTTACTGTGTTTTACCTACCCTCTTTCAGACTTACGCCCTTTCTGAGCTTCCCTGAGACCTTCTAACCTAAAAAACCGCCCAGTCCCTTCCTCACAGACCCCGCTAGCAACTTCCTGTGTGTAAAGGACTCCAGACCTTTTAAGCGGAACCCGGAAGCACACAACCAGATAGTGTAAGTCAAGGAATCTCCATCCTACAGGGTCACAGAACCGCCTGAGCCTTTGATTCCGACCCGCCACTTGGCTCTCTACCAAAGGACCACAGTCGGTTCTGTCGACGATGCTGCAGATGGTGAGCTCCGTCTCAATCTCGCAAGCAAGACTGGCGGTCTTTATCATTTCCGCTAGCCGCTCAAAACGCTGTGTAGGTTCTATTACTTTTATTTATCTTTATTAACACAACTCGTACATATAATTCATACTTCAGGGAATGTAAAGCACTGCTATGGTAGAGCGCCTTAATGTACAAAGTAATCAGCAAAAACGTTGCTGTACTGTGAACTGGATTCACGTCTACGTATTCGTTGTGGATAAACCTCATGAACTGAAGGATATACATACAGTATATCTAAAAATTGAACACCATCACTCTTTCATACATAGTTGTGCAAAACACAACATGTCTTAACAATGCCTATGGCGACATCGACGTCCACATTCAGGGGTCTGTGGAAGATCCTCCACTTATTTACCATTATCCCGAACGCGCAATCTACGAAACGTCTTGCTCGAGAATGACGATAGTTGAATACCTTTTTTTTGTATCAAGTCGCAGACCTACGTATGGACACATAATTATGTGTGACAGCGAATATGCGTCGTCAACAACAAATACATAAGGCACTGGCGTTTTGTTTATGTCTGAAATGTGTTTGTCTTCCGGAATGTTCAAGTTATTAGACAGTATTCGCTTATAGAACATTGATTGTTTAAATACCGTTGCCGCGCGGGATTAGTCGAGCGGTCTTGGGCGCTGCAGTCATGGACGGTGCGGCTGGTCCCGGCGGAGGTTCGAGTCCTCCCTCGGGCGTGGGTGTTTGTGTTTGTCTTTAGGATATTTAGGTTAAGTAGTATGTAAGCTTAGGGACTGATGACCTTAGCAGTTAAGTCCCATAAGATTTCACACATTTTTTTGAAATACCGTTGAGTACTACATTTACAGTACGATCCCACATCTACAGCGACAAATTTATAGTTTGCTTCACAAACAGCCATTAATACAATAGAGAAATACTTCTTGTAGTTGAAGAACACTGATGCAATGTTTGCTTGTTTCACCAGTCACACATGCTTTCCATCAACGACGCCGAGACAGTTTGGGAAATTGGCCTTAATTTCTAAATCTTTTGCTATTTGCAGCCAGTCGTTTTTGATCGGGTCTGACAAACACCCATCTTTTAAGATAATCCTAATTGATGAACATACTCTTCTTACAATATCTCGGATTGTTGTTATTCCAAGTCGGAAAGCATGATGTAAATCAACGAACGAATTTCCAGTTGCCAGATATCTGAATGGGAGAAATTATAAAATCATTTCACACTTTTGCGAGATAGATTAGTTTTAAGGCAACCTCTTTCTGAACAAAATGTATTGAAATATTTTTCTAAGATAATCTAATAAACAGAATAGTTCTAATCATTTCCTTTAAATTAACGTATGTCCAACCAGTTCCTACCACATATGGTGTGTGGAAACTCATCTAACATATCACTACTTGTAGCTTCCCTTTACAAAGAATAGACATTATTGGTAGCTAAGATAATATTTCATTTTTACAGGTATATCGTTACAGAAGAAATGGCGTAACATTAATGATTGATAACGCCGAGAAAAACGGAGATTAACAGGTAAAAGTGGTTCTGCAGCTGTGAGAAAGACGCCATATCTGTATTTTAATCTCCTATCATTTCTGTATATTACCAATCCAGCGTCGCATACACATAGCAGCGTGTCACCTTAAAATGCTGAGAATCAGGCGACAGCAGAAAGTGAAGTTCCAAGTGGACCATACCAGGCTAGGGTGCTCGGTAAGAAAAGGAAATCAGAAGACGAAATTGGAAGACTACTAATCGATGTTCCGCAAAAATTTGCAGAAGCCAGGCAGCAACTGGACATACGAATAATGACAGATGAGGAGAGGCCTTTTTTCGTGTCTTTGGTCATCGATTTCAAAAAAATACCTCACCATCTGAAGTTGTCTTTAAAACGAAATTACTGAAGAAGCTCAACCACATCCTAACTGTCTAAACACATCTTCCTACGAACATTATCCAGCGTACACTTTTCACCGTCCACAATCATCAGCCGCATATTCCTCACAAAATCAGCCTCTATCTACATTGTTATCTTGTGATGGAACAGGATATTATCAGAAAACCTATCCCACGCAGTCTAGTTCTTCTTCTTCTTATTCTTCACAAAATAATAATTCACCACAGTAACCACCAGAAACAACCAATGACGGCAGTATTGATAATCGTGTTAAGTCACCACTACTTACACGTTTCGGTGAATCATCAAGTTAATTTTACTTCCTACATAATTTAAAATTAACAATTTCATTATTGGTAAAAAATTTCTTTAGTAAAACTTACCTTAATATGATTAGCAATTTATCTTCATTCCCTATGCATTGGCCGGCCGGTGTGGCCGAGCGGTTCTAGGCGCTTCAGCTTGGAGCTGCGCGACCACCACAGTCGCAGGTTCGAATCCTGCCTCGGGCATGGATGTGTGTAATGTCCTAAGACCCATAGTGCTCAGAGCCATTTGAACCATTTGAACCCTATGCATTGTCGCATTGCTGTGTCTGTACCCCTTATGCTGTCTCCTATTTTCTTTAATATTTTATCAACAGTTTTTATAGACATTATAGTGAAATTGAAGAATTTGTCTTCATGTTCACGAAGTTCACAGAAAAAGTGACAAACATTCTGTTTCTAGAGCGGGATTGCAATGTAGGATGTACCCAGTATCTTTTCTTCTTTCGTTTCACCTGGCGATGCCAGAGGTAAACATCCGTTGCTGTTTCCTTTATCTCCATCATGCGACTGAGCTGCGGCCAGCCGACTGCCAGCCGTGCTGGCCAGCTGCAGTCCTGGTCGCAGTAGCTGCGGCCACGGCCAGCCGTTGGTTGTGGCCACACTAGTGCGCTATTGTCCTAAGGCAGGGCTTTACAACATACGTGCTCGCGGAGCAAGCTGTGAGCAGCCAGGCGCGAGCACGGAACAGCGCGAGCACACTACCCCCACTACTGGACCAGAGCGGAGAGTGGGGAGAGTCACGTGGGGCACAGAACAGCTGCCGCCAGTCAATGTAAATCCTCGGCCACCTGCAGGGATATCACTCACGAATTATTACTGTGACAAATGAAACAAATAAAGGAGAATGTACAAGTGCCACATAATTTTATTAGCTTAGTGTATGCCTCTACATTCGTATTAATTTGTGAACTGTTACACAATAAAAGGTGTCACTGAAGTGTGGGATTCTCGGTTATCTTGTACTTTTTGCCCTTTACAATTGCGTCTATGTTCGGAGTAATTGTTCTTGTGCACTGTAGGCGCAGCGTGCAGTTTAAAATTCGATCAGACAATGCGTTTCTCAGGCGTGTCTTGTTACATTTCATTCCAGAGAACAGTTATTCACAAACATACGTGGAACCGAACATTGATATTATTGTAGCCGCCAGTTTGTGCAAACGAGGAAATCCATCCCGAGGGAAGTGTCTGCAGAATTCCAAAATGTTTTTCTTGTTCTGAAATTTGTCTCTGTATTCTCTGTCACACTGCAGCTCAATAAGTTCTAGTTGCAGCTCAGGACGAATCTCTTCAATATTCGCTGAATATGGAGAGGAGAACAGATCAAAATCACTGTATAGTGCTGTCTGATCTTGAAAGCATTGATCAAATTCTTCCTTAAGGGCAACTAAACTATGTGAATAACGTTCACAGTCTTTGTGAACATCTTGTATGGATGATAATTTGGGAAAATGATCAAGATTTCCTGTTTCCAGTTGACTCACCCAAAGTGTCAATTTCATTTTAAAAGCTCGTATTCGATCTATGAAATGAGTAATTAGCAGATCTTTACCTTGCAGTGAAATGTTCAAAGCATTCAGATGGCTAGTTAAATCTGCTAAGAACGCAAGATCACATTTCCATGAAGGCTCTTTCAATTCAGGAACACGCATGTTATTTATTTCCATGAACATATTTATCTCATCTAATAAGGAAAAAAATCGATTTAATAATTCGCCACGACTAAGCCAGCGGACCTCGCTGTAATAAGGCAGGCTACCATACTGGCTTTCTACATCCTCAAGAAAGCTTTTAAATTGCCTGTGTTGTAGCCCATGCTTCCTTATATAATTGGTTGTATGAACAACAACACTCATCACATTTTTTAGAGTGATACTCTTTGCACTTAAGTTTTCCTGGTGGATCACACAGTGATCGCCCCTTATTTCATTCAGCACGGTCAGTTTTTTCATTTTCTCCTTCAACAGCGCAATGAAACCTGATTTTTTCTCTGTCATCGCTGGTGCACCGTCTGTAGACACTGAAACTAAAGAATTCCACGACAATCCTATATTTTCAACACTTTCTTCAACACTACTTAAAATATCACCTCCGGTTGTAGTGTTCTTCATGGCTACTACATCGAGGAGCTCCTCCCTCACCTGAAGATCTCTAGTAACACTCTAATAAATATGGAAAGCTGCGCTGTTCCAGTGATATCAACACTTTCGTCCAGAGCTAGAGAATACGCCATAAAATCTTTACAGATATTTGCACGCTGGCTCTGGATGTCATCTGCCATTTCCTGTATGCGACGCATAATGGTCATGTTAGATAATGGCACAATCCGAAACTGTTCAACTTGAGATGGATACAAATGTTCCGCTGCAACTACCAAGCATTCTTTTATTAAATCGCCATCAATGAAGGGGCGCAGGGATTTTGCTAAAAGCAAAGCAATTTTGTAACTCACTCTGAGAGCTGCCTCAGCTGATTTTTCTTCGTCGTCCAGATCTTCTTCGGATAGATTCCTTTTAAGTTTAAAAACTCCCTGTGCAAGATCTGATCCATCATATTTTCCACTTCCGTAGTCTTTCGCGTGGTACGACATATAATGTCGCTGCAAATTAAATTTCCTAAAGGAATTCAGCGTTTTGTGACGTACTAAACATTTTGCAACATCATCTTTTACTGTAAGCAGATACAATTTTTCCCAATGGGGGTTGAACTGCGAAAACATGGTTGGGGTTACACCACGGCGACTTGACATGATTCTTAACCTGCGAAGTGACTGTTAGAGCTGATGTAGTACTTTAAACGTTACACAGTCGGCGCGAATTCAATAGGCACGCTGCGGCCCTGTTCAAACATGCGCGTGCATTTCCCCTCCCTCCCCTAGCTCCCTACTCCGCGACCTTGCACCTGCTCGCGAGCACGTGCCTGAGCAGACGCAAGTACTCCCGCTCAAAACCGGCCAGTTGTTAAAGTGGTTGGTTGGGATTAAAGGGACCAGACTGCTACGGTCATCGGTCCGGCGAGTTGTTAAGCCCTGCCCTAAGGACTAAAACGCACTAGTGCGGTCACGGCCACGGTCAGACTTGCGGCTGGTCGGATGAGGCCAAATTTACACAAAAAGGGATAGTACAAAGTGTGTCGACCGCTGCTAGCCACCCTCACTGCCAATACTTTGTTATGCAACGGATCTCTGTCCAATGAACCGCTGCGGGAAAAGTTGTGTGTAGTTCAATCAGGCATCGCGCATGCTGTACTGATAGTCTGCGGTCAGCTGTCAATGCCACTGCAGCCGTGTGGATCTTTTCCATTTCATTATTTAGCGCAGTCAGTGAAGATCACAGAAGGTCGAATAGGGGAAACACCGTGTAGCCGCATATTTTTGCACAGTGCTGTGAGGGAGTGTCCTGGAAATAACTTCACTGAAACAACGTTTATACAGTTAATTTCAGTGTATTAAATGAGTACTTATATGCAGTTGTCAGGTAAGGTATTATGTAAAATACATTCCATGTCTTTAATTTGTACATGTGATGTTGTCAGTAACATAGGTAGTGCTTCTGGGAACCCTTTCCCTGTTTGGTAAATGTGGCACCTTGCTGTTGTCTGTTGTCCACATCATGTTGTAGTAACTGGCAGTCAATTACTGAATGACCTAAAAGTTCTCATCATTTAATTGCAGTTACTGGTAGACTGCATAAATCTCTTCCATTCAGAAATAGATGGCACTTATAGAGTGGGCTGGACTGAGTGCAGCAACTTACCGCACATCCACAGTGTATCTTCCTACATAGGCGTGAATATGCCTGATTGCATGTGAATGATCATGTTCAAGTCTAGAACAGTAATCTGCTGTAATGAATTGCTTGACTTGTGTTGAAATATCCGAAGCTCTACGACACGTAAATGGCCTACTTCTGTTGCAAATAGAGATAACGTAAGCCACTCGGCTTTTTCAGATTTTGGGAGAGCTGATGCTAGGGTGATGCAATTGGTTCAAATAGCTCTGAACACTATGGTACTTATCAGCTGTGGTCATCAGTCCCCTAGAACTTAGAACTAATTAAACCTAACTAACCTAAGGACACCACACACATCCATGCCCAAAGCAGGACTCGAACCTGCAACCGTAGCGGTCGCGCGGTTCCACACTGAAGCGCCTAGAACCGCTCGGCCACACCGGCCGGCGGTGATGCAATTGATACCCCCCATTATGTGAAAACTATTCCACACAGTGATAGTGGAATCAATGAACTCGACATTGTCGAATTTATGTTGGCAACGTTTTACATTTGGAAAAGAGTCGTCAGGTGGTGTCTCCAGTTGTTAAGGTATAATAACTCGTTTAACAAATGCAAATAAGCAACCACTTAATAGACAGAAAATAACTTCGCTATACAAACACAAGGTCACTGAAGTCATTTTGTCTACTCACATAAGAGAAAGGGACTGGAAATGCTGGGTAGGTATAGTCTGTCTGTAACCCCCACATTGGGGAATTTGCCTTCCCAGAAGAACAGTGCAGGTACTGTAAAGGATGACTAGGAAGCAATTTCTCGTCTAGAGTCCAGAGATAAACGTAGATTCTGTCCGTATGCATTACCTGCGTTACTGTTATTAGTAACTCATATCTGCATTCCATGTAGTGTTAACGCATTTTGTGCAAAATAAGCACCCCTGCGCATGTCTGCATACTGCGTCGCCAATTATTCCTAAGGCGCGCCGTGTAGTGCTTGCATAACTTCGTGAAACACTCTGTAGTTGTTTCTTGTGACGTAGTGGGTATATACAGTGGGGAATCACCTGCTTGACCTTCAGTTTGCAGATCTCTGAAGGAGGTAAATGCATGACCACATAATCTGACAACCTACTTTCCCTTGTACTTCTACCCCCTCGAACCTGTTACAACCTCAGAACACAATTTAAATCTCAATACCGCTCTAATGCACTTAGATGTAATACACATATTTAGTATATGTCTTTAAGGGGAATGTAATGGATTTTGGTCCAAAAAATAGATTTTTCAAAAATATTATTTTCTTGATCTACACAGTTTAGTCTAAGTTGTGTGTGAATTTTATCGTGATAGCAGCTTTAGAAATGCCTTTAAATTGTTAAACTCATTAACTCTGCACTGGCAGCCACTCCCACCTCTTCTGATATTTGGGGAACTACTTGCTTCAGTGGAATATTTGTAAGTATGAAGGCTATTTTATTTCGATATCTTTGGCTGACATCTATAACTCTTGCTGACATCTATATCTTTGCCTAAAAACTTTCTTGCATGTGGTTTATTTACGTTGAAAATACTGACACGTATTAGTAGGAGGAAGGTTGAATTCGCAAACCTTTATGTGGAAGTCAAGATTTAAGCATAATGGGTGGTGCACAAATTGTGTTTAAGAAACGGAGGTTTCAGGGAAATCGGTTTCCCAACAAAAAAGAGGATGCAGCTCGAAATGAAGAACATAAGCTCTCAGCTTCAGCATTGAAACTTGGGGCAGGAGAATTGTACAGGTTCGTAAATGATGCTGATATGGATTCCACTGGATTCAGACTTATTGATTTAGAACTTCTCTGCCAGGCTATAAGGTTTTCATGTTCATGTGTTAGCAGTAAAAATACGGAAATCGTGATTGTTGTTGAAGAAATAAGAGTGGGAATAGCTCGTGATTTTAAATTAAATTGTAATTTGTGTGGCTATGAATTTTCATTTTCCTCCAACAAAACTGACACTGATACCTATGAAAGCAACTTTAGGTTAGCATATGCACTGAAATGCCTTGAACAGGGCAGGGAAGGAGGTAATTTATTGTGTGTTTTTCTGGACATGATCCACCTTGTGCAATGTCTGAAAAAATAAATAAAGAAATGTCTGATGCTGTATGTGATACTACCAAAGTTTCTACGAAGAAAGCAGTGAAGGAACTGGTGGAAATAATCCAAAAATGGATCCTGGGTAGGATACACTATGTAATCAAAGGTATCTGGACACCTAGCTGAAAGTGACTCACAAGTTCGTGGCGCCCTCCATCGGTAATGTTGGAATTCAATGTGGTGTTGGCCTACCCTTAGCCTTGATGACAGCTTCCACTATCGCAAGCATACGTTCAATCAGGTGCTGGAAGTTGTCTTGGGGAATGGTAGCCCATTCTTCACAGAGTGCTGCACTGAGGAGAGATATAGATGTCGGTCAGTGAGGCCTGGCAGGAAGTCGGCGTTCCAAAACATCCCAAAGGTTTTCTATAGGATTCAGGTCAAGGCTATGTGCAGGCCAGTCCATTACAGGGATGTTATTGTCGTGTAACCTCTCCGCCACAGGCTGTACATTATGAACAGGTGTTGAAAGATGCAATCGCCATCCCCGAATTGCTCTTCCACAATGGGAAGGAAGAAGATGTTTAAAACATCAGTGTAGGCCTGTGCTGTGATAGTGTCACCCAAAACAACAAGGGGTGCAAGCCCCATCCATGAAACACACCATCACGCCACAGTACCATCGCCTCCGAATTTTACTGTTGGCACTACACACACTGGCAGATGACTTTTGCCGGGCATTCGCCATACCCACACCCTGCCATCGAATCGCCATATTGTGTACCGTGATTCGTCACTCCACACAACGTTTTTACACTGTTCAGTCGTCCAATGTTTACGCTCCTTACACCATGCGAGGCGTCGTTTGGCATTTACCGGCGTGATGTGTGGCCTCTGAGTAACCGCTCGACCATGAAATCCTAGTTTTCTCACCTCCCGCCTAACAGTCATAGTACTTGCGGTGGATCCTGAAGCAGTTTGCAATCATCTGTGTGATGGTGTGGATAGATGTCTGCCTATTACACACTACGACCCTTTTCAACTGTCAGCAGTCTCTGTTAGTCAACAGACGTTGTCGGCCTGTACGTTTTTGTGCTGTACGTGTCTCTTCACCTTTCCACTTCACTGTCACATCGGAAACAGTGGACTTACGTATGTTTAGGAGTGTAGAAATCTCGCGTACAGACGTATGACACAAGTGACACCCACATCTGACCACGTTCGAAGTCCGTGAGTTCCGCGTAGCGCCCCATTCAGCTCTCTCACGATGTCTAATGACTACTGAGTTCGCTGATGTGGAGTAGCTGGCAGTAGGTGGCAGCAAGATGCACCTAATATGAAAAAGGTATGTTATTTTTTTTGGGGGGGGGGGGGCTGTACGTATACTTTTTATCACATAGTGTATTTATGACAGTGAAACTCCTACAAATGTTACTGACCTGTGTGTGTCTGCAGGTGGGACCTGGATGGAAAGGGGTCACACATCTCTGTATGGAGTTCCAACTCAAATTGGTATTCACTCAGATAAAGCTTTAAAAGTAGAAATTATGTCTAAATACTGCCACCAGTGTGTAACAAGGAAAATATCCAAAAACTAAGACAGTGAGAAACTGCCAAGAAAAGCATGCAGTAGCATGTTCTAAAAATTTTAGTGGCTCAAGTGGGGGCATGGAGGCTGCTGCAGTTGTAATGCTAAATACCTTGGTGATGGAGAATCCTCTTTGTTGAAAGCTGTAACAGATAAAAACCCATACAACACAAAAACAGAAAAGTTGGAATGTGTTGGCCACATCCAAAAGTGTCTTGGTGGTAGGCTTCGTCGTTTGCTGAAAAAGAAGAAAGGTGAAGTACCTGAGGACGGAAAATCGCTAGGAGGAAAAGGCAGGCTAACTCTGAAAGAAATTGTTTCTCTTCAGTTATTTTATGGGAGAGCTATCTCGAAAAGCACACATAATTTAGAGGGAATAAGGTGTGCTGTGTGGACAATTTTATTCCACAAACTATCCACTGAAAAAATATCAATGCACCATCTGTGTCCGAAAGACGATTGGTGTGAGTTCAACAACAGAAATGAGACGTATTCACGTAAACACTCATTACCAGAACCTGTTATGAATGTAATTAAGCCCACATTCTGGTTTCTTGCAAAGCCTGATTTTCTGAGGAAGTGTCTTCATGGAAAGACACAAAATGCAAATGGAAGCCTCAGTTATCAATTTGGATTAGATGCTCAAAAAGGCCATTTTGTGGATTTGAAGTACTCAAAATTGGTATCTTTGATGCAGTTTTATGTTACAATAACGGAAATAATGACAGAATTGAAGTGCTGAAGACAGTTGGTATAGATCCTGGTATGTTTAAAACAAAACCATTTTACATCATCGACGAGAGCAGGGTCAAGAAATCTAACAGATCAGTGTCTTATCTGCAAATACAGGCCAGGCAGATTCGAAAAGGAGAGAACAGAAATCTGGAGAATTAGGAGTGTCAGTACGGAGAATTTTAAAATTGAGGTAGGCATATTATGAGCAGAAGTACGAGAAAAAAATCTTTGACCCTCATTTTCTCTGTTTTACGTTGTTTATGTTATTAGAAGCCTTTTCTCAAAAATTATATGCGGTAATGACATGAAACGAAATTTTCAGGAGCTATTCGCAACGTGTTGCTGTCTTCCTGGAACTAAAAAATACGAGATCCTGCCATTTCATTTTGCTGCGTGAATTAGATTCTCACTGTCTACAAAATTTGTCCCACACAGAGAGTCCTTAAGTGGCCCCAACTGATGGAAGACCGAGCGCACCAGGTATCGATTATAGGTTACATACTTGGAACACATCTTTATCACACCTTCGAATATTCATCAATCTTTGTTGTTGCACATATACTTCCCATGATCATCGGTAACTCTAGTGCCAGTAGTTGAGTTATGATGCACCGGTCTGGACAAAAAATAGCATTTGCGCAATTCACATCATCGGAAGCAGTGGCTGTGACAGGACTTCCAGAATGTGGCTGATCATGAAGTTCAATTTTTGCAATTCCTTATGCTTTAACTCTCGTTATCTATGACCCAAAACTACTTCTTTCAAATGCTTGATTAACATATGTAGCTCACAATCATTTATGGATGTTCATCACGGTTTCGTTTTCAGCAACCACCAACTCAGTTATACGACGTTTCTTGAAACGAGTGTGTAACGTAGATGCCACTGTGATGGTTCACTACGACTGTCCTATCGATCGGAACTGTTCGAAACTTCGGACATGTCATCAACATTATTGCCAGTGTTCTGCCAGAGACAGGTTTTCACATGGTAACTCTCCACGCTCTCCTGTCTCCTGCCGTCCTCTTAAAGTTCGCGTAATTTCCGCTTCCCTTTATGTCGCCTATCGTCTTATATCCTCTCCCTCAAACTAGACCTTCTAAATATCCTGTTAGCAAGCACTCCCATCTCAACGAATGTTCCACCTAGTTCTTCTTCCTTTTTTATAACCTGCAGCAGTCTTCTCCTCTCACGAACACTTTCCAACACTCTTTCGTTTCAGCATATCCTCTCCAATCCACATCTCAAATGTTTCTAGTATTTCTTTTTTTCTTCGTCCTCTCGTGTCAACGTCTGTGTTTCTGCCCCACAGAGTGCCACACTTCAGCTAAATCGTTGCCAAGTCTTTTCCTCAGACTTTTATCTAGTTTGTTAAGTAATAACTTCTTCTTTCTGATGAATGCCTCCTTCGCCGCAGCAATGCTAGTTCCCACCTGTTGATGGCACAAGTCTTCAGTTATCATATTTCGAAGATATTTAAATGCTCCCACTTGGCTATTTAAAGCTACTAAAAGAACATTCCCCTGAATCTAGTGTCCCGACACACAGTTAACATTTGAAAATTCAATACTTCACGGTATAATGTAGGAAGCGAGATAAAAATTGGCGCGCATGCCTGAAATGACATGAGGTTTTACCGAAAGTAAGAAATTTCTCAAAATCACCAAGAGATGGCGTTTTCTGTGATAAAACAGCAATAATTAGCATAACGATCTATTTTTAACAAAGATGATGTTCTTTGTAAGAAATGCTCAACACACGTAATAAGGAAATATGTTTCTGCCTTCTGCAAAAACAACTTATCTTGTTTTACTGTCCATAAATTGCTTGGAAAAGTTCCACCATCTTTAATAGGTTTCATTTATTATCCGTTGAACAATACAACAGAAGAATACGAATCACTGAAGGGCTTACAGAAAAAATCAAGCACATCAACATAGCAACAGCAGCCAAACTCACATAATTTGATATCACATCGATGTACACCAGCATCCCCACCACAGAAACCATCAACGCCATCAAACAATATTACAACAACAAACAAACAATTCCGAATCCTACATAAAAAAAATAACAAACATTCTTAAACAAACCACAGAAGTTAGCTATTTCACATTTGACAACCACTTCTACTCACTATAGGACGGACTCTAACATGGGTCATTCGATCAGCACTCAGTGGAATCATAGGCAACATCATCTTAAATCACAATGAAAACGAAATATCCGAAACAATAGTGAAACCCAAACAATACAGAATAATATATAAGGGGCATTCAAATGAAACCTGGTCACTAGTGTAAAGTAACGGTAACGAATTTACTAACTCAGAAATGTAGTTATATACAGTACATATACTCAAAAATAGTCGCCAAAACTGTTGGTACATTTATCCCATTGCGACAGTAGCCAGTAGATTCCATCCTTGAAGAAGGTAGTAGGCTGCTGTCGGATCCAGGCCTGGACCCAGTCACACCCTTCGTCGTCTGTTGTGAATTGATGTCCGCGAATAGCTTTTTTTTAGCTAAAGCAAGCTTTACCTTTAGCAAGACTAAATCATTCACTTCCGCAACCATTTCCGGTGTGATGACACGATGAGATTGTCCAGGGCGAGCATCGTCTTCCAGTGACTCGCGCCCCTCAGGGAATCGTTTGCACCATTCGACAACATTTGAACGAGTCGGCCTCAACCTCCCTCCGCCGCCAAAAATCGAATCACTCCTCTTTGTTCCTGCTTACTCAGCTGCATGTTGGGTGGTGGACGATAACTTGTGTGACCACCTTCTCTTCGGCGTGAAACCTCACTGCCCCTATGCAACATCAAACTGTGCGCACGCATCAGTCTCTCTACCAATAGACATATCCGCAGTTACGTAGTGCCACCTTACATGTAAGGCAAAGGTAGATGCACTGACCAGCTCAGTCTCTCCACCAATACATGGCGCCACCATCACCTCAGTTACATGGTGCCACCTTGCGTGTAAGGCAAAGGTAGATGCACTGACCAGGTTTCATTTGAATAAACCTCATACTGATATCATTATGTAGATGACACCACATGGCCTTAGACGAAATACGTGACTTTACAAAAATTCCACAACGATATAAACACAGCTCATCCACGGATAAAATTCATCTTAGAATCAGAAAAGGACAAAAAGCTAAGTTTATTAGACATCACAGCATACAGACACACTAACCAACACAAATTTTCCATGTTCGGAAAACCCACAAACTCCAGCACCAACATACATCAACAGTCAAGCCATTGCACTACCCACAAGGTGCACAGATTGAATAAAACTTCCTTAAATGACGAGAACTACAGAAACGAGATACAAATAATCGAACACGTAGCAGTTGAAAATAGATACAAAACAAACATCATAGTTAAACTAAACAAAAAAAATGCACCCGTCACACAGTAGCCAACAGATCAACACACAGTCTCACAGAACATAAACACACACAACACAAACACACGCAACGCATGTGAAAAAGAAGCATCCACAAAAACAAACAAATGGCACCACTCATTCACTACAACAAAGCTGCTCACAGAATGTGTAATATATACAGAAAACACAGACTGAAAATTTCCTGCCGAACAGAGACATCTGTACAAAAAAAGCTCAGGGCAACTAACACTAACACAGACTAACACAACATACCTGGGATCTACCACCTCATGTATCAAGACAGCAACTCAACTTACTTTGGACAAAGAAGTAGAAATTTCATCAGATTCACTAAAGCAGAAGGACACTCAGGAGTAACAGCGGTCATTCCAAATTTGAAGATCATTTCATTGACAAGAAACACAGACCAGCAGACGCAAACACAGACATATAAATTCTTAAACGCAGCAATAGCTCTCCACATCAATTTATAACAGAAGAAAACTAGTGGAAGGAAAAAAATGAAAGATGAATACACAACATTATGCAATGGAACCCTAATCTCACACCTCTAAAAGGAATTATCAGAAGACCAAGAAACATAACAAATGACAGTAGCGCTAATAAAAATTGGTATCACATTACGGCTAATATTTGAGAAATTATGTAACAAAACATTGTTAATCTGTTATGAACTGCAGATGACATGTTGGAAGGCAATAATTATAGCTGTGCTATAAATACTAAACAGACTTGTGAACACCAATATGTAAGAATAAGGTGTATATTTATTTTTCTTGTTAATGTTCCTCTCCATGTATAAATACTATAATCTCAAAAACTGGTAAATATCATAACGTACTAATTCTTTGTATCCTCAGTATATCCATTGTGGACGACAGACTGCGACTGTGAGTTAAATAGGCTATTTATCTGCTAATAAACATGCAACCCGTGGCTTTTTTTACTTTTCTGATACGATTTATTCAACTATAAACATGTTTTCAAGCTACTGCAGGCTCATCATCAGATGGAACTGTTACAAGAACCTTATGCTGTGGGCCAAGTATAATAGATGCAGTGCTGATGCTGCTCGAGGAAACGACAGGAATTTAGTAATCGGAGACGAAACGTTTACGAAACCATAAGTTTCGTATGTTTAAGGTAATTGCAGTGCAATGCCTCGTGGTATCCATATCAAATCTCCTCCTATGATGTACGTTGTTAACCTATGTAATCAAATATACACAGTATTTAGCTGCATTTGGTTTTACACTGATTCATATAAAGTAAACACTGGATGTTTTTACAGTGAATATGGATACCACAAATATTACATTTTACTACATCGTGGTCTTTGGAATTAGAAAACTGTAATACAGTACAAATGTTGCTAGTACGCTTATTACATTTCAGTAAATTTTGCTAGCTGCAGGAGTGTTTTTAGATTGGTAACATGTTTATTATTATGGGTTAACAGTAATACAAAGGTAAACAAATATAGTGGATATTTACTATGTAATCAAACTTTTTTTATAAATTGCAGAATGCCATAGTTGATACACGGCAGGGAGAACAGCATTTATGGAGGAAGATGAGTAAGTGTTATTATTGCCATTTATGTTTTTTTGGTGCCATGATGTCCTGGAAATTTTGGCAGAAAAAGTTTTGTGTTGATTCATTTTGTTCATTTAGGATTTTCTGAGGAGATTTTAGTCTGTGGCAGTAAATCTCTAATTGTTCAAGGAGGTCCATCCATATTCCTTTTCCAGCAACGTGGAGTACTAAAAGATTGTCATTGATATCACCAACAGTGTGTTAATGATGAGCAATATGTGATGCAAAACTAGACTTGATTAAGTCTTTGAGTCTAAGGGTGTCCAGATGTTCCTTGTAATAGATTGCAAGGTTTCTGCCTGTTTGACCTATGCAGAAGCAAGAAAGGAGAATGTGAGTGTGTATATGCCAGGATCTTTATGCCAATCTCCAATAGATTTATCATTGTGAACAATTTTGTTTTGCAGTTCATTGACAGGAAGGATATTTTTATGTTGTGTGATCTGAAAAGCTGTGCAAGTTCACATGACACATTGCTAAGGAGTGGATAACAGACAAATTTTCGTTTTTGTTTTTTAGCTTCTAGTGGTGATAGTGATTGCTTAAGTTTACTTTGGAGTTTTTCAACTAAGGTGTTTATCGAAGAGGCATTATAACCATTATTTTGGGCGATGGATAGAAGTATGTTGATTTCTTTAGATTCATCTTATTCACTGATAGGGGTGCAGAGCATATGGTTTACAAATGACCTGAAGAAAGCAGTTATATGTTTATTCAGGTGACATGAGGTGCTTATAATGGCAACATCACTGGTTATAGGTTTTCTATATATCTGGAAGATATGTTTGTTATTGTGAGTGGAGATAGTTGTCTCAAGGAAATTAATTCCTTCAGTGGTCTGGTGTTCAACTGTGAATCTGATATTTGGGTGCATCTTATTCATTCCTTCTGCTAGGTTATTTAGTTCTTCTTTTGGACAATTGAGAAGTATTATAAAAGATATGTGGTATCTTTTATAATACACGATATTGTCAGTAAATTGTGGGTGTGCTAAGAAAAATTCTTGTTCCCAGTTATTTAAAAATATGTCAGTAAGCTAGCCTGCAAGAGTGCTACCCATTGCCAGACCATTGTGCTTTGCATGTAAAATTTGCCATTGAATGGAAAAAAAGTTATGTGAGAGGACTAAATCAAGCAACATCACGTGTGTACAAACTTCTCCATTGCTTAGCTTTTTGTATTTCATTAGATTCTTTTGTATTATGGGTGAGATTGTCTTTCCATGGGATATTGGTGTAGAGGTTTACAGTGACAAAAGAGGCAAGTGTTTCTGTGTCTGGCTCTATTAGATCTTTAATGCTGTTGATTAACTCAAAACTGTCCGCCCCAGTAGCTGAGTGGTCAGCGTGACGGATTGCCGTCCTCTGGGCCCGGGTTCGATTCCCGGCTGGGTCGGAGATTTTCTCCGCTCAGGGACTGGGTGTTGTGTTGTGTTCATCATCATTTCATCCCCATCCGGCGTGCAGGTCGCCCAATGTGGCGCCGAATGTAATAAGACATGCGATATGGCGGCCGGACCTGCCCCGCGAGGGGCCTCCCGGCCAATGACGCCAAACGCTCATCATCATCAACTCAAAACTGTTGTTAATGGAAAAACTATTTTCAAAGGTGTAATTTTTCTTCAGTATATCAACAAGGTTTCTGGTAATTTGTATCCTGGGCTGTTTATTTGGGTTTACATTTGGATTTCTGGGACAACCACTTTCATGAATCTTAGGCTGAGGCCTTAACATAGGGGCCTATGGATTCATTAGAACACAGTACTGAGCTTCTTTACTGGACACTAGAAAATTGCAGTTTTTAAGTAGTATTTTCAGCTTCTCTTGACACTTTGGGCGGTGTCTATTCAATTCAGTTCAATTATATTGTTAGATTCAAAAAATTAATGTGTTTTGTTATTATATCACTTTAGTGTGTGATAACTACTGTGTTACTTTCATCTGCCTTTATTACTAGGGATTCATGACTAGTAAGCTTTATATTGACATTTGTGTTATCTGTTCACCGTGGGCTGATATTGAAATTTTATTTTCTGTAAGATTTTTCTTCATAATTTGATTTGCTTTATGTGCTATGGCGATCTGTGTATTATGGCTTAGTTTGCCAAGGATAGATTGGCTGTGGCACAGGCTATTTTGGTGCTAATGATTAAATTTTTTATATTCTCCTTATTTAGTATGGGAGCAATGTTCTGTTTCAGCCCTTTATTTAGTAAGCTCAGCTCATTACTGTTGAAAGCTGTATCAGAGTTGTTCACGACGCTATGATAAAATTTATGTGGTGTAAATGCATGGTCTACAGATTCGTCTTTTGATTTGTTTGATATCAGATCTGAAACTATTTTCTTGGTCTTAGGTTTAGTTTCCAATTGTAATTTATTAACCTGTGCATCAACTCCGTCAAGAAATGGCGTAAGGTGAGTTGGGTCGACGACACCACATAGTTCACAAAGCAGCTCATAAAGCAGTTTAGTTAGCAGGGCGGTCTTTTTGTAGTGCTTTCTGATTTACGATTTTAGCAAGATGATTTCACAATTTCTTTTGGCTTTCTGTGCTGGCTTGCTTTTAGTATTGATCATTACGTTAATGTACTTTGGAATGAGTTTTTCTGTGGGACACTTCTTATTAAACTTGACAGCTTGGATAGATTGCATCAGTTTAAACTGTTTGTTCCTGTACGTGTTCATTGTTCGTTTACCTGGTGAGGTAATGGTAAGTTTAGTGTATCCATTATGGATGATTAACTGCGACTGTGATTTAAATTGGTAATTTATCTGCTAATAAATATGAAACCACAAAAAATTTAAAAAAACTAAAAAAAGCATTTTTGATACGATTTAGTCAATCATAAACATGTTTTTGAGCCACAGCAGGCTCATCATCAGATGGAGTTGTTACAAGAAAATTACGCTCCGTACCTAATGTAGCTAGATGCAGTGCTGATGTTGTTGGCAAAATGATGGAAATTTATTAACTGGTGACCAGTTGTTTACAAAACCATAAGTTTCTTATGTTTAATGTACTTACAGTGCTCTGACTTGTCGTATCCGTATCAGATCTCTTCCTATAATGTGTATTATTAAACTATCTACTCAAATAAACACATTATTTACATGAACTTGTTCTAGCACTGATTCACAGAAAGTAAGCACTGGATGGTTTTACAAACAATATGGATGTGACAGATATTAAATTTTATTACATCATTGTCTTTGGTATGAAATACATTGTATTGCAGTAAAAATATTATTGCTACTGATATTAACATTTCACTACATTTTGCTAGCTTCAGGAGTGTTCTTGCTTCTACATAGATCGAACTGGGAGAAATTTTACAATTCACCACAAAGAACATACGGACGCCCTTCGACTAAAGATTAAAAGGTCTAGTTTTGCATCACACACTGCTCATCATGAAGACTCTGGTGGTGACATCAATGATAGTCTTTCAGTGCTATACATTGCTGAAAAAGGAATACACATGGACCTTTTTGAACAATTAGAAATTTACATCCACAAAATAAAATCACCTCTGAAAATCCCAAATGAACAAGATGAATCAACAAAAATTTTTTTCTTCCAGAATTTCCAGGACATCCTGCCACCAAAACAAAATAAGCGAAAATAATAACTCTTTATTCATCTTCCTTCATAAATGTTGTTCTCCTTGTCATGTAACAACTATGGCATTCTGCAATTTATAAAAAATTTTAATTACATAGTAAATATCCACTGTATTTGTTAATCTTTCTATAAATGTTAACTCATAATAAAAAGTATGTTGTCAATCTAAAAACACTCCCGCGAAGAGCAAAATTTACTGAAATGTAATACCTGTACTAGCAGCCTTTGTACTGTAATGCAATGTATCTCATGCCAAAGAGCATGATGTAATAAAATGTAATATCTATCGTATCCATATTCATCGTAAAAACATCCAGTGTTTACTTTATGCGAACCACTGTAAATCCAAATGTAGCTAAATACTGTGTATATTTGAGTACATAACTTAATAATGTACATCATAGGAAGAGATTTGATATGCCACAAGACAGTGCACTCTAAGTACCTTAAACATAAGAAACTTTTGGTTTCTTAAACGTATCGTCACCGATTACTAAATTTCCTTCATTTCCAGCAGCATCAGCACTGCATCTATTACACTTGGCCCACAGCATAATGTTCTTGTAACAGCTCTATCTGATGATGAGCCTGCAGTGGCTTGAAAACGTGTTTTTGGCTGAATAAATCGTACCAAGAAACTAAAAAAGCGTTTGGTTCCATAATTATTGCGAGATAAATCTGCAGTTTTTTGTATATTGTTCAACAGGCAATAAATGAGACCCACTGAAGGAGGAGAAACTTCTGGGAAACATTTATGGACAGTAAAACCTGAAAAAATGTGTTTGCTCAAGGCATAACCACATTTTCTTATTACAAGTTCGGAAACAAACACGGACAAGGAAAGAGTTTCAACCAAAAAATGAAATGTTCAGCGTATCAGTCCATATTCATCAACAAAACCTGAAGTCGTGGGACAATGTCGTGGACAGCATTGTACAGCGTGTCAGTAGGTAAGGTGAGAAATTGCCGTTGGATATTGTCGTTTGACGAGGTAGGACGATCGCGGTGGACTTGTGACCTCAGGTAATCCACAATCAATAATCACACGAATATAGATCCGGTGATCTGGGAGGCCAAGCACGATGAAAGTGGCGACGCAGCACACGATCCAAACGACATGCAAGAGATATTGCACACGTGTAGCAATATGAGGTGAAGTGCCATCCTGCATAAAAGTAGTAACTTTCAGCAGGTGTTTATCAGCCAGGCTAGCGATGATGCGATTCTGTAATGTATCGGCATACCTCAGACCTTTATGTCTGGCAATTGATGTGATAAATTAATATCATATCGTAACTTTGTCTTCAAGTCATAGGGTTTCCATGACAGTTCTAGGATCTTCGGTAGCTCAAATTCCCCAGTTGTGGATGCTGACAGACATTCCGAGTATGAAATGGACTTCGTTGCTTCAAAACACGTTAGACAACCATCGTCATCTTCCTCCATTTGTAGAAGAGCCCACACCGAAAATACTTTTCGTGTCACAAAATCAGTGGGTAACAGTTCACGATGACACTGAATTTTGTACGGATAGCATTGTATGGCATTCCTTAGTGTTCTCCAAATAGTAGAGCGTGGAATGCCAGTGCGACGTGCGACTTGATGAGCGGTGTCTTCACCATGTGGGCATGAACAGGCTGAAGTCTCCATCTCTTCCAGATCTGTCATAGCACAATAAGCACCTGTGTCTGGTCGCCCACCAGTGGCTTCCAACTTCGTGATGATTTTCTTCACATTGACACTTATAATAGGACCTTTACCCATTCGAATACCCTGTTAGTAATGCTTCACAAACAGTGACTTTTCTGTTAAAGTCGAAATGCCGCCATTGCTGGCACATCTGACTCCTTCTCTCACTGCAGCTCATTTTTTACATGATTCTCATGCGGTCTCACTGACGTGTTGCTGTCTAGCGCCATCTGTTGGGCTCTCTGCCTACATTACTCCATGAATTAATGTAATTGCAAATGAATAACATACTTTGCAGTCGCCCTGTATATTAACGGATATAAAAATAATTACGGATTATTCATTGATTATCCCATGTATTTCTGCATGTCGTTTACCATGATATCGCGTAAGCACTTGGCAGAGTGTCTGTAGTAATCTCGTCCTCTACCACTGAATTGGCGGGATGAACTGGAAATAGTCACTGCATGACAGTAATGGAGCATCTCCGGCGGTATTCCGCAAGGTTACCGCCCTTCGATTGTGCCGTTCCAGCACTAATTGAAGTGCTAGGTTTTTCAGGTGCCAGCCAGCCAGCCAGCCGAGCAGCAGCAGCAGCGGTCCCGGTCCCAGCCAGCAGCAGCGGTCCAGTCAGCAGCAGCAGCGGTCCAGCCAGCAGCAGCAGCGGCAGTCCAGCCAGCCAGCCAGCCAGCCAGCCAGCCCAGCAGCAGCAGCAGCAGCAGCAGCCCCGGCCCCGTCCGCGGCAGCGGCAGCAGCTGCGGCGTTCCTGCCACCCGCCGTCGCCGTCGCCGTCGCCGTCAGCGCCAGCAGCGTGGGACTCTGGTCTTCGTCCGTCTTCGTCTTCCTCCGTCTTCGTCTTCCTCCGTCTTCGTCTGTCCCAAGTTTTTGTCCTTTCTTTTTCGTCCTGCGCGTTTTTGTTTCTCCCTGTCGTCATGTCCACCCCCACCACCACTACCACCACAGCCATCGTTTATACTTCCCCCTCCGCCGCCACCACCACCATAACATGGTGTGCCCAGCCACACCCCCCTCTTTCCATCCCGCCTCTTCGCACTCTCCCTTCACCCTCGCTCTTTGTCGCCCCCTCTCCAGCTTCTTCCTCCCGCTCCTCTCCCTCTGACCCTTTCCCCCCACTCCCCCGGCCTGTCACTGCCGCTCTGGCTAGGGTGGTGGCCCGTTGGGCCACTGCCCATGCCCATCTCTCCCCATCGCCTTCGCCATCACCACTACCACCGTCGCCGTCGCTGTCGCCTTCACCGTCACCATCTCCAGCGCCGACTGCTGCGTCCACGCTGGGACCTGCCCCTTCCCGTCACCTCCCTATAGCTCCCGTCCCTCATGTCACCACCCACCCTTCTGCCACCGTTAAATGCCCTAGTGGCACCACCACCTCCTCCGCTCCCAAAAAGGCCCCGCCGCATCCTCCTTCCCCCCCCCCCCAGAATGCCATGGATGTCTCCACGCCTGACCCCAATCCCTCCGCCTCCTCCTCCTCCTCCTCCTCCTCCTCCTCCTCCTCCTCTTTATACAAACACCTCCTCTCCCATCCTGATCCTTCCCTTCTCGATGCCCGGAATCTCTCCCTCCTCCTCTGCCAACACTTCCCTGGTGCTCCAATCTCTCTCCTCACTCCCAGATGAGATTCCATTCTCATCTCCTCCCCCAGCCCAACCCTCCATACTGACATCCTCTCCCACCTCCCCATCACCCATTTTGGCCCCAACGCCTCCCTCACCCCTGCTCCTTCTCCGTCCCCTACCCGCCAACCCCTACCCCCGCATTGCCCGCCAACCCTCACCGCCGTGATCACTCGGCTTAGTCTGACGATCACGGAGGAGGAGGTGTTGTCGGAGCTCAAGGTGCATCCCACGCTGGAGGTGCGAGCGGTCCGCCGCATTTTCAACTCGGCTGGCCCCACTCGCCTTATGCGGGTTTTCTCTGAGGACGCCCCCTCCATTGACCGTCTCCTGAAGGAGGGTGCCCTCCTCTTCAACCAGCGCTACAAGGTCGACACCTCCCATTCCCGTCCTCAATCCCTGCGCTGCCAGAGGTGTCTGCGCTATAACACACCCAACAGCCGAGTGCTGCAAGGCCCCCACCTGCCCGCATTCTAGGCAGGCGCACTTCCTCCGCCAGTGCCCTAACTTTCAATCCCCTCCCTCCTGCAATACCTGCAATCTCCCCCATCCCACCTACTCCCAAAAGTGTAAAGCCTGACCCCCTCCGACCACTCCTGAACTCACCATCCCTGTCCATCCTCTGGATGCCCCCACCCCTCCCGGCAATTCCCTTCGCCCACCCCTTACCGCTGAGGACATCATCAGATTCCTCACCATCGTCCTTCAGAATGTTCATCCTTTTCAGCGCCCCCACACTCTCCGACAGATATCCCTCGCCACCCGTTCCATTTTACAACCCAAAATGTACGCCACCTACTCCAACAACCAGGCCCATTTCACCTTATCCTGTCTTGACACCCTTGTCTAAATCCCTGACATGGCGCGACAGCAACGTATCCTTTTCAACAGTATCTGCTCCCTTCCCGCCAACAAGAACCTCTTCCTGCACACCCTTGCCACCCACCACGTGGATGCCTTCCTCCTCAATGAAACCTTCGTCCAACCCCACCACACCGTCCACACTTCGCCCTATCTCCTCCACCACTCTCATAATCCCCTCCCGCTTGCGCGTGGCGGAGTTGCCATTGGTCACCACCGCCAGATCCCCATTCGGCTCCAACCTCTCCTTCCCGACCCCACCGAACAACTGATCCTTAGTCTCTTCTTCCCCGGCCTTACCGTTACCTGCGCCACCATCTATGTCCGCCCTAACGCCCCTATTCCCTTCAACTTCCTCTCCCACATTGACCGTACCTTCTCCTCCTACGTGATCGCCGCCGACCTCAAGATCCATAGTCGTTCCGCCGCCCAGTTACGGCGGTGGCATCGGTTCCTCTCCTCCCTTCAAGGCGACCTCATCCCCATCCCCCAGCACACCCATCCCGAATCCAACTCCACTCCCGATGTTATCCTTTCCTCCCCCAACCTCCTTGGCCGCATAACGGTGGATGTCCTGGAGCCTATTGGTAGCGACAATCTCTACATCTACATCTACATTTATACTCCGCAAGCCACCCAACGGTGTGTGGCGGAGGGCACTTTACGTGCCACTGTCATTACCTCCCATTCCTGTTCCAGTTGCGTATGGTTCGCGGGAAGAACGACTGTCTGAAAGCCTCCGTGCGCGCTCTAATCTCTCTAATTTTACATTCGTGATCTCCTCAGGAGGTATAAGTAGGGGGAAGCAATATATTCGATACCTCATCCAGAAACGCACCCTCTCGAAACCTGGCGAGCAAGCTACACCGCGATGCAGAGCGCCTCTCTTGCAGAGTCAGCCACTTGAGTTTATTAAACATCTCCGTAACGCTATCACGGTTACCAAATAATCCAGTGACGAAACGCGCCGCTCTTCTTTGGATCTTCTCTATCTCCTCCGTCAGACCGATCTGGTACAGATCCCACACTGATGAGCAATACTCAAGTATAGGTCGAACGAGTGTTTTGTAAGCCACCTCCTTTGTTGATGGACTACATTTTCTAAGCACTCTCCCAATGAATCTCAACCTGGTACCCGCTTTACCAACAATTAATTTTATATGATCATTCCACTTCAAATCGTTCCGCACGCATACGCCCAGATATTTTACAGAAGTAACTGCTACCAGTGTTTGTTCCGCTATCATATAATCATACAATAAAGGATCCTTCTTTCTATGTATTCGCAATACATTACATTTGTCTATGTTAAGGGTCAGTTGCCATTCCCTGCACCAAGTGCCTATCCGCTGCAGATCTTCCTGCATTTCGCTACAATTTTCTAATGCTGCAACTTCTCTGTATACTACAGCATCATCCGCGAAAAGCCGCATGGAACTTCCGACACTATCTACTAGATCATTTATATATATTGTGAAAAGCAATGGTCTCATAACACTCCCCTGTGGCACGCCAGAGGTTACTTTAACGTCTGTAGACGTCTCTCCATTGATAACAACATGCTGTGTTCTGTTTGCTAAAAATTCTTCAATCCAGCCACACAGCTGGTCTGATATTCCGTAGGCTCTTACTTTGTTTATCAGGCGACAGTGCGGAACTGTATCGAACGCCTTCCGGAAGTCAAGAAAAATAGCATCTACCTGGGAGCCTGTATCTAATATTTTCTGGGTCTCATGAACAAATAAAGCGAGTTGGGTCTCACACGATCGCTGTTTCCGGAATCCATGTTGATTCGTACATAGTAGATTCTGGGTTTCAAAAAACGACATGATACTCGAGCAAAAAACATGTTCTAAAATTCTACAACAGATCGACGTCAGAGATATAGGTCTATAGTTTTGCGCATCTGCTCGACGACGCTTCTTGAAGACTGGGACTATCTGTGCTCTTTTCCAATCATTTGGAACCCTCCGTTCCTCTAGAGACTTGCGGTACACGGCTGTTAGAAGGGGGGCAAGTTCTTTCGCGTACTCTGTGTAGAATCGAATTGGTATCCCGTCAGGTGAAGTGGACTTTCCTCTATTGAGTGATTCCAGTTGCTTTTCTATTCCTTGGACACTTATTTCGATGTCAGCCATTTTTTCGTTTGTGCGAGGATTTAGAGAAGGAACTGCAGTGCGGTCTTCCTCTGTGAAACAGCTTTGGAAAAAGGTGTTTAGTATTTCAGCTTTACGCGTGTCATCCTCTGTTTCAATGCCATCATCATCCCGTAGTGTCTGGATATGCTGTTTCGAGCCACTTACTGATTTAACGTAAGACCAGAACTTCCTAGGATTTTCTGTCAAGTCGGTACATAGAATTTTACTTTCGAATTCACTGAACGCTTCACGCATAGCCCTCCTTACGCTAACTTTGACATCATTTAGCTTCTGTTTGTCTGAGAGGTTTTGGCTGCGTTTAAACTTGGAGTGGAGCTCTCTTGGCTTTCGCAGTAGTTTCCTAACTTTGTTGTTGTACCACGGTGGGTTTTTCCCGTCCCTCACAGTTTTACTCCGCACGTACCTGTCTAAAACGCATTTTACGATTGCCTTGAACTTTTTCCATAAACACTCAACATTGTCAGTGTCGGAACAGAAATTTTCGTTTTGATCGGTTAGGTAGTATGAAATCTGCCTTCTATTACTCTTGCTAAACAGATAAACCTTCCTCCCTTTTTTTATATTCCTATTAACTTCCATATTCAGGGATGCTGCAACGGCCTTATGATCACTGATTCCCTGTTCTGTACATACAGAGTCGAAAAGTTCGGGTCTGTTTGTTATCAGTAGGTCCAAGATGTTATCTCCACGAGTCGGTTCTCTGTTTAATTGCTCGAGGTAATTTTCGGATAGTGCACTCAGTATAATGTCACTCGATGCTCTGTCCCTACCACCCGTCCTAAACATCTGAGTGTCCCAGTCTATATCTGGTAAATTGAAATCTCCACCTAAGACTATAACATGCTGAGAAAATTTATGTGAAATGTATTCCAAATTTTCTCTCAGTTGTTCTGCCACTAATGCTGCTGAGTCGGGAGGTCGGTAAAAGGAGCCAATTATTAACCTAGTTCGGTTGTTGAGTGTAACCTCCACCCATAATAATTCACAGGAACTATCCACTTCTACTTCACTACAAGATAAACTACTACTAACAGCGACGAACACTCCACCAGCGGTTGCATGCAATCTATCCTTTCTAAACACCGTCAGTACCTTTGTAAAACTTTCGGCAGTATTTATCTCTGGCTTAAGCCAGCTTTCTGTACCTATAACGATTTCAGCTTCGGTGCTTTCTATCAGCGCTTGAAGTTCTGGTACTTTACCAACGCAGCTTCGACAGTTGACAATTACAATACCGATTGCTGCTTGGTCCCCGCATGTCCTGACTTTGCCCCGCACCCGTTGAGGCTGTTGCCCTTTCTGTACTTGCCCAAGGCCATCTAACCTAAAAAACCGCCCAGCCCACGCCACACAACCCCTGCTACCCGTGTAGCCGCTTGTTGCGTGTAGTGGACTCCTGACCTATCCAGCGGAATCCGAAACCCCACCACCCTATGGCGCAAGTCGAGGAATCTGCAGCCCACACGGTCGCAGAACCGTCTCAGCCTCTGATTCAGACCCTCCACTCGGCTCTGTACCAAAGGTCCGCAGTCAGTCCTGTCGACGATGCTGCAGATGGTGAGCTCTGCTTTCATCCCGCTAGCGAGACTGGCAGTCTTCACCAAATCAGATAGCCGCCTGAAGCCAGAGAGGATTTCCTCTGATCCATAGCGACACACATCATTGGTGCCGACATGAGCGACCACCTGCAGATGGGTGCACCCTGTACCCTTCATGGCATCCGGAAGGACCCTTTCGACATCTGGAATGACTCCCCCCGTTATGCACACGGAGTGCACATTGGTTTTCTTCCCCTCTCTTGCTGCCATTTCCCTAAGGGGCCCCATTACGCGCCTGACGTTGGAGGTCCCAAGTACCAGTAAGCCCACCCTCTGCGACTGCCCGGATCTTGCAGACTGAGGGGCAACCTCTGGAACAGGACAACCAGCCATGTCAGGCCGAAGATCAGTATCAGCCTGAGACAGAGCCTGAAACCGGTTTGTCAGACAAACTGGAGAGGCTTTCCGTTCAGCCCTCCGGAATGTCTTTCGCCCCCTGCCACACCTTGAGATGACCTCCCACTCTACCACAGGTGAGGGATCAGCCTCAATGCGGGCAGTGTCCCGGGCAACCACAGTCGTAGTCCGATCAGGGGATGCGTGGGACGAGCTGGCCGTCCCCGACAAACCCCCATCCGGACCCCCACAGTGATGCCCATTGGCAACAGCCTCAAGCTGTGTGACCGAAGCCAACACTGCCTGAAGCTGGGAGCGAAGGGATGCCAACTCAGCCTGCATCCGAACACAACAGTTGCAGTCCCTATTCATGCTAAAAACTGTTTTGCAAAGAACGTCTGAAATAATCTACAGAGAGCGCAAACAAATCAACAAAATTTAAACGGTTATTAAAATACAAGATTGCCTAGTAAATGCAGTAATGCTGCTACTTGCGCACTGCTGACACTGCTCGGCGGCGGAAGGAGACTACGCGAAATTACACTATTCAGGTACTAAAACGCGATGCTACACTCTCAAATACTATAACACGCCCGAAATTTATGAATTAAACAATGCAAGAACCAAAAACACGCAAAGAAATTAAGAATTAAACTATGTAACAAATGAGTGAGCTAGGAGTATACGTCTTGCTGCTGCAGCTGCTTATCCAACGGCGGCAGGGAGCACTGCCCACCGGTTGCTATCCCGACCTGTGGAAAACCTCCTGTATCCTGATGTTCCTTAAACCTGGCAAATCGCCGTCCGCCGCCCTGTCCTCCTCACCGTTTCAGACAGTCGTCGCCCCCGCCCTGACCATCGTCATGACCCTGCCCCTAAGTACATCCATGACTATTTCCGTGCCAACTCGAATGCCTACCGGGATACCCTTTCCACCCAGGTCGATAGCCACCCTTTCACCTGCCACCACCCTGACGATGTAACCCATGCCGCCTCCTTTCTCCAGCAGACCTTGCCTGAGGCCGTGGAGGCCCATGTCCCTACTGTCACCATTCACCCCCACCGTCCTACCTTACCCCCACAGGCCGTCCTCCTCCTCCGTGAATCTCGCCGTCTCTACCGTGCCTTCCTCCGCACGCGTGACCCGGACACTCTACGATGCCACTGGCAACTCCAGCGACACATTCGTAATTTGCTCATGGCTAAGAAACGCCGGGACTGGCGACAGACATGCACCCATTTAAATGCTACCCTACCTACCAACTCGTCCAAGTTCTGGTCAGCCTTCCGTCGCCTTACTGGATCTAAACCCTCCCCCTACTATCCTCTTCTGCATGATGATCACCCCTTCCCTGACTCCCTTAGTAAGGCCAATCACTTTGCCTCTTACCTCTCCGATGTCTTTTCCATCCCCGATGATCCCCAGTTCGATTACTCCCTCTTTCCGGATGTCCGCGATCGAACTGACACCTCTATCCCTCCCCTCGCTCCTGGTTTCCAGTACTTGGACAACATTGCACACACGGAACTCAATGCCCCTATCACTACACAGGATCTCATTGCTACACTCCGCACGAAACGCAACACTGCTCCTGGTCATGATCGTGTCACCTACCGTCACCTTCGTGAAGCTCCTGTCTCTTTCCTCTCCACCCTGGCCAGGCTCTACAATGTAGTCCTGTCCACCGGTTGCTACCCCGACCTGTGGAAAACCTCCTGTATCCTGATGTTCCTTAAACCTGGAAAATCGCCGTCTGCCGTCTCCTCCTGCCGTCCCATCATCCTTACCTCGGTCTTCAGCAAGGTCCTGGAATCTATCCTTGCCCGACGCATCCACCAGCATCTCCGCCAGCACCGCTTCCTTCCCGTTACCCAGTGTGGCTTTCGGCCATCATTCTCTTCCAACGACCTTCTCCTTCACCTCACTCATCTCCTTTCCGACCAGCTTAATTCCCGTCACTCTGCAATCTTCCTCTCCCTGGACCTTGAACGAGCTTATGACCATGTATGGCATTCCGGTCTCCTCTTCAAGCTCCAAACCTTCGCCCTTCCCATTAACTACGTCCGTCTGATCGGCTCCATTCCCTCCCGCCGTCCTTCCTATGTCACCATCCATAACACAGATTCCTACACCTTTTTCCCCTCCGCCAGTGGGCCCCAAGGCTCCGTCCTCTTCCCCCTTCTGTATCTTTTGTACACGGCGGTCATGCCGCTGCCGTCACCCCCCGTCCACTTTCTCCAGTTTGCCGATGACACAGCCTTCCTTGCCCTTGCCCCCACCCTGCAGCGCTCCCAACACCTTCTCCAATCCCATCTTGACTGATTCACCACTTGGTGCAACCAGTGGTTGCTCAAGGTCAATCCCTCCAAAACCCAGGCGATCATTGTAGGCAAAACCACCCCTTCCTTCCGCCTCCTTGATTTCTATCTCACCATCTATGGCCGTCCTATCGCCCTCACTCCCACCCTTAAGTACCTTGGCGTCACCCTCGACGTCGCCTCTCCTGGACTCCCCATCTCCAGACAATCCAAGCCAAGGCACGCTCCCGATTCCGTCTCCTCAAGCTCCTTTCCGGCCGTACGTGGGGTCTGGACCCCTCCACCATCCTCCACACCTATAAATCCCTCATCCGCCCCATCCTTTGTTATGCGCATCCGGCCTGGATCTCCGCTCCCCCTACCTTTTATAAATCTCAAATCCTTGAACGCCATGCTCTCCACCTCGCCTATCGCATCCGTCTCCCCTCCCCCACGCAGATCCTGTATGCTCTCATCCCCTTCCCCCACCTCCTTCTTTTCCTTGAAAGGATACGGATCCTGTACACCTCCCGCAAACTCCATCCTCCTCATCCGCTTGTCTCACCCATCCTCTCCCACCCCCGCCCGCTGCCGCGCCTGTATTCCCACGTCCCACCCGGTCTCCATCTCTCCACCCTCCTTACCCTCTCCCAACGTGGCTTCCGCCAGCTCCCCCTCCCTGATGATGTCCTCCTCCCCTCCATCTACCCCTCCTATTAATTTTGATTCTCCCCCCACTTCCTGTGTCCTTTCCTTTAGGCACCCTCCCTCCCTTCTCTCTCCTTTTCCCCCCATCCCCCTTCTTCCATCCCTCTTTCCCTGGGCTTCCCCTCCCCCTTCCTCCCTTCCCCCTATCTCCTCTGCCCATGGCATCTCTGCTATCCACTCTCCCTCTTCCTCCACCCCTCCTCCTCTCTTGGCAGGTCCCTGGACTCGCACACGTTCCGTTGACTTTCGCGCGCCGGAGATCATCGCCATCAGTGTCTCGTGTGTGTCGTCGTGTTTAGTGTTTAGTGTTCACCGTCGCACTCCATCGTTCACCTGTGCCATCGCCATCTTCAGTGTTTGTGCGTCGTATCAACAGTTTGTAGTGTGGATTATCGTCGAGTGTGAATGGCTCTGTGTTTGTCTTTATGTGTCTACTGTTTTATTGCCCACCGTTCTGTAACTTATGTGTCTTCTCACTGTTTTTTCTCATTGTGTATCCTACGGCTGAAGAGCAGCGTAGAGTGCTGCTGATAGCCTGCCTGTTGTACAGGTTTTCAAATAACAATAAAGAAAGAAAAAAAAGAGTAATGGAGAATATTAAAAAAACAGTGGCGCGCTGGAACGTTATGACAAGCAATTCCATCATGATGCTGAAAATGAAGTTATCCTTTTACACCAGCAAGAAAAAGTTTGTGTGTATGATATATATATATATATATATATATATATATATATATATATATATATATATATAAAAAGTGATGACGTGTACGCTTGGAAAAATCCTATCCTTCACCAGATAATTAGTGCCAAAGATGAGCACACAACGGCAATGCCATGCTAGCACAAAATTCTTTGATGCAATTACTCTATAACATGTTTTAAGTGCAGCTGCATCTGCATAAATTTATAAAGAGTAGGAACATGTAATGTTACGTTACTGTTTTAACCAAGCCGTCCTGTATCTTATGTAAAACCGATAAGAGAAAGTCACATTAAATAGGAATAAATTAATCTTCACCAAATAATGAAATGTGAATTAGCAGTAGCGATTGCCAACACGCTACTACTTAGGTTCTGATATACTGTGTTAAACTGCATGCGTAGCTAAATGAGAAACTACTGTGGTAGTAGGGTGAACACCACTGAGGACAAGGGCTGCGCTTGAGGCACTTGTAGGCTTCACTTCCAGAACTCGCCTTCGAAACTTCTCCTCATCTTGGACGAGAGGTTCTCATCTAGCTGAGTTGAACTTAGATGCACGCAAAAACGAGTTGTTGTTCTTGAGACAATGACAGATTTTTCAGACACTTCAGCTGCCACTTGCAGATTTTAAGTATGATGAGATCCAGCCGCAACAGTGAAGCGAACTGTAGGGCAAGAGGAAGTTTTCATAATGATGTTCAGTAATTCAAGTCTTCTTTTCGAAGTTTTATTTGCATTTTGACCTTCAATATGCTTTCGACTCCGGCAGTAGATGCACACGCTGCACATTCATATCCTTCCATTGCATTTCCTATCTCTATGCACTAATCTATGGCAATCATGTTACAACCTCCACGAATAATGTTTTGCTCAGATACCCATTAAATTTGAAATACCATTCCCGATTCCTTGTCCAAGTTTGCCAAGGATTTAGTTTATCGATTTCAGTTACTGTTAAATTCGTTCCTTATGTAATTTGATTACTTACGAGTAATGAGCTGAATTCAATGTGATCATTGGTTGATTTAGTCGTGAAATTCATCCATTAATGATTGATCTGCTGATGATTTACTTGTATAAATTTTTACAGGGCCTAAGTAATTTTTTAATTAAAGTATCCACTTAACTAACTGCAGCCACTCAATAAGAAAGGACTACATACAGGTTGCTAACACTGTATCTTTCCTTTGGTGTCAGACGTCACTTTGACTTCATTTAGCTTTTGTTGCTAAACTACATGCAAATTATCTTCAACTTTTGTGAAAACTGAATTAAATAATGTTGAATATTTCGGAAGTGTCTCTGCCAGCCTTCTGGAGTGTGGAAGATATAACGATTATCCACACTAGGCTGAACGATGTCGCGAAGGAAGGAAGGAAGGAACGAAGATTTGAATTTAATGGTCGGTCGACGATGAAGTCAAGACAGACTGAGCAAAAGCTAGGACTGGTGAGGGGAATCAATGGCGTCCTTTTCAAAGGAACCATTCCGGCATTCAGCTTAAGCGAATTAGGGAAATCATTTAAATCCCAAGTTGGATGGGGATTTGGAGCCCTGTCCTGCTGAAAGTGAGTCAATTGTCTTAGGGCTGTGCCACCTCCCTCAGTGCATTTACTTTTCGACCTGTTAGTACTGTGAATCATTTGGAAGCTGTACCCAGATACGAACCATGGTTTTGCAGAGGTAGGCC